>NC_045791.1:47318784-48804700 GCF_009873245.2 Balaenoptera musculus
AGTCGGTGAAGAAGCTCTCAGATGTAATGATCCTGACTGTGTTCTGTCTGAGCGTGTTTGCACTAATAGGATTACAGCTGTTTATGGGCAACCTGCGAAACAAATGTTTGCAATGGCCCCCAGATAATTCTTCCTTTGAAATAAACATCACTTCCTTCTTTAATAACTCATTGGATGGGAATGGTACCACTTTCAATAGGACAGTGAGCATGTTTAACTGGGATGAATATATTGAAGATAAAAGTAAGATATACTCTTTTAACCATTAAGCTGTTTAGTCCTTTAAATATTAAAAATATATATATAGTGAAAATTGTCTCAATTTTGATGTGAACCAAATTACTTAGACCAATTTAAGATAGTATATATGATACAGAAATCAAATGGTATCTTACTCCTTTTTCCTTATCTTTCAATCAACGTGATAAAAGTTACCATTTGAAGATGTGTTCTTTTCCTAAACCAGTCTTGACAGCAATACAATATAATGCTTTATAAACAATAATATTTATTTGTTAGGGATTGATCAGGAGTTTTCAGTCATCTTAATAAATAAATCAGTAGTTTGGACTATTCAATGTATTTTGCTGAAATGGATTATTAAGAAGACTGAGGAAAAATAATCTGCCCCTATTTGGTTTGACTCAATATATGTATTGAGTGCATATGATGTATCTGGAAATGGAGAAACTAAGATGAAATCTGAATTTGTGTACTCATCAGAAAGTTAAGCAACCTCAGTCCAGCAAGTTACTTATTGATGAGAAAGTGTAAACTCAAAACCTACCTTTATAATATTCTTATTCCAGTTTATCTCTTTGGTATCAATCATTGTGTTAGAGTTGTTTATCAATACAGTTTGATTTTATTTTAGAGATGGACATCAGAGTATACTTATGATATGCTTTAGTATAATTTCTTATCATTGAAGCCAGCCCCTCTGTCATTGGAATGTCCAAGTCCCTCCCTCTCCTTATGCAATTAGCTAGCCAATTTCCATTGATCTCTTGATTATCCATACTCCATTGGGATACTTAGTCCGAGGTATCCTTCATGGTTTTTAGAACCATGTGAAATTTTATCACTTCTCACATTATATTAATGTTTTAAGAATTAGTATTCTCATGAAGATTTTTACTGAAGAGATTAAGGTTCTTTGGACAAGTGAATAAATAAAACAAATGATTTCATTATTTATGAAATTTCCCATTTATTAATGTTATAATAACAGTACAGTGACAATCTTTGCACATAAATCTTTTCTCTATTTCTGATTGTTTCCTTCAGATAGATTTCTATTAGTAGAATTTTGGGGGGTTAAAGGGTATGATGAGATTAAGGCTAGGGAGACATAGTGTCATATTGCTCTCCAAAGAGGTCAGACCACTATATACCTCCTACAGCAGTGGCCATCTTACTGAATTCTCATTAATATTGATTATTACCATATTTTAACATCTTCTGATGGAAGGAAAAGTGTATCCTCTTTTTAATTATTAATGTGGTAGAATCTATAATTGTTTATTAGTATCATTAGCAAGTTATATATTTAATGTAATGTGAATTATCTGTTGACATTTTTACCTGTTATTCTATCAGGTGATAGTATATTTTGGGAATTCATAAGATCTCTATAATTTATCAAGTATGTTAACATTTTGTCTTTTTTTGGCGAATATATTCTCCAGCTTGTTTTTTCTTCTTATTGTTTGTTTTTGGTCCCTAAGTGATTTTGATTTTTAGGCCATCAAGTCATCAAATTTGTTTTCTTTTTTTCTATATTTAAGATTATAAAATGCTTCTGGATTCAGAAATAATAAAAATTTTCACCTAGATATTCTGCATATAAAACAGCCACCTGTATATTCTGCATATAAAACAGCCACCTGTATATTCTGCATATAAAACAGCCACCTGTATATTCTAGATTGAAAAGAAAACCTACATATTTTTATATTATATTAATGGACTTGTCTTTAAATCTTTAATCTCTAAACATCTAGAATGATTTTTTGATATATGTTATGAGGTAAGGATCTAAAATTTTTTGTGAAATTATGACCCAGATTGACCTACATAATATATTAGGGTATTCCTTGAATATAGGCTTTTAAGTATTCCTGAAAACTATAGTAAAATTTTTTTGTGAGGGTTATGTGTGTGTTTTTTTAATGTATATGTGTCTGTGTGTTTTTGTATGTGAATATGTAAATATGTATGTTTATATATGTGTATGTTTCCTGAGATCATCTTTGCAACTTATTAAATTTATATATAAGGTATTCCTTAAGAATAAAAAATAGGTATACTTAGAAAATACATATCTCCAAAGAAGGAAGTTTATCTTGAAAAACAGTATTCAAGCCAAAACTCAAAGCAAACCACTTACTTACAGTATCATGGAAAGAGCAAACAGCTCAGTCCACTTTTCACAAGAAATTAAGTTAAAATTGGTAGGGAAAACAAAGGTCTGAATCTAGTTTGGGTCCAGGCAAAGCGTAGTTGTAAAATAAAATGTTATTTCATGGCAGCATTTAGAAGCATTAAGGCTTTCCTATCTCTCACTTTTTGTGCCAAACAGCCTTAATTTGACAGCTATTTTTTGAATTATCCCAAGCAATTTGAGTTTATGTTTGCAGTAAATGCTGATAGAGAATGCTATAATAGTTATTCCTTACCAAAAAATTTCTTTTTAAATCAATTTTCTAAACATTTGTTTAATCAAAAATGTTTTTTGATATTTGTTTAATATTCAATTATTATTAAAATATTTTCATTTAGCCCTATACATATTTATTATTTTATCAATTTCATTATGGTTTAAAAAAAGGTAAGCTTTGTTACCTAGGCACAATGGCTGAAGTGTTTTAAGGGTTTTTTTTTTAATGATTCTTTCTATTCTTCGCTCTTTTAAATAGGTCACTTCTATTTTTTGGAAGGGCAAAATGATGCTCTGCTTTGTGGCAACAGCTCAGATGCAGGGTAAGTGATGTTTTGTGTTGAGTCTCAGTCCACACTGCTCCGTCGGCCTTAATAACCTGCTACCTTCCACCCATCCAGCCCCCGCTTGCTCCTCATTCAAAGCCCTCCATAAATTCCACTTCACGCTGACTCTCAAAATAGCTGGGATAAGTGTGGATTCTCACCTCCTTCACACACTCACTCATACGCAGCAATTATTTTTCCATACTAGGTCACAGCTAATCTTGCAAATTAGTTCAACGGAAAATATAGGGAAAAGCAGTACATATACATAAGAAGCTTAAGTTAATAGAATTCATAAGCATGTTCTTTTATAAGTGTGATATTCTATATAAGCTAATGTGGTCTCCATGGCATAAAATGTAAGATATCTGAAGATAATGTCAATATCTGAGGTGTGGTGAGTACATGTTTAGCATATTTTAGCAAAGCGGTTAACAGCATAGACTGGAGAGTTTACATGAATTCAAACCCAGACTTCACCATATAACGTCACCTCTCCTTGCCTTGATTTCCCCATGTGATAAATAGGAATAATTATAGGGTGGCTGTGAGAATTAAATGGATTAATGAATGTTTAGCTATTACAGCATTCAATAAGTACTTTTAATTATTATGACTGGCATCATGTGAATGCTTGTTATTAAGAAGTATTGTACCTGGAGCTAAAGCAAGGAGGAAAATTCAGAGAAATAGTTACCTTTCTCTAGTTGACAAGATTTTAGAATCATAGACAGAAATCTAATGTTCTTTCTGTGGAAGATGATATTGTGGACATTAGTAGCTAATACCTGTAGCAAAATTCCCAATGGTATCAGCATCAGGCTTTGCATTTGGCTCATGTGATAAAGATTGTGCTGCCTTTATCTCCAGATCTTAGTGATAAGTAAAACAGACTGATTTTAACTCTTTGTCTGTACTATACTAAATGTTTTACATATGATATCATATTCAATGATTGTAAGTTTGGGAGGCAGGTTCTGTTATTAGCCCTTTCTTACATATGAGGTTCTCCAAGACTAGCAAGTGTGGGAAACTTGCCCAAGGTCTCGCAGCCCAGAAGTGTCAGGCACAGTATTGAGGCCAGGTCAGCTTGATCATTAAGGTCATACTATGAAACCTTCACTCTGCAGACTCATTCATTCCTCTCAATGTGCCCCCACCATCTTTTCTTTAGCCCTCATGCCTACCTCCACATTCAACACACTTCTGCCTCTAGATGTCTTCAGTGAAAATCAAATTTTTCCCTGTAGACTTATTTTTCTGTTCATGTTCACAAATCCCAGAAGATAGTAATCATGATATGATTGCTTTTATGTGGAGACATGATAAATATAATAATGACAATCATGAATCACAGAGGAATCCACAAATAGACTTAGCAGATTCTGTTGTTACGTAAATCAGTCCGCTTAAGTGCTGGGTTGAGCACTGGCTAAAGTGAGAGAAATCTGCTTTCCCTGGTGTCTCATAAAATGGATATTGGCGTCTATAAAAACAGGAAAGCCAGCCATCCAACTTATAGTTACTGACTTCCTCTCTTTCCTTTAACCTAATAACAGCCAGTGTCCAGAAGGATACATCTGTGTGAAGGCTGGTAGAAACCCCAACTATGGCTACACAAGCTTCGACACCTTTAGCTGGGCTTTCTTGTCCTTATTCCGTCTTATGACTCAAGACTTCTGGGAAAACCTTTATCAACTGGTGAGAACAGATAAAATGATTCTTCTGGGAAGCATGAAATACTGAGATCAAGAGAATTGCTATAGTATACTTTATTACTTAGAGTGTGAGCTCATAACATCCTGTATAAAATTTAATAAAATATCTCTTCCATTTTTGCAGACATTACGTGCTGCTGGGAAAACATACATGATATTTTTTGTGCTAGTCATTTTCTTGGGCTCATTCTACCTTATAAATTTAATCCTGGCTGTGGTGGCCATGGCCTATGAGGAACAGAATCAGGCAACACTGGAAGAGGCTGAACAGAAAGAAGCTGAATTTCAGCAGATGCTTGAACAATTAAAAAAGCAACAAGAAGAAGCTCAGGTATAGTAGCAAGCATCGAGCCTTTTTGTGTTTGTTTATCTCAGCTCTCTGACCACACTGTCGAGATCAGAGTCATTTAACGCACAAAATCAGCAGTGGTAATTGATATTCGAAACAAGTCATATGTATTTGGTAAGTGTTAGGAGCCTGTTTGGTTATTAGGAGATTATTATTTTATTTTGATGATTACTTACTGTCAATAGTAATGGCATCCAAACATGACGAATTATAATGACTTTGTTGACATTTTTTTCTCCCTTGTGACCCTTTATTCACTCAAGCTCACAAAGTAGTTATACCTACATGCCTTCAGTCGAAGTATTTTCTTAATCTTCTGAGGAAGCAGAATTCAGTTATAATTGCTTCTTCGTTAGCGTTGCTAGAGGTGGGAAAGGTCAGAAAACCAGGGTCAAACTGAGAAGATTATTTCATAGAGTCTGGAAGAAAGACAAAGACCTATTTAATATTTATTTTCTATTTCAAGTGTTTAAATGCAAGTTTGTGGATCGCATAAGGAAAACACTGGTACATAAACATACTAAATCATTACATTCTTTGCCTACTACTCTGTAAATCCTGTAATTTGGCCTGATGAGGCTTCAAAATAAGGCAAGAATTTCTCTAGTTATATTTGTTTGACTTAATGTCATTAATCCAATTGCCTATATTCGTCTTTTCTTGATGTAGAGTACAGTTCCCTTTTAACACGGAATATCCTAAATATCAATATGTAATAAAGATCAGATAAATAAAATATACTGGGCTAGCAGCAACAATACTGAGCACTTTATCTTTCCAATAACTGAACTGTTGAAATTTACAATATCAATATGTAATAAAGATCAGATAAATAAAATATACTGGCGTAGCAGCAACAACATTGAGCACTTTTTCTTTCTAATAACTGTACTGTTGAAATTTACAAATTCATTCAGATGCCATGATCTGGGATTTTCTTATGTACAATCTATAATCTGCTTTTGTTGTGCATTTCTTAGTGAAATAATCATTTTAAGTCAAAGAGAAAAAAAGGTTTATTGAAACAAAATACTTGACTGGATTAAATTTAATAATTTAGACTGGCACTAAAAGTCATTGTCAAGTGGAAGTGTGGTGGATCAGGTTAAAATAGGAAACCTTTAGTTCTTAAATTCTTTCCTTCTTATGATATTGTTTAAATCACAGAAAAAAATCATTATGATATTTGAGTATCTTATTCATCTTATTAGATAATTAGAAAGTGTAGTGTGAGGCTACAGGTTGAAGATCTTCATTGAAGTCACATGTATCATCTTCCCCTTTTCTGTTCATTTTAATTCTTTAATCGGTCTAACGACAATGCATTGTTTTCCAGATACATACTAGAATGGAGAATCATTTTTCAAAATCACATATTCATGATACCAAAGATAAAGTAAGCAGTAACATAGAGTTTTTCAAAGTGTATATGCAACTACCATCTCCCTTGAACCCTTCTAGGCAGCAGCTGCAGCAGCATCTGCTGAATCAAGAGACTTCAGTGGTGCTGGTGGGATAGGGGTTTTCTCAGAAAGTTCTTCAGTAGCATCAAAGTTGAGCTCCAAGAGTGAAAAAGAGCTGAAAAACAGACGGAAGAAAAAGAAACAGAAAGAACAGTCTGGAGAAGAAGAGAAGGAAGATGGGGTCCGCAAATCGGAATCTGAAGACAGCATAAGAAGAAAAGGTTTCCGTTTTTCCTTAGAAGGAAGCAGGCTGACATATGAAAAGAGGTTTTCCTCTCCACACCAGGTAAAAATATTAGATTATGTAAATTGCGTTGTCATAACAAACACAATTTTTTTAAGATATGCCAGAATTTGGTTAGATAAAACTGCCTTCTTCCTGGATGGCACAATGCGTTCAGAATGGTGACGATCATTGAGTGTTTTGGTTATCACCTCAAGGAATTTGTGAGTTTTACAACTTTTTGGAATTCAGGAGAACATTTTTAGAGCATAGATCCCACTGGGCTTGGGAAGGCTTGTGATTCTGAGACTCCTCAGGGCAATTTTCTACATGAGGAATCATCAGCAGATTGTTACTGTCCCTTCTTAGCTGTGGTGCCTGGACCCAGTGAATTGTAGGTTTTCTGAGTGACAGGTTCCTAGAAGTGAAGAGTGGATTCTCTCAGACCATCTGTGCAGTTGTTCCCATGCACATGCGAACTTCTTATGAGGAGTGTATTCTTCGTGTCCTTGTTTCAAGGGAAACCGAAGCAAAATTTTTCTAAAAATGTAATCAAACATTTTAGGTAGACGTGCACTGAAGAAGATTTATGACGCTAAATAAACAGTTGTGCTTAATTGCTCTTGATTATCTGTGTCTCATGTTTAAGGAGACTTGCATGAAAAGAATACCTTGACTCACATAGTGCAGAAAATGATATCTAGATGCTTCTGGCTTATGTACCAACACAAGCTGCTGAAACTTTGAAATTTAGGATCCTTAATTGTCTTTGAAATTACCAAGAGAATTACCAGAAATACAGTTTTTCAGTAGTGAAAGCTTAATATCCATACAGTTAACAGTCACAATTTGAACAACACCGATAACAGTGATAATAGCTAACACCTATGTGGTGCATTGCTACTTGAAGCCACTCACTACAGCCCTAGGGTGGTACTATAATCTTCATCCCCAATCTGCAGATGTGAAGACAGGGGAAGGCTGGTATTCTTCGCTGAGTGCCTGTTTTGTGCTTGGCATTCTTCTTATTCTACCATAATTAATGTTAACAGCCCTGCATAGCACTACTTTCACTATTTTTTAGGCTCAGTGAAGTTAAATAATTGCCCAATGTCATCTGGTTATTAAAGGTTGAAGCGGCATTCAGATTTGGCCTGACACTGATACCCTTGAACTTTCCACTGTATCAGGCTGACTAGAAAGAATATCTTAAAAAAAAAAATCTTTTTTTTTCCCTGGCGGTCCAGTGGTTAAGACTTCACCTTCCAATGCAGCGGGGTGCAGGTCCGATCCCTGGTCAGGGAACTAAGACACTGCATGCCATGTGGCATGGCCAAAAATTTTTTTAAAAACAATAATAATAATAAAAGAAATAAAAATATTTAAAAAAATCTTAAACTGTTGAGGAAATTTACTATTTGATTTCATTTAAAAGATACGTATATTTAGGATTATACATGCTCTTTGTACATTTTTTAGTATACACAGTTTCACATAGCCTTATGTTTAATACATATAAATTTTTATGTCAGCCTGATTCACTCCAAGTCCAGGTAACATTATAAGATAGGATAAATTAAAGGCTTAGTGAAGTTGAATTCAAATTTGAAGTAGAATTTGTTTTTAAATAAATTTCAACATTTACTCACCCCTATTCATGTTGTTGTCACAATCATTATGATTACATTAGTGGAGATACTAATCTTAATAAATGTGAATTTTTAAAACATCTAATCCCCTTTTTAGAGCATTGTTTATTTTGAAGGAAAGGAAAAGGAAAAGGAGGGAGGGAGGAAAGAAGGAAAGTAAGTTACCTGAGGAAAAACTACCTAAATCTGAACTGCAAACCAACAGATACCACAGAGTTATTCCAATTTGCTTCATTTCAAGTCCGATAGAACTAATTCTAGGCAAAATAGTAAAGTCTGAAAATGTTAGGCTCTATCCCATCTGTTTCTGTAAATTTTGTCCAAAGACATAACATTTTCCCCATACTGTCTTCTTAAAACCTCTCCTTCCTAGTTGGGCATTATAGGTGATCACTCACACAACATGTAATATCTGGCTCAAATTGATATTTGTTTCTGAAATGGTATGTGTATAAAAATAGAACTAAAGATTTTTATCTGATAAAGAAGTAGACAAACAAGTAACTAAGAAGATGGAGAGGGCAATGGAGAGGCACAGAGAGAGAGAGAGAGACATAAAGGAAGAGAAAGAAGGGGAGGGATGCTGAAATCATATTAATCCCACTTTGCAAGACGCTGTAAGTAGTACTCAAAAATAGTGAACCAGGTTCTTAACCTGTGTACAGTGATGGAGGGTCCATAGCTTTTGTTAGATTTTTCAAGGGCCTAAGGCCCAAAAGTATTAAAAACTATTGTTTTGTAGTGACATGATAGGCAACTGTGTTGGTAACCATTTCTACTTTCATATTGAAAAAAATATAATGTATACTTTTACCATAGGATTATAATTTTCGCAGTAGAGTAGGTGGATTGTATGAAATATGTTTTAGACTTCAATATGACTTGTTAGTGTGGGAGAAGGGAAAGAAGAAAGTCAAGAGTGCAATCTCTAATGACGTCTCAAGACAACCTGAATATTTTATTTTGAAGCCTTTATAAGATACTGTTGACTTTCTGAAGTTATTATTTCCCTCCATATTTGTGATAAACCAGGAGTTTTTAGAGATCCATTTGGTATGGCAGATTTTTTCTTACTGTCCATCCTCTATTTGTGGCATAGCATTTGATTGCTATGGATTTATGTAATCAATGTAAACAGTGGAAGTTGATGCTAACAGATGGGAAACAGTCATTTTTCATATAGCTGCCATAAGTAAACTGTGCTCTTCTGTGGCATAATTCACCTTTGAACTTTGGGAAACACTGTGTGCAATTTAATAACTTATTTCTCTCCAGCCCTTCTATTGGCTCTAATTGAGGGGAGTACTTGTAGTTAAAATAAAAACTCTTACTAAGAGTGGTACGTATACATAATTTCTACTTTATTTCTTATTGCCAAGCATTTCTTATCTGGCTTCTTTTTGAGGTAATGATAACCAGTAGGTCAGAAATTCTGTAACTGTTATGTCCTTATAGCTAATTCAAAGTCCCTTGTGAAAGGAGAGAAAGGAGACATGAAAGAAATTGGATAGTGTAGGAGAAGTTTAAAAAATACTCATATTGGGGACTTCCCTGGTGGTCCAGTGGTTAAGACTCCACACTCCCAATGCACAGGGCCCGGGTTTGATCCCTGGTCAGGGATACTGTGTGCTGCAACTAAGACCTGGCACAGCCAAATAAATAAATAAATATTAAAATAATAATAATAATAATACTCATATGGAAACAATAAAAGAAAAGAATAATGAAGTTGATAACAGGATGAAAAAACATGGGTATAGGAAAAGAAGAAATAAGTTCTGCTGTGGGAGCAGATCAGTACTCTTAGATGTGTTTCTGTAAATAATGAATAAGATCATATAACATAAGATAGTGTTTAAAGATTATAGACATTTTATAGATGTTTATAGATGTTATTGAGAAGATCATTCTTTAGCTGAAAATAAAGTTAAATGTATACTTATTAGTCAGGGAATGTAAAAAATATATGGGTACAAAATAATAATTTTAGTTAGCTTTAAATCCTTTGGAGATAAAAAGATGAAACTAGTAATGGTTAAATGATAAAGTTGGTATTCTATTAATAATCATAGAAATCCAGCTTAAGCCAGCTTAAGCAAAAAAGAGGATTAAATTATATAAATGATATCAATGAGTAGCTTTAGGCACAGCTAGATCCAAAGGCTCAAAACATGTTATCAGGGCCAAGTATTACTCCACATCTCCAGGTTCCACCAATATGCTGATAAGATGCCCACCATGGCTCCAAACTTACATTCAATATTTTTTAGCAACCTCAATCGAAAATGCACCTCTTTCCCAACAATTGTACAAGAGATTGGTGACTGTCAATGGACCATGCAGGGTCTCCTACCCATTTTCAAACCAGTCTCTATGGCCAGAGGCATGGAATACACTCATTGGCTAGACCTGGGCCATGGTCTTGCCTGGGAAGCAGTTCTTGGAGATAATCAGGGTACTGTCAACAGAAAAAGGATAAATGGGTATTGGACAAACAGAAACAAGTGCTCACTAGAGTGAGGTTGTAAAAATAGACTAGTAATAAACAGGAAATGATTCGTTGTGCTCAATGGTACTATGTTTGAGAATCAAAGTAAACTGAATGATGGCAATGACATTGTAGCCATCTAGAAAATTGTCAAATGGTTGTGACCAGATACTTAGTGAAGACCAGGTTTTTGTAAATATGGTGCTCTTTAGATTTCTTGAGACAGAAGAGTGAAAATCAGGGAATGAATCATACAGTTCTTCCAGCTTGATTTGTTTAAATTATTCATGAGGACCGTTATGAAATATGCAAAGGGAAGGAGAGAAGTTGCTCCTTGTTCTATAATTAAACAGACCTACTAGCAAGATTGGTTTTTTTTTCCTCGGTGGTGAGATGTGCATCCCGGTGTGGGCACTAGTGAACTCTTACTGGTGTAGTTTTGGCTTCAAAGGATCAAAACGTAGTTGTGTACTTAATTGCTTTCCACTGGATTGTTAAATAAGAATAGTTTCTAGAGAAGGGTCTGGCAAAGATTTCAGTTCTAGGTGCCAGAAATGAGACAAAACAGTCTTCAGGGGGGGTACTTCTGACTATCTGAAGTCATGGGTAAAGTAGAAGAAAATGGTAGAAAATGAGAGCTCAGAAGATGAAAATGAAGGAAGGGAGGAAAAGGGAGAGCAAAACAAAAGACCTGAACCTAGTAGAAAGTGCCAGAACCCCACCAGCAGTTGCCACAGGAGCCCTTGATTCCACCTGTCCAATGCCTTACCTTTGGTGAGTCAACAACTATGAAATGAAGAGTCCAGGCTCATATTGTTCAGGACACCAGCACTTAATTCTGTTCATCTGTTTTTTGTTTGTTTGTTTGTTTGTTTCCTTTCTTGTTATTGATAGTCTTTATTGAGCATCCGTGGCTCCCTTTTCTCTCCAAGACGCAACAGTAGGGCGAGCCTTTTCAGCTTCAGAGGTCGAGCCAAGGATATTGGCTCTGAGAATGACTTTGCCGATGACGAGCACAGCACCTTTGAAGACAACGACAGCAGAAGAGACTCTCTGTTTGTGCCGCACAGACACGGGGAGCGGCGCCCCAGCAACGTAAGCCAGGCCAGCCGCGCCTCCAGGGTGCTCCCCGTTCTGCCCATGAACGGGAAGATGCACAGTGCTGTGGATTGCAACGGCGTGGTCTCCCTGGTCGGGGGCCCTTCTGCCCTCACATCTCCTGCTGGACAGCTCCTGCCAGAGGTGAGGCCGGTGAAACCTGCAGCTGTTGGGGAGGGAGCTGTGGCTGGTTGCAGGCAGGAATGGGTTTCGATTTCCACACGTGTGTATTTTACTGAGTCTAACGTCCAAAGGCCAGGGGTCAGTTCAATCAAGTTATGAACTTATTTTGCCAAATTGTTCAATTCAGACTTTTCTCAAATGAATTAAAAACGTAGGTTGGGTCTCATAGACTATAATTAGAAGTATTCCTTCATCATTATTACTACAGAATGAAACTTGCCAAAAAGTATAGCAACAATTTATCATGCATTATGATTAGTTAATATAAGCAAAGTAAATGCAAGAAATGATATAAATACTTATCTGAAGGATCTTGTTATCTCTGTTCCTTTAAAAGAAGAACTTAATACTTCCACTTGAAGTAGATAGTATTACTAAGTACATCTAAATCTTGCAATGCAACATTCTTCCTCTTGGCAGGTCAGAGTGCTGTAACATTTTTAGCACCCAGTCAAATGACCATTGTACATCTGTGTGGTAAAGAAGCCACTCGAAGTACCTGGTAAAGTCATGTGTTGTAATTGTTAGGGCAGATTTCAATTTTTATATTACCATCATGAATTTTTTAATAAACATAGTGGCCCTAAATCATGCATATGAAAAAGGGTTTCAACTAAATACCAGATACTTACAGGGATATGTTAATGACATTTCCTTTGTAAAACATAGGTGCTTTTTAAGTTCGGTATTAAATAAGATTTCATTTGCCAATATAAAAATATTCTAGCAATGTCATTGGTTATACTTTATAGCTTACAGAATCATATTAAAATCTTCTCTGTATGATTCTTTTTTTTACACAATTCTACTCATTATAGTTGGACGAGCTCTTTAAGCTACATTAAAATCATATGGAGTCAGCTTGCAGTCACCTAATAGAGGAGATTCTTACCTTGGATTATAGACATAGCCACTGATCTTCTTCACTTTTTTCACATAGCCTCTCCCCACCACTTTCTCCCAGAGAAATGTCCAGGTATCCTGGAGTCAGATCAAATCATGAAAAAAGTAGAACTCTGTTGTGAAAGAAACTGGAAGAATGCAAAGGGAATGTCAACTTCTCTTAAAAAATAATCATGGCTAACTATGTACCAGACACTGTCCAGAACACTTTACATGCATTAATTCATTTAGTCCTCACAACAGCCCTTTATCATAGTTACTAATATTATCCTCATTTTATAAGGAGGAAACAGGCCTGTGCATGGTGGAGCTAGGGTTTGACTCCAGGTATGCTGACTACTGAACCTACATTCTATCCGTATTGCAATATTACCTCCCATTAATTTTCTTAAATGGAAAAGAAGACATGGCCAAGGAAACAAAAACTTTCATTTTAACCCAGTGTATCTCAAAATATATTTCATCCTCAGACTACTTACATCAGAATTCCCTGGGATACTTTTCAAAGTGGAAATTCCTCATTTCCCCCTCCCTCCACCCCTGGGAACCGCCATTCTACTCTCTGCTTCTCTGAGTTTGATGACCACAGGGTCCAAAATTTCATTTATGCAAGATAAATAAATTCTGGATATGTTACTATATAGTATAGGACCTAGAGCTAACAATACTGAATTGTAAATTTAAAATTTGCTAAGAAGGTAGATCTTATGTTAAGTGTTCTTACCCCAAATAGCAACAACAACAATAATAAAAGGAGTGGAAGGAAACTTTAGAAGGTGATGGAAATGTTTATGACCTGACGGTGGTGATGCTTCATGGGTGTATACTTATCCCCAAACTCATCAAGTTGCGTACCTGAAATATATACATCTTTTTACATGTCGATAATACCTCAATAAAGTGGTTTAAAGAAAGAAATGGAGATTTCTGGGCCCAGACTTACTCAGACCAAAAGGCCGAGGAGAGCAAGATCAGGGATTTCTTCTTCCTTGACAAGTATCTCACATGGTTCTTACACATAATAAAGTGTGAGTATCACTGATCTTGATAAAGGTTAATTGAACAAACAAAAATAAATCCACAACTTCTTTGCATAAATATAAAGAAAATGTCAGTCTGTCAGAAGATATTTAGCATTTATCAATAATTACCACAAAACTCCTGTCATATCAGAGAGAGTGGGATAAATCTCTGAAGGCAAATTGGGGCAGTTTGAAAGAAAGCCTAGTGTGATCTCTATTTCCTGCTGCCTTGTGTCCGTCCTTCAGTGCTGCAGTCAGGTGTGAGGCAGGGCACTGCAACATGAGCTGCAACATATGGTGCCACATGAGCTGAAGGTGCAGGCCAAAGAAGGGGCTTTGCAAGGCTGCAGAGAGGAAAAGAGAACAGAAAATAAAGAGCTGCAGACAAATGCCACCCTCCAAAGCATACAATATCCTGCACTTTACACATAAATTCAACTGAAGCAATTTAACTTAAGAAAGAATTTCCTTGGTAATATCATTAGAGATTTTGGAATCTAGCACTAAAAATTAGACAGATATAGGATTACACATATAATTTTAAATAGAGCAGAAGCGACTAGATGACCTTTAAGCGACCCTATTTTTTCTTTTTCTTTCTTTCTTTCTTTCTTTCTTTCTTTCTTTCTTTCTTTCTTTCTTTCTTTCTTTCTTTCTTTCTCTCTTTCAACGTCTTTATTGGAGTATAATTGCTTTACAATGGTGTGTTAGTTTCTGCTTTATAACAAAGTGAATCAGTTATACATATACGTATGTCCCCATATCTCTTCCCTCTTGCATCTGCCTCCCTCCCACCCTCCCTATCCCACCCCTCTAGGTGGTCACAAAGCACCGAGCTGATCTCCCTGTGCTCTGCGGCTGCTTCCCGCTAGCTATCTATTTTATGTTTGGTAGTGTATATATGTCCATGCCACTCTCTCGCTTTGTCGCAGCTTACCCTTCCCCCTCCCCATATCCTTAAGTCCATTCTCTAGTAGGTCTGTGTCTTTATTCCCGTCTTGCCCCTAGGTTCTTCATGACCATTATTTTTTTGGATTCCATATATATGTGTTAGCATACGGTATTTGTTTTTCTCTTTCTGACTTACTTCACTCTGTATGACAGACTCTAGGTCCATCCACCTCACTACAAATAACTCAATTTTGTTTCTTTTTATGGCTGAGTAATATTCCATTGTATATATGGGCCACATCTTCTTTATCCATTCATCTGTCAGAGGACACTTAGGTTGCTTCCATGTCCTGGCTATTGTAAATAGAGCTGCAATGAACATTGTGGTACATAACTCTTTTTTTTTTGCTTATTTATTTATTTATGGCTGTGTTGGGTCTTCGTTTCTGTGCGAGGGCTTTCTCTAGTTGTGGCAAGCGGGGGCCACTCTTCATTGCGGTGCACGGGCCTCTCACTATCATGGCCTCTCTTATTGCGGAGCCCAGGCTCCAGACGCGCAGGCTCAGTAGTTGTGGCTCACGGGCTTAGTTGCTCCGCGGCATGTGGGATCTTCCCAGACCAGGGCTCAAACCCGTGTCCCCTGCATTGGCAGGCAGATTCTCAACCACTGCGCCACCAGGGAAGCCCCACATGACTCTTTTTGAATTATGGTTTTTTCAGGGTATATGCCCAGTAGTAGGATTGCTGGGTTGTATGGTAGTTCTATTTTTAGTTGTTTAAGGAACCTCCATATGGTTCTCCATAGTGGCTCTGTCAATTTACATTCCCACCAACAGTACAAGAGGGTTCCCCTTTCTCCACACCCTCTCCAGCATTTATTGTTTGTAGAGTTTTTGATGATGGCCACTCTGACCGGTGTGAGATGATATCTCATTGTAGTTTTGCTTTGCATTTCTCTAATGATTAGTGATATTGAGCATTCTTTCATGTGTTTGTTGGCAATCTGTATATCTTCTTTGGAGAAATGTCTATTTAGGTCTTCTGCCCATGTTTGGATTGGGTTGTTTGTTTTTTTTGATATTGAGCTGCATGAGCTGCTTGTAAATTTTGGAGATTAATCCTTTGTCAGTTGCTTCGTTTGCAAATACTTTCTCCCATTCTGATGGTTGTCTTTTCGTCTTGTTTATGGTTTCCTTTGCTGTGCAAAAGCTTTTAAGTTTCATTAAGTCCCATTTGTTTATTTTTGTTCTTATTTCCATTTCTCTAGGAGGTGGGTCAAAAAGGATCTTGCTGTGATTTACGTCATAGAGTGTTCTGCCTATGTTTTCCTCTAAGAGTTTGATAGTGTCTGGCCTTACATTCAGGTCTTTAATCCATTTGGAGTTTATTTTTGTGCATGGTGTCAGGGAGTGTTCTAATTTCATACTTTTACATGTACCTGTCCAATTTTCCCAGCACCACTTATTGAAGAGGCTGTCTTTTCTCCACTGTATATGCTTGCCTCCTTTATCAAAGATAAGGTGACCATATGTGCGTGGGTTTATCTCTGAGCTTTCTATCCTGTTCCATTGATCTATATTTCTGTTTTTGTGCCAGTGCCATACTGTCTTGATTACTGTAGCTTTGTAGTATAGTCTGATTCCTATAAGTCAGGGAACCTGATTCCTCCAGCTCCGTTTTTCTTTCTCAAGTTTGCTTTGGTTATTCGGGGTCTTTTGTGTTTCCATACAAATTGTGCAATTTTTTGTTCTAGTTCTGTGAAAAATGCCAGTGGTAGTTTGATAGGGATTGCATTGAATCTGTAGATTGCTTTGGGTAGTAGAGTCATTTTCACAATGTTGAGTCTTCCAGTCCAAGAACATGGTATATCTCTCCATCTATTTGTATCATCTTTAATTGCTTTCATCAGTGTCTTATAATTTTCTGCATACAGGTCTTTTGTCTCCTAAGGTAGGTTTATTCCTAGATATTTTATTCTTTTTGTTGCAATGGTAAATGGGAGTGTTTTCTTAATTTTGCTTTCAGATTTTTCATCATTAGTATACAGGAATGAGAGATTTCTGTGCATTAATTTTGTATGCTGCTACTTTACCAAATTCATAAGTGACCCTATTTTTTCCTTCCAACTTTGTCTTTCTCTGACAAGGCAAAATATTTTAAATTCTGAGAGACAACTTTTTAATTTAAAGAGCTTTAGTTTCAGAGAGGGGTTATTTCTTTTCTCATTAATTTTACTTTTCTTTCACAGTAAAATTAATTTTAGAGTGACCTAAATGAATGTTTATTCCCATTAATGACAATCCTATCAATTGAGTAGAAAGTCTGCTTTTGAATATGTATGCATTAGAGGCATGGAGTTTAATAAAATAATGTTAATTATTCATAGCACAATAAAGTAGATGAACAGGACTCATATTACTATTTTAGAAATACGGAAAATCCTCAGAGAACTAAAAGTGACTTCTTATTTATTATTAGCACTCAGACCCACATTAGGAATGCTTGAGTTTTGCCCTTTTTTCCTGTGACCATTAACTTCATTGTTTGAGCTCCTGACATAGGAATAAATTTCTGCCCATATTGAAATTCTGGTGAGTTTATTTTGGAATAGAAACATATCAAGTCATTACAACATTGCTAAAAATCAAAGACCCCCCCCCAATTTGATGTTTTGCCTTAAATTAGAGTTTCAATGCCAAGGATGGGTTGTGTTGTAAGTGTAAGACAAAGTTATAGATAGTTCTAAAAATTACTTTTATTATTAAGGATGTTGGGAAATGTTACCTGTCTATAATGAACGGAAGCATTTTAAAGTGGAATTCTCATTTTAGGAGAACATATTAGGGAAGCCTTTAAAGTTCTTTTCATGCATTAAACCACATGAATATATATAAATAAAGATCTAATAGCTCAACCTGTGAGTAAATCAAAGAGTGATATGCTTCAGTTTGAAGTCCTAGATAGGACTGGCTGAAATGCTAAAAGGTGATCTATCCTGTAATAGGCATGATCCCTCCAGCCCAAAGCTCCAAGTTGGAGGAATTAGAAAAGTCCATCTTGATCACAAACCCAGACATCCCTGAAAGCTGAGAATATGATGGGATTTTAAACACTTCCCAAGAATGATGATTCCAGCAATGTCTTAATGAGCTGTTTACATCTGAGAAAGCATGGTGAATACTTAGTTAAGTAACACCTATTACAGGAACACTTTGGATTTTGCTACCCTTAAAAATAATAGTTATTTCATATGAATTTTCTTTTTAGGGCACGACTACTGAAACGGAAATAAGAAAGAGACGGTCCAGTTCTTATCATGTTTCCATGGATCTGTTGGAAGATCCTACAGCAAAGCAAAGAGCAATGAGTATGGCTAGTATTTTGACCAACACCATGGAAGGTATGTCAAAAGTCTTACAGCACAATTACTTGGCAGTGCTCTGGTAATGATGAAAAAAACTCTCATAAATTCCCAGAAAATTCTTCCTGACTTGACACCAAATCATCATTATGTCTTTTACTAAATAAAAGTAAAATCCATGTCCAACACATGGATTCTGTTGTCTCATACGGAGTTTTACATTTAGCCTCCAGGAATCTACTGCAAATTCGAGGTATACTTGGGATACCACTTTGGTAGATTAAGTTCTAAGTTGTTGAAGCTTGTTATGTGCATGACATAAAAAGGAATGTAATGATAAATGTTTATTTTTATGGTGATGCTAACCCATTTAAATTGTATTAACTGCTTGAGACTCAAGCTCTAAACTCTTTTGATTTAACCAGTTGTATAAATGAAAAAATGAAAATTAGAGTTTGATATTAACCTCTTTGAAGCAAAGTTTTCAAAATTTTGTAAAACTACTTTTGCCCCTCTCTGATCAGATATTACAATATCTTAGCTTTCTCTTTAGTTGCAGATTATACGTGAGTAGTGAATATATTGTTTAGAGGCCTGGATCTTATAATTCCAAAATAAAGACTTTGAGGACAGCTTGATTTGCGATCAATCATTGGCTCTGTGTGTTAGCTTGGGACTCTACACTTGTTTCTTCATCAGTAAAGTGTGGATAATGACGTTTAGATTAAGGTTGTTGTAAAGATTAAATAAGGCCTCATATATAAAGCACCTATGTATGTAGAAGCACCTGGCATGTAGAAGACAGTCAATAAATATTATTATTGGTTGTTTTATTGTTGTTTTGTTAATTCACATGTTTGTGCCTTTCCATACTGTAAGTGAATTCAGACATCAACTATCAACTTCAGCTGCTTGGAAAATACTTTCATGTAAAATATATTCTGTCCTCCTCCCATGCTGTCCTTTCCCCTTTTCTCCTTTTCTCTTTTATAACCCCTCCCTTTTCTTCCCCTCCGAAGTGTGTGTGTGTGTGTGTGTGTGTGTGTGTGTGTAGATGTGTCACAGGAAAAAGAAAGATGGAGAATGAAGGAGAGAGCGCGAACATGTGCTCATGCCTTTCTTCCTGTTAGTTATAGTTTCTCTTGATACTGGATAGATTCTTGCAATAATTATTTTCCAGTCTGAATGCAAAGATCCCGTGATACTAATATCAGTACCAAAAGCCTAAAAGTCACAGCCAGGAAAATCTCACAATGTAGATGGTCTTACATATCACAGCCATGTCAGTTACTGCAGGACCCAATTTTCATAATGTCCTAATGCAATATCAGAAATCTTTTCACTGATTTCTATGGAATATTAAACTCAGTACGTTCTTCCCCAACCTCGCCTGCGTTAGCTTGCACTCCCTCTTCCCCCCCAGCTGCCAGTAGCTTGCTCCTCCCTGTCCCTCCAGGTAAATCTTTTGAAGATTCTCTGGTCTTCTGCTCCTTGCCATAGCAAAACCACTGAGAGGAAGCTGCCAGTGGTTCTGCTACCGATGTCAGCAGCATGTCTGCTCCCTAAAGCAAGAAGTAGAGAAGGAGACAGGGTAAGTCTAAATTAACAGTCCTACTTTGAACTTCTGATAGCATTAAGTTTGGGCTAACTTAAGAAATTACTTAAAAAACATCAACCCACCACCACAAGATTGGACTTGTCCACTAATTAAGATATGGAGTTAAAAATGAGTGCACCCACATCGCCCTCCATGTAAATGTGTCTCATGGACTTGCTTAGAATGAAAAGGATGTCCTAGAGATAAGTGTAACTTAGGAAGCAGGAGACTGAGTGTTTGGTTTTAATATCTGCAGAGCTTTTAACTTTATATTTATGTAAGGAAAAATGGCTGAGTTTTCATTCTGTTTTTCATTGGTTGTATAGAATGCAAAGCCTACTTTTCTTTATTCGATTATATCTAAACATTTTGAATCTGGCATTAATCAAGGCTTGTTTTTAGCAGTACATAGTGTATACATGCAACTAGAGCTGTCTTTAATATAGTCCTTTTTTTTCCCTAATAACAGTGGAAAGGTGTCTTAGGTTGACATAATCTGTTTATTTGGAGATCCTTCCTTCTAAGTCTAATCATGGTTTAGTTCACCTTTCCTTTTTGGAACCAGGCTTGTTGATCCAGGCTGGCAACTTTTGTTTTCCTTCTTTTGAACTACAGCTAAGTCTTCATTGTCCAAGCAATGAATGAATGGCCTCCTACTTAATGACACTGTAGGAGATAAGGAAAAATGAATTGTTTGCTTTTCAAATTTTTTAAATGCAAAAACCATATGGAAATGTTTCCAGGTCAAATCCTTGGGAAGGTGGTGGGAGGGTGAGGTACAAGCACTGAGGAATTGGGGGGAGCCAGCAAAAGATCTAAACTGGGCTGTAAATGATTTTCAGTGTGGATAACCCACCCAGGAATAATGGAGACGTGGCTGTAGTTCTCCCTGAGTGCTTTGTTTTGTTTCAAAGTGTGATATTCTTTTTTTATTTATTTTTATTTTTTAGCATGAATAATTGAATGATTTTATTTTAGAATTTAACAACTCTGCTCCACTTTTTCCTGGTGTCAAGACGAGCAACACTGGCTGCATTTTGCCTTTTGAACTTTTCTCTGATTTACTTTTTTCCACACAGTTTCTATTTGCTTCTCTTTATCTGCTAAATTACAAGTAACATTTTAAAAAATACTTATTCTGACTGTACATAGGCAAAGAGCTTTTTCAATTCTCTTTTGTTATTTACTGTAAGTAGTAAAGCCTTTTTACCTTCAGTATAAATATGAGTTTATTCGGGAGTCTTAAAAGCTTCTACAAAACAGTGCATAATAACTATATTTATATTTTTCTTCTGATTTACAATTCAGCTATTGTTTACTGTTTAAAAAGTTACATTTAAGAGAAAAGGAAATAAACTGGGTACTTGAAGAATTTCAGTATATAAAGAGACAATTGAAGAATCTACCTCTCATGGAATTCTGTTAAAAATAATAAGGAAATTAATTTACTTTAGGGAAGTAGTAAACTTTATAGTATTTGTAGTGAATGTTTATCAGCAAAGCAAAAATCACTACCTATGGTCAAGTTTGTCCATTACATAAACTCTCTTGAAAAGTTTAATTCTTAGTAAACTGTACCAGGTTTGGAGGGATATTCCAGTTGCCACAGTAGTAATACTAAAGTGACCAACCAGAGTCATGCTATGGATGAACAAAGAATCTTTTCCTCTATTTTAGTGCTAATCAGTGATGGTCTCACATTTGGCAGAGCAGGTAACAGAGTGTGCAGCAATGATATTGGCAGAAAACAACAACTTCTGAATTCTTTTCTCACTCAAGAGTTGATTAAGAGAGAAATATACCAAAGGAAAAGAGCAGATAATTTCCCACTTCCTAATTATCCCAAATTCTTTGCCAATATTTACTAAGTTTCAGTATTTTGAGTATCACCTTATAGATCTGTGCATTTCTGTCTTTTCTCTCCTATTATTTAGTTGAAATTCTTTTTGAAATCATTGTATTTTTTTTTAAATAAATGTATTTTTATATGAAATCTTATATCATAGGTTTGGTGTGATAGTTATACATTTTAATATATTAAAATAAATGCATACCATTAAAATTTATGAATTCTACGTATGTTCTACCTAAGCTCCTCTTGTATTTTACGAGTAGTACATAAGTCCCATTTTGTGAAACAGTGCAGTTCTCAGTTTCCTAGGTTTGATATTTCCTCTTCTTTTGTGCCATCTAGTTAAATATACGCTGAGTTTAATATACAGGCCTATATCTAATTAGGCTTAACTAGAAACTTTTTAACTAAGACTGGTGACACTGACAAAACTATCTCATTAAAATACACAAAGAACATATCTAATCCAAGAAACTGAGATTCAGCATGACTGATAAAGGTTTTAAAGACATCTCCTGAGAGGTGTACTTTGATAATATATGTCTTGCTCTATCTGGAACATAGATGAGCTTTAAGTATACTTAACACAAGTCCTACGCATTAATTTCTGATAGCCTTAAAGATAATTATCAGACTGTTTAATATTGTAGATAGAATCTTGGAAACCGTGTTTAACCAAGATAAATTTGGAAATTTACTAGCCTTTCTGTGCCCACACTTTTTATGACAGCTAATCCATTGTAAGTGCTTTCCTGCTCAACCATCAGATTAACCTATAATGCCTTTTAACAACTTTAGATTTTTTAAAAATCACTTTCAGTTTAAACCAAAGGCTGCTTAATAGGAAGGAAGCAGTTTTCATAAGTATTCTAACCTTTTTCTTCCAGAACTTGAAGAATCCAGACAGAAATGCCCACCCTGCTGGTATAAATTTGCTAACATGTGTTTGATTTGGGACTGCTGTAAACCATGGTTAAAGGTGAAACATGTCGTCAACTTGGTTGTGATGGACCCTTTTGTTGACCTGGCCATCACCATCTGCATTGTCTTAAATACCCTCTTCATGGCCATGGAGCACTATCCCATGACGGAGCAGTTTAGCAGTGTGCTGTCAGTCGGGAACCTGGTAAGGCTCACTGAGAGTTACTCTACCCATTGAAAGAGTTCATGATTGCCTTAATGAATTTCACGTATCACTCTCAAATTAAATATGAATTAATTGGCCGTATATACCTGGACAGCAAAAGTTCAGCATCACTTTTTTATAACAAAAATATATTGCTACAGTTTAGCAGTGGAAAAGATTCAAAGATTTTATGTATAGTTTGATTTAGAATTAAATATAAATTGCCCATTCATTACAAAGATTATTATGAATTATGGAGGATATTGATTTATGGTAAAATCCTGATGTGTTTCTCAGGTATTTAGAATAGATTCTTTCAGACATGTCTACATTTGCCAAACAAATTATAAAATATGCCAAGTCAGATAATTTTGAAATATCATCTGTTCATAACTGAAGATGGATTTTTAAGAGAGGAAACATCATAGAGGTTATTATTTCTGTTTGAATTTGTCCTATAAATTTAAGAATTTATAAATGATTAATTTTTGCATACATTTTTACTTAAAATTTTGTATTAACATTCATGGATACATGGTAGAATGATAGAAATGAAAGTAAAGTGGTCTTTTACAGAGAAACAAAATGAATAAATTCAGGCAACAAAAATATATTAATATCAATATGAGGCTTATTAAGTTCTCATGAACCTCCCAACTTGATAAATGAACACATAAACAGGTTCTATATGATAGTAAATGATATATTCTGAAGTATAATACACAATATTTTTAGGCTCTGAAGTAACCACTATTTTTTTATTATAATCCAGATAGGTCTTAACTGATAAAGTTAACATATATATGCTGACCACTTATTTTGTACCAGGCATTGTATTAAATAGTTTATGTAAAATCCCTCTCTCTAGGTTCCCACAAAGTCAGTCCTTAGGTAGATACTATGAATGTCTGCATTTTACAGTGGGAGAAACTATACCAATGAGAAATTCACAAAGCAATGGAAGCTCTGAATACTATATCAGAGACTGTAAAAGATATTTCGGAGACTATTTTAAGCTGTGGCCAAAAATCACAAAATTTTAGGAAAGAACAATAACATTACCTAGTCCAAATTTTTTCACATATATAGGAATCAATTCAACATTATCTATAAAAAGTGGGCAAGGGATCAAAGAAGCTTTATGGAGGTGGATATTAGGAAACAACTCAAATGGGCTTAAGCAAAAATAAAGATAATTCATTACTTCAAGTAACTAAAGTCCATTTGGGCATAGATCCACGTTTTAATCTGGCTAGATTCAGGTTCTCAGTCAATGTCATTGGGAGTTAGCTTCTTGCCAACTTTTTCCCAGTATGTTTTTTCATCTCTGGCTGGGTATTCTATTGATGTCAATGGTCTACCAACTTTTATCCTGACACAGCTCTTTAAGCAGAAGGATTGTGCCTCCTAACTAGTGGTTCTAACAAAAGCCCAAGAATTGAATATCATTGGCCTGGTTGGAGTTACATGACCATTTCTAAATCAGTCAGTTAATATGATTTTAGGGTTAGAATGCCCTATTTGGCCAAACCAGAACCATGTCTTATCACTGGAGACAGAGTAAATGAATACAATTATGAAGAAGAAAATTAGGTCTACCATTATCAGAAGAAGAGAGAGTGGATGCTGGAAAGACATAAACAACAAATGGACAGTTCAAAATAGGACTTGTCTTATGTGTTAAGGAAGATAATGAAATAGTAGAAAATATATAGACAGGATTCACATTCTTCTCAAGTACATATGGAATATTCCCCAGCATAAGCGATAGGTAGGTCATAAAACAAGCCTCATTAAACTTAAAAAGATTGAAATCAAAGTACTTTTTCTCACAGAAATGGAATGAAATTAGAAATCAGTAAACAGGAATTTGGAAAATTTATAAATATATGGAAATTAAAAGCATACTTGTAAATAACTGATAGGTTAAAAAAGAAATCACAAGAAAAATTAGAAAATACTTTGAGATGAATGAAAACGAAAACACACCAAACTGAAATAGTGCCTAGAGGGAAATTTATGCTGTAAATGCCTATAGTAAAAAAATAATACCTCAAATCCATAATCTATATTTTCATCTTAAGAAACTAGAAAAAAGAAGAGCAAACTAAATCTTAAGCTAGCAGAAGAAAGGAAATAATAAAGAATAGAGTGGAAATGAATGAAATAGAGAATAGGAAAACATCAGAAAAAAATCAACAAACCCAAAAGTTGATTTTTTGAAAAGAGCAATAGAAATGACAAATTTTTAGCTATACTTACCAAGAAAAAAGAGAGAAGATTCAAATTACTAAAAGCAGGAATGAAGAGGGGACATCACTATTGATCTTACAGAAATAGAAAGGAGTATACAGAGTACTTTAAATAATTGTATGCCAACAAATTAGATAACCTAGAGGAAATGGACAAATTCCTAGAAAGTAACAAACCACTGAAACTGACTCAAGAAGAAATAGAAAATACAAAAAAACTTATAACAAGTAAAAATTGAATTAGTAATCAAAAAATGTTCCCACAAAGGAAAGCCTAGGCCCAGATAATCTGTTTGGTGAATTCTACCAAATATTTAAAGAATTAACACCAATCCTTCACAAATTATTCCAAAAAAAAAAAGAATAGAAGGAAATACTTCCCAAGAGTTTGGAATTTAAAGCTGACCAAGATGGAGAAATTGAACAAAGACTTTGGGCTTTCCTTTAAAACCCCAAAGGGGTTACACTTAAGGAGTAAAGGCTATGTCAGAGAACCAGAAGATTCAGCTAGGACAAAGAGCAAACCAAAATAGCTGTGCCCTACTTAAGTATTAAACCAAGCTACCGTAAGTTCAAAGTGGCCAACCTATAATTTAACTTCCTGCTAGGACAAAAATCAGTACTTTTTAGAGGAAAATAATTGAATCAAAACTCTCTACAACACATTATTCACATCACATAAAAAATTACATGATATGTGAAGAAATAGGAAACTGTAACTTTAGTTGAGAGAAAAAAATACTCAATAGAAATAGATCCAGAGATGGCTGAATTACTAAAATTAGCATTAAAGGACTTTAGAGGACCTATTATAAATACATTTAACAAATTGAAGGAAAAAAATGGTCATCAAGAATAAACAGATGGAGAATATGAGCAGAAAAAATGGAAACTATATAAAAGAATTATCTAGACATTTTAGAACTGAAAAGTACAAATTCTAAAATGAAAAATTCACTGGATGAGTTTAAAAGAAAATTGCAGATGTCAGAAGAAAGTGTCAAACTTGAAGCAAACCAATAGAAATTATCCAATTTGAACAGCAGAGAAAAACTTACAGGAAAAATGAACTAAGTCACACTAATCTGCAGAATAACATCAAGTGGTCTAATATTTACATAAGGGAGACTCAGAAGGACAAAAGAGAGAATGGAACAAAACAAATATTTGGAGAAATAATGGCCAAAATGTTCTCAAATTTGATGAAAGATATTAACTTAGACACCTTAATATTAAATTGTAAAATTTCAGTGAACATCAACAAGGATAAATATAAAATTAACTACATTGGGCACATCTTAGCCAAGCTGTGAAAACAAAAGAAACTTTTAGAAGCAACCAGAAGAAAAATACATATTATATACAAGGGATTAACATCTCATCAGAAACAGTTCAGGCCATAAGAAAGTGGCCTGATGAAAAAAAGAAAAAAAGAAGTTAAAACATTATTCTATGGTGAAACTATCTATCAAAAACTGGTGTGAAATAAAGAATTTTAATATAAACAAAACCTTAAAAAAGTTGTTACACCGGAATTATGCTGCAAGAAATACTAAAGGAAGTTCTTCAGGCTGAACGGGAAGAATGTATTAGATGGAAATTTGAGAATGATGGTCACTAGAAATGAATAAATGTGGGTAAATAGAAAATACTGGATTTTTACCCTTATCTTAATTTCTTGAAAAGACAGCTGATTATTTAAAGCAAGTGTTTATAGCATATGTAAGTATAAAATATATGAAAATATTAGCACATGTGATTGGGGCGGCCAAGATTTCTTGGAAAAGAGACAAAAAGTGCTATACATTATTTAAATATTTATAGAATATTCAAACAATAGAATTCTACTCAACAATAAAAGGAGGAAAAACTGGTAATACATGCATGGGTGAATTTCAACTTGAAGTATTCAAGAGATATTTGGAAAAGTTAGCAAGACTCTCATGTTTCTGAGCTGGCCACCGAGGTAGAGAGTCATTCCATTTACTGAGTTAGCAAATATCAGAAGAGAAGCAAGGTTGTGCAGAGAAAGTGATGAAATGAATTTTGGACCTGTTGAATTTGAGGTACCTGTGAGACAGTTATCCAGTGGAGGTGTTGAATAAGGATGTAGTTCTGGAATTCAGGAGATATGCTTGAATGGGAGAATAGATCTCAAAATGTAAATTTATTGTAAAAGGAAAATTAGATTAAGAAGGTTGAGGACAGAAAGACCTCTGAAGAAATCCAGTGTTGAATGATTTGTTGGAGGAAGAAAAGCAACTGAGAAGTTTCCAGGGAGATGTGGATCACTGAAGCCAGGACAGAAACTATTTTAAGGAACAAGGAACAGACAACGTTGTGAAAAACTCCTAAAGAGGCAAGCAAGATAACTACTAAAAGTTCAATTGAATTGATCAATGGCAGTTTCGGTTATGTTGGTGAAATTGGTTAAAGCAGTTTGTGCTGACTGGCAGGTCAGGGGGTTAGTTAAAGAAATGGAACTAGTGAGTACAGACAAGTACACAAACTCTTAAAGAAGTTGGGCTATGAAGAGAGGACAGATGGTGGTAGCTAATGGGGGAAGTAGAATGCAAGGAGAGTTTCTTTTATGATGCTGGTGGCAGTTTTAAGGTGGAGAGGGACTGAGTATCTGTTGATACTTGTAAAATCCCAATAGGAAGCAGTCAGTAGCAGGAAGAGGTTGAAACTACAGGTTAATTGAGAAAGTGAATTCTTCAAGAAGTCCAAAGAAGATACATAATTGCAGCTGCAGAAATTAGAGCAAGGCAGGGACATGTCTTTAATTTTTAACAGGAAAAAAAAAAGCAAAGTATGGTGTGAATGTAAGTAGTTTGGTAGATATAAGGAAACTGAATGAGTTCAGGTTGACTGACTTCCATTACCTCTGAGATGCAGAAGTACTGAGAGTGGAGAATAAAGAAAAATGGTTGAAGACACGTGGAAAATTTAAAATAGTTGTAGAGAAAGAAAATGGAGAATAGAGAATGCTGCTTCTCTTTGGCCAGGAAAATAAATTTTTTTTTAAAAGCATCCTTAACATCTATAGGGCTAGTGGTGACCTTGTTTATTACAGCCAATATAAAGCCTTTTTAGCACCAGCCTTGCCTGCAGCGCCAAGGGAGGGAACCAAACTATTAGGTAATTATTTGGTGAGTTTTTGGAGGGCTAGGGAGATCAGAGGCAGAGCCAGGTAGTTGACCACAAAGAGTTAGCTGAACCTTTCACTTAAGAATATAGAAATAAGAATATTAATTTTATTGTCTTAATTCTTGTATTCTTTATCACTTGATGAACCTTAGATATAGTAAACAATTAAATATTGATTTGAATACAAACCATTTGAGGATACTAATTTCCTGGACCCAAGCCAATTTTTAAAACTCAGAATTGAATTGTGATTTGTTGGGACTAAATTAAATTGCTCAATAGTTATTTATGTTTTCAAGAGTCTTCACTTGTGTAATAAACATTTCTCACTTAGGTCTTCACTGGGATCTTCACAGCAGAAATGTTTCTAAAGATAATTGCCATGGATCCATATTATTACTTTCAAGAAGGCTGGAATATTTTTGATGGTTTAATTGTGAGCCTTAGTTTAATGGAACTTGGTTTGGCAAACGTGGAAGGATTGTCAGTTCTCCGATCATTTCGACTGGTAAATTAACTGAGAGTAACCATAATGTTTTTATAAATAATTTAATTAGTAGTCACTCTTTTCTAGGAAAAAATTACAAGATTTCCCATAGCTTTAATATTATTTGAATATACTTCTAACAAAGCAGATGGTAATTTCTTCTTCCTCATAGTTTTAATGCATAGATTAAGTTTATTCAAATGAACAGCCAATAGTTCTGTCCTTAGTAATTGAATGGCAAGGCTAATGGGGAGAGAGAAAATGGAGGTCATAGATAAACGCATATCAAATTAAACAACACAATATGTACCTCTCAGCTATATGGGGTTTACTTACCCATGGTAAGGCTTGGTTGGGGCTTTGGATGGGCTCATCTTTCTACCAGAGGCTAAGGGATTATGGAGTTGCCCACTTTGCCCCCATAGAAGCCAAGACCCGGGACTGGGTAGAGTGTACAGGGAAAGAAGACAGAGCTCCTCTACATCTGCTCCTTCAGCCAGGTCAGGAAGTCACCAAATCCACTCTCTGAGAAGAGTTGCCTGTGTTATACTTTAATTTTAAAGAAAGGGTCTTTCATTTGATCTTTATATTTCAAAGTTTATGGATCTTTTACAGATGAGACAAAATATCACTTGACACATTTCCATTTGAAGTTTGGTATGTTTTATTGTGCTGTGTATTTGAGTTGGCTCTAACTTTTTGTGATTTATTTTGAAACAACAGAGGTTGTATATAGTTAGTAAAGACAGGTTCTTATAGGCAACTTATCTTAACAGTGATTAGTTTCAAGACTTTGTTGTGAAGTCTGTTTAGAAACTCCCTTACCACTTTCAAATTTGTGTTAAGATCCTTAGAGCTGTGATTTCCTTTCCTAGTCTTCATGGATAGCTGTAGATCTAATTTGAAGCCAGTAGGATGCAAAAAAAAACAAAACAAAAATTAGCAATGATTATATAACAAGTACATGTGGGCAACTGCTTTTAAGAAGCTTAGTAAATCTTTGTGATAATGTGATGCACTTTGGGGAGATAGAAGGCATAATATCATCAGTGTCTTGCTTAGTATATCAGGCCCTTTTGCATTAATTATTCTCTGGAAATAAATTAAAATTTTTGGTTCTTATATCTGCTCCTTTGGGTCACTTAGTTGCCATTAAATAATGCACTACTCTTGACCTGACATTTACTGAAGCATTGGAAATAAAATGCTGCTGCTATTTAATGGTAAATGGTACTCTAGAGGCTTCTAATACAATCAGTGTGTCAGGCACAGTAGTGGAGAGCCATTTCTTCACTATAATGAGTTGATTAATTAAATCACTGAAGACATAAAGGTTGACAAAATACAGCTCTTTACTCAAGTCCAAGTATTTCTTCCTTGAATATAATAAATCTCCTTTAAAATACAGCCTAATATTACAGCAAACTAAAGATATAGCAGTCCAGAGATTTAAAGAAATTAGTTGGTTTTTCTCTTGTATCTTATATAAGTGTTAATGTTGTTTGCACTTGTGCATTTCAGCATTATATTTCAAGTACACTGAAAAACATATCCACTTTGGGCTTTTAAATAATGAGAGCCTCTACTTCTCTGAAAGAGTCTTTTCTAATTAATCACCACTAATCTTAGATATCTCAGTTCCTTACAGAAAAACAAAAAGAATAGTATAAATGCTTATGTAAGATTCAGGAATATTTAGTGAATCTTATTCTTTGAATGCTGATGAAAAACTGTATAATTATTTTATTTACAATATAAACTATTTCAAAATGAAAAATATCCCATGGTAACAAACTAATACATTTGCTAGATAAGACTTTGGCACATGAATAATCCATCACCTAAAATTGAGACACTGTAGATTTTTCCTATAAACAAATATGCAGATTCTTCAGAATGCAGAGCAGTAATGGCCTTCTTTTGTTTCCAGCTCAGAGTTTTCAAATTGGCAAAATCTTGGCCGACTCTGAACATGCTGATAAAGATCATTGGCAATTCTGTGGGAGCTCTGGGTAACCTCACCTTGGTGTTGGCCATCATCGTCTTCATTTTTGCCGTGGTCGGCATGCAGCTCTTTGGTAAGAGCTACAAAGAATGTGTCTGCAAGATTTCCAATGATTGTGAACTCCCGCGCTGGCACATGCATGACTTCTTCCACTCCTTCCTGATTGTGTTCCGAGTGCTGTGTGGAGAGTGGATAGAGACCATGTGGGACTGCATGGAGGTCGCCGGTCAAACCATGTGCCTTACTGTCTTCATGATGGTCATGGTCATTGGAAACCTGGTGGTATGTGGTAAAACATTTTTCTCATTTTCAGTAAAAGACAATGTAACCATGAAAAAGTATGTTCAACTGAGGAATGTTTTGAATGTTTTTTTTAAAAATCAATTCTCAATTTTCATGATGGCAGGAGTCAGGTATAGCTCAGACTATTGAAATCCACATGAACTCTTTTTAAATATTTCCTTATTCATTATTTTTATTTTTATTTTTTCCAGTTTTATTGAACTATAATTGACATGCAACATAAACTCTTAAAATGTCTTTTGAACCAAAGCTGTTCTTCATCTCTGTACCTCTTATTGTTCAGGGAGAGGGCCATTTTTGGCTTTTATGTTTCAGTTCTCGTACTAAAGCATGGAAGTGCCATGAAGAACAGTCATTCATTTTATTTATAAGTACTAATAATAGTATCACTTGAAAATGTTTCAAATTTGGGTTCTCTACAAGTTGGAGTTAAAAAAAAAAAATAGTGTTAATCTCAGTCCGTTAAAAGCACATAAGGTAATTGTTGCCTAGAAACTACAGTATGAACAAGTAACACTGACTCAAGAATCACTTGTTTATCATATCTGTGTAAAATGAACCATGTCCAACACATCTCTGCTGAGTCCTGGAGGCATGGGAAAGATGATAGGGAGATATATATGGCATTGTGATATGACATTTACCTAAACAGGAGTAAAAATATGAGCTAGTAAGTGAAAAAACGTGAAAGTGAAGTGTTATATGTCAAGTTCACAAGATGGAAACTTTGCTTTACAGTGGCAAGGATGATCAAGCAAGGCTTTGTCAAGGAGTTCAGACCTGAAATATCTTTACTGAGATGTAAGATTTAGCTTGGTAAGAAGAAAGGTAGACTGTCCCAAGCCAGGGAGCAGTGGACCCAGTGGTTGGGGAAGAAAGGACAGTAGATTCTCTAAGAGGGATCAGGCTCTTATACTTTAAATATAAAGTTATTATACTAAGGTGCTTGATTAGGCCCCAGTCCAGTGGAATAGTCGTAACCAATATTTTAAAGTATGCAATTTATAGACTTCATTTCCTTTCACATCGAAGTAACTTCCAGTTCCCCAGAGGAAAAGAAAAGGGAGGGGGGGAAAAAAAGCAAAAGACTATCATTTATTTCTATTTATCCCAAGATTTCAACCTCCTCAGTATTAGCTTAGATAATTCTGACCTCTTCTTAAAATAACAACAAACATGAACAGTGTACAATCCAGAAATATGAACAGAGGCCTAAAACAATAAACATTTATTAATTATTTCATAGTTTCTGTGGGTCTGAAATTTGGGGGCACCTTATCTGGGTGCTTCTGGCTCTGGGTCTGTCATAAGGTTGCTGTCAAGATGTTGGCAGGGAACTCAGTTATCTTGACTAAGACTGGAGGATCAACTTCTAAGAAGGCTCACTCTCATGGCTATTGGCAGGAGGTCCCAATTCCTCTTTGTTGACTGTTGGTAGAAGGCTTCAGTTTTTCTCCACATGTATCTCACCATAGGATTGTTGATTATTTCATGACATGGCAACTGGCTTCTCCCAGAGTAGGTGACACAAAACAAAGGGCAAGGAGAAAGCCCTCTTTATGTTCTAATCTTGAAGTCACATACTGTCACTTCTGCCATATTGTATTCATTAGAAGCTAGTCACTAAAAAGAACTCACACTTAAGAAAAAGGGATTAGGCTTTCACTTTTGAAGGGAAGAGTATCAAATAATTTATATACATAAATATATATATATATATATATATATATTTTTTTTTTTTTTTTTTTTTTTTTTTTTTTTTTTTTGGCCATGCTGCGTGGCACGCAGGATCTTAGTTCCCCAACCAGGGATCAAACCCGTGCCCCCTGCAATGGAAGTGTGGAGTCCTAACCACTGGACTGCCAGGGAATTCCCCTGTAGATTTACTTTAAAGCCACCACAATTCCGAATACAACTTGCTTGCTTTCAGAAAAGTGCAATATTTCATAGAACAGAAAGAAATGGTCATAGGGTTAATAGAAAAGAAACAAAGAAAAGGTCATAGGTTTGATTTTAGATTTGACTTGATTTCATTTATATATTTGGCATACACTGGAAGAAAAGAATAAAAGGCAGAGAACAGAACCCTTTATGACAACAATGAGTGAGCAGATCAGACACAAGCAACAGGGAATTCATAGTGGGAGTAGTAGAAAGTAAGTTTGGGGCCAAACTGTGTAGAGTTTAATTTATGAAAAGGCTGACTTTGCATAACAAAATTGGAGTTTTCCTGTAGGCAATTCAGAGCTACAGATGGCTTTTTATCAGGAAAGTGACAATGAGCAAGGGGGTTTTGGTAGAATTCATGTAGCCAGAAAACACAGAGTGAATTTAAAGAGAAGGAAACTCAACATATCACATGTCATCTATTAGTTTACTGAAATAAGACACATCTCTCTAACTGTACGGAGGATTCAAGTTGAAAAGAGAATTTCAGGAAGTATCCATACCTATGGATGACATTTAATATTAATTTGGATGGCTGTATATGCATAAAAAGATATAGCCTATAAAATAATAATTTCCATCTATTGGCATAAATTTAAATTCTGTACATTAAAAAAATTTTTTTTTATTTTTGGGTGCATTGGGTCTTTGTTGCTGTGCGCGGGCTTTCTCTAGTTGCGGCGAGCCGGGGCTACTCTTCCTTGCGGTGCGCGGGCTTCTCATTGCGGTGGCTTCTCTTGTTGCGGAGCATAGGCTCTAGGCACGCGGGCTTCAGTAATTGTGGCACGTGGGCTCAGTAGTTGTGGCTTGCAAGCTCTAGAGCGCAGGCTTAGTAGTTGTGGCGCACGGGCTTAGTTGCTCTGCGGCATGTGGGATCTTACCAGACCAGGGCTCAAACCCATGTTCCCTGCATTGGCAGGTGGATTCTCAACCACTGTGCCACCAGGGAAGCCCTAAATTCTGTACATTTTTTAAAAAATTAAAGAATCTCCTTTTTTTTTTTGTTTTACTATAAGTTAAAAAATATTCCTCCTTTTGTGATATCTTGGATATTTTTTCTGGAGTAACTAAGGTAGTAATAGTATCTGTCATGTTTACCACTATTAAGGAAATGTGTTCATATCACATTTGCTTAAATAAGACTGACTGAAACTGATGCAGTGCCTCCTACAATCCTTCCTTCTCATCCTCACCAGAAAGGGTCATGTCCCCCAAAGACAAGCTGACATAACCTCCTGTTAACACATGTAAACTTCTGTATGGTTCTCCACCACGAGAAGTGTGAGTAACCACTGCCTAGTCCACAGACAAGACAGAGGTTTGGCCACAGACTGCTTTTCCCCAGGCTATTATTCTTGGTTTGCTAACACTATGGCCAGAAATCCTTTTATAGGTTCAAGGCAAGTGCTGCAGAAGGAAAATACGATTTTTTGAAGATTACCACTTCTAGAAGTAGCCACCGCAGTCTCGTCTATGTCTAAGAGAAGGTGGAGCATTAGCACACAGGAGGGATGTGAAAGTTTTGGGTTCTTCTCACCAATTAAGAATCAGGATGGGGGCTTCCCTGGTGGCGCAGTGGTTGAGAATCTGCCTGCCGATGCGGGGGACACGGGTTCGAGCCCTGGTCTGGGACTAAGCCCGTGAGCCACAACTACCGAGCCTGCGCGTCTGGAGCCTGTGCTCCGCAACGGGAGAGGCCGCGACAGTGAGAGGCCCACGCACCGCGATGAAGAGTGGCCCCCGCTTGCCGCAACTAGAGAAAGCTCTCGCACAGAAACGAAGACCCAACACAGACATAAATAAATAAATTAATTAAAAAAAAAAAAAAAAAAAAAGAAGAATCAGGATGGAGGGACTTCCCTGGCGGTCCAGTGGTTAGGACTCCACATTTCCACTGCAGGGAGCACGATCCCTGGTCGGGAACTAAGATCCTGCGTGCCCACGTTGCAGCCAAAAAAAATAATAATAATAATAATCAGGATGGAGACAGTATTGATATGTGCAATACATTCCAATCCTGAACCCCAAATGGAAATTATTATTCCAAGAGACTGGGGGACGTGTGAGTCATTTTCACTCAATGAGCTATCAGGTCTGCCCATGACCACGTGTGAGACAGGTTTCCAGGTTTCAGTCCCTGAGTAAGCTAGTTGAACTGTATTCCCTTAAATTGCCTTTGATCACAACCAACACCTTGGCCAGTTGTTATGCAGATCAATCCCCTGTGGTAACAAAGGAGCCCTAGAAAAAGAGTTCAGCTTGGCTCACACAAACATTTCCAAGAAAAAAAGATAAATTGAAAGATAGTATAACAGAGGGTAGGTGGTATCATAGTATTAATAACAGTGATGGTAACAGCTAAACTTTCTCAAGGGTTTACCATGTGCCAGTAGCTTTGTGAGAGCCACATGGATTTTCTAATTGAATCCTTACAACAATCTTGTAAGCTTAGCACTGGGAAAATTGACAGAAACTGGATTCTTACCCAACATTATAATTCTAATGAGAAAGGGGAGCAGGCCATATAGATATAACAGTAAATGACACAAATAGATACCTGTTCCAATGCTTTGAAGAGGAACTATAAGTTGGATCTCACTCTGGGAAGGTTGATTGATATTTGCCAAGAAAAAGTTCCTAATAGAAAAGTTCATTAATAAACCTCAGGAAATCAAATCTAGAAAAAAATTATGGTACCAAAATTCAGTTTTATAATGGATAAAACCCAAATGTAACATTTAATTTTTTTCTCTTGCATCTGTTTTTTCATCCAAAAAGTAAATTCAAGGCAAATCACAATAAAATATAACTTTATTGGTAAATTTCTGATGTGAAGGAACAGGTCTTAGTATGAATACTAGCAGACATGGTATAGCAATTGAAAGATGTCAATATAGACTCACAGAATTATGTGCAGTTCTTGTTGGGTCTTATAGGTTTTTACCTTCCTTACCACAATTGGTTAGACTAACTCGTACTGGTTAGACAAAGGAACTCTGAGCCTCATTAGCTTATTGGAAAGATAGGAATATAGCAAGAATGCAGCATCCTTTTCATTGGAGTTTTACTTAAAATTTTTCCTAGGATTCCTCTTCTGTACTATTTACTTTTAGTCTTTGGATCCCTTCAGGGCCATATCCTTCTTTTTTGTTCTGTATGCTTGAATAGTCAGGGACTCATGAACATTATCAATCAAATTCTGAAAAAAGTTATATTACTTGGTCTTGTGCCCATGGGAGTACTCTGTCCCTTAGTAAATTACCTCTTTTTGAGTGTGCATGGTGGGGGTATGGTCACTAATCTTTTCACTCACTCATATCAGTGGGTCCTATTTTTGGAGACCCAAGTTATAGACTAATTAGTGGTCTCTAACCATTTCTTTATGGTATTTCCAACCACTGTATAAGTCTAGTGGCCATTATTTTCTGAACCAAAAACTGGGAACTTTGATCTAGCAGTAGGTATATATATTTTTTTAAATCGACAAGTTATCTAAAGTGCAAAAGTTGGTACAAACACATAAAAATAAAATCGTATTTAAATATATTGGAATCATCTTTGGCTTCAGGAATAAAACTATAATAAATTATCAGTGTCCTGGAAAACCCAAGTTACATGGGGAAAATACTTAACATCCCAATAAAAGGTTTTTTTCTTTTTCACTGTACAGTTATCTAGATAGCTAAAATTTTAAATTTGGAATTGAACTTAATGTAGAAGTTTTATGCAACAGTGGTTTCAGTAATTTTGCAATGACTAAAAAGGAATTAGTGTTAATAGTATTATTTTATATTGGCCAGGTATTTATTTCATTCACCTTTTTTTTTTCCCCAGGATAGTTTACCATAAACTAGAAAGAATACCTATCAGCAAAAAGTGAGGTGTAAGAACAGTTTTGGAAAATTTGTAGTTCGGAGCAATAGAAACAACGGAATGTTTTGATCACCAATTTTCCTATTGTGTTTTAGGTTCTGAACCTCTTCCTGGCCTTACTCTTGAGTTCATTCAGTTCTGACAATCTTGCCGCCACTGATGATGATAATGAAATGAATAATCTCCAGATTGCTGTGGGAAGGATGCAGAAAGGAATTGATTATGTTAAAAGAAAAATACGTGAATTTATTCAGAAAGCCTTTGTTAGAAAGCAGAAAGCTTTAGATGAAATTAAACCTCTTGAAGATCTAAATAACAAAAAAGACAGCTGTATTTCCAACCATACCACCATAGAAATAGGCAAAGACCTCAATTATCTCAAAGATGGAAATGGAACTACCAGTGGCATAGGCAGCAGTGTAGAAAAATACGTTGTGGATGAAAGTGATTACATGTCCTTTATAAACAACCCCAGCCTCACTGTGACTGTACCAATTGCTGTCGGAGAATCTGACTTTGAAAATTTAAATACTGAAGAATTCAGCAGCGAGTCAGATATGGAGGAAAGCAAAGAGGTAGGAATTTCTACGTCAGAAGTTATTTTGGTGTTATGTATGCTTTAAACTATCAGACTTTTAAAAATTATATTTTCTTTCTGTAAGAAAATAGGAAATACCTGTTGACACAATTTCTATGGCAAAATTGGTGATAGATAAATTGACAGTACCTTAATATATAACTAGACAAATGACATGTTGACTCATTTTTTCAAATATTCACCATTTTGAATTATTGATAATATGAATATTCAGATTAATATGAATTTTTGAGGATTTTAAATAATTTTTGATTTGTGAACAGTGCCTCAATTTATACACTTTCTTCCTTATAATTCTCCCACAATGGTGGTTTTTTTGTATGTACTAGAACAATACTTGGTGAGAGGGCAGTTCCAATTCTCATTTTGCTACATTCTTGGCTCTTATGGAATAATTTACAAACTGTGACCTTATTTAGTTTTCACAGGCATATTTATTAATGGAAGTATGATTGGGATATTGGCTTGATATTTACATATAGTTTCATGTTTCCTGAAGTAAATAATTTTTTTAAAGGAAGTGAAGGTAGTGATGAAGAATCAGGTTGAAAATGTTTTTAACCTTACTGAACCCAGTACATGCTCTCTAAACAAACAAAAAGCCTTGATACATTATAGACTGTAAAATTCTAAATTTACCAACTACAGTTAAGAGTCTTGGTAGTTTAAAGAATTCTTTGATTTACTAGAAGAGTATAAATACCAGGATATGTTCTTGGTTTGTTTATAGGTTAATAAGCACAGAGTTGGGAATAAAGAGAAGAAGGAATTAAAACCTTAATGTTTAACTACACAAAAATGAAGACAGAATTCCCAACGATTAAAGCTTGCATAAACAAATAAAAATAACAACGAAAGACAAAGATTCATTCTTTTTTGTCATTTGAAGTGATTGGCAGGGAACAAAAAGACCTCTATTATTATTCTCATTCTAAGAAAGATGATTTGGGGGAGTTTGAGATGCTGAAGGGTACAATTTAAGTAGTGCAACAAAGTCACAAAAATTAGGGATCAGTTAATAAAATTATGAGCAAAAATATATTTCTAAGAAAGGAACCTTAGATATTTTAATCAGTATTACTATATTTATTCTATAAGATGACTGAAGAAGACGCTATTTCCGTTTTTCTTGTTTGTAAGATAGGTAGTATTGCTAATTCAGTGATTACATAGAAGTAGATGTTAAACGTGAAATTCAGAGAAAGTTTAAATATAGGTACTAAAATTAGCATATAGGTAACAAGGCCATAGCTACTAGTTTCACAAAATAACAGATGAGATTAAAGGGGAAAATTTTAAACCTTATAGCCTGGGACAAATAATTGCTGTAATTAGTTGAACTCAATTGTTCACTAATAAGATCATTATTTTAAAACTGACTAATATCTTAAGATCTAGTTAATAAAATGTTGGATAAGCGTATTTGATTGCGCTATGCTGAAAGGGTGGGGACTAACTTCTGGCATTGTATATTACTAGAAACTAAAGTCAGCATTTGGAAGATAGAATTCGGTCATTAAATTTTAATATATATTCCCCTCTCATTATTTTGACATTATACCTAACAGCAAATATCTCCCTTACAGTACAGAAGTCAATTTTTATTTTTATCTAGTAAAAAATATATTAACTAAGAATGAATTATGGAGAATAAAATGTTGAAGCCATCAGTCAATTTAAACTTCTGGCTGAGTATCTTTTGAGGTATGGTTAACTCATCATCCAGTCTTCTTAATTTTCAGAAATTTTAAAGCCTCAGACTTCTCCAAAGGAGCATGTATTTTGCCTCATCTCAAACCATTGTGTTTGACATTAGAGAATTATCTAGTTAAGGTGGGGCTTATAGAAGGAAAAATCCAAACTCTCTTCCCAGTTTCTCTTGTTACCATTAAGCTTTTTCATCTGTTTTCTGTTTGAGTTAGGTACTCCAAAGTAATATATGTGAAGTCAATACTTTGGAATTGGAGGCAGAGAACTGATCTGCCAGTTGAAAATAGACAGAATTATTGTATTGCTTTAGCTGTAGAGTCCTTTCAATACTTTCCCATCATAGTGATTGTTACTTGTGTGCTAAAATTTATTATTTGGTGAAATTTTTAATTATGGCTTTATATCAAACTTCCTAAATATAAGCTCATAAACAAATAAAGGACTAGAGCAATAGTCTAGGAAGGGACTATGTGCACTTTTTAACTTTTTGGTATTTTACCTTGTAACTCTACACTAGAAAACAAAAGAGAACTGACATAATTATTCAAGAATCGCAAATATTCCCACCTCAGATATCTTTTCAGTGTTCTGCCTTCAAGTTTTGTCTGGTCATTTCCTTAACTGGTAGGTTTGGATTGTGCTGTTAAATATCACATGTGGAGTATTAATAAATGGAATAAGGCTAATTGACATTCTTTTCTAAATGATTTGAAAAATTAAAGGAAAAAAATGGAGCACCTTTTAATTTTTGGAATGCCTAATGAATTCCTTTTTATAGGGCAGACTAACCAAGTGGACCCAGAGGTTGTTTAGGTGTTTGAACTAAATCCTCTTCTATTTCATCTTTGCCAAATTTGTGTGATCCTTTGACAGCTTTCTGTAGATTCTCTAGAGTATATTATTTTAAATTCATATCTTAATTATATGTTTTAACTCGTTATTTTGACTATATATAATGTAATTCCTTTCATACTTTGTGATTTTGAATGATTGATTTTTCTTATAGAGTTTTAATAATGTTGAAGCCGCAATGATTATTTTTCAAAGTGAAATTTACTAGTGCAATATGGTGACCTTCACTGCTTACCGTTCTTACTTCTCACAGGGGTAAAATCAAGCTGGAGCCATCAAGAATGCAGCTCTGGTGTTTTTTAACCAGCCAGAGGCTCGTGCCACCACTTTTCCCCAGGTTACCTAAGCAAGTTGTACATATATAAATATAATTAGTTTCTAAATGAATTTTGACTGGCCTGCATGTTACTCAGCTACATTCCTTGCCCGTCCATTGGCAGTAAAATAAAAACATGCACAGCCGCTTTTATGCTGAGTCATAAAGCATGGTCAGGCAAGTCTGGCAACCCTAACTTTTTTTAAAAAATGAGTTAGCTGCTAATTTTCTTACATAGATTTTTATAGAAATTACATTCAGTGAAAAGTAAAAGCGCATGCCTTTATGGATTATTTAATTACCATTTAACATTACAGAGTTTTGAACGTGCTAAGGGTCTAAAAGGAGAAATATAAGATACTCTTTGAAAAACTCTTGCAGAAAGCTTTCTCTCCCCTGCCCTTTTCTTAAATAAATAAAGCCCCAATGAGTGTACTTTGTTGGTATTTTTTTGTTCAGTGTCATATTAAATTTTTCTGAAGGGTAATCTGCAAATTAAAGCAATCCCTTATTCATGTGCAAACTTCCTAAAGGATGTTTTAATGTGATTAGAATGTAAATGAATTGGAATGTTATGTTTTGGCTGCTACCAGCATGGGTACAATTTTTATCTGCTTCATTTCAGAGAAAATGTCTATTTAGCACTTTACCAAAAGTACTTTGTATTTAGAATACAATTCCCTTGGAGAATCTGTTGATATTTACCCCTAAAACTCTTGAGAATGAAAGAAAAGGAAATACATTTTCTACACCAAAAGAAAGGAAGGAAGGAAAGAAGGAAAGCAGTGTTATAGGTGGTATATTCATTCTGAAAAGAGATCTGGAATCCACTTTCTTCATCGTGTTGCTCCTCTGTACTTGGTGTTTTTGTCTCTCCTTTATTTCATCCAGACCTGCTGGGAAACTTTCTCTTGAAGAATATTATTTAAATATATCATGCACTGCAAATTCATATAGGAAGAGAATCAGTGTGAGCTTTTGCTCCTTTCGTGTTTATTAAATGAAGGGACCTCCTAGTCATGCAACTAAGGCAGTGAATGTAACACCTTTCTATGGGCTCCATTTGGAGGACCTTTCATTTCCTGATGTTGAAATCACAGTTTTGTGCTAAAATATGTTAACCAAATTGCTCGACCCAATTTAATTATTTTCAAGAAATGTTAATTAAATGCTTTGTCACTTAGATGCAGTTTCCTCTCCTTCTACCATTAAAATTGTAAAACAACCCTAACATAAGCATATTTGCCTCTTTGGAAGGAGCGATAATCATGCCATTTTGGGAACATTCTTTTGTATCTTGGAACAAAATATTTAGTCACTGGCACTCTACATTCATGAAAGATAATGCCTTATATATTGGAGGAATGAAACCAATGTCATTGGTCATATAAAGTGAGACCCAAGGTAAAAAATGCTCACAACTAAACACAGATACATACTAAAAACATATACACAGGGACTAGAGAGAATTATTTTTTCCTATTATATATTACTTCTTCAGAAAAGTGTGAGATTTGACTCCTTAGGATAATGGCTTGTTTTTCCCAGTTTCTTAGAAAGAGGTAAGTTAGTTTTCTTATTCTCTGAGTATCATTTTCCAAGTTCCTGTGTAGAGAGGTATATGAGGGAAAGTGACAATCAGGAATATCATCTACCAGTATTTAAGAGATTTAGCTGGAGTAAGTGTGGTGGAACACAAACTAAGTAGAACTGATGCAAATGACTTCATTTATTCTCACCCTCACATTATTACACTTTCCAATTTCCTTGAATATGTCTCTGGCCAGAAAACATTGTCTGCTCCCTAAAAGAGTAGTATACTGAATTCTAACACAAGGGGTAGGAAGGGAGAGAAGGATGTGTAGAGGTGGTTTGGGTAAGCAGTGATAGAGTGGTTTCAATAGAAACCCATCTATAATTTTATACTGGAGAATGTGTAGTCTTCAAGGGAAAGTTTTCCAGTGGGATAGTGATTAAAGGATAAAAAAAGCTCTAAATATCCTTAATGTAAGAACAAAATTGGCCAAACATGTGTCTTTGGGGCACTGGTAATATGCTGAGGGGTAGGTCAGCACGACATAAGGGTTACATTTGCCATCCCAAGAAATATTTAAGACCCTGCTATTTATGGATTATAGAATTTTATAATGTATCTATTATAAAGACAAAAATGATTATCTGATAATGTAGTACGATGATAATGATAGTTTTGATTTTGCCTTCTTCCTTATTAAGAAGAGCAGTTCCTTTCTAGTATTAATGTATCACTTTGGCCTTAGGCCTATCCCAATGTAAGCATAACCATCTCTTTCATTGTTTCAATGTTAAGATTTTTCATGTAAAATGACCTAGAGTTCTTTAAGTACAGATTAGGATCCATATGGAACAAAATATTGCCATTTGTGGTGACCAAAATAGTTAGATATGGAATATTTGATTTAATCTATATTTGAATTATCTCTTTTTAAAAAAAATTCCAATTTCTTTTATTGACTAAGTTTAGAATATACATTTTCCCCAAAATATATACAATATTTACTAATTACATTTTCTCAAAAATATACCTTAACTTCATAATGAGAAAAAAAAAGTGTGCCTTTGAAAAACTTAACAAGAAGTGATGTTTTCCCTCCCTTTTTCTGTTGTGATTAATTATTTTCAAAAATGCTTTTACTTTCTGAAAGAAGGACTATGAGTTTGGCATGTAAATGTTTAACAATAGTTTGGAAAGTAAAAGTTAGAAGTATAATGTTTAAAAATGCGAAGTGAAATACTGTGTGTCTTGAAATTTATTTATTACATCATTAAGCAAAATATGATTCTGCCCTGTTTAACTCCCATGATTATAATTCCCCAGCACTTAGAGGAATCCAGCAGATTTTCAATAGTAAGAGCCCTGTAACATGAAGTTTTCACTAAAAAAAAAGTTCAGCTAATATTTTCATCTGAAAATAAATGATTGTCAATGCCAGGCATAGCAAATAACAGTTTGTTATTCCTGTTTGATCTCTTGACTATCCTGACATTGAGGGAACATCCATATTTTCTTAAAGGCTGAGTAAGGAAGGGCTGTTCTAACAACATCATTCAGTCCACTTGTCTTCCAGCAAATAAGCACAAATAATAAAAAAGGAACCTCAACATCTAAATTTTACCAAAGGGAAGAATGGAACTTGAAAATAAAAAAACCGGTTCTATTTCTAAGTAGTTAATATATTGGTCTCTTACTCATGTGGCATTTTACAGTGAATGGTGCCTAGATTGGAGAATTTACAAATAATCTTTATTTGAAAATTCTTCTTTTAAGTATATGAGTACTAATAATTCCATAAAATGATGTGTATTTGATAATTCTAATTGGTGAATTTGCACTGTAGTTAGAATTAATCATAATTATGACCTTATCTGAAGCTGAAGAGTTTTATATTCTTAATTTGATTCCTTTGGTTTTTATTGGCTCTTTATACATTTTAACTGTTTTCGTCAACATATTTTATGATATTATGATATTTGCATCTTATGTGATTTTAAGAAAGTCATTGAATTGATGTTATCAAGAAAGATTTTATAAATCAGAATTTCTTGCCTATATCTCAGGCTTATTGTTTAAAGTAAACTTTTGTTTATAAAATATCCCAACATATATTTAGCTTCACTCTACATTAATACATATAAAGATATGAATATAAGAAAGTAATACTAAGTTCATGGTCATGAAACATGGGAATCAACAGTATCCCAACACTATCTTGAACCTACGATGTTTAATTACATATCACATCTACTAAATGTTTTAAATTGATAAAGATTGGCTTAACTTATGGATCATTAAAGAAATTCTCTAGAGAATCCTAGCAAAGTGGGGTACAGAAGACCTAGAGTCCAGCTACTGACTCAGTATGACTTTTGACAAGATGATTAAAGCCACATTTCCTTCTCTAACTAGACACTGGATTGGCTGGTGTTGAGGATTAATGTGTACCCTAGATTTTTTATTTGTAAACCAAATAAAGTTATTCAAGTAATAAATGTGACAGGTAGATCCTGTGCTGTTCCACATCAGGGAGAAGATGGAGAAGGATGAGATATTGCCTTTCCTTAGAGAGGTTCCATTCTTTGCTGGGATTGTAGGTCCATGTGCATAGAGTAGAAACAGGAAAAACATTGTCAAAATGAGTCAGTCTTAGTTTTCCTGACTCCAGAGTTAAAGTACAGTTTATTTCATAGTTTCACCATAGGTCTGGTTAATTGGAAGCCTGATGTTGAGACAGCACTTCAAATTCTAAGGGTTGTTGGTCATTACCTACACAATTTAGAATCTTGAAGGATTTGTGTTTCTCTGTACTTACATGAGAATATTATATGTATTCCCTTGAATGTAAAAGTAAGTATTAGATAGGAGGTGTTAGAAGTAGTTAGTGGTAAAATAAAATAGTGCATGCATTGGTCATTCATTCATTTACCCAATGAACATCTATTAAACACAAACATTGTGATGGGTCCTAGGGATGCAGAGATGGCAAAAGCATGACCTTTGCTTCGAAAGATTGTCTGGTGAGATACATCTTCTAGAAAAGCAGAATACTTTTATGTTGTACTTTTGAAAAAGTAATGATTTGACCTTTAAATATATAAATGTTTGGCTTCAATTAAAAAGATATCTATTAATTCTATGTCAGTACTAAGGCATTGCACTAAATGAAAGGCATTGTAGTTGATGTTACAGAGATCCTCTAGAAACTTTTGAACCAAGATTCCCTGGAACATGTTGTCTGGTGACTTCTCCCAATCACTGTCAAGGACTAGCCTTCATTCTGTTATGAAGAAGTTCATTCATTCATTCATTTTTTAAAAAAAATTTGTTGAGTACCTGACGTGTAATATAGCCAGCACTGATGCAGGCTCTGATGCAGTCATTTGCCAATGTGAAGCGCCCTGAATATGGATTCTCATTTACCCCCAGGTCATCCCCCAATCTGTAATTGCAGTGTTATCCTTTTTCCTAAAAGGAATGTTTTCCATTTGTTATTGTGGGCTGTTTGTAGTTAGATTATATATGACCAAGCTTCACTTATTCTGATTACCTATGTCATGTTTCAATATCCAGTAAATGATAAGATCAGTATTTTCAGGTCCCTAATATGTAACAGCTTTATGTGAATCAGATGGATGGGATTGATAGGATAATTTAGCCATTTCTTAGTCAATTACATGTTTATAAACACAGCTACATTTATCAAAGAAAGAGTCTAATCAAAAGATGAAGGACAGGAAATTAGAAAAAATCATATAATATTTCATTTTAAAACAAAATATATTCAAATTTTAACAGTAAAAATATTATAATTAAGTATCTGTCTAGTATTGTGATATACTTGGTGAGTAGAAAAAGAAATCAACAAACTTCAGGCACCTTATAATATATAATCCTTGATTTAAGTAGTTTGGTTAGATTTAAAAATAATCCTGAACAAGTTCTAATTGAGGAGACATATAATATTTATGCTTCTATCATTGGTATTGTTAAATTACACACACAAAAACATTTTCAATCTTACCTATAGCTTATATAAATATTTTTACTTTATCAGCACCACTATGCCAAGGAAATATTTTATATAAAGAAAATTATTTTCAGGAAATAAAGGAACCAGCTTCCTCCGGAAATCCATAGAATCCTTAGCCCAAATATAATGTTTCCAGTACTGACTACACCATCTATTTTAGAGTGGGTTCAACATATTTCAATGTGCATTTTATCATATGCTTACCTCATCCCCTTTATAAAGTAGCTCCTATCAGCTCAGCCATTTCCTAATGTTATGCACTAATGGTAATAACATTGTAACAGGTCCAAGAATGCTGTGGCCCAAACTACTCTGATTCCATGTGGCACTCATACCTGGCCCTGTGTCATTCCTGCAGCATTTTAAGACCAGGTTAAAGACTGGATCCCTTCATTTATATTGATCCCATGAACGACCTGACCTGGCTAAAGTTTGTTGTATTTCAAGATTTAAAACAACTTCTATTATATTTTTCTTTTGGTGGTATTTGATTTAACCTAAAGGAAAACAAAACAACAACCAAAGATTCATTTCTGCCTTTATTAACTGGAGAGGTAAGAGTGCCAGAGTAACAAGTAGTTTCCAAATGCACAATGAAACACAGGAGTGCATTGGCCAAAGAGAATGCAAAATATCAGCTCTTGCTATAAAGCTAACAATGTGCTGCTCTTTTCAGAATTAGAAAACTATAGAATATATTTAATAACAAGTGGTATATGTTTTCATGTCAATGAAAAGTGGGTAAATTTAGACTGTTGCTGTTTATGTGCATTTGATCAACTCTTTTCTGCATTTGACATGAAAATACACTCATACAGCTTTTGTTGGTTGGGTCACAATTTTAGAATAAAACAAACTTTACCATTTGCAAACTAATTTACAAAAGCAAGGTCACAGACCACAATACTACTCTGGCAGCTTACGTAAGCTCTCTGCATGATTTTATTTCAGAATCTCTCTCTATACAGGAGCTTAATCAAAAATTATTTAAGTTGTTAGCACGATAGTTTTAAAGGAAAAAATTCTGTGGTGCTGTATCTAATCTTGTGACCCCCCACCTCTACTAAAGCGGACTGGCATTATGTTTAAGATATTCTTAAATTACAGATCAAGGAAATGAATACAGAAGACTTAAGGGCACGCCTTTGAAATTTTTATATTGTAGATTAAAGAAAATATTTTAAAAGCTTTTCTGTGGAATTGATTTTCAGAAGCTAAATGCAACTAGTTCATCTGAAGGCAGCACTGTTGACATAGGAGCTCCCGCTGAGGGAGAACAACCTGAGGTTGAACCTGAAGAATCTCTGGAACCTGAAGCCTGTTTTACGGAAGGTGAGGAAACAATGTGTGTACACTCATTAGACTTCTCTGATCTAGCCATCTATTCTCTCCCTCCCGGGCTCGCTCTAATCGTCCATATCTATCCAACAACTGTTCCTTTACTTGTCTGTTCATTGCTTTTTCTATATCAAAACAAAGATGATTTTTGAAAAGGTAAGATTTATGTAATAAGATATTCTATTTTTGTGAATCCTGTTCAACTTTAAGAAATGCTGTTAACCATCTGGGTTTTTTGGTGGCCGTCTAGAATCTTTTATAGGAGAGAAAGCCAAATCATACATGTCTCTCTTTAGCTTTTAAAAAAAAAGAAAAACATTTTAAATCAAAGAAGTAATTTATTGTTTACTGTTTTGTTAGGTCATAATGGGTATGAATTGATTAATGTACATTTCAAACTGTCCATGAATAACAATTACCTGTATCTGTCAAGGTCAAATATTTTTTATTAGCTCTGAATGATACTAGATTGTAGATAATGAAATGCCAAAATATACTGAGTTATATAATACAGGGATCCATGCCATTAGAGTAATACTAAGGATTTTGTGAAGAAAACTAAAATTATGTTATTTGAGGTATGCATCAGTTATCTCTTGAACAATAATGTTGTGTATCAAACCACCCAAAACTTCTTATCATATAACAAAAAAACGTATATTTTTGCTCACAAGCCCATGGCTGGCTAGGTGGTTTTGCTGATCTTGGTTAGGATTAGTCATACGGCTGAGGTCTTAGATGAGACTGCTGCCTGACTCAGCTCCATCCACACACTGGCCCAGGCTTGTTATCATAGCGAAAGCAAAGGAGCAGGAGAGGAAGCCTAAATGCCAAGCACTTAATCCTCCACTTACATCAGGTTTGCTTCTGTGCTGTTCACCAAAGCAGAGTCGCCAATCCAGATTCAGTGTGGGAATGCGCTACATACAAAGAGGCGTAAAAAATTAGTGCAATATTACAGAGTATGAAATTCCTTATATTTCTTATATAAATCACTATTGTAGGTACGAACTTTTTCTCTAAAGTCCTAGGAATCACTTCATTCTTAACTCATTTTTTTAGTTAACAGCTATTTAACAATTCATACTATGTCTTAGACCCAAATTCAATAGTAATTGCTTAAACAAAAGTTTATTTTAGTAATAATGACTGTAGTAATGTTATTTAATTACAACTAATTCTAAAAGTGTTTCATTCATTTTCATTTCATTTAAGAACGTTAAAGCTGTTTTAATTTAGACTTAAGCTAACTTTAAAAATATGTGATTATACAAATGTTAGAAATCAAAATTGATATCAATAGATTCAAGGCTTTTGCAGATGATTATGTTACATACACCTATTGCTTTTGGACTTAAATGCATTGGAGAAAACAAATATTTATATATTAATTGTCAATTTTTAAATTATTTCAGAGGAAGAGCTATTTGTTCAGCATAAGTTATGAGGGAAGCCACTTTTCTTCACTATTTCCTCCAAAATTCTGCACACGTTTCAGTGACGTTGATTATGAAAAAAAATTATGACTTTACAAAACATTTAAGTGGTATATCACAAAAATAATTTCTGTAGTATTAGTTATTACTCCTTCCCAGACAATTAGCTTATTTTCAGGGTCACAATATATGCATAATAATATTTATGGTAATATCAACATTTGTCTTTTGTGAAGTTAAAAAAAAGCATTTAAGTATGAAATGTCACCAACATAACATTATAGAAAACAGAAATAATACATAGACACCCACCAACCAACTTTAACAATTTGAATATTTTTGTCATGTTTGCTTCAGACTCTTTATTTTAGAATAAAACAGATACAGATTTGGCCCCTTTTGTACCCTTTCAGTATCCCATTCCCTTGCTTTCCTCTCAGAAGTGAATCAGTATCCCAAATTTGGCATTTATCCTTCACACTAATGTTGGTCTTTTTATGTTAAACAGTGTTTTTTCATCCCATATCCTCTTTAGGGGAAAAAAAACCCCTTAAATCCAGTTCCATTTAATTCATTACAACAAATATTTTCAGGGCATGTAATTCTTCTTAATCCTTTGGGAGTCAAGAAATGTGAAAAAGATCTTGCCTCAAAGAAACAAGAAATACAATGCTATTTCTTTCTTTCTTGAGAAACAAATAACATTTAAGAGGACTTCATTAAATATTCATGAAACAAAGGATATGATCTGGCTGACATTATAAAGTAGTATCTGTTAAATATTTATGCATTAAAATATTAAGCTCCTTCAAAATGAGGTTTCCATTTTTCTATTCACTGAACAAGAGCTCTCTGTCATGGTTAAAACTCTATGTCATGACTCCTGTCTCACACCCCAGCGCCCCCATATACTGTGTGCTGCCAGGTCCTGTCAACTCAGCAGTATCTTTTGATTCCTGACCACTATCACTAGCATTACCCTTGCTTTCACTTTTCTTTAATGTTAAGTTGATTGAATCTCATAGACTCTGGACTCCTTTTCCATCTTCTCTCTTCTAGTCATCCAATGCCTTGTGCAGGTAAAGATCATTCTAAATCAGTATTCTTATCAGGTAAATCTCCATAACTCCCAAATAAATCCTTCAATGTTTTCCCCATTAGATAGCACATAAAATCTAAGTTCTCTAACTGAATCATTCGGGTCCTTTTGAGATTGGCTTTAGAGTGTCTTTTCTAGTCTTGACTCCCAATTCTAAGCTTCATACAATTTCTAGACTTTTCCATCACCAAGGTTTATTAATATCACTTTTTCTGCATTCCTTTACCGCTCCATATACTAGACCTGATTCTTACACATCCTTCAAAGTCTAGCCCCAAATCCACTTTTTCTGTAAAGCTCAGTATTAGAAAAAATTTTTTTAACATCTTTATTGGAGTATAACTGTTTTACAATGGTGTGTTAACTTCTGCTCTATAACAAAGTGAATCAGCTATACGTATACATATATCCCCATATCTCCTCCCTCTTGCATCTCCCTCCCACCCTCCCTATCCCACCCCTCTAGGTGGTCACAAAACACTGAGCTGATCTCCCTGCGCTATGCATCTGCTCCCCACTAGCTGTCTGTTTTACATTTGGTAGTGTATATATGTGCATGCCACTCTCTTACTTCATCCCAGCTTACCCTTTCCCCTCCCCGTGTCCTCAAGTCCGTTCTCTACATATGCGTCTTTTTTCCTGTCCTGCCTCTAAGTTCTTCAGTACCTTTTTTTTTTTTTTTAGATTCTATATATATGTGTTACAGTACAGTATTTGTTTTTCTCTTTCTGAGTTACTTCACTGTGTATGACAGATTCTAGGTCCATCCACCTCACTACAAATAACTCCATTTCATTTCTTTTTATGGCTGAGTAATATTCCATTGTATATATGTGCCACATCTTCTTTACCCATTCATCTGTCGATGGACACTTAGGTTGCTTCCATATCCTGGCTATTGTAAATAGAGCTGCAATGAACATTGTGCTACATGACTCTTTTTGAATTATGGTTTTCTCAGGGTATATGCCCAGTAGTGGGATTGCTGGGTCGTATGGTAGTTCTATTTTTAGTTCTTTAAGGACCCTCCATACTGTTCTCCATAGTGGCTGTATCAATTTACATTCCTACCAACAGTGCAGGAGGGTTCCCTTTTCTCCATACCCTCTCCAGAATTTATTGTTTGTAGATTTTTTGATGATGGTCATTCTGACCAGTGTGAGGTGATACCTTATTGAAGTTTTGATTTGCATTTCTCTAATGATTAGTGATGTTGAGCATCCTTTCATATGTCTGTTGACAATCTGTAAATCTTCTTTGGAGAAATGTCTATTTAGGTCTTCTGCCCATTTTTGGATTGGATTATTTGTTTTTTTGATATTGAGCTGCATGAGGTGCTTGTAAATTTTGGAGATTAATCCTTTGTCAGTTGCTTCATTTGCAAATATTTTCTCCCATTCTGAGGGTTGTATTTTCATCTTGTTTATGGTTTCCTTTGCTGTGCAAAAGCTTTTAAGTTTCATTAAGTCCCAGTTGTTTATTTTTGTTTTTATTTCCATTTCTCTAGGAGGTAGGTCAAAAAGGATCTTGCTGTGATTTATGTCATAGAGTGTTCTGCCTATGTTTTCCTCTAAGAGTTTTACAGTGTCTGGCCTTACATTTAGGCCTTTAATCTATTTTGAGTTTATTTTTGCACATGGTGTTAGGGAGTGTTCTAATTTCATTCTTTGACATGTAGCTGTCCACTTTTCCCAGCACCACTTATTGAAGAGGCTGTCTTTTCTCCATTGTATATTCTTGCCTCCTTTATCAAAGGTAAGGTGGCCATATGTGCATGGGTTAATTTCTGGGCTTTCTATCCTGTTCCATTGATCTATATTTCTGTTTTTGTGCCAGTACCATACTGTCTTGATTATTGTAGCTTTGTAGTATAGTTTGAAGTCGGGGAGCCTGATTTCTCCAGCTCTGTTTTTCTTTCATAAGATTGCTTTTGCTATTTGGGGTCTTTTGTTTTTCCATACAAATTGTGAAACTATTTGTTCTAGTTCTGTGAAAAATGCCAGTGGTAGTTTGATAGGGATTGCGTTGAATCTGTAGATTGCTTTGGGTAGTATAGTCATTTTCACAATGTTGATTCTTCCAATCCAAGAACATGGTATATCTCTCCATCTGTTTGTATCATCTTTAATTTCTTTCATCAGTGTCTTATAGTTTCCTGCATACAGGTCTTTTGTCTCCTTAGGTAGGTTTATTCCTAGGTATTTTATTCTTTTTGTTGCATGGTAAATGGGAGTGTTTCCATAATTTCTCTTTCAGATTTTTCGTCATTAGTGTATAGGAATGCAAGAGATTTCTGTGCATTAATTTTGTATCCTGCTACTTTACCAAATTCATTGATTAGCTCTAGTAGTTTTCTGGTAGCATGTTTAGGATTCTCTATGTATAGGATCATGTCATCTGCAAACAGTGACAGTTTTACTTCTTCTTTTCCGCTTTGGATTCCTTTTATTTCTTTTTCATCTCTAATTGCTGTTTGAAAACTTCCAAAACTATGTTGAATAACAGTGGTGAGAGTGGGCAACCTTGTCTTGCTCCTGATCTTAGTGGAAATGCTTTCAGTTTTTCACCATTGAGAACGATGTTGGCTGTGGGTTTGTCATATATGGCCTTTATTATGTTGAGGAAAGTTCCCTCTATGCCTACTTTCTGCAGGGCTTTTATCATAAATGGGTGTTGAATTTTGTCAAAAGCTTTCTCTGCATCTATTGAGATGATCATATGGTTTTTCTCCTTCAATTCGTTAATATGGTTTATCACATTGATTGATTTGTGTATTTTGAAGAATCCTTGCATTCCTGGGATAAACTCCACTTGATCATGGTGTATGATCCTTTTAATGTGCTGTTGGAGTCTGTTTGCTAGTATTTTGTTGAGGATTTTTGCATCTATATTCACCAGTGATATTGGCCTGTAGTTTTCTTTTTCTGTGACATCTTTGTCTGGTTTCGGTATCAGGGTGATGGTGGCCTTGTAGAATGTGTTTGGGAGTGTTCCTCCCTCTGCTATATTTTGGAAGAGTTTGAGAAGGATAGGTGTTAGCTCTTCTCTTAATGTTTGATAGAATTCGCCTGTGAATCCATCTGGTCCTGGGTTTTTGTTTGCTGGAAGTTTTTAAATCACAGTTTCAATTTCAGTGCTTGTGATTGGTCTGTTTATATTTTCTGCTTCTTCCTGGTTCAGTCTCGGAATGTTGTGCTTTTCTAAGAATTTGTCCATTTCTTCCAGGTTGTCCATTTTATTGGCATATAGTTGCTTGTAGTAATCTCTCATGATCCTTTGTATTTCTGCAGTGTCAGTTGTTACTTCTTCTTTTTCATTTCTAATTCTATTGAGTCTTCTCCCTTTTATTCTTGATGATTCTGGCTAATGGTTTATCGATTTTGTTTATCTTCTCAAAGAACCATCCTTGAGTTTTATTGATCTTTGCTATCGTTTCCTTCATTTCTTTTTCATTTATTTCTGATCTGATCTTTATGATTTCTTTCCTTCGCTAACTTTGGGGTTTTTTTTTTCTTCTTTCTCTAATTGCTTTAGGTGTAAGGTTAGGTTGTTTATTTGAGAGTTTTCTTGTTTCTTGAGGTAAGATCGTATTGCTATAAACTTTCCTCTTAGAACTTCTTTTGCTGCATCCCATAGGTTTTGGGTCATCGTGTTTTCATTGTGATTTGTTTCTAGGTATATTTTAATTTCCTCCTTGATTTCTTCAGTGATCTCTTGGTTATTTAGTAGCATATTGTTTAGCCTCCATGTGCTTGTATTTTTTACAGATTTTTTCCGGTGACTGATATCTAGTCTCAAAGTGTTGTGGTCGGAAAAGGTACTTGATAAGATTTCAGTTTTCTTAAATTTACCAAGGCTTGATTTGTGACCCAAGATATGATCTATCCTGGAGAATGTTCCATGAGCACTTGAGAAGAAAGTGTATTCTGTTGATTTTTGATGGAATGTCCTACAAATATCAATTAAGTCCATCTTGTTTAATATATCATTTAAAGCTTGTGTTTCCGTATTTATTTTCATTTTTCATGATCTGTCCATTGGTGAAAGAGGGGTGTTAAAGTCCCTTACTATTATTGTGTTACTGTCGATCTCCCCTTTTATGGCTGTTAGCATTTGCCTTATGTATTGAGGTTGTCCTATGTTGGGTGCATAAATATTTACAATTTTTGTATCTTCTTCTTGGATTGATCCCTTGATCATTATGTAGTGTCCTTTTTTGTCTCTTGTAATTGTCTTTATTTTAAAGTCTATTTTGTCTTATATGAGAATTGCTACTCCAGCTTTCTTTTGATTTCCATTGGCATGGAATATCTTTTTCCATCCTTTCACTTTCAGTCTGTTTGTGTCCGTAGGTCTGAAGTGGGTCTCTTGTAGACAGCCTATATATGAGTCTTGTTTTTGTATCCATTCAGCCAGTCTTTGTCTTTTGGTTGGAGCATTTAATCCATTTACATTTAAGGTAGTTATCGATATGTATGTTCCTATTACCATTTTCTTAATTGTTTTGGGTTTGTTATTGTAGGTCTGTTCCTTCTCTTGTGTTTCCTGCCTAGAGAAGTTTCTTTAGCATTTGTTGTAAAGCTGGTTTGGTGGTGCTGAATTCTGTTAGCTTTTGCTTGTCTCTAACGGTTTTAATTTCTCTGTCGAATCTGAATGATATCCTTGCTGGGTAGAGTAATCTTGGTTGTAGGTTTTTCCCTTTCTTCACTTTCAATATTTCCTGCCACTCCCTTCTGGCTTGCAGAGTTTCTGCTGAAAGATCAGATGTTAACCTTATGGGGATTCCCTTGTAAAAAATATGGAATGCTTCATGAATTTGCCTGTCATCCTTGTGCAGGGCCCATGCTAATCTTCTCTGTATCATTCCAGTGTTTTATATGTGCTGCCAAAGTGAGCGCAGTATTAGAAATTAATCTGCTGGTAAACTCTCACAGTACCTCTTTTGCTTTCTACAACTGTAATATCTGTGGGCAAATCTCCCCTACTCAAAATACACACTCTTTTTAGAGCAAGGCTGTGTTTTACACATTCTAGTTTTATAATTTGTCCAATATAATTCCTTGAATAAACAGTTATTCAATAAATATTTGTTGACAAGCCTTTGATATAGTAGACTGCAAAGGTGTCTATTACATTATTGCTGATAATAGCTAGAGTTAAAGAAACATAAATATTCAATAATAGGTGGTGTGATGAATTGGGAGACTGGGATTGACATATATACACTAATATGTACAAAATGGATAACTAATAACAACCTGCTGTATAAAAAAATAAATTAAATAAAATACAAAAAAGATATTCAATAATAGTGGAATCTTTATATAAATTTTGGTTATGTCTGGTAATCTTATTTAGAGAAGCATGTGAAACCTTTCAAAATTCTATTTACTTGTAACAAAAAGGGAAATGTTTATATTATACCATTAAGTTAACTAATTAGAAATCAAATATATATAAAGTCTGTATATGAGTGGAATCATACTCATAGGGTAAGGATAGGATGGAAATATCAACTTTTGGTGATTTTACTTCTTTCTGTTGTTCTATAATATGTTTTTATAATGCAATATAATTCATTATAATAGTCCCATAAACACTAAAAAATAGTTGTTGAATGAACGAGTAAAAAAAGTATAGATGATTTCTATTTCTACAAGTGAAAGCCATATTAAAAAATAAAGTTATTTACAATATATCAGGTAATAATGTAGATGAATCTCACACCAACACAAATATACATAATCAAAGAGTAATTTTTTTCTTCATTTACTTTGACATATTTTAGACTGTGTGCGGAAGTTTAAGTGTTGTCAGATAAGCATAGAAGAAGGCAAAGGGAAACTCTGGTGGAACTTGAGAAAAACTTGCTATAAGATAGTGGAGCATAACTGGTTCGAAACCTTCATTGTCTTCATGATTCTACTCAGCAGTGGGGCACTGGTAGGTGAAATATGATTTGCTCTTTTACTTTTACCTGAAATCCTTCACCTTTCCCCTTAATGAACCTCCTCTTACATGTTTTTACAAAAAGGTGTTTGTGAATATGAGAGACGTTGTATGATATTTTTAGCACACTACTTAAATAGCAATTTTCATTCTTCTGGAATAGGCCTCAGATTGAATCAAATTTAGATCAGTATGATTTTTTGTGAATATTTAAGGAAGGATCTTTCTTTTACTCATCAGAACTAGTTCCTGTTAAGAATGAGTATGTAGACATGATATGGGATTATCAGCTAAATATCAAACTGTTTAACATAAGCTCCATTGCTGCATAAAACCCACCTGTCTTGTTCATGCTGATTCACTAGTGCCAATCACACTGAATGGCAAATAGTAAACTAACTTAATTACCAATGAGTAGCAAAGTGAAAGCATTACAAACTTATTTTATATCTGATTTCATTCCACAGAATGGTCAATTTGGTCAAAATATTGATTAACATAATGAAAGCAGTGTGTCCCGTTTTCCATTTGGTAATGTAAATGTGGTTACATTTCTTTTATTTGTTTATTTTTCTATTAGTTGCTAGTGTTTGGTGAGTTGATTTCAGTAGGAGGATCATGGCATTATATCTGGAGGCCTCAAAGCCCACCTCTGATTTGATTAAGGATCCTGCAGCCTGTCATGTACTTGGAGCAAAGAGGGTCAGCTCTGTGTTTTAATGCCAAGTAGAGAGGGAACTGTGACATCTTGTCGGTGACTAGTGCCCTTGCTGTAGCAGCTCACGGTTATCAATTATACCCAGTCAGAGCTCACCAAAGTGCACCAACATGCACAAAGGCTGGCTTCTGAGGGGCTTCTAGCTTCAGCTATAGATAGAGCTGAAAAGCATTTAGGCCCTTGTATTGAGCCCCACTTACAAGCCCAGATCCCCCTTTTCTCAAAAAAAAAAAAAAAATCTCCTTTCTCCTTGATCCAAACCACCAGGTTACCCTGATAGTTTTTCTTATAAGAGGACTGAATTAGATAAATGCTCTTTTCGTTCCAGAAGGCCTAGGGACTCCTGCAAATGAATTCCTCCTCCCTTTCCAAAGAGCTCTGCAAAATAGTGGCAAAGGGAGGTTCTAGATATACACCACACACATGCCCAGATTGAGCAAGAAAGATAGAAGAGAAAGCTAGAGATCATAATCCATTCCCCTTTCCCAGGCTAAGGGGGCTCCTTGCCTTACATTTGCGTTACTGAAGGGCTACAGTCCACAACTCTGCACTGAACAAAGCAGATCTGCTTGCAGATGATTTTCTGCCTCCTGCTATAGAGAGAAGCAGCTGGCAGTCTCAAAAATTTTAAGCTCTTTTGGGGTGCCCTGATACCAAAATTTAAAAATTATTTGAATTAATTGGTTGATAAATGCTCAGTCAACAGTCATTTGCATATAGATAACTATAAAGCAAAGTATAAAGCAGCTCTGGGAAGCACAAAGTGTTCCACCCTTAAGCACCTGAGAAGAGGCTTGCAGCATGTTTTTCTCTAATAAAATACCAATTAGAGACAGTTTATGAAAATGAAATTCAGTGAAGCTTTTTCACTTACAGGCCTTTGAAGATATATATATTGAACAGCGAAAAACCATTAAGACCATGTTAGAATATGCTGACAAAGTTTTCACTTATATATTCATCCTGGAAATGCTTCTCAAGTGGGTTGCATACGGCTTTCAAATGTATTTTACCAATGCCTGGTGCTGGCTAGATTTCCTGATTGTCGATGTGAGTATTCTGCACATTCTTGTTTCATTCTATTGGCATGTGAATGATATGTGCTAGCAATGGTGCCTGGCACATAAAAGGCACTCAGTAAGTACTGCATGGCCCCAAATATAAATGATGGTTCCCATCTTCCCAATAAGAAAATGCCCCAAAACAATTTTTTTGCTGGTTTAAATGTATATACTTTCAGAGATGAAACAGTCAAATGGAACTTATTGTACGTATTGATTTAGTTTAAATTAATATTTAAGATTCCAAGTTATACAAAATAATATATTAACATAGAAGTTTTGCTTTTATCACTCTCACATTTCATACAATAACTGTATCTAAATTCTTCAAGGGCATCTTTGATGTTACTATATTCATCATCACCAGAGCCTGTTGCAAAGTGTTTGTCCCACAGGTGGATTACTAATTACAAAAAAATTTGAAAGTCCAAATAGCAAGAGACACTTCTTGATTTGTATGATGGTAGAAACAGATTGGCTATGGACCAATTATTTAAAAGTTTTGTGAAACCACGATGGTGTTGAAAATAAAGATGCAGTATCAGAATATGAAGCTTTAAAAATATGAATATGAGGTTATTCCCTGATTTTTGAGGGAAAATTTTGAGGAAGATCTCACCTTTTTTAATGCATATAATATCTTAACTAAAAAAAAATTTTAAATCACTTTCATTTAGTTTTGGAGATTTACTTCTTAAACCCCTTTTAAATTAATAGTCCATTTTGAAAGACTAGAAAGGAACTTAAAGGCCTTTTGTCTAGAAAAGACTAGGCGAGCCAGTGAGAATAGGGGACAGGAAACCTGGGGGGAGGGGACGGGGTGGTGCTCAGAGCTAACGGAGGAGGAGGACTCTGGAATTTTCAGGAAAGCACAATGTGTTAAGTAGTGTACTTTAAAGATAATATTCTGTTGATTATAATAATTCCTTGGCAATTAAAGATGTATTTTGAAATATAAAATTTACATATGATGCTAGCAGAGAAAAAAGTGACCCTTTCATGGAGAAAATTATTTTTTACAACTTCAGGTGAAAAATATATCAACTTTTAATTTAGTAAGAGTTTTCTAATCACCAAACAGAGGAAAAAATTTGTGAGAGACAAAGAGAATTCTTTGAATTTAAGAGACAAAAATATCTTTTTTCCCTTGAATCTGCCTAAAGCAAATCTATTCTTAAATAACATATAGAGCTACATGCAGAATTATATCAAAAGTTTACTGGCAATGAAATAAGACAATAACTAATACTTAAAACCACGTATGTGTGGACATTACAAACAAAGGAAAAATATACCAAGACAATACCAGTTATTTTATTTGTATAATGAGATTATGGATGATACTTTTCTTTATTTTCTGTATGTGGTTATGATTTTTAATCAAAATATCTGGCATTTAATATATCTATGTGATAATAAAGGCATTAAGTCAACACTACCTAAATATAAAGAAATTCTTAAGAGAAATCCTATTTGAAGTCTATAAGCTGCTACTCATATTACCCAGCATATCCTGATATTTACCTTCTTAGATTTAAGAAAACTATTATGATAATGTATTAAACTAATCGATACTTTGCTTTATGTCAAATATATTTATTGAGCATCGATTTTGTTATGATAGAGACAAATATGAATGCCATTTTTCTGGGCCTATGGGAGCTTACAGACAACTAGTGAGGACAGATAGTATACAATGAGAAGATGACATCTATATTAAAAGTGCCGTCTGCTTCACTGAGGAAGGAGCAAAGGCTTCATGAGGGCAGTGCAGTGTGAGCTGGCTTTTGAGGGATGACATGTCAGCAGGTACAGATGAGGGGAAGGACACCAAAGCCTTAAAGACACTGATGCATGCCAAGCAGGGCTTGTTCACAAAACAAGTGAGGGAAAGCATTCTGTAACTGGATGATAAGGTAAGAAAGGTAAGTTGGAGAAGAGGTTGAAGGACCTGAGATGCCATACAAAGAGATTTAGATTTATGATTTAGTAATGAAGCCGCTAAAGAATTGTCTATGGAAAGTGACAAGAAAAGCTCACTCTTTCAGGGAGAGAAATTTGGTGGAGGTGTCAGTGATGGAATAGAAGGAGATCACTATTTACAGGCCAAAGACCAATAAAGATCAAAAAGAGAAGAGGGTCTACAGGTATCTCCTTTTCATATTCAGCTACACAAGACATATAAAATTGAATATTTTACTACTTCTTTAGCCAATAAATACTGCCCCGGTTCAGAATTTTTTTTCTTATGTCTAACTTTTATCTTTCCTCCTTTAATTTATGCCTAGCTCTTTTTCATTTTGCCTTTAGAGAAGATAAAGTACTATAGGTCCTCTTGTTTTATATGTAGAAGATCTTCACAACAAATGATAATTCAGTAACTATTTTTCAGTTATATGTGAAGAGGAGACTTACAAAGCCTAAAAGTTTAGATTTTAGGAAAAATATAAAAACCACTTCAGAAATTTTTATAGATTAATTTTTTCTAAATTTAAAGGTTTTTCTATCTCAGATGACATGTGCAGAATTAGTTCGAATAAGTCAAGTTTTGTTGTAAAAATTTTCTCTGTGCTTCACTTATTTTTCTTAAAAAATGTATTTTTTAAATATACGCTAACACCATATTCTTAAAACCTATATTACACATCTGTTTTCATTTTTCTACTTTTGAAATTCAGGTGCACTTTAGGAGAAAATATCTTTTTTTAGTTTATATAGCTTTAATGATTTTTCTATGTATTTTCAAAGGAAATCAGACATTTCTGTGCCACCTATGACAGTGTTCTTTTCCTTTTTAGCTGAGATTTTAGAACTTCTATCAGCTGCATTAGACATCTGTGTAAATGACTAAAGAAAACATTGTTCTGACAATTTCTAATTAGTTATACTAAAATCTCAACTTCTATTTTACTTAATTATTTTAATTTTCCCTAATTAATGATCTTATGCCCTCACACTGACATTTACAGGAAGACTAAGCCACTCTTTAGAAACCTAGATCTTTCTGAATGTGTTTATATTCAGAGTCAATAGTGGTTTGCGTAGTTTACTTGCATACTTGTACTAAGTTTTAATTTCTCTTTCAGGTCTGCTCAGTAATATGAGGAATGATAAAGTTTTACAGATCTATAGATGAAAATTTCATTTTGGTGTCATTCTTTTTCTTGCTTTACATTTAATTTTTAAAAATTTTCTTGTCAAGAATCTTGAAAAAAAACACATATAGCTTCTTCTTTTTCATAAGTTTATAGCAGTGGTTTTCAGAGTGTGGGCTCACAGGCCAGTATCATTAGCCTCACCTGGGAACTCGAAGAAATGCAAATTCTCAGGCCCCACCTCAAACCTTGGCCAGTGATTTGTGTTTACAGCAAGCTCTCCAGGTGATTCTGATACTCACTAAAGTTTGAGAACTACTGGTTTATTACATAGAGCAAGGTTGAATTGTGTAAACATTTTTGTTTGTAAATGAGAAAACTGTGTTGCTTTTTCTGTATAGGTCTCATTGGTTAGCTTAACTGCAAATGCTTTGGGTTACTCAGAACTTGGTGCCATCAAATCCCTCAGAACACTAAGAGCTCTGAGGCCATTGAGAGCCTTATCCCGGTTTGAAGGAATGAGGGTAAGACCAAATGCTTTAGAATTTGTTGGAATTAGAATTGAGAACAAACTGCTGCTTTGAACCTTAGACATGACAAATCCATGCTGAATTTGTGTCTTCTACATTCAGACTCACATAACCAATCAATCAGTAATATTTGTCAGACATCCATAAACTTGACATTGTTGGAGGCACTCACAGAACATAATGCCTGAATGGTTGCTTCTAATTAGAAACAATTAGATTGCTTCTAACTAGATTTTTTCACTCTGTGGGAAATTTCTAGCATGTTGTGTAGGCTTCTGATGTGAGTCAAGATTAGTTATGTTCCTTCCATTTATAAACGTGCACGAAATCCCACTCACTGTAATTTGAAACCACCACATCGTTCCCCATCATTTTTCTTGCCTGCTCCTTATGATGTATTTTGAGCCTTTTAAAGTTCAAATCTGGCCTTTTAGCTTTCAAACGAAGGCTGAGATGGCTAAAAAGTAGGTCAGCTGTGGAAATCTAACACTCATTTAGAAAGGTGGTACAAAAGAACTCAGAGGAATTTGTGCTGCCATTTGTCATCCCCTGGGGCACAAAACCTGAGACCACATACCCTCAGCACTGAGGAAATGGTGATGCCCTGTCTCGGTACATTTAGCTATTCAAAAATGAACTTTTAGATGCTTTTTTTGTGATATTTTAAAATAGCTACTTAGGACTTTCTCTGAATGTTGCAAAAACAACCAGAAACAGATGATGTGTGTAGGTGTGTGTTCTCCTATGTTTGTATGCACATGATTGCATAGAAAGGAATGGCTAGCTCTTAAATTCTTTTCACTTTACCAATTTAAAGTCTACTGTTTTTGTAGTAGCTGTTTTAATTTTTAAAAAGAGAATCAAATTTTCAGTACTAGAATGATTTTCATATTTTCTATATCAAGTTTGCATATATAATGACCTAAATTCCTAGTCCTTCCATAGATCTGACTCTCTTTTCACTTCTTTTTCCATCTCATTTCTGTGCCAGGTTGTTGTCAATGCTCTTTTAGGAGCCATTCCATCCATAATGAATGTACTTCTGGTTTGTCTGATCTTTTGGTTAATATTCAGTATCATGGGAGTGAACCTCTTTGCTGGCAAGTTTTATCACTGTATTAACTACACCACTGGAGAAATGTTTGATGTCAGCGTGGTCAACAACTACAGTGAGTGTAAGGCCCTCATAGAGAGCAACCAAACTGCCCGGTGGAAGAACGTGAAAGTCAATTTTGATAATGTGGGACTTGGGTATCTTTCTCTACTTCAAGTAGTAAGTAACCACCTTATTATTCACTGTGATGTATTATGAAAAGGAGCCCAAAATTCTTCTTTCTCAGTGTTTGCAAATACATACTTCCTTAAGCCCATCTGCCTAGATTCTTCCTCAGTCATGGCCGAACTGTCTTTTCTGCGCCATGTTGAAAACTGGACAGCTCTACAAAGTTTGTAGTCTCTCAGACTAAGCCTTAGGTTCCCAGCACAGGTCTTTGTTACTGAGATTTCTGTGTAGGTTCCTACTGTTTTCCCCCATCCCTAATCTGAGCAAAGTAGAGGCAGTGGCCCGAGGGTGGGGTTGGAAAGGTGGTGGGGAGAGGGGTGGTAGATTTCTGTCCTCCTTCTCAGGTACCAGACAGTCTCTAAACCCTCGCCAGTCTCCACCCACCCAACCTTCACCAACACCGTAACCAAATGTACCCTCACACGAACTCCTACCTTGATTCCCCTCTTCCTCCCTGCTGCTTGAATGCTTTCAGATAGGGAGATTGCTCTCTTGCAAATGAAAACCTTCCTATCAAGTCTATTATGTCTGCTATAATTTCATAAAAATCCATTCAACTTCTCAACTGACCACTCTAAGTCATGTCCACATGCTCCCTGAGATGATCCACCTACACAATACCCAGCACTAGATAAATATTGCAGGGTCCTGTGGCACTAAGGAACTGAAAAAAAATGTATAAGACTTGTCTTCAGGATTACTATGCCCACATATACACAAACACACAAAACCAAAATATTTTAAAAAGTAAATTGCAATTAAATATAATGTTTGCTTCAGGTTATAATGCTGCTTCTTATAGAATAACTGCCTCAAAATAGTATATTTAGCAATACTGAGGAGAGTTTCAAGAACACACCATCATGATTGATGGTTGGTGATAATACCACTTAGAAAGGGATAAGCAGAAAAGAAAGCATTAAGATCAAACAACACAGCATATTTTTTCGTTTGTCTGAAGGTAGTACTATATTCGTGAAATTATTTCATGTTATATTCTTTAGATACAGCAGAGTCAAAAGTTATTGATAGTTGCTTTTATGATAGCATATTGTTATAATCCATCATGATTTCATTATAGATGTTAAGGTTTCATAAAAAGATGTTATAGAAGAATACAAAGGAAGAGTTTTCAATGCATATGTTATAAAACTTTGCCCGAAGAGTTTAAATATTAATTCAAAGCTATTTTATATACCTGTTTTGAATGAATCTTTTATATACCTGTTTTGAATCAATCAATCTGATATTTAATCTCTTTTCTAGAATTATAATTTGTGAGGGAAAAAATTAAATGATGTGACTTTTTTTACAGGCCACATTTAAGGGATGGATGGATATCATGTATGCAGCTGTTGATTCACGAAATGTAAGTCTGTTTAGAGAGAAAATTGTTTAACTTGATCCAGTGAATATTTCTGCAGTGTTGTTATTTAATGATATTGTCAATAAAATGAAATCATAGGTTAATTCATAGATTACATCTATATTAGAAAAATAAAATATTCAACCTTACATTACACTTTCCAAACTTTGATTTAAATGTATTTCTCTACTCACTGTGAATCTTTTAACATATCTTTCCTAGTATCTAGCATGGTACCTGGCACTTAAAAATTTGTTGACTCTATTTGTAAAATGAGACATCTTATTTTTGGTTCTGATAGTTCTGGCCATGAATTAAAAGCCCTCACAGGCACTTTCTTCATCTGTCACAGATTTCTTCCAGCTTTTGATCTTTCCTCTGATAGGAAGGATCTGACTAATGGTGAAAAAAGCAAACAGAAGACAAACATATAAAAAAAACCTAATGGTGTTTCTCTCTGGGAAGTGAGATTTTTGTGGTAGAAAAAGGGGCTTTCATAATCTACCTTATACACATCAGCACTTTTGAAATTTTTTGTATAATCTCCATTAATTTCTCACTAACAATAAGGGAGGAAATCACATTTTGAAAAAGAGATTGGCTTCTGATATATTGCCAGAGTATAGTAATTAAGCTCAAAATATTATATCCCTGACACCAAAAACCAGGTGGTAACTTAGAAAGAATTCCTGATTTTTTTTCACCTTATTTTAAAAAAAAAAAAAGAATGAGAGAGCTTAACACCCTGCATTGTATCTTTTACTATCAGGAATCCCAGTTATGGGTTTTTTTGAATAATAATTTATTATTTATTACCACTCACTGTGCTGGCTTTCTTACATTATCTCATTTTCGGCAGTGGTTTCCTACCTATTTGATTAACTCATTTAAAATTCTCTCCACCTTTCTTATCAATAACCTACATGACACACAACTTGCTTTCAGTTTCTTCCTTAATAACCTAGCATACACTATCTGCTATGTAACCCCTCAGCATTCAAGCACTTTACAAAAGATGCAGTCCAATTGGCCACTATAATTCTGACAAGTTATTCACTCTTACTCTCATTAGTTAATAGAGAAATGCAAATTTAAACCAAAATTAGATATTACCTACAAACCTTCCTGATTGGCAATAATAAAAAGTTTGACAATACCAAGTGCTGCTAAGAATAAACAGCAGCAAGAACTCTAGTGTGCTGGTTGGGGGGAAATGGATAAATATTCCTTTAAAAAAGTTGAGCATTACCAACATTATTCATTAAAGTTCAAGATATTCTTTAACCCCACAATTCCATTTTTAGCAATATATTCTATAGAAACTTGTGTACATATATAAAAGAATCTCTGTATAAGAATGAGCATAACTTTTTTTGCATTAGTGAAAAACTGGAAACAACTCAAAATTAGTAGAAATAGGCAAATAATTGAATATTAAACAGTATTGAAAATGATATATGAATCCAGTATACATAATAATGCAGATGAATCTTAAAATGTAACTGTTATAACAAATGTGTCTACTAGATAAAACGTAGACACAACTAACCTTGTTGTTCAAGAATGCATACTTAGGTTCTAACTCTAAAGAAAAAGCAAGGAAATAATTACCGTAAAAGTCAGGATAATGATTACCTCTAGCAGAGATGGTAGAATTTATGTTTGGGAAGGATACACCAAGGGTTTCTGACATCTTGGGTTGTAAAGTTCACTTTAAAAGAGTTTATTACATCTAACACTTATGTACTGTGCACCTTTGTGTTTGTATTGTATTTAATTTTAAGACATTTTAAAATATTTTATATCACTGTCCACTACACACATGCATAAATAAAATAGAAGTCTTATCAAAGAATAGGCAGTTTTATAATATTTCCAATATTTTCTATTTTACCCTATTTCATTAGAAAAAAAAAATTTCATGTTGGCCATTACCCTCTAAATTGATTTCATGACACAATGGGTCATTACCTGCCTTCATTGTCACCTGTGACTAGTTAACTGAGTTGGTTAGAACAATGTCCTGTGAGACCTGAACTACAGATTACAGCCAAAGCTTAAACCAACCATCATACATTTTTCATCAGAACTGTGCTGGATGAGAGAGGGTATCATTGTTACAAAAACAATGCCTAAGGCCTGCTGAATAGGATGAATCAATAGACTCATTTTCAGAATGGAAAGATCCTACTGATGTACCTATGTCCACACGTACAGTAATAATTCTAGTCTATCAACAGAAATATGTAATAGAAATCAAACCTTTACTCTTAGCTCTTACTATTGGCCAGGTGCTGTTCTAACACCTCTCATATACAGTAGTAACATTTAACCTTCCCAACTACCATATGAGGAGTAGGTTCTATATTTTTCCATTTTACAGATGAAGAAGCTGAGTCAGAGAGGGTAAAATTTGAAAGTTTTTAACATAGAATAGTGTGACTACAACACCTCTTCTGTAGGAAGAGGAAATCCTCACTTTGCATGCCCCGTTGGGGTCTTGAAACTGCATTGAAAGTGCATTCATAATCGAGGCATTTACTGGGTGAAATTAATTTTAATTATTCAGACTTTTCTATGAGTTGTTTCATTTTCTCAACTCAGTGAACCGTATTAGAGACTCTTCAATAGGTGTGTTAGATTTGATGTTTCATAAAATCTGTTTAATTTTTTTTAATTTCCAGTGATAGAGACATGCTTTGAGAATCGAAAATTCACTGATGTCTTTTTTATGAAACATGGATTAGGTCTAATAGTTATCATTTTTCATATTTTGTAGGTAGAATTACAACCCAAGTATGAAGACAATCTGTACATGTACCTTTATTTTGTCATCTTTATTATTTTTGGTTCATTCTTTACTCTGAATCTTTTCATTGGTGTCATCATAGATAACTTCAACCAACAGAAAAAGAAGATAAGTATACTAAAACTTCACCCTTGCTCTAAAATGTGAACTAAACATATCACACTGTTTCCTTTTGGCTCCAAATGCAGTCAACAAAAAGAAAGAATATAAAATTCAGAAATTGTTTTGAGAGACTTAATCATCTATGAGTTTTTAAGTGATTGATAATTCAGATAGCACGTACTGATATTTCCAGTATAGAAATCTGACTAATATGGCATAATTTATGCATTGGATATATGCATCTCTAAAATACATATATTAATTAGTAGCATTAGAATAGAATGTGGAGCCATTTTTCACACAATTACTAAGATGAATTTTGTAGCTAGCAAAGAACGTGATTTTTACAAGTTTTTCTTTCATTTCTTTACTTTGGAGGTCAAGACATTTTTATGACAGAAGAACAGAAGAAATACTACAATGCAATGAAAAAACTGGGTTCAAAGAAACCACAAAAACCCATACCTCGACCTGCTGTAAGAACAACATACTTTCATCATTAATAAAATCTATGCTATCACTTTTACAGCCCAAATTGCTAGACACTAATTTTGTGCATTTGCAAAACAAAGTTTTGCCTTAACAATGTGACTAACTAGCCTAAATAGCCTAAGTATTTGTAATTTATATATACATACTATGTAGAAATTATGTAATATATTTTATATACAGACATAAAATACATATTAATAATAATGTTCAGACTTATATGCCAATATTATTCCATAGGATTGATGTCATTGAGGAGCTTCTAATAACGCAGAGAAGAAAACATATTCATATATACATAGTGTGGGAATATTGAATGTTCTCAGAGTGCAGTGGGGACCAATTGGGATAATTGGTACCTCTTGGATATGCCCCATATTCTGTCCAATTCTGCAGATTGAATGAATCATTAATGCAAAAGTCACAGGTCTGTTTGTTTTTTCCTGGTTTTTAAGAAAAATCTATTTCCTCCTAGCATCTTGCCCCTAAATCAGATGACATCATTCTTTAAGACTTTTTATGGCTATTCCAATTGTATATTTGCCAATGGCTACTGGTTCTGTTTGGTTGCTGCAAGGAATTGTTGTCAGGAGAGTTCCTGAGTTTTTCTATGTTTCAGAAGTCCTCCCCCAAGGTATACATGGTACAAGGCAATCCAGTGTTCCCCAGGAATCATGACTCTATGACTCCATTAGTGGCGATGTAAAACTGACCAAGCTAAAACTGGCCATGCCCATGTTTTGTTTGTAAGTTAGCCAAAAGCTCAAAGAAAGTGGATAGTTATATTGGACAAAACATTAGGAATGGACAATTTGAGCCTACTCTTTGAGAAATAATACAACTTGAATGGATGGGGAGTAAAGCAGAGTAATGCCCTATATAAGAAAATATATACTCCAAAGCCATGGAAATAAATATTGCAGTGGAGAATAGTGATATATTTGAAATAGTGAGTAGTAAACACAAGGTTTTCTGGGTTAAATGAGTCAAGGTTACCACTATGAGTCTGAAGAAATCGATCTTAATTAAGCCAAATGAAAATATAATATAGTTAAGTGAACAGCATAGTAATGTGAAGAAAAAGAATTTTAGAGACTGGCATGAGAAGATGTTAGAGACAAAATAATGCTGGGCCTCAGACAAGAAGATGAATCCTTATATACAAGAAGATGAGTCCACAATATGGGGTCATGCCAGTAGGACTGGAACATAGGAAATAAAGAAGCCAACAAGAAGACTCAGTGGGATGAGACAGCTATAAAATATAGGAAAAGAGGAAGGACATGTAGATAATGAAGAATGTAAAACAGTTAATGTTTTGTAAAATTACTGATTGCACTAACAAAGTCTTATAAAGGCATTTGGAAAAATTAGGTCTTATGAATATGAGACAAAGATTTTAGAGTTGTCATTGTCAGACATAATTCAGTTGAGCTCTGAAGCTTAGATTCATTTTTGAAAGATAATTAGAATATATCAAAAAAAAAAAAAAAAGACCCAAAAAGTGCTGAGCATGAAGCCTTGGGCACTTCACCATTATAGGAAGAGGTAAATCAGTGAAGGAGTGAGATTTATCAGTAGGCAACATATATATGTAGATAAACGATTGAGAAAGAAATTTTTAAATGGCTGTTTAATTACATCAAATGACGTAGATTTACCTGGCAGGGACAGGGATGCACAGGAAACGACCAGTGCACTTAACTAGACTATTATTGGCAACAATTTGGCAAATTAAGAAATGATTTGGTAAAATCCATCCATTCAGTCTTTCATTAACAATGTACTATGCTAAACATTCAGATTTAAATATCGAACAATAAAGAGTCTATTTGGTAATCAAATAGTCACCCCAACAAATATAGAAATATCCAAGAAGGAAAGATCCATTTGGCTATGAGAGCTGATATGAAAGAGGGGACTGATGAATCAGGGAAGTTGGGGAAGGCTTCACTGAAGCATGAGCTGAGGCATGGAGAAGAATGAGGAAGCGTCAGTAGGCAATGTGGGAAGAGAAGAGGAATGTATATGTGAAGGCCCTGAGGTAGGAAGGCCAGTGAGCTGGAGTGCAGAGGGTGGGGGTTCATTTGGGACATGGGGAGAATGAAGAGGTTAGGATGGTCCACACTTTTCTGGGCTTCATAGGCCATGTTCAAGAGTAGTCTTTGTCCTTAGAGCAATGGGAAGCCATTGAAGGGGACCTGGGCCGTTTGGGTTTTGTGAATATCACTCAACCAGCGCTGACAGAGGCAGTATGTGCATTGCAGACTCGTTTTGGAACTATTTCAGAGATGATAGGTAGAGTGGTGTAGAGATGAATAAAATGGATGGATTTGTAAGCTATCACAGGAGTGAAATTAAAAGGTTTATTAATTGAATATGAGAGGTGAAGAAGGAAGCAACAAAGATGACTTATGAGTTTCTGCCTTACACAACTGGATGAATAGTGGTGTCATGCAGAATATGAAGTAGGGACATGAATGGAGAAAAAATTGGGGATGCTAGTTTACAGAATTTTACAATCAAAAAGGGAGTCTGAAAGAGAATGAATGTTTAGAAGAAGTAGTAAAATAAAGTTTCTAAAGATTGAGAGATTAGGTTCATAGCAAAGCGGGAGTTCTGGAGAAGAAGAGATTGAAGAGAAAGGGAATAAATATAGAATAAAGTTGTGCAGGATGTGGCTCAAGAACAGTGTAGTCTAGGTTAGAGAGCAAAAGGGACTGAGTCCTCCAATGAATTTGGAGTAATATATAAAAAGTAGGTGTGGGAGACAAGATAATATGAAATGAAAAAGGAAGTAGAAGAGTTTCTTTACACCAGTTGACTTTGGTGTTCTCAAAAAAGAAGAATAGAGGGCAAGAGAATGGGAAATTTCTGAGAAGTTTGAAATTATCCTGGGACCAAGTGAGGGACAAAGGTTTGCTAATCATTGTCAAGGGCCAAGGTAAAGTGAGAGAACATAAATCTTTGGTGAACAAGGCCTCCAAGGTTATATAGCTTCCTCCAGCATATTCTGGGATTTAAATTGGAGACAGTGATCTATAACTGGGAATTGGAGTTGTACGTTGAGGTAATCCACTGGAAACTAAATGGACAGGGAATCTAAGGAGCTTTTATTGATCATGCTGATATGAAATAAACACCAAGTTTCTGATTTTATGCAATTTTTATGCAATTTGAATCTACTACACTGTAGATTCTACAGTGTAGTTTCTATAGCATTCTGTAGGTGCTATATCTGTGGAAGAGAAAAAGGTTTTTAATTAAATAAGAAACAATTGATGTCATAAATGTCATCACTTTTATGACAAATGTAAGCACAAAGTTTTCTGAGATCACAGAGTGCTTAAACTTAAAACTGAGTTAGAATTCACCAGACTGAGAAGGGCTGTCTGATAATACCCCTTGACAGAGGTGTTAGGACAGAGGAGACAGATAAACAAGATAAAATGATACGGTACAAGAGTGGTAGGAAATATCAGAAGGGTAGAAATAAGGGGACCATAACTAGCCTTGGAAAAGTAAACTTCAGTACACAAGAGCTAAGAACGAAGTGTTTAGAACTGGAATTAGATGCATTTATTAGGTTGAAGAAGGCCCTAGAAGGACAGACCCAGCTGAAACAATGTAAGTCCAACCCAGCAGGCTAAATATGTATTCAGAGAAAATAGCAAAATATAACAAACAGGTGGTGTTTGATGTCCCAGAATTTCAATAGGGAGTAATGGATGCTTCTACTAGGGAGAGGACAAAACACTAACATAGAGAATCCAGACCAATAAATGTGTCGATCTGGGAAAGCAGACTATGAGCGTAGAGGTAGCAGAACGTCTGTAGTTCTAGTTGAGAAGGTAGAGGACAACCTAGCAGAGGTAAGCCAAGGCCCAAGCTCCAGAGTGCCTCAATACCAAGCAGATAGGGGCAAAAAGGAAGAAAATAGGGTCCAGTCGGCTTAATTGGTTTACAAGATGAGGACTTAATTTCATAAACAAGACGTAAGGCCAGTTAGTGCTTGGAATAAGGTCCAAATTGAATAGGGCAGAGTTTGAACATTTGAATTGTGAACTGTAATTTTTTAAAGAGAATTTTATTCTTATAGAAGAGTTACCTCACAAAATCCTCACCCTACTTTCCTTTATTTTAACCTCTTACATAACCATAGATTGGTTAGCAAAACTAAGAAATTAATCTTGGTGTAATACCATAAAATAAAATGTAGAATTTAACTGGATTTCACCAACTATTCCACTAATGTCCTTTTTCTTTATTTCTTTATTTATTTATTTTTGGCTGTGTGGGGTCTTCGTTTCTGTGCGAGGGCTCTCTGTAGTTGCGGCAAGCGGAGGCCACTCTTCATCGCGGTGTGCGGGCCTCTCACTATCGCGGCCTCTCTTGTTGCGGAGCACAGGCTCCAGACGCGCAGGCTCAGTAGTTGTGACTCATGGACCTAGTTGCTCCGCGGCATGTGGGATCTTCCCAGACCAGGGCTCGAACCCGTGTTCCCTGCATTGGCAGGCAGATTCTCAACCGCTGCGCCACCAGGGAGGCCTCATAATGTCCTTTTTCTTGAACTATAATTCTAAAAATATCTTCTCAACTGAACCTTGAGGTAGAATTAAGGTAGAATTTAAGACGCTTTGGCTTTGCTGGGGGTTGGGGGGTATATAAAGGGAGAAACTAGGGGGGAAAAGGACAGAAAAAGCAAGAGAAGTATTTATTTATTAGTTCTTCAAAGTTAATTTTGATGCTCACCCCCAACACAGGCAATAACAAAGATTCATTATAGTGGCAAATATTTACTAACTGTCCATTGTACACATGGTGATGTTCTGGGCACTGAGAACCTAGCAGGCGGTTCTTAACATAAAATCAGTTTATAAAATCTGGTATCATGAACAGTGTAAATAAAACAAATACATTTGGAAAGAGTTGGATATTCCAATATACAAATTTTCTTCCAAGTGTAAAACAAACATAGAGTGTTTTTTAATAAAAGCTACATTTTCATATTGCTATATTAAAATCAGATAAGTTGAACTTGATTTTTTTTGTTTTCAGTTTCTAAGTGAACTTTACATACTCTTTGTTTCAGAACAAATTTCAAGGGATGGTCTTTGATTTTGTAACCAAACAAGTCTTTGATATCAGCATCATGATCCTCATCTGCCTCAACATGGTCACCATGATGGTGGAAACTGATGACCAGAGTCAAGAAATGACAAACATTCTGTACTGGATTAATCTGGTGTTTATTGTTCTGTTCACTGGAGAATGTGTGCTGAAATTAATCTCTCTTCGTTATTACTATTTCACCATCGGATGGAATATTTTTGATTTTGTGGTGGTCATTCTCTCCATTGTAGGTAAGAAGAGCTGCTTTTACTCAGTTAAGGAATTTAGTAGTGAAAATTTGTGTTTTAAAGCTTTAAAGTTTTTTTCACTAATCTTACTCATTCACCCCGAAGTTTCAAATAAAAGTCTAATTATTAGTCCATTCTCAGCTTGTCATTTCTCTAATTGCATGCTGTGTATGAAATGATGTGTAAAAAAAAGAATTTATATTCTGCAGGTTTCATTTATCATCTTGTCTCATTTCAGAAGAAAATAACTGCAACTTTGGCCTAATACTCCTGTACTCAGTCATACTCCTGTAGTATAGACAAGTATTGCTTTGAATAAACAATTCACACACACGTACACATATAAATCATTACAAGTAGTCAAATAGTCCATAAATAATTGTCCTTGATAATTGGAATATCATGTTGTGTGTTTATATATATTCACACTCATACAAGCTTCATGTTATCTTTGGGTTCAGATAGTTTTCTATGGTGTGTAATATTCTTTTTCACAAGTACACATTTTGTTCAAAAATTCAAAGCAAATTCATTTCATCAATACATATTAAGTGTTTGTGTGTAGGACATTAAATCAGGTGCTAGAGGTAAGGTTCTGCTTGTTTGAGGAAAGAGAACATATACATAGAGAGAAAAATAGTATTCCACTATTTATACACTTTCGCTGGTTAAATAGAAAGACAAGGTAGCATTCCATTTGATCCTGACGACTGTGATATGCAGGATAATACAGTGATTAAGGGGTGAGACTCCTGGGTCATACAGACCTGACCGAGCGCTTCCCTATTTTCACTACTTACCAGCTCTGACCTATGGCAAGTTACCTCACCTTTCCAATCCTTAGCTTTCCAAGGAATATTTTTGTGAAGTGGTGTTGTGAAGATTAAATGAGATTATGAAAGTAAATGCACTTAGCACTGTGCCTAGCACAAAGAAAAGACTTAGTAAATGTTAAGCCTAACAACGACAACAAAAGTAGCTATTATCACCATTTAGCAATGCATAAAATCATTGCCAGGATTCAGTCCCAAGTATGTCTGTCTTGAAAGCCTGGATTGTCTCCAGTACGTTGTTCTGCCACCTCCCAAATAAAATGGATCAAAACCATCTCAGAAGAATAAGAACTCTCATATTCCTGATCCAAAAATCATATGCTTTATCCATTAAATCTTATACAAACACTAGAACTAGTATTTAAGAAACATAAATTTCTTAAATTTCTGTGCTTGGCTGCCATATACATTGTGTCCTTTATAGATGCTTTTCTTGAACCAGGAAAAATGACCATTAATACTTTCAGTTAGTATAAAGGTGTTAATGTTATAACACTAAACATACCAGTTTCATTTTGCTAAACAAATATTGCAGATTGTGTGTATGTAAATGTGTGTGTGTGTGTGTGTGTGTGTACCCCTAATTCTCATGTCCACATTTTGTAAAACTAGTTAGTGCTTATCTTAGAAATGTAAATTTTCATCTGCTGCCATTAAGTATAACCTTATTTTTGTTTTATCTTGGCTTTCCATAGGTATGTTTCTGGCTGAGCTGATAGAGAAATATTTTGTGTCCCCTACCCTGTTCCGAGTGATCCGTCTTGCCAGGATTGGCCGAATCCTGCGTCTGATCAAAGGGGCCAAGGGGATCCGCACGCTGCTCTTTGCTTTGATGATGTCCCTTCCTGCGTTGTTTAACATCGGCCTCCTGCTCTTCCTGGTCATGTTCATCTACGCCATCTTTGGAATGTCCAACTTCGCCTATGTTAAGAGGGAGGTTGGAATTGATGACATGTTCAACTTCGAGACCTTTGGCAACAGCATGATCTGCCTGTTCCAGATTACCACCTCTGCTGGCTGGGATGGATTGCTAGCACCTATTCTGAATAGTGGACCTCCAGACTGTGACCCTGAAAAAGATCACCCTGGCAGCTCAGTTAAGGGAGATTGTGGGAACCCATCTGTGGGGATCTTCTTTTTTGTCAGTTACATCATCATATCATTCCTGGTCGTGGTGAACATGTATATCGCTGTCATTCTGGAGAACTTCAGTGTTGCTACTGAAGAAAGCGCAGAGCCCCTGAGTGAGGATGACTTTGAGATGTTCTATGAGGTCTGGGAGAAGTTTGATCCCGATGCCACCCAATTCATAGAGTTCTCCAAACTCTCTGATTTTGCAGCTGCCCTGGATCCTCCTCTTCTCATAGCAAAACCAAACAAAGTCCAGCTCATTGCTATGGATCTGCCCATGGTCAGTGGGGACAGGATCCACTGCCTCGACATTTTATTTGCCTTTACAAAGCGTGTTTTGGGTGAGAGTGGAGAGATGGATGCCCTTCGAATACAGATGGAAGAGAGATTCATGGCATCGAACCCCTCCAAAGTCTCCTATGAGCCCATTACAACCACTTTGAAACGCAAACAAGAGGAGGTGTCTGCTATTGTTATCCAGAGGGCTTATAGACGCTACCTCTTGAAGCAAAAAGTTAAGAAAGTTTCATGTATATATAAGAAAGACAAAGGTAAAGAAGGTGATGGAACACCCATCAAAGAAGATATCCTCATTGATAAACTAAATGAGAATTCAACTCCAGAGAAAACCGATGTGACACCTTCTACCACGTCTCCACCTTCCTATGACAGTGTGACCAAACCGGAAAAAGAAAAATTTGAAAAAGACAAATCAGAAAAGGAAGACAAAGGGAAAGATATCAGGGAAAGTAAAAAGTAAAAAGAAACAAAGAATATTCCATTTTGTGATCAATTGTTTACAGCCCGTGATGGTGATGTGTTTGTGTCAACAGGACTCCCACAGGAGGTCAATGCCAAACTGACTGTTTTTACAACTGTATACTTAAGGTCAGTGCCTATAACAAGACAGGGGCCTCTGGTCAGCAAACTGAGACTCAACAAACCAGAGAAACAACATCGACAGGAGGTTTCTGTGTTCACAACCAGCTGACACTGCTGAAGAGCAGAGAGTAATGGCTACTCAGACTCTAGGAACCAATTTAAAGGGGGGAGGGAAGTTACATTTTTATGTAAATTCAGCACGTGACACTTGATAACAGTAATTGTCACCACTGTTTATGTTCTAACTGCCACACCTGCCACATTTTTATGAAATGTATGCTGTGAATTTATCACTTTCTTTTTAATCCACAGGTTGTTTACTATTATATGTGACTATTTTTGTAAATGGGTTTATGTTTGGGGAGAGGGAGTAAAGGTAAGAAATTCTATGTTTCTCTACTGCATAACTGGATATATTTTAAATGAAGGCATGCTGCACTTCTCATTCTCACATGAAAAGAAATCACATCACAAAAGGAAAGAGTTTACTTCTTGTGTCAGGATGTTTTTAGATTTTTGAGGTGCTTAAATAGCTATTCATGTTTTTAAGGTGTCTCATCCAGAAAAATTTTACTGTGCCTGTAAATGTTTCACAGAATTCACAAGCATTAAAAAGTTGTTTTATTTTTTCATAATCCATTACATGTACCTGTATATATGTATATATGTATATGTGCGTGTATATACATATATATGTATACACACACCACACACACACACACACACACACACACACACACACACACCATTACATAGTCATTCAGAGTCCTGACAGCATGACTATAACATTTTTGATAAGTGTCCTTTGGCATAAAATAAAAATATCCTATCAGTCCTTTCTAAAACCTGAATTGACCAAAAAGCATCCCCCCCCCATCACTTTATAAAGTTGATTCTGCTTTTTCCTGCAGTATTGTTTAGCCATCTTCTGCTCTTGGTAAGGTTGACATAGTACATGTCAATTTAAAAAATAAAAGTCTGCTTTGTAAATAGTAATTTTACCCAGTGGTGCATGTTTGAGCAAACAAAAATGATGACTTAAGCACAGTATTTATTGCATCAAATACGTACCACAGTAAGTATAGTTTGCAAGCTTTCAACAGGTAATATGATGTAATTGGTTCCATTATAGTTTGAAGCTGTCACTGCTGCATGTTTATCTTGCCTCTGCTGCTGCATCTTATTCCTTCCACTGTCCAGAAGTCTAATATGGGAAGCCATATATGTCAGTGGTAAAGTGAAGCAAATTGCTCTATCAAGACCTCATTCTTCATGTCATTAAGCAATAGGTTGCAGCAAACAATAAAGAGCTTCTTGGTTTTTATCCTTCCAATCTTAATTGAATACTCTACGGTAAAAAGCCCGATGTACAAACATGTTGCAAGCTGCTTAATTCTGTTGAAAATATATGGTTAGAGTTTTCTAAGAAAATATAAATACTGTACAAAGTTCATTTTATTTTATTTTTCAGCTTTTTGTACATAAAATGAGAAATTAAAAGTATCTTCAGGTTGATGTCACAGTCACTACTGTTAGTTTCTGTTCCTAGCACTTTTAAATTAAAGCACTTCACAAAATAAGAAACAAAGACTAACATGCAATGTAGGTTCCTGCTTTTTTTTTATTAGTACAGTAAACTTTGCACACATTTCAATGTGAAACAAATCTCAGACTGAGTCCAGCATTTATTTGCTTTCAAATAGTGATGCCTTATCATCAAAAGAGGCTTAAGTAACGATCAGTTGATATTCTTGGCATCGCTTGAATCAGATGTTTCCACCTAGTCCTTTTATTCAGTAAATCATCAGTCTTTTCCAGTGTTTGTTCACACAGGTAGATCTTATTCTTACTGACCCATATGGCATTAGAACTTTATCAGATATGATATGAGGTCCAAGCTTTTCTTTTCAACAAAAATTATATAAGTGAAATTATATTACCAGTTACAGCAAAACATTTTGTGTTTCTTTCACAAGCAACATTAAATGTAGATTCTTTACACTAAAGCTATTGACTTGTAGTATGTTGGTGAAATGCATGCAGGAAAATGCTATGACCATAAAGAACGGTAAACCACATTACAGTCAAGCCAAAAGAATAAAGTTTTTGCTTTTGTTTTTGTATTTAATTGTTCTGTCTTTGTTTCTATCTTTGAAATGCCATTTAAAGGTAAATTTCTATCATGTAAAATGATCTGTCAGAAAAAATGTAAAAATACACATTGAATATAATAATTCATCTTTAAATTTTTTCATTTAATGGAAATTAATTAAGAAGAATGTACTGGATATCTAGTTTTAATATTGGCCCAAAACCTAGATATGGTATTGGATAGAGCAGTGGAAAATTACAAAAATTAATAAAAAATTGACTAGCATTTTAAGTTGTGCATCCTTTCTCCTTCCCGTCTACCTACTGCTTTGTTTTGTTTTGTTATTCTCTTTTCCATTTTGGTTCCTTCCCTATGTATTCTTGATGTACTTTCTATATACTTTTCCATCACTTCCTTGGGCTCTCAGTATTTTTGATTAAGGATATTCTCATTTTTTCTTTTCTGTTCACCAAATCTCTTGTTTATTATAGTCTGTAGACAACAGATCTGTACACTTAGGCCCCTAATAATCTGCTGCACTAGAAAAAGTTCATATAATATCTTCATATTCATTTCTATAATTTTGGAAGCAAAAATTCCAAGTGAGCTTAGATCTCACTCTTTATAATATATAAACAAAATTCCCCAAATGACACAGATTTGGTTTTTCCATTTAATTATGAGAAGTTTGAAATGTTTTTCAGTTCTGATTACCTATTAGAAATACCTGAGAAGCTTTAATAAATGCCAATGTTTGAACCAAAAGCAGACCAATTGAATTCATATCTCTAGGGATGAAACTTAAGCATCCAATTTTTTTTTTTTAACATATTTATTGGAGTATAATTGCTTTACAATGGTGTGTTAGTTTCTGCTTTATAACAAAGTGAATCAGTTATACATATACATAAGTTCCCATATCTCTTCCCTCTTGCATCTACCTCCCTCCTACCCTCCCTATCCCACCCCTCTAGGTGGTCACAAAGCCCAGAGCTGATCTCCCTGTGCTATGCGGTTGCTTCCCACTAGCTATCTGTTTTACGTTTGGTAGTGTATATATGTCCATGCCACTCTCTCACTTTGTCACATCTTACCCTTCCCCCTCCCCATATCCTCAAGTCCATTCTCTAGTAGGTCTGTGTCTTTATTCCCGTCTTGCCACTAGGTTCTTCATGACCATTTTTTTTCCCCTTAGATTCCATATATATGTGTTAGCATACGGGATTTGTTCTTCTCTTTCTGACTTACTTCACTCTGTATGACAGACTCTAACTCCATCCACTTCACTACAAATAACTCCATTTCATTTCTTTTTATGGCTGAGTAATATTCCATTGTATATATGTGCCACATCTTCTTTATCCATTCATCTGATGATGGACATTTAGGTTGCTTCCATGTCCTGGCTATTGTAAATAGAGCTGCAATGAACATTTTGGTACATGACTCTTTTTGAATTATGGTTTTCTCAGGGTATATGCCCAGTAGTGGGATTTCTGGGTCGTATGGTAGTTCTACTTTTAGTTCTTTAAGGACCCTCCATACTGTTCTCCATAGTGGCTGTATCAATTTACATTCCCACCAACAGTGCAAGAGGGTTCCCTTTTCTCCACACCCTCTCCAGCATTATTGTTTCTAGATTTTTTGATGATGGCCATTCTGACCGGTGTGAGATGATATCTCATTGTAGTTTTGATTTGCATTTCTCTAATGATTAATGATGTTGAGCATTCTTTCATGTGTTTGTTAGCAATCTGTATATCTTCTTTGGAGAAATGTTTATTTAGGTCTTCTGCCCATTTTTGGATTGGGTTGTTTGTTTTTTTGTTATTGAGCTGCTTGAGCTGCTTGTAAATTTTGGAGATTAATCCTTTGTCAGTTTCTTCATTTGCAAATATTTTCTCCCATTCTGTGGGTTGTCTTTTGGTCTTGTTTATGGTTTCCTTTGCTGTGCAAAAGCTTTTAAGTTTCATTAAGTCCCATTTGTTTATTTTTGTTTTTATTTCCATTTCTCTAGGAGCTGGGTCAAAAAGGATCTTGCTGTGATTTATGTCATAGAGTCTTCTGCCTATGTTTTCCTCTAAGAGTTTGATAGTGTCTGGCCTTACATTTAGGTCTTTAATCCATTTTGAGTTTATTTTTGTGTATGGTGTTAGGGAGTGTTCTAATTTCATACTGTTACATGTACCTGTCCAGTTTTCCTGGCACCACTTATTGAGGAGACTGTCTTTTCTCCACTATATATGCTTGCCTCCTTTATCAAAGATAAGGTGACCATATGTGCGTGGGTTTATCTCTGAGCTTTCTATCCTGTTCCATTGATCTATATTTCTGTTTTTGTGCCAGTACCATACTGTCTTGATTACTGTAGCTTTGTAGTATAGTCTGAAGTCAGGGAGCCTGATTCCTCCAGCTCCGTTTTTCTTTCTCAAGATTGCTTTGGCTATTCGGGGTCTTTTGTGTTTCCATACAAATTGTGAAATTTTTTGTTCTAGTTCTGTGAAAAATGCCAGTGGTAGTTTGATAGGGATTGCATTGAATCTGTAGATTGCTTTGGGTAGTAGAGTCATTTTCACAATGTTGATTCTTCCAATCCAAGAACATGGTATATCTCTCCATCGATTTGTATCATCTTTAATTTCTTTCATCAGTGTCTTATAATTTTCTGCATACAGATCTTTTGTCTCCTTAGGTAGGTTTATTCTTAGGTATTTTATTCTTTTTGTTGCAATGGTAAATGGGAGTGTTTTCTTAATTTCACTTTCAGATTTTTCATCATTAGTGTATAGGAATGCAAGAGATTTCTGTGCATTAATTTTGTATCCTGCTACTTTACCAAATTCATTGATTAGCTCTAGTAGTTTTCAGGTAGCATGTTTAGGATTCTCTATGTATAGTATCATGTCATCTGCAAACAGTGACAGCTTTACTTCTTTTCTGATTTGGATTCCTTTTATTTCTTTTTCTTCTCTGATTGCTGTGGCTAAAACTTCCAAAACTATGTTGAATAATAGTGGTGAGAGTGGGCAACCTTGTCTTGTTCCTGATCTTAGAGGAAATGGTTTCAGTTTTTCACCATTGAGGACAACACTGGCTGTGGGTTTGTCATATATGACCTTTATTATGTTGAGGAAAGTTCCCTCTATGCTTACTTTCTGCAGGGCTTTTATCATAAATGGGTGTTGAATTTTGTCGAGAGCTTTCTCTGCATCTATTGAGATGATCATATGGTTTTTATCCTTCAACTTGTTAATATGGTGTATCACGTTGATTGATTTGCATATATTGAAGAATCCTTGCATTTCTGGAATAACCCCACTTGATCATGGTGTATGATCCTTTTAATGTGCTGTTGGATTCTGTTTGCTAGTATTTTGTTGAGGATTTTTGCATGTATGTTCATCAGTGATATTGGCCTGTAGTTTTCTTTCTTTGTGACATCTTTGTCTGGTTTTGGTATCGGGGTGATGGTGGCCTCGTAGAATGAGTTGGGGAGTGTTCCTAACTCTGCAATATTTTGGAAGAGTTTGAGAAGGATAGGTGTTAGCTCTTCTCTAAATGTTTGATAGAATTCGCCTGTGAAGCCATCTGGTCCTGGGCTTTTGTTTGTTGGAAGATTTTTAATCACAGTTTCAATTTCATTGCTTGTGATTGGTCTGTTCATATTTTCTGTTTCTTCCTGGTTCAGTCTTGGCTGGTTGTGCATTTCTAAGAATTTGTCCATTTCTTCCAGGTTGCCCACTTTATTGGCATAGAGTTGCTTGTAGTAATCTCTCATGGTCGTTTGTATTTCTGCAGTGTCAGTTGTTACTTCTCCTTTTTCATTTCTAATTCTATTGATTTGAGTCTTCTCCCTTTTTTTCTTGATGAGTCTGGCTAATGGTTTATCAATTTTGTTTATCTTCTCAAAGAACCACCTTTTAGTTTTATTGATCTTTGCTATTGTTTCCTTCATTTCTTTTTCATTTATTTCTGATCTGATCTTTATGATTTCTTTCCTTTTGCTTACTTTGGGGTCTTTTTGTTCTTCTTTCTCTAATTGCTTTAGGTGCAAGGTTAGGTTGTTTATTCGAGATGTTTCCTGTTTCTTGAGGTAAGCTTGTATTGCTATAAACTTCCCTCTTAGAACTGATTTTGCTGCATCCCATAGGTTTTGGGTCATTGTGTCTCCATTGTCATTTGTTTCTAGGTATTTTTTGATTTCCCCTTTGATTTCTTCAGTGACCACTTCGTTATTAAGTAGTGTATTGTGTAGCCTCCATGTGTTTGTATTTTTTACAGATCTTTTCCTGTAATTGATATCTAGTCTCATAGCATTGTGGTTGGAAAAGATACTTGATATGATTTCAATTTTCTTAAATTTACCAAGGCTTGATTTGTGACCCAAGATATGATCTATCCTGGAGAATGTTCCATGAGCACTTGAGAAAAATGTGTATTCTGTTGTTTTTGGGTGGAATGTCCTATAAATATCAATTAAGTCCATCTTGTTTAATGTATCATTTAAAGCTTGTGTTTCCTTATTTATTTTCATTTTGGATGATCTGTCCATTGGTGAAAGTGGGGTGTTAAAGTCCCCTACTATGATTGTGTTACTGTCGATTTCCCCTTTTATGGCTGTTAGGATTTGCCTTATGCATTGAGGTGCTCCTATGTTGGGTGCATAAATATTTACAATTGTTATACCTTCCTCTTGGTTCGATCCCTTGATCATTATATAGTGTCCTTCTTTGTCTCTTCTAATAGTCTTTATTTTAAAGTCTATTTTGTCTTATATGAGAATTGCTACTCCAGCTTTCTTTTGATTTCCATTTGCATGGAATATCTTTTTCCATCCCCTCACTTTCAGTCCGTATGTGTCTCTAGGTCTGAAGTGGGTCTCTTGTAGACAGCCTATATATGGGTCTTGTTTTTGTATCCATTCAGCCAGTCTGTGTCTTTTGGTTGGAGCATTTAATCCATTTACATTTAAGGTAATTATTGATATGTATGTTCCTATTCCCATTTTCTTAAATGTTTTGGGTTTGTTATTGTAGGTGTTTTCCTTCTCTTGTGTTTCTTGCCTAGAGAAGTTCCTTTAGCATTTGTTGTAAAGTTGATTTGGTGGTGCTGAACTCTCTCAGCTTTTGCTTGTCTATAAAGGTTTTAATTTCTCCATCAAATCTGAATGAGATCCTTGCTGGGTAGAATAATCGTGGTTGTAGGTTTTTCTCCTTCATCACTTTAAGTATATCCTGCCACTCCCTTCTGGCTTGCAGAGTTTCTGCTGAAAGATCAGCTGTTAACCTTATGGGGATTCCCTTGTGTGTAATTTGTTGTTTTTCCCTTGCTGCTTTTAATATTTTTCCTTTGTATTTAATTTTTGATAGTTTGATTAATATGTGTCTTGGCGTGTTTCTCCTTGGATTTATCCTGTATGTCCTCTGTGCTTCCAGGACTTGATTAACTATTTCTTTTCCCATATTAGGGAAGTTTTCAACTATAATCTCTTCAAATATTTTCTCAGTCCCTTTCTTTTTCTCTTCTTCTTCTGGGACCCCTATAATTCGAATGTTGGTGTGTTTAATGTTGTTCCAGAGGTCTCTGAGACTGTCCTCAGTTCTTTTCATTCTTTTTTCTTTATTCTGCTCTGCAGTAGTTATTTCCACTATTTTATCTTCCAGGTCACTTATCCGTTCTTCTGCCTCAGTTATTCTGCTATTGATCCCTTCTAGAGTATTTTTAATTTCATTTATTGTGTTTTTCATCATTGCTTGCTTCCTCTTTAGTTCTTCTAGGTCCTTGTTAAATGTTTCTTGCATTTTGTCTATTCTACTTCCACGATTTTGGATCATCTTTACTATCATTATTCTGAATTCTTTTTCAGGCGGACTGCCTATTTCCTCTTCATTGGTTAGGTCTAGTGTGTTTTTACCTTGCTCCTTCATCTGCTGTGTGTTTTTCTGTCTTCCCATTTTGCTTATCTTACCTTGTTTGGGGTCTCCTTTTCGCAGGCTGCAGGTTCGTAGTTCCTGTTGTTTTTGGTATCTGTCCCCAGTGGCTAAGGTTGGTCCAGTGGGTTGTGTAGGCTTCCTGGTGGAGGGGACTAGTGCCTGTGTTCTGGTGGATGAGGCTGGATCTTGTCTTTCTGGTGGGTAGGTCCATGTCTGGTGGTGTGTTTTGGGGTGTCTGTGGCCTTATTATGATTTTAGGCAGCCTCTCTGCTAATGGATGGGGCTGTATTCCTGTCTTGCTAGTTGTTTGGCATAGCACTATAGCTTGCTGGTCGTTGAGTGAAGCTGGGTCTTGGTGTTGAGATGGAGATCTCTGGGAGATTTTCGCCATTTGGTATTACGTGGAGCTGGGAGGTCTCTTGTGGACCAGTGTCCTGAAGTTGGCTCTCCCACCTCAGAGGCACAGCCCTGATGCCTGGCTGGTGCACCAAGAGCCTTTCATCCACACGGCTCAGAATAAAAGGGAGAAAAAATAGAAAGAAAAAAAAGAAAGAGGATAAAATAAAAGAAAGTAAGATAAAATAAAATAAAGTTATTAAAATAAAAAATAATTATTAAGAAAAAAAGAAAAAAAAATTTTAAGTAAGAAAAAAAACAAAAAATGGACGGACCGAACCCTAGGACAAATGGTGAAAGCAAAGCTATACAGACAAAATCTCACACAGAAGCATACACATACACACTCACAAAAAGAGGAAAAGGGGAAAAAATAATATATCTTGCTCCCAAAGTCCACCTCCTCAATTTGGGATGATTCATTGTCTATTCAGGTATTCCACAGATGCAGGTACATCAAATAGTTTGTGGAGCTTTAATCCGCTGCTTCTGAGGCTGCTGGGAGAAATTTCCCTTTCTCTTCTTTGTTCGCACAGCTCTCGGGTTTCAGCTTTGGATTTGGACCCGCCTCTGCGTGTAGGTCGCCTGAGGGCGTCTGTTTTTCGCTCACACAAGACAGGGTTAAAGGAGCAGCTGCTTCGCAGGCTCTGGCTCACTCAGGCCGCGGGGAGGGAGGGATACGGATCCGGAGCGAGCCTGCAGGCGGCAGAGGCTGGCGTGACGTTGCGCCTGCGTGACGTTGCCCCAGCGTGAGGCGCGCCGTGCGTTCTCCCGGGGAAGTTGTCACTGGATCACGGGAGCCTGGCAGTGGCGGGCTGCACAGGCTCCCGGGAGGGGCGGTGTGGAGAGTGACCTGCGCTCGCACACAGGCTTCTTGGTGGCGGCAGCAGCAGCCTTAGCGTCTCATGCCTGTCTCTGGGGTCCGCACTGATAGCCGCGGCTCGCGCCTGTCTGGAGCTCGTTTAGGCGGCGCTCTGAATCCTCTCTCCTCGCGCACCAGGAAACAAAGAGGCAAGAAAAAGTCTCTTGCCTCTTCGGCAGCTCCAGACCTTTTCCCGGACTCCCTCCCGGCTAGCTGTGGTGCGCTAACCCCTTCAGGCTGTGTTCACGCTGCCAACCCCACTCCTCTCCCTGCGATCCGACCGAAGCTGAGCCTCCGCTCCCAGCCCCGCCCGCCCCGGCGGGTGAGCAGACAAGCCTCTTGGGCTGGTGAGTGCTGCTCGGCGCCGAGCCTCTGTGTGGGAATCTCTCCGCTTTGCCCTCTGCACCCCTGTGGCTGTGCTCTCCTCCGTGGCTCCGAAGCTTCCCCCCTCCGCCACCTGCAGTCTCCGCCTGCGAAGGGGCTTCCTAGTGTGTGGAAACCTTTCCTCCTTCACAGCTCCCTCCCACTGGTGCAGGCCCCATCCCTATTCTTTTGTCTCTGTTGTTTCTTTTTTCTTTTGCCCTACCCAAGTACGGGGGGAGTTTCTTGCCTTTTGGGAGGTCTGACGTCTTCTGCCAGCGTTCAGTGGGTGTTCAGTAGGAGCAGTTCCACGTGTAGATGTATTTCTGATGTATCTGTGGGGAGGAAGGTGATCTCCGTGTCTTACTCTTCCGCCATCTTCTCCTCTCTCCAAGCATCTAATTTTTTTAAGGCTCCCCATTGATGCTGATTTATACTTAGGGTCAAGGACCAGTGAGTTAGGGTATCCTTGCTCAATATGAAAAAATGTTCTACAGAAAATGCACCTGTTCCCTTCAGGGCTTCATTGTATAAGTCATCATATACAAGTTCCCAATATGATGGCTTTGGGGGTGTTTATCTTGTAGTGAGAGAGGTGTTTATCTTTTTTAAAAATTTTATTGAAGTATAGTTGATTTACAATGTTGTGTTTAATTTTTGCCATACAGCAAAGTGACTCAGTTATACATATATATTCTTTTTCATATTCTTTTTCATCATGGTTTATCACAGGATATTGAATATTGTTCCCTGTGCTATACAGTAAGAGAGAGGTGTTTATCTTTTTTTTTAAAGCTTTTTAAAAAAAAATATTTATTTATTTATTTATTTGGTTGTGCCGGGTCTTAGATGTAGCAGGCGGGCTCCTTGGTTGCGGCTCCAGGGCTCCTTAGTTGCAGCTCATGGGTTCCTTAGTTGTGGCATGCAAACTCTTAGTTGTGGCATGCATGTGGGATCTAGTTCCCTGACCAGGGATCAAACCCAGGCCCCCTGCATTGGGAGTGTGGAGTCTTACCCACTGCACCACCAAGGAAGTCCCAAGAGGTGTTTATCTTGAAGTGTGACATTGACCCATTTGTATCAGGGGTTCTTTTCTAGGACTGTAGTTGGTGGAAAGGGAATTCTATCAGAATAGTTTAGAGATTTTCAAATTATACATACACACACATACAAAATGGCACCCCAACTATCCCTAGTGCATACGGGGTGGGGGTTTAGGAAACAGTATGGATTCATAGAAACAGTCCTCCAGATGCCCTGTTGGGTAAGAACCATTAAATCTGGACAATGGGAGGCAGCTTATATAAAACGTTCATTCGATTAGTCATTGTCAAGTCACATCTAAACAGGAAAGACTTCCATTCTTATCTTGGGCACCCCTCATCATCACTTGTTTTCCTAAGTTCTGGTATAATACAGATCAATGTACAAAGAGAAGGGAGGAGTGAAAAAAAGAAGGGAGAGGATGAAAAGGGAGAGGAGAAGGAAGAAGTGGGAAGAAAAATGGGAAAGTCGACGAAAGGAAGGGAGTATAAGAAATAGGAAGGGATGCTTCATAAATAATCCTCTGAAAAAAAGTCTTTTGTTGTTAATATGTACAGCAATAGTGGGGGAAGAGGGAAGGAAGAGGCGTGGGTGAAAGAAATTTTGCTTAGTTGTCAATATGTCAGATCCACAATATAAATGTGCTTCTCTCTTTTTTTAAAAGAAAAAAACACCTATGAAAAAGTTGAAGAGGACATTATGCAAGTAAATGTTATGATTGCATGAATCGTGAGTTTTATTTATTTATTTATTTATTTATTTATGGCTGCGTTGGGTCTTCATTGCTGCACGTGGGCTTTCTCTAGTTGCGGTGAGTGGGGGCTACTCTTCGTTGCGGTGCACGGGCTTCTCATTGTGGTGGCTTCTCTTGTTGTGGAGCATGGGCTCTAGGCACACGGGTTTCAGTAGTTGTGGCGCATGGGATTAATGCTCCACGGCACGCTGGATCTTCCCGGACCAGGGCTCGAGCCCGTGTCCCCTGCATTGGCAGGCGGATTCTTAACCACTGCACCACCAGGGAAGTCCCTCATGAGTTTTTTTCTTTCATGTGAACTAAATAAATATTTGAGTGTCTACTACATATCAGCTTTATGATAGGAGCTGAGAGATCAAACATGAACTTAACTGTCCAAAGGAGGGTTGTAGCCAAAGGCGAAGAAACTTGAAAGTTATGCTAAAGAGTCTGGAATTTATTCTGTTGGCAACGAGGAGTGATTGATTGCTCTAAGCAGTAGAATGAGCAGTGAAATCAAATACATCTGTACCTATTTAAGCTGTTAGTAATAAGGGTACCTTGCCTGTTTTTTGCTAATATTTTACAGAGATCTCATTTTCCCATCTCTTTTTTTTTTAAAGGTGTCTGTGTTTTTATCTTTTTAGTACATATTTTTAAAAGAATATACCTAGTTTTTATTTTATAAAACCCAATTTGACATTTTCTATTAATAGCCTTTCTTAATCTACTCACATTTATTTTAGGTACAGATGTATTTTATTTTATTTTTATCACTATTTTATGCTTTCTATTTTTCAAGGTTTTTTCTTTGTTTCTTCCTTCTTTTCTTTGTCCTCTTTTGCATTAATTTTGTTATCATCATTTCCCCCCCATCTCTACTGTTGTGAAGATGCACATTATCTCCCTTCCTTCCTTCCTTCCTTCCTTCTTCCTTATTTCTTTTTATAAGTGATTACTTTTAAATTTTAACATGTATACTTAATTAGTGAAATATAATCAATAGTTGTACCCTTATCTGGAGCAATGAAGTTCCAAGACTGATTTCATATCATTGCTCACTTCTTGTGTTATTTTTGTCTACTATTTTAATTCTACCTTGTCTGGCACCCAATGAATTAAACAGTACTATTATTGTGGATTTATGTAGGCAGTGCTTATTTAGACTTATTTAGATGTTAATTCATTTCTTTCTTTAAATTTGCTTCTTTTGCTTACTTCATTTTGTGTTCTATTTCCTTCTTGTAATAGATGAGGAATTCTGTTAGCAAAGTTTGTAGATAGCAAACTCACTCAGTTTTTCTTTCCCTGAAAATGACTAGTCAGCCACATTTTAAATACATTAGCTTATATTATAATTATTTTTGATGTTTTTAAATTTTTTGCATCATTATAAAATTACTTTTATTAATCTGACTTAGAATTTATGCTAATGTAATTTGAAGATATTTATTAGTATCTTTAATTAAGACAATTTCAGGAAAACTCTTAGCTTTTAGCATTAGAAATATTTTCTCATCCCATACTTTTCTATTCTCTCCATCTGGAACTTTTGAGGATTACATGTTGAAATTTCTAAATCTTTCTCCCATGTCTCTTAATGTCTCTCTCTTATTTTTAGTGCTTTTTCTGGATAATTTGTCAGATTTTTTGTATCAGGATAATGCTGTCGTCATAAAACAAGTTAGGAAGTGTTCATTCATTCCTGAAAGAATTTCTGTAAGAGTGGAATTATTTCTCACTTAAATATTGATAGAAATCACTAGTAAAGCCATCTGTAACTTGAGTCTTCCTTGTGCAAAATTTTAAATTAAAGATATTAGTTTCTTTAGCAGATATGGGGCTACTGAGATTTTTTTCCTTTTTTTTTTTTTCCTTTTGATAAGTTGCGTTTTTCTAAGAATTTCCTCATCTAAGTTATTGCATTTATTGCATAAATTATTCAAATCACTCCCTTTTTATGCTTCTAATGTCTGTGGCCTCTCTAGTCATATCCCTTTTTTCATTTCTGGTATTGAAAATTTGTATTTATCTCTTTTTCTTGATTAGCTTATCTAGGGATTTCCTCAATTTTATTAATGTATTCAAAAATACTAACTTTTGGCTTACTGATTTTCTCTACAGTTTTATAGTTTTCTGTTCCATTTATTTCTGCTCTTTTCAATTCCTCTACCATCATTTTCATTTTCTTTCCTTACTGGACTGACTAGACATTCATTATAACATTTAAGAGGTATGATGATAATGGTTAGCTTGTTTACTTTTGATCTGAGTATGGGGAAGATTTTAATAATTCACTATTAAGTATGCTGTTTGGTGTAGGTTTTTAAAATAGATATCCTTTATCATCTTAAAGAGGATCCCTTCAGTTCCTAATTTTCTAAGAATTTTTAAAACCATTTATAATACTGAATTTTATTAAATTTTTATTGCATTATATTTAGGTATTTATAGTATTTTTCTCCTTTATTTTTATATTGCAGTAAACAACATTCATTGATTTTAGAATGTTAGATCTAATTATTTTCCTGGAATTGAATTCAATTTGGTCACTTGCATTATCAATTTCATATATTGCTGTGTTTCATTTTTTTCATATTTTGTTTCATATTCTTACATCTATTTTTGTGGAAGAGTTTGGCTTATAATTTTTCTTTCTTTTAATGTGCTGGTTAGATTTTGATTGTAAAGTTATGCTAACCTCTTAAAACAAGATAAAAAGGTTTTCACTTTTTTGTTCTCTGGTAGAGATTAAGATTGGTATTAATTTTCCCTTAACTGTTTGGATAATTTACTAGTGAAGTCTTCTGGGCCTGAGTTGGTTTTGTGTACAAGTTTTTAGTTTTTTTCTTTAATAGAGAACCATTCAGATTTGCTGTTTCTTGTTTCAGTTTCTGTAGCAAATTTTTCAAGGAATTTGCCCATTTCAAATGAAATTTCAAATTTATTCACATAAAGTTGTTTATAACTTTGTTATCTTTTACAAATCTGTAGAATCTGTATTAATGACCCTTTTTTGATTCCTGATATTGGTATTTTGTGACTTTTTTCTTTTTGTTATTCAATCTTTCAAAGAACCAACTTTTGGCTTTTGACATCTTTTCTACTGTATATCCTTTTCTATTTCATTGGGGTTTTTTTTTTTTTTGCATTTATATTTATAACTTACTTTCTTCTATTTCTATGATTTTTATTTTCCATTATTTTCTAAATTATTGAAATTGATTTGTAGCCTTTATTTTTTTTTGGTAAATGCATTTAGGCTATATATTTCTCTCTAAGCATGACTTTAATAACATCTACAAATTTTGTTATATTTTATTTTGTTACCATTCAGTTAAAAATATTTTCTAAGTTGTATTGTGATTTTGTCTTATCTTATTGGAAGTTCAGAAGAGTACTGCTAAATTTCCACATACTTCAGGAATATCTAGATATATTTGTTTTGACTTCCAATTTAATTTCTGTTTATTCAGATAATATACCCTGAATAATTTTAACCATTTAACATTTGAGAGGAATTGCTTTTTAGCTCAGCATCTATCAAATGTAACATAAGTTTCATGTGTAGTTGAAAATGAAATGCATTATTCATGTATTAGATGCAGTGTTTTATATGTTTAAAAGATCAAGTTTATTGGCCTTCTCATTCAGAATACATCTTTACTGATTTCTTCTGTCTGTTTTTTCAATCATTTACCAAAAGGTAATGTAAAAAAAGGATATGTAAAGATCTGCCAGTGTATTTATGAATTTGTTTGTTTCACTGTTAAGTCCTGTTAACTTCTGCTATATATTTTTTTATTTTTATTTGGTTATTTGATATTTATTAGCACCTAAAATTTATAATTGCTACATTTTTGTACTAGATAGACCCTTTTATCATTATGAAATAGGCTCCTTAACTTCTAGTAATAATAGTCATAATAATTGCTAGTAATAATCTCTAGTAATTGCCCTAAATTCACTTTGTCTGATATTACTGTATCTACAGTGGCTTTCACTTAGATGGTGGTTGCATGGTATATCTTTTTTCATTGTTTTACCTTTAATGTTTCTGTAACTTCATATTTAGTATTGAATATGGATGTTTTATTTTGCATCCAGTCTGACAATCCTTATCTAACAATCTTTCACACACACACACACACACACACACACACACAATACATTTGGATTTAAATTGATGACTTCTTTTGGATTCATTATTGGTATTTTTTTTATTTTATACATTTTGTTACTATATTGTTTTTAGCTACCCCAACAACTGCCACATGCTTCTGTGACTTATTAAATTCTAAAATAAATTAGGGGGGGGACCTTCAAGATGGCAGAGGAGTAAGACGTGGAGATCACCTTCCTCCCCACAAGAACATCAAAAATACATCTACATGTGGAACAACTCCTACAGAACACCTACTGAACGCTGGCAGAAGACCTCAGACCTCCCAAAAGGCAAGAAACTCCCCCACGTACCTGGGTAGGGCAAAAGAAAAAATAGAGACAAAAGAATAGGGACTGGACCTGCACCTCTGGGAAGGAGCTGTGGAGGAGGAAAAGTTTCCACACACTAGGAAACCCCTTCGCAGGCAGAGACATGGGCTGGGTGGGGGTTGGAATCTTTGGAGCCGTGGAGGAGAGCACAGCAACAGGGGTGCAGAGGGCAAAGCGGAGAGATTTCCACACTGAGGATCGGTGCCAACCAGTACTCACCAGCCCGAGAGGCTTGTCTGCTCACCCGCCGGGGTGGGCGGGGGCTGGGAGCTGAGGCTCGGGCTTTGGAGGTCAGACCCCAGGGAGAGGACTGGGGTTGGCTGCGTGAACACAGCCTGAGGGGTCTAGTGCGCCACAGCTAGCTGGGAGGGAGTCCAGGAAAAAGTCTGGACCTGCTGAAGAGGCAAGAGACCATTGTTTCCTGGTGCGCGAGGAGAGGGGATTCAGATCACCATCTAAATGAGCTCCAGAGACAGGCACGAGCCGCGGCTATCAGCATGGACACCAGAGACAGGCATGAGACGCTAGCGCTGCTGCTGCAGCCAAGAAGCCTGTGTGCAAGCACAGGTCTCTATCCATACACCCACCCCGGAAGCCTGTGCAACATGCCACTGCCAGGGTCCCGTGATCCAGGGACAACTTCCCCGGGAGAACACACAGCATGCCTCAGGCTGTTGCAATGTCACACCAGCCTCTGCTGCCACAGGATTGCCTCGCATTCCAATTATAACTACCATACCCCTCCTTTCCCCTGGCCTGAGTGAGCCAGAGCCCCCTAATCAGCCGCTGCTTTAACCCCACCCTGTCTGGGCAGGAACAGAAGCCTGAGGGCAACCTACACACAGAGGTGGGGCCAAATCCAAAGGTGAACCCCAGGAGCTGTGCGAACAAAGAAGAGAAAGGGAAATTTCTCCCAGCAGCCTCAGGAGTGGTGGATTGTATCCCCACAATCAACTTAATGTACCCTGAATCTGTGGAATACCTGAATAGACAATGAATCAACCCAAAATTGAGGCGGTGGACTTTGGGAGCAACGGTAGACTTGGGGTTTGCTGTCTGCAATTGACTAGTTTCTGATTTTTATGTTTATCTTAGTATAGCTTTTAGCGCTTGTTATCATTGGTAGATTTGTTTATTGGTTTGGTTGCTCTCTTTCTTTATTATTATTACTTTTTAAATTGTTATTTTAATAATTTTTTTATTCTTTTATTTTAAATAATTTTATTTAATTAATTAATTAATTTATTTGTTTATTTTTCTTTCTTTTTTTTCTCCTTTTTCTTCTGAGCTGTGTGGCTGACAGGGTCTTGGTGCTCCAGCTTAGTGTCAGGCCTGAGACTCTGAGGTGGGAGAGCCGGGTTCAGGACACTGGACCACCAGAGACCTCCCAGCCCCACGTAATATCAACTGGTGAGAGATCTCCCAGAGATATCTGTCTCAATGCTATGACTCAGCTCCACTCAATGGCCAGCAAGCTCCAGTGCTGGATGCCTCAGGCCAAACAACTAGCAAGACAGCAGCACAACCCCACCTATTAACAGAGAGGCTGCCTAAAATCAAATAAGTTCACAGACACCCCAAAACACACCGCTGGATGTGACCCTGCCCACCAGAAAGACAAGATCCAGCCACACCCACCAGAACACAGGCACCAGTCCCCTCCACCAAGGGGGGCACTAGTCCCCTCCACCTCCCCTACACAACCCACCGATCCAACCTTACCCACTCTGGGAAGACACCAAAAACAATGGGAACTACAAACCTGCAGCCTTCAAAAAGGAGACCCCAAACGCAGTCAGTTAAGCAAAATGAGAAGACAGAAATACGCAATAGATGAAGGAGCAAGGTAAAATCCCACCAGACCAAACAAATGAAGAGGAAATAGACAGTCTACCTGAAAAAGAATTCAGAGTAATGATAGTAAAGATGATCCTAAATCTTGGAAATAGAACGGAGAAAATAAAAGAAACGTTTAACAAGGACCTAGAAGAACTAAAGAGCGAACAAACTATGATGAACAACACAATAAATGAAATTAAAAATTCTCTAGAAGGAATCAATAGCAGAATAACTGAGGCAGAAGAACAGATAAGTGACCTGGAAGATAAAATAGTGGAAATAACTACCACAGAGCAGAATAAAGAAAAAAGAATGAAAAGAATTGAGGACAGTCTCAGAGACATCTGGGACAACATTAAATGCACCAACATTCGAATTTTAGGGGTGCCAGAAGAAGAAGAGAAAAAGAAAGGGCCTGAGAAAATGTGTGAAGAGATTATAGTTGAAAACTTCCCTAACATGGGAAAGGAAATAGTCAAGTCCAGGAAGTGCAGAGAGTTCCATACAGGATAAATCCAAGGAAAAACATGCCAAGACACATATTAATCAAACTATCAAAAATTAAATACAAAGGAAAAATATTAAAAGCAGCAAGGGAAAAGCAACAAATAAGATACAAGGGAATCCCCATAAGGTTAACAGCAAATCTTTCAGCAGAAACTCTGCAAGCCACAAGGGAGTGGCAGGACATATTTAATGTGATGAAAGGGAAAAACCTACAACCAAGATTACCCAGCAAGGATCTCATTCAGATTTGACAGAGAAATTTAAACTTTTACAGACAAGCAAAATTTAAGAGAATTCAGCACCGCAAAACCAACTTTAAAACAAATGCTAAAGGAACTTCTCCAGGCAGGAAACACAAGAGAAGGAAATGACCTACAAAAAATCCCCCAAAACAGTTAAGAAAATGGTAATAGGAACATACATATCGATAATTACCTTAAATGTAAATGGATTAAATGCTCCAACCAAAAGACATAAACTGGCTGAAAAGATACAAAAACGAGACCCGTATATATGCTATCTACAAGAGACCCACTTCAGACCTACGGACACAAACAGACTGAAAGTGAAAGGATGGAAAAAGATATTCCATGCAAATGTCAATCAAAAGAAAGCTGGAGTAGCAATTCTCATATCAGACTAAATAGACTTTAAAATAAAGAAAAGAGACAAAAAAGGACACTACATAATGATCAAGGGATCAATCCAAGAAGAAGCTATAACAATGGAAAATATTTATGCACCCAACATAAGAGAACCTCAATACATAAGGCAAATGCTAACAGCCATAAGAGGGGAAATCGACAGTAACACAGTAATAGTAGGGGACTTTAACACCTCAATTTCACCAATGGACAGATCATCCAAAATGAAAATAAATAAGGAAACACAAGCTTTAAATGATACATTAAACGAGATGGACTTAATTGACATTTATAGGACATTCCATCCAAAAAACAACAGAATACACTTTCTTCTCAAGTGCTCGTGGAACATTCTCCAGGATATATCATATCTTGGGTCACAAATCAAGCCTTGGTAAATTTAAGGAAATTGAAATCGTATCAAGTATCTTTTCCGACCACAACACTATGAGACTAGATATCAATTACAGGAAAAGATCTGAAAAAACTACAAACACATGGAGGCTAAACAATACACTACTTAATAACGAAGTGAACACTGAAGAAATCAAAGGGGAAATCAAAAAATACCTAGAAACAAATGACAGTGAAAACAAGACAACCCAAAGCCTATGGAATGCAGCAAAAGCAGTTCTAAGAGAGAAGTTTATAGCAATACAATCCTACCTCAGTAAACAAGAAAAATCTCAACCTAACCTTACGCCCTAAGCAATTAGAGAAAGAAGAACAAAAAAAACGCCCAAAGTTAGCAGAAGGAAAGAAATCATAAAGAAAAGATCAGAAATGAATGAATAAAAAATGAAGGAAACAATAGCAAAGATCAATAAAACTAAAAGCTGGTTCTTTGAGAAGATAAAACAAATTGATAAACCACTAGCCAGACTCATGAAGAAAAAAAGAGAAAACTCAAATACAATAGAATTAGAAATGAAAAAGGAGAAGTAACAACTGACACTGCAGAAATACAAAGGACCATGAGCAATTACTACAAGCAACTATATGCCAATAAAATGGACAACCTGGAAGAAATGGACAAATCTTAGAAAAACACAACCTTCTGAGACTGAACCAGGAAGAAATTGAAAATATACACAGACCAATCACAAGCACTGAAATTGAGATTAAAAATCTTCCAGCAAACAAAAGCCCAGGACCTGATGGCTTCACAGGTGAACTCTATCAACCATTTAGAGAAGAGCTAACACCAATCCTTCTCAAACTCTTCCAAAATACAGCAGAGGGAGGAACACTCCCAAACTCATTGTACAAGGTCCCCATCATGCTGATACCAAAACCAGACAAAGATGTCACCAAAAAAAAAAAACTACAGACCAATATCTCTGATGAACATAGATGCAAAAATCCTCAACAAAATACTAGTAAACAGACTCCAACAGCACATTAAAAGGATCATACACCATGGTCAAGTGGGGTTTATCCCAGGAATGCAAGGATTCTTCAATATATGCAAATCAATCAATGTGATAAACCGTATTAACAAACTGAAAGATAAAAACCACATGATAATCTCAACAGATGCCAAAAATCTTTCGACAAAATTCAACACCCATTTATGATAAAACTCTCCAGAACATAGGCATAGAGGGAAGCTACATCGACATAATAATGACCATATATGACAAACCCACAACCAACATCATTCTCAGTGGTGAAAAACTGAAACCATTTCCTCTAAAATCAGGAACAAGACAAGGATGCCCACTCTCACCATTATTATTCAACATAACTTTGGAAGTTTTAGTGACAGCAGTCAGAGAAGAAAAAGAAATAAAAGGAATCCAAATCAGAAAAGAAGTAAAGCTGTCACTGTTTGCAGATGATATGATACAATACATAGAGAATCCTAAAGATGCTACCCGAAAACTACTAGAGCTAATCAATGAATTTGGTAAAGTAGCAGGATACAAAATTAATGCACAGAAATCTCTTGCATTCCTATACACTAATGATGAAAAATCTGAAAGAGAAATTAAAGAAACACTCCCATTTATCATTGCAACAAAAAGAATAGAATACCTAGGAATAAACCTACCTAAGGAGACAAAAGACTTTATGCAGAAAACTATAAGACACTGATGATAGAAATTAAAGCTGGTACGAACAGATGGAGAGATATACCATGTTCTTGGACTGGAAGAATCAACATTGTGAAAATGACTCTACTACCCAAAGCAATCTACAGATTCAATGCAATCCCTATCAAACTACCAATGGCATTTTTCCCAGACTGGAAAGAAAAATTTCACAATTTGTATGGAAACACAAAAGATCCCAAATAGCGAAAGCAATCTTGAGAACGAAAAACAGAGCTGGAGGAATCAGGCTCCCTGACTTCAGACTATACTACAAAGCTACAGTAATCAAGGCAGTATGGCACAGGCACAAAAACAGAAATATAGATCAATGGAACAGGATAGAAATCCCAGAGATAAACCCACACACATATGGTCACCTTATCTTTGATAAAGGAGGCAAGCATATACAATGGAGAAAAGACAGCCTCTTCAATAAGTGGTGCTGGGAAAACTGGACAGCTACATGTAAAAGAATGAAATTAGAACACTTCTTAACACCATACACAAAAAATAAGCTCAAAATGGATTAAAGGCCTAAATGTAAGGCCAGACACTATTAAACTCTTAGAGGAAAACTTAGGAAGAACACTCTTTGACATAAATCACAGCAAGACCCACCTCCTACAGAAAGGGAAATAAAAACAAAAATAAACAAATGGGACCTAATGAAACTTAAAAGCTTTTGCACAGCAAAGGAAACCATAAACAAGATGAAAATACAACCCTCAGAATGGGAGAAATGTTTGCAAATGAAGCAACTGACAAAGGATTAATCTCCAAAATATACAAGCAGCTCATGCAGCTCAATATCAAAAAAACAAACAACCCAATCCAAAAATGGGCAGAAGATGTAAATAGACATTTCTCCATAGAAGATACACAGATTGCCAACAAACACATGAAAGGATGCTCAACATCACTAATCATTAGAGAAATGCAAATCAAAACCACAATGAGGTATCACCTCACAGCAGTCAGAATGGCCATCATCAAAAAATCTCCAAACTATAAATGCTGAAGAGGGTGTGGAGAAAAGGGACCCTCTTGCACTGTTGGTGGGAATGTAAATTGATACAGCCACTATGGAGAACAGTATGGAGGTTCCTTAAAAAACTAAAAGTAGAACTACCATACAACCCAGCAATCCTGCTACTGGGCATATACCCTGAGAAAACCATAGTTCAAAAAGAGTCATGTACCACAGTGTTCATTGCAGCTCTATTTACAATAGCCAGGACATGGAAGCAACCTAAGTGTCCATTGACAGATGAAAGGATAAAGAAGATGTGACACATATATACAATGGAATATCACTCAGCCATAAAAAGAAACAAAACTGAGTTATTTGCAGTGAGGTGGATGGACCTGGAGTCTGTCATACAGAGTGAAGTAAGTCAGAAAGAGAAGAACAAATCCCGTATGCTAACACATATATATGGAATCAAAAAAAAAGAAAAAAATGGTTCTGAAGAACCTAGGGGCAGGACAGGAATAAAGACACAGATGTAGAGAATGGACTTGAGGACACGGGGAGGGGGAAGCTTAAGCTGGGACGAAGTGAGAGAGTGGCATGGACGTATATACACTACCAAATGTAAAACAGATAGCTAGTGGGAAGCAGCCGCATAGCACAGGGAGATCAGCTCGGTGCTTTGTGACCACCTAGAGGGGTGGGATAGGGAGGGTCGGGGGGAGTCACAAGAGGGAGGGGATATGGGGATATATGTGTACATACAGCTGATTCACTTTGTTATACAGCAGCAAATAACACAACATTTTAAAGCAATTATACTCCAATAAAGGTGTTAAAAAAATAAAATAGAATAAATTAGTACTTTTACCAGCTTCTATACTTTGCTAGGACATGAGAATACTTTTTTTCTACTTCACCCCTGTCATCTGTTGTACTATTATTGTCTTATATTTTCATTTTACCTATATTTAAACTCTGGAAGGCATTATTGTTACAGCCAATACTCACTTAGATTTCCCAAAATATTAATGCTTTTTATTCCTTCTTGAATTTCCTTACTTATGAATCATTTGTCTTCTGCCTCAAAAAAACCTCCCTTTAGTATTTTCTTTACTGTGGATCCACTCTAATTGAGTCTCTGAAGTTTAATTTGCCGAAAAGTGTTTCTTTTTTATTTTCAATTTTGAAGGATATTTTCACTAGATATAGATTTGTAAGGTAATTTTTTTTTCTATTTTAGTATTTTGAGGGTGACATTATTTTCTCTAAAATGATAATTTACCCCCAAAACACCTAAAACCATGTCTCTCATACAAATTTTTAAAAAGTCCAAGATTTCATTTAACTCCTTAATTAATGAGAAAATCCATAAGAACCCAAACAGCAGGATCAAGTGAGGACTGACTTACAGAGATCTATGATCTCTGTCTGACAACACTGATTTGCTTTGCTATGAACAGGAATCATTTGCTGGCTGCAGATGGATTTCACATGAACAGAGACACTGCAGTTTCTTGATTCAAATTCCCTCTTTTCCACATAGTGCCTCCAGATGTCTCTGATCCACTCTGTTTTTGACTCTTTCATACTTTGCTTTCTACTTCTCCCATGCCAGAGCTCCAAATAAATTCTGGATCCTCTTACCTGTTAGGAGCAGACCATGTGACATTGTAACCACTCTCTTGATTCTTCCTGTACCTACAGGACAGCACCACATTGCTCCCACGATTTGCAAAACGGGGTCATCTCTAAACATCTTTCAAATTTCTTAGGCTATGTCCTGAAAAGTGCAGAATATGCCCTCTGCTTGAGAGTCACTTAAATCTATCTTCGAATGGTAATGGTCTACCACCACCACCTCCAATATTAGTTTCAACTATGAGGTGGGAGAGAGAATCAGGTCACTCATATCTAATCCCCTTCACTTAATTTTTTCTCTTCTTTTGCTCCACTGACCAGTAACAGGAAATGTTTTCCCTTTCCTGTGAGACAAGAACTTCCCTTATATAATAAACTATTCTTCCTATTCTAGAGCCTATACTTTATTCAATTCTCTGAACTTTGAATCTTAATATGCAGAAACTCAACATTACTATAAGTTTATAAATATCAAATTTGGAGGGGAGCAATGTTTTTTCCCCTCCAAATTGATGTAATTGATATCTGAATTCCTGTTATTTGAAACAAGAAAATATCATGTTTTTCAGATAGAAAGGATTGAAGAAAAGGAGAAAAACTTATTTAGAAGTCAAAATGCAACAGGAGATAACTCAAACATCTTGGTATACATAAATAATCATATATATTTTAATTGATAAATCTTATAGCATATCGTTGAACTCAATATTCATGGGGTAAGAGGGATTATCACCACATGCTCAATTCTAGAAAGGCTTTCTGTAAAAGATTGGCATTATTAGAGGGAAATATAAGTAGCTATAACTATTGCCATTATTTTCCCCACTAACAAGCATTCTCTTGCAAAACATGCCAATATTTTAGGAAACCATATTCTGATGTGTCTTGGTTGGCCCCTTTTTTTTTTTCTTTTTGTGGTTCCTCAAAAAGTTAAACATGGACTTACCATATGGCCCAACAATTCCACTCCAAGGTATTTAACCATGAGAAATGGAAATATATATTCACACAGAAACTTGTACACAAATGTTTATAACAGGATTACTCATAACAGAAAAACGTGGAAACAACCCAAATTTCATCATTGAATGAACAGGTAAACAAATTGTGGTATATACATACAATGAAATATTATTCTACAGTAAAAAGGAATGAAGTACTGATACAAACCTCGAAAACTAAATGCTAAATGCTAAATGAAAGAAACAAGACACAAAAGTTCACATATTGTATGTTTCCCTTTATGTGATATATTCAGAATAAGCAAATCCATAGAGACAGAAAGCATAATAGAGCTTCCAAGGGGATGGGAGGGCAGAATAGGGAGTGATTACTCAATGGTTATGAGTTATTTATGGAGCGATGAAAAAGTTTTGAAACTAGCGAGAGCTGGTGGTTGCACAACATTGTGAGTACACGAAATACCACCGAATCATACACTTTAAAATGGTTATAGTATGTGAATTTCACCTCAAAGAAAATTTGTTTTTAAAAAAAGTTTACATTATTGCAACTGTATCCACTAGAGGATGCTGCTTCCATTGAGAAGCATGACTAGTTGTTTTTGGTGGAGTAGAAGGGGTTAGCCTTGCAAAAACATTTTCTGCTTATTTTCCATCTATTTTAGGTGTTAAAAAAAAAAAGTAGCAAATTTTTTCTAGGAAACATTCCTGGAAAAACTGAATTTGCATTTGAATATACCTCTTCAAGAAAAAAAGGTTGTGAAACATGTGTATTAAGAAAATATTTCTTTCCTTGAGTATAGAAGACCTCTTGGTTCAAAAATTAAACCAACATGAATAAATTGTGACACTAAAGAAAAGGTTAATGGAAAGCATTTCAGAGACTCATATAAAACTTAATGAACAAAGTGTCCAAGCATTCATATAAATACAAAGTTTCAAATACTTTTTCATTATTACTGTAAGTACTTGAGAGAGTCTTGAAAGTGTTTATCCATATTTTCATGAGCACAGTAACATTTAGTTATCCAACTCAGCTCATGTCTTAACTTCTTTCTCTGATTCATGAAATACTTCATCATGTATTAAAATTAATAAAGCTACATTTGTGGAAGTCATATCAGGAATAAAATAATTAGACAATAATCTCCCTGAGCTACTGTGGCTAGGGCTTTTAACAAAGTAACACAGGAAATGTCATGTATCCACATGTGTGGAATATTTATTTTCAGCTCCAAAACCACTCAATAAGTTACTCTTCCTACAAAACGGAAGTCTTCCTGCCACCATACACAACAACTTCCAACTGCAGCAGGGAAAAATTAGCCCAAGAAAACAGAGTCCACAAAGTAAATCTGATCCAAAGGGCTCTGGTTAGTACCATACAATTATAGTATTGTACAGCCATTTTTGGGTTAATTTATAAAGTGGGCAGTCAGCCTTTTCCAAGGCATACTAACAGGAAGCAAAGACTTCCTCGGGAATCAGCTGATAAACACTATAAAGACCATGCTCTGAGCAAAATCAGAATGATACTAAGTCCTCTATGAAACAAGAAGCAGGCATATCAGTATAGACAGTTTGGGACAAGACTCAATATGGGCCTGGCAAAAAAAAAAAATTCCCAAAATCCAGAAACATAAGCTTAATCATAGGCCTTTAGCAACATCTGGAAATATACCAGAATCTACTCTATAATCAATATATAAATCATATATAGATTTTCCTAAGGTGTTTCAATTCAGTCATTCTAAAAACCAACAAATGGAATATCTATTTGTCATCTCCACCAAACAACTTTCAGATATTTTATGATAGCATATTGGTTTTCAATTGCTGAGTAATAAATAACCACAACATGGTGGTTCAGACATGTTTATTATCTCCCAGTTGCTATGGATCAGGAGTTTGGGGACCGCTTACCTGGATCCTCTGCTTAGGACATCACAAGGCTGTAGTCAAGGTGTTGGCCAGGGCTGAGGTCTCACCTGATGCCTGAGGTCCTCTTTAAAGCTCATGTGGTCATTGGTAGAATTCAGTTTCTTTTAGTAGTAGAACCCATGGTGGCTTGTTTCTTCAAGGTCAGCAGAAGAGAGTCTTTTCTGCTTCAAGTCTCTGAGTTCACTCTAATGACAGACACACGTCATTTTACATTTGTCCAAACCCACAGAACGTAAAACACCAAGGGTGAACTATAATGTAAACTATGGACTTGGGTGATGATGATGTGTCAATGTAGGTGAATCAATTGTAACAAATGTACCACTCTGGTGGAGGACATTGATAATGAGGGAGGCTGTGCATGTGTAGGGGCAGGAGATATATGGGAAATCCCTGTCCCTTCCTCTCAATTTTTCTGTGAACCTAAAAGTGCTCTAAAATAATTAAGTCCTTTAAATAAATTTAAATCAGTTGGATACCTTCATTACATCTCCAAAATGTAAAATATTTTATGAGACACATATTAATAGTATACCCTGTGATGAAACTCACCTGCTTTAGAGTTTAAAATTGGGTTGATAATGTATTGCTGATTCTTGCTTTTCATTGTTAAAAAATATAAGCAAATAGGCTACAGAGAATGGTTAAAAACTAACAATTGTATGCATTTCTGTTTGAAGTTATCACTGTGTTTAGTACTTAGTCATTGGGATAACAATTACTGATATCACCGAAGCACATGCCTCGACCACCTGCCGTGTTTCTGTGGCCACGTGAGTCTCTCTGCCTCAGTTCCTGTTTTGCCCTCATGGGTAGCAGCACTCCCAATGGTTATTGCTCAGTCTCACTCTACTACTCTTCTTCTGGTCCCACTTTAGCTCAACACAGAGGAGTAATTCAAGTCTCCTGTTGTCACTCATTTCTTACACCAAACTCAGTAGTGAAAAGTGGCAGGGTACACATTCATACATGTAAATTGGCAGTGAGCCTGAACTTCAGAGTCTGAGATCGTGTCACCCCTGGGTAATCATCTGGGTTCACAGGCCATGTTCACTCAGCAGCTTAGAGGCAGAGTAGACCCAGTCCTGGGGAGAAGCTTGGCTTCCTGCTATGAACAAGTGAGAGGAGCTCTTCCAGTTAACTAATGGGAAACATGGAAATAATTTGTTCCCTAGACAATCTGGGTCTGACATTATGTCCTCTGGGTAGCCTTCCTAATGTCTCAGGATTAGAAGTCTGGCAATCTGTCTCTCAGAGTCCGTGCTCTTGGCTGAAGAGTGGCAGCAATAGAGTCAGAGAAACCAGAGCCTTACAGCTTGAGAGATATCTTACCACCAGGTAGGTAATACTATACTAAGCAGAGAGACAGTGATGTTCACTATACCCAACAGAGAAGCAGGAAACTCTAACTATGAAGTAGCACAGAATAGAGCAGCAACAGTTGGGGACTGCCACGCGGAACAGTGGCAGTGCCAGCAGAAGTAAATATGAGCACGTATATGTATTTATACAAAACACAAATATGTAAGCACATATGAAAATTAGGACCTCCTAGAAATATTTGTGAGGCTGGAGACCACGTAGAACAGAAAGAACAAAAACTAGAAATATTTGGGTAGCTAGGGTGACCAACCATCTAGTTTACTTGAGAATTTCCTGGTTTTAGCACTGAAAGTCCCATGTCCTGGGAAATCCCTCAGTCCCAGGAGAAGGGTTGGTCACCCTAGTTATAACTCTTACTGTGTTCCAATTTGTCCTATATTCTGATTACACCTGGGGAAATTTGGATCATACATTTTAAAATTATATATACATTTTATTATTTCCTTAAAAATTCTAGTAGTGAAATTGCTGGGCCAAAGATTGTAGTTAACTTTGTCATTTTTTTTTTTTAATTTTTTAAAATTTATTTTTGGCTGCGTTAGGTCTTTGTTGCTGCCCGCGGGCTTTCTCTAGTTGCAGCGAGAGACTCTTCGTTGTGGTGCGCGGGCCTCTCATTGCAGTGGCTTCTCTTGTTGCAGAGCACGGGCTCTAGGTGCGTGGGCTTCAGTAGTTGTGGCTCGCGGGCTCTAGAGCACAGGCTCAGTAGTTGTGGCGCACAGGCTTAGTTGCTCCGCAGCATGTGGGATCTTCCCGGACCAGGGCTCGAACCCATGTCCCTTGCACTGGCAGGTGGATTCCCAACCACCGCGCCACCAGGGAAGCCCAACTTCGTCATTTTTGACACACATTTTCAAGTTGCCCTTGAAAGAAAAAGAATAAACCTCCTACCAAATATTAAGGCATTTTCAAAGCTATAGAAACTTAAATAGCTTGTACTGGCACAGGAATAGATATATCAATGCAATTATATTCATTCAAATCCAGAAATAGATTTAAATATGTATAGGATTTAAGATATGATAGATGATATTTCATATCAGTTGGGAAAATATGGATTATTTAATGCATGTAGTTGGGCAGCTGTATAGTCATCTGAAAGAGAAGTGAATCCCAATCTCCCTCCTTATAACAAAATAAATTCTAAATTTACCAAAATTTAAATATTAAGATAAAAACATAAAAATATAGAAAAACATGTCATTTTTTTTTATTATCCTTGAGTAGAAAATGACTTTCCAAGTATACAAAAATCCTCAAAGTCCAAAGCAAATGACTGATTCTCTTGAACATGTATAAATATATTTTAAAAGACATGCGTATTCAGGATAACATTCAATAAATAAATCGACAGGAAAAATAATAAAGTGGAACAATATTTTCAACACAAATGACAAAGAATTAATTTTTTAAAAAAAGAATTCACAGAAAACAAAATTCAAATAACCAATAAATATCTGATGTTTGGCATCACTAGTGCTTAAAAATGCAAATTAAAACAGCACATTTTTAACACATTATATTGGGAAAGATGGAAAGATTTGATAATATTCTGTCTAACATGGGTGTGGGAAAGCAGGCATTTTTTTTACAAGGTTCTTGTAAATTGAAATAACATTTTGGGATGGCAATTTCACAATATTTATGACATTTTAAATTAACGTATCTCCTTTACCCAGCAAATCCATTGGTAGGTGTTTATCCTTTAAATATATTTACTCAAATTCACAATGATACAAGAAGAAGAATGTTTGCTTTTGCATTAGTTATAAGAGCAAAGAACTGAAAATAACTTAATGCTTGTCAGTAGAGTTCTGGTTAAATAATGTGACAACTACTTAATATAATACAACGCAGCTGTTGATAGAATGAGGCAGATTTATATTAACAGAAATGGATAAAAAAAAAAAGAAATGGATAGTTGCTGTAAGAAAATAAAGTTAAAGAATAACATGTTTAGAATGAGTTTATTTGTATAAAAACGTATATACAAAAAGGAATATTCTGGAAGGATAAACATGAAACCGTTACCCATTACTTCTGGCAAGTATCAATAGAAATAAGAGCTAGAGGTTGGGCTGGAAACTTTTATTTTATATTACACTCATCTGGATGATTTTGTTTTGGCCACAAGCATGGGTTTTTAATAATAGAATATTACTAATAGGATTTTTAAAGGACGTACCAACCTGTTCTTTCACTTGTTTGCCTACTTTCATGGTATCTTCCCAGTAAGAATGGGCATTTCCTGAATGACTTCATTCAGGTTGATCACAGTTGAATGTCAGGGAGATGAGGAAGCATATCAGCCTTTTGCAGTGTGTGATGTTCATTCTGTTTGCCCCACTTACATGAATTTTTTCTAAATTAAGTGAATACAAAGGTTCTGAGTATATCCCCTAGCCTTAGTTCTGGAACATGCCTCTTAAACTCATAAAAAACAAAAAAGATTCCTCCTACCCCCACCATCTCTCCCTTTTTACTAATCACTAATCAAATCATTAACAAATGGCCCTGGATCAGTGGGTGGTGCTGTCTGTTGGTCAGAAACAGAAACTCAGACTACCTCACATTGTATAAGTTTAATAAAAGGATACGTGTGGAAATCAGGAAGGCAAGAACCCCACAGAAACTCAGGAAGAGTTGAATGGTTGAGATGCAGTGAAATTGAACGAAGTGAGGTAGAATTATCCACACAGCATTAGGGTTCATTTATTTGGTCACCTCATTAACCGAGCACATCCTTCTTGGGCAATGATGCAGACTTATCTCTGCTCCTACCAGCTCCCACCCAGCTCGTGCATCTCATTTGTAGCTTCTTCTTCTTCTTCATGTCTTCACTTCACTCATGGTTCTCATGGCCCTGCCTCAATATGGTCTCCTGGGTATCTTCTCGGCTTCTGTTCCCACATGGTCTTCTCCTGCAGATTCTCTCTCTGTTTCCTGGCTTAAATTCCAGAGAAGGAATCTAGCTCCCCTCATGACTTACCTGTGCTTAGAGATTTCTATTCCAGGCCACTTTGGATGGTTGCCTTTGAGATAGGAACCTGTCTTGTGCACATAAAGGATTGGAGAATATAGAACTGACTTACCATATGTTGGGGCCAATGTGTAAAAGTGAGAGAATTATTCTGGATTCTTTGCCTAAATAGCTTTAAAAGATCTCTGCAAGGAACTGTGGAATTTACATAACAACAAGAAAATGATACCTCTGCTATTACTATTTAGACCTCTCCTTCAGCCATATAATCAGGTAAAAGCAATGAATCTTACCTGATAAAAAAATCATATCTAACAAAAAGTTGTCCAAAAAACATTAGACGTTGTCAAGTCTAGAAAAAGATTATGTAATTTATCCTTCTGATTTTCTGGTTTATATATATTTTATAATATACACAATATACTAATACACTATTAGATTAGTAATTACTAAGTAGCCATATGTAATTAGGGATATGTTTAAAGATTAACTGATAGTGTTTATATTCAAAAAAGTTGTAAGCTACCCACTTGACTGTCAGCTTTATGAAGTCAGGGCTCCTTTCATTTATCCACATTTCTCACTTAGCACCTAGCATTTAACCATGTTGAGAAGCTCTTGTAAGCCAGACCAGATACTAGTTTGTTTATTGTATACCACAGTCCTGAGGATCCATGTTTTTTTTTAGAAAGGGGTAAATCAGTATCGTAGTCAGTGACTTCAGCAGAAGTAGTACTTGTGGATATAATGTGACAGAATCAGTGTGCCCATCCTGTACAAGGCACTGTGCCTGCCCAAGCAGTGTGCAAGGGCAGGAATCCCACCCCATGACTGAGAGCTGAGAGCTGGAATGGAATGAAGGGCTCTTGTCCAAGAAACATTCAAGCACCGCAGCAAAGGGATGCAAGGCTAAAGAGCTGAGAGGTAGCGCCTTGTCCTGGCATGGCCACACTGATCACAGGGATGTATAATTAGGCCTCTGGCTGTGTCACCATCCTGGGAGGTAACATATAGGCAAGTTAACAGGTCAGCAGGGACATTAAGTTGAGGCACAGAAAAAGGTTTCAGGGAGGAGCCAGGAATCTGGAATCCTAGAGAAAAAATTGAGTCAGGAAAAAAAATGGGTAGCTGTCTAACAGAGACCAGAGCAGATAGAGAATCCAGGGATGAAGCTAAATAGGTACTCAGCTAAATAACTGCATCAGGATGGTGGCCCTTGTTAGTTTTGTTAAACCGCTAGTTTCTCAGTGACTTTTTCTTGGACCAACTGGAAACAGTTTATAAGTATGAGGTAGATTTTTAGAAACATGGTCAAGGGCCATTCTCCCTGTTAGAATCTTTTTAGATGCTATAGTCTCACCAGACAGAAGTAATTCAGGTATGGAACATATATGGAAATATATCTGGTAATAGGAAGAGATTTTCTATTATTAAAAAGATAAAATTCTTAGGCCACTTTCAAAGATGCTTCATAAAATGTGTCCCAAACTTCTGTCCATAGCTTAGCATTCATTTTTATGTTTCAAATACCTTGGAGTCAAGCCACACAGACCGGAAGTCTTTACTCATGCAAGACATTCATGTTCAAGTCTCTATATTTCAATGCCTATGTGTCGGTCCCTGTTGTATAGTGAAGAATTTAACTGATCTTTGTCTTCAGTTTCTGAGAAGTAGCCTCTAAATCCTTGGAATTTCCCAAGTGATAAGGGTATTTTTGTTATTCACGGTGGTGGTCCCTGACACTTTATACTTGTGACCTACTAGTTACCTACTCATAGGGGGGCCCTAGAGAGTTTATGCTGAGATGACTCAGGACCAACCATGTAATTAGAGGGTTGGGGCTTTGAGCCATGTGACAAAAACCCAATATCCAGGGAGAGGAGGGTGGGTATAGATTTAGTTCGATCATGTGACCAGTGACTCACTCATTCATGCCTATGTAATGGCAACCCAGTACAAATTCTAGACACTGAAGCTTGGGTGAGTTCCCCTGGTTGGCAATACTCTGTTGACTTAAAAAAAAAGCAAACAACACTTCTAAATACCATTTATTAAACATCTATTCTGTTCCAGGCACTATACCAGATTACCGCAGTGACAAAAGCTGCCAGTACCCTCTGCAGAGCGGAGGTGAAGACTTTGGGGTCCTCTGCTGTGAACGTTGCAGAGTTCGCAGCTGTCACCGGAGCTGTTGAGCTCCTCGGGGACAAAGGCTGCCGGTGTCCTCTGTACAGCAGGTCACTGAGGATCTCCATGGCACCCGCCACGTGGTTGGTGTCGATACTGATTCTGAGAGCCCCTGACCGTCTTCTTTGTTTCCCGCTTTCTCCAGATGTTTCAGCCAAGCCAATCTCCTCAGCAATCCTTTCTGTGCCGTTATTCTCTCTTTTTCTTCCCTCCACTGAGTTGCTGTAGGATCTTAATTGAACTCTTGAGCCCTCCCAGGGCTATTTTTGTTCATGAATAGCAATCTGTTTTTACGGGAGGATGAAAACTAAGGATTTCCTACTCTGTCTGCTTGCTAAAGTCCTAGATCTGTCTCTAATCACACAGAGTATTTAAAAGACATGTACTTAAGGGTCAAGATTTAATAAAATTAATTTTTACTGCTTCATTAACATTCTTAAGTGAAACTGGCTTTTTCTCTTTCTTTTTCCCATGTGTTTGCGGCAGGAAGAATAAAATTACCAGACATGGAGGACAGTAGGGTGCCACTGATGGTATTTGTGCTAAAGCGCCAGCAGTTTTACCATTATTGCTTCTGCATCATCTATGCAAATGTCAACAAAGTGGGAAAGAAAGCGGATAATGTCTTAGTGTTATTATGAAAAGCATTTTGATCTCATGGACCCACTGAGAGAGTACTGGGGGCCCCAGAGGGTCCATGGAACACACTTTGAAAACTGCTGATGAAATAGCACTCCCTGTTGCTTAGTGATGTTTCCACTAAAATATAAGCTTCTTGGAGTCAGGTTCACTCCTGTCTTGTTTGTCATTTTAGTTTCAAAGCCTAGAAAACTGCTCAGCATAAAATATTGCAAAGTAAATATGTATCTAACAAACAATGAATTTAATGTTAATCATATTTGAAGCTTGCACTCCACTGTTTTGCTTTCAGTGTTCCCCTAATAAATGTCTATCAGTTATTTTGGCTGATAAGACAAAACAAAACAAAACAAACAAACAAAAAAGCAGACTCTATAAAGCTGGTCTCTTAAGAGGCTTACCCAGCATGTGATGATATCCTAAAAATTACATAGTCAAAAGAGATCGTCTTTAATTCCATAGTGGAACTGGTCTCGTGCCTGAACGCAGGAGAAGTGGCTTCTGATGCATGCTCTAGTAACTTCCCATCCTTGAGCCCTGCATGGAAGGTCAGCTTTTCCATGGCAACCTCTGTAACAAATGGTGCAAAACACATTCTTTCCTTTTTTTTCTTTCCTTGACAATAGCTTCCCTTAAAAAGGCAGTGGGGAGGGTAATTATAAAACATTTAATGTCCACTTGCCTTTTCAAGCACTTAAAAAAAAAAAAAAAGTACTTGCTTCTTATTTCAATTATTAGTTGCTGTGAATAATAGAGTATTTTTCACGACAGCTCTGACTGTATTTGTTCCGTAAGGAACTTGTCTGATGGAGAGCATAACATCCCCATCAAAAGCCATGCTGCAAGGGCAAGTAAGTGCCTCCCCTCATTTGCACCTGCTGTTTTCTCTGCAGAGAACGTCCTCCCCCGCTAAAACCTTACCTGTCATTCAAGCCTTAACTCCAGTCTCACCTCTTCTCTATGGCCTTGTGGTCTTCCCCACATGCAAGTTATGTTTCCATCTGTTTCCCCCGTCATTTATACATATCCTACTGCAGCACTGATCACGATGAATTTTAGATCTTTACCAGCAGGAATGATGTAATCTTCAACTTTGGGTCCCCAGGACCTAGTACAGTGCCTGAAACAAAATAGATATTTAACAAATGGTTTTTGGGATTGTTGTTGTTGCTGTTTTTTAAGTCAATACTATTATCCCATTGAGAGAATCTAAGCAAAGTTGTTTTATCTTCTGATTATCATACAGATACATCATGATACATGCTCCACTATGACATCATCACCTCAGAGAAACCAGATTTCATAAATGCTATATAAATCCTGGCAACATGTGGTCCAGTCCTGCCTTGAGTACATGCAAAAAAATAATAAAGCAGCAAGAAAAACAATAAGAAGCAGTTTAATTCTTCCGTGTTTTCCAGAAACTTCAAGGAAAGTGTGCTTTCATAAAGATAACAGCCCAACTCCTTGATACTGTGGCAAAGAGTGGTCCATGGACCACCAGCATTAGCTTCACTGGGAGCTTATTAGAAATGCCAAATCTCAGTTCCCAGTCCCAAAATATCCAGTTTAACAAAATCCCCAGGAGATTTGTATGCTTGTTAATGATTGAAAAGGACTGATCTAACTTCTTAAAAATCACCTTCATCCATTTCTCTCATTTTCATTGTTTTCAAAGCAGCTGCTCCCATCTCTCTCATCTATGAGTGCTCTGTGATTCTAAATTTCTGCCAATGGGTAATAGAGATATTTCTAGAAAGTACAACAAATCCCACCTCATCCCCATCCTTCTACAGAGGAAGGAAGGACTGTGAAGATAAGAAGAAAAGGACCCTGGGAAGGATGAGGAAGAATCAAATCTGAAGAGGGAAGGTGCTTGTAGGTGTGAGTGGTTTACTCTGGAACATCTATGGTTTGTTGTATAGTCAGTGAAAAATAGAACAGATTTTATTTTCATCTTTTTAAAAAGTGTACACTTTTTTAAAAAAAATTAATTAATTTATTTTTGGCTGTGTTGTGTCTTCGTTTCTGTGCGAGGGCTTTCTCTAGTTGTGGCAAGCGGGGGCCACTCTTCATCGCAGTGCGCGGGCCTCTCACTATCGCGGCCTCTCTTGTTGCGGAGCACAAGCTCCAGACGCGCAGGCTCAGTAGTTGTGGCTCACGGGCCTAGTTGCTCCGCGGCATGTGGGATCTTCCCAGACCAGGGCTTGAACCCGTGTCCCCTGCATTGGCAGGCAGATTCTCAACAACTGCGCCACCAGGGAAGCCCCACTTTAAAAAAAAAATAAATTTATTTATTTATTTATTATATTTAGCTGTGTTGGGTCTTCGTTTCTGTGCGAGGGCTTTCTCTAGTTGCGGCAAGCGGGGGCCACTCTTCATCGCGGTGCGCGGGCCTCTCACTGTCGCGGCCTCTCTTATTGCGGAGCACAGGCTCCAGACGCGCAGGCTCAGTAGTTGTGGCTCACGAGCTTAGTTGCTCCACGGCATGTGGGATCTTCCCAGACCAGGGCTCGAACCTGTGTCCCCTGCGTTGGCAGGCAGATTCTCAACCACTGCGCCACCAGGGAAGCCCAAAAAGTGTACACTCTTGAAGAAAACTACTTTCCTATTAGAATCCAGATTACTCTGCTCAGATTCAGCTTTTTGGAAACAGTATTAATTAAAAACAAAACTACTAAATCAGCATTGGTGATGGTCATGTGAGTTCAGAAAAACATTGTAAAGTCTCTGATCTTTAAAGAGTAGAAGGATAAACCACTGATTTACTCTAATTATTTTATTTCGGCTCACCTGTCTGTGATCTGTGATTTAGCAATTCAGAAGTGTCTCCTTAAGAAAAAAAAAATGTGTTTTCCCCTAAGCTTATTAAACTGTTGACTTGTGGTTCTAACTCATTACACTTAGCAAAAATATGAACTTCAATAAGAATCTGATACAGACGATCTAAGGAGCCTTAGATGTTGACTTTTCACAATGCAAGCTGTCTTTTTTTTTCATATATTCATAGCTTGTTGCTTTATATTAAAGGGATCCAGAATAAACCACTGTGGCATAAAAAATTATTTTGAGCTGAAGACCTTTGTGTTGCTGAAATCCCTTATCTGCCTAAAAGCAGAGCCTCCCCAAAAGAACCCAGCTGTCACAAATCACCTCCCGGGAGCAATGCTAATTTCTTCTTGGAGACCGGAAGTCAGTACTGCACCCAAGCAGACATTGTTACCAAACCATCCTATCTCCCATCTATTCTCCTAAAGCCCATTTATCTTTTAAAAAGTCATTTGTTTTTCCATAAGTGGCCTTTTTAATCCCCTTCTAAGGAGTCATTTGTTCTCCCAAAAGTGCCACTCTGCTCCTCCCCACCCCCTCTTAAGATGGTATATAAGCCCCAAATTCGCCTCCTTAAGTCACATTTCTTTGTGAACTCCCGTTGTGTACACATGTAATTAAATCTGGTTCCTTTCTTCTTGCTAATCTGTCACTTGTCAGTTTAATTGGAGGTCCCCAACACTTAACATAAGAGGGTAAAGTGTTTTGGTTTGCCGACAGTGTTCAATCTTATCAAATTTGAGGCAATCTAAATTGGTGTTAAAATGGCAGGCATACCCAGACCAGAATTAGTATGATTTAACCATTATATAACTATTTACTCATAAAAATTTTGGCAAATGTGAGGTGAATTCACTCTGCATAATCAATAGAACCACAGGAAGCGTGGCTTAGCATCAGGGACACCAATAGTGCATCTACGTGACTCTGATTCTTTAACCATTCGGGGCTCACAAATTGGTGTCTTCTTCAGCCGCACGGTATTAAAAGAAACGGCGAATTTTGACTACCTTTACGAGAGGCATATACTCTGGTTTTATATCATTCCCGCTCCTCTGTAGTATTCGACATGTTTACGTCTTACATATTTTTAATAACTTCATAGCCCCTGAAGGCAGTTGAGCAAGTGTCTCCTGATTTTAACTAGATTGCTCAAGATAACTGCAAATATCCGCTAAATTCTGAATAATATCAACCTAAACAGAGAGCTAGGCCTAAATCCATATCGTTAAATTGCATTTCAGCAGATTTTTGTTACGGCAACATTATACAAAAACAACAATTCCCATTAACAATAAAATAGTACTCGTATTGATTTCCTATATTAATAGTTCTAAAACTTTTGGGGGTAACACACACTAATTAAGAATGTGATAAAGGCCATATACTTTCTCTCCAGCAAAATGTACTTGCTTTCCCTGTCCCCCACATACTTCACAAGCAATTTTAAGTTGTTTATGGGTTTCCTAAAGCCCATTTGTAGAGTGCTTTTCCATTAAGTACTTAATATGGTGAAAACTAAGCAACTCGCGGTTAAAAACTGAGCTTCTGAACAAGCTACTACATTAAGTGCGTGTTAGTGTAATGGTGACGTTATCTCAGATCTCATATTGAATGTTTTAGGTTACAAACTCTTGGAGAAAAGACTATATCTATTATATTTCTTTCCCAATGCAAAGCATAATTCCACACCTGGTATTACTACTAATAATACTGCCTTCTTAATCTTTAATATTTGACAAGTATATTTGAAAGTTGCAGATAGGTTGGAAAGTTGATGTATAAGGGATCTGGAAAGCTTTATTATTTGCTGTTCATGGAAGAACAATGCAAAGATTATTATTACAATACATTTTTATAAAAGATGTGACTTTATATTAATTTAGTTATCACTATTTTGAATGCATGGGCTTATCATTGGCAGTTATGCTACATTATGCTAAATCTATAGATATTTTATTTTATCATGCATGTTTCTACATGATTGCAGAGACCATCTCTCACAGGATACTATACCATCCATTTAGTATTTTTTTAATTTTATTTTTTTTATTGAAGTATAGTTAACTTACAATGTTGTGCCCATCTCTGCTGTACAGCAAAGTGACTCAGTTATACACATATAGACATTCTTTTATTTAATATTCTTTTCCATTATGGTTTATCATGGGATATTGAATGTAGATCCCTGTGCTATACAGTAGGATCTTGTTGCTTATCCATCCTCTATATAATAGTTTACATCTGCTAATCCCAAACTGCCAATCCTTCCCTCCACTACCCTCCTCCCCTTTTAGTATTTTTGATAGTTGATTAACAAAAGAAAAGAAATGGCTGCAGCAGAAACTTGGATACATGTTACCAAACAACCATAAAACTGCTATCACATACAAAATCTGTCCTGCTCTTACTTCAAGAGCTGTGTTGATATTAAATGATTTATACTTGACATGTGTGATTTATAAAACCCCCATTAGGAAGAAGCAGTTATTGCTGTATATCGAGATTTTGTTTCATTTCTTCTAACAATAAAAATTAGGCTGAGGCTACTTTGTTCTTTAAAAAGAATAAATTTAGAATATATAAAGAATCTTTGGATTCCAAGAAAAAATTAACATAAGAATTTTAATATGCTGGATTATTTTTACTCATTGTTAATCTCACTTAATAAGTGCATTCAATTGAATCCTGACTCCACAACTTAACAAATGCAAAATTTTTGAAAGTTGACCATGCATTATATTGTGAAGATTTTTAAAAATTAAATTGAACACGTTGGCTGGTGTACAGTAATTTTATTCAATATTAGTTCTATTCCCCCTTCCCTATTGATGTGATGGAGTAATGGCTTCATGCAAAATTTTCAGAGCATCAAAGTCTGATAGTCTTTTAGAACAATAGCTGTTCAGTCTTTGTAAATGTATAAAATCAACACTGTTCTCTAGAAGTTTTCCTTCCAAATACTTAAATAAGCATGGAATTATTTCCTTTGTGGAGAAAGTATGACAAAGATTTGATAACATCTATCTTGGATTATTTTGGTTCACTTTTCTCTGAGGAATTAGTTGATTTTCAAACTTAAAAAAAATAAACAAGGGACAATTTGTTTAAACACCACCAAATCTTGGCTTCTCCTCACTTGTATCTCTTTCTATACATCCCTATCCACCAACAATTGTGATACTTAAAGGGGCTTCAATGAACTCCTAAGACTTTGCAGAGTACAGTTTGAAAATGATTACAATTTCTCTATACCTACACGTCTCTGCCAATAGAACAAAAAAATTAAAATAAAATTTCTTTTCCACCATGTTTATGTTTATAAGAGTTTTATTTTCATACTTCCTATCTCAAATTTAACTGAAATTAACCCATTTAAAAAATATTCGATTAATATTGGCTTTTTAGTCATTAAGGTTTATATGGATCAGTTACTGCATTCAATTGATTATTTGTGTGTCAGATTGAGTAGTGTTGAAAGTAATGCTAAAACTCCACTAAAGAAATCTGGGAGAGGGCTTCCCTGGTGGCACAGTGGTTAAGAATCCATCTGCCAATGCAGGAGACACGGGTTTGAGCCCTGGTCCGGGAAGATCCCACATGCTGCAGAGCAACTAAGCCCGTGAGCCACAACTACTGAGCCTGCACTCTAGAGCCTGTGAGACACAACTACTGAGCCCACATGCCATAACTACTGAAGCCCACGTGCTTACAGCCCATGCTCCATAACAAGAGAAGCCACCGCAGTGAGAAGGCCACGCACCGCAACGAAGAGTAGCCCCTGCTCACTGCAACGAGAGAAAGTCTGCATGCAGCAACGGAGACCAAATGCAGCCAAAAATAAATAAATTAATTTAAAAAACAAAGAAAGGGCTTCCCTGGTGGTGCAGTGGTTGAGAGTCCGCCTGCCAATGCAGGGGACATGGGTTCGAGCCCTGGTCTGGGAGGATCCCACATGCCGCGGAGCAACTGGGCCCGTGAGCCACAACTACTGAGCCTGCGCATCTGGAGCCTGTGCTCCGCAACAAGAGAGGCCATGATAGTGAGAGGCCCGCGCACCGCGATGAAGAGTGGCCCCTGCTCGCCACAACTGGAGAAAGCCCTCGCACAGAAACAGACCCAACGCAGCCAAAAATAAATAAATAAATTTAAAAAAAAAAAAACAAAAGTTTAAGAAAAAAAAACAAAAACAAAAACAAAAAAACAAAGAAATCCAGGAGGGTAATTAAAAGGTGAAAATTATCTAACAAATATTTATCAAGTATCTACCAAGTATAAGGTAACACAATAGGCTCCATGTAACATAGGGTATCTGCACTCACAGAATTTATATAATATAGTTGAAACTTAAATAAATAGCTTATATTATAATACAAAGAGTGTAAATGCCTTGAGTTATTAAATAGAATAAGAGTTCAGAAGACAGAAGAATGATTAAGGCTGCCAGAATGGTTGACCATTTAAGCAACATAGACCCTGAGGAATGATCAAAGCATAGATAAAGAAAATGTTAAGGAAAAGAATGTAATAGAACAAACGAACAGAAATGTCTAAAACACAGATATGAGGAAGCAAGAAGCATATATGGAAAATGGTGAGTATCTAGAATGGTCCTATAGGACAGCAGTTGTCAAATTGTGTTCCAGGAAACCCTACAGTCATGTAGAGGTAAATTAAGTGCCATGATAAAGGGGAGGAATGCTAAGTAATTGGATCTTCAGAGAGCCCTTCAACACCCGAAACACTAGACCACCTCTATTTTTGTTTCTATATATATTGAGGTTCCATATATAATTCATTTTGAAAAAACTTTTCCTCTGCTGAAACAAAAAATAGTCAGTGTTTTAGGATTGTTGTTGAAAACTAAATTCAGCCAGCTTCAGGAAGATAAAGATGATTTATTATAAAGAAACTGGGCATTTCTCAGAAACCAAGAACAAAACTGTGGGCAAGAATTCAGCCTATTACTACAAGGGTAAGAATTAATAAAGCCTCAGAAAGGAACTTAAACCAGGAAATAGAAAAATATCAGGAGTTCAGAAAGCATGCTTTCTCTGTTTCTCAATTTTATTTCTCTCAGTGAACAGACTTCATTATTCTTTCTTCTGCAGAGAAGTTTTATTTGCTTCTTTGTCAACACGGTTGGCAGAAGCAGCCAGATCAAAGCTACCAAGTGCTTCCATGGTACGGGGACTGGCTGACTGGAGCTGTGATAGGTTAAAAGTCATGAAGATTAAAAAGAAGAAAAAAAAAAAGATAAACAGAGAATCTGTGACCTGTGGGACAATATCACTTGGCCAAATTTATGTGTAATTGATGTCCCACAAGGAGGGTGGTAGGAACAGAAAAAATATTTGAGGATATAACGGTTGAAGTTTTCCAAGTTTAATAAAACTTATAAAACAATAGTGCAAAGATGCTTAACAACCCCAAACAGAATAAAAGAAAACCACATAAGGCATATTATAATCAAATTTTTGAAAACCAAGTCATAAAAAGAAAATCTTGGAAATAGCCAGAGAATAAAGAAAAACTGAATACAAAAGTCAAAAGAAAAGAATGATGGCAGATTCTGGTCAGAAACACAATAAAGCAATATTTTAAATACTTAAAAAGGGAAAAAAAATCCTTTCATCCTAGAATTCTATATTCAGCCAAACTATTTTTCAAAAATAAAGGTGAATTAAAAATCTTTTTAGAAAAACAAAAGCTTAGCGAATTCATCACCAGTATACCTTCACCACCAGAAATATTGAAAGGAGTTCATCAAGTACAAGGAAAATTATGTCAGAGGGAAATTTGAATCTTCACCATAAAATGAACATCAGAAATGTTAAATATTTAGGTAAATATAAAAAATATATTTTCTCATTTTTAAGTTCTTTAAAAGATAATCAATGCAAAAATAACACACTGAAGGGTTTAAGCATATGTAAAAAATTCTACAAAAATAGAGAGAAATGGAAATAAACTAATTTTACATTTTTATACTAAACAAAATGGTATATTACTTATAGAATATACATTAAAGAGGTATACTTTTCCCCTTGCAACCTCTTAAATATAAAATAATAAGGTATTGCTAATAAACCAATATGGAGATAAAACAAAATTATAAAAATATTCTTCTATAAAAATATAAAGAAAGAAGAAAATGAGGAATAAAGGAAAAGATACTTTAGACAAAACAAAGCAAAACAAAACAAAAAACAATGAAAGACTGACAATATCAAGTGTTGGTGAGAATAATAAGGCAACTCTCATACACTAGTGTTGTACATATGAGTGTGCAAAATACCTTGGAGTCACTTTGGAAAGCAATTTAAGAATTTCTTTCGAGGTTAAATACACACTTACCATAAAATCCAGCAATTCCATTACTAGATATTTTTACCTGTGTGTGTACATTTATTGAAACTTTATTCTTTTTTATTTTTTTGGCTGCGTTGGGTCATCGTTCCTGCTCACGGGCTTTCTTTAGTTGCGGTGAGCTGGGGCTACTCTTCATTGCGGTGCGTGGGCTTCTCATTGCGTGGCTTCTCTTGTTGCGGAGCACGGGCTCTGGGCGCATGGGCCCAGTAGTTGTGGCTCACGGGCTCTAGAGCACAGGCTCAGTAGTTGTGGCGCAGGGGTTTAGTTGCTCCGTGGCACGTGGGATCTTCCTGGCCCAAGGATTGAACCCATGTCCCCTGCATTAGCAGGCAGATTTTTAACCACTGTGCCACCAGAGAAGTCCTGAAGCTTTATTCTTAATAGCCCCAGCAGAAAACAACTCAAATTTCCACCAACTGGTGAATAAGCAAATTGTGGTATATCATTAGAATGGAATACCACTCAGCAATAAGAGAATGAACTAATGCATGCAACAACATGGATGAATCTCATAATCATTTATGCTAAGTGAAGCAGGCCAGAGACAGAAAGACTATCTACTGCATGATCCCCTTCATATAAAATTCTATAAAGGGCAAAACTATAATGACAGAAAGCAGAGCAATAATCCCCCCCGCTGGAGGTGGAAGGGAAGGGTGTGACTACAAGGAGGTACCATGGAACTCCCTGACCCCCAGAGGTTCACTGTCCTCTAAACTTTGGCCCATTACTCTCGGCGGCCAGGAACAAAAGTCTTCCTCATCCCATTCAAAAATTATCAGCTTTATGATTTAATTTTCATTAAAGCCTCTCTGCCAAGAAGTATAAGGTTGGTTTTTTGATTAAAAAAGCTCGGTGCTTTGTGACCATCTAGAGGGATGGGATAGGGAGGATGGGAGGGAGACACAAGAGGGAAGAGATATGGAGATATATGTATATGTATAGCTGATTCACTTTGTTACAAAGCAGAAACTAACACATCATTGTAAAGCAATTATACTCCAATAAAGATGTTAAAAAAAAAAAACTAGTCGAAACTGTTAAAGACCAAGGTTATTCTAAACTAGGTTTTTGATTATAAGCCACAAACAATCCCTTGAACACAGTGCATAGCTGAAAGAATAATACTGAATATAAGCCAAAGAATGTGTGAATAAAGTATTCCAAAAAACTTAGTGACTAAAGACTGTATCCATGCCTGCTGTGGAAGACAGAATTCTAAGACGGTCTCCATTATTAGCGTCTCCTTGGTGTACGCATCCTACACAATCCCCTCCCCCTGAGTGTGGACAGGACTGGTCATGGCAGAGCGCTCCAGCAATTACGTTATCCATCAGTTCACTTTGAGTTAATAAAAACCGGAGTTATCGTTCCTGGATCTGATCTAACCAAGGTGAGCCCTTTAAAAAGAGGTGGTATCTAAGAGAGCCATTCTGCTGACCTTGAAGAATGAGCCACTATAAGTTCTATCAACACAAGGGAATGAATTCTATCAACAACCATATAAGCTTGGAAGAGGAGATTACCGGGCCTCAGACGAGACTCCAGCTCTCGCTGACACCTTGATTGAGCAGAAAATACAGTAATGTGGTGCTGGGACTTTGGACACATAGACACTGAGATAATAAATGGAGGCTGTTTTAAGTTACTAAATCTGTGGTAATCTGTTACACAGCAATAGAAAATGAATACGCCTATCTAGAGTTGGTGCTGGAGTTTCATTCTGGTCATTATGACATCAACTCTCTCAAAGCATTTCTTTGTTGCCAGTGCTATTTGTCCCTCTGAAGTGGTGAGAACTTCCCACTACCCACGGTGTGCACCTTCAACCAGTGTAGAGGAAACAAAGACCCAGTTGGGTGATATTCTTTCCCTTCAAGTAAAAAGATACATGGTGTACACTTTTATGTCTTTCCATCCACCTAGATTGTGCATTCCATCTGGGGGGAGCATGTGTTGTGAAATTTTTGTAACCATTTAAAAAGTATTTATAATGTATTTTGCTCTAAGTCTATTCAGTGTATAAAAGACAAAAGCAAATGACATTTTTTTCCCTTGATGGCTCTTTCACCAGTTTCCCAAGGATGGTTAATATAATTTAGTTAAAATATTCATTTTATTTCTAGGACTTTCAAGATCCTGATTAATATCCATTCAACTATAATGCCAAAACCTTTTTTTGACACTAAACACTATTTACTCACAAAAAGAATAATAAATATCAGTTACTTTTAGCCCAATAATTGCTTAATAATTACCAAAGTTTTTAACGTCTATAACAGGTAGCATTAAGACAATGCTTACAATACCCAGATAACTAATACCACTTCATTATCATCAGATGGTACATATTTCTAATTCATAGATGAGAAAAGGAAGAATTTCTAACTTACTGACTAGAGGTCAAAGGAAAAGTATTCTCTCTAATCCAGTTTCCAAAAGTCAGATCTGCAAACTTTTTAATCTGCATACTCAAGTCAGTAAGATATTTTCAAACAAGTATCCTCAGTTTATGGATGTTTATTTATTTATGTTATAAATAAATATATTTCTTTATTCCTTACATTACAAAGGATGCAACAGAATTTTTTAAACATGAACTGAGAAAGCCATAAACATTATTTTAATAACTATTTTAATATGAAGGGGAACAAAATGCTTTTTTTTAAAAAATATATATATTATGTTATAGGGGACAAAACTAATATTTCATATGCCTCATTATTTATAAAAATATTTTGGCCTAACGCTTTATAATATAGAAATGTGCAGATATGAGTTTAAGTTCAGTTTACTTAGATACTTGGGTTTAGTAGCCCATCTTAGCTGACAAAAAAAAGGATGCAGATCCAGATAAAAAAACATGTCTTTTTTTTTTTTTTTACTTTTCTTCTCAAATCATCCCACTCATTTCTCTATGTTGTCCATTAAAGATTTTCGTTGAAATTCAAGCAAGCTTTAATCTTCCCTGAAGTCCAGCAGTTTTTCTTGTAAACTAATCAAGTGTTAATTATATCTTTAAATAATGGTTCAAAACCCACTGAACCTCTTTTGAAAATTTTTAATCAGGGTAGAAAATTTGTTTTCCACGTTTTTAAGTGTGCAGATTTTTAGCAACAAAATTATGTAATGATGGAAACATCCATTTTCAAAATCCTCTTTCCATAGCCTGCATTTATTTCAGAAAAGAGTTCTTTTTATTGATCAACTTCTTGGATCTTAGTAGATTATTCCTCTTAATTAGGTTGAGAAACAGCTTGCATTAAGAGTAGGAAATGTGTCAGCTGTGTCATTTTCAGGTGGCTTACTTGTGGTTGCATTACTTGCAATGTCCTCAATAAATCACAATTCTTTTTAAGCCACTAGTCCATTTTCTGAAGGCTTAGGCCAGTGAAAATCAGGGGGGAAAATCCATACATCCACCTAAATGAGTCCCAGTGAAATGCTTTGTGTTGTAATAATGTTTGAATGAGAATGTTTCTGTCAACCCCTCTTCCATTCTAAAGACCCACTTTCCCTACCACAGTAGGTGACCCATGACTGCCCCTGCTGATGGGCTCACTGTGAGGGCCAGAGTATGAGTAAAGCCTAATGCCTTTCTTAGCTTTCAAATTAAAAAAAAATTAAAAAAAGTAAATAAAATAAAATATTTTTAGTTTTTTCTTTCCCCATCTTCAATAGACGTCTTGAACAATTCACTTTGAGGACTGATGTTGGTCATCAACTTCACCAAGTCCTGGTGATGCTTGATAAAATTTCAGTTCCTGAGTCCCATCCAGACCTACTGGGGCAATGATCAGAGTTTTAAAACAAGCTTTACAGGTCACCACTTTACACAACAAAGTGACAACTTGTCTTGAATCAGTGATTCCCAAGCAAAGTAGAAAAACAGGCTGATATCAGAATTAACTTGGGATACTTGTTAAAAATATCCAGACACTGGATTCCATCCAAGAGCAACTAAAACCAAATCTCTAAGAGTAGGACCCGGACTTTTGTATTTTTAAAGTGATCTCTCATGCAGGACCCAGTACAGAAACCACTGCAGTCTATATCACTGAAGTGAGCTTTGTAATAAGAACTGACATTTTTCTTAATCCTCTCAAGATTCAATTTGCTAACAAGCTTTTAGAGTTCTTTGAGCTTCTTAGTTTAGATCTGTGGTTCTCAAAGTGAGGATCCCAGACCAGCAGCAACAGCATGACCTGGAAACTTTAGAAATACGAATTCTCAGACCCCATCCCAACCCACTGAATCAGAAACTTTGGGGTGGGGCTGAGCACTCTGTGCTGCAAGGACCCCTGAATGTAATTCTGATGCACACTTAAGTAGGAGACTACTGGTTGAGGTCAAATCATGAAAATTACCTGTCCCATTGTTTGGTGGGGAGGGATTTTATAATAATTTCCTATTTAAAAACTGAATTAATTTCTTAAAAGTTGTATTATTGACAATGAATAAAACCTCATGCATTCTCTCTATGTTTCCCTTAAGTTATGTGCTACAAAGATTGGCAAGAATAGCACCATTTTAAATATTGTGTTGGAGGAGTCTGAGATCAGAATTGAGGAAATGTTTTAAGGTTAAGTTCTCACAAATACTTCCTCCCAAAGACCTTGTGCTAGTCTGTGATTTCCCAGCAGATGTTTTCCATTATACTGTTACTGGGTCATGACAGACTCTGCAAGGTTTGCAGTTGCCATGACAACCACGGTTTTTGGTCTGCAGAGAATAGTATACAGCTCAGAGGTGTATGTTTTTTCCTTAGTAATGAAAATGTTGATCCATCAAATGAATTGATTTAGTTGACAACTGTACATTTGATAAATCAGCAGTAAATCTGTGCAATCACATTTATTATACATACTTTATTCAGTGGACTGTATGCTGTTTCCACTAAATTTTCTAGACAAATAAAGAGCCTGCGGTAAACATATCAGTCTTTAAAACTATAAAAAGCTGGGAGAAATGTTTTCTTATTCTTATAAACCATATTTTTCATGTAGGAGAAAATGACTCTAAGGAAAAAAAGCCACAAATTTTGGTGATTCATAGTTACTGTTTTATACTCATTTTGAAACTATTTTCCCCTTGGTCATTCTACGAAATGAAAGCAAGTATTAATTTGCAAAGCAATGATAATTTAATAACATTGTAGACTTGAAAGCAATATATGTAGCATCTAATTGTTGGTAATTTCATTAGGGAACTTGTTATCTAGGGTATCATTAGGTTTTACATACACAAAAATGCTATGGCAAAACATTTTCAGACTTAAGGTCCTTTAAAAAATGAACCAATTATTTTTAAATTAAATCAGGAGACAGATTTTGTTTTTTTTTTTCTACCAATATATGTCTGGACATGACAATTTTTCTCTTGATTATTATTCATAACATACTGAAAACCTGTTCTGGTTGGTTTATGACCTATATGAGAATGAAAATCTTTCAAACAGAGGTATTTTAAATTATGGTAATTACTTTCAGTTCTAGGTCTCATGAAGTCAGGGTCAAAGTATAATGTTCATTCAGTAAACTGTGAAATATAACTGCATTTCTTCTACTACAAAAGTAATTAGGGATGGGCTCTATTTTCTACTTGTTTTTGCAATACTTTAAAAGTTTTTGCCTTGAAATATTTTTGATTAAATATAATCATGTATATGCATTACATTGATAGGTAATTATTCCATTTTAATTGATTCTTTATTTTTTGATTTGGTTATAACTCAATGAAAATTTGAAAATATTTTCTTTTTTCTTTGTCCTGGAAAATAAAAAAGTCTTTATATTCTTTCATTGGCAACTTTCTCTGAAATATAGACCTTGAAATAATTATATTTGGTATTTTTCTTCTACCAGTTGTATCTTATTGCAATGCATCAGTGGTGTGTGTATTTTTATTCTTTCCTCCTTGTAGATTATGTGCTTCCTAAAGTTCAGTATTATTTCTTTGGTTTATCTTTGTATCCCTTGTAGTACCTACCACAAACATAGGTGCACAATAAATCCTTGTTATAATCAATTGAAATAAAATATTTTATCCTCCTGTAGATTTCAGTTGAACGAATGTCAATCTGGTATTGCTTTCTAGATTTCTGAAATTTCCAGATTCTAAAATTAATATTATTTTCATAATCTGAAAGGAAACTATGCTTAAAAATAACAACAAAAGTGAAATTCAGTAGCTACCTTTCTGCCTTGATGTTCCTCTCAGTTCTACATCACCTGGTAAACACAACAGGGGTGTTTGTATGTTTTTCTCACCCTCCAGCCCCTCTGAAATTATGGATAAAATTTTTGAAGTGATGAAGTCTGTTTATTCTAGAGAAATTATACATCCACACCCAATCAGGAAGTGGAAGAAAAGACTCCCCTTTCTCCTCATCCTGTTCAATTCCTTTCCACCCACCTCTCATCCTCTCCTCTATGGGTTGGTCTTTTAGGAAAAGAAGAATCATAGGATTTCAGAGCTGAAAGGGACCTAAGAGACTATTAGGTTACAATCTCCAGTGCCCCCTGGAGCTGGGGAATGGGTGCAGTGGGCTTGCCAAGGACTGTGTTGTCTTGGAAAACACAAGCCCCGTCCAAAGGAGGTAGTGAATATTCAGCTCCAGGCGGTTATTGCCAAGAGAGAATGTAGGCCAGCTCTGCCAATTCCTTCAAGAAAATTCAAAAATGGATTTTTATATAAACATCCCAATTTTAATTTTATTTTTTTAAACTTAAAAAAAAATTGAAATATTGTTGACCTACAATATTGTATTAGTTTCAGGGGTACAACATAGTGATTCGATATTTTTGTAGATTACATACCATACAAGGTTTTTATAAAATATTGGCTATATTCCTTGTGCTGTACATTATATCCCTGTTGCTCATTTATTTTATAATTGGCAGTTTGTACCTCTTAATCCCCTTCACCTATTTTGTCCCTTCCCCCACCGCTTTCCCCTATGATAACCACTAGTTTGTTCTCTGTATCTGTGTCTGTTTCTGTTTTGTTATATCTGTTCCTTGTTTTGTTTTTCAGATTCCACATATATGTGAAAACATACAGTATTTGTCTTTCTCTGTCTGACTTATTTCACTAAGCATAATACCCTCCAGGTCCATCCATGTTGTCACAAATGGCAAGATTTCATTCTTTTTTATGGCAAAGTAATATTCTATTTTATATATGTACATATACACCACATCTTCTTTATCCATTTATTTATTGATGGACGCTTAGGTTGCTTCCATAGTTTGGCTATTATAAATAATGCTGCTATGAACATAGAAGTACGTATATATCTTTTCAAATTACTGTTTTCACTTTTTGGATAAATATCCAGGAGTGGAATTGCTAGATTGTATGGTTAGTTCTATTTTTAGGTTTTTGAGGAAACTTCATACTGTTTTCCATAGTGGCTATACCAATATACATTGGTCCCCTTTTTTCCATAACCTCACCAAGACTTGTTATTTCTTGTCCTTTTGACAATAACCATTCTGACAGGTGGAAGGTAATATTTCACTGTGGTTTTGATTTGCATTTCCCTGATGATTAGTGATGTTGAGCATCTTTTCATGTGCCTGTTGGCCATCTGTATGTCTTCTTTGGAAAAATACCTATTCAGGTCCTCTGCCACTTATTAATTGGGTGGTTTCTTTGATATTGGGTTGTATGAGTTCTTTATATGTTTTGGATATTAACCCCGTATCAGACATATCATTTGTAAATATCTTCTTCCATTCTGTAGAAGTGGAGGAAATTCCCTTTTGATTTTATTGATGGTTTCCTTTACTGTGAAAAAGCTTTGAAGTTTAATTAGGTCCCATTTGTTTATTTTTGCTTTTCTTGCCTTCGCTGATGAGACAGATCCAAATAAATATTGCTAAGACTGATGTCAAAGACTATACTGCCTATTTTTTTTATTGGAATTTTATGGTTTCAGGTCTTACATTTAAGTCTTTAGTCCATTTTGAGTTTGTATATGGTGTGAGAAAATTTTCTAGTTTTTTTTTTTTTACATGTAGCTGTCCAGTAACATCCTCTCTTTTAAATGCTGGCAACTGATGCACACAAAAAAAGTACTTTTTGTCCAATAAAACATATCCTCAGGCCAAAATTAGTCCATGAGCTACGAGGTCGCAAAATGTGGTTAGACCAAACTCGTTTCATAGCTGAGGAAACTAAAGTTCAGACTAATATGAAAACTTGCCTTAAGACCATCCTGGATCTTAGACAGAAACTTCAGCTCATCAACCATAAGTGTTGGTGCCTTGATAGAGATATTTTCTAAACAAGTCAGGAAGGAAGTTTGCAAGCATGTACTCTGTGGGGATGGAGTGTCCGGAAACTGTTGTGTATCTTTGATCATGGAAGCAAGAAGGCATTTGTTTTGTGGATTAGAAAGTGGCAACAAGGCTTTGTTTGAGTAGGTGATATGGCCCAACATCTGAGAGGCAAGGTAGAGTAATAATGCTTAATTTGTGTTCACTGCATTTTTTAAATAATTCCAAGTTCTTTTGTGCAGAATAACAGAGCAGTCTCTGAATTTCAGTTAAAGTTTCGCTAATGCAAGGAAATTGATATATTTTATATTACTTCTATTAGATTATTATTTTGATGAATGCTTTAGGATTTAGGATTTGTAATTTAGAGAAAGAGAAAATTATCTACCAAAATTGCAAGAATAATCTCTCTCCCTGCATTTATATTATTACATTGCATTTTGTTTTCTGCATTTAAAGTGTTTTTTCCCTAAAGTCTCAAGAAAATTCCAATAGACCATTGGTAAAATCAACCAGACCTTCCTTATAAAAAGTAAGGTTTCTATATCCTTAGATAAAATTTTGTCCACCGAAGAGATTTTATATTAAAATGGCCCATCATGCATTGCTCCTTGTCTCACAAACTACCCAAGATTGGAAACAGGGTCAACCAGACCAGAAATGGTTAAAATCTGAAGATGAGAGTATGGCTGCAAAGATTAAGAAAGGCCTAAATCACAAAATACATCACAAAGCACACTTCAAATGTTTAATAAAAAGTCTCTACAACAGTGTTCCTCAGCCCAGATCATCCAGGAAACTTAAAAAAAAAAAAACAAAAAAAACCAGTGCCCAACAAAGAGTTATGATTGAATTGATCTGGGAGGTGAGCATACAGATATCTTATCCCAGTGCAGCTCCACTGAGATAAGTACCATCTCCAGTGGTACTGATACAGGGTGGAGATAGCAAGGGGTCCAGAAGTAGGTAAATTCTCCTCTAAGTGCTCATATCAGTCCTTGTCATGCATCCCAGGATGTCCAGCATCAGTAACTAAAGAGGAGGGACAAATCCATCTCAGTCCCATAGTGATGTGCTGACTACAAGAGGGAACCGAGAGCCTTAGTTAATTGCATCTTAAGTGCCAAAGCTGATTGAGTTCATGATTCCCTATCAGTGTCTATTTCCCTGGCCCACATGGCAGTTTCCAGATAAAGTGGCTTGTGTCAATAAGACTAAAGTCCTTTTAGTTCTCTGGGGACTCAAAGCAGTAGAGGAGATTAGGACATTGACAGAACGAAGCACCACTTGCTGGACATGCTCAGGGACAAGGTTGTAGTAGAGTCCACCTAACAGAAAATGTAAGAGCATTCCAGAGAGCACCAGAATTCTGCATAGAAGGCTGAACTCTGGCTGGCAGGGAGGAGAATAGTCATTTGAAACCTGTCTTAAAGTTACATTTGCAAAACAAATCACTTGTTTTACCTAGAACATATGTTTATTTGCAATACAAGAAGTTATAGAGTCATGAAAGCCTGATGGAGATTATGTATTTAACCAAATATCCCAGCCAGCCATCTATCTGTGATGTCTGTGATGGTTTAGTTTAAGAGCTGGCTGGTTGTCAAAGCAATTCTTAAACACAAGGGAAGGGGCAAAGAGGGAGGCTGAATGCTCTAGTATGGCCACTGGCACAGGCCTTAAAGTGATGGGTTTGGGAAAAACATCAATCCTCTGAATCACACTCAGTGGTGAGAAGTTCATTCCTGACTAGACTTGACCTCAGAGGGTTACAGCTCTTAGTGTTAGTTTATTTAAGTTCATCAACACAATCATCTCCCAAGGTGCTGGGTCAGTGTTGTTTCCGGCACATGCCATCTTATGGACTCAGAATCCTCACCTTCTACTTCTTCCTAAATGTCCACTCTGACAGTTAATATTTGGACCTTCAGAACATCGAAATTCTTATTATCCTTACCTACAGGATAACTAGGACAAATTGCCACAAACTTGCTTCTTTTAAAAGATTCCTTAGTAATTTTCTGTGCCAATATTTAGAGTTGCCACTTATCACTTTAAGGAAGAGAGAAAATGTGGATATATACATTTATTTCCGTTTAAGCTCTGAGTAATTCCCTAATTTACATTTAATCCTCTGAGAGCCTACAGATAGAGATTTACACAGTACAGATAACCAACTTTTATAAATTTTAATATTTTAAGTTTTAATACTTAACGTCAAAAGGATATATCTAGTGAACACAAAACTTTAAATTGGTATTTCCGAAACTGTGTTCTGCAGACCTAGGGTTCTATGGTTTGTTAGCAGTTGCCCATACACTCATGTACCAATGTAAACACACACAGACACACACACACACACACACACACACACAGAGAATTTACTAGATTGGGAAATGCTGTCTTAAGTAAATGCAAACTGGCTTAATTGCTCCAAAAATTCAAAAGCTTATGCCAATTAACTTTAGGAGGATATATTTTAACATGTTTTCAAAATTATTCAACCAATCAATCCACCTTGGAGGGTCATGTGATGAGATTAGTGTTTTTTAAAAAGAACTTCAGAAGAATGTGTTCTACATGATGTACTGAAAAGCCATGGATTTTGAAATCCCAGACAGTATTCAAATTCCAACTTTGTCACTTGTCCATCAGTGTGACTGCGGACAAGCTACTCAATTGATTTCTTGAGTAGGAATTGGATAAATAATATCTGCCTCATAAGATTGATCTGAGATTAAAAGATATGAATTCTGTAAATATCTTGGAATTATGGAAATACAGAAGTCCTCAATATATCAAGAAATCTGAATTCACTCCCTCCTCTCACTTCAGTCTCTTCTGATGGCCCTTCATGCACACGCATATGTATTTATATGATTCTAACCAAATTTCACATATAGATCTTGTTCTTACTTCACTTAATTATTTGCTATAAAGATGGGCCTGTATTAAGGTAGTCCATACAACTTAACAGGCCAGCTAGCATTCTATGGTATTAAACACTAGTTTCCTTGGACTATCGCTTATTGTTGGACATTTGAGTTATTTTCAAAGTTTCCTTTTCATAAACAGCTTTGCATGAACAACTTGGAAAAAATTACTTGTTTGCTTTTAGATAATTTTCTGGGAGTATATTCCCCAAAGTGCAATTACTAAGTCAAAGGAAAGAAAGCATTGTACAGCTTTTGTCACAAATGGCTCTGCAGAAATCTGAACCAATTTACAATGTCACTTAAAATATATGTGTACCTTTTCCACCCTAACCTGTCACCAATGGATCTTCACTGCTTTTGCTAGTTTAATGGGTACATACTGGTACCTTCAGTTTGCTTTAAGGCAATTTTATTTAATTTCCAGATTTTGGAGTATGATGGTTTACTGTCTATTTTTATGCAAGTGTGCAAGCTGTTTGTTCTACTCTTTTGATATTTATTGACTAGAATCTGAATCTGAATCTCCAGTGTTATAGGATTTTTAGCCAACCTTATGTTTTAGGGCAAATATTGATAACATATGATAACGCTTCTTTAGGATGACAAGCGAGCTTTGTCATGTGACTCCAACCCTTTGCTCTTTTACCACTTCCCAGCCCCATTCTACCCTCTGAATTTTGTACTTTAGTGGATCTCAGTTTTTTTTAGTACAAGAATGATGCCACACAATATCTAGTGCTCAAATCTCAGCTTACGGTTGGCCAAGGTTGTTTAAGTTTCTCTAAAACCCAGAAGAGTCATGATCTCAAACTTATATCAATAATTTATCCCATGGAAAGCCTTTAAATCGGATCCTGATAACTTTTAAATTAAGGTGTAAAGGGACTAGACAATTATGTAAGAGCATTACAGAGGACCATTTCATATAATGCCAAGCTCTGCCTGCAATATTTTTCTCACTTGACCACTATCTACCCTGTTCTTTAGGACGAATCCTGACTTTAGACAACAGTTTCCATCTCACTAATCTATAGCTTAGCATTCAGTCACAGGTCGTGCTAGTCCAGTCTTGAACTTCAGTACTGATCACTAATTTATCTGTCTTGACCCAAGGATTAAGGTACTTGGTTTTGCCTCTGTGGGCACTCCACAGGGACAGTTGTCTGTTCTCCAAAACTCAAGCTTGTTGGTGGTGGGAGAGTTGGTCTGTGACCTGCTGATTGACTGTAGACACTGACTTCCTGCCTGTCCTAAGCCTTAGCAAATATGGAGTCATCTTATTAAGTACTAACAGATGAGAAGCTACATGAATCATGATCCAAAGTCTGAAGCTCTACCATTGTTTTCCACAGAAAAGAGTGTGTGTTATTTACATGGCAAACTGAACAGCTCTCTCTTGCCAAGGTCCACAAAATGAGGAGTCTCTTATATGCATATGCATGACTCAGATCTTTCCTTCTCTATATTGAGGAAAATGCATGCTTTGTAAAAGAACAGTTATTGAGGACTGTGTACTGAAAGAAAAGAGGCAGGAGAGGGAGCCATAGAGGAGATAACCTGGCAATTGTCTGCAGAAACATTTCACTAGATGTCACCCCACTCTTGAGTCAGGATTAAGGTTTTTTTTTTCTAGCAGAGCACAGTAGCAGGAAAGGCGCCTTCAGTTTCCTGGCAAAAAAATCTTATTTCTCCTCCAACCTAATGGAGTATCTGTGTGTTGAAATGATTCCAAGTCATACAAGGAACTTCTGGCTTTAACCAAATGATTTTTAATATCTGTGAAGTTTTGACATTTGAGTGATGATGTACTATGCTAACTTATTATGTAATTGTATATAGTGTATATTTACTCTATAGAAATTGTAAAATGCAAATAAGCAAAAGAAAAAGGGAAAAAAACCTACATGACATGATCTTGCCTTCAAAAATAAAATTACAAACATTTTGATACATCCTTCTAAAATTCTTCTTATACACACACATATACAGGCACTAAAGAGTTGACTCATAAAGTACATATTATGAATTCTTTTCATGTCAATAAATACATTTGTTACTGTGAATATATAATCACTTAAATGGCATAATAGTATTCTATTATTTATTAAGTTCCATATAGTCGAACACTGATACTATAGGCTTGAGATCCTAATATGTTGAAAAAAGAGGTGAGCCTTAATGTATTTTTCCCATGTTTTATATTAATGGGTATGACATTACCAAATCTTACTGAAACCATTTTAATATTTTCCTTTGAAATAATTGTTCAAACTTCAAAAAAAAAATCTTAGAGTAAGCCATCTTTATCCAAGTACTTGATATGAATATCTATATTTACCACTAAGTTTTCAATTCTAAGGAAGAAAAATGGTGACTTACTCGATGTGAGTATTCACTCCTATGAAGCCTGAAATGGCACAGGTTTCTTATCTGACTGTGTGTGGAGCTGGGGGGGATCAGCGGACACATATTGTGTACAAAATATTGTGTGTATGTCATTTACTGGCAAGAGACTTTATAGATTTCAAGGTTTTCAAAGATGTTAGTGATGTATTCTTGAGACCAGATGTTTCTGTGTTCTTATTCCTTACTGGGTTGGTTCATGCCATTTATTTAATTTCTCTGATCTCATTTTTCCACCTGTAAATTGGAGGTCATGATATCTACCTTGATGTGTCATTGGAATTAAATGAGATCATGCTTTTAAAGTTCCTGGTCCATAAAAGCACCAGGAGTTTATTTTCTGTTTTATAAATGAAACTTCCTCTTTTTCAGAAATATAATCCATGATTCTTCATGTCAGTTGAATGAATGAGTAAATAATACATGCTTAACTCTGTAAAACGATTAAACATATTTTATTGAACTGAACAATTATGAGGAAACCATGCTTCCTGCTAGTATTTCCATATGACTTTTATCAATATACTTTTTTTTTAAACATCTTTATTGAAGTATAATTGCTTTACAATGTTGTGTTAGTTTCTGCTGCACAACAAAGTGTATCAGCTATATGCATACATACATCCCCATATCCCCCACCCTCTTGCGTCTCCTTCCCTCCCACCCTCCCTATTCCACCCCTCTAGGTGGTCACAAAGCACCAAGCTGATCTTCCTGTGCTATGCGGCTGCTTCCCACTAGCTATCTATTTTACATTTGGTAGTGTATATATATCCATGCCACTCTCTCACTTTGTCCCAGCTTACCCTTCCCACTCCCCATGTCCTCAAGTCCATTCTCTACGTCTGTGTCTTTATTCCTGTCCTGTCCCTAGGTTCATCAGAACCATTTTTTTTTTTTTTTTTTTTAGATTCCATGTATATGTGCTAGCATACGGTATTTGTTTTTCTCTTTCTGACTTACTTCACCCTGTATGACAGTCTCTAGGTCCATCCACCTCACTACAAATAACTCAGTTTTGTTTCTTTTCATGGCTAAGTGTCCATCGACAGATGAATGGATAAAGAAGATGTGGTACATATATACAATGGAATATCAATATGCTTTTGATCTGTTTATTCTAAGCACTGTACATTCTTATAATTTTTGTCTTCCTCTGATTTTATTCCCTCTCTCTTTTAATTCTTTCCTACCTGGCAAACTAATGAAGTCATTAGGCCCAAAATGAAATAAATTCTGTTGGGTTATGAATATATGATTTCAGTTTCTGTTGATATCCACCATGTGCTTATGGAATACGTTGTTTGGTTTTTGAAAGAAAATAATGACGTGATGCTCCGACAGCTCACTCTCTATACACTTTCCATAACAGTCAAGTAGTAATAGGAAAGTGGTTGCTTTTCTTTGACAGAGCTGTTTAGATAGCCTGGTCAAGCCTTATAGCTTTGTCTGCATCTACCCAGCAAGTGGAGGAATAAAGCAAGAAAACTTCTATCCCTTCTCACTAGGATACACGCTCCCCACTCCCTCACACTATTTAAGTTTCCTCAAAAAGATACTGTGTTCAAGGAATGCTGTATCGATCCTTGTATTACCTTTATCAGAAATGGTTTCTTTCTCAGGCATACTACTAAATAGAAAACACCACTGATCTTAACTTAGCACAGAAACAAATATGTGTGCTTGGTATATCTGTGTACATGTACATGATTTTGTATAAGTACAAAATTCAGTTTTTTGTTTCTCAGTCTCCCGCCCTATAAAAACAATAAGGAAAAAACCCAGCTAGGTGGGAATTGGTTAATCTTTATTTGCAAGCCTTGCACTTCTAATGCCAGACATTTTCTTTCTTTCTTTTTCTTTCTTTTTTCCGTAAGTGGGCTTGTCTGAATGATTCCAGAAGAAGTTAGTAGGTGGCGACTTTCAACTATGCTTTCTGTGCTAAATGTGTCTGCTTTTACCTTGGGTACTGTGCAAATTGTGCTCATGCTGTTGTATTCTTTAGGGCTGTACTTGCTCAAGCTGTGTTACTGTTCACTACTGCTGTAACATCAAGACCTAAACATTTTAAAAGAGAGGTCAAAATAAACACATTCTGTTCCTTTACTCAGTGGGTCTTCATGGACTGCTTAATATGCACCAGATACTGCTTGTGTGATTAAGTGTACACTTCTGTTATTAAGTTCTTCCTATTAGGTGTGTTTATTCTCATTTCTGGAAAAAGAAAATCTGTTTTCAGAATACAGTATTATATTCAATGTACACCTTATATTCAGTTTGCTGCCCATTGTAACTGATTCATGTGGTTTACTAGTTTTTGCCTTTCTGTGAACTTTGAAAAGAATGTAAGCATTTAGACTGTTTCATCAGTTCAAAGTTTAGGAGGATTTGTTTTAAGTTATTGAAGTAGTCGACACAATAACCCCTTTTACCGACTTACCCTCATTGAACAAATCTCCCATTTCCTATAAATCGAGATAAACTGATAGAAATAAAACTATACATTTGGTCTTGGACCCGAATGTAAGTCGATATGAAGTAGTGTGATTTATTCAATTATATTTTGGAACACCTTTTTACACATCTGGCACAGTGCTAAACAATGAAGACCTGATGATGAATAAAAGTTTCTGCCTTTAATAGGATTTTTTTTTCTTTTGGCTGCACGGCATGTGGGATCTTATTTCCTCACCAGGGATTCAACCCGTGCCCCCTGCAGTGGAAGTGCAGAGTCTTAACCACTAGACTGCCAGAGAATTCCCTAGTTTCTGCCTTTAAGAAGCTTCCAGGGCTAAGCTATATGCTAACCTGTTTCCTTCCATCTGGTGGAAAAATGATAGAAACTTCCATGGGTTTTCCCTTTCATATATACCCAAGGGTCAGATTTCAAACTCAGAACTGAGTTATCAAGAGTTCCTTAAATTGAGTATCCATAAACTAAAATCGGCACACTACTAACATGTACTGAAGTCTCTATATCGATTTTTATTACATATCCTTTCAGCAAATATTTATTTTAAAAATATCTAGCATTTATTTACTAATGTTACATGCACTGTACTAAATATACGTATGTATAAATAAATACAAATATTGTATCTTTAAATATACACAAAAAAACCCTACAAAGAAGGTATTATTATTAAACCCATTATACAAAAGAAGAAACTAAAGCTTAGGGAGGTTTACATCATAGAGCCAGGACTGGAATCAGGGTCCGGATCTGGAGCCCATGCTTTAGTTACATTGTACTAGATGTTGGGGATTGAATGATGAGCAAATCAAACACCTCCCCTGACCTCATGGAGCTTACAGTCTAATTAGGGAGACAGATACTAACTAAATCATCATACAAATATATAAACACAAATAGTAATAGGCACTCGGAAGTGCAAATACAGGACATTAGAACAAAACTACCATGGGGAACAAGATATAATCTGACAGGGTGAGAGAAAACATCTCTGAATAAGTTAGATTTGAGCTTCTTTCTGAAGTATTAGCAAGCTTTAAATCGGTGCGTGTAATGGAAAAGCCGTTAGAGGTTAAGTAAAGTATTCATAGACAGAGGACAAGACTGTGAGGCAGAGGAAATGAAAGGAAATCCAAAATGGCTGAGACACCTCTAGCCAGGAGGAACTGGCATGAAATCTAATGAAATCTGTGAAGTATTAGAAGCCAGATTGTGCTGGACCATAGGCAATGTTAGGAATGTTTGTCCTTTTCCTGGGCGCTTTGAGAATCCGCTCGGTAATTTTAAGCTTCTAAAAGTTCTATTTACCTCAAAACACTTGGCAGTTTTGCAATCCTACTGCACATAAGCACAAAGACATATTTGAAACTTCTTCAGTTTTTGTGAAGATTTTGTTATAAGTATGTCGAGTTGTCTGAGATTTTTATTTGAAGTTATTTATTACTTTTAAATTTTAATTACTTTTAGCTTATCTTCATTACATATTTAGTTGGTTGTAAAATTTTTGGCTAACCTCATTCATCTGGAATGTCCAGTGTTTGCATTAGTAATATTTTTGGCCTATAATTTAAAAAATATTACCTGAAGGTTAATATATGTTATAGTATAAACTTTTGTCTTAGTGCATTCAGACTAGTATAACCGAATACTACAGACTGGGTGGCTTATAGACAGCAACAAAAAATTATTTCCCACAGTTCTGGAGGCTGGGAAGTCCAAGATCAAGGCACAAGCAGATTCAGTGTCTGCTGAGAGCCTGCTTCCTGGTGCAAGGAACAGGAGAGCTCTCTGAGTTCTCTTTTATTAGGGAAATAATCCTATTCATAAGGGCTCCACCCTCATGACCTAATCACCTTTCAAAGGCCCCATCTACTGAATTAAATGGTTAAAATTTCAACATATGAATTTGGGGGAGACACAAACTTTCAGTCCATAACAAACACGATGAGGCCTATCCATGGAAAATGTGTACGTTATTCCACTTCCCAGATTTTCTTAAAAGGAGGCACTTTATTGTTGTGTGTGTGTTTTTTTTTTTTCTACGTTGGAATCTGGGCATAAGTAGGATACTTGTTTTAACAAAAGTCCTTTTTTTTTTTCCCAGTGAGTCAAATTCAAAAAATATTTGACAGCCATATATGCCCACCTTGCATGAATCAGGCATGAAACAAACCATTACCACACAAAAGAGCATTTCTATAATGGAGATGAGGACAGAGGGAAAACAGACTGCCCAAGTCTCCCTGAAAGAAATGGGAAAAGCTGTAAACCAGGCAATATTTGGTCTGAGCCTCTACAGCTAAGTGGAATTTTGCCATGTTTTTCAATGGAAGAGAGCAGAGGAAATAAAATGTATGGATGCATGGAAATGAGAGAATATTCCATAATTACAAAGTACTGATAAACTTGAAATTCCAGAAAACAAACAAAAGCCACAGCAAGTGATCAGCCAGGACAGGTATGCAGCTTGTGAGACACATGGAGGTGGAAGTGTCCAGTTTGCCAACTTTTGAAAAGAAATCTGTTTTTCACAGAGGTAGATTTTATGACCTATAAAAACTGAGGACCCAAGACCAGCAGAGGATGCAGAGTCTGCCTTAAATCATGAGGCTGTTTCTTGGGAGTGGTGAGTTATTTGACTTTCAAGTGAGAAAGTACATAAAAATATTGTGATGGATATTGTTGAAAGGGAATACACATTGCTGAGACTCCTCGAACTTTCTATTTTTATGGAAATTAGTAGTCGGGAAAAACACACCAAAAGGAGATGATCAATATGTATGTACAGAGATTTGGCTCTTGACAAACACCCATATGATAATGTCAGGTCTACTCAGCACATTAATGAAATTTGGCAAGAGTTATGAATTGTCTTAGCAACGTCCCCAGGAAATGAAGTTTGGCTGATGCAATGCCATCTTAGGAAAGGCCAGCTCTGCATATCATTAACATTTGTGTTGGTGGGTTCCCAAAAATGTATGTAGTTTGACCCCAAATGAGTGCTACAATAAAAGCCCCTGCTTGCTACAGGAGTGGGAAACCATGTGAGGGAAGCAAAAAATCAGACATTTCTTCAAGCACAAATGGCTGGTGTCAAAACTGGTTGCAATCGTGCTATGTTTGGCAGCTGCACCTGCGTGGTAACTAGGGAGCTATCTGGGTATGAATGTTTGTTTCACACATCAGAATTTAAAGTAGAGGATGGAATACACTGGGCAACATCTCATGAAAATGGAGTTTTTTCCTCCTTCCATAATTTGAGCTCGAAGCCTTAAAACAGGAGGAAACCATGACATAATAGTGTTTTCATCTGTAGAAAAATACATATTTTTCGATGCTAGTAATGGCGTTTAAAAGGGGAACATGCTTATTTGGTCACAGGCCACTCCGACATTATAACTCTCTTGGAATTTCCTTTTTAAGCAACCTTTCCTAGAGGCCCAGTATTGGCCTGAGACCAATTTACTCTTTGCCAAAAAAGTTATTTCTCAGGCCCAATTATCTAGGAAGCTCATAAAATGTATGCCTTGGCAGACTGAAGAAAAAAGATTTTTTTAATCAGGTTTTCCAGAGGAACTCTCAGAATTTCCAATCCAAGATCCTGTTTTGGTTGGAAGAAGGTGCACAGATAGAAACATTAATAAAGAAAAATGAGGAGTGTTGTCTAACTATGGACAGATTTATTATATCAGGACCCTCCTAGTGGAAGTGAAGGGAATGGGAAAAGGAAGGAATCTAGAACTAAGGATCTCATAAAATGCCCATATTTAACATGCACAGTCATTTGGTAACCTACCTTAAGGAAAGGCCTAGAAGTTAGAGGCAGGGTAAAGACCCCTTTTTATAGTTGTTTGAACCAGATGAGTATGGCAAAAGCAAAGAGGACCAAGAGGTTAGTCTGGGATCCATGTCAGGTGGAGGGTCAGGAGACTGATAATGGCCTAGGACTTTGCTTATTTATACCCTGTTGCCATGATTTTAAGGTGTGTTTTTATCTTCACAACTAGCCAACAGTTACCTTTATTCCTGTTTTCTCTACGATTTCTCTGGTATATCTAGTTCTTTTATCTGAGAGACCTTTGAACATTTTAACTTCTGTTATTCCTCTTGAAGCGAATGTATATGTACCTTAATCCAGAAGAATTTTTCCTGAAATTCACAAAACAAAGGTAGGATGCTGAGACATTTTAAAGCTAATTATATATGCCTCTGAATGTTATTTGCTTCAAATATTTAGGTGACAAAAATATCATAAAATATTATTCATTTTTATCCTTTTATAAACTTACGTTTGTTCTTAATCCTTTGCTTCAAATAAGTTCACAACTGCAGACTGATCTTTATCAGAAAATAATAATAACAATAACAAAAATAATAGTAATCACGTTGTTGCAGGAGAAAGGGGTGTGATCTCGGGTGAGTTCCTGGGAGGAGCTGCCAAGTGAGGGTCCCTGGCTTTGCGCAGGAAAGAATTAAAGAGCGAGCCGTAGTAAAGCGAAAGCGAGTTTATTTAGATAGATACACATTCCATAGGCAGAATGCAGTCTGTTTCGGAAGGCAAGAGTGGGAAATATGGGGTGGTTAGTTTTTATGGGCTGGCTATTTTCATATGCTAATGAGTGGGAGGAATATTCTAACTAGTTTGGAGAAGGGGCGGGGATTTCCAGGAATTGGGCCACCACCCAGTTTTTGGCCTTTTTTTTTTTTTTTTTTTAACAAATACTTGCTAAAATGATTCCATCTTTTTTTTTTTTTAAATTTATTTTTATTTATTTATTTTTGGCTGCATTGGGTCTTTTTTGCTGTGTGTGGGCTTTCTCTAGTTGCGGCGAGCAGGGGCCACTCTTCATTGTGGTGCTCTGGCTTCTCATTGCGGTGGCTTCTCTTGTTGCAGAGCTCAGGCTCCAGGCGTGTGGGCTTCAGCAGTTGTGGCACACGGGCTCAGTAGTTGTGGCTCACAGGCTCTAGAGCGCAGGCTCAGTAGCTGTGGTGCACGGGCCCAGTCGCTCCACAGCATGTGGGATCCTCCCGGACCAGGGCTCGAACCCGTGACCCCTGCATTGGCAGGCAGATTCTCAACCACTGCGCCACCAGGGAAGCCCTTGGCCTTTTTTGGTCAGCCTTGGAACTGTCATGGTGCTTGTGGGTGTGTCATTTAGCATATGCTAATTTATTGCAATGAGTGCATAATGAGGGTCAGGGTCTAGGGAAGTCAGATCTTCCGCCATCTTGAGGCTAGTAGGTTCTAACCCGTTTTTCTCATGTCCTGTTTTTCTCAACGGCTGTGTCATTCTCTTAACGATTGTGCCCTGCCGCCTTCCCTCCTGTCTCAACGTTACAGCCTCCTCTTTGGTAAGATCAGAACTTAAAATCTTGATGTCATTTTTGTTCCTGCAAATGGAGACAGGGAGAAAAACTGGGAGAGTGAAAACACTTCAGAATTCTGTGTGTGTGTGAGTGGTAAGGAAATGCAGTGATTTCACCTGGACTGGTTTAAAATGAATAAAAAAGTTTAAACTGGATGAAAAAAATGGCCCTGGCATTCCATTCCCCCCATGGATTGCCCTAAGGAGTCAGTTTAGGGTCTGCTGAGTGTCAGAGCTGCTCTGTGAACCAGCTGCTGGATTCTATTACTTTAGGAAAGAGGAAAACCAAATGTTATTCTTCGAAATTTAAGGAAACATAGAACTACCTTTGAACTAATCAAGAACACTTTAAAAAACCCTATTAGGATTTTTAAGACCATTTTGAGAAACAGAAAATTCACCTGAAAATGTTTTACTGGCCAAGTCTCTCGAGGCACCTGCTACCATTTCAAATATTTGAATTCCATGGGAAACTTTGGCCAAACCTCACATTATCATATAACCATGGCAAGATTTTTCTTGTTCTTTTTGCTTTTTTGCAAATAAAACTCTTCTGTTTGCAATGTGCAGCTGTAGGTACTACATCTTTTCTTCCTGTATGAGTAGGACAAAACAAATGAACATATATCATTTATGAAACGTTATTAATTATTTTGCTACTTGTTTTCTTTTGCTTCCCAGAAATTCATATTTAAATAATATATTTTTAAGAAACCTTTAGAGGTATTGTGTTGGCCCTCATTTTTGTCTTTTAAATATATAAATAACCCTGAATTGGTACAATTTCTTCCTGTGATCATGCCAGATTTGTAATAAATATCTATGTACTGATAAGGAAAGAGTGCCTACCCAAACACTATCTGGGAGAAATGCCTCCCTGGGGGTTACAGCTGAGATCAACTTGGAGGGAATAAAATGACAAAGCATCTTTCATTTCCATCATTCCCTCTGAGATGACTACAGAAGAATAGGATGTATAGTCCTGTAGTACCCTTCACTAAGATTTACAGCAATTGTTCCTCTCTTTCAGATTGCTGTTACTTTCCTCAGTGTTACATGCTGTCATTAAATTCTCCACCCTCACTATTACAGCTTCTATTACCACCCACATGGCACTACGGCTTTATCCATGGGTGGCAGATGTTATCACCATATGTCATCCGATCAATTTTCCATTCAAGGGTAATGTAATGTTTGGGGGAAAGCCAACTCACACTTTAGTAAAGGCTTTCTCTGTAGTCTTCACCAGGCGTAAATGCAAGCATCCTTTCAACTTCTTGGCTCTGATACCTAACCAAAAAATCAGCAGGGATCTTAGAGATGCATTGCATATTTCCATGTTAGTTGGGCTCTCTCTCACTATCACCGGCCAAATTGTTTCCTATTAAGGAGTTTGGCACTATTTTGCTTTCCTCTACTTTTATTCTTCTCAGAACATTCAGAACAGAGAATCATTAGCTAGATGAATCCCAAAGGAGATAGTGGTTTCAGGTCTGGTTCACGAGGTTGTTACTTGTTTATTTCTAGGATCTTTATTTCACCTCTTTGTTCCAGAAGCTGGCATTGCTTATAGAGTTTGAAATGCTTATTCTATAAAATTCTAAAGGATAGCCAATACTAAGACAAGATCAATTTATCATTATTTATCATGATTTGTACATGCTCTCTCTCTTTCATTCCTTTTTGTTTTCTTCTTTCTTCTCAACATTTTCTCCCAACTCCATTCCTCTCTTGCTGTCGGTTTATACTTTTCCACATTTATTGAACACTTATTATTTGCCAATCACTGTGCTGTGCTCTGCATATTTAAATATTAAATAAAATACACTGCCTCCAAGGTTTTCAAATCTTAAAAATAAACCTTAAATTATTTTGAAACCAATCCAGTCTAAATCATGAATTTCCCATGCATGTTGGGTAATTAAAATGTGGAATGTTTGGGAGGAAAGGAAGTGGAAACAATTACTTGTTTTTATTGATCATGAAATGATCTCCCTCTCAAGTGCTCAAGGTGCCTTACAATTTGGTGACGAAGTTCTCTTTACATTATCCACAACCAATATTTTAAAGGCTTGGATCATGTCCTTTTTCCATTTTTGTCTTACATGTTTCAAGTTACCAAATCTCATGGTCAAACTCATTTGAAACCTATTAATTCCAATGATCACTTGACTTGCCTTTCTCCAGATATTTTCTGTTTATTTTACATCTTTCTTGATATGTGATAACCAGTAATTACTGTGGCATTTCAAGTGTAGAAAAACTGCAATTTTATATAAAATAAATGCACACTTCTTTTAAAAATTTCTCATTTATTATGCTTCTAGAAGACAGGTAGTTTTGTGGGCATTTTTGGCAACAAGAACTAATTTCTTTAGGAACCAAAATGATATCAATCTCCTCCTGAGTTGCAGCTGATGTTCAAACATCATCATATTTTAAATTTAAATTACTTGTTCTTAAATTATAACTTTATATCTACCCCTAATGAAAATCACCTATTACTACCTTATTGTTCATTAATGCTGACCTGTAAAGTTTTCATAGTTTTGTTTATTATGGAACTCTCCAGGAAATGTGGATGGAATCAGAACACAAGTTATTTTACTGTTCCTTAAGAACATTTTATTAATTTCACTTAATTGTTGTAAAACTAACAACCCTATTGGCAGTTGTTTTCAGCATGAATTCCTGAGGAAACAATGTTATCAATTTTATTTTTATCCAGAGCATCTTATCATTAAGCAAATTATTTATTTTTGATACATCATTTTTCACAGTCCTCTTCTATATTTTGTGATAGTTTTGGAAATAGTTTTTAAAATTATCACTTACCCTCGTAAAAATTTAGACTCTTAAAGCTCTTTAACAAAGAGATCACAAGGCACATTTTTTTCTCACAAAAATATGTTGTCACCTTTGTTCCCATAGTTATTCCAGTTATTGCGATAATCCATGATCATCCTCTTTGTCATGCATTCTGCTGGGACACATCTCAAGGGTGCATCTCAAGGGCAGGAAGTACATCTGCTGTTTAATTTGGGTCTCTACACATTGCCTAATTCAACACTCCAGTTCTACGGTGTAGACCATACATGTATATATAAAAGATATAATTTGCCTCAATTAACGTAGGAGCTCCATAAAGTCAGAGACTTGGTCTTCTTTACTGTATTTTAATACCAAGGACAGTATTTTTCATGAAAAAAATAGTCAATAAATATTTGTGAATTCATACTTTTAGAATTACATTGTTAATATTCCACAAGCAGCTAATGAAGTTAGTTGCATCGGTCCCTAAGTTTTTTTATTAAATACTTCTGAGCATCTCTTACTGTCCAATGATTATCATGGTGTTCTCAGATGGGTAGAGACCACACTGATGGTCTCCTGGCACCAGGGTAATTTATAGCAACATGTAAAATACTTTGGCCAGTTGCACCAAATTTTACCCTTGAGTTCTTACAAGCATTTGGGTGATTGCCAACAAGTCTTGCTGATCTGTTTTTTCCTGTGGATCAGTTAGCTCTACGGTAGTCTTAGTACTCTTTATGACCTTTTGACTTGATGCTTCTAAATCTCAATTTCAAAAGGCAATTTAGGAATCCTTTAATGACTTCCTTAGTGAAGGTTGGAATGAAAAAAATGATTTTTTATATTTTTAATCCCTTGATATGTTTATGAGACCAGAGATATGAAATATTTCCACTGATCCTTCAGCTTACATTAATATATTTGAAGGTCTTTTATCTTTAACCATCTGGCTCCTTGCACGGGGCTTCTTGTTTCTGAACTACATAATTGTGGATGCATCTGGACTACCACTCCTCAAAATCTTCCCAATTCCTTTCTGATGCAGATGGACCCCAGCTCCCACATTAAGAAATGCTAACCTAGGAATTCCTCCAGCTATTCCTAGCAGTAGGACCACAGAAGCTTTGAAAGCATCCTCCGCAGGAGAGGACTTGAAGTGGGAATCAGGGATAATTTAACCTTCTCTTTATCTCCAGCAGAGCTACCCCAAATAACCGAGCACACAAAGTAAAATCAGTACACTTCTATCTAAAGTCAATTTTAATTGACAGCCACTCCCTTCCTAACAAGATTGACACCCCTAAAAACTTTCCATAGTTATTTCTGGACTACCAGTGATTTGCCCTCATTCCAGTTGTTCTTGGAGTTGAAGCATACTTTCTTGTCACTTCTCTTTTTTTTCTCCCTTTGGTCTTATTTCCATGAGGACACATTACTGATTTAAGAAATTGAATAGCAAAGCCTATAAATATCTCTACGATGGAGAAAACATTCATTGTTTAATTTATACCCCCCCACGGAAACTTTTTCACCTAGTGAAAGCTCAATTAATAGCACGTTTTATCATAAAGAGCCATGATCTGTATTATATTTTGTAAGAATTCAATCTGTATATGGTTTAAATTCCTCATCAGTCCTAGACCAACTTCCTTTAAGCTGTGGACAAATTTGCTTTGTTGCCTTAAAGAAGTCTAAGGATATTTTCCTCAGTTGTCTTTTTTATGCCTCTTAGTTCAGAAGTGAAATGATTTTGCCCAAGGTTATTAGAATAATATTGGAATTCAATTAGTCACTTTGAGACATGGCAACCGAATGGCTGATTCCTTTTTAATCTTTAACAAGTTCCATTATTCACATAGAGAAATTGATGCCAGTATTTAAGAAATATGAAGAAATGCAAGCCACATAACTTTGAAATATTTAAATATTCTAATACTCCGGATGAAATATCTTTTTCATACTGACTAGGCTCTGAAACTGGTTTTAAATGAAAACAGTGCCCAACAGAGGTTGAAATGCAAATAGTATTATGCATCAATATAAAGGGTCTTGATTCATTTTAATTTTATCTCTTTGCAAACTGAATGTGCATAATGTTATCTTGATGTTCAGTCTCAACCTCTTCTATCTACATATCAAAATGTACAATAAGAAGATCATTTTTTTCACTGAAAATAAATCAGTGGGAACTGAAAAATAGGCGATGTACCTAAGCTTTACGTTATTTTTCTTTGATTTCAGGTGGGTAAGGCATTGATCAACCCTATTTTCCTACAGCCAAAGCAAGACATTTTTACTTCAGCCGAGTTCACCTGCAGATATTTTCCATAGTTTGGAGCTATTCTTTGAAATATCTTTCATCTCTTTATTCCTTTCCTCTCCATGTTCCTTTTTTCCTCTCCCTGCCTCTCTCCAGCTGCAAGGATTTGTCTCCTAAAAGAGTGGGGGTGGGAGGGAACGAGGGATGAAAGCAGACAGGGAGCATGAGCCAGAGAATGCCAGGATCTGGCTTTTGTTATTGGTTGGCTGCTGCCTGATGGGTAGACTAGGGAGGAGAGAACTCTTCAGTCTGTTCTGACGGAGCCGAAGTACAGAAACCATATTTACAGGTAAGAGCAAAAGAGAAGGAAAAAAATTCCTTTTCTTCGAAAGAGAATGCTTCTCAATTCCTACTGAGACAATTTTATGACGTAGAAATTATTCTATAAGACATTTCCTTGAAAGTGTGTCCCTCTCATTACTTGAGGAAGCTTTGCAATGAGCTGTTCTCTCTCCCTGCAAAATCCTTAGCTGATAAAAACACCAGAGGCATGTCTTATCCTGGACAACTTTCTAGCAAGTGTTACAGAAGCAAAATTAATGGATAAGATGAGTCATCATGTGTCTTTTATTGTTTGTTTTTATTCAAGTGTATGTTATTGGAAATCAAAGGAAGGTTGAGGAAAGCTTGGTAAAATTCACAGGTCCTGAGAAAATGGAGCTTTCTCTGAATATACAGTATAAAATTTCACATGGTGTTTAATAGTTACAACACAAGAAACTGTTTAGGAAAATAATTTTTGCAGGTTGTAGACACTTTTAGCACTAATTTAGCATGAATGATTTATATGCATTTTCTTTTAACTCACTCCTCTTGATAAACCTCAAGCTATTGAGTAGTTATATCATTTTGTTTAATAAATTGTAAGCTCATATGATAATTAAACAACTGTTTTTATTTATCAACATGTATGGAGCCGTTTCCATTTTCAAAGCTTAGAAACCTGTTTGTGAAGGATTAAACACTGCTGTAAAAAATAGCATCTTATTAGGCAAGTTTCATTGGTAGTTTCCTTTATCAATCAAATATATCTAGATAAGAATTCCATCACAGTATTTATATTGTTGGTAATATCCCTAGGACAATATTTTTTAACAGCTCAAAAGTTAAGGTTTTACTTTACCAGTTGCTTCTCTCTCTTAATATTGTCTTTTATTTATAAGAGGGTAAATAATAAGGGTAAATGTATAGACTCAATGACACACTTACAGTAAAGACATGAAAAATAATTTTACTCCAAATCCATTTAATCTTACAGTGATTTTAATTCATAAATATAGGTCAATTAAGGATGGGGAAACTCATTAAAATGGAGCTCATTTTAAAAAAGGTTACTACTGACTTGAACACATTGACCATCAATTAATACTTGTTGATTATAATAATAAAATAAAAGTCATTCAATGATGTAAATGACTTGTTCATACATTTTCATATATTTTAAAAATACTCCTTTTGAATGATTCACAAACTAATAGGAACGAACATGTACAATTTCTAAGGATTTTTTTGGTCTTGTGTTTGCTTTTTGTTTTTGTTTGAGAAATGAGATGGATTTTGTCTTTGAAGAACAGACAAAAACATAACAGTTCTTGCAAAATTGAAAAAAGAGGGGGAAAAAAACTACTGAATATTGGGTAAAGATTATCTAAATGAATGGAGAACTAGCTTTAATTTCCTAAATGTGCTGAACATAGTTATGTTTACACACTTGTGTCATATTGACCCAAGCAAATACTCTTGCATGATTTATTTTGAACAATTTCTGGATTTCAAAAATCTTATGATATTAAAATATTGCCATGTTTATAATTATTCATGGATTCTTCTGATCTTGGTTTTCAAAACAAAATGATGGTAGAAATTAATCCATTCCTTAGACTGGAATTTAAGGTGATATGTAAGACCAGATATTCTTCTCCTGAAATGTGTTAAAGAAAATAAGTTAAGGCAGTTATATTTTTTGAAAATTATAAATTCCAAGTAAATCTACCTCCAAGAATGAAGGGGAATTGATGAAAATTAGATAGCAGAGTTCCACATGGTTTTAAATTATTCTGTTTCCTTGGAAACCAGCTGCTGCAGATGCATTTTGCTTTCTTTGGCTAAAAATATCATCCTTTCAATAATTGGCAAGGGAAAGGTTCTGAATAAAACCAGAGTATATTGTTGCTGCTTTTTATAATTTCCTTAATGGCTCACATATTTTGGATGAAAAGTAGATAAACCCTTTCTCAATCAGCATTTCCTATCATCCATGGGCAGACGTCTGCATGAGATAACTATGGTAGCTTTTACTGCAGAGACTACATGAAAAAGAGTGTGTGTGTGTGTGTGTGAGTGTGTGCACACGTGCACGCGCTGGGGTGGAAGCAAGAGAAAAAAAAGTATGAAAGAAAACAGTTAAGAGGTTCCTGTCCAAGTGAAGGATGAAACAAGGCAAATGAGAACCATGTAAGGCCGCTCTGTGAGAGATGCCAAAGCAAGACCATTTGTTTTTCCTTTAGTGCAAACATTAAGATTCAAACGTAGGTTTTTAATGGAGACAACTACATCCAACTTTGTCTCCTGTGCACAATACTTTCTTCCTTTTTTCTCTTTATGTTTGTAGTGGTTAGTAGGATACTGAGCAAGACAATAAATTAAGAAACATTTTTTTAATGTATTAGTCATTTTAGTCATAAAAAGAAAAGCTTGAGGTATAGGTTCAGTCTATGGATAGTGAAGAGGATTAAATACCTATTTTGACAGATTAAGAATGTTTTTACTTAATGTCCAGACTATCTTTTATTAATGTAGTCATTTCCTTACCTTTGTAATCTATCTAACATATAAAAAATTATATATTTCAACAACCTAAAACTGTTTTTTATTAGTATTAAGGTAATATATTTGAAATTTAATAGAAATTATTATAAATACACATATGTACTTTTTGTTTTATTTGAAACCCTTTGCTTTTGTTTGGAAATAAAAATTCATTTTCTGTGGCTTTTCTTTATAACAAATAAAAATCACTACTATCATCGTATTTTACTCTAGGCAATTTTTTAAATTAAAACATTTTCATTATAATTTTTTTTCTCTCGGCTATTTGGTGAGAGGGAAAATCAGCATAAAGCTGTTACATCTTTCCTATTTTATTATAATTCAGATGAGAGCCCTAACTCTATCTTCTCTTTACCATTTGTTTAAATGCTTTTGACATATAATATCTTATTTTCATAATATTAACCTTAGTGTATTAGATTTATTGTTAGCAATGGAGCAAATAAAGTACTACAAGCTTAAACCATGTTTTAATATATTTAATATCTAGGCAATACATTATTTAAAGTTAAATTAATTTGATATGTCAGTATGTTATTTGTCAAAAAGAGTTAGGATAATGGGAAGTATTTAGCTTTTATCAATTAACACGAGCAAAGCACTTCAATGGCAGCACTTTCATTGTAAGCACAGATGACATTAAAGGGCTCGCTAACAGCAAATCAGATAGACTAGTAAATGGATTATGCAACCTGTATAAATAACTCATTTCAGGCATAATCAAAATTACCAAGTATGTTTCAAGTAATTACCAAGTATGTTCCTTAAAATGATGCAGTGCATGGACTTACCCTAACTACAGATAATTTTTAAGTACAGTTTGTTAGTAGTGGTTCTTTACTGTTTCATGCTTCTTTACTTGCTAAAAGCAGCTTGCCAGATTCGTAGGGGAGTTTACATAGGTCTCTTAAGTCTCACAAAATGTATTCAGGAAAATGAAATATTAATAGTTTCCTCTATAATATAGGTAGACAACTTTATAGCTATAATGAAAATATGCTGGTTTGGCAAATAACCCCACATTGCTGGAAACGGAAGGGTGGGATTTAAAAGAAATGGAAATTCCAGGTTAAGAGAGCTCGGGTCAGGTTTCACAATGTTCAAACTGTGCTATGTACTTAAGGTAATTCAAGTAAATGAAAAATCATGTTAACATTTGTACTATGGTAGGCCATAACGCAAATATATTCTTGATCAGAATTTATTTTTGACTTAGTATATACCGAATACCTGATAGTATAGTATAGGGCTTATATAGCTGTAGAAAGGGAGTTGGGCCAAAGCAGCATTATTACTCTTTAATTACCATTTTGTAAATCAAGGAGCAGGGAATGGATTTGCTTATCAAGCTAACGATCACATTTGGATGTTTCACATATCTCAGTGAACTCAGTTGGGCAAATCATTTGATTTCTTAGTCAACTGTTTAGATCTCAGTTGGTGACAGACTAAGTAGTTTGACCTGAAAATTGTTGAATGTGCATACTTTGAGAATACAGACTCAATATAACTTTTCAAGCATTTAATTCATAAAATTATGATGACCTTGATAAATGTCAATGCTAATTCTAAGGATCACACTTTAACAAGAAAACTACTTGATGGGACATCAACTTTGCCATCCATTCATTTTAGTCTCATGGCCAAAAGATAGTAGCCATGTGATTTATTTCCAAAGAGTCTTTGTACTTTAGTGAGATCAAGAGCTTAACACATCATCTTCCAATACAACAACAAAAGGTGGTGCACACAACACATTTCTATATTTCTCCTGACTCACATGCACATTTGTAACAATATTAAATCACCAGGTAAAAGTAGTTCTTATGTAAATTTTTATATCTTTAAACGATATTGACTATGAAGTCCTTTAGCAAACACTCATTTAATTTTCTTATTCCCTTTCAATATTTTAGTCTTCCATTATTCTAGAAGTGTGGAACTGGCCTATAGAGATAATCCCTTCCTTGACTGCTTATTTTACCTATGAACAAAGTAAGGCACAGAGAAGGATTCCCACAATAATTTTTTTAGTGGGAAACTGAGCATTATGTAAAATAAGAATAGCCAAACACTATGAGTTTGTATTAAATATAGGATATAATGCATTAAATACTGGATGGATGAAAAGCAGAGTTTAGGAGGACTTTGGAAGAAGGTGGAAAAACATGGTGTGGCCAGGCGGTCCCCAATGCGTAACAACACAGGAATTTTAGAGTTGCACAGATCTCTTCACTTTGGTCCTGCTTTTGGTTTCCTGTCAGCCTGATCACTTTGTCTTACCGTCATAATCTCCTTGACTTTCTGTGAGTTTGCTGTCAGGGTCAAAAATGCGTTTTAGTTTTGTTTTCTACTAAGTGTTGTTGGAGTTAGCTGCTGTCATATTGTGGATATATCACAACATACTTAATAAATGAAACAAGTCATTTCCTAAACAGGACTCCTGAATGTATTTACAAAGATTTTCATTTCCTTTTCTATCTCAGGTTAGGCTAACCAGGGAAAATCAACATTTGTCATCAGTCATTACCCAGGTAATACTGGTTTTGATGCTGTCAGCATATTAAGGCAGAAAGATTCTGGGAAAAGTTTTCAAAAGTTATTTTAAAAATTCTTGCTTCGCTGTCTCAAAATTCCTTTTTTGTAGTTCATAAAACTCAAACCTTAGGTCGTTTGACTACTGTGATGTCTAAATCAGTAAGGGGCCCCAAGTGGACTCTCCCAACCTGCCCACTGAAGTCCCCTGGGACTGAGGGTCAAATGGGAAACTCTGCACTTAGGGACTCCATTGTAAGCTTCTATATTCAGAGATCTTCACACACTATGGGCAGGGCCATAGCTAGCAGCCTCAGGGCCACCTCAGTCCTATCCTGTGCTCCCTGCCTTTACTTCTTAGTGTGGTCCTTTCAGTCACTTCTCTGACCTCTCTATAACCTTTTATCAACTCAATTATAATTCTGTGGCAGGGGGTTTCCTTTGTCTTGTATCATCAACATCTACCATAATGCCTGATACATTTTATATATCAAAATTGTATCAAAATTGTTTTTCTGACTGCATAAATAAGTGAATAATCTTGTCAGATAGTCATCTTACCCTTTTCTTGCACCTTCCCCAGTGACAGACACTCATTACATGCTAAAGATAGTCCCTTTCTTTCATGTGCTTCTTTGTTAACACTCTTCAGTGTGATAATGTTCGTGTCACATAAATGTCATTAAGCCATGCAAAATTTTGTATTGCAGACTTTTTATTATGCAAACTCCTTTTGACCTCTCTGACTTTAACAGGGGATCTCATCTGTATGGAGTCCCCGTTTCATGACTCCCTGCACTGTGCTGTTCCATTATACTACTCTGCTGTTTCTGATCACACACACACACACAGGCACACACACACAGATCATCATCATATAGTAAATCAATGGACTAATTGTAAATTAATGTAATTAATTTTTATATTAACATGTAATATAAATGTTAAATAATGTTTGTGTAAGAAAATATAGTAATAAGTATTTTACCAATCTCTGATACATATATTCTTTCTCACTAAATCCCCACTTTCTTGAGTCAAAGTTATTCAGCAACATTTGATTAAAGTTTAAATTGTTCAGCAATATTTTTCTTCTGCTCCGGGTCCACTTTCTGCCATTTATCTTGTGCTGTGGTGAACAATTTTAAGTCATCATGTTTGGCAGATGACAATGCTGAATCAGCTACAAAGAATCTAAGGGTGTGTACTAAGAGTTAATGTACCCATTTTACTGGGGTTTAATATGTCTGAAGGTAAAGGCAAGCAGATAATACGGGACAGGTGGAAGTCCCAGTCTGCCACAGCAAGGTAGAACTTACTGAAAAAAAAAGGAATGTCACACCATGATGTAATGTCTGGGGAGTCTATAGGGAAAGAACAACTGCTAATAGCTAATATATCTTTAAATATGCTCATGTGTGTGGGGATTGTACTGTGGGTGTACATATATACCCCTTAAATGAAGGATTCAGTCAGCCAGTCAGCACCTCTGCTTCTAGAAATGCATACTCTAGTACAAATTGGGTATTGTAACTTTGGCTAACCTATTAGTTCTTTAGATAGTTCAGCATAGTGATTGATGGAATGCATAATAAACTTTGCAGCTATGCAGTCTACAGTTCAACTCGCAGGCATGCTATCTTACTGCCTGTGTAAATGTGAACAAGTTACTTAAGCTATCTGAGCCTCAGTTTCCCTTTCTGTGAAATTCAGTTATTATCTACCTGGGTGATATTGTAAAGACTGATAGATCCATGTAGAACATTTTTCACTACAGAATTTAAGACATAGTCAGGAATTGTGTGCAATTTCAGTTGTTATTGTTAGTCATCCTTTTCTGTTAATAAACCAAGAATGGAAGGAACAAACTAATCCCCAGGGTTTTTAATGGCTTCCTAAATACTATTCCTCATTAGGGGATTAAAAAATTCCTTTTTTTCCCCCATATTAACTGCAGTTAACTCATTGGATATCAGCTGGCTAAATTAGTACTGTATGAGATAGTAAAATTGCAAAAACAATTTAAGCAGTAAGATACCATCAGGAGTCAAGGAAGAGTGTGATGATTAAAATATGATTTCAAGTGCCAAAATACCCAGGTTCGGGTGCTGCCTGTAAGACCAATTAGCTTTATGACCTTGGCTCATCATCTAACCTCTCTGAGCTTCAGTTTTTAATCTGAAAATGACATTAATAATAATGCCTACCTCCTATGCATACAACAAAGATTAAATGAGTTGATATATGTCGGATTGCTTTTCTATTGCCTTGCAACAAATTACCACAAATTTAGCAATTGAAACAATGCCCACTTATTATCATATAGTACTGTAGGTCAGAAGTCCTGCAGAGTGTGGCTAAATTCTTAGCCACAAGGCTGAAATCAGGGTCAGCACAGCTGAATTCTTGTGTGGTCACTGTGGGGGGAAATCTATCTCAAAGCGCATACTTGTTGGCAGAATTCAGTTCCTTGTGCTTCTAGGACGAGGGTCCCTGTTTCCTCCTTGCTGCAGCTGGAACCACTCTCAGCTCCTAGAGGCTGCACACAGTCCTTGTCATGTGACCCCTTCCATCTTCAAAGTCAACCACAGAGAATCTCTCTTGTGTGGAATCCTTCTCACCCTTAATTTCTGTCCTCTAGATTTAAAGTTTTATGTGATTAATTCAGGCCCACCTGGACAATCTACCAGGTCACTGATTTGGGACCTCCATTATATATGCAAATTCCCTTTGCCATATAATGTGAACATAACGGAGTGATATTTCACCATATTCACAATCCTGGGGTTATACAAAGAGAGCACACCAGGAGGTGGGCAATCTTGTATACCACCTTAGAATCCAACATACTACATACGTAAAATGCCAGAACAGTGCCTGGCATATAGTAAGCATGATGTGTGTTAGCTCTTATTCTTACTGAATATATGAAAAATTTATAAAATTTTAAAAAAACAGCAATGTTGCAGTAATGACAAGGGTATAGTGAAATGACATCCTACTGCACCATTAAAGACATAAATTGGTAGAACCTTTCTGCCAGGTAATTTGGCAATGTGTACTGAAAGCCTGGTAATTCCACTTCTAGGAATTCATCCTAGAGATATAATCAGAGATGTACACAAAGATATATGAAAGAAAATGTTAATTATATGGAGATTTATAATAAATATTTCCAAAGAAGCCAAGCATCTCCCTTAGAATTGTAGTTAAATATTATTGCATAGCTATTCAATGAAATGCTGTGTAGCCTTAAACACAAAAATGAAAATCAAATAAAAACAAGTGGTTTAGAAAATTATTTAATGAGAAGAGAACATGCTCATGTTATAAGTGGAGAAATTATAGGTTACAAAATTGCATATATAGTGTTAATCAATTAGTACTCCTTTCTGGAGTGTGAAGTGGCCTTTCAGCAAGACAGGTTCACTTGACAAGGGAGGGAACATACCCTGATGCTGTCTGTCTGGTCATGCCCATCCATCCAAAGAACAAGGGTATCCTCAAAAGAAGACTTTGTAGCATCTCCCCTAGTTTTCTGTCCTGTTGCCATTTATTCCATGCCTTAAAGAGAAATGGCATGCTCTGGTCGCTCACTTCTAATTTATAGCCCCCCTCTATACTGAACTGACTAAATTACACTCTCAGTCAAGACTTTAGTGTATTGTTTTTGTTTTGTTTTAGCTATAATGCCAAGCATCTGGAATTCATAATACATACCAGTGGAGGACATAGAAATACCTACAGTGCACATTCTAACACTATAAAACAGCTACTACTAGCCCCATTTAACAGGTGAGAAAACTTTGGCTCAGAGAAATTAAGTAACTCACTAAAGAACTATTTAAGGAAATGGTGAAACCAGGTTTTCAAGCAACTGGCTTCACCCTTTTCACCATACCAGTGACTCCTGGTAGTTCCTGGGACTCTATTACATTTAAAAAAATTTCCCCAGAAAATTTTAATGATTAGCCTAGTCTAAGTCCTACTGTAGGACACATCACCACTTTCCCTATACCTGAAGGCAAATTGGTGGTAACAGTGCAGATTGCTTTTTTCTCCTAAGCTTTTTCCAGCTCCAGGCTCTCAGGTTCTAAATTTTACATTAACGGATGTGTTTTTAATTGGGGGATCCAGATATCACCACAAGTTCAGATTAAAACAGTTCATCCCATTTCCCTCTCAACCCAAAGGGAGATGTACCAAATTTCATAATCTTTAAAACCAGCATTTCTCCATAGATACTACAACCCAGGCTAATTTCTTCTACCTCTTGATCTTCTGTGACTTAACTCTTGATAAATATCACTGCCCAGATCTCTCAAGTCACCAAATTGTCCATTTCTCCTTTGGGGATTTTCTTCTATTCTTTACAAACTCTTTCTCCCATGTCCTACTTTCCCTTCATATCCCCAGGGCCATTCAATCCCCAGGGCCATTTCACTTTTATTCACCTTTATTCTGCATCCGTCTCTAGATCCAACAATCTGTCTTCATTCTTGTTCTAGTCTTTGTCAATTAACCTTAGTAATCAACCCAAGCCCATGGTTGTATCCCAGCTCTATAGAAGTGTCCTTATAGTGGGGGAATAAGGGGAACTTAAAAATATATATATGGTTGTGAAGGTTTACTATTTAGTATATTTAGGCTCTCTGGTGTCATATAATCATAAAATCAATCATTGGATACTTTATTCTGTAAAACTTGCCTAATAACAACAAATACTTAAGTTCTTGGGGGAGATCCATATAAACTCTGAACTAGTATTTTTAGAAAAATAATTTCCATTTGTAGAAAGGGCAATGTACCCAACATTCATGGTAGTTCTGACCTCAAAATGACAAATTATATTTTTACGTTTAGATTCTTTTAGTGACCTGTCTCAATTCAGTTATTTCTCATTACATCATAAATTGAACATAAAAATTATTAATTTATTTTCTTCTCCTACTCCTAAATGCTAGTAATCTTTTGTCTTTTGAGTATCTTAGTTTGTATAAAAACATTCAACTGTTGTTTTGAATATTTTAATTCAAAATATGACTCTGCTATTTGACTGATAAACAAAATTATGACTATTTTCATATTAGGAGCAGTATTAAGAAAATTGTATTATTTTATATACTTTTTGAAAGGAATTATTGGATATAGGATTAGTAAGAATACTATTAGATAGATAAAGAGAACCTAAGTCGACTCCATTTTTTTTTGGAACTAGGACACATAGGACCTCGTTAAGGGACCCTGAATTAGAATTCTAACACTTTTGACTTTTAACAAATATCATAATCTTTTAGGTGCTAGAAAACATAAATCAAGTCATCCATACTTCTGTCTGCTTGCTAACAGTTTCATCCAGCCATGTACTCTCAAAAGAGCATTCTGTGTTATAAGGTGACAATACTGTTTAGGATTGCTCTCCCTGGACTATGTGGCTGGGACAAACTCAATCAAGGACATTCACAGTGACTCTGTTCTCCCTTCCCACCTATTGCTGCAGACATTTGAATGGGGGTAGCATCTTAATCTCTCTCACAATTTAACTTTTGCATGATCTCACTGTCTGTTGCCATGGAAATAATTGTAACATTGCAATTTTAGTACTACAGCCAGAGCACACTACAGTAGAATCAAACTGGCAGACACAAAGTAGGATGAATCTGTTTTTCCTCCCTCTCTCTCTCTCTCCAAATATTTCTTATGCTTTTGGACATTTTTTCCCACCCTTTCTTTGTGTTTACTCAGCTAATTACACAGTTCATTCTCTCTTTAATGGCTCTGTGCAAGTTTCTTCAAGGTCACCAGAACTAAAAGTATAAATGTGAGCAAATCCACACAAATTATTTACATCGATTTCATACCAGTTAAGGAAAAACTTCCAAATAGCTTCCTATAATGATTAAACAGGGTACATCAACATTTTAAAAAATCCATCAACAGCTCTCAGTTTTTAGGAGGTTTTCTGCAATTCTTTTAAAATCTCCGTAAGTCGCTTGAAGATAAGAGAGACTCTTCAACCGATTGCTTTCAAACAAGGTCAACTCCAAGCCAGAATCCTATAACCCTTGCAGTAGCAAGTAGTAGTTATGGATTTTACTTTAAAAAAAGTCTTAAATGAGTAACTTTAGGGAGGGTGGTGGATAAAATAGATATTAACTCTTTGCCTCCATTTTCCCATCAATAAGTAAATCTTTGATAATGGTCACCATCCATATAATGCCTCTTCTCTACCAAATTAAAAGAAGTATTCCTTTAGAGTAATAAAGGAAACCTTCTTTTTCATTGTTAATTTTATTTGCCAAAGCAGTACCACAAAATGGTAGGATATATCAGAATTGGTCCTATTTAAAACCTAACAGGAAAGGTGGCTCCCACCATCATCAAATATTTGGTAAATCTAGAGACCAGAGATGGTTGTAGGTAAAATTAAGTAACCACATTACCTTGGGAAGCACTTTGACCTTCCTTCCCCTTCTAACTTCGTTCTAAATTCTTTCCCCGCCAAAGAAACCTCTTCAACCCTCCGACTGGTCAGGTTCTGATTTTAACTGTTCATCTGAGCTGCTAAGTCCTCCTTAATTCTAGGACTTTTCCATTCCCCATCAAATCTACCTTTCCTTTACCGTAGGCCCTCTTTTTTTGTGTGTTTTTTAATGAAATAATAGGCAAATGCGTGGTCTTTGTTTTTTTTTTTTTTTTTTTTGGCCACGCAGCGCGGCATGTGGTATCTTAGTTCCTCGACCAGGGATTGAACGCGCGCGCCCTGCAGTGGAAGCACGGAGTCTTAACCACTGGACCACCAGGGAAGTCCAGAATGAGTGGTCCTTTTAAAGTACAAGTGAGATCTTACCATTCCACTACTTAAGCCCTTCATCTCATGTAGAGTAATATCCAAAGTCCTTATAGGCTCTACACAATCTAGCTCCCAATACCTGTCTAACCTCATTGCCTACTATGCCCAACCCAGGACCTCAGCACTCACCACTCCTTTGGCCTGGCCTGCTCTTCCCCCAGATGTCAAAATCGCTGGCTCCCTTACCTTCCTCACTGTAACATTAGCTCACCAAGTAATTAAAAATGCAATGTTCTCTATCAGCCAATCTCTTAGTCACTATACCACTTGACTATTTATCTTTCTTCATAGTATTTAACTCTACAGGACATATTATATATTTAATTTGCTTATCTGTTTATTATTTGTTTACCCCTTCCCCCATCAACACCCAGAAAGTGAGCATCGTTTGAGGAAGGAATTTATTTTCTGTGTTATTACTTTATTGCTCTCTAGCGATAGTCACTATAATAGTCACTGGTTCATGCTAGAAGCTCAAGAGATGTTTATTGAATAAATAATAAGTGGCCCCTTAACAAAGTACAGAAAATGAATCTCTTTTCTATAGAATGGCACAAATATCTGAACGAAGACACAGATTCCCTTACTCAACAGTCTGAACTGGGATATATTAAAAGAACAAGACAACTGTTTTTTAGTGTTGAGGCTTTCAGGATACAATACGGTAGAGGAGGTTCTTTCAGAAGTAAAACGATATGCCAGTTAAGGATACTAGGAAACAGAAAGTACAGAACAGAGGAAGTCAGTCAGCAGAAGGACCTGGAGCACATATGCCCCACAGAAGCATAGCTACCAAAACTGAGAGACTCCATGAGGTCACTGAGAGGCACAATGAAAGTGGCCAGACTTCTTAAGAAAGTCACGCCAATCAGACAGGTTCCTTATTACAGATAGGACTGCCATGCTGAGTTTTGATGGCTTAAGATACTGCCTCTCTTTGGTAACATGTATTGTGCAAGCGTCTTTTGTAAAATACGTTTGTTCCCCCAACTTATGTATCTCTAGTAAAGGCATTTCAGGTATTGTGTTGGGCTAGTGGGGGAGAGGATGTTTTGATTCCTTTGTCTGTTGACCCTTCCAAGTCACAGATCTGAACCATTCTTTGTTTACTTTATAGAGCCAATCCAAGAGGGGTTTTAAATTACAATGTAATCAAAAAACCACTCCTTTATAAGCAAAATTAATAAGGGAAAGGAGGATGGGGCATGTGAAAGCTAACAGTGTAAAGGATTGCTTCTGAATGTGAATACGGCATTGGCCAGATTTTAGAGTGTGTTAAATTGGGAAAACATGGTGCTGAAATGACCTGGACTGAGTAGTAGCTTCCCGCTTTGGCCTGGGTGTACATCTCCAGTTTGCCATAGTTCACACTGCTCACTACCCACTGTCTCTTTGGTTGTGAGACCATTTATTATTGTTCCTATGCTATCATTTTCCTTCGGGTAGAAAAGTATTTCTTGATACCTTTGTTACAAGTAACAGTAGACAAATGAGAAGACTGAGATGACTTCATGATTTTATTATATCTGACCCTCTTTATTCATTGAGGTTAACTGCCATTGTAAGAATTTGTGTTTGCAACTGCTGATTACCTTAAGAGTTACTTTATGGCTATGAAGAAATTATTACTCTCAGAGGTCTAATGACTCATCTAAATTGACATTAACAAATTTTAAAAAATCCATCAGGCTACCTCTGACTGGCTTTCACTGACCATGTTGATACAAGAGTGAAGAGACTTAAATTAATATTTTATCCAGCAAAAGATTTAGGACTGTGATTTACCCTCTATTAAATCTAGTCCGCCAACCTCTGTGGTGTAGGACTCAAGAATTCCCTGTAGCTCTGCTGAACTGACTGGAAACATTATAAGGCATCTAAATTCTGTAGGTATGGCCATTCCTAGCAACCAATTTGATTTTTGACGGACAAAGAGCCCCAGGAAAGTAGATGCCTTTGTACCTGAGAAAAAAGAAACCCCAAGCAACATAGACATGCCCTAATCAGTATGCTCCGGGTATGACAGCACGCAAGTGAGTGATCTATTTTGTTCTGAACCCCGGCTCTGTCAGTGACAGTACATGATATTTACCAGAACAAATCAAATAAATGTATTTGACTCCTGTATTTGACTCAAAACACTGAGCCATATTTCCTTATGCAGCCCTCTGAATTCACATCCTTAATTTTGACTTTTTCTCATAAAATACTGTTGTCAGAATAAGAATGCAAATAGCAATGAATCAGTGTAGAACTGTTTTCAGTGCTTTCAAACATTGTGTAAAGAATGATTTCTGCATGGATATGATACTCTGGTGGACGTGGTTCAAAGAATTACAACCCCCCAAAACAATTTGGAGACCTTGACTATGCAATCAGTGGTCAGATGTTTCAATGCTCTGTTGTTCCCGTCCCTGCTACAGGTACATGTGACAGCGCTGCAGCGATGAGTGGAATTTTAAAGGGGAAGTTGGAAGAAATTGACGGCTCCTCACCTTGCTCCTCTGTGCAGGAATCTGATGATGAAGTTTTCAGCTGTGACAGTGCTGCCGGTGTTGATAGTGTCTATCTGTCCACTTCTAATCATTTCACTGGTGAGTATCTGAGGCTGTATTTCAGGTTGTACTCTAAATTGTGTTGTACAGTCGATTCTTGGAGTTTTTATCTTTATCTGCTGGCTTATATCTGCCCCTAAGCTGTTTATCATAACAGACTTAATTTGCAAAACATGATACCGTTTTGGTTAATTAAGTCTCAGTAGTTTACTCCTGTTTCTTTCTACAGAGTGAGTATGAGAGGCAGAAATGAGTCCAAACAAAGTTAAGCAAATAGCAATTGAAAATAATTTCCTATGTGTCTTCAGTTTTCTGAAATAGATTCATCTTTTCGAAATTAAATCATCTGAGCTCTTTTGAACGTCTAATACTAGTCAGTGAGTTGTGGAATACTTGCAGTGCTGAGTACAAAACATTCACTTCCCAGGTGAGAAAACGGTGTTTGTTTTTAAAAGAATGCTGCTCTGAAATAGAAGCCTTGAAAACCCGAAAATTCGGTAGTTGTTTGGATATTGGTAAACCTCAGAACCAAGGCCAGGTTCATGCACTACAGTAAGTGCAGCTTTCTACACATATATACTTCTCCTAAGCAGTTCATGTGAACAACATCATTTAACTTAAGGTGATATGTTCAAACTGAAAATTGTAGCCATTTAAAGTTGCATTCCTTGTAACAGATGCTCCTATGAAGATTTTGAAATAGGCAAATCCTTTCCAACATTTCCATGTCCACTCAACACCAGTCATTAGGAGACTGGTGATTTTCAAATTATGTTTTAGAAGAGTTAACATCCTTCAAAGCAAAACTAAACAAGGTCAATAAAAACCCCTAGGGCATTTGTGCTTGGGGATTTTTTAGCTCACCAAAACAGCCTTTTAAAATTCACACTGAAATTTATACAATGTGGCTCTGTGATCCCTCTAATTCCATTTTTAACCTTCCTCTCCATTTTTAACCTTTGTCTCCCCGACCACCAAGAATTCAAAAGTTTGTTTGGTATTCGTGAATTCTCCCTCATCACTGTTAGAAGGATTTAGAATAAAAATAGGTGTAACTTTATAAGAATGTTTAGCCTCTGTATTATTTATCTCTTGACTAAAGTAGAACTTATTTTTAATGAACTTGTAGAAAATATAAAAAAGTAAGGAGAAGATAAAGGAACCCTTGGGAGAAGGGAGAAAACAATAGCTGTTTTGAGAACAAGATTCTCTAGTTACATAGGAAAGTTACTGTCAATCAGTGGATTTGGGGGATAAGTTTTGTTTGAAACTTATCTATAGCCTTTTGCCTCTTCCTCTAAGTGACTGTAGCCTTGTGGTAGGCACACACCTTGCTGTCACCCATGGTGCCTAGAAGAGCACTGAACATTGAATGATGCTTAGACTTCTTTATTGAGTGGACAGATTAATTTTCAGACAATTTTTACACTTTTTTGATAAATAAAAATTGTATATATTTAATGTGCACAACATGATGTTTTGACTTATGTATGCATTGTGAAATTATTACCACATTCAAGCTAATTAACATTTCCATCACCTCACAGTTAGCTTTTTTTCTTTTTCGGCGGTGGTGGTGGTGAGAACATAAGATCTACTCTTTTGGCAAATTTCAAGAATGAAATACATTATTTTTATAATTTCAGACGATTTTATTTTAAACTGGAGAGAATGAGTCTACTGGATGCCCTTATCCTTAGAAAAGCAACAGTGCACATTTAAATTCAAGAGACTCAGGAACACTATTCAATTCCTTTTCTGTGTATCTTGAGAGTGCTCCTTCTCCAAGCCCTAGAGCGCGGCAGGAGCTCCTAGTATTTCTCAACTGTTACCCCTTTAGCCACTCCCGAACAACACCATCAATCTAGACCCTGTTTCTCTGAGATCTTCCTACTCTAGTGCAGTGCAGCATTTTCCACACACCTGTGATTTTTTTTTAAACCTTCAGCATGCTTAAACCTCCTCCCTCTTGTCTATGCTTCTCCTAAAGTTACAAATTGACTCTCTCCTGGAAAAATCAATTGCAGGCCTTCTCTATGCAAGGTGCCTATTGATTTCTATAGCTTGTGAGCTCACAAAGTACCTATGATGTTCATTTAAACACCATCAGGTCTTACAATTGCAGATCAAAATACTTTCCAGATGAAAGTAATGTTCTAGTAGTGTACAGGGATTTGAAAAATGATAGGTCAGGCACTTGTTATGAGCACCTGAACAGTTCCCTGGAGGGGAAAAGTTTGAGTGGAGAGTGGTTTTATTTTGATAAAATAAACTATTTGATAGCTATTTTGCTATCTGGTCATAACTTTCCTGCTTCATCACTATGGCACGAGTCTATGGAGGAGGAGATGTCTGTTGTGTACAGAGGAGACAGCAGGCTAGTGAAAGCAGCCGCGAAGTTTGATTAGCTCTCTCAGCTACTTTTCGTTGCAAGTATTCAAGGGTTTTGAGGGAAATATTTACCGATACTCCTCTGTAAGGAAACAGTGGTATGCATCATTGAGCACCTTGTAACTGAATGTGTGAGGATAACAACGATTTGGGATAAACGGTGGGGAAGAGGGGTAAAAAAAAATAGATGGAAATGTGACAGTAACAGGGGGATTTCCTGTTACTGTGGGTTGTTCTCAGCCTGATCTCCAGTACAAAACCTTATTATTTTATAAAATTGGGCAAATTGAGGAAGAAAATGCATTTGAATTTTTTTAGAGGATCCAATGATCTTATATATGAGTAAGAAAAAAAACAGTAGAGTCAACCCTCATTTTGAATTCAAAGAATGTTAGAACTAGTAGAGCCTTTGAGAACATCTAGACTGACCCTTGTTTTACAGATGTGGAGACCACAGCCCAGGGAGAGTTACTTGACAAGAATCCAAATGTGAGCTAGTGGCAGAGAACTTTATTGTGGATCCCTAGAGGACTGACCTTTCTACTAGACTGTGCTGCTCTCTGATGGGTCTGATATATCACTGACTACTACGTAGAGGGACCCAAATCATCAAGTGAAAGATGTGGCTGTATCTTTTGTGCCAGCTCCTCTTAGAAACAGAATGAGCCCATCTTTCGGCATCTCATCTCTGTTGCCTTTTTCTTCAGTTGGTTTCTATTGAAAGTGTGCATATCTCCTGGCTGTAATACAATGCCAGTGATGAGTTTATGAATAAATTCAATGAGCATAAAGAAGTAGTGGACAGAGAATTCGATTTGAGTGTGAATGAATCATTTCTCTTCCTCCTGCTGTAAGTGACAGGGCTGACTGTTGAGATTTTGCTTGTGTGTCCCTGACATTGATGAAGATATCTTACAGCAAAAATGTTGTTTTACACTTACATGAATGAAATTGGTTTGTCTTGGTGACATAATGCTACTTGTGATAATGTGAAAATGTTACGATGAAAAGTAGTTGAGATGCAGTCTGCGGTGTGCATCTTCACTGGCAGCTAACAAATAGAAGGTTATTTCATTTACTTTAGAAGTAAAACCTTTGTATATTCCACTTCTGCCAGAAGGGTGAATGGTCATCCTAGATTCCCTGAAAAAAAAAAAAAAAAATGATACCCTTCCATCCCTTGAACTCCAGGACCCTACATTACTTTTACTTGTTCAATAATTCAAGACTTCAGAAACCCACTTAACTTGCATTTCAATGAGACTCAGTCACAGCTTCTGACTGAATGCAGTAATTATATTCCATTTTACTGGCTAGGTAAAGAATTGGCTTTTATGTTTGCTTGTTTGTTTTAAGCCCTGAAAAACTTAAATTTGGCTTTAAATGTAAAAGCACAATTAGACCGAGTTTCAAATAAAATTTTATATATTGATATCATAGTGAATCTAGAAAAACAACACATTGCTTGTGGTTTTAACTCTCAGTTAGGTACTATAAAAAACTAATTATAAAGATAGTTCTGGTGGTGTTAATGGTACTATTTTTTACATTATTCAAGGGATAAGGCCCTATTAGCATGAGATCCAAAATACTTTATAGAAAATCTTCCATTTTTCCACAGCTCTTATATACTCAGGATGTCTATAGATGGAACTGATCTTGTAGCTGAATTTCATAAAGAGTACAAGAAGTAGAGCTGCTATTAAATATTAAAGACACCACCTTTACATTAGTGATCAGAATATTTTCACCTGACAATGTAATTTGTTCACAAATATTTCTTAGAGTATTTGCATTTTATAAACTTCTTGATAAGAATCATATCTTTATTTTGGGGTCATCTAGAAGTGGTCGTGGGCAATAAGGAGATGATTACCCAATTGCAAAATAGTGTGACTTGAAAAATGGATCCAAATGAATTTGGGTGATTAAAATTCTACTCAGCATTTTCAAAGTCCCATAATCTTTTGGCTTTGGTTTGAATACCAGAGGCTGACTGGCATTATACTTGTTGTTTATGATGGTGATGATAAAATCATAGTGCCTGAAGCAACTGTCCTTGTGTTTCTCAAAAGATTTTAAAATTCATCATGCAAATCAGGCAATCTGATGCTTTCTGACAGCTCGAGGGAAGTATACTTGTGTGCATGTGAATGCAAAAAAGAATTAAACCTGGTTCCGCTAAAAAAAAAAGCCAGTTGGTGCTATTTCTGAATTGGCTGCAATATTTAACCATTTCAGCAGAGTACTTCAGCATTTCAACAGAGTACTTGTTTGTACTCTGAAAATGTTCCTTCTTTTTTTGTCTGAAGAATTTGGGAATAAACCGGGAATGTTTTAGGGCCACAGAATTATTGTACCATATGTTTTATATGTTCGGCTACAGTGATCAGGCATGAACTAGAATAGTTAAGTGTCTGAAATTTACTGAATTCCATTGAGAATTAGATTAATGTTAAAAGTACTTTTTTAAATGTAATGAAGAAAGAGCAGTCATAATAAATATAACAAAACATAAATATTTGATTTTCAACCAAAGGTCAGCATATAAAAACTAGAAAGGCATTTTCTTTGAATGGTGTTTAATTTTCAGGTAGGAAAGTGTATATGTATATGTATAGCTGATTCACTTTGTTATAAATCAGAAACTAACACATCATTGTAAAGCAATTATACTCCAATAAAGATGTTTTAAAAAAAAAGAGAGAAAAAAATAATAAAATTGAAATGGACACTCAATTTTTTGCATTTGGCTTTACCTCATCTCACAAATATTATAACAATGGAGCAGTAATGAAGATTGATTTATGTAATTTACAATTCTAGAAATTTGAATGAAATGTTATGAAACTCGCTTTATATAATGAACTATTAAATCACTTTAAGATCCTTAATGGATATCTGCAGTGGTCTTAGCATGGCAAAAAATAAAAACCTCAAACCAAATTCTAATAAAACGATTTCCAAAGTACTGTGAAAGCTGGTGAAGATTGCTGCACCAAGTGCTAAAAGCACTAGATATTTCTGGCTGAAATACAATAGTGGGTCCCATTAATTGTGATATTGTGGAGACTGAAATGCACTCAGTGCTATATATTTTTATGCCATGATTGAATGATAATGTTAGTGGATATAAAAATGTATATATTTTAGTTTTAAATCATATTAATAAAATTACTTTTAAATATTCACAATTAAGAATACTTAATATATTTCATTTTAAAATTTGCTCTGATGCCCACGATTTATACATTTCAAAAAATGTATATATTTTGAATCTTAACAATGCCAGCATTTGGGGTATTTAGTTCCATCTTTGAGGAAACTTGTTTGGAAGAAATAAGGACTATTAATTGTAAACATAGTTAATTTTTCTAACTTTTTAGCCTGTTCTATTTCATAATTTCTCCAAAGATGTTGTCCCTTATCTTCTTGCTATGTCAGCTCTGACTTTCTGTTGTTTGCTGTTTCTATGACAACCATCATGTTGGCTTGAAGACAGTAGTACATATTTCAGATACATATACAATTCTAGACATACACACACGCACACTTTTAGAATTTTTTATTTACCAAAAAAATTGATGATTAGGCTGACAATTATAGTGGTCATTAATCAGTACTAAAATTAAATGCTATGCTAACGTCATGGCTCCATATGATATATATCATATATTTGACCTCGATATTTTTTTAAAAAATATGCATAAAGCTAGATGAGCTGCAAAAGAAAACTGAGGGAGTAAACTTAACTAAAATTTATGGACACTAATAAAGAAGCATATATATTTTAAAAGTCCCCTCAATATGAGATAAATATTTTGATGAAAAAAAGAATGAATGGAATTCAGGATAAACAACCTAAATAAGCATTGTTATTTTCAATAAAACAGCTCTTAACTTTTAGGATTCGCTAGCTTTGCAGCTAGAATATGGAAATGGTTGAAATTTATGATTACAGATATTTAAGTTTCCTTGCTGGCAAGGGCTGTGTCTTATATTCTCCCCCACATTACTTAATGTTAATAATCATATAGCAAGCTTTTATTAACATTTTATCATTTGCCAGGCATGTGCTAGATGTTTTAAACAAATTATTTTATTTGATTCTTATAACGCTAGGTCCTAAATAAATTTATTTTTGATTGGTATGTTCATGTACTTTTTTCTAAAAAGTACATGTCTTAATTGATCAAATGATTTCTGTCACTTAAACATGACATGAGTGAAGTGAAATAGGCTAACTAATTGTATAGAAATTCATTAAGATTGTTGGATACAATTAGGGTCTCCTTCAACAGGTACAGACCCATAGGAAAAATGTTTTTATATCACATGTTCATGGTTTCCAGTGTATGCATATAATATTGTCAGTTTAAATGAAATCACTCTCCAAACTTCCTACATAGTTTTAAATTTATTAATAAGTCAGAATTCAATATTCTAAGATTAGAACATTGAAATATTTGGAATCAATGTATTTAACTTTATTTATTACTTTAAAAAGCTAAATATTTAAAAAATTTTAGCTTTAATTTTTGCAGTATTTTTTCTTATGGTGAAAAATTATAAAGAAACTATATGCTATGCAATTGTTTAAATAATCTATGGAAAACCCATATAATAGATTCCCATGTGGCCATTAAAAAGAGCTAAACAAATGTATCTATTGACATAAAAACATATTCACATTAATAAATAATTCACATTAATTGCAAAATTATATTGCAGTTTCATTCCATTTGTAAAACCTTACACATGAGGTATGAATGTAATAAGATCCAGAAACAAAATGAGAAACACATATTTTCTATAGAAAACCTTAAGTTTTCTCTGAATAGTGGCATTATGGGTAATTTTAATTATCTATGTATTTCTCAATATTTCACAAAATCTATATATTTTCTCAATTTATATTAATATATTTTAGCTTAACAGGATTTATTGTGTCCATTTATTACAATAGCTTTCTAGAATATTTCACTAATATAATTACTGCTGTTATAATATGTTTATAAATTTTCCCTAAAGTTGGAAATCATAGTTCAAGGGTACATTTTAATTGCCCTCCAGAAAATTTTACCAGTTTATGTGCTCACTTCTAGTAATTGAAGTAACTGAGTGCCTTTTCCTCTAACATCTTGCCAACCTTAGTAGGCATTCTCTCACTCTCTCGGTGCATACTTATATACGTACATACGTACATATACACCTGGCCAATTTGATAGGCAAAAACTGATAATTCTCTCTTTTTTTTTTTTAAACATCTTATTGGTGTATAAACTGCTTTACAATGGTGTGTTAGTTTCTGCTTTATAACAAAGTGAATCAGCTATACATATACATATGTCCCCATATCTCCTCCCTCTTGTATCTCCCTCCCATCCTCCCTATCCCACCCCTCTAGGTGGTCACAAAGCACTGAGCAAAAGTGATATTCTCTTAATGCTTTAATTTGAATTTCTCTGAATAGTAGGAAGCTAATTATTTATATATTTATTTATTTGCCCTTTTTTGTGTGTATAAATTGTCTATTTTGGTTCTTTTTTTATTATGATTTTCTTTTTCATTGTTTTATATTGAGGATTTTTGATTAACATATATGCAATAGTATCATTCCTATTTTGTCATTGGTCTTTTAACTCTGTTTATGTTTGCCATAGAAATATGTCTTTGTGGTCAAATATATCATGGATTTGACTTTTAGGAGATGTCTGGGGAGACCTCAGCTCCAAAGATTAATTGCACACAAATAACCTCCTCTAGAACTTTCATAAATTTCCATTAAAAATTTAGATCATTAGACCAATTGAAAATTATGTTGGCGTACTCTGTGAAATAGATAAATTTCCAGTTTTCCTAAAGTCATATACTGAATAATATAATATTTTCTATCAATTTGAAGTTCTGTTCTTATCTTGAACCAAATTCTTATTCAGTGTTTGTAGTAGGATCAGTGTCTGTAGTTTTCTTTCTATTTCATCACCTAGATGGTTATACCTAAACCAACAACAACTGTTTATATTATGACTCTTGTAGTAAGTTTTATCTCACATAGGAGTTTCCCAATATTCCCTAACCCACTGCTATGAGAGAGAACCACAATACCCTACCATACTCTTTAAAGACTCTACTAGTTATTCTCACATAATTATTATTTGAATTTTATAAGAATATTGGTCAAGCTACCAAAAAAAACCACTGCTATGCCATTGATTTACGTTAAATTTATAGGTTAATTTGGGCCATAAGCAAATTGACACCTTATAATTTCCATTCCAGGAATGTCAGATATCTTTCCATATTTAACTGTCATTTTACCAACCAGTAGAGTTTTTATGCTTTTCTTCTTGTGGTGAATTTTTCTTGAGTCCCCTAAGTTTTTAAAATATTTCATACCTGTTATGAATGAAACTTTTCTATATATGTTCTAACAGATTAATTTTTGGTACTAAGAAAGGCATAGGGTTTTTTTCTTTTAATGGAAATGTTTCCAGGTTTTCACCTTTAATTTGACTGTAGGATATCCTTTATCTTATATTAAGGAGGTATCCTTCCATTAAAGGTTTTTAATTAATAATGAACATAAAGTTACATCAAATTCTTCACTGGAATATATCAAGATAATCCTATTTTTCTTCAAACTTTTAATATGATGAAGTGAAAACTATTTTTTCTAATATAAAACTATTATTGCTTTTGACTCTGTTTTATCATAAAATATTCTTTAATTTCACACGAGAATATAATTTAGTCTGGAAATGTGGGTGTATTAAGAGGTCCTTAAAAATGTTCAAGGTTATTTTAAAATCCACTTAAAAATATGTTTCATTGAGAGAGAACAAAGTTGAAGGCATCACTCTTCCTTATTTCAAACTGTATTACAAAACTATAGTAATTAAAAGTATTTAATTTAAAATTAAAAGTATGGTACTGGCATAAAAACAGACCTTAGATCACTGGAACAGATTAAATACCCCTAAAATAAACTCAGGCATGTTTGACCAACTAATACTTTACAAGGGAGTCAAAAACACTCAATGAAGAAAGGAGAGTCTCTTCAATAAATGGTGTTGGAAAAACTGTACATTCATATAAAAATAATGAAACTGGACCCCTATCATACACCGTTCACAAAAATTAACTTGTAAAGGATTAAGGACTTAATTGTAAGGCTGAAAACTGCAAAACTCCTAAAGGAAAATATATGGGAAAATCTCCTTGACATTGTTCTTGGCAATGGGTTTCTGGAAATGATACTAAAAGCACAAGCAACGAAAGCAAAAATCAACAAGTAATACTACATCAAACTGAAAAGCTCTGCACAGCAAATAAAATAATCAACAAAATGAAAAAGCAATCTGTGGAATAGAGGAAGTATTTGCAAATAATATATCTCATAAGTAGTTAATATTCAAAATATATAAGGAATTCATGAAACTCAATAATAAATAAATTATCCATTAAAAAAATGGGCAAAGGACCTGAATAGAATTTTTCCAAAGTAGACATATGATGACCAACAAGTTCATGAAAAGGTGCTCAACTTCAGTAATCATCAGGGAAATGCAGATCAAAACAGCAATGAGAAATTACCTCACACTTGTTAGAATAGCTACTATCAAAAAGACAAGAGATAACAAATGTTGGCAAGAACGTGGAGAATAGGGAACCCCTGTGCAGCCACTACGGAAAACAATATGAGGTTCCTCAAAAAATTAAAACCATATTCCCACATCTGGGCAAATGCCCAGAGGAAATAAAATCACTATCTCAAAGAGAAATATGCACCCCTTATGTTCATTGCAGCATGATTTACAGTAACCAACCTGTGTCCATTGATGGATGAATGAATATAGAAGTTGTGGTGTATATATACAATGGATATTATTCAGCCATAAAAAGAAGAAAATCCTGCCATTTGTGACAACATGGATGGAATTTTGGGCATTAATGCTAAGTGAAATAAGTCAGACAGAGAAAAACAAATACTGTATGATCTCACTTATATGTGATATTAAAAAACAAACAAACTCATAGAAACAGAATAGACTGATGGTTTCCAGAGTCTGGAGGGTGGGGGAAACACGGAGACATTGATCAAAGGCTACAAAAATAAATAAACACAATAAAATGTTTCAAAATGCATTTCAAATCCACACAGACACACACACACACACATATGGTAATAAGAAAAAAATGGTGCAAAAAGCGCTATACTTTTTTCCACTTAACTAGGGAGTAGTAAAAAGATAAAGTATAGATATTGCTTAGTGTGGAAGAAGGAAAAGCTAGAAACACTAGTGTTTAGTACAAATAAATAGATATAGTGGTTTGCTGAGTCTTCTTTACCTATTTTGCAAATGGGTTAAAGGATAAATCATTCACTTTATTAAAAAAAATCTTTCTTCAACATTGAGGTACGATAAAAGGGAACAAAATTGCTCTGTTCAGCATCCCACATATTGTAGCTGCAGATTAACTTTAAACACATTTTTGTTTCTTTGTGGCCAATTTTTGTTTTGATAGCCTCCATCTGGCATTGATCTGCATTCATTTTGTAGCCTGATTACCAGGCATGAATCAAAGAAATCAACTGGTTCCTCTATCTTAAAAGGCTGGGAGAAATTACCTTTTTAGATTTCTTTCTTTTTTTATTTTTTAGTATTTAAATTCTCTATGTAAGATAAAAGAGAGAGAGAATTCATTCAGTATGATGGTAAAACAGGACCTCTCAACACAACCACATTGACTTAATTTTCCTTACTGGTAATAAATAACTATACCCGTTCTTTAATTGCATTTCTTTTACTGGTAATACTTGGCATTTGTCCTAGCACTTCTGTAAAATAGTCAGTTAATGGTCACGGTTATGGTAGTCAAGACTTTTTACTCAAGTGAAGAAGCCCTACACAATCTAGCTTAAACAAAAAAGAGCTATCTTAGTTCAAGTAACTGAGAAAGGCAAAAAGGGATCTGGAGGTCAAATACCAACCTCAGTGCTTCCTCCGACCCCCATGACATGGCTCTGTTCTCACTATGGGAGGGCCTCGTTTTCTCCCACTGCATATGGGGTTATGGGTTTCCCTTAAGATCTATGGAAGATATGTGCCTACACATAGACATACACATCTTCCTAGCACTATTTTCTTTTTTTTTTTTTTTGGATTTTAATGTTTTAATTGTTTTTTAAACATCTTTATTGGAGTATAATTGCTTTAGTTAGTTAGTTATAACTAGTTTAGTTAGTTAGTTAGTTTCTGCTGTATAACAAAGTGAATCAGCTATATGTATACATATATCCCCATATCCCCTCCCTCTTGCGTCTCCCTCCCACCCTCCATATTCCACCCCTCTAGGTGGTCACACAGCACCAAGCTGATCTTCCTGTGCTATGCTGCTGCTTCCCACTAGCTAACTCTTTTACATTTGGTAGTGTATATATGTCAATGCCACTCTCTCACTTCATCTCAGTTTACCCTTCCCCCTCCCTGTGTCCTCAAGTCCATTCTCTACATCTGCGTCTTTATTCCTGTTCTGCCCCTAGGTTCTTCAGAACCTTTTTTTTTTTTTTTTTTAGATTCCATATATATGTGTTAGCATACGGTATTTATTTTTCTCTTTCTGACTTACTTCACTCTGTATGACAGTCTCTAGGTGCATCCACCTCACTACAAATAACTCAATTTCGTTTCTTTTTATGGCTGAGTAATATTCCATTGTATATATGGGCCACATCTTCTTTATCCATTCATCTGTCGGAGGACACTTAGGTTGCTTCCATGTCCTGGCTATTGTAAATAGAGCTGCAATGAACATTGAGGTACATGACTCTTTGAATTACGGTTTTCTCAGGGTATATGCCCAGTAGTGGGATTGCTGGGTCGTATGGTAGTTCTATTTTTAGTTTTTTAAGGAACCTCCATACGGTTCTCCATAGTGGCTGTATCAATTTACATTCCCACCAACAGTGCGAGAGGGTTCCTTTTTCTCCACACCCTCTCCAGCATTTATTGTTTGTAGGTTTTTTGATGATGGCCATTCTGACTGGTGTGAGGTGATACCTCATTGTAGTTTTGATTTGCATTTCTCTAATGATTAGTGATGTTGAGCATCCTTTCATGTGTTTGATGACAATCTGTATATCTTCTTTGGAGAAATGTCTATTTAGGTCTTCTGCCCATTTTTGGATTGGTTTGTTTGTTTTTTTGCTATTGAGCTTCATGAGCTGCTTGTAAATTTTGAATATTAATCCTTTGTCAGTTGCTTTGTTTGCAAATATTTTCTCCCATTCTGAGGGTTGTCTTTTCGTCTGGTTTATAGTTTCCTTTGCTGTGCAAAAGCTTTTAAGTTTCATTAGGTTCCATTTGTTTATTTTTGTTTTTATTCCCTTTCTCTAGGAGGTGGGTCAAAAAGGATCTTGCTGTGATTTATGTCATTGAGTGTTCTTCCTATGTTTTCCTCTAAGAGTTTTATAGTGTCTGGCCTTACAATTAGGCCTTTAATCAATTTTGAGTTTATTTTTGTGTATGGTGTTAGGGAGTGTTCTAATTTCATTCTTTGACATGTAGCTGTCCAGTTTTCCCAGCGCCACTTATTGAAGAGGCTGTCTTTTCTCCATTGTACATTCTTGCCTGCTTTATCAAAGATAAGGTGACGATATGTGTGTGGGTTTACCTCTGGGCTTTCTATTCTGTTCCATTGATCTATATTTCTGTTTTTGTGCCAGTACCATACTGTCTTGATTACTGTAACTTTGTAGTATAGTCTGAAGTCAGGAAGCCTGATTCCTCCATCTCCATTTTTCTTTCTCAAGATTGTATTGGCTATTCGGGGTCTTTTGTTTTTCCCTACAAATTGTGACATTTTTTGTTCTAGTTCGGGGAAAAATGCCATTGGTGGTTTGATAGGAATTGCACTGAATCTGTAGATTGCTTTGGGTAGTATTAGTAATTTTCACAATGTTGATTCTTCCAATCCAAGAGCATGGTATATCTCTCCATCTGTTTGTATCATCTTTATTTTCTTTCATCAGTGTCTTATAGTTTTCTGCAAACAGGTCTTTTGTCTCCTTAGGTAGGTTTATTCCTAGGTATTTGATTCTTTTTGTTGCAATGATAAATGGGAGTGTTTCCTTAATTTCTCTTTCAGATTTTTCATCATTAGTATATAGGAATGCAAGAGATTTCTGTGCATTAGTTTTGTATCCTGATACTTTACCAAATTCATTGATTAGCTCTAGTAGTTTTCTGGTAGCATCTTTAGGATTCTCTTTGTATAGTATCATGTCATCTGCAAGCAGTGACAGTTTTACTTCTTCTTTTCCTATTTGGATTCCTTTTATTTCTTTTTCTTCTCTGATTGCTGTGGCTAAAGCTTCCAAAACTATGTTGAATAATAGTGGTGAGAGTGGGCATCCTTGTCTTGTTCCTGATTTTAGAGGATATTATTTCAGCTTTTCACCATTGAGAACAATGCTGGCTGTGGGTTTGTCATATATGGCCTTTATTATGTTGAGTTAAGTTCCCCCTATTCGTACTTTCTGGAGAGTTTTTATAATAAATGTGTGTTGAATTTTGTCAGAAGCTTTTTCTGCATCTATTGAGATCATCACATGGTTTTTATCCTTCAGTTTGTTAATATGGTATATCACATTGCTTGATTTGCGTATATTGAAGAATCCTTGCATTCCTGGGATAACCCCACTTGAACATGGTGTAGGATCCTTTTAATGTGCTGTTGGAGTCTGTTTGCTAGTATTTTGTTGAGGATTTTTGCATCTATGTTCATCAGTGATATTGGCCTGTAGTTTTCTTTTTTTGTGACATCTTTTTCTGGTTTTGTTATCAGGGTGATGGTGGCCTCGTAGAATGAGTTTGGGAGTATTTCCTCCCTCTGCTGTATTTTGTAAGAGTTTGAGAAGGATAGGTGTTAGCTCTTCTCTAAATGCTTGATAAAATTCGCCTGTGAAGCCATCTGGTCCTGGGCTTTTGTTTGCTGGAAGATTTTTAATCACAGTTTCAATTTCAGTGCTTGTGATTGGTCTGTTTATATTTTCTATTTCTCCTGGTTCAGTCTTGGAAGGTTGTGCTTTTCTAAGAATTTGTCCATTTTTCCACGTTGTCCATTTTATTGGCATATAGTTTCTTGTAGTAATAGCTCATGATCCTTTGTATTTCTGCAGTGTCAGTTGTTATTTCTCCTTTTCCATTTCTGGTTCAGTTGATTTGAGTCTTCTCCCTTTTTTTCTTGATGAGCCTGGCTAGTGGTTTATCAATTTTTTTTATCTTCTCAAGGAACCTTTTTTAGTTTTATTGATCTTTGCTATTGTTTCCTTAATTTATTTTTCATTTTTTTCTGACCTTCTGATCTTTATGATTTCTTTCCTTCTGCTAACTTTGGGGTTTTTTTGTTCTTGTTTCTCTAATTGCCTTAGGTGTAAGGTTAGGTTGTTTATTTTAGATTGTTCTTGTTTCTCGAGGTAGGAAGGTATTGCTATAAACTTCCCTCTTAGAACTGCTTTTGCTGCATCCCATAGGTTTTGGGCCATCGTGTTTTCATTGTCATTTGTTTCTAGGTATTTTTTGATTTCCTCTTTGATTTCTTCAGTGATCTCTTGGTTATTTAGTAGCATATTGTTTAGCCTCCATGTGTTTGTATTTTTTACAGTTTTTTTCCTGTAATTGATATCTAGTCTCATAGTGTTCTGGTTGGAAAAGATACTTGATATGATTTCAGATTTCTTAGATTTACCAAGGCTTGATTTGTGACCCAAGATATGATCTATCCTGGAGAATGTTCCATGAGCACTTGAGAAGAAAGTGTATTCTATTGTTTTTGGATGGAATGTCCTATAAATATCAGTTAAGTCCATCTTGTTTAATGTGTCATTTAAAGCTTGTGTTAACATATTTATTTTCATTTTGGATGATCAGTCCATTGGTGAAAGTGGGGTGTTAAAGTCCCCTACTATGATTGTGTTACTGTCGATTTCCCCTTTTATGGCTGTTAGCATTTGCCTTATGTATTGAGGTGCTCCTGTTTTGGGTGCATAAATATTTACAGTTGTTATATCTTCTTCTTGGATTGATCCCTTGATCATTATGTAGTGTCCTTCTTTGTCTCTTTTCTTTATTTTAAAGTCTATTTAGTCTGATATGAGAATTGCTACTCCAGCTTTCTTTTGATTTCCATTTGCATGGAATATCTTTTTCCATCCCTTCACTTTCAGTCTGTATGTGTCTCTAGGTCTGAAGTGGATCTCTTGTAGATAGCATATATACAGATCTTGTTTTTGTATGCATTCAGCGTTTTGGCTGTGTCTTTTGGTTGGAGAATTTAATCCATTTACGATTAAGGTAATTATCGATATGTATATTCCTATTACCATTTCTTAATTGTTTTGGGTTTGTTTTTGTAGGTCTTTTCCTTCTCTTGTGTTTCCTGCCTAGAGAAGTTCCTTTAGCATTTGTTGTAAAGCTGGTTTTGTGGGACTGAATTCTGTTAACTTTTGCTTGTCTGTAAAAGTTTTAATTTCTCCATCGAATCTGAATGAGATCCTTGCTGGGCAGAGTAATCTTCGTTGTAGGTTTTTCCCTTTCATCACTTTAAATATGTCCTGCCACTCCCTTCCGGTATGCAGAGTTTCTGCTGAAAGATCAGCTGTTAACCTTATGGGGACTCCCCTGTATGTTATTTGTTGCTCTTCCCTTGCTGCTTTTAATATTTTTTTCTTTGTATTTAATTTTTGATAGTTTGATTAATATGTGTCTTGTTGTGTTTCTCCTTGGATTTATCCTGTATGGGACTCTCGGCCCTTCCTAGACTTGATTGACTATTTCTTTTCCCATGTTAGGGAAATTTTCAACTATAATCTCTTTAAACATTTTCTCAGACCCTTTTGTTTTATCTTCTTCTTCTGGGACCCCTATTGAATGTTGGTGCGTTTAATGTTGTCCCCGAGGTCTCTGAGACTGTGCTCAATTCATTTCATTCTTTTTTCTTTATTCTGCTCTGCAGTCGTTATTTCCACTATTTTATCTTCCAGGTCACTTATCTGTTCTTCTGCCTCAGTTATTCTGCTATTTATTCCTTCTAGAGAATTTTAAATTTCATTTGTTGTGTTGTTCATCATTGTTTGTTCGCTCTTTAGTTCTTCTAGGTCCTTGTTAAACGTTTCTTGTATTCTCTCCATTCTATTGCCAAGATTTTGGATCATCTTCTCTATCATTACTCTGAATTCTTTTTCAGGTAGACTGCCTATTTCCTCTTCATTTATTTGGTCTGGTGGGATTTTACCTTGCTCCTTCATCTGCTGCGTATTTCTCTGTCTTCTCGTTTTGCTTAACTGACTGCGTTTGGTGTCTCCTTTTTGAAGGCTGCAGGTTTGTAGTTCCCATTGTTTTTGGTGTCTGTCCCCAGTGGGTAAGGTTGGATCAGTGAGTTGTGTAGGCTTCCTGGTGGAGGGGACTGGTGCCTGTGTTCTGGTGGGTGTGGCTGGATCTTGTCTTTCTGGTGGGCAGGGCCACGTCCGGCGGTGTGTTTTGGGGTGTCTGTGAACTTATTTGATTTTAGGCAGCCTCTCTGTTAATGGGTGGGGTTATGCTGCTGTCTTGCTAGTTGTTTGGCCTGGGGCATCCAGCACTGGAGCTTGCTGGCCATTGAGTGGAGCTGGGTCTTAGCGTTGAGACAGATATCTCTGGGAGAGCTCTCACCAGTTGATATTACATGGGGCTGGGAGGTCTCTGGTGGTCCAATGTCCTGAACTCGGCTCTCCCACCTCAGAGTCTCAGGCCTGACACTAAGCTGGAGCACCAAGACCCTGTCAGCCACACGGCTCAGAAGAAAAGGGAGAAAAAAAAATTAAAAATAAAATAATAGGACTTCCCTGGTGGTGCAATGGTTGAGAATCTGCCTGCTAATGCAGGGGACACGGGTTCGAGCCCTGGTCTGGGAAGATCCCACATGACGCTGAGCAACTAGGCCCGTGAGCCACAACTACTGAGCCTGCGCGTCTGGAGCCTGTGCTCCGCAACAAGAGAGGGCACGATAGTGAGAGGCCCGCGCACCATGATGAAGAGTGGACCCCGCTTGGCGCAACTAGAGAAAGCCCTCACACAGAAACAAAGACTCAACACAGCCAAAAATAAATAAATAAATTAATTAATTAATTAATTTTAAAAAGGAAAACTTAAAAATAATAATAATAAATAAAATAATTAAATTTAAAAAAATTTTAATTATTAAAATTAAAAAATTAAAAAGTAATAAAAAAAAGAAAAAAAAAGAGAGCAACAAAACCAATAAACAAATCCACCAATGATAATAAGTACTAAAAACTATACTAAGATAAACATAAAAATCAGATACAAGTTAGTCACAGACAGGAAACTCCAAGTCTACAGTTGCTCCTGAAGTCCACTGCCTCAATTTTGGGTTGATTCGTTGTCTATTCAGTTATTCCACAGATGCAGGGTACATGAAGTTGACTGTGGAGATTTAATCCGCTGCTCCTGAGGCTGCTGGGAGAGATTTCCCTTTCTCTTCTTTCTTCGAACAGCTCCTGGGGTTCAGCTTTGGGTTCTTTTTTTTAAATTATTAATTAATTAATTTATTTATTTTTGGCTGTGTTGGGTCTTCGTTTCTGTGAGGGGGCTTTCTCTAGTTGTGGCAAGTGGGGGCCACTCTTCATCACAGTGTGCGGGCCTCTCACTATCGCGGCCTCTCTTGTTGTGGAGCACACGCTCCAGACACGCAGGCTTAGTAGTTGTGGCTCACGGGCCTAGTTGCTCCACGGCATGTGGGATCTTCCCAGACCAGGGCTCGAACCCATGTCCCCTGCATCGGCAGGCAGATTCTCAACCACTGTGCCACCAGGGAAGCCTCAGTTTTGGTTTTGTCCCCACCTCTGCATGTAGGTTGCCCCCAGGCTTCTGTTCCTGCCCAGACAGGACGGGGTTAAAGCAGTGGCTGATTAAGGGGCTCTGGCTCACTCAGGCTGGGGGGAGGGAGGGGTACGGTAGTTATAATTGGAATGTGGGGCGAGCCTGCGGCAGCAGAGGCCAGTGTGACATTGCAACAGCCTGAGGCACGCCGTGTGTTCTCCTGGGGAAGTTGTCCCTGGATCACTGGACCCTGGCAGTGGCTGGCTGCACAGGATCCTGGGGTCAAGGGTGTGGATAGTGACCTGTTCTTGCACATGGATTCTTGGTGGCTGCAGCAGCAGTGTTAGAGGTTCATGCCCATCTCTGGGGTCCAAGCTGATAGCCATGGCTCACACCCTTCTCTGGAGCTCATTTAGGCGGTGCTCTACCTTCTGTGGGCAGACAGGGAAGGAATCCCCTCTCCTCGCGCACCACAAAACAATGGTCTCTTGCCTCTTAGGCAGGTCCAGAGTTTTTCCCGGACTCCCTCCCAGCTAGCTGTGGCGCACTAGCCCTCTTCAGGCTGTGTTTACACAGCCAACCCCCGTTCTCTCCCTGGGATCTGACCTCTGAAGCCCGAGCCTCAGCTCCCAGGCCCCACCCACACCTGCAGGTGAGCAGACAAGCCTCTCAGGCTGGTGAGTGCTGGTTGGCACTGATCCTCTGTGCAGAGATCTCTCTGCTTTGCCCTCTGCACCCCTGTTGCTGCACTCTCCTCCATGGCTCCTCCGCGTCCACACTCCGTCTCCGCCAGTGAAGGGGCTTCCTAGTGCATGGAAACCTTTCCTCCTTCACAGCTCCCTCCCAGAGGTGCAGGTCCAGTCTCTATTCTTTTGTCTCTGTTTTTTCTTTTTTCTTTTGCCCTACCCAGGTATGTGGGGATTTTCTTGCCTTTCAGGAAGTCTGAGGTCTTCTGCCAGCGTTCACTAGGTGTTCTGTAACAGTTGTTCCACATGTAGATGTATTTTTGATGTATTTGTGGGGAGGAAGGTGATCTCCAAGTCTTACTACTCTCCGTCATCTTGAAGGTCCCCCCTCTAGCACTATATTCTTGAAGACAAGGAGCAGTCTCTTCCAACCCTGGCTCCAACAGCTCAGATGGTGAAATAGCTCATGTCTTTATGAGGATTGTCTTAGTGTGTCAACTATGTGCCCATTTGTGTTCAGTCTCTGCCCTTCCTCTGAAAATTGCATTTCCTGACTGCCTTGCCTACTGACTTCCCTACAAAATGCAAAATCAGAGTTCATATGCCCATTCAATAGATGAAGAAACTGATATTAAGTAATTTGCCCAAAGTCACAGAAGAAAGATGAAAACATCAAAAGATGTCAACCTCTTGGTTTTTTGGTACTCCAGAGCCTAAACACTTTTTATTACATTGTCATGCCACTAATATTTCTCTCGAACTGCATTGAATCTTCATTTCTCTACTCATATCTGTAAAATATCTTCACTCAGGGTTCAGTCATTATTCACTTTATGGTAAAATCACTTTATTATTAAGTCATCTATCATGAAGTCTATCAATAGATAGACTTCTGTAACAAAATTTCCTCATATGATATCTAGACTTTTTTCTTTTCTTCATCCACACATACTTGACATTAGCCAATGTGCTCCTTGGTGTTACAAGCAGACCAATTTGGGGTCAGATTAAGTACATAATTATATATACCCCATTTCTGTCTGCCACTACATGCAATATTCCTGAAATGTGGAGAAAGTATATAAACGCATTAAGTAGTAATTAGGTGCTGGGCACTTTCTACAGGGAAATTTTGGTCAGGCTCCTTACATCTTACAGTGGCAGAGAAGAACATATTCTTATGTAACAAATATGTGTTTTTTTCTCATTTCTTTTAAGAGAATGGAAGTTGTCAGGGCAGCGCCAGCAACCCTTCAAGACTTTATTTGGGCATTCCCACCCTGCAGAATAGTAACTGTGTGGTTTCCATGCAGGAAAATCAAAACAATTAAAATAGATACTGTAGACTGCTTCATTAACTGAAAGTCGAGGGAACAAGTGCTGTAAAGATCTTCCTCTTTTATTTCTGACAGGGGATATTGCTTTTTCTTTTTTTAAGTTTAATTTCTATTTTCTGCAGCTGAACATGAAAGTACACTGACTAACACAGTCTGCAATTTAGCTATGTTCCTAGGACCATCTGTAAGAATTTATACATTTCTTGGGAATCTGATCAATTCTAGCAACAATTCTCTATTTTCCTTGTGAAATTAAGGAGCCCTGCAATCAATTTTATATTTAAAAGTTGGTTTCTGCTTGAAAAAAAATGTGGACCCAATGTCCAAAAACTATTCTGTGCTTCAAAATTGGTTTCCTTGAATAATTCCCTTTTATGCAGACACACATGCATTTTTATGTGATGTCGTAAATATCATATCACAGAATTTAATGTAAGGAAGATTAGTTCCTTCTCTCCTATTTATTTATTCAGTCATTTATTTATATCATTATAGACTCACAGATATTCATTTTATTCTTTGGGTTATAATCTAATACTGTCATTAATTTTTATTGCTTAAATTATTCCAACTTTGACCATAGAGAGTTCTTTCAGGTCAGTCCTTCTGTCCTTCTCACATGACATAGACTTCTCATGTGCCTATCCTTTTTTCTTTCCCTTTCTTACTTTTCATCACTGTAAGATGATTCAGATTCATCTTGTATTTACCCTGCCCCAATCCTAGAATTAGCCATTTCTCAAAGAGTTAGGTTTTTAACATGAGTCATTGGGTAAATTGTGGTGTCATTTACTAAAATGGGTAAGACTGGAGTAAGAGGAGGAAGCCTGGGATATGTTATCTTTCTCTTTCTTTCTCTCTTTCTCTCCCTTCTTTCTTTCTTCTTTCTTTCTTCTTTCTTTTCTTTCTTTCTTTGTACCTTCCTTCCATTCTTTCTTTCTTTCTCTTTCTTTCTTTCTTTCTTTCCTTTCTTTCTTCCTTTCTTTCTTTCTTTCTTTCTTTCTTCTTCTTTCTTTCTTCCTTATTTTTTAATTATTTTTTGACATGTTAAAATTTGAAAAGCCTATTAGCCATTTAAGTGGAGCTGTAGATTAGAGTAGGCAGTGTGTATAAAAATCTAAAATTCCAAGAAGAGGTTCAGGCTACATATCTAAATTTAAGAATCACAAATAAATGGTGGTATTTAAAGACATAGGACCAGATCTGCTTTCTTAGGAAAGAGTCAGATAGAAAACTCTCAGACCTCAATCCATGAGAGGATCTAGAGGTTAGGAAGAATGGAAGAAATCAGGCAGGAAGGTTGAGAAAGGGAAGCAAATGAGGTAGGAGAAAACCCTACTCTGTGCATGGTATCTTGCAAGCCAGGTAATATAGCTCACCAGCTCAAGACTGAACTGAAAATAGCTCAAGACTGAACTGAAAATCTGAGTCAAACTCTCTTGAGATATTGAAGATAAGGACTGAAAATTTACCATTGGATTTGGTAATATTCAAATTCACTGATGATCTTGATAAATGCTATTTCAGTGGAACTGTGAAAATGAAGTCTAATTTTGGGGAGTTCAATATAGAATTACATCTGAGAAATGGAGAATACCTTCTTTTGGGAAGTTGCTACAAAATGGAGTGGAGAAATAAGTGATAGTGAGATGGGAAACTGATAGAAAGGGAATTTATTTTTAAGTTTGGAGATATTACAACATATTTGCAGACAAAGGGAATAATAGAGTGAAATAGGAGGGAAATGATGATGCAGAAGAAAGAGGGGATCGTTAAAGTAGCAAAGATGTAGAATTGGTGAGAGGAAATTATAATCCAAAGCTTAAGAGAAGGAGATGACCTTAGGTGGGAGAAAGAACAGTTTCTCCATCATAACAGGATTGAAGGCTGACTATATGGGTACAAGTATCAAGAGTACATGGAATATAGTACGAAGAAGGAAAGAAGTTCCAGGCCCTGGAGTTCTTTCAATTTTCTTAGAAGCAATATCATAAACTGAGATGGAAAAGATGGGAAGAAATGTTGGACAGTTGAAAAGAAGTAAAGGTGCCTTTTCATGGTATCACAGAGTTGAGTTATGAATTAATAAGGGAAATGTGATATTAGATTGTCAGGCACGACTACTGGGGACCCACTTGCAATAGCCTACATTTTCTCTAGTCATTATCGTCCATTCAGCTACTAGAGGCAGGTTCATAGTAGAAGAGAGCTGAGTTTAACTAGCTGATTTTTTTTTTTTTTTGTCACATTGATTTGAAGAAGAGAGAAAAAGTCCTTCATGGTGAGTGTATATGCGAGGAAGAGACTACAATGATGAATAACGGACCCTAAATTCAGTAAGTGGGGAAATGTGAACATGAGTGGGAAAACAGAAAAATGTGTAGAGGTCAAGAAAATTTTGTTGATGAAGTGTACGGTTTATTGGAGACTTTTCGTCACAAAGATTCTTTAAAGCTTCCCCATACCCTACTGATACATTGCTCTTGCAATGGTAGAATCTGAAACATCTTTTCAATCTCTTTTATGATAATCTGTCTAGTCAGGTTTGCACCTTTTCTTGGGTCAGTCTTGCTAATTTACAATTTTCTGGGAAATTATCTACTCCTTTAGGTTTTTCAAATTTTTACCTAAATTTTCACCCAAATTTTCTTATAGTTCTTGCAAATTCCTAGTAATTATAGTTATGTCTTTTCCCATGTCTTTAAATAGAGATCTATCTCAACTATTTCAGAGAATTGTTTGCACACTTTGGAGCACAGCTGATTGAGTGGAAGAATCCCATGGTGACCACCTGATATATAAATAGCCTAACTAGGACTGATTTAATTTCTTTTGATAACTCTTGTCCCCACTTTTACTGAAATAGAATGACTAAGTGCTATCATCATTTTAGAAACTTTTTTGGTCATGTGATACTCTTCATTATAGTTCAACACATATTAGGAAAAAATGGAAATTAATTATTTTGTTGTTTGTTAAAGAGTGGATTAAGGGCTGCATATATTTTGATAACCGCACTTTATCAGGTGTATGAAGGTACAAAATTGAAGTGGTATTGTTACTTAAGAAATCATTCTAAATAGAATCAATGTGATTGTCAGTGGCGTTTTATTCTCTTAAAAAAAATAGGGCCAAATTGTGCATGGCAGATTGGTCTTTCCTGCTAGATTCCTTTGCCCTAGGCCCTTTGCTTCTGTCAGGAAGTTGTCCTTCAGAGTGAAAGATGCTTTTGCTGGTTGCAGGCATATTAATTATGCAATACTGTATTTTGAGATGCAATTGCAAATATAACTAAACTATTGCCCTGAACTTACAAGTCGTATTATCGCCTTAGAAAACCTGAACAGCTAATTCACATTTCTTCATTTGTGTGCATAGACTATTTTCTTTTGACATACTGAAACTGTGAGATGAAGCAGGCTTCCAGACTTGCAGAAGTGATCAGCTTGGGGGTCTCAAACTCCGTGATCCTTGGAGGAACAAGTTTATTCTCAAATCCCCACATTTGCAAGAAAGTTATTTTTTTAGAGATGGCAACAGTTACGAATGTTTTAAACAAGTTATATTTCGTTATATCTAACCACTGAATTCATCCACTGTAAACAACACAAGCTGATCTTATAACTCAGTCAAGGCCACCACTGAGATGTGAACTTCAATGACCTCAGTCAAGTCTAGCATGGCTATTGATTAAAACATGCCAGCAAGAGCTTTGTGCCTCATTGACCTGCTAAAGGTGCCCTTTAGAGAAAATGTTGACAAACACAGGAGAGAGCCTTGACCCTCACTTGCCACTCTGAATGGCTGCTGGGATTTGTAAGTTGATTTGCAGTAATGTACATGGGCAACCGGCAAGCCACAGGGCCTGGAACTAGGAGAGGTGGTGTTCACCTTTCCCTCCAGCCCTGTGACATTGCAGAAGTTTCTAAAAGTGAAAACTGGTTCTCAGGGTATTTCTCAATTGAACCCCAGGTATCAGTAAAGACCAGATACAAACCATAAGTATTAGGTGCACGTTTTAAAATGATAATATAGGTTTATGTCAATTTTGTTTTTCACAGAACTCATAATCAGAAACTGAGGCTCTTTAGATGAGCACAACAAAAGATTTGTGAGGACAAATGATGTTGCATTTACATTAGTATACATATCCCAAGTCTTCCATAAATGTCACCCTCCTTGAATATTTTTCATAGTACCTGAGATAGTTATATGTGTCCACAAATCAGTCCCAGATGTCACTTGTCACTGCTAAGGCCACCCATGGGACTGCAATCCCACTCAAATAGTGGTGTTGTGAGTACTGCAAGTATTCTAGTTTGTTCTAAAGCCAAGTAACCGTGAGTATCCGTGTAGATACACGTAAAGTTTAAATGGAGAAAGAAGCTCCTGGAGACACAATTGTCCTGAGACAATTTTTTTCTTAAGGAGTTTTGATGTTTTAAGCTTGTTGAATGACATCAGCATAAGTTGTTCGCTCAGTCTATTTCTTCATTCAATAACCCATTTATAGTATTTCTACATTAGCTATTGTTATTGGCTACGATCAGTAATAGTTCATTTCTGGCTATTGTGGAAACACAATAAATGAACCACACTTCACAAGTTTCTCTACATCATGTTTAAGGAAAATTTTACACTTGTATATGGACATAATGATTTATCTTAACGTATTAGAATGGAAAGATTATTAATCTTTAGGAAAAGTAATTATATATATTTTAGTCTGGGGAAATAAAAGCATGTAATTACTGCCAGGATTTTATCATCTCTTTAAAGTATTGCACTAATCATAATAAATATTCATTGTGATTTTCATCAACTATCTAGCTACAGTATTTTGGTTGATTTTCCTGTTTATTTTTGTGTCTTGACGATACGAATCTCCTGGAGACTAGAAAGTTATTTAAATCTAGTGTAATGCTGATTGATAAGATAAAATGCCTTTAATTTCTTATCCATAGTAACAGTTGTTGATTGAATAACAGGTAAATAAATGAATGAACATGTATGAATGATTAGAAATTTACTACATTTTTCTAAGATGGATATTCTTTCTGCACTAATTTATATACAGTACGATCATTCAGTTCTAAATTTAATGCCTTATTTATATTCCAAGATTCCTATTGATTTTCCTCTGTGTCACATTATATTTACACCCTGTCGTCAGCTTTACTCTTTGAAAATATAACCTTATGTAACATATTGAAACATATTTTCTTTTTTAAGGAAAAAATAAGGAGATATCAACAGACTGAAAAGATGTTTTCAGAGGCATAGATTCTTCAGGAAGATACTGGCGTTCATAAGATCTCAAGGTTAGCATACATTATTATTTTCATGCTTTTACAGATCTGAGATATAACTGTGTCACTGCTCCGTGTTGTTATTGCTAATGTGTAATTGGATAATAAGGAAAAATGCTCTTATATAAAATACATATTTTTTAAAAGATCTTTTCAAAATTTTTAGAAATTCGTTTATACCGGAAATGTATTATTTCATTCAATTTGGGATGGTTACAAGAAAATATTGTTTTTGTAGAGAATCCATTGGTTATTAAAATTTTCTTCACTTTTTTAAAGGTTAACACTGTTAGCATAAAAATAAATGTTAGGCATTCCTATAAAATTTTATTTTTGATTTCTTAAGGAATGTACACCTATTTAGCAAATTTTTTATTTCTTTTGTATCTTTGGTTACAACATACACACATATATACATATAGTTTAAAAGGATAGCTGATCAGCAATTCTTCTAAAATTCTTAGAATCCCACTCCCCAACTTTCCCAAGTACAGTCAAAGAAATTTTACTCTTGTCAGAAAATGTGACCTCAATAAGATGACAGTTGATATGAATGAGCAAAAGGATATTTGAGGAACTTTTCTAAGTTGTTAGAATCATATGTCTAGAAAAGAAAAGCAAAATAAGCCTACTCTCATTAAACAGCTTTTTATAATAATAAACAAATGTAAAATATTCATTTGGAAGTTTGAGTTACAACGTAGGTGAAAATGGCTCATTCTAATGGGATAGCTTGAGAAAGTGAATGATTTCTGACTTCTTTATATTGTGGGACCCAATATGAAATATTCATGATTTTAAATGAAATGTATTAATGATTCTTATTTATTTATTTTTATTTGTTTTGTGTGTTTATTAATTTATCTTTATTGACATAACATTGGTTTATAACATTATGTAAGATGCATGTGTACAACGTTATATTTCTGCTTCTGTATACAACACAGCATGCTCACCATAAAAAATTTAGTTTCTGTCTGTTACCACAGAGTTGACCTTCCTTACCCATTCCCCACCCCTCCACCGCCTCCCAGCCCCTTCCTCTCTGGTAACCACTACTCTGTTCTCTGTAATGACCTTTTTATTTTTATTGCCTTGGTGAGGCTTGTCTTCAATATCTACTTGTTTTCCTCACTCATCCAAGGATATATTCATTCAAAATTTATTTAGGACTTACCATATGCAAGACAATGGCTGAGTGCTGCTTTGGTTGTTTCAAAATGAATAAGATATGGTTCTTGTTCTCGAGAATTGCCGAACCAATATGTTACTCGGAAATTAATTTTATTATTAACGCAAACAACACATAATTAAAAAGACAGGCTAGATTTAAAAGGGCATGTAATGAATTCTAAAGCACAATGGGAATTAGTTGGGGATTATTCATATTTTCACATTATGGCTTTTATTAGCCTACAATACTGAGAGTTAATACCAATGGGAATGATGCTCCGTTACAACCCACACTCAAGTGACCTTTTATTAAAGTAGCTCTTCAAGTACACCACAAGTAAGTAATATGAGATTCTAAGAAAGAAAAGTCTCTTTTTTTTGCCACAACTGCAAATTTAATGTTGTAGAAAATAGTTATGCAAACACATGAAAAGAACAAAGGTGAGCATTGCCTGCTTGGTTTTTCTTATTCCTGTACAGGCAACTTTATTAAGCTCACCAGAGAATCAAATCATTTCCCCAATGACCTAGAAAGGCAAGTAGATTTGCAATGCTTGTAATGTAGGTTTGAATGCTATAAACCCCTAAGGAATCCATATGCAAATAGCTGGATAAGTAAAGAGATTTGCAATGGAGTGGGAGTCCAAACTCTGTTGGAAATAGAATCCCATAGCACTCTGCTTCTCACAAAAAGCTTTTAGAAAGGTCATGTCTTAAGAAGTTAAAGGAAGTCAAGCAATTAAAAATAGTAAACATCGTTTTGAAAAGTCGGTGAAGACACCCCTTTCTTAATTATTCCATTAGAGTGGTTAAATTAATTTATATAAGAACTACAATCATTCAACAAATATTTATCAATTGCCTGCTATGTGCATGGGGGCAACAGCAGTGAATAAAATACACCAATATCCTTGCCTTAGTGGAATTACATTCTAAAGGGTGGAAATATATAATCAATAAAAAACAAAGTTAATTATATGTTACATTAGATGGTGATGGTGCTATGGAGAAAAAGAAAACAGGTAAAGAACATAGAATGTAAGGAGGGGTAGAATTTTTAAAGAGCCTAATAACCTAGTACTACATAATTTGTACAAAGGAGATAGATGTCACTTTTCCCCACATCGTGCCAACTAAAAGCAAGTATAGTGAAGTATAGCATCTGACGGTAAGTTTTCTAAATCATCATTTGCTAAGGTAAATATTTTAAAGTACGTAAAATAACTAGTATCTCAGTTTTGCTGGAAAGAAAAGACTTTTTAAAATGATAATACATTTACTACATGTACATGAAATACTGTCAAAGTGTTTGCAATAAAGAAATATACAACTGAACGTGGATTCATCCATTCACTTACTAAAGGATAAAGACTATAACTATCCATCTGTGTATGGGGGAAAATCAATCCATTTTTTAGAATTGAGTAAATATTATAGACCTAATAGTTAAAGATCTCTTATGACAATACATATAGATGATTCATGGTGCTAGAAGACTCTATATAATTTTTCTTTTTTTTAAAGAGTAACACTTTTTAAAAAAATTTTTATTTATTTATTTATTTATTTATTTATTTATTTATTTTTAGCTGTGTTGGGTCTTCGTTTCTGTGCGAGGGCTTTCTCTAGTTGCGGCGAGTGGGGCCACTCTTAATCGCGGTGCACGGGCCTCTCACTGTTGTGGCCTCTCTTGTTGCGGAGCACAAGCTCCAGATGTGCAGGCTCAGTAGTTGTGACTCACGGGCCTAGTTGCTCCATGGCATGTGGGATCTTCCCAGACCAGGGCTCGAACAGTGTCCCCTGCATGGCAGGCGGATTCTCAACCACTGCGCCACCAGGGAAGCCCAATTTTTTTACTGTTCTATCATCAGTCTTATTATCATTTTAGGAGAGTACTGAGTACTGGGATTGAAGACAGAAGGAAATTATTTAAACACCACCTCATTCACATAGTACACTAATTTTTTAAAAGACGTATGTGTTTCATTGTACATTTGATTTATTAGAAGAAGTGTGGAGATTTGGAAATTAAAATAAATCAATCTATTTGTGATCTTCAACAGATGAGTCATCAGGTTTCTTTTGATGGTAATCTGGTTAATTTTCCTGTGAAACATTAAGTGCTGAGCACAAGATTCTGGAGTTGTTTACAGGCCAGATAACCCTGCCCATTTTTTGGAGTCTGCACTATAGATGAACCCATCACATAAATTGACATTATCTTAAAAGCCATTCAGTCTTGACTTTACTGGATAAAATTGAAAAGTTTAGCCAACTTGGGGTGCAGAAAAGTAGTTAAATCAGTTTTTTCGTTGTTAATAAGTCAATGTGAAAGGAATATCCAGCCATCCAAAAGAACAAAATTTAGATTAAGAGGTTTCAAAACCTATTAAGTATTATAATTCGTTTAATCTTCCAAAACACAGGTATTATAAATAGTATTATCATCTAAAGGAAATAAATGTCCAGTACTGAAGTAGTAAAAGAAGTACAAAGTAAAGGTCACGATTGTTTAGAAGACCTATCTTAATTAAACCAAGGCAGTGGGTATATATAACATGCTGTATTGTAGACAGAAAAGATGGTCAGCTCTGTGAAGCTGACCAAATAGAGGCAACCAGCACAACAGTATTGTTTGTTTTGGGAAAACCAAAAGAAAAGAAAAAATAAGAGTTGCGGAGGACTAGTGGAAGATTATGGGAAAAACAAAGACTTCTTATGTAATGTCACTGTGTCAGAGATAGATTCCTCCCAAACCAACATTAATTTGCTAGATTCATCTAGAGACTTTGAAAGAAAGAACTAGAAACTCTCATTTAAGGGTAACTAAAACATGACTTTTCAAAAGCAAGTAGAAAATAGCAAATACTTTCCCTTAAATTCGCTCACTTTCATCTTCTGTATATGTGCTTTACAAAAGTTAAACCCAGGAATATTTTGCAGATTTGTACCACAAATCCAGTTCCCCATGGACTCTTCCAGATAATGACTCTTGCATCCTCTCACAAACCACCACACACAAATATACATCTTTGAATCTCACATCACCTGGCATGCCCATGTTTTGGGTTGTTCCTCCCTCTCCACCTTTCTTCAGTGGTTCTCCAAATGACTTCCTACCATTCTCCTTTTCCATCATTCTTATAAATGATCTGTCTAATCCAGGTTTCTCAACCTCAGCACTACTGACACTTTGATGGCATAATTTTTTGTTGAGGGGCTGTCCTGTGCACTGTAGGATGTTTAGCGGCCTCCCGGGCAGTAGTCGCCAGTAGTACTCCACCCTGCAAGTTGTGAAAACCTAAAATGTCTCCAGACATTGCCCAATGTCCCTTTGGGACAAAATTATCTCCAGATGAGAACCACTGATCAAATCCTAACCGTCACAACCTCAATAAGCATCCACTCCGTATCAACAACCTCCCAACCACCTACAGCATCTTGTTCTCCATCAAAACTCAACTGAGACACTTTAAATTCCAGCCCCCTTTGTTAAAGTGAAAACTCACTTCTGACCATCTGTATATGTTTTTAGTTCCCTTTTATTTGCTTACACCTGGCCTTGTATCTAAAATGTGTCTAACGGAAAAATGAGTGAGTATAGAATAAGTGAGAAAATTAGGGAAAAGGAAAAATAAGGTAAAAACATAAGATTGTCAGGAGTTGCAAATGAATAAACCCTTTTCCTCTCACTTTTTTTTTTCTTGAATTCATGGATTATTTCCATGTTCCCCAATCTTACTTGGAATTTTGGCTTGGACACCGGCAGCTCACCCCTCCACATTTCTTAGCCTGTCCTTTTTACACTGTACATGCAAACCTGAATCCATAGGGGAAATCTCTTTTCTTACATACAGGCACATGAGTGCTACAGGAGCAAATTATACCACTCTGCAGATAGATGGTTTTCTAATCTGAGTCAGCCCCTAAGTAGCATTCACTAATCCTTTCACTCTGACTGTGGTCAACCACCATTTCAAAACCATATCACCCCACCCAAGCCATGCAATCTCTCCCCTTCACTCTCAGTGCACCTGCTGTTTTGACAAGAAAATTAAGGTCATTGTGCGGAAACTACTTGTGCATCCTTGCAATTCCCTCCAGCACCAAACAGCAACATCTATCACCATTCTTTCTTTCCTCCAATCTTAAGGGGTCAGGAGTCCTTCCTGCTATTCAAGGCAAAGCGTGGATTTGATTTTATTCCCTATCACTGGTGCTGAGGCTTTTGCCATTAATTTCCCTTATGTCCTTTATCTTCAACTTTTTCTTCTTTGCTGGCCCTTTTCCTTCAACCTGTACACGCTCTTCAAACTTCTATCCAAAAAAGTAAATCAACAAATAAAAGCAAACTGACCTCTCCCTTCACTAGATTTCACTTGCTGCTACCATCCAATTTCTCTACTCCCCAGCTCATTCAAACTCTCCATAGCTGCGGTTATCTCCAACTTCCAAGGTTCAGTCACTCCTCAGCACAGTACGATCCGATTTCTAACCCCACTTAACAGAGCATGCTCTCTCTAAAGGCTCAGATGACCTGCAGCCCTTATCTTGACTGGTTCTCTCAGGGGTATTTGACACTGTTAACTTCATTTTTCTTCTTTCACTCCCTGGGCTGCTGTGACAAGCCTCCCTCTTGGTTTGCCTCATACCTTGGAGACCCTTTTATAAAGTCCCCTTTCACAGGCTCTTCTTTCTCTGTTCTTTCACAAAGTCAGGAATCACAACTCAAATACCAATAGGCAACCATAGGTGATATAAATGAGTGAAGTCAGCTCACTGAAAACAAGAAACACTGCGAGGGCCAAACAACTTGCCCATGAAAGGTCCTGATATTTCACTCTTGCTCACATGATAGTGTTCCCTAGAGACCCACCCTTAGCTTACTGCTCATCCACCCTCCTGGCTCTCCCTGATCAAGCAAAGCCACTCTTAAGACTTTATGAATGACATAGGCGGCAGTGACTCCAACCCTGTTCTTTGATTAAACTACAGAATTGCACATTACACATACACGTCTACAGGATATCAATGCCTAGTAAGGACAGACACAAAACCAAATCATCAGAGCAATGGAAATACAAAGTCCCAAAACAGACACTATATACATGTGATCATAACATGCAACAAAGAAATAATTATCAGTCAGTGGGGGGAGGCCTTCCAATGAAAGGCTGTTAACAACCCCAAGTACACATAATTAATTCGTGTCTGATAAAGAAGGCATTTTGAATGGGGAGAAGCAGGGAAGGACAATGGCTTACTTAGAAGAAGGTACTAGAACAATTCTTTAACTACGTGGGGAAAGATAAGGTGAGATCTATACATCATACTATATTGAAGTAAACTGCAGATAAAGATTTAAAATATTTTCAGAGATTTAAAATTACTTTAAATATTTTCAAATGTTTAAATTATTATTGAACATTCAGTAAATTCAATAGCTCACAGGTATTTATGTGCCTTGGGTTTAGGAAAGCACTTAAGCAATGCAAGAAAGCAAAAGAAAGGTGAAAAATCATTTATTTATATTTACAAACAATAAAATTTACTCTTCTTGGTGTACAGTTTCATGAGATTTGACAATTGCATAGGGTCATGTAACCTTCACCACAATCAAGATACAGAACAGTTTCATCACCCCCAAAATTCCCTTGAGGTGCCCCTTGTAGGCTCCTCCCCACCCTAATCCCTGGCAACTGATCTGTTTTAGGTCACTATAGTTTTGCCTTTTCCAGAATGTCATATCAATGGAAACATACAGAATGTAATCTTTTGCATCCGGCCTCTTTCCCTTAATTATAATACATTTGAGATAGATTTATGTTGTTGCATATTTCAATAGTTTTTTCCTTATTATTACTAAGTAGTATTCCATTGTATAGATGTATCACAGTTTGTTTATCCATTAAAGGACATTTGGGTTGTTTAGATTTGATGTTTTGAATAAGCCGCTATAAGGATCCAAGTAGAATTTTTTGTGGAGAGCTAAGTTTTCGTTTATCATGGGGAACAGCTCTGGTGGGATTGTGTGTCACATGTTAAGTTTATAACTTTCTAAGACACTACAAAAACGTATTCCAAAATGGCTTATATCATCTTGCATTTCCATCAGTAATGTATGAACATTCACACTGCTCCACACATTTACCAGTATTTGGTATTGCCAGTTTTTATTTAATTTATTTTATTCTAGCCATTCTAATTGTTGTGGTTTTTAATTTGTATGTCCTTAGTAAATAATAATATTGAGCATTTTTACTTGTGCTTATTCACCATCTATATACATATATACTTTTGTGAAGTGTTTGTTCAAATATTTTGTCCAATTTTTAAAAAGTCTTAATTATTTAGAGCAGTTTTAGGTTCACAGCAAAATTGAGAGGAAGGTACAGAGATTTTCCATATATTCCCCACCCCATACACATGCATAGCTTCCCCCATTATCAACATCCTTCACCAGAGTGGTAGCTTTGTTATAACTGATGAACCTACATTGACACATCGCCCAAAGTCCACGGTTTACATTAGGTTTCATTCTTGGTGTTGTGCATTGTATGGGTTTGGGTAAATGTATAACGACATCTATCCATCACTGTAGTATAATACAGAATATTTTCACTACCCTCCGAGTCCTTTGTGCTCCACCTATTTATCTTTCCTTCCCACCCTCAATCCCTGGCAACCACTGATCTTTTACTGTCTGCATCGCTTTTGCCTTTTCCAGAATGTCATATACTTGGAAGAGTATAGTACATAGCCTTCTCAGGTTGTCTTCTTTCACTTGATAATATGCATTTAAGTTTCCTCCCTGTCTTTTTGTGGCTGAAAAGCCACATTTATTTTTAGCACTAAAAAATATTCCATTGTCTGGATGTACCACACTTTTTTATCCATTCACCTACTAAAGGATATTTAAGTTTTGGTAATTATGAATAAAGCTCCTAGAAACATTCAGTTGCAGATTTTTTCATGGACGTAAGTTTCCAACCCCTTTGGGTAAATAACTGTTAAGTCATATGGTAAGAGTATGTTTAGCTTTGTAAGAAACCGCCAAACTGTCTTCCAAAGTGCCTGTACCATTCTGCATTCCCAGGAGCAATGAAGAGTTCCTATTGCTCCACATCCTTGCCAGCATTTGGTATTGTCAGTGTTTTGGATTTTGACCATTCTAATAGGTGTATAGTGGTATCTCATTTTTAAAATTTGCATTTTCCTGATGATACATGATGTGGAACATCTTTTCATATGCTATTTGCCATCTGTATATCTTTGGTGAGGTGTCCGTTCAGGTCTTTGCCCCATTTTTTAATCTTTTTTTTTCTTATTGTTGAGTTTTAAGAGTTCTTTGTATATATATATATATATATTTTTTTTTTTGCCTAATTTTTTTTTATTGAGTTGTTTTTTATTGTTTAGTTTTGAGAGTTCTTTATAAATATTCTGGATAAAATTCCTTTGGGAGATGTGGAATTTGCAAATATTTTCTCCTTTTGTGGCTCGTTTTTTGTGTTCTTGACTTTTTTCTTTCACAGAGTAAGAGTTTTTAACTTTGATGAAGTCATATTTATGAATTTTTTTCTTTTATGAATTAGGATTTTGGTGTTGTATCTAAGAGCTCTTTGCCTATCCCAAGGTCATAAAGATTTCACCTATTTTTCTTCTAAATATTTTATAATTTCATGTTTTACATTTAGGTATACGAACAATTTTGAGTAAATTTTTGTATAAGGTAAGAGACTGAGGTTCAATATTTTGCATACAGACATCCAACTGTTTCATCACTATTTTTCTTGAAGACTCTCTCTTCTTTAAATTGCCTCTGCACTTTTGTCAAAAATCAATCATATTTGTGTGGATCTATTTCTGGCCTCTCGATTTTGTCCCACTGATGTATGTATTTGTAATTTTTCCCATTATCACAGTCTTGATTCCTGTAGCTTTGTAGCAAGTCTTGAGATCAGATAGTGTGTGCCCTCTTCTTTTTTCAAAATTGCTCTGTCCTATGCATTTTAAAATCAGCTTGTCAATATCTAAAAAAAAAAATTCTTCTGGGGTTTTGATTGGAAATCATTGACATATATTTTTTAAATGCTCCAAATTAAACTTAAATTTAAAAATCTTGAAAAATATTCATTGTATATATAAGATACAGTCAATATTATTAAAATATGGAGAGTTGTTAGATATCATTAAGAAAATATAAACCTCATTAAGATAATTAGCAAGGCCTTGTGGGAACTTTTTACAAAAGATGTTCTGGTCAGCTCTAAATTTAAAAAATAATGTTAAAATAACAAGTAATCTAAAACATTTGATGTGTAATGGTCATATAAACATATAAAACTTTGGGAAATAATATAGCATACTGACAGAGAGCATCATTTTAAGGTCAGACTGAACTTTGAGTTCATTCTTTACTTATCTGTGAGGATTTAAGCAAACTTTCTAATGTTCAGATACTCTATCAATTAAGTAGAAGAAGATAAAGTCTGGTACATTGTAAACACAAAAGTGGATTATTATTGGTGAAGATGTGGAGAAATGAACTGTATCATACTGCAAAGGTGGACAAGTAAATTGGTTCAACTTTTCTCGAAGGCCATTTGCCATTATGTGTCAAATAATCGTACTCCTTACATATTCTTAGGAACTCCAAATATTTACAAACCTTAATGAAACAATCAATTATGAACACAAAACTATGTATACAAAGACGTTTATTAAGATAATATTTAGGGACATCCCTGGCGGTCCAGTGGTTAAGACTTCGCCTTCCAATGCAGGGGGTGCAGGTTCAATCCCTGGTTGGGGAGCTAAGATCCCACATGCCTTGTGGCCAAAAAACCAAAACAAGAATCAGAAGCAATATTGTAACAAATTCAATAAAGACTTTAAAAATGGTCCACATCAAAAAAATCTTTAAATATAATATTCAAAATAATGAAAATGGGAAACATCTGCATGTCTGAAAATAATGAAGTAATTAAATAAATTATTAAATATCCATGTAAAGTAATATCCTGAGATGGTTAAAATAAAGGTGTTCCACAGCATGTTTTATTATTATTGGTGACTTATCTGAAATATACCAATAAGTGAAAAAGTAGGCTATAAAACAGCTTTTACAGTATGATGTCATTTATGCTCTTAAATGATGTATATGCATGTAAGAAAGGATGATTATATAAATGCATATGTGTATGGGTGTATGCACATACACGCACGTACGTATAATAGAAGTGATTAGGTCTATGTGGTTGGGTGTAAATTTAATTAATTGCTTTTTTGGTGTTTTTCAGTAGTCTCCAAATTTCCTGAAAATACCTCTTATTATTACAAAAATAAGATAATTTAAAATATGGAATATGAAGGGATAGGAAATCATAAACTACATAAAAAAATAAATAGCCAACTACTTAAAACATTATTTATTTCATAGATGACAGTGAAGGGTGATTAGCCTTATTATTTAAGGAAATTCACAAATTAATATGAACATCAATAGGACTCCAATAGAAAAATGGCCTAAATTAATAGAACAGCATGCATAAAAATGAAATATAAGCAGCTGATAAACATATAAAAAACTTTGTCTTTAACAGTACTCAAAGAAATGGGAATAAAGTGTTATAATTTTATGTCTATCAAACCAGCACAGATTTTTTTATTGCATATCTGTTTCACGGACATATACTGTTGACGGAAATACATTAGTAGCAAACTATGTTAAACTTTCATATCCTTATGCTTTCTTATCTTAAACAATAAATTTCCAGACAAAAGCAAATATATCATAGCATTACATATAATTGTTTGAATCATTGAAAATAATAAGCGTGTTCTATAATAGGAGAATTGTTTTAAAATTTGTGGTACATCCAGAAGATATAATATAGACACATCCACTGAAATTTCATTTACAAGAAATTTTAATGACAAGAAAAATACTCATAATATGTTAGATGAGAAAAATAGACATGAAAAAGTGGAGAAAATATAAATTAAATATATAATAGGAGCATTAAAGTAAACCAAAGACAGAGAAATTAAATAAAATATTTTAAATTATTGTATAATAAAGTAAATTTTATAAATAGCATTTGGAAACAGATTTTTTTAAAAAAAGTAGAATGGCAAGTGATTTGTATTTTTAATTTCTAAATGTTCATAGTCTTTTTTCTATTGAGGTATACTTGATGTACAATACTACATAAGTTTCAGGAGTACAACATAGTCATTCACAATTTTTAAAGGTTATTTTCCAATTTTAGTCATTATAAAATATTGGCTATATTCCCTGTACAATATATCCTTGTAGCTTATTTATTTTATGCATAATATATCTATTAATCCCCTACCCCTATATTGCCCTTCCCTCCTTCCCTCTCCCCACTGGTAACCACTAGCTTGCTCTCTATATCTGTGAGTCTATTTCTTTTTTGTTATATTCACTAGTTTTTTAATTTTTTAGATTTTACATATAAGTGATATCTGTCTGATTTATTTCACCTAGCAAATACCCTCCAAGTCCATCCATGTTGTTGTGAATGGCAAAATTTCATTCTTTCTTATGGCTGAAGTAGTATTCCATTGTATATATATACCACACCTTCTTTATACATTCATTTGTTGATGGACACTAAATGTTCATAATTTTCATGTAAATCTTCATTTTTAAAAATTTGCTTATCTCCTATCTGTCTCAAACTTTTTCCTGCTACTGTGTTTACCATCTCATTTAAAAATAGCCAGTCATGTAAGTCAGGAAGCTTCTCACTCATCAGTCATTTCCAGAAAACCACGACCAAGTTTGACTAAGTCTTTTCTTCATGCTACTTCTCATCCCCTCCTGAGAGCTACGCTGTCACTACCACCGCTTTAATTCTGCTGCTCTTCATCTCTCAGCTGGATAAAGTGATAGCCTGTTGATGAGTTTCTCTGATTCCTCTTGTGTCCCTTCAAATCCATTCTCAATACAGCTCCCCGGAGGCTCAATCTAAAACAAATGTCTGACCATGACTTTCATTCACCCTCCTGCATTTCTTCAGCAATGTCCCATACATTGATAAGATTCAAGCCACTTGTCTCAAGTACCTGCTATTTGCATTCTTCTTCAGCATCTTCGCTCACCATGCTCAACCTTGATTCTACGTTTCATCATCCTGAACTCTTATACTCACCCCCTTGGCTCCATACCTTTGTGCCTTGACATAGACGCTTGTTCTGGTTGGAATGCTCTTCTGTTCATCCTCTCCTCTCTTTTTGTTGCTTCACTAATTCCTCTTTATACTGAAAGGATTAGACCTAGTGACTCCTCAAGTAGAAAAGTTTTTTTCAGAGCTTTTTCCATGTTCTAGCTCCTTATGTTTACTATCAGATTATTAACAGCTTTTTTTCAAATTATCTATTTACGTGTTATCCTCTCCTCAAGACCAGTGAGCTCCGAAGTATAACCTATGGGGTGAACAAGAAGATCTTTTGAGAAGCAAAGTAAAAATATTAGTGTCTCTGTTTCTGCTTGTTACTCATTTCTAATTTCTATGTTTAAGTATTCATATAATTGAGATAATATATTTGTACAATAATACATTGTATTATATATAAATGCATATACATACATATATAGGATTGCAGTGCATGCAGAAACTTTTTTTTGCTGGTGAGAGTGTATGGTTTACCATGCTTGAAGACCATTGCTCTGAAGTTTTGCAAGGGCAAGGAATATGCCTTTTTATCCATATTTTTATCCATATCCTTTTTATCCATATAGGGACTCTCTGTTGAACTTAACTGAAAGTAAGATTTTAACAAACTCTTATCCACATTTATGAAGTTGGTTGTGAAGTGATTAAAAATTTAGATTAAGGTGGAAAATCCTCTCTCTCTTGTTTACTAAACTTGATGTGTATGAGAGTTAGAGGGAATTTGAGAGAGAAAAATAGAAAGCAATAGGGAAAAAAATTCATATTAAAGTAACTTTCATTATTGCATATGGTTTTAAATCATGAGGAAATGAAGTTTTAACAGATGCATGCTTATAGTTTCCCAAAGGTACTTAAAATGCAACATTGTCTTAGACAAAAAGATTTATGAGAATTTATAAAAGGGAGCATAACTTTTCAAAGCTAATGAAATTTTGAGGACAGAGTGTGTTTGTGTATCCCAATTCTACAAGCTCAGAACTTGAAAGTCCTTTAAAAATTCCCTTTTCAAGGAGTTGCCCAGTTTACATATGCACTGGGATATCTACCAATCAGTATTAATACTAATTGATAGAAGGACCAGAAGTCTAAACCTGAGAGAAAAATTCCAGTCAAATGTTTGATTACCTTACAGTGAATGACTCTCCTAATTTTAATAAAATCATAGTTCTAGTTTTCTGTAATTCCAGACAAAGAATATAGGGAAAATGTAAAGGAAAGTCATCTTCCTGGTTTGTATAAGGACAAATGGTACACAAATGAATGAATAAAATATTTACAAGCTGTGTTTTGGTGTTGTTTTCAGGGAAAATTTGAAAGTATATATCTAAATATAACATCAGATGTTGGAAAGGAATTTTTCTCTTCTAATTAGTTTTTAAAAAATCTTTATGAACATGATGAATAAGGAGGACCTCTTGGATTTTTTTTTCTTACAAAATGTTATAGCTCTATGTTTTCCTGCCCCTGCTTCATTTTAAGTAGAGCTGATTCTAATTTAGTTGGTTTTTTAGGTTTTTAACATCAAGCCAAAAATAAACATCTAAAAATTTGTGTTACTCTTGGACAATTCTGTTCCACTCTAAGGCATACATTTCCTGAAACAGTGTTATTTTTATCTCACTCATGATTACCTTTAAGGATCAAAAGAAATGAATATATGGTATGTGGTATTTCTCACATGGCCCCATATATTAAGAAAAAATAAAAACTAACAGATGGAACCTATTTCAGAACACCTAAAAAAATCCCTTAGTTTTAAAGTTCTTTTGTTCTCCAAAATGATTTTTCAGAACAGGATAATATGGTATATCTTGAAGACAAACATTTAGGGAATTTTCTTCAACACAGGTTTGATTTCCAGTTGTCAACATCATATAACTAATTTCTTTTACAGCCAGCAGAGATGGTAGCTTCAGCCTTTCTGTTAAATATAAATGGGAAGTGTTGGAAAAATGGCTGCAATCTTATACTTAATTTTATCTCTAGGTATTCTACTTTCTAGATTTCTAAAGCAATAAATACAGCATAAGTAACAGTCAGAAACACAAAAGTGTAATTATAATAACATGAGTGTTTCCAAACTCTCCTTTTAATCAGCATCACCCTTATGTGAGACTGATTGGGAAGCTCATTCTGCTTTGAAATCTACTTTTTGATGCATCCCGTAACAATGCGAATCCCTTATTTAGCCACGTCTACTTGAAAATCAGTAAGGTTAAAGGGCATAACAAAGTGCTAACAGAGGCCAAGCTGCCTCATGCTCACATTATGTGCTCTATGTTGAAACTTCCAGAGGTTTATTGATGCAGTGGGACTAGAAAAATGAGAGCAGAACCAATTTTCTCCCTGGCCTTCACCCTTTCCCACAGACCACAAGATAACCACCGTTATCAAAAGGAAACTAAAATTTTCCTCTTCTGTTTTTTGTCAAACTAAAATAATGGGATTTCTTTTTTCTTCTCAAGGATGTTTCACTAGGTCAAATATAAATCTTAGCAGAATATTGCTTATGTTCAGAACAAGTAGTGTATTTCCTTTTCTTTCCCTCTATTACTGATATATGAATAATGAGTGTTAAAATGAACATATTTAAATGTGAAAGCTTTACACCAAGTTGACAAGAATTTTTAAATTGTATTTATGAATGGGCCAAATATGACTATGTTTTTTATTGTTTTCAACGTGTCTATTATGAAGATTTATGTTGATGAAGTCAATACCACATAAAATGAATCCTAGATCTAGGAGACAATTAATTCTTCTCATAACTGTAAAACTTGAAAAAAAATGTAAAGAAAGAAAATACAGTAAAAATAACGTGTGTGGTGAAATGATCTTATCACAAATTGTATTGGTTTCTTTAGTAAAGAACTATCTATGCTTTAAAAGTAAAGAATTAAACATATTCCGTTAAGACAAGGGCTGAAAACTGGCAGCCTGAAAACTGAAGATATATATTTTCTGGCTATCACAATTGGCTTTTTAGAAAATTAAATTTGCTGAATTTCCACTACTTTCCATTTTCTTATTCTGTGCTATTTCACGTATTTTGTTATCTCTCTGGCCCTGAAGTCATCTGGGTTTGTAACCCCAGCTTTAAAAAATTGTTTTTGCATGATTTTAAAAACATTAGCAAGTGTGCAGAACAGATTCTCTTATTTACTATCAGTAGACATGTAAATTCTTTACAATGTTTTTTGAGGTTATTAGGCAATATTTACTAAAACATTAATTCCTTTGAATCTTCTATCTCGCTGAATTTATTCTACAGAAACACTCATATAGGTGCGTAAAAGATGTTCACTGATAAATTGATGAAGAGTGAAAGATAGGAAACCTTCCAAATACCTGTCAATAATGTATTAGTTCAATAAATTATAGTAAATATATAATGGAATATTATATAGCTCTTTAATAAAAGAATGAGGTAGTTCTAATGCACGTGGATATGGAAATATATCAAGTAAATATTATTAAGTAAAAAAAGAGAGTGGCAAAATATTTTTGTGTTTGTGTGAATAATTATCTCATATTATTAAAATGATAATACATGACTATATTGCTAATGTATGCCAAACTGGTAATTGTAGCTATCTTTTATGAGGTGGGATCATGATGGGTTTCTTGTATTTTAAACCCATATTCCTGTAACATTTAAATAATTAGAGCAAGCATACATGACATATAATAAAAAGCTAAACTATAGACGTCCAAAACACTGACATTTTCTATAAAAAAATTATCAGTTAAGAAACAATTTTCCTATATTTATACCTTAGGCATAGCTTAAGAACAGTGGTATATAATATGGTCCAGATTGTAAACATTCATTTGATTATGTTTACAAGATTTTTGTTACTTTTTTTCTTATTTAAATGAATAGAATGCATTGTTAGAGATATGGATAAAATTGTTAAAATCTAACTCATTCTTAGGAAGAAGAAAAACAAATATTTAGTACATATTTCTCATAGACTTAAGAAAAGAAGCATATGTGGAGCTTCATGAAAACTTTTATGCTGTGGACCAGGTCTATTCTCAATGCATTAGATATTTCTTCTTTGACTCACATTTTAAAATTCTATAATAACCTGTTTTGGAAGGAAAGAAAAAGCGTATTCCTCCTGCTGTTGAGATGAAAAATTTGTCATCTCTGTCTTAATCATGAACTAGGCAGTGGGTTACAAAATAAACTTGGCAAAATTTAGATGCCCTGTCCTTGTAGACCATTTGGTCTACAAATGGACAGATGATATACGAGATGACCTTCTTGTCATCAAGGATAGGATCAAGAATGAGGCAAGCTTGCATGCAGAAGAAGGAATTTGCGTGCTAGCCTTGGAAAATTTTATGTCTGATCTGATCACAATGACAGGTTTATTGCCAAGATGAGAGGGAATTAAAACCTGGCTGGCCTAAGGGGAACTTGAGAATAAAGAGAGGATCACAGTCTGGAAAATGAGATCATGGCTTGGACTACTGTCATCATTATCAATAGCAAACATATACTGAGAACCCACTAGATGAAAGGCATTGAATTATGTGTGGTGAGGCTGTCATTATAAAACCCACAGGAGAAGCTGACAGAATGATATATATTTACACAGTTGATTTAATGGTATAGTTAGTCATTCTTGACATCACCAGAATTGGTAACATTCGAAAGTTTCTGTTTCCCATGAAACTATGACTCTTCTCCTTATAAAAATGCACACAAAAGTTTACATGTGAAATCAGAGGTTCATTCATTCACAGATCCCTGATTTTCTTTCAAAATGATTTTCTTAGGTTAACACTAAAGATGGAAAAGACAATCTGGTTTTGAACTCCAGGGTAATGTGCACATTTGTGAACCAATAATATGCTCTCAAAATTCATTTTAGTTAGATATGCTGACACAAACTTTCTGCGCATTTGTCAGTTTAAATATAAAGTGTTGAATATTCTGGTTGCTTGACAAACAGTAGTAGTTTTGTTGTTGTTATTGTTTTAAAGTTAGTCCAGGACGTGCAGACTCAAAGTTTTAAAATGTAGATTCATTTGACATCAAATTACTCTTGTTTATTTATTATTGATCATGATTAAACAGATTTCTTCAAAGTGAATCTGGGCATGCTTTTTACTTCTTCCCTAAGAATGAACTGACTAAGGTTTCCTCAACATCTCCATAAATTTCAGCTGAATACGATTTCACATGATTCCCCCCATCAATGAACATGTCAATATCCAATGACCACATGAAAACCATACTTTGTCATTTAAAGTATTGGTTTTGTCAGGCGTCGAATAGATGATAACTGTCTTTAAGGCTATATTATTCTGGGTGTTTACTGACCTCACCTTTACGAAATTACTCTTAGAATTTCTAGAGTGTGTGTTAAACGTGTTAAACCCTTCAATTCAACACACTAAACAGAAATGTGTATAAGATTGTGCTCTGCTTCTGCCACAGAGACACTGGCACAGACACAGATTCTGGTGGAATCTGCTCATTCTTCCAAAAGTGATATTTAGTCATGATCCACTATATCTAATTCTTTCCTGTGTGTCAGTCATAGGACACATTAAATGTTATATCACAGGAGAACAAGATTTTAAATTGTGTTTTCAATTAAATAGATGAATAAATAATATGCATTAATATTAATCAATATGTATTAATTAAGATCTGCAAAGAGACTATATGTTTCACTGGATATAGCCATTGTTTCCATATTGTATCAGATGTATGGTAGTCCCCAAAGGGAACTTGAGAAAAGGATCTATAAAACAAACAATCAAGCAGGAAATTCTGCCTTCCCTTTCCTCTCTCTATCTCAATGGGTTCTCCAAAAGAACTATCCACAGCAGTCCAGATTTCTACTTTTCACATCACTTTATTGTCTCTGTTGCCCCAGGACAGAAGATAAATCAATGTCTTCAAATGTCAGGAGAGAAGGATGGTGGATAACAAACTCGACTGTTACTGACACATTCAGTGCCATGCTGCTTTTTCGTGTTTATGGCAGAGGGACAAAACAAGGGGGAAAGAAGCTACTTACTGAGCGCCAGTGGGTTTACCAGCCGTGAACTCGTGAATACTGAGCTTTTGGGATTTGTTGACCACATGGTAAAGATACTCAGAGACTGAACAACAGGGGACCCAAAGGCCCTTTACATCAGAAACCTCACCTTAAATTTTCCAAATGACAATATCCCTGGATCCTAGACATATAATGAATGATATTTATCTGCTCTTTCACAAAAATGTTATATGAGGAGTAGCTGAAAGAGTTTTTGTCATCAATGAATATCTTTTATCAGTATTATAAGTGTACATGCGAGAAAAAATTTATCATTAACTTTAAACTCATTTGTTATGAGTTATTAGCAATTGTTCAGAATGTAACATCTCCTCTCAAAGAGCTTATAATTTTTTTTCACATTTCATTTATGGTAACTCAACGAAATATTATATTACTCACTCAGTACTTCCTTTTCTTTCTGTATCCTCTTAATGTTTCCTCACTTCTTTTGCTTGCTTTTCCTTTTCTCCATCCTCCCCTTTCTATTTTCTTCTCTTCTTATTGATCTTAGAGTTTCCTTCCCTCACCTTAATTAAATTTATGACCTAGAACTGCTGTTTGCCTTCCCTTTTTCTTTTTGATTTGTTCAGTTCAGGAAACATTTATTATCTACCATGTGCACAGACACTGAGAATCCTAAGTGAAGAAGAAATAGCTTCTGCCTTGAGGAAACTATGGACCTTTTTTCCCTTTGGCTCCTGAGGAGGGGTAAGAAAAACAAAACTAGAATGTTTGTGGATAAAGGGGAAGACAAATCCAGCCTTTATCTTTAGCATTATTAGCAAGAACCAGCTCTGCTTCAGCCGGATCCCTTAGCAGTTCAGTAGTGACTACAATTCCTTAAAGGGGCAAAATCCTTCATTCTACACTATAGGAATGTCTATAAATACAAATACCCCTGAGAGAAATCTAGTTAATTAAGCTCTTCCTATTTGAGATTCCCATGGTGCATTGTTTAATTTCTTTTATTATTATTATTATCATTATATACTATCCTGCCTCTAACTGTGCTATTTCCCCCAAAACAGTAGGAGAAAAGTGGGACAGGCCATTTTAAGGCCCTGGGATTCTAATTTCCAGCGATACCTTCATCCCTTTCCCTGGTATTCTTGCTTCTTTGAAGATTGTATTAGCTGCCTCTTCTTTCTCCTATCTCCATAAAGGAGTTAACTAATTCTGTGTTCTACACCACTTACCCACTGCCCCCACTTCCATTCCATCTCTTCCTCCGTAACTCTTGGGGAAGACGGGAGCGTGTCTAGTCTTCCACTATTTTCATATGATCTTAAAGAGCTATTTCATGGAATTGTTTTTGAAATGGATCATTGACATTTTCAATGACATCCTCCTTAGTATTTTGCCTTGACATTTCTCCCATTTTTTTCATAATCACCTCCAGGAATAGAAATAGTCTCTTGCTTCAGTTGAAGTGTCCCCCTCCCCTTCATTAAAGAGTAATGAAATGGCTTCTCTTTCACTGAATCTTGACATATTTTCTGGAATGTGACAATACATTTGTGAATGCTGTTTTAGGGACCCACACCTCATTTATGAAAGATCTAGCATCTGTTGCCATTGCTAGGTACCTGCCTTAGCCAATTCTCAAATAGCAAAAACAGTTATGTACAAATTTCTATCACTTCTTACTTCAAAATCACCCAAATATATTTAGAATTTTCCCCACATTTGGTGAAGAAATATTCTTAATGATGGATTTTAGGAAATATGAACTATCATGGGGTAGCAGGTTGGGAAAGTGAAGTGATATTTAAGCAACCAAGATAGGCTTAAATTTTCTTTGAGTTTTGTCCTTTATCTTTAAAATTCATGCAACTCTTTGCATGCAACTCCATGCTATATTTATGTATATTGTAATACAGTGGGATGTTTTGATTACTTACAGCATTTTCTTTAAGTTTTTTCATTAAAACTGATATATCAGTATGCATTGTTTTTACCCTGTGGTTTTGTGTTAGGTCTACCATGCCTCCCTTAATAGAGAAACAGGAATAGACAATAATTTGCTTTTTCCTTCCCCCTGCCCAACTAAGACACTGAATTTTTATGGTTAATCAACTTGATCTTCTTCCTTGTCATGTACAAACCCACTTTTCCCCTCACTCCTATGTGACGTTTCACCTGACATGATATAAAAGCCTCACTGATTTGTCCAATATTTGGTTATTTTTCCCAAATGAATGTGTATTTTTAACATTTTTACATAGATTCTTTTAGCTGTCTTTGAGAACTCCAAGAAAACAAAAGCTTTGTTTCTTAGTCTAATTTATAGTGTGACTTGTACAGCTAATGTATAACAAGATATTTAATAAATGCATTTTGATGATGATTTTTAAATTTCTTTTCCACAGCTTTCTTTATATAACCTTCTTGCTTGAATGAATGTGGATTTATATTTGCAATCAAGTGGTTACCTGCTAGAGATATGGCTAATAATAAGAAAGAAATCAGCAATAACAGTAGTGATTGTTGATATAAAAATGGCATACATTTTAAAAATTAATTTAATACATGCTTGGGCTTTTTTTGTTTTCATGTGAGACTGATTCTTGGTTAAGGGTGTCTGTTAGTGACTGTGCCAGAGCAAACTGTAAGGAAATTTCTTGACTTAAAACTAGAGTTACTGGGAATCAGAATAAATCCACAGGTGACGCCTAATTCTTGAACTTGAGAGATCTCCAGGTTTGCTGGTAATATGCCAATAAACCCAAAAGATGAAATGCTAGAAGTAATTGACCTGTAGTCCATCCCGAATGAAACAACATGAAATTACAGTACTCTCCGGCCCAAACCTCTAGCCTATTACTATTCCTGGAGAGCAGAGTGCATTGTCTCACTGAGGCAAGGTGCTGGCAGGCAACCAGTTCTCTCTCTTTTTTTGCTCTAAAATGCATTGAATAGGCTGTTGAACTTGTTTATATTATTTGCTTCAGTGGCTTGCCTTGGCAAATTACTCCCTGTCTTTATTGTGAAATTCAGTGTACTGGTAGTGTTTTAATTTTAGTTGGTAGCCCAGTGTTTAACATTTCCCCTAGTGTAAACAATATTGGATAAGTTGATATTCTTTCTGAGAAAGAAGCTTATAAAATTTATCTCATCCTCTATTTGGAATTCTTTTACCCAATACCAAGAAAGCCTTTATTTTTGCATTTAAAGTTATGTTTATTCTATGGGAAACATAATTAATACCTATGAACTTGTCCTTTGCTCTACTGCTGGGCAAGGCATTCTCTTCTTCAGCTCCTGCCAACGCTTAACTGTGAAGTCAGCTTCTCCTCATCATTCTCTGCTCACTAAGCCCTGGAGACACATGTAGACTTTCCCCTCCTATTCCACAAGACACCTCATTGATCTTTCCAGTTTTATTGCACCAGTTCTTTGTTTTCCACAGGAATCCCTGCTGGCTTTGTCCCTACAAGATTCTGGCTGCATTCTGAATTACCTACGTAGTCTAAATCTCTAAAGCCTGAACTCTGGATTCTGGTAAATTAGAGGGAGAATTTAGCTGCCTGGCCTGTCTGGAAAGGATAATCCATTTCTGTGGTTGGTAGTTTGGTAGCCATTCTGTATTTATCTTTAACATAGTTTCTGTATAATTTGTATAATTTATGCATCTAGAAATAACATCACAGGAACATTTTGCATATATTTTAAAAAATCAAATATTTCTATATGGCAAGGTTTTCTCTGAAAAGCATGCCTTTCCAAAGAAAATGTTGCATTATAACATCTTGTATTGCTCTGACTGCTTGAATTTGGAGTCAGTATTTTATATTCCATCAAACATTCAACTTCTTTTACTTGAATATTCATCTGAAGGATCAGTTAATGTTCAGAGTTCAAATTTCGGCTCAGTCCCTGTCTAGAGCTTCTGGCTTCTTTCTACCTGATTACCTGCTACGTAATTACATCCTCTCTACCAAATGGATGTTTTAGACCGTGAGAAAAGGTTGTCACGTTCTTTTACTTATTGTGTAATTCACATATTGGAGATTATAGACGTTCATAAAGGAAAAGCCCTTTTGCCTTATTCTCTACCTGATGACTTTTCACATAGCTTCTAGAATGCAGGCTCTCAGTGGAAATCTGTTCACCACTCCAATGTCCTTGCTGATAGTTTCCAAACATAGCTATCACAGCCTTGGAGCAGTGATTAGAATTTTCAAAGATATCTTTCAAATTGCCTGTTCCTTTCCAGAACTTCTGATAACTTCATCCCAACACTCCTGACACTTTAGTCCCTCCCCTGGAAAATTAGTTTGCTGAATGCAGAATATCGCTGATAGGACTGTTCTGTGCAAGTGAATGATGTGGAGAAAGTAAAAGTGTTGACTACCAGACCTTTGAAACTTAGATGAAGCTTTCTGGGAAAAAATAAAAAGCCCATACACACAAATTTTTGCATATACTTTCCTAGGACTCATGAATCTCTTAAAACTCCCTATTACCATTTGGTGTTGATCTTGTCAGCATTAGTGAAAAAAAAAAAAAAAATATATATATATATATATATGTGTGTATATATATAATATATGTGAGATTTATATTGTGAAATATATATAGTGAAATATAGTATATGTATATGCATGTAAGTATATATGTATATAAACATGTAATACTTAAACAAAAAGACTCAAGCAATTCATTATGTATCATTAACTCCTTTTTTCAGTTGTCAATATATTATGCATCTCTTCTCATATCAGCATTTATCCAATGACCTCATAATTTTAATGACTGAATAGTATTACACCATAGGTATATCAGATTACATAGTAAATCCTCTATTTCTAAACAATGAGATTGCTTATATTTTTCCACTATTCATAGTGATCCTTAGAGTTAAGTGCTTAAATACATTTATGATTGTTGTCTCTGCATAAATTCTTAGAAATGAATTTTAGGACTTTTGATAAGAAATGCCAATCAGTGGACATTTATCTTGCATATTCTAATTCCAACTGATCATAGTATTCTCTCTTAGTAGTAAAGTTTTACGTTGGAATAAATATGATTTTTCAGGAATATTCATAATCTTCAAGATTTCTGGTGACAAGTCTTTATGGAGTATGCAGGGTTAAATCTGAATGATATTTTTCTGAATTTACCAAGGATCTGTGCTTTTGTAAGCAGCAGTAGATTCTCAAACTCCTCTGAAACAGATCAAACAATTAATTAGCTCTTACTAGTAGTTGAGATATGTTATGTGGTTGTGTTCTCTCCTGAACACGCCGAGGGTGACAGTTATCTGGCTTCCTGAATTGGCTAAAACATCAATCAACTCACATTTAATTTGAGGCTTTGGGATTATCTACCTTTACTAGACCAGGTTGTTTCATCCATCTTCCTTAACTATGCCCAGCGTCTCCCTGAACTGCAGAGCTATAGTTGCCCTTGTCTCTAAGGCCTTCCTGGATTCTTATATTTGTTATTCTTTTTACTACTGGAATTTTTATCTAATTGGTTTGCTTTTTTTTTTAATAGAAGAAAATATTTGTAGCAAAGGGCATGCAACTTAAAAGTACATTTAGTTAGGAAAGATAGAAATAGAAGTTAGTTGAAATGATTTAAGTGAAATATTGTGAACATTTCAATTATATTTTAATCAGAATTTGAAACTGGTATGTGACTATTACCACATCTCCATTATCATTTAGCTATAGCTTTAAAAGGTCAAATATGTTATTTTCTATCTGTTAAAAAAAAAGCTGGGCTTCCCTGGTGGCGCAGTGGTTGAGAATCTGCCTGCCAATGCAGGGGACACGGGTTCGAGCCCTGGTCTGGGAAGATCCCACATGCCGCAGAGCAACTAGGCCCGTGAGCCGCAACTACTGAGCCTGCGCGTCTGGAGCCTGTGCTCTGCAACAAGAGAGGCCGCGACAGTGAGAGGCCTGTGCACCGCGGTGAAGAGTGGCCCCCGCTTGCCGCAACTGGAGAAAGCCCTTGCACAGAAACAAAGACCCAACACAGCCATAAATAAATAAATAAAATAAAATAAAATTAAAAAGCTGATTTACCACGGATAGAGGAGAAGACTTCTCAGTCATCAAGCTCAATTATTTTCTCCTTATTCAGGATTTGTTGATGTTCTAATGAAGGTAGAAGTTGATTAAAATAGTAGGATTTAACTTATTTTGAAGTTGCAATAAAATCAGTGGTTTTAAATCATTCATTCAATAAATATTGATTAACTTTCTATTTTATGTGCAAGACACTATTCTAGGGCCTTGAACACATCAACAAACAAGATGAAGATACCTTCCCTATAAGAATTTACTTCCTAACAACAGAAGATAGACAATTAGCAATTAATGTAATATTATGTTCTGTGTATATATCGTGTAATGTATATAATGTATATATCATATATATTATAATATAGATTCTGTATATATAATCTATAATGTAGATTCTGTATATGTAAACTATCCAGAATATCATATAGTAGGTTAGAAAGTGATAAGGAAAAAAGAAAAATAGAACTGGGGAAGTAAGATCCGAAGTGCAGAGTAGGAGGGTGGGCAGATTGTAGTATTAAATAAGGTGGACAGTTTACTGAGAGAAGGACAGAATTGGAAGAAGTGGAGGAGGTAGTCAAGGGTTACCAGGGGCAATAGTGATCCAGGCAGAGGGGACAACCAGAATGGGGGCCCTTAGGTGGGAGTGACTCCACTTAAAAGACAGCAATGAGGCCAGGGATGGCATGAATGATTAAGAAGAATGACTAAGAAAAGAGTTGTAGGTGATAAATTCAAAGAAGTAAAGGGGTCTTGTTTACATAGACCCTTTTCACTAGTGAAAAACTTTATTACTCTGAGTAAATGGAAGAGCCCTTGAAAGGTTTTGGGAAGAAGGTGACGTGATCTGACTTAGACATTTAAAAGGATCTGCCAGGCTGCTGTATTAAAAACTGTAAAAGAGAAAAAAGGCAGAAGGGAGACCTCTTAGGAAGTTTGGACCAGGGTGATAGCAGTGGAGGTGTAAGAAGTGGTCTAATTTTGGATGTTTTGTAGATAGTTGCAATGGGACTTATTGACAGGTTGTGAAGTGCTAGAAAAAGAGAGAAGACAAACATAACAGAGCAACTGGGATCAAAATATGATCAGTGGAGATGGAGAAGGCCACGTATAACAGGACTGAATAGGGGAAATCAGAAGTTCAGGTGAGGATAAAAAGTTTAAAATATCCATTATACATTCAAGCGGAGATAGTGAGGATGCAGGTAGGTATTGCAGCGTGGAGTTAGGAGAACAGCCTGGACCAAATATATAGCTTCAGCAGGGAGATGATATGTAAAACCACGAGAGAGCATGAGATCACAAAGGCAGTAAATGTAAATAGAGAAAAGATCCAAAAACTGAGACCTGACCCTCTCCAATTTAATCAAGAGGTTGGGGAGAAGAGGACTACCAGAAAAGGAGACTGAGAAGGACTAAAATAGTGAAGTAGGAGAAAAGACAAAGGATGTGACATCATGGATCACAAGAATGTGCATCAAAGAGAAGGAAGTGATTGGTTGTGTCAATTGATTCTGATAGGCCAAGGAAAGGCAGATTGAGAATTGGCCATTGCATTTAACGATATGGAGATCACTGCTGGTCTTGATGAGAGCTGCTTTAGTGGGTCAGTGGAATTAAAGCCTGACTTAAGTGGATTTAAGAGAGAATGGGTGGAGAAGATTTAGTGTATGTGTAGATAGTTATTTCAAGAAGTTTTGCTACAAAGGGGAGCAAAGAAGGGGGGCAGTAACTGGATGGGAAATGGTGTTGGGAGAAGGTTGTCATTTTCTTAACTGGGAGAGACAACAGCATATTTATATGAGAAGGATCCAGTGGAGAGTGAACAATTAATGACGTGGCAGAAGGAGAGAATTGCTGGCTCAGTGTCCTTGAGTAAGCAAGACGGGGTAGGGTCTAATACATAAGGGAGGTGAGCATATTGGGAAAATTTTAATATACTGTTTTTACACTACATGACAGTCTCGTTATAAATAGTTCAAAGAGTACAAGATTCAGAGTAGAAGTGGGTGGCATGTGGATAGGTATCTGGGCTTACTGTCACTTATTTCTAGGTTATTAATTCTTAACCAGGGGCCATGAGGTTATTGACCATATCTATCTTATTTATTCTGTGTGCCTAGCGCCTAGGATGGGTTCTGGCGCATTAAAGAGGTGCTTAATAAATATTTTCTAATTGACTGATTAGGTGAAGGAGATGTTTTATTTTCTGTATTTCTTACATTTAGCATAATTTACCCTTATTACTTTTTTCCTCCCAGTTTTATTGAGATATAATTGACATATAACACTGTATAAGTTTAAAATGTATACCCTTATTACTTTTTAAATTAAAAAATGAACATTATTAATCTTAAAGAAATGAATGGAACCAGGAATCTATAATTGGTGATTTCAAGTGAAAAGCAATATTTAAAAAATAAACTACCTTGGGCGACTTGCTAAATACTGTGTAATTCTGAACTGTTGACTGAAAAAAAAAAATGCACAACAAGAGTTGTGAGTTAAGTTTTATTTGGGGCAAAATGAGGACTATAGCCCAGGAGACAGCATCTCAGATAGCTCTGAGGAACTGCTCCAGAGAAGTAAGGCGAAGGTCAGTGTTATATATGATTTTAGTGAAGGCGGTACATGCAGTGAAGCACACATGTCGGCAGAGGCTTGCTGCTAGTCACGAGGAGCAGATGTCTCCATTCATGATTTCAGTGCTTTTCTAGATATGAGGAGATGCAAGAATTTGGGCTCATAAAATCTTCTCCTGAAAATATCTAAATATCTGAAGGCCTGTTTTGCCAGTTTGTCCCAGAGCACAGAGTGCCTCATTCCTGATCTCCACCCTGAATTCCTTTTAGGGTGTGTTGACGGTCAGAGGTTGCAGCAGCTAGTGACTAAATCCTTGCAGAGGCAGATGGCAAATGCCAATTTTTAGATGGCAAAACCAAAATAAAAATAGTATGTATTGGATGCCAATAATGTGGTAGGGTTTTACATTTACGTAGTAAGATATCACAGCTAACCCCGTTTTATAGATGAGGAAACCAAAGCTTAGAGATGTTAAGTATCTTGACAGAAATCACAAGGTGAAGTGAAAGACATGGACTCAACCAAGGTCTGTCTGACTTCCTGCTCTTCCCTACTTCACAAATCTGTCTTTTGCAATGCTGGTACCCTGCATAAAAATATTACCCGAAAACCTAATGCAACATTTTCTTTGTATCAGATTCATTCCAAGCAGTTTCTTCACCACATAAATTCAGAATTGTTTCCTAGCAGTATTATCTTGGCTTAAAATGTATTTTTAATCAGTAGCCTTTTAAGAAATGTAGAAGCACATTTGAACGAGTTCAGAGGATTTTCCTCAAATAACAAGGTGCAGCCGGATTGCTTTTTCTGATACGTACCTGTCTTTCCTCCCAGGGGAAGGTGGGAGAAGAGAAGGAGCTTACAGTATGGAAACCCATTTATAGTTTGAGACCCTGGAAAACATTACAAAGCAGAAAGTGAATTATTTGTCCTTTTGTCTAAGTTGGAATTCTAACTGACTTAGAGTACAGAATTTAATTCATTGGATAGGCATCTGGGATTACTTTAGCCATATTCTGATTTTTTTAAAGTTTGAAGTATATTAGTAAGCACTGTGAAAATCTTTTCAAATAATATTAAATATATTAAGTAAAACTGAAAGTTTCTTCTTTGTCTCCCTTCTCCTAATGATAAGCATAGTCAAAGCTGACTGTGTCTTTTTTCAAGCCTTTTTCTGTGTACAGTAAAAACATTATCTCGGTGTTCTCTGCTTTGGAACATACGTAGGAACCACACTCACTTTTACATCTGCAGAGCATCCCATGTTATGAATGTGTCATTACTCATTTAACTATTTCCCTATGGAAGGACATTTGAAATTCTTTTCAATTTTTCACTGTTACAGATAGTGCTACAATAAGCACCTATGTATTTCCAGAGAATATGTTCCTAGACATATAATTACTGGTCAAAAGCATTGGGCATTCAAAAATTTTGACAGATAGTGCCAAATTACTGAAAAAAAAAGCTGCTCCGCAACGAAGTAGGCAAAAGCTTTCTATCATAGCCCTTTGCCAACACTGAATATCATCAGTCTTGAAATCTGCCGATTTGAGGTGTGTGTGTGTGTGTGCTTTATTGGTATCTCTGGATTTTAATTTGCATTGCCCTGATTATTAAAGAGGTTGAGCATCTTTTCATCTGTATATTGGCAGTTGGCCTTTCTTTTTTCTATTAAGTATCTGCATAGAATTCAAAATATGCCCAGTTTCTCAGTGATTTCTCCTTTTAGGTTTGACTGAAATACTCCAGAGAGTACCCAAGTTTTACCCAGGAAATAAGAGTACATGTGCAGATCATTATTTTCAAAATGGAAAGTATATTTCTTTTTGTGGATTTTTTTCTTGACTATAAAAGTAAGTCATGATAATGATAAGAAAAACAAGATCCAGGTGTGCAGAAAACCATTTTTAAAAAACTATTAAGAACACAATTAAGAAAAATGTTAAAACCTGTTACAATAACAACCCAGAGGTACCCACTATCAACATTTGGGTGGATATATACACTTTATTTTGTAGCATACCATTTTACAAAAGTGATAAAAGATGATAGTACACATTGTTTTTAAACAATTTGAAGTATTTTAAATTGTAATTTATTTTGTTTTTATTGTGAAAATAATGCACACTCATGGTAAAGCACACAAATACCTAGAAAAGTGTAATGTGGAACTCAAAACTTTCCGCTCAACCCTGCTCCTGCACAAGCTAACTTTTTGGTTTGCTAAATTATGTCCTCAACAATTGCCTTATTATTTTTGTGTTCAGACCCATGGAGAAAGCCTACTTAAGCAATAATGAAGTGAAAATTCCCTCAAAATATGCACTGGTATTAATTAATCACAGAATTTTGCTTTTCCTGAAGTATCATGGACAAAATATAGCCATGGGGTAAGAAGACATGATTGGAGTCCCATTTCTGCCGTGTATTAATAGTCTGACATTAAGAACTACTTCACTCCTCCTCAGATGTAAACTGGGATTAGTAACGCATACCCTCCAAGATACTCTGAGGATTAAGTGACATTACTGCCTGACACATGGCAAAGTGCCCAATAAATACGTTTGAATTTGAATTATCCAAACTATTCCATATAACTATATTTATCTTATAACTATTTATACAGGAAATAATGTTATTTTCACATCATTTATTTATAACCAAAAGTCTTTGACTTACCACAAAGATGGCAAACAAGACTTCAAGTGTTGTGACATAAAACATAAGAGCTTCACTAGGTCATAACATTTATTATTTTCAAGCACAGGGCATCTAAATTGTTTGGAAATCATTACGTCCTAAAAATTGAGAAGTGTAAATATGAGCAAGCACATAAAACCTAGTAGCGTCATTTTTTTTTTTAAACATCTTTATTGAAGTATAATTGCTTTACAATGGTGAGTTAGTTTCTGCTTTATAACAAAGTGAATCAGTTATACATATACATATGTTCCCATATCTCTTCCCTCTTGCATCTCCCTCCCTCCCACCCTCCCCATCCCACCCCTCTAGGTGGTCACAAAGCACCGAGCTGATCTCCCTGTGCTATGCGGCTGCTTCCTACTAGCTATCTATTTTACATTTGGTAGTGTATATATGTCCATGACACTCTCCCACCCTGTCACATCTCACCCCTCCCCCTCCCCATATCCTGAAGTCCATTCTCTAGTAGGTCTGTGTCTTTATTCCCGTCTTGCAACTAGGTTCTTCATGGCCTTTTTTTTTTTCCCTTAGACTCCATATATATGTGTTAGCATACTGTATTTGTTTTTCTCTTTCTGACTTACTTCACTCTGTATGACAGACTCTAACTCCATCCACCTCATTACAAATACCTCCATTTCATTTCTTTTTATGGCTGAGTAATATTCCATTGTATATATGTGCCACATCTTCTTTATCCATTCATCTGATGATGGACACTTAGGTTGCTTCCATGTCCTGGCTATTGTAGATAGAGCTGCAATGAACATTTTTGTACATGACTCTTTTTGAACTATGGTTTTCTCAGGGTATATGCCCAGTAGTGGGATTGCTGGGTTGTATGGTAGTTCTATTTTTAGTTTTTTAAGGAACCTCCATACTGTTCTCCATAGTGGCTGTATCAATTTACATTCCCACCAACAGTGCAAGAGTGTTCCCTTTCCTCCACACCCTCTCCAGCATTTATTGTTTCTAGATTTTTTGATGATGGCCATTCTGACCGGTGTGAGATGATATCTCATTGTAGTTTTGATTTGCATTTCTCTAATGATTAATGATGTTGAGCATTCTTTCATGTGTCTGTTGGCAATCTGTATATCTTCTTTGGAGAAATGTCTATTTAGGTCTTCTGCCCATTTTTGGATTGGGTTGTTCGTTTTTTTGTTATTGAGCTGCATGAGCTGCTTGTAAATCTTGGAGATTAATCCTTTGTCCGTTACATTTTTTTTTTTACATGACATTTGAGTAGCATGTTTAATCATGGTATCTCAATATTCCTGTGAAGAATCTACTGTGGACAGGATAGTCTTTAAATAGAAGGTTTAGACAGAATTATGTCAAAAATTAATACAACCCATATTCATGGCATTTTTCAAAACTACTCCTTTAGGAATTTCTATTCCAGTCTAAATAAAAAGGGAATTAGCTTTTAAAAATATTTTCCCACTACTTACTTTGCTATCCTTTCAACTTGTTTTGGTAATTGTTTTACTGAGGTTATATATATGTATATATGTATATTTTACTGAGGATATATATATATATATATATATATACACACACACTGTGTATATATAGTAGTAAAGAGTTCTATGGCTTACTTAAGGGAAACTTCTTTTGAATTCTTGAATTCTTTGAATCTGGCTACTTAATCTGCTCTTAGTTATATTGAGATTGCCTGCAGGAATAATTTTGAGCTGGTGTTTCATATTGTGAAGATGATTCTATTTATAATCTGAGCTAATAGACACTGCATTTTTATGAAGTCTTCATCTCAGAGCCCTATTAAATCGGGGAAGTACCAGAAATGGTTGTCACTTTTTCAATGTAAAAATACCAATATGAAAGAAGGCAAAATGTGCCTTTGATATTGTAGAATATTATTGTAAGTAAGGCCTTACTTTAGAGGGCAGTTGAATACATCAGTGAGCCTGCGGATGAATTACGATGTGATCCTGTGGGAAAAAGAAAAATCAAGGGGAACAGAGTGGACAATTTATTTTGAATAGAGTGGGAATGGTATTAACAGCTCAATTAAGTACCAATGGTTTAGAATTAGCTAAAAGTCATTGTCTTCCTGGGACAAATATATTCTAGCTTTTCTAACTTGCTTTATGTTTCACATAAATGCGAACTAAAATGTGTTTACATCTTTCCTGTTGACAACAGAGCAAGCCAAAAAAGGCTTCATTTGCTGAGTGGAAATGAAGATTCATCCATCTTTGCTTTCTAGAACACTGTCAGGGCACAAATCCTTTAAGTTTCTATATTTAGGCTAATGTAGATACATTTTCACTGGAGAAGTTTGGCCCAACTGTTCTGAATCTTCCACATTCCTCGCTGTCCTACTTTCTCTCTCCGTCTCCAGCACATGTTCACCAGCTATGTCTTAGGAGGCACCATCACTCCAGAGGTGAATAATGTTTTCTCATCAGTCGCACTGGATTCAGGCCTCTGACAAGAACAGCTATTTGATAGAATGACAGTGGTCAGCTTTTCCTCAAACATAGTTTCTCTGCATTTTTAGTTTTATCACGTAATCTCACTTTCTCCACCTCACCTCCTGAAGAAGACTCTTTTTTTTTTTTTAACCTCTGAAGTTGCTCTTTCAGATCCACCTTCTCTTACCTTTTTCTATCATCTGCTTCCAGAGCTAGACAGCTTTCACAGTCCCTTCCTGTGTTCTCATTCTTTGATTCCAAATCTGCCTGAGCTTTAAATGTAATTCCAAGGTCATTCCCCCACAGAGTGTTGAAGCTCCTGTTTCACACTTGCTAGAACAGGCTAATACCCCTAATCATTTCATCTCCACTCAGAACCCTAGGATAGGCACACTGTTATGTGTTCTCCCAACCCAAGTGTGAACTCTGTACAAGGATGTTGAAACAGACATTTAAAAAGTTCCCACTAAGAGAAAATGAAGGATCCTTCACACCTTATTTCCATAATGCTTTATCTATTTCCCCCCAAATCTTTTAGTCTCCCCCAATACCCAAGTGAATGGTGGGAATTCCTGCTGTTTGTCTCTCTACGACTCAGCTTTCTCTTTCTCTGTTATCCCTGAGTGCTAAGTTACAAGTGGAGATAGAGAAATTACATATTAAAAACTCTCATGTGTATCCAGCAATGGCAGAAGTCAGCTTCAAAAGCCCCTGCAGATCTTGATAATAACGATTTCTTTCTAATTCTCGTTGTTCATTGCTAAAATAGAAAGCTGGGAGCAGGACAAAATTGTATTCCCAGAGAAATCTAAACAGTAGCTCTTCATAACAAAGTAAAAATAATGTTCACTGATTTGCAAACTTTATGGGTATATCGTAAAATATTGGGTCACCACTCTGGATCTGGTAACAAAACAAAAATATGTAGATTATTCTGAAAAGAACAGCTCAGAACTCCAAGTTTAAGCTGTAATGCCAACCTGTTCTCAAATGAGACAGATACATGGAAAGAAATCTTCAGAGGGCTTTTTAAGAGTTGCCAAAGATATACAGAAATTCAATAAATAGAAAAAGTGTGGAAAAGCATTCCCATTTATTTTCAATGAAGAATCTAGCCTATTCTCATGACATAATGATAAACAACAAGAGAGCCTACGTCCTTGATTTGTGAAGACTTTATGAAGAACACTATCCTCCAGAATACTGAGAACTCACATTGCTGGGAAGGCCAGTGTTCTGACAAAATCTCTGACCGATTCTCTTGCCCTACCTTTTTCATTTATAAGCATGTTGGGCAGAGCGGCTCAAATGGAAATTTAATTAAAAGAGAAAAAAGCTACCAGTTTTTCTTCAGATAGGTAAATCATGATTTTATGGAATTTCTGATTAATATCAGTGTATTATATACCAAAATCGTCTCATCACAGGAATTCTACTTCCTGGTGCCCTTAAGCCCATTCCCTTCAGACTCCTGCAGCCGTCTCCAACGGTAATCTGGACAGAAAACCAAACATCTGTTCTAGCATAATACTCATCCTGCATCAGCCAGTGTTAAGGTGAGATATGCTTTGGTGTTTGCAACATAGTTGTCAGCTATGGACTTGGTAGGATAATAAAAGTTAATATTTATTGAGTTCACCATGGACTAGTACACTCATATCTTCTTTAATCCTCAGTAACCTGAAAGGTACAAATTATCATTATCTCTGTACACAGCCATCTACAACCCCCATATCACCCCCTCCTTCCCTGAAAATTTTAGCTTTTGTCTTACTGTTACTCTCCCTAACATCATACCTTCATAACCTAATTCTTGGTTATATCAATATCCATGTAAATAAGCCTTTCAGTGGTAGGTTTCTGACTACCTTCTCCAATAGCTTTATCTTTTACTTTCCTCCTGTGTACATACCATACAACTGTTCATAACCAATAATTGTAACCCTTCCATGATCTCCATTCTCTAACTACCTCCTATCTTACTTGCTTCCTCCCCCTAGTAATATGATTCTTATAATCCTTCAACCCCATTGGGACCTACCATGCATGGATCCCACCACCTTTCCACTCATCTCTTCCTTTCTTCCCAAAATAAACTAGATTCCATGGTCCATCATTGTAATCACTTCCTGAAATTTACCCTCAACTCCCTTTGCCCATCTCTCCTGCTTTATAATACATTCCTGGCATGACCCCACCTCAGGTTCAACCTTACTGTGCCTATTTCAGACCCATTTCCAGCTGAACAGGACTGAAGAAAAATGTACAACTATACTGATTTATTTCCATTTAAATTCATAACCACTAATTTCAACTGAGTCTAGGTGGTGGTCACTAATCCTATCTTATTTTCCAGGTTCACTAAGTCCCTTCCCATCAAGAAGACATTCTTTTCCTTCTAATAACAAAACTCCAACACCTCCTCCCCCCGTCTTTGTGATCAGCTTATGATCTTGTTCACTATTTCACTGAGAAAATGGAAGCAGAAGAGAAATGTCGTAGGCTCTCCTCCATATCTCAACCTTCTATTTGTCACTAAGGATGAACTGTGTTGCTATCAAGGCCAGACACTCAACTTGTACACAAGATCTCATTCTTTGTTGCCTCTCCAAAGATATTGCTCTGGTATTTACTCTTCTTTCCTGTATCATCGATATCTCCCTCTACTATATCATTTCTATCAGCTTGTAAGTATGCTTTTTTTTCTTTAAAAGTGAAGTCTCTTTTCTCACACATCACCTTTCATCTATGCCTCATTTCTATCCACTCACTTAGCAAAACTCCTTGAAAGAGCTATTTACACTCTGTGGTCTGGCATTGCCCCTACCACTTCACCAAAGCTGCTCATCAAGGTCACAGTAGTGCCCTTTGAGTTTCTAAATATGATTGTAAATTCTCAGCCTTCCACTCACCTGACCCATCACTGGCTTTGGAGAGAGTTGATTACTCCCTCCTGTGCGCCGCCCTATTTTATTTTTTTATTTTTTAAACTTTCTTTACTTTGCTGCCAAGAAACTACACTCCTCGTTTTCCTCTTGCCATGTTTGCTGGCTCTTCTCAGTTTCCTTTGTTGGTTATTCCTCATTTCCCCAGTCACTAAACATTGGGGTGCCCAGGACTCAGTCCTCAGACTCCCTCTCTCCTTTACCTGCAATCTAGAGGCTTTGCATATTATTTGTTCACTGGAAAATGTTTATCTTTAGCTTAAAGTCCTTCCATAAATTTCAACTCATGCATATAGATAGATAGGTAGAACTACCTATTTGACTTCTCCACTTAAATATATAATAGACATCTCAAAGTTAATTTGACCTAACCTAAACTCCTATTCTTTTTTTTAAAATTAATTAATTAATTAATTTATTTTTTGGCTGCGTTGGGTCTTTGTTGCTGCACATGGGCTTCCTCTAGTTGCAGCGAGCGGGGTCTACTCTTTGTTGCAGTGCGCAGGCTTCTCACTGCGGTGGCTTCTCTTGTTGCAGAGCACAGGCTCTAGGCACACAGGCTTCAGTAGTTGTGGCACACGGGCTCAGTAGTTGTGGCTTGCGGGCTCTAGAGCGCAGGCTCAGCAGTTGTGGCGCACGGGCTTAGTTGCTCCGCGGCATGTGGAATCTTCCCAGACCAGGGCTCGAACCCATGTCCCCTGCATTGGCAGGCGGATTCTTAACCACTGCGCCACCAGGGACGTCCCTAAACTCCTATTCTTATTTATCCCTTGGAAAACTTTTGCAGGCTTTCCCGGCATAAAGCTCTAACGCCCTCCTTATAATTGCACAGGTGAGAATCCTTGGAGTCAAGGTTGTCTCCTCTCTTCTCCCTAACCCCAAATCAAGCAAGTCTTTTTTGACTCTACTCCAAAATATATTCAGAATAAACCATGTCTTATCACCTTCACCTGATTCAAGTCCCCATCATTTTTCATCTGGTTTATTGTTAACAGCTTCCTAACCGGCTCCTCTTTCTACCCTTACTCTCACACAGTGTATTTTCAACACAGCAGCCAGAGTCATCTTTAACCTTATTCATATTGTTCACTTTTCTGCTCAAGACCCTCCAGTGACTTTCTGTTTCACTCAAAGTCCTTACAAGGGGCTACAAATGACAGGACTATCTGCTGCTCTTCTTATGCCTCAATCACCTCACCCATGTCTCTGCCCTCATCTCCTCCTCTCTCCCTCCCTTGCTCACTCTTTTCCAACATTCTCACCTCCTTGTTATTTCTGGAATGGGCCAGATCCTTTGTGCTTGCCATTTCGTTTTTCTAGAATTCTCTTCACTGCAGATACTCTCATGGCTCACTTCCTCACCTCCTTCAGGTCTTTGCTCAAATATCACTTCTCGGTGAGGCTTTTCCTAATCACTCTCTAAAATTTGCCAACCTCCTCCTCCATCCTAACACTTCACTCCCTATCCCTTGTGCACTTACCACATGATACAGTGTATATTTTATTTAGTTATTTTCTTGTTACCTATTTGTTTTCTTTCTCCCCTTCTTCTCCTATGTCCACTAGAATGAAAGTTCCTCGAAGGTGAGAATTTTTTCTGTGCCTAGAAAAATGCCTGAAACATAGTCGATGTCCCAAAAGTATTTCTTCATGAATGGTTTCCGTTTTAAATAGGACGCTTAGAAAGTGTAAGCCCAAAACCATAGAGCAAGTAAGCTGTACTGCTGAGTCCGGAACCCAGGCACTCTGAGTCCCATGCCTTGCTAAGTACTCTTCACCTAGACCTGTTTACCAGATGCTGGAGTAGGAGCTGGAGTGGCAATGACTAATCATACCTTGCTTACTTATTAATGGTGAAGCTGGGATGGTTACAGGAGAGAAGTTGTACTTTCAATACAAATTGGAAAATAAAATGGAAACAATGAGAAAAGGCTCTTAGAGCAGTTTTATGAATTCAGAGGCTGAATCTTTTTTTTTTTGATTCTAATTAAATTCATTTATTTATTTATTTTAAATTTTTTAATAGATCTTTATTGGATTATAATTGCTTCACAGTACTGTGTTAGTTGCTATTGCACAACCAAGCGAATCAGCCATACGCATACACATGTCCCCATATCCCCTCCCTCTTGAGCCTCCCTCCCATCCTCCCTATCCCAGCCCTCTAGGTCATCACCAAGCACCGAGCTCACCTCCCTGTGCTATGCTGCTGCTTCCCACCAGCCAACTATGTTACACTCGGTAGTGTATATATGTCGATGCTACTCTCACTTCGCCACAGCTTTGCCCTCCCACCCCATGCCCAGAAGCTGAATCTTAACAGATGAGTAGGAATAGCCAGAGAAGAAAAGAAGAGGTATTTTAGGTGATAGAAATAGCATTGCAAAGACATGGATGTATATAGTTGCATTTTATGTTCAGTGCCCTATTAGTGGGATGGAAAAAAATACCATATAGGATTTGATAGAAGGTAAGACTGAGGCAGGAAGAAGAGTCCATATGGTGGAGGCTCTTGGGATCATGCTAAGTATCCTGATAGTGAGTCATGCAGGAGTTTAGCAGGGGGGGTGGGTGTTCCTTGATTACACTTCTGTTTGCGATTGCCCACCCAGTGCCAGGTGTAAAGAGGGAGACCAGGGACTAGACCAGCACAGTGGTCCAGCTCAGTGAAAATGCCTGGGCAAAGACAGCAGTAGTAGGGATGAGGCCAAATGGGCAGAACTAAGAAATATTTGGCGGAGGAGTCAGGGCTTAATTAAGTGGAATTAGGAGTAAGGGCAGGAAAGCACTGAGAGTGACTCCAAGTTTCTTGGCTTCTGCAACGGGGATGGTGTTGCTGGACTAAGATATGGAACATGCGAGAGAAGCAGGTCTGGTGGGGATGACTTCAGGTTCATTGTCTGACACAGTGACTTTGAGATGCCTCAGGGAAATCCAAGTGACGAAGTGAGTCTGAAGTCTAAAGAGAGGTCAAGGCTGGAGATGCAGACATAGAGGTCATCTGCATAAAAGTGAAAATCAAACCCTGAGAATGGATCAGACCGCCAAGGCAAGAGCGGGGAACAGGGAGCAGTGGGTGGAGAGTGCTGGGGAGCACCAGGTGGGAATGGCTGCAGGAAAGAGGGCTGGATGAAGAGGACCCTGCCATGGCAACCAAGGATCAAAAGTCGGAAAAGTGGAAGATGCCTAGGAGAGTTTGATGCAAGTGACAGAAATAGAACACTTAAAAAGGGCTGAAAAATTTTAAAGGGAAAGTTTCTTCTGGGAAGGTCAGTTCTAAAGGAATGATGGAAGCAGATGCCTTATGGAAGGAAGAATAGATGAGAGATGACAAATTACAATAATTTTCCAAATTATTGGATATAAAGAGAGAAGTGGAGTAATATCAAGATGGCAGTGCAAAAAGTGCTTTGTTTCATTTTTCAAATGAAATGAGAAGGTGTGTTCTGGGTTGGTATTTATCCTATACACATTGAAATTATTCACTAGTTGCTTATGGCTCCTACTAGATCTGATAGGCAGATTTATCTATTCTGACTCCATGGTGAAATCTATTCCGATCTATTCAGAATCTAGAGTCATCAGTCAGTGTCCAGAGTCATTGTTAAATATTTTTTATATTCTCCTTAGTGTGATTATAGGCTAAAGGGAAGAAAGTAGAAAAGGAATGGCTGAAGATATGGAAAAATGGCAATTATTCATAGCAAAGGTTAGCAAACTATGGCTGAGAGCCAAATGTGACCTACTACTTCTTTTTGTATGACCCTCAAATAACGGTTTAACGTTTTTTAACGATTGAAAAAATAAAAAGAACATTTCATGACCCATAACAATTTCAGGAAATTCAAATTTCAGCGCCCATATATAAAATTTTATTGGAACACAGACACATCGATTTGTTTACATACTGTCTACAGCTGCTTTTGCATTGCAACAACAGAGTTGAATAGTTGTGACAGAGACCGTATGTCTTGCAAAAGCCTAAAATATTTATTATCTGGTTTATTACAGAAAAAACTTGACCACTGATTTATAGTACAATTCCTGAGAAGAGAGAGGGAGAAGATGGGATCAAGGGCACATGCAGAGGTATTGGCCTTGAACAGGAAAAAGAATGCTTCATCCTACAAAACGGGGAAAGGGTGATAGGATTGTGCAAATATAAACAGTTTTGTAGGGGCTGGAGAAGAAAGAGGAGGGGGTTCGTCCCCACCACATACACCCCACACTCTAAGTGAAATGTGTTAGCTGCCATCGATCATGACATTCTAGAGGACAAAAACTGTGTCGTATTCATCTCTGTCTTCCCCACAGCTTTCAGCACAGAACCTTTCTTTCAGCCACTCTCACTAAATATTTAATTGAATCCCAGGTGAAACTCTATTATAAGTGCATTCCTAGAAACCTCTGCCTTTAGGGCCTTGCATTTATTTCTCTTACTATCTGAGCCCACATTTATTAAAGTTTGATGTTATGTTTAGTGGTGTAAAGAAAATGGAAGCTGACTTCTTATTCAGTTAATTTCCAGTTCACTAAATGGAGTCCATATAGTCAGAAAGAGTTAATATTCTTATTAAAATTGGCCTGTTTTCCCCTTTTTTCAGCCGGAATAGTTTTGTGTATCAGTAAGCTGTTTTTAGAATAAATACTATACAAGTATAAGTTATTAATACAGATTTTTTTAAAAGCTACTAACAATGTAAAAAGAAAATAGGAACCACAGGAAAGTTTAAAAGTTAAGGGGGAAAAATTATTATAGAGTAGCATATATGACGACCCTTAGTTATTTTATTTAGCCAGCATGGTGAGTTTTAAGAGATTGAATTTTAACACGCTTGGGTATACACTATTCATTCACTGCCATTGTCACAGTTTCTACTGTCTTATACAGTAAGGTCCAGCCCGGACCTGAAAAGTATTTAAATTTATAATTGCTGATGAAGAGTTATCTGAAAGCACAGACAGTACAGATGACCAGCTTGAGGTTTATTTTCATCATGGCTTAAATATACACTCACACATATACATAGAAGAATATTTACATGAATATATAGAAATTCACCCCAATCAGCCAAATCATCAGCTCTCTCTTGTTTACTTAAAAAGTAACAGCATGACAGTGGTAATCATATTACAATATATAAATATATCAAACCAACACGTTGTACACTTTAAACTTTCACAATGCTATGTGCCAATTATAAGTCAACAAATAAATAAGCACCAAAATAAAAAAAAAAGTAACAGCATGTTTGTGAAAGTGTCTATTTTACCTATTAATCTGTTGTGAATGTGAAAATTAATTTTGCAAACACTCAGTTATCTAATGTTCTTTAACCCCCCAATAAATCTTTCCATCTCCAAAGGGAGCTATACATGTGACGACCTATAATGATATTCATCTTGGCATGATCGCCCTTATAGTAATCTTCTAGTAAGGCATAGATTGCTGAAAAGAATACTCTGAAGTGACTGATGATAGTGTTATAATGCCCAGTGACAGAGAACATATCTATACATTCAAAGTAATAGTAACTAGGCACATTTACACCCTCCCAGGCTGCCGCCTCTAATCTAGAAACTTGTCTAACAGATGTAAAGTACAGCACAAACCTGCAGTAAAATGATGTGTCAGGAGCTTTGGGGGAGAAAAAGAGAGAGAGAGAGAGAGAGAGAGAGAGAGGGAGAGAGGACATGTGCAAAGGAAAAAAAAAGCGAAATATTTTGCCTATTAATCAATTCATATGGGATATGAGAATTGGAAAATGGGAGTTTTTGTTTCTTCTTTCCAACTGCATTATTTTTCAACAAATACAAAATTTTGGTTCTTTGCCACTTTCTTCAATAAATCACTCTGGTACCAGAAAAAAATCCCCAAACAAAGCAGTGCGTGGTCTGTGAAGGTGACAGAAACAGCAATAAAAATAGTCCGTTTAACTGTTGATCTCTATTGATAGAGGTGTACCTTTAAGATCACTTGTTCTAAATGGTATCAGACTCCTCATAGGTAAAGGCTAGGAGAAACAGGATATGGTTGCAGCTGAACATGCTTTTCATTAAGTATCTTACTTTAGGCTTTCTATCTGAACAACATTTAAATGCATTAGACCAGGATAAATGTTGGGAAGCTGACATTTAAAAAAAAAATGAACAAAACACAATTTATTAGCAGGCTATTCTCTGGAAGGAGTCCCAGTTATTTACAAGTAAAGAAAAGGGATGTATAATAGAACTAATAGTTGTACTAATGAGCAAAATCAGGTTCTATTGTCACCATTTAGTTTTGACACATTAGAATTTAAGGGAATATAACTAAATTGAGATCTATAAGAATAGGAAAAATGTTAAATTTGCATTTTAAGCCATCTTTCTAGTCTCCTATTTGTCCCATATTATGGAATTACTCTGCATGTGATACTTTTTCAAACCTAATATCATTTTTTATTCATCCTTATCCAAGGACAAAAGGTTATAGTTAGGTCCTATTTCTTGTCTTAGAGAGCTCACAAACTATTATTTTATCTGGAAATTTCCTCCTTGGTAAATGATGGGATCAACGGACTTCTTCCCTAAAAATATATTTATAATAGGAGTGTCAATTTTATATAGTATACATATACTCCCAGGAGCAGAGGAAGTTGCTTAGTGACTTCTGTAAAGCTTTTCTGAAAATGACCCATGGTACTGGTCTATGTAGTAAGAGAATCAGGGAGTTAGGACTGCTTTTTAGCACTCACCTCAACCATACTTTTCATAATACCTGTGAACAATCCTTATATGCCCGTCCCTTTCCTGCATCTTTGTCTATCATGTTATTCTATAGCCAACCCAAGCTGTATGCTATCTTTTCTCTCTACCCTTAAGCCATGTGGTTCTCACTGAGTGATTCCGTTCATGCCCCGCAGACTCTGCATCTCCTGTGACAGTGTCTACCCAAACCACCGGAAGCCTGGCTACCATGCTGAGCTTGAGTTATTCAAATCATTCTGTTTTTGATAAGAAGAAAAGCAACACAGTAATCAGGTGATAAAGTACTATTTAAAAGCAAAGCTCAAAATATCTGTGTATAATTTGGTTAACTACTTGATCAGATATGAAATGCAGGTCCGTATGGCAAACCAGACTTTTTCCCGTTATGCGCTTGGCTTGCAGATCTGCTCTGTTAGTGATTTGCCTTTAATCTCTAAACTGTTTATTTCACTGGTGTTTGTGATATGGTTTGGCTCACTGAAGCTTAGACCTTTGAGGGGTAAAAAAATGCTATTATTTTTATATTTAGTTATAGCTGTCCACTTTCTCACAGTGCATTTAGGAACAGGAAACATCCCCTTAAACACTATCCATTTATCGAACATATAAAAGGAAAGACTTTAATTCCTTATAGTAGTTACGAAGGGCTACCACTTGTCAAATACATTTCTGCAGTTAAGTAATAAAAAGCCAGAGTGTTTGAGCGAAAAGTGTACTAGTCTAAGCTAAGAAAGTGGCTACTTGAAATATTTATGCCTTACTTTTCCCACCAGTAAAACTTCTTCCTTGCATGGCTACTTAAGGATGAAAAAAAATATTTAAAACACCTCAGGAGAAAATTCAAGTCCATCAAAAGATTGAATAAATTCAAGTTACCCAGCAAAACCCCCCCCAAAGGCCATATGAAATTGGACTCATAAAGGGAGAATGGTTGAAATGTTTTTTTCTTCCTCTCCAAGAATGATTTCTTACTTTTCCAATTCAGTAATGATTCTTCTGTTTATTCTGTGCTCTTGACATTCAACAAAAAGTCATTTCAGTCTTGGCAATATATTCACCGAAACCGAAAATGAACTGTTCATTTGAGTTTCATTCTCTCTGCAAATATTATAAAATTACATTTATTCTCTCTTCTATAAATTTAACACCAATATTTATAAAATTCTTGCAATACAGGCCACATTATATTCTCTTTTGTCCTATGAAATTCTCCACAACTAAACTGAAATCTTACTATTTTCCATAGCACAGTATGTCCCTTGCCTCAAGAGGAAAGAATAGACAGTTGTGATAGACAAAAACTGAGTAAGAAATTTCTACTTTGTAAACCCTTTTTCCTTCTGGTCCATCTGCTGTAGATTTGATGCGGGAGGGTGTTCTCATCATCAATCAGTGTCTCAATAAGTATTTCTTATGTTAATGGCCATTAAAGTCTAGTGAACTTAATGCTGAAAAAATACAAATACAAAGCTCTTCTATATGTAATATTAGTGTGTGGACATTTTAGTCTATCTAGCATACTTTTATTTAACACATGTCATGAATTGACAGAAAGCTTCTGTTTACAGAAATAGCATTCTTAAAATAGCTTACATATTGGCAGACATGTTGATCCAAAATGTGAAATGTTTGTGAAGGCCCATTAGCAAAGCCTGAATACCTCTTGATGTGCAAATGTCTGTACTCTAAAAGAAACCTACCTCTGACTTCAAACAGACTATGTTAGACAAATAAGTACATGCAAAATCACTGGCACTGCTCTTGGACATGGGAACAGTTGAAGCACATCTCTTCTGTATTTGGAAGAAAAGGAGGGAAGGGAGAAAAGTTGTTGGCAAAGAGGGTAGTAATGATGATTGGTACTTGAGGAAAAGGTCCAAGACGTTTTATCAGTTGGAGGAATTTTTAACAAGGCTGAAAATATGTTACCAGCTGTGGAACAGCTACCAGAGGAGAAAAATTGCAAGGTATCCTGTCTGATCCAATTCTCATAACCCTGTTGTGACGGGTGGAAGGAGGAAGTGTGTGCAATATATCCAGCTTTTCATTTGTTTTTTTATTGAGACAAGCTCAGAAAACACAAACTGGAAGCTGGTGTTAAACAATAATTCTGTCCTCTGAATAACAACCTGCATGTTGCCAGCATTATCAAACATTATAAAGACAGCTATCTAAAAGCTTGTGTACACCTTATGTCTATATTCTAGAAACATTTTTGCAAGAACTTGTGCAACAGCATTGAGCGTCTCCGGTGTGAAAGGCTTGTGGTAGGCACTAAAGATATAAATATGAATAATGTGGAGGCTTTATCTTTGAGATCCAAGTTTATTGGCATCTTTCTAGAAATGTAGACACATTAATACAGTATGATCTTATAAAGTGGATACTAGAGTACCAAACAAAGACACATGAAAGAGAGAGAAAGGAATGGCCTTTTCTCTCCGTGTGCAAAGGATATGGAGATAGGTTTTAAAGGGAGGGCAATTTTGAGCTAAGTCTTAAAGGGGAGGCAAGAGTTGATTGATGGAGGAAATAAGAGTATAAGAAATCAGAGGACCATCTCACAGTTAATACTGGCCTGTGGACCGAGAATGGGCTTCTAGTCCAGACTCTCCTATTTATAGCTAAAGATTTATGGGTCATTACAGATTAAAAGTTGCCCCTCAAATTGTTGCCTGGGAAACACTCTCCAACTATGTTATGATTGGTTCTTTTCCAGTATACAATTAATAACTATAACAAAACTGACAATAGTATATTTAGGTTCAGAAGTTTCAGCATCATTTCTCTCTGGGATAGCAAGAAAGCAAGAGTTCCACTCCTGGACGTTTGCTTTGCAGGCACTCTCCAAGCATAAGGAAAATTTAGTATGAATACATCAATATTTTCCCAATTAGATGTTTTTACCTCAGGCTTTCCAATTTTTCTGCTGTTAAATTTCAACTGGAACTACATAATGCCCAGCTATAGATTTTTGTTTTTAATTCTCAAGGTCTTCTTCCAGTTTTAAACATGTATCTCTTACTTCTAGTGCCCTTACCATTTTTTGTGAAAATACAATCTCTCTCCTCCAGGCAAGTAAAATAATCTATCATAATGTAGGGCTCAGCAGCTGGGTCAGAAGTAGGGTTACTCTACTCACTGAGACCTTCTTGAGCCACCTCCAGTCACCCCTTCTCGTCCGCTGCCACCGAGAGAAGGCGTGGGAGTAGATATGTGAATCTCTTTGCAGTACCTCAAAAGTGAATTTAGAAAAGCAGTGCAGTATGTAGTTGCCTAAAGAAAATGTTGAAAAGGAATCTGTTCATCAATCAAAAGAAATCACATCTTTAACAAACCTGGTAGACAGGATGGCATCGTGTCCAATCCAGCCTAAGGGTGGAGTGTGGAGGCAGAGTTCAATTTCCTTCATATCTAAAGGCTTAAACTTACAGCAGTTGAAATTGTTTGAACAATATCCTTATTTGAAGAACCTAGGGGCAAGACGGGAATAAAGATGCAGACCTACTAGAGAATGGACTTGAGGATACGGGGAGGGGGAAGGGTAAGCTGGGACAAAGTGAGAGAGTGGCATGGACATATATACACTACCAAACGTAAAATAGATAGCTAGTGGGAAGCAGCCGCACAGCACAGGGAGATCAGCTCGGTGCTTTGTGACCACCTAGAGGGGTGGGATAGGGAGGGTGGGAGGGAGGGAGATGCAAGAGGGAAGAGATATGGGGACATATGTATATGTATAACTGATTCACTTTGTTATAAAGCAGAAACTAACACACCATTGTAAAGCTATTATACTACAATAAAGATGTTAAAAAATATATATATATCCTTATTTTTAAATGCCTTTCTTACCATTAAATTAATTTAACATAATTAATTTTAATATAAAAGTTCTACTGTTATTAATTTTACATTGTATCAGTAACAGGAAACAGAACACTTGTAAAATATAGAAAAAGCCAAAGTCAAAAATCAAAATCACCTATTACCTAACATCCAAAAGATAACTATTTTCTATGATTTTGATTCTACTTTTCTAATTATTTTATGCTTATATATACTTAAAATATTGAGCTCGTAGTGTGTATATTGCCTTAAACTCACACATAGTCCCTTAATTCCTTTAATTCCTCTCTAGTCTTCTTCTATACATATTAGTTGTAATCATGTTTCTTTATATTTCTGGGAAATTTCTTCACTAATTATTATTTTTTAAACATATGTATTGTTTTTACATAGTCAAAATACTGATTTCAATGGCTATCTGATATTCTACTACATTGATAAATATATATTAAGTATATTTAGGTAATTTAAAGTTTTAATTATTGTGTGATTTCTTGAAATAGCTTTGCATTTAAAAACCTCATTCTTCTTGTAGCCCATTAAACCATAAATTTATTGCTGCCACCTGGTTCCACAGTGGCCATAGAATATAGTAAATTAAAGTAAAGGGAAAATGGAATAATGTAGCCATAGGTGTCCTAGGTCAAAGAAATACCGTTTAAATAAAAGGTAATAAGCATATGTAGACAACCTTAAAGTCACCTCACTGTGAATGGCTGGGAAACAGTAGCAATATAATGCCCAATTTTGTCTCAGCCATCATAATTGCATGTTCCATAGATAACTATCAGTAATTAAAGAGGCAAAGATCCAAATCTTGCTTTGGCTTCGAAAGAGTAGCAAGAGCTATGGTATCCCCAGTTGTCGGCTAAAGTTATCAGGAGTTATAGTATTCAGATAAAATGTATTTACCGTTCTCTCTATTCTTAATCCCACATAAGAAATTCTTAGAATATCTAGAGTTTAAATGAGACTGTGATCAAAACTTGTTTTTACTGTTTATTTACAAGGCAAATGGCCTTTCTTCAATGGCATGTTGATGTTCTATACTAAGACAAGTGTGACTAAGACAAGGTTCTTTAGCCTAACGACCGAATTAAATAACACCACCTTCCAATACGAAGGAACACATATGCACTATGATCATATGTGTACGTAACAATCATATACCAGTATAATAAGGGTGTATAATTTCCTTCCCTCCAGAGATAAAAATTAGAGCCAAACATGCTTGGATCATGGTTTCATGTAATAGTGCTCTTTGATAAAAACAGACGTGAATAATGAATACTAAACAGGAAGCTGACTATATGAACAAGGAAGAAAATGCATGCCTCATTTCAAAGAAGCCAGTCACTAGCATTAATAGCAAGCCACGGGATTAAGCTCATTAAAAAATTTGCCTAAAGGAGAAATCTAATTTGTTTCTTGTATTTCTTCATGTCGTATGTTTAATATAAAGCATAGAGGTGGATTTTGTGATCTGGATCATGATTTTAATTTGCATAGAACACTTTAATATAGTTTCCTTATCTGAGTACCACAATTATGTTCAATTGATGGTATTCCAGATTTGAAGTTTGATTGTGAAGTTGTTTCTCTTTCTTTACCTTTAATCAGGCCAGTGAGAGAAATTCTGTTCTCTTAAAAGTTAGCTGTGATGGAGGGAATTGTTTATCTAGGTAACCGATTTTGTCTATGAGCTCCTCTGCCAGGCACTGAGCACTCAGAGGTCAAGAAGGAACCTTTGTGTCCTTAGAACCATGTACTTTTGCCAGGTGCATGGTAGGCATTCAATATTTACCACTGAGTGGCTCCATGTCTGATATTCCTCTTGTATTTCTTTCTTTCTTTTCTAATGTATTATTATCTTTAATTAAGTACAAAGACTTTCCCAATCATGTCACCTAGAGATCATTTTATCCACTGCTCTGTTTGGCCTCCAGTCTCTTGTCTCTCTTCTCAGCAATGGTAAGGCAGATACCCCTTCCCTGGGGAAGAGAGATCCATGGTTTGTCGTTTTTGCCAATAACGAAAACGTTGGAGAGCCAGATGGCAAAGCTGTTGCCACTGGCATCTTTCACATGAACTATATCAAAAGAAACAGAATGTCTTTTCTGGTTGGTGATCACACCAATTCTTCCCAGGTTAGCATCTCCAGTCACCATGCTCAGGTTACCAGTGTCAAATTTGACAAAATCATTAATCTTGCCAGTCTCCAAATCAATTTGAATGGTGTCATTTACCTTGACGAGGGGATCAAGGTAGCTGATGGTACGAGCACCATGGGTCACCAGATGAGGGATTCCTTTTGTGCCCACAAAGATCTTTCTCACTTTGCACAGCTTATACTTGGCCTCCTCAGGTGTAATATGATGAATAGCAAAGCGATCCTTGGTGTCATGGATCAGACGAAAATTCTCTCCAGTCTTGTCAATACTGATGACATCCATAAAACCATCAGGGTAGGTTATATCAGTGCGAACCTTGCCATCAATCTTAATGAAACCCTGCATGCAGATCTTTACTTCTTCTTCTGTTAAGGCATACTTATGTCTGTTCCTTAGGAAAATGATTAGGGGGAGACATTCCTTCAGCTTGTGGGGACTTGTAGACGGACAAGGAGCAAACACACTAGTCAGTTTATCCAGCATCCAATGCTTTGGAGTTTCTACACAATTCAGGTGCTTCTTGGGACCACGAGCCATGGCAGCACTAGGCATGAAAAGAGTTCCTCTTATATTTCTATCCCTGGTTACTGGTACCATCATCCATACTGTCTCCCAAATTAAAAATCCTAGATTCAGGGTTCCCCCTTACTCCCACTTAAGTATCTGTTGATTTATTTCCTTAATATCTTTCCTCTCCATCCCCAGGGCTGCCACTGTTTTCATTCAGAGCTTTATAACTTTTTTCTAGGATATTTCAACTGTCTCATTTGGTCTCCTTTCTTCTAGACCCTCTCTCTAATTCATTCTCCTGAGTTACCTCATAAAACACAGTTGTAGTCAAGCCACTTAAACATCCCCTATAAGTACAAATTGATGCGTAGTTGAACTCCAAACAACCCAGCATTACAAATGCACAATCCCATATCAAGATCAAATAACGTTACCATTTTCATAGTGAAATTTTTAGTTTCTTTCACATATACATTAGTCATGCTTCAGAATCTGTATATACTATAGCTCTTCTTCCCAGAATACTCTTTTCCTTTTCCACAAAAGAAGGCCTACTCATCCCTTAAGATTTATTTTCCATGTCACCTCCTCTATGAAGCCCACTGTGACTACCTTAAGTAACGTGATACCAGTAGAGCCACACTGCATTAAAGCCATACTACCTGGATTTGGATACTGACTCTGTCACCTTGGCAAGTTACTTAACCAGTCTATGCCTTAGTTGTCTCATCAATGAAATGGAGATGGTAAAAGTAATTACCTCACAGGCTTGTTGCAATGGTTATGTGAATCAATTAATACATGTAAAGTAAAACACTTCAGTCTTGGTTAAATGTTTGATAACTGTTAGCTATTTTTATATAGTTTATTCACTCCTGTCTTTATGTTCTTATATAATTTTCAGTTAGAGAATGTATCCCATTATGCTGTATCTATCTCTATATATAGGTCCCTACCTCTAGATGGAAAGCCACTTAGCTTGAAGACTGTGACTTATTCATCTCTTTAACCTGTCAGAGCACCAAACCAGATTCTGAGCATATAGTATTCAGTGAATGTAAAATGAATAAATGTGTGAGTGAATGAATGAATGAATGAATGAAAAAACTCAGGTAAATAATATGCCAAAACTGTTTCTGTATGTGTCTGTTACACAAATCAAAGTAGATTCAATCTATTAGCCAAGTATCTATAGACTTGTATTGGTGAAATAAAATATAGGAAACTCTTGTGCCTTGAACCCCAAAGCAGTGTCATAGCCCTTTTAGTTATGATGTAACCTTCCCATTGACATGGAAAAGCCACTGGTCCTATTAAATTATTCTTTTTTTCTTTTTTACCTGCTCAGTTCACGTTTGCTTTTGCATATGCTGTTTGACTCCATATTTTTGGTCCCAGGTTAGACAGCTAATTCATTAATAAGAAGAAATCATTATAATCAACTCTGATGGTCACTAAGAAATAAATGTATCCTTTGTGTTCTCAGAGAGGAGGTTTGCTTCATTTACTCTTTTTCTCTTGATAAATGCTGTTTCCTAATGCCTTTGTGGTGATAAAGAGAATGAAGGGTGGGGGGGGAAACCTAGATACTTTCTTCTCTGGGTCACTTTGCATAAAGACTTCTTTACAGCCATGTTCAGATGATTTATGTACATATTGTATATGCAGCAGCAGCAGTTATAGAGCTTTTCCTACCATTTAACCTGCATCATTCTTAGTGGCCGTTCACTGGCTGCTTAACTTAACATCTGCTACTTTGGTAGTCTAATATCCAGATAGAATGAAGAATCAGAAAAATAAAACTCCAGTAGGCTTGTTTACTTCGATAGGTAATGGTGTGTGGTTTTGCGGGGTGGGGTGTGTTTTGTCTTAGTTTGCATTATCCAAAATTATCTATTTTTTTAATCTTTGCAGAATTAAGACATGTTTGTCTTTTCCCAACTTAGGAATCAGACAGCAGAAAGAAACATAAATGGTCTCCTCTATGTACTCTATTTAAGGAAGGTCTTGTTGTTTTATAGTCTTTTGCAGCTTCCCAAACACAACATTAACAATATTTGATATTAACAAATTTTCACAATATTTGAAAGTAGACAAACTGAGGCCAATACAAATCAAAATACCCCTACAATTACTAAATCTGTCTAACTAAACTAGTTACATGCTCTCTAGTTGTCATATATAATTGGTAACTGAATCATAAAACCATTGACTTTTAAGGCTATAAATGAGATCAGAGCTTGGCTTATCCAACCAATATAAAATTCCTTCTTTCTTTTTGACGAATTCCTTTCTCCTCATTCCTCAATTGTCACCTTTAGTTCAGGCTTTCATCATATCTTCTTAACTCCTCTTCCTCAGCCTCTGTGCTGCCTTGGTGCTCTACGAGTCTAGACACGCCTCAACTGCCAAAGTTGCTTTCTTTATTCATCACTTTGACTATACCGCTTTTCCTATGCCTTGGTCACTTCCCAACATCTCATATGTTGCAAAAATCTCCTCACTTCAAGCTTCATTGCACTCCAAGAAGGGGCACCAGACTTCCTTTTCTCCTTCAACCTCCCAACACATGCCTAAATCTCCTGTCACCCAAAAAACTTCCTCAAAGTCCTCTCATTGTAGTTAGTAAAGCTCTTGCCCGTTTCTGGGCTTTTCCCAAAGTACCATTACTGGGAATTCCCTTTTCTCCTGGCTAGTGAGGCAATCTCTTCCCTATTAGTTCAGAAACCCCATTCCTACACTACAATCTTCTTAGATAAATCAGTCCTTATGTGCTTTGGACACACCCTGAATTTTTTTTTTTTTGCTTCTTTCTCTGCCCTCCTAGGTTGTATTTTCTCTTAATGCATCCATTAAATTCATCCATTTCACTGAATATATGTATCAGACAGTCCTTTCATGTACTTTTAGGTTTATTATGTTGTCTCTGTCATACACATGTAAATAGGTTCCAGTTATCAATTGCTGAGTAACTACCACAACACTTAGTGTCTAAAACAGCAACCATTTTATTACATCTTATGAATTCTGTGGGACAAGAATTTGAGAAAAACTCAGCTCAGTGATTCTCCACATAGTGACAACTAGGATCACTCACTTCATGATATCCGTTTGGTGGATGGGTAGGTTTGGAGGGTCCAAGATGGCTTTACATACATGTTAGGCATCAGGAATGGCCAGAACCCTGGGCTCGGTTTGGACTGTTTGAACAAAGTGCCTATATGTGGCTTCTCCAAGGCAGTCTTAGGGTAATTAATCCTCTTACGTGGCAACTCAAGGCTCCTGGAAGACTCAAGAGGCTCCAAGAGGCCCAAGTAGAAGCTTTAAAGTTTCTTAGGACCTAACCTTGGAATTTCTAAAACATCACCTCTGCAACCTCTATTGGATTAAGCAAATCATTATGACTAGCTTAGAGTAAAGGCAAGTGAAATTAGATTCAACCTCTTGATGAGAAGGATAGCATAGGAATATGTAGCCATTATATGTAATATATAGATATAGAGATAGAGATTAGATATAGATATAGATATATGGATATGACATTTGATAAATGACTTTAATTATAGTAATGATTTTCTGATTTTAGGAAGCAATATTGAAAAGAAATTGTATTGATTGTACCTATAATGCCTGTTGTCAACAAAATATTCAAACTTTAGGAAACATTATCTCTACTTTACCACCCTCCCGTAACTTGCTCAGCACTTTTTTTTTTTAACCTAGATAGACTACAATCTTCTTGGGTACAGTGTATATTTCATTTTTATATGCCTAGCAACTATCTCAGAGCTTGGTACACAGTAAACTCTCAATAAATGTTTGCTGAATTGAATTGAATTAGTCCTGGATTTTGAGGCTGACATGGCCAACTTAATGACTTCTCTGAACATACCGTAAAGAAGGATAAAGGTAGCAAGAAAATCCAGCCTTATCAAGGGTAAATCCAACAGGAGGTACTGATATATATATATTAATATATATATTATATATTAATATATATATGCCAACTAATACAGTTCTAGAAAACACAGGTGATGGTATCAGTTAATCTTTTCCATCTTCCTTCATGCAGTAGAAATTTCAAGAGACCATCCATTTAGCATGTCTATGCCCAAATTACTGCATGAGCTAGATAGCAAACATTCTGGATTACTTCTGACAAGCTTTAGTTATTTTGGAGAAAAGGGGGGCAAACAAAATGATTCTATTATGCCTCTTTGTCATTAGAGAAAAGCCAAGCTAATAAGAGTCAATAATAAGAATTGACATATCTTTTTGAATTCACAGCTTTTAATATACAAAGTAAATTAAAACGTCCTTTTAATCTTGGATGGAATTTCCTTCTTTAAGCTGTGATCTTGTGTTTCTCTGTTAATTTCAAATTTAAAGAACTCTTGGCTGATGAAACTGTTGTATAAGCAGAGGCACTGTTGTTCATTGTGTAATGTGAGAATCAGAAACTCTGCTGCAATTCTCTTGTCATGTCGCTGACAGACTTCCAGAATTTTGATTGGAAGGATGGGTATACTTTATAATTTGTTTTAATCCTGAGGCAATTTTATGAGATTTGTTTCAAATTACTTACTAAATTCATTTCTATTTTTTTTCTGTATGTATTAGGAAAAAACTGCCTCTTGTTTCCAAAAGTCCTATCTACTTATTATATTTGTTTGTCTTGGCTATTAGGATAATGCATTTAAAAATTCTTTTAAATAATCATTAGAATTTTACATCATTTCTTCTCACTTTACTAATATTAGTGGACAATGCTTGAATAAAGCCAATTTAGGGAATTGAAGTATAAAAATATTGCTATATATTTCCATGACATGCTTTCCAAGAATTTTTCTGTTCCTGTTTTGCAGACTTGACAAATAAGGCATAAGATGATAGAATAACTCACCAAGGTCATTTAAGATAATAGTAGACCTGGGAAGCTTATTACTGTTTCATGATCATTTTGTCTCTTTCTAGGTCTTTCCAACTCTGTTGTCCACCTTTAAATACCTTTTTCAACATTAATGAATTTAACAAGCTTTTACATTTAATACATTGTTTACAGACTATAGTCTTTCCATTGGAGACATTATTTTACTAATTTGTTTTAATTGCTAGCTATTTCTATATCCCTTGTATTTATTTATAGTTCTTTCTTACTGTAAATTATTTCTTTACATACATTCATACAAAATTCACATATATGGATTTTTATTTCTAATTTCACACCCATTGCCCCTCCCTATCCCAAGAATTTGGAAGTAACAGTTTTCTACTGATTCTTTCCTTCCATTTGGCAACCATTTTATTTCACTGTTTTTGAAGTGATGCAGTAAGAGAAAAATGGCTGCCTTTTGTTTATTTCCTTGTACATTAACATGATGACATCATCAAAGATATTAGCTAGAATGTACATATCTTTAAGAACCCAGAGGTACACTATAAGCCAGAAACACTCTGTTTTCCTTTTCCTCTTAATGCCCCAAGGTTTTGCAGCTTTAGCGTAGCTCTTGTGTGCAGGGGGAAAAAGGAACATGAGCATTTTGGAACAAATGCATTAAAATGGTGGCATTTAAAACATATCTGAATATTTTTTTCAATGTTAAGAAAAATTCATGAAAAGGCATTTATTTAAGTCATGAAACATTCTAAATAAATGCTACCACTACAAAAAATATTATAAAGAATGATGTTAAATCATTATATTTAGAGACTGGTTAAAATATTTAGCCACATGTGCCTATTCTGGCTTTAAATTATTTTTTAAAATTTCCATTGACACAAAATTTTGTTATAATTATTTCCAAAAAATAACTTCTCATTAATGGAAGGTTTAAGCAGGTATATAGATTTACTATTTTTAAGATTACTGTATTACTTACAAACACTATTAAAATGTACTATATATCTAACTGTACAGAAAATTTATTTTCTGATCTTCATTTATGATGCTTCTGACTTTTCTTTCTGTGCTCTTTGTTGCACATTGCATGTACTTGTCATAGGATTTCCACTGAGATTAACAAGCAACAAGCTTTCAGTTACAAATTCAATTTAGATTATTAAAGAGATAAGAAGTTTATTTTTTTCATCAACTTCCAATTATTAAATAGCTTTTTCATTTGGAAATACACAATCCATTCTCAAATTTTGAGAAATAATTTTAGGTAATTATTTAAAAATATATTTCAGAAAGATAATCTGACTATACCTATGTGTGTGTATGTATATGTATTAATTCAATATTTATATAGCAGAAAATTCCTGTAAATGTTGAGTAGTCAGCTCTGAAACTACTTGTTAACACTGAAATCAGATAAGGTAAACCATATGCTTTATTGAGGTAAGCGGTCTAAAATAAGTTACTGAGATTTTAAGAATTAATATGAACCACATGTCCTTTAGATCTTTAAATTGAAATCTTCATTGTTCTTTTAAGTCAGCTGTTCTAGGGATGTGTCATATTTTGAGAAGATAAATTAATCATCTACTTCACTTATATACATCAATAAAAGAGACTCACCCTCTCATCTACTTTATCAAAAATAATTAGAACATCTATATTTTTATTCATATATTGTATCTTATTTTTATTTATATATTGTATCTATTAGTGATTGAGATTTTCATTGAGGAGATTTTTAGAGAAACAGCCACTTATCCTTTTAGAAAGCAACCTCCTCCAATAAAAAGAAACACCAGCAATCTAAAGGTTAAAACATACTGTCAAATCATTCAGTTAAGCAAGGCTCTTTAATAACATTTGTACAACAGTACTTTCAGAAAGCAGAAGGTAGGAAATAGCTCTTTGCTAGTTCCCCTTCCTTAAATTATTATCCAGCCTCCTATTGAAATAAAATCTAGTGAACTTCTTTTGAATGCCTGCTCAAACGCTTTCTATAATAATAAAAAAAAAATCTTGTGAAGGGATTTCCATAAGTTGTGCTGCATTAATGACTTAGAGCAGCTTCCTAATCTGTTATTCCTTCCTCCTAGCAGACCTCAGCTGATAAAAATATCCATACACACAGTGAAGTCAGTGGCATGCCTGGCTTTCTCAGACAAAACTCCCATGTGATCACATATAGGCAGCCTCAGTGAGGCTGATGCCGTGCGGCAAGCAGTAGGTAATGAGTCTTTGTGCAGAGGGAAGCTCTTGTCGCTGAACAATAAAGCATACGGTACCAGCAATAAAACACAGGGCTGGCAAATTTCAGAAGATTCCGCTGAACCAGGAAGAACAGTGCCTTCGGTGATGCTGACACACATTATAAAATGATAATCAATTTATTTTGGATTCTAATGAATAAAGAGTGCAAGGACTAAGACTACAGCTATTTGAACAGGTCAGTGATTTTATAAATTACTCCAACACTTCCTTGTGTTTGATTGGATTTAAATTAGGATGGTCTGATGTGTGTTTTGCCTTAAACAAAAACTTTGCAAGATATTTACAGTGTGTAATATGAAGGATGCACTTGAATTGACCCAATTCAATTAAATGGCTGATGTAGTCAGATGTGATAAAGAAACGTTTATATGATTATAGTAAACTGATAAGTTATTTATTCTATTTAAAAATTTATGGGTTAAAAATCATTCAATAATTTCTAATCTTCTATGATTCAGAAGGAACATAAAACAGAATACTACTAACAAATAGCTCAAATAAAAAGCTTCACATTTATTTTTCCGGTATTAAAAAATCCTGTATTGCAATAGTTTGTGTCTTATGATTTGGATGATATATCCTTCAAAATTTATTGATGTCTTTCAGTGCACTGCAAGAGGTTTAGTATATTTAATTATTTAAATAAAAAATTTTAAAACCAAGAAAATTTTGAAATGTTAATAATGCTATCTCCCAGAACAATGCATTTTATATTTAACTATAATATAGTATATATCTATAGTAATCTGTTGTGTGCCTTTTATTTTGCATGTTATATTTCTTTTGATAGATGGAAAATATTATTGCACTAAACCTTTTATTTCATAAATATTCACTCATTAGTGGAGAAAACAAATTAGCTTAATTTAAAAAAGAAGAATTGATTAATTATGTGATGATGCATATTTCCATTGACTCACCATTTAGAAAAGAAGAATATGTGCCTTCATGGGTATTTATAAAAATATGTACACACATGACCTTCTGTATCTAGAAAATAACCACTTCCTAGGTTTATGAGCAAGAGAGTTTATGTTTTAAATAGAGAGATTGCTGTGTGTAGGAAGACAAGGAAGAAATAACTCTAGCAAATAATAGCACAACACTGAACATCTCTGTCAAAGACAGACAAGCATTACTGCTGCATGAATCTTTACATTAAAACACATAGTTTAACTTTGCTCTGCATTTTTACTGCTGTATTGTTTTAAAGGCATCGTGGGACCTAAATTCTTTACAATTAATTTCTTGGACACCATTTAGGATGATCTTCTCTAAGACACTAGGGTACATTTAACATTTTATAGAATTACCGGTGACTTCATGTATTTGTATAGTGACTCAAATAACTGTATGCCTGTAAGATGCTGTTTAAACCACAACAAAAAGAAATACCCTATGTCCCTGATTATGCGTGTACTATGTATTCCAAGGGAAAAAAATAGCTATGTTTCAAAAACAAGAGAAGTTAATGAAAATTTTAAATTGGCCTTCCACATGTATTTAAATGAAGTATTTGACTATTTGAGTTTCCTTGGTTACCACTGTCGCTGCTGACAGCTTCTTTTTGGTGGGGAGGGGGGAAAGCAGCACTCCAAAACAAAGAGTTAAAAAACACTTATCCATTAATAGACGCGGGGGGAGTGGGGAGGCGGGAGGGTGTGACGCGGGCAGCCCGGCGCGGTTGGTGCCCACTCCCAATCGCGTATTCCAGCTCTCGGGCGATTCAGGTATTCTGGCAGAACCGCAGTTCCACAATTCCTTACCCAGCATTCCGTTTCAGCTGCTGGAGGGCTGCCTGAGCCTTATGCAAATGAGACCAGCTCCGAGGCTTTGACTGCAGAAGCGAGAGGAGGGGGGCAGAAGGGAGTTCAGAGGTCACAGGGCTGGTGGAAAGCTGGATCAGTTGCCCGAAAAAAAAAAATGCACTGGGCTCCTCTGCAGCAGTGTTTTGCAGCAGTTACATGAAGTGTGCTTTATTTCTCAGAGTGAAGATCTTAACAGCGTGTGTGCCGTAGTCGTTTAAAGTGCACGCAGGTACGGTGACAGATTTCATGATGCGCCTGATTTTATTTCTATAAAAGACACTGGTGAGGATTGGCTATTTTAACTCATTGTGGAAATTGGCAGGGTGTTCTCGATTTTCAGCTTCCCTTAACTAGTTTATTAAATCTTCTTAATGTTGTCTCAATTTGAAACGTAGGTGTTTTGTTCCAATGGAATAATGTCATGAGAGAAAAAATTGGTTTGGGGCTTCTAAATAATTCCATTTTGAGGAAAGTTTTTGATTGAAGAGAGGTGTCTGGGTTGAAACATCTAGCTGAATATCAAGACTTTCAACTTTTAGAGGATTTTCACATTTTTAAGAAATGTATTTTAAATGAGGTATCGGGAATTAAATAATGGAGTTCTTTTGTTCATACCCCACATGATATCATAAGGACAGTTTTAATAAGTTATATTTTCATTTCTTTTTAAGGGAGGGTTTCAGTTTTGAGATTCTTCTTTCTATATTTCATTGTTAAACATCTTATCAAAGAAATAATTTATTTGGGGGTCACATCCTTTAAATACTATAATTTTCATAATTGTTATTCATTTTCTTTGGAACTTTTTAGACAATGCTATTTTGAACTCAACATGTTCAACTTCCTATGACTTTTCCTTTCAGTTAAATCTGGATTGTGAAGTGATCCTCATAAATGTCACAGGCAGGACAAAAGTCTTCTTTTTCCATGCACTAAATTTCACACTTTTGTAAAATGTGTGATCACATCATAGAAAAGTCTGACCTGAACCAAACAAATGTGTACTCACTTTTATTGTTCATATTGCTTTTTTATTTCCAAAGCATATTTTTAAATAAACTTAAAGCATCGTGATCAGACTGTTTATCTATATCATTAAAATTTTAAAATATATCAATTCAGCAGTTACAATGCTGATGGGAAAAAATGTTATTTTAATTTGCATCAAGTGTGCATCTGTCTACATTATAGGTTGTACGTGTATGAAAATAAATTGGAAAGATGAAGAGGCAAAATAATGTTTAGTCATGAAATAACTGCTTTATGCTTTCATATTTGCATAAGATATTTTTGAGTGAATTTTATGAAGCTTACGTACAACGAGCTAGTACATGTTTAGATAAACTTTCTTTTGCATTGAAAAGGGGGCGTTTATTTTATTATAATGATTAAGACTTGGCAGTTTGGCAACAATATCTTTTATTTTTAAAGGGGGGGTAGGGGGGAGCATGGAAGGCAGACCAAAACAGGAGGATGGCCATTTAAAACAGTGATTTAAAACAGTGAAAGACAATTACTTGAAATATTTATGAAATCACTTCATAGTAGTCATCCAGGGCCAGATTCTCACCCTTTATCACTCTGTGGGGACACTGTGACATTTATCCAGGATCCCGAGATTAATTTCGGAAAAGAAATTCGTATTTTGGTATGAGTTTTTAAAAAACAAATTGCCATTTTCTTCTAAATTCTCTTTTGAAACTTTCAGTAATGAGTGAAGCTTAAGGGGGTATATTTTAAATCAATTATTTCCTTTTTATGTTGAATGGAAAATGCTGTCCTCTGTCCTCTGGTCCAAACAACGTATTTGTTTACTTTTGTTTTATACATATGTATATAATTTGTTATGAAATACCTATGTTTACATATATTTATATATGTATATATTGTTATGCATACTATAAATTATATATATTTTGTATGTATACATACATACATATATTTCAAACAGCCAAATAAAATCTTCCTTGCGGTCAACCATATTTAATCCAACAATTTTGAAAAGCAAAAACTCTTTATTTCATTTTTAACTCAGATAGTGCCCATAGTTTATACCTCCCAACCTCTGCGTGTGTTCTAGGCAGGGCACAGGGAGGAGGAGAGAACTGGGCTTAAAATTCATTTAGCTTGTCCAATACTATTAACTTTGTAAATGCAACCGCCACCCGTTAGCACATTCTGAATATAGAAATAAAAACAGTGCGGGCAAAGAAGGAGAGCCTGTGAAGATTCTTGGAGAAAACGTGGTAATAGACAAATGTGAAATAAAGAGAATTGTTGTGCTTCCGTGAGCCACGAGAGAGCTATATATGTCCTGCAGCAAATTTATGGTTTTGAATATCCTGGACAATTTATGTCTCTATGCAAATTCACTCAGAACTTTGAAGTCTTTTTTGCATTCGCTCGAGTCATACTGCTTCCATTCAAATCTCAGCAGCGTGTACCTAGTAAGTTCATGGTCTGGATAGTTGGGTGTATATAGAAAAATGCATTTGTGTAAATGCAATTCAAATTAAATTTAGAAAGTTAAAGAGTAAATAGAATAATGTAAAAACAAATCATTGAAGGAAGTGCAGTTAGTGTACTTGAAGAGATGATGTTACATCAGACTTCAAAGGAATCTTTAAGGATTTTTCAAAAATTAATTTCCTGCTTTCTGATTACCAGTCTGTCTTTGTCATCACTTGAAACTAGCGACCATATTGTAAGCTTGGAAAAGATGTTAGGGCAAACATGTTGTACTCAGTCTAGCAGTATGGAACATAGTCTAAAATCTACAAATAACTGTTGTCATCTCCAAATCGCATGTGTAGGTTTTAGGTTGTATCATCACTATATGTGTCCTCCTGAACTTCTGGTGCCTATGAAATAGAAAAAAGAAGAAAATAACTTATAACATATAGCAGGAAAATGTTCAAAATAATTGAGTATTCAAAACAATCACATTTCTTCATTTTAACCTGGCATTTCTTAGGAAACAAAACATATGATTGCATTTTTATCGCCTATTCTAAAATTTAAATAGAATTGTATCAGTTTTATTGAAGAGTATAAGGATGATAAAATTGCAAAATGATTTTAAAGGTCTTATTTTTATTCCATATTATTAGACACATGGAAACATTATAGTAATACTTTGTCTAGGACAGTTGGAAAATAATCTGTACTAAATTAACCAATTTTCCAAATAGGTAAAGTTTATGACTTAAATGGCCAGTTTTTTAAAATGTGTTAATTGCTTTCATGGAAGCAAAATATAGTACATGCCATTCTGCCTTATTGAGCAAAGTGGAAATCCATATAGGCTTTTCTTCATGGCATAAGAATCATTATTTCCATCATTACATTGACTTATTGCAAATGATAACACTGTTCCCCAACTGTACACCAACACTAAATGGTGTTGCTATTATATGCTTTTTGCATATAGTTTTATATGCTTTTTATATACTTTATATGCTTTTTATAAATTTACTCTTTCTTTTCTCATGTTAATATCTATTTTAATAGTTAACAATTACTCCTTATCTGATAGTAATTCGAAAATCAAGTTTATGCACTTTATTTTACATTAACTTCTAAATCATTAGACTTCAGTGCGCAAAGAGAGATAACATCCCTCTATACTTCTCCTATGTACTGAACTTCTGACACATACATATATGTAGTATACTGAGCATAGAAACATAGAAAATAAAATTTGTTTTCGTTTTCTTATGTTCAGGATATTGAAAATCATGTTTGAGCTCTAGATAAATGAGAAATTGGTCCTTGTTGCTACAATGAGAATCTGTCATAGTAAACCACCAACAGAAATTTGAAATTACTTTGTCTAATAAGGAAATGAGGAATCTCTAACAGGTATACCAAAGAAAACACACAGGCCAATTGTTTTGGTGGTGTTTGACTAAACATTGGTGTCATATACCTATTCTTGCCAATTTCAGGAGTTGTGTCTATTTTATTCTTAAATCCTGGGGCTTTGTGATACACCATCACCATGCTAGTTAGAAAGAGTTGTTACTCAGGCAATCTCTTATCTCCGTGCAAGCTTATGAATCCACATATTCATTTAGGAATGCATTTAGTCGTGTGTGTATGTGTGTGTGCATGCACGTACACGTGTGCACACCTAACATTCTCCCCAATCACATACAAGAAAAGTAAGACAACAGAGCCATCAATCCCCATTTCTTTTAAAATTCACTAGTATAATGCATGTGTAAAGATACACAAGGTGGCTAATACCATACCAGCTAATAGGTGGTCTCTTACACTTTGAAGATCTTTGAAAAGCTAAAGGAATATTGCTTCTCATTCTGTAAGAATTAGAATAGTCCAAAATATTGGGGAAAAGCTCCATATTCTGGTCTTTTTTTGCCCATTAATATTTAAAAAGGCCTAAGAACTCCTTTAACAAACCTGGGTAACTTTGTTTAATACAATAAAACGTTGTAAACTTAGGGCAATTCATGAACAATGAAAAACCGGGAAAATATTGTATATTGTTTTCTTGATAAGTAAGTGCTTTTATTATGTAGTTTATTGAGTGTGTGCGTTCAAGCTATATCATGGAGTGTGAAAAGACTGAATAGGACAGTGGTTTGGAGCTTACCTTCATGTTCCAACCCTGGTGTCACTTCTAAGACATGGTCTGCAACTTACAATCCATGTGGCCTTGGACAGGGTACTTGAAAACTCTAAGCCTCATCTTCATCTGCAAAGTGGGGATAATTGTCTCTATATCAAAGGGTTTTCGTGGAAATGAAATGGCATGATGCATGCCTGGCACAAAAGAAGATCATTTTAAGTGATAACTAGTATTACTATTTTTCAACCTACGGGAGTTGGTTCCCTGGTGCTGATAAGACAAGTTCAGCTTAAGCCTATAGTTACAGATAATCTTGATAAAACATCTTAGATTTCAGTGGATGAGGAAAAGACGTGTTTTCCCAAAATAGAAACCCACTAAGAGTTTATTGGAGGTCATACCTAGGAAGTACTAAGCAGCTGATATCTTATATTCAGATGGGACAAGTAGAGAAGGCAGTCGCCAAATTCAAACTATATGTGGCTTCATAGATAGCTTAAATCTCACCAACCAGAAGCATAATAACCACAAAATCCTCACATAGGATGTAGTAATATGCGCTTTTCTGAGCTCTCTTGTTTTATATCATTTGTTGCTTTAAAATGTTTCATCTTTGGGCCTTTGCCTACTATTTTTTCTTTTCCATGTTGACTTTGTACAATTAAGGCATTTGTTGTTCATTCTGCTCACCGCAGTTCCTGTCTCATCCATAGACTATGGACCTTTCAATTACAGAGGGAGCCTGGCTCATGTTAGGCGCCCAAGAAACGTTTGCTGAGCCCATGCTGTTGTGGAGCATGAGTCCAGTTCTACCTCATGACTTAAAAGTGCTAATCTGTTTGAATCATGAAACGATCTCTATTCATGGACTTACTGCTATTTTAAACTTCCTGTGTATCAGAATGATGTCTAGAAATATTGCATCAATTGATTTAGTCACAAGGTTTTTCAGAAGAAATTTAGAAAATATATCTACATTTTTTTACTTAAAAATTATTTTAATTTATTTAAATTTAGAAAATATATCTACATTTTTTTACTTAAAAATTATTTTAATTTATTTAAATTTAGAAAATATATCTACATTTTTTTACTTAAAAATTATTTTAATTATTTTTTACTTAAAAATTATTTAAATAGCATACCTAGAAGGGCTCTGTGATAACTATACATTGGTAGCAAGTGTTGGATAAATTGGTTGGGGGGGAATATCATGACTCTGCTTTTGTGAAACTTGTTTGAATGATGAAACTTTTCTAAATAGTGGGTTTCCAAGTTTTAAAAGATTGTATGAGCTTGGTGTGATTTATTTCTATTGTGAACTGGTTTTAATTTATGCCAGTAGAACCTTCCCTGAGACTTGAAAATCCAAGTATTTAATCTTACTCTCTAAATTATTTTTACTAATTGCTGCTTAATGTGATGTCAGCTGCAGGTTGAATAACTATTGTTTGCTGCCTTAGATAGTAGAAATCTATATCTTGCCTAAGGTAGTAATCATTTTAAAGAACATCCGAAGTACTTTCTTCTACTTACTCTAATTTTTTAAATCTTCTTTATTTTTTTGCACAGTATCTTTGGCAGGATCCCAGTGCTTGGATGGGTATAGTCCTAAAGCTTGACCATATTTTATTCTGATGTCCACTTTAGAGTACTTTATGAGGGAAGTGTTTTTAAAGATCCTTTCACTTCAGACTATTCTAATGATTCTTCTGAAGGAAAAGGATGTCATATTTCTTACATACCTTTTGAGCTACACTGACTACTTTATTATTTAGTCAGAAACTTTCTAAAAGACTGAAGAGAAACTTCTTAAGTGCTAAGGAGAAAAAAATACGTTATCTTCCAGTGCTGCAGTAATAATTCTAAATTCTTCCATGTCTGTGTGGTCTTTTTTTTCCTCTTAATGTGGTAAGTCTTGCCAATCTTCCAAGAAACTAGGCTAAGTACTCCTCTTTAGTCTTAATAGCAAGCACATCAAATAAATTTTTCGTTGGTAGTTTTGTCGTTGGGGTAGGAAAAATAGGCTGACAACAGACACTTGATCAATTTTCAACCGTTTTAAAAGCCTTATGTTCTTGGTTGGGTCTCTGTGCTCTTGCTAACTGAAAACACGTCCTGAAAGTTAACGTTGGGGAAGGACTTTTGGCTTTCAGTTCACATGTATTCTGCTATATCATGTTGACAAATAACAAGTAATGAACAATGTTTAGGGTTAAGAGGCATTAAAAACCAAGTTCTGGGTATCTTATATGGATACTAATCCCAATGACAGGTAATATGGAAAGCTTCTTGGGGTCTCCCCAGCCAGACATTCATAAAGAACCCCTTTACCATTAGTAAGTGGAGTAGCCTTCCATCCCTTTGTCAGCAGGGCATAAATCAATTTAGCCATTGCAGTTTGCACACAGTGAGGGAAGAGGTATGGACAGTTAGAGGCACCTACCTTTGATGGAGAATCCATGGGTAAATGACATGCATTTGTGCACTCTTTTCAGGGGTAAGCACTCATTTCTTTAATCAAATTCTCAAACTGCAAATCATCAAGCTGCAAAATTGTCGAAATCCAAAGCACATAAAGTAACTCAGACCTCTAACTCAAGGTCATGGGCAACTCTGGCACAAGGAATTCATACATAATTGGGGAACCCTACAATCATTTCTCCAACAAAAATATTCATTAGACAAGAGTGCTCCCAGCATTTTTGGCTTAAGCAGACACCTAGACAAGAGAAGTGTATTTGGCTAACTTGTACTTCTTGAATTGGCAAGCCACCAGTAGCATTTTTCACATTGGTGGTGCCCCGTGGAAACACCTTGCAGGATTTTATGTTGTGAATTAATTGCCAAATCCCTATCTTCTTGGTGGCAGATAGGTTAATTCCTTGCCAAATGGGTTAAGGCAGAAATAGCCCTAGTATTGTGAAAGAAGTTATCCCTTTTCTTTTTTTTTTAAGAGAAATGCATAAGCATTCTGAGACCTGTGGCGTGGTAAGTGTTCAAGGCGTTGAAATCTGATGCCAACTTCTTAAGATAATGATTATCTTATTTAGCAGAACTTTAGCCAATAGTCAGTGTTTGATTAACATAACAGTGTAAGGGTAGTAGCATTGTGAGTGTTAGGGCAGAACAAAGATTACTCAAATTCATGGTGTAAAAAATTTGAGGAGTAAAAGGATTGAATATAAATTAACTCGTTTAAAATTGTATCCTGATAGTTAGGAACACATCTGGATAACTAATGATATCCCACCAGAAAATAAAAATAACACAGTATGATATTTTTTAGCTAAGCTCTCTTTTGTTGAGTATTGGAATAAAACCTACACACCATCAATTGAGCAACTGTCCTCTTCATCCTCTCTCTGGCCCTGTAGACAATCTGGTTGATGAAGTGTGACATTGTGAATAATCTTGCTTTTGCCAGCTCAACTTCTCCCACCTGCTATCACAGATGAGCCACACACCAGTATTTTCATCAACTTGTTTGCAGTACTTCTCATCTCATCATTTGAATTTGGTGAAACAACCAGAAGAAACATCAAAATTGTTTTCCATTCTGCATGAAAGTAAAGAAGAATAAGCTTCTTTTTCTATGGAACTTAATCCTGGCACTGGTGTTTCCTGTTCAAAGTGAACAGCCTGAGCTTATCAAAGTCGTTGGGAGAGAACAGTCATGGTTTCTTAGCTTTTTGTGCTTGCTGGAAGAATTTAATGAAGATGTAAAATAGATGATTTTGTTCTTTGACAAATCATGAAGAAACGTCCTTCATGTCAGGTTATAATGCAGTTAACATGCTGCTTTGATGTATGCCATATCACCAAGGCAGAAGGGTGTTTGTTAATGACCTTTGCAGTTAAAGGTTACTCTCATTTTGATCAACTACAAAACTAGCAAGCAAGCAATGCAAAGGATATACGCAGACTCCCAGGTAAAAGTGAACAGAGGGGCTCTAGACACCCCCTTTGTTCCTGAGAGAGGACCATGTAAAGCTCCCGGTTTAAGCAGCCTCCATGGAGTTAAGGACCTGCCAGGTCAAATGAACCAGGAACTCACAGCTCACCACCCTTTCTTTTATCAGGCCAGGGAAGAAACAGCATCTCACCAAAAAGACCTCCTCATTACCATATAAGGAAATTCTTGCCATGCCAGAATTACTTCCTTTTAAATTCATTTTTTTCCCGTGTCAGTGATAGGCCATGCCTGCCCTAAGCCTATTAACCGTCTCCCACCCCCTCACCTTTTTTTCAATTGTTTGATAAACTCTTGATTCACCCTAATAACCTGACATATTTTATTTACTGGGTTTTGTCTGATTGGTAAAGGACAGGAATATTCATGTATGGTATTTCCAGTTGGTAGGTGGCATTTTTTTATGTAGATGTTTTGTTGATTTTATAGTCATTCTACTTTCTCACCAAGAGCCAAGAGCACCAGTTAGGGTTGTTAGAAGAGATGCAGGCTGCCCAGTTAAATTTAAATTTCAGATAAGCAACAAATAATAAGTACAATTATATCTCAAATGCTATTTATTTTTTATCTAAAATTCAAATTTAACTGGGTGTCCTGTTTTAATTTGCTGAATATTTTACTTTGCTAAATCGGGCAACCCTAAAATGATTCTTCTCCAAATCAGACAACTTGCTCTTCAGAATTAGGAGATTGATGATGCTCTTAAGGCATTTTTCCTGTGGTCATTTCCCTATAATACAGAGCAAAACATTGGGAAATAGGGACAGAATGTAAGAAGAAAAAAGGATTAAACATTAGATGAATATAAATGGGATAGTAAGAACTCAATGAGTTACCTGGGAAAGCTATGAAATTTTTAGGCAGTCAAAAGAGAGGGATATGAACCAGATTCTAACAAATACCCAAAGTTTAGCTTCAGTAGTTCTTCCAGAGGCATTAAAATGTACATTTTTATCCAGTGTCTTACCTATCTTCACCCTGCAGCCTTCTGGTTTCCCACATTTTTTCCAGAAATATATTAAATAAAATAATTGTATTTACTTATAACCATAGAAAATCTAGTGTAGTTTATCAGTATCTTTTTGAGGAGAAATGGAAACATTTATACTTTTCTACTACTCTTTCTTTAAATGGGTCCAGAGACTTCTTACATCTAACACAAATATGAAATAAATAGTATATGATAATTAAGAATAACAGATATCCAAGATTACAAGATGTTTATTAGAGTTCTAAAATAAGGTAGTTCTTAATTGAATTTGGCAATAGAAAGGGCACTTAGGTGTAGGGAAAGAGGAATCCCAAACTGAGAAGCTGGCCAAGTGGTGAATTCATGGATGTTTTGCCGAAAGCCTTACTTTCGGTTTCAAGGTTCGTAGGATTCGCTCGCAAAATAACCACTCTACACTCATTTAAACAAGAATTTAGAGCGAGTTTATTGAATTAACAAATTACAGTATACTAATTAAGGAAAGAATAGTATAACTAACTAAGAAAGAATAGTAAAGGCAGAGGTTTATACATCACCGAGTTGGGGAAGCACCTACATCCAGGTCCAAGCAGCGCTGGGAAGTCCCTTGAACAGCAATCTGGAGTCCCAGTTGGGAAGGTCCCGGGCGGTGGGTCCACCCCTCGGGTGAGACTTCAGTTTGCCACTCGAAGGAGCCCAGCTTTTAGCACCAGGCCGCAGGCTGATAACAATCAGCCTCCTTGCAAGTCTGCAGCTCTGGTTGTTGTCATAAATGCCTCGGTCTTAACTCATAAGTTTTGGAATGTTCTTGATCCCCAGGGGCTGGCCAGACCCTCAAGGTGAAAGAAGTCCCATGACTTACTCTCTATCTTATCTAGGGGTTTATTATGGATTCTGGCCTGGGTGTAGCTCAGCAGTTTGGCATGCAGTCGGCTTTAGCACCATTGTCCAGTCAGAGAGGCCTGGTGCCGCCTCTGAAGCCTGAACAAGACTACTTTACTAGCTTCCCCAACAATGGGCTATATTAATAAGTGAAAAAGTTAGATAAATCAGTGTTAGACAAGGAAAGAATATTGGCTTTGCAATGCAATGGAACTTATTGAAGCCTCTGAGTGAGGTTCTCTGAGGTGATAGCAAATTGGCTGGCTCCTTGCCCACTGGCCACGTAGTCGAATGGTCGCGGGGCTGACACCTGACCCAAAATGGGCTAAAAGGTTGCTCATGCTTTGGAACATTAAACTTGAACTGTGAGACATAGAAGTTGCTGGGCTTAAACCTGGTAACTGTGGCGCTCTAAAAAAAAAGATCATGGAATTTCTACAACCATAATTCCAGAAGCTGTCCTTATTCCTGCAGTTCCTCAATTTTTCATTTCAGCTCTATCTTAGATTGCATGAACTAGTTCAGTATTTTTCCAACAGATGTCTTTGTGCTTAAGTTAGCTAGAATTGGCTTTTGGGTTGCTTGCAAGCAAAAAAAAAACCAAAAAATTGTATGACGTTTTGAGGTCAATTTCATCTCATTTTAATTCTCATCTAATCAAATATGCCAGATATTTTGTTAGGAGAGATAGAGTGGTGAATGAGATGTACATGATTCTGCTTATGGAGCTTTTAGTCTATCAGAGAAAATAGACACTGACAAAATAATTAAAGTATGGAAATAGAAGGGTTTCATTCATTCATCAAACAAATATTTATTGAGCCTCTATTAGATATAAAGCATTGTTCTAGACCCTTGGAACATCAGTACAGAGATCCCTGCCCTGGTATCTTCCAGCAGGGGATAAAAAAGAATTAGTAAACCTAAAAATACATAAATAAATAATATGGATTTAGGAGGTGGTAAGTGCTGTGGGAAAAGGAATCAAAGAGTAGATCGGAAAGAATCATGCATACATCAAAAGGCTTAGAGTCCAGAGAGAAAAAGCAGGTTGGAGAAACTGAATTATTATTAGCGCTGAAATATTGGCAAAAAGGCCAATGGCTCAAAAAGAAGATGAAGTTAGCCAGAGTTAGCCAGAGTATATTGTTAAGGACTTTATAAGCCATTTTGAGGATTTTGAACTTTATCCTAAGGTAATCCAAAGCCACTTAAGAGTTTTAAGCTGCTGAACATGATCACATTTGCAATTTAAATTTATCATTGTGCCTCCAACCTGGAAAGCCCATTGAAAGCAAACAGTAGTGGATGTGAGAGAATAATTAGGATGTGGCTGTGCTAGTCCAAATGAGAAATGGTGATACCCTTGATTAACATGTGTTTCTTGAATTGGAAAATGGTAGCTGTGTTTAAATGGCTGATAACGAGACTTAGATTCTCAGCTTATCATATTTAGAGTAAATTAATGCCTGTTCAGGTTTATCTTCTGTTCTTTGAGCTTTGATGCTGTTTGCCAATTTGAAATGTTGACCACTTTTTCACTGGCTTCATACCTACCAAGTTTAATTATGCCTCGTCTTTGGGAACAAAAATATATTATTAAATGACTATTTAAGGAGCTATGGCAGCCACAGGACAAGCATTGATTCTGCTCACTTGCATCTCTACCTAGCTAGCCACCTATTGTCGTCCTCAAATTCTGAGAGAACCAATACAGGGTACAAGCAAACCAAGTATATACAACTCCTTTATTAACAGGGTCTTTTCCCTAAATTCTTGTATTCTTTTCTTTCCTAGTGAGCTAGCATAGATGCTGTAGGAGAAAACCACATGCTCCCTTTACCATTCCACTATTAGGTCTTGATCAAGGTTTATATACTTGTAAGCAATAGGTCATTTGGCCCTCATAATTCATTATGACATCTTGTTACGCTCACATAATATTTTTTAAAGGCCGTGAAACTAGACAGGTGTTATGCTTGGTTGCTGCACAAGCAATTTAGCACTTAACCAGTTTCATGGGTATAAGTTAAAGTTATGCCCACCTGTAATTATTTGAATGTTTAATTTCCAGCATAGATACTAATCCCACCTTAAACAGTCAGTTCTTTGGCCCTTTGACCTGGGAATAGCTCAGGCTCTTTCAGTCTCAAAGAGGTAGACAGAAATTACAGCCAACCTTCAACTCCATTGCTTCAAGTCTTGCCAGTACAAATGTAATAACAAAGGGAAAAGAGACTTTTGAATTCCCTTATCATCCCTCCAAAAATTTCCCCTCTCATGCTTGAGGAAGCGAGAAAGGAAGAGAAGAGTACCACATACCACATTTTGCCATGTTTGAATATAGTTCCCTTTGGTCCAGTTGGGTATCCTTGAGAAATCTGCCTTTCTTAAGGAAGCTGGGGGAGGTCAGTTGGGAAAGTGGAGCTTAAGGACATGGTTTTTAACTGTTCCCATTGCAATATCTTATTATAAAAATGTACTTTTTAAACATGGGTTTCCATTTTGTATTATTTTGTGTCTTGGTGTCTCTCCCTCATGAATTACTTTGCATCTTGTTTGAAGTGAACAATTTTAAAATTTATATCCTGTCCTACTTTTATTTCAGGAACTTTACTTAAAATATCTGTTTTTCTCTCCACCCTCTCAGATATGCATGAACATCTTATGCATTTCACACTCTTTAAGATGGAGAAAATAATAAGCTAATCTGAATAGTGGTAAAATCAGTCAGAGTAGAGATTTTATTCTCAAAAGAATAGACAGTGTAGTATCTTCTTATTGCTATCAGTTATCTCTATTGTTAATATAAGTCATGAAAAAGACAGAAATTAGTAAAACAAGGCAGTAGAACATGAATTTGGAGGTTATTCTCAATTCCATGCAGCCCAGCAAAGTGGATGCTTGCTCCTTGGGAGCAGGTAACACATTCTACTCCTTTTTGTATCCCCTACTCCATCCCAGGAGGCAAGCATATGCATACCAGTTGCTAAACACGTGAATAGATGAGTAGAGTAAGTTGAAATTAATGATACTTAAGAGACATCTAATACTGTACTTATAGAATTCACACCAGTGATGGACGAAGAAGATTTTTACTAGGAATTGAGTGCTGGGTTATTTAACTCTCTAGGGCTGGTGTGTGGACACACCCAAGGAAGGAAAAGTCCAAGGAAGGAAAAGTCCAAGGAAGGAGCTACTGGAGAACAGACTAGAAATTAGACAACTGGCCCTCCAATTTGAGGATGTATCAGAATTACCTGGAGGGCTTCATAAAGCAGAGTCCTAGGCCCTACCCTCTGGGAGTTTCTGCTTCAGGAGATCTGGAATGAGGCTTGAGAATTTGCATTTCCCTCCCAGGTGATGCTTATGCTGCTAATCCTAGTAGCCGACTTTGAAAACTACTGGATTAAAATTTGGAAATCTGGCCCAGCTAAGGGGATCTGGTCAGGCTGCCTGCTCTGTGATCTGCATAGAGAAGGGGTTATTACAGAGATTTCTGAGGGCAGTTGCCTAGATAATATAACTAAGAACTCAAAAGAGAGTTAAAATCAGCTGACATAATGAGATGGAAGATAGAATGCATGGAATCAATTTAGCAATACTTTCAGCTAAGTTAAATTAATTTAACAATGTAAGACCATCACATATATCTAAGCTAATTTATATATGTTATTCCTGAAAATATTCTTACACTGCAAGGAAAGTTTATGCCCTTCAGCTGACTATGTATATGTCAAGGTAAATGGGGAAGGTGGAGAAAGGGCAGCTCAAGGAGAGGGGAAAACCCATTCATCCTAGAGAAAGGATTTAGGAGAAACCGTACCCACTCCCCACACCTCACTCTTCCCACCCAACTAGTGCTATGTCCTGACTAATGAGCCTTAGGAGGTTTCCGAAACAGTGGCAACAGCTTCAGCAACCAGGCGTCATAGGGACATACTTCACCCTATTGTAATATTTCAATGGAAACTACCTAAAATTTAGACCTGATTTCATACAGTGCTCAGCTAATTAGGTTTCTGACATTTTAAAACTTGAGTGTGAAGTCTTTGCGTACTTACATGTGTTCCTTCCAGCAATCATTTAGGACTTTGGGGAACATTGACATTTATGTTCGATACAGAATTTTATGGACTTAGGTGGATTTTCTCAATCTGCCAACAAAAAGGAATAAAGGTATTGCATTAAAATGAACTATGTCTAAAAAAGTTGACACATGTTGGTAAGCAAATGGTCAAATGCTCATATTTAATTTAATGTTTGTTAATTTGAAAATGTTTTTAAAAAACTGCTTAGTGAACCTTTCAAGGGAAAGCTCAGCTCATGTATAAAAAGCCACATAAAAATGACTCCGGGGACCTTGGCTGCACATCCAGCGGTCAGATATTTCAATGCTCTGTTGCTCCCGTTCCTGCTACAGGTCCATGTGACAGCGCTGCAGCGATGAGTGGAATTTTAAAGAGGAAGTTTGAAGAAGTTGACGGCTCCTCCCCCTGCTCCTCTGTGCGGGAATCAGATGATGAAGTTTCCAGCAGTGACAGTGCTGACAGTGGGGACAGCGTCAATCCATCCACTTCCAATCATTTTCCCCGTGAGTATGGAAACTATACCTGAAACTGACTGTCTGCTTCTACAGTGAAAATAACTGTATCATCTTGGTCATTTTTTAACTTTTATTACTAGTTTGTTTTTGTTTTTACAATTGAGCTAAAAACAAAACATGATTAAGTAAAAATGAAATATTTCTGAGGCATCAGTGGGTTCCTTTATTTAGAATGCTTTTGGGAGTGGGTTATTTGATAGTGTTAACCAACTGATTCAATGGAAAAAAATGCCATTTTATTATTATTACTTTTCAAAGGAAGCACCCTACTCCAACAGTAGATGGGGAAAGACAAGTCCAGGCCCAAAAAAATGTATCCTCCCATAGCTGAAATGATATTCTAGGAGGAAAAAAAAGTGGGGAGGATGTATTTGGCAGTGGAAGGTCTAGGTTCAGAGGGAAAGAGCATAGCCAACCATGCGTTAAGAAATGAAAAAGCAGCAAAACTCTCCCAAATGTGCGAGCGCAGTTTATACCTCTTTTCCACTCATCCCGTTATTCTCTTATCCTTAAGAATAATATTTAAAGCCCACAAAGAAAAAAAAGGTGTATGCTTTCTCTTTTTCCTTTTTCTGCCACACTGTAACATCACTCCTTCCTGTCAGACAAGGTGAGGTTTGAAGGACCGACAGGAAGATTTTGTAAGGAAATACAATCTACAAGCTAAAGGAGACTGACTATTAATAGCTAAATAATCTTGAATTTATATTTACAACAGGAAGATTTTAATATATCATGATATCATAGTAGGTAACTAGTCTTAGTTTTTTTATTTTTCAGTTAAGTAGCTGATTTTATTAATATGTGATTGCATAACATAAAATTTATTTTAGAAATGTGACAACGCAGAAAACCAAGAGAATTAACCATATTTTTAAGAGGTAATAAGGAACTCAGTAAAACTATTGAACAAGAAACAAACATACAAAATCGACAGCATTCCTTTAAGCAAGCAAAATTAATAGAAAATGTAATGAAAGGGCAACTACACTTATTATAACAGAAAAAATCATCAAATATTCAGGGACAAGGTTATTGTGTGATGTAGGTGATCTTCAAATACATTTACATATATCATTATGATGTGAAATGAGCTTGGGTTTGATTCAAAAGTAGGTATATGTTTACCTATTTGCCCTTAATATTAAGGCCAAATATTAATTTCTTAATATTGAAAGAAATATTAAGATTAATATTGATCTTCTGTGAAGATCAAAGAGCAAGCGAGATAATACATATGAAGGAACTTTATAAAATGTCAAGTACTAAGCACATGTTATATTAAAAATTATTCTCATAGCTAACATTTACTGGGTACATGCTGTGATTCAGTAGTTTTATATACATTATTCCTACTCTTTATAGCAATCCTGGAAGTACCATTACCTTCAATTTACAGAGGAAATGACTGAGGATCAAAGAGGCTAAACATCTTGCCCAAGATCACACAGGATTAAAGCCTAGACATACATATACACACACACACATATATATATGTCCATATATTTATGTGTTCCACCCCATAGTCTTCACATTTTCCATTATCTCATTCTGCCCTTTAGTTATGTAATATTGGACATATCTTTAAAATGTGATTTATTGTGAGTTAGAAAAAACACTGGAATTAATGAAGAGACAGGTTATGTTTCTGGATATAAAGGTAAATCTGTTAAAGCTTTCCACATTAATTTATGAATATAAAAGGATAATCTCAATAAAACCCTCAATTGGATTTTCTTAGAAGGTGATGGAATAATAAAAATCCATTTGGAAAAATAAGCTAATGAGAATAAAGGGATTTTTTTAAAAGAAGCCATAAATGTTGAAAAGCCACTCCAGATATCAAATAATAGCAGAAAATTACATAGTTTAACATTTTCAGTACCATGTTAGATCTCGGAAAATAGAGAAAAATCTCAACATAGTATAGATAAGAATTATATATATATATATATATATATACACACGCATATATGTATATGAATAGGGCATTATAAAACAATGGGAAAGAGGAGTATTTAATAAATGGTTTTGGTATTAGAGTTTGAAAAAGAAAAATTTAGATATACATCTCACAACATTGCCAAAATACATTTCAGATAGATTAAGTAGACGAATATTTTTAAAAATCAAATCACGGGGGAAGTTTCATATTTGGTAGGATTGTTATCTGAGCGTTGAAGTAACATAAAAAAGTTACATTGCAAAATACTTAACATATTTATATAAAAATATTAAACATACCTGATCCCCAAAAAAACCCAAAGTAAAAGTAAAATAATCTATATTGGAAAAAAAATGTTTGCTGTTAATATGGTAAAGCATTATTGTCTGAATAGTGAATAAAAAAACACATAAATTTTTATATAAATTAAGATACACACCCGCAAACATAATCTACATGATATGAAATATGATTAGCAAATATTTTGAAGCATTTAACACCAGTAGTAATAACAACACAGATTAAAATAATACTAATGAGATTTCATTAGTATGAAATCATGGAAATTTCATCTCCTTGAAATTAGTGTTCCTCCCTCCAACAGAAAATACTAATACTAAGTGCTGGTGAAGGTCGCAGTACAAATTTTGCATACATCCATATTGCTGTTGATGGCAATGAAATTTATAAAAGTGTCTGTTTAGCACTTTGGAAATATAAGAGCCATAATGATATTCATATCTATAAGTCTGTACTTCAGAGAATTTATCTGAAGGGGGAAACGTCAAAAACATGGGGGAAAATGCATAACTGAAAATGTTGGTTGTTGAGGGAAATAACAAAAACTGGGAACTGGGGCAGGGAAGAGGAAGGTAACATGTCTAAGAGTGGGAAATTGATGCATTAAGTTATGGTAGCTTATACAATTAATTAATTTACATGATAAGTATGAAGACAGGAGATAATGTTAAGAAAAGCAGAACACAAAATTTTACCTACACTGTCAGGGAAAGTCTCTGTATCATAATGGCAAAGAATGGTAAGGTGCTTTAAAAACTGAAAATGATTTGATTTGTTGACGTATTAGAATGATAGATTAATTTTCGTATTTATTAATTTTTATTTCAGTTAATATTTATACATCCCACAACAAAGAAATTTTAAATTTAAACTAAAATGATAACTGTAGTTCTGATTGTGTTTATGTAAGCAAATGGCATGATCAGCTAAATCATGCAACACTTCAGCTAACTAGTAAAGGGTTTTTATGAGTTATGTCCAACAGATGTTATTTTTCCTGTTGAAGAAAATAGACATATTTTGTGATGCCCAAGAATTTACTGAAATTTTCAACTCATCATTTATTATCAGTGGTAGTTGGCAATGGTTAGTTTACGAAATTACTGATTTAACTTTATATTAACTGAAATCTGGAGGAGATTTTTCATGATTTTTAAAGATAATTAAATGATTGATTTAATAAAAAGTGCCTTTTTGATTTAATAGTCTGTTTAGTTCACCATATTCACATTATGGAGAAGGAGAAAAAGAAAAGTGAGAGAAAAAAACCCCAAAAAATCAAAAAACAAAAATTCTCCCTCAAATATTTGCTGTATAAAAGATCTGAATGTGTTAACCAATGTAAAAGAAATAGTTTAAAAGATTTCTTGTTTCTAGAAATGTATTTCAGATTATTTGCTAGCCCCAAATTGATGCACAAATTTTTATAAAATGTTTTATTTTTTTTTCAGCTAAAGTACAGTGATCTTATCTGCATATGAATCTATGAACATACATTTTTAGAAATATTGTTATTGATGAATCTTATTTCTTTAATATATTTTTCTACTTTCAAGAATAAAAGTAGTTACCTTAGAGTAAAAATGGATTTTTGATGACTGTCAAATTTGTGTAGTATTAGGAAACCAAATTTAGCTTCACACTGAGATCTTTTAAGATACAGTTATTTAAATCTCACTCATCATGAGCTCATCTTTCAAGTTTAAAATGTCAGATGCACTCAGTGCTTTATAAGCATTAACATATTGCATAACATAACATTTTGTTATCATTGCAAATATAGGAATTGATAAAACTGTGTGGTACAAGTCAGCAGCTATGGTAGTAGAAAATTCCATCTATTCTAAGCTTTCTATAAGCTATTCAACTTGCAGCACATCACATTATGATATTAAAAGCTTCAAAATATAAATCAGTAAAGGCATTATGGCTTTTACCTTGGACTTTTGAGTTTTGCTAGGCAACTAGCATACTTACCAGCAATGAACCAAGGTCATATCTTATACTTCCCTTGAGATAGAAGTAGCTGGATTCTGTATTGCTGTGGAAAGCTTTGCTTCATCAAATCCCTGTGGCTCTATAGCCAATCAGCCTGTACTTGAGTGCTGTCAAAAGGAGAGCTACAAAGAAGCTGGAATGATTTTTTTTTTCTACCCTCTCAAGGTTCCTGGCACTTCACACGAGTAATGAGAAGCTGTATCATGAAAGGAACACATTTTTCCTGAAACAGAGTGTTTCTACAGATAAATATATAGTATTTAGGAGTGGAAATATCAAAAGGCAAAATGATAGGTATTCTAAATTGCACATGAAAACAGGTAGTGGATGTCTTATATAGGGATAAGAGTTTCTAATTTACACTTTCACATTCTTGGGTTCATTTGATATCCTAAAATTGTTGTGTGATTAGGAGCCATTATTGTACCCACTTTATAAAAGTAGAAATTAACATTCAGAGATATATTATTAATTTATCCAATGGCTGAGATTTTAATCTGTTTTCCTCCCTCCTTCCTTCCTTTCTTTCTTACTTCCCTCTCTTTTCTCTCTGAATACACAGGACATAAATACGCTGCCATGTGCACCCAAGTCACAGTCTTCCTCCAATGTCATTTCCCTTGCAATGAGTGCACATTTCATAGTGGGATTAGAGATAAAAAATTCAAAAGAAATCAGATCTTGACATGAAATTTTGTAGTGGAAGTATGACCAAAACATATCTATTCTCTTTACCAAGCAGTTAAAATGCATTGAAAATCTAGATTCAGTTTTGACAAATACAGTGTATCTTATGTTACAGTCTCTGTGGTAGGTGCTTTCAGACATGTCAAAATGATAGACTGCAAGTAATAAATACAACTCAGAGATACAGTGACAGGTCATGTCTACTCAGCATTGTGATATTAATTTGAGAACTTACTATAGCAAAGACAAACATAGCAATCTATCCCTAGGTCAATGATTTTTCACACAATGGAGGAGTGTTAAGGCAGAAACTGAACATAGAAATTTTAGAGAAGTCTTTGAGCAGGACTTAGGACCACATGACCCTCAAAAGCTCCTTACTACCCTGTAATAATATGGTTCTAAGAACAAGGATCAAAATAACGTCTTAAGTTAGAGCAGACACCAAGTGGGAAAAGATAAGCAGCGTAGGTCAAGGCACCTCTGATAAGCTATTAATTTAAGACATCTCCAGACACTGACTCTCTGCAGCTCCTTATGTTGGAAAAGAACCAAATAGCCTGGCCTTGTGAGATCAGACCTGGAACCAGTTGCACATCTATTATACTAGGTCATGTCCCTATCTGAACACCAGACATGGACCAGTTGAGTCATTAAGTATTAAGTTTAGTTTAGTGGAAATGTGAGAGTTTAAGTAGTTGGGACAATTACGAGTGGAGGAAATAGATACGAGTTAGTGGTCCATTTGGAAAATACTCACTTGAATGTACTATAAAAGCCGTTGACTGATACAGTGGAATTGTTTTCAGATCATTTCATCTGAGAGATCTGAGAGATCCAGTACGATAAATCAGAAATAGTCAACAATTGCTGCCTCCTCTGACCTTACTTAGACCATCCTTCAGGTTGAAATGTCTTCTACTCTGCCTCTCAATCTCTAACTATAAAGTTCTGTACCTGCTACAAGGCTCATATCAAATATTTCTTTCTCCATGAACACTTTACCATGTCTCTCATGGTACTCATCCTCTTTGCTTGAATCTCCCGGTATTTCACCAACATTCAAAACCTTTGGCAATGGTTTTCTAACTTCTTTCCATCCCAGTATTGCCCACCAAACCATGATGTCAGTAGCCATGTGATGGCTCATTGAACCATTAGCCTCATGTTTCCTTGACCACCTCTATTCTGGAGTCTTCCATTCCATTCACGTCCTTTACCTCCACTCCATATAGCTGCTTACGTCCACAGCTTCACCCAGGATAGTTCTATAAACTAGTACAGCTCTATCACCGAAATACCAAACTTCAGTGTTCCAAACTCAGACCATAACCTGTTTTCCTTCCACTTCCTTTCTCCCCCTACCCACTTTTTTTTACCGCATCTTGTTTTCCCCCAACATAGCACCCACGTCTTGTCTTTACATATCTTTCCACTCTACCCTTCACATTCGCTCCATTATTTCAGCTTTTTATTTTTTTATTTTTTTTGGAGACTTGGACTCTTAACCATTTTCCTCCCATATCCTTCACTCCATATTTCCTTTTTATTCGAAACATCCAAACACTTTAAGGAAGTTTTGGAGAAAATGACGAAACTGTATGTTTTCAAACTCAGCTGCCTGTTACTGACACAAAACACCCTCCTAAGGTTCCCACGGTCATTTTCTCTTCTATCTCAAAGAGCGGAGTCTGAGTCATCAGACTCATCAAGTGCCTCCACCTCCTACCTCATATTCAACAGATCACCTTGCCTTCACTGTGAATGCTACCTTCCTGTTTGTCCTCATCTGCATGTCCTTACATTCTATCTTTAAGCAGGGCCGTCAAAATGAGTTTTAAAAGAATGAGTGTAAGCTCATCAAAGGCAGGAACTCAGTCTTTGTATGCCTAGTATCTAGTAGGCACTTAATAAATATTGGATAACAGATTGAACGGAAGAGTCAGGTTTATATATATGTATACAACATACGTGTGTGTGTGTATATATGTGTGTGTATATATATATATATATATATATATACTGTTGAGTGAAATACACAAGTTGCAAATAAGACAGTACTTACATAATTAAAACACACAGACAACACTCTATTTTATGGAAGTAAAAATATACATAGGAAGGGCTGATACACAACAACGTGAGGATTGGTTCCTCTAGAGAGAAAGGATATAAGAAGGGGTGGTGGCTGCTTTAGCTGTACTTTCTCACTTTCACTTAGATTTTAAAAGGAGCAATCTAAAATAAGTACGCAAAATATTAACATCCATTAAATGTGGGTAGTAAGTACATGTTACGTCTGGAAGTTTCAAACATTTTATAATTTTTAGCAAGTTTTACATATCTTTCACTTGGGATAAAAGTCTACGGATCACCCCACTATCCCCATCCCCATTATATTCTTTCTCAGCACTCTTTTTTTTCTTTCATAGCACATACCACAATTTGCAATTATTTTATAGTGTATTTGTTTACTTTGTGTATCTGTTTTGTTTACCACTGTATTCCTAATAGGGAAAGGCAAAAGAGCCCTGCAGCACATTAGAAACTTCCAGGCCAAATTTGGTCGTTAAGTAGAACTAAATTTAATATATACATTCAGAGCCTTCCTCTTGTCCACAATGATAGCCAAGTGACGTTGTCAAATTTTTTCCTGAAATCCTTTCACGTACCTTCATTGCCTATGTCCTAAAATGTAGGGAGCCATCTCTTCCCCAGGTGTCAGGCTCCAGGCTGCACAGTGACATCTAGAAAAATCACCATTGAAATTTGCTTCTTGTACTTATAAAATACACTATACACTGTTATACTGTATATACAGTAAATCCCACATAACATTTTTGTCTCTTCTGTGGTGTTAATATAGAACATTGTTTCTTTATTTGATTATCAGTGAAGTAGCTGCTTGTGTTTGGGAGCTATTGTAAAAAGAAAAATATTTAGGTTTGCTATGGCTTTGCTTTCCCTAGCGCATCAGGTGAATTTGTGAGAATGAGACTCTACTGCAAATTCCTTCAATTTGTTGTAACTGAAAAAGCCACAACCGAGGAGCCAGAAGATCCTCAGTCTAGTTTTAGTTGTTACAAGTAGCTCTGACCGTGATTATATCATGTTTTTTCATTTGCAAAATGTGAAAATAGATTGATTTTAAGGTATTTTAAATTGCATAAGATTCAGGTAATCCTTCTTCCCTCCAAATATAATATGCCTCTGATAGTCTTTTTCGCTTGAGTTATTTATAGTATTGTATTTGAGGACATCTTTGTGTTTTCAGTGTTTATGCTTGTGTACTATTAGTGTACCCATATATTCAAGTCCAATCGAATATCCCATCTGGTGCTTTTAGTTTGTAGATTCCACCCTCCAAAAAGAAGACAATCATGTGAGTTATTTTAATTGATGACATTTTGGGCTGTCTTGATTAAACAGATAATGCACTCAAAGAATAGTACATTAGAACTGTAAAAAAGACAGTTTCATAAGGACTGAGTAAAATTAAGTGATGACGGTTGGAATAAGGAGTTGTGTATGTTGTTCTGTTGACAGTGAAATGTTGGAGAATAAATAGAATATTCATGTACTTACGATTTTAAAAATTATCTTCAAAGCTGTCTTTATCTGAAATGTATAAGTGAACACTCCAGAACATCTCATTACCACAAAGGAATATTCTAACTAAAAATTTCTAAAGAAAGATGCAAAAGAATGATGCATTGGAAGGAATGTTTTATCTGGAATATGTTTAAAATGCATAGTCATTTGAAGCCATGGAACGTTATTTATAAAACTAAATATCTACATTTGTCTCATTTATGTGCTAATTGTGTTTTAATATTGGTAGGGTCAACCCTACTTGTCAACAGAATGTACGGGCATTTAAGCAGTATATTTTAAGAGGCTTTTCTGTCCTAAAATATCTTCTACCACATGATTGGAATTCCCACCATTAATGTTATCGCTTTGGGATGATTCCTTTGGAATGTCTATTAAAATCCACATATAGGTGGCCTATCTAGTCTATCTAGTAGCTAAAAATGTAATGTCTATACGCAAATTGCTTATATTCTCATCAAAGATTGTCTGCTCGGGGGCAAGTAATGTAATATCTCTGATGTTTAGTTTCCTCATCTATAAATACCAATAAAAAATAGTACCTACATTATAAGTTTAATGGTGGCTTAAATGGGCGATATAGGCAAAATGCTTTACATTGTACTTGATATTTAGTAAGTGCCCAAGAAGTGTTAGCTGTGATGATGATAATGGTTCCAATGAGGGACAACACAAATTTTATTAACAATTATTTTGGAAAACTACCTATGCAGAGAATAGCTCTCCAGAGGAAAGGAGACATATGATAGCTGTGGTTTTGGTAGGCTGGGAGAGAAGTCTGGAAAAGATCTAGATTAGAGATGCAAATCCAAATATCTTCAGAACCAGGCAAGTCATAGAACTGTGAGAAAGCATCCAGGTGTATGACATGAAGGTATGGCGGATCTAGAGTATACCTCCCTAAAAGGAGTTAGACTTAATGGTAACAGTAATAACAATAAGCCTGTCTAATCCAATGAAATTCTTCTTGAGGCTGTATTCAGTTTACTAACTACCTGTTTGCTACTCCTGGCCTAGGCATTGGAACATTATTCAGAGGATATCATGAGATTCAACACAACAGCTATGGAAGTAAGAATTTCCAAAGTATACTCTCCACTCTTGCTGGCATTAGTCCTAAAAAGTCATAAGGGTTCAGAATAATAGTCATAGCAGTACTAACTGCCATTTATTGAACTTTCATTAAACATTCAGTGCGAGGGACTGCACTTACATTTTATGTATGTTATCTTAATTAGCATAACCTATGAAGCATCTGATGCTGATTTTAAGTAGCTGCCCAGAATCACAAAGCTAATATGTAGTGAGGCCAGCTTTTAGTCTTTATGTCAGTGTGACTCTGGTACCTGTACTTCTGTATTATTATATCATATTGTTTCCCATAATTATTGTTGAAAACAGCATTAACAGACTTTCTCATTCGAGCATCACTTCTCAGACTTCTGAAAACATCTCCTAACTGTTTAGGAAATATAGTATAATCTCCTGCTAATTAATAAAATAACACATAGATTCCATTTCAAATGAGAGACACTCAGTAAATATTACATGGGTTGGGTTCAAAGTAAATAAGCTATATTGGCTGACTAACTCTTTCCTTTGTGTTTAAATTGCAGGGCAGATAGTCAGAATTTTGTCCTCTTAGGTTTTTCTGAAGCTGAAGCACTTAGTCTTTTTCTGAATGGCATTTTCTTTTTAGAGTAAAAGGAACAGGGAAGAAGAGTTGCTGATATTGTTATGACTGAGGGTGTAAGGCTGGGCATTGTGGCACCTCCCAGCCAGGCCCACTTCCCCGCAGGAAGTGCTTCAGAGCTGCAGAGAAGAGGGTGTCTTGTCAGCTGCCTCCCCTTTGATTGACCACATCAGGCTTTAAAAATATCTATGAGCTCATTAGCATCAGCCCTTTGCAGAGCTCTCTTGTAGACCATCTTAATGGAAACGTGAGAGCTTTTATGAGTGCACTCTAAGATAGGATTTATGGGAAATAGTCACAGCAGGTGTTTGATGTCTTTTGGACTTATTCTCCCGAATTCTAGGTACCATCAGAACATCAAGAGAGTGTGACTTTTGTGTAAATACCAGGACAGAGAAATAAGTGTTGGCACAGGTATTTCTGGAAATTTTTCTATAACATTTATCAAGGACAATTTACTAGAAGAAATGGATAGTAACTTGAGGCTTAAAAGTCAGAGAGGGAAGGAAGGAGGGGAGAGGAAGGGAGGGAGAAAGAAGATAATGCAGTCGATTGCACTGCAAATGTATACTTATATACTCAGAATATGGGATTAGGAAAGGAAAAGGGTAGTAAGCAGGAAAAGCATCATAGGCTGGAGGCGTGTGCTTGGCTCAGGCCCGCAGCACAGACAGCAAACAAGTAATAAGTAAGAATATGCATTTAGCATGCAGTTAGCATCTCTTAAAGTTTCCAGTTAAGAAGCAGAATCCATTGCAACCTCGCAAGAAGGGTGGGTTTCCTTTCAAATGGTAAAAGAAATGTGAGATTTAAAAAAAATGATGTTTACTGCTATACTTTACATGCATTAATACTTTTAATGCCTATTACTTTTAATCCTAATTTTTCACATGAAGGAACTGGAGGTCAGAGAAGGTTAGTGACTTTTTTCAGGGTCCTATTTTTAATAAGCGGCAGAACCACATTCAGACCCTGGCCAGCTTCCTTCCAGTGCCTGCACTCTTAGCCATGCACCTTTCCCTTTCTACGGAAGCCTCAAAGGACCTGCTCAATGAAATCTTTTCCTTCTCTGATTTGCTTCTTAATCTAGGCTTGAATTTAACCCTTGCAAAAATCTATGTGGGTGTGATTTAATTGTCTAAGTATAAAATAAAATCATTAATTCAAGAAAGTCTTCATTGTACAGCTTTTATTAGTATTGCCTAAAAAGTAAAAACATTTATAATTTATCGTATATGCCCTTGCTTTTAATAAAGACTACCTTTATACTGTCTACGTAATACTTAAAAAACCACAAGATGCTTGCCAAAATATTAAATACAAATTTGCCACATGCAAAGATTTTTTAAATATTATTTTTGTGGTTATTCTTGGTAATCATTTAGTTCTCCAATTTTCAAAATTGTGTTTTGTATAGAGTAGCAAAATCAATTACCTTAGAATTCTTGAATAATAGAACTATGCATGTGTAAAGGAGTGTATGTCAGAGTACTATATAACCTGCATTCATTTGTCCAAAGTTTTGAGGACATATGGGTGAAAATATTGCTTGTAACTGTTAACCAAAATTTCAGAAACAGAGACCTGATTGAAATAAAGAGGAATTTATTTGGGGTTTGTTAAGACTGCAGTCTGGGAGACAACAGATTTAAGAAGCACTTGAATTGTGTTTGCTAGGACTACAAAACGGGGGAGGCTACAAGTTTCCATAAGTTGTTTGTCAATAATTAGGATTGGAGCTGGCAAGAACTAAGGGTGCTTGTTAAGCAAGGATTGATTTGGGGTCTGAAATGATTACATAGTTGCAAAGGTGGAGGTGGGACTTTGAAACTACAAGGTTGCAGCTAACAGCTGCTAGCAGATATTGTTTTGAAAATGGCTGGTGGTGTCCTTCAGTTTGATACAGTTTAGAGAAAATTCAAGTTCTCAGTGATGCAGGAATGTGTCTGAAACCACATCTACAATGGTAAACCGGCTCCATTTTGGATGCCTGAATCATAGTTACTCCATTTTGATTTTTAAATAATCTTAAAAATGTCACCATAATCATCAAAACAGTGAAATTCTAACAATACTGTTTTACACTGTTTTGATGGTTATCATAAGAGCTGTTTTGCTTTTGCTTGTATGTTTATTTTGTACTTTGAGTTATTCCCATAAATATATTGAAATAAAATTATATTTACTTGCCAGCCATGGTGGGGTTATTTACTCCACAGAAATTGGCAAATACCACACATCAGGGCTATCCATTTATTGTTTTGTAGACTGTGCAATGGAAAAGCGATGGAAAAAATGTGAAAAATGCAAATTAAAATTATATCATTTCTGTACCTTTTACATTGTGAATAAGCTGAATAAATATTCTTCTAGTCATCAAAAATTATTATTCTACTTAGGAGAGAAGTCATTCATGTCATTGATGAATGAGTGAAGTTTCAACATGTTTTTGATATTTCATTTTCCTTTTACCCATTTACTTAAATGAAAATATCAATCAGTATTCATATCTAACTACACTCATCTATCAATTGCAACCAGAAGTTGGTGATAGATACAAAAATTAGGCAAAAGTCAATTAATAATTGATTCTGTGAGAATCAATTGATTAAATAGAATTACAATAAAGAATATTTATATTTTATTATTTGTAAATCATGGGCTATGCATTCTTTATATAAATAAATGTATTTTTGTGGAGAGCCAGTTGTTAACTACTTGGTTAGCTCTATGATTATTGTTAAACCCAGCAGTTTTTGTGCATTTAAAAATTTTTTTGCACTTTTCCTTTATCCTTTTGAATGCCCTGAGTATAAAATGTTAGTATTTCTTAACTGAGAAAATGGTATTTTGTTAATTTTCATAAATATTGACTCATTACAAATTCTTTTTATTTTTTTTATTTTTTTATTTTTTATTTTTTATTTTATTTTTTACAAATTCTTAAAACTGTAAGAAATAGAGGGGAAAGCCACTCATTACACTAAAATGAAAAAATAATATGGGTGATAATTTATAGATATTTAAATATTAAAAAAAAATAATCCGGCTTTTCTCTTATGTTTCTCAACCATTTCAGGTCTTTTTGTGCTGTAAGCTTTTGTCTGATTTGTGGTCAGTTAGCTCAGTTAGAATTTGAGTGTGAATATCAGGCACAATTCCAGACTGACAACTGCATCAGCTTCCTTCTCAGTGGAGGCACTGACACAGGCTACCCCCAATTCTGATCAGATAGCTACACTGTCTGTTCTCCAATTCTACAGAAATGGGCTAGAGGACAAATGAATGAAAATGTTCCACAGCAACAGAAAAACACAGTTCAAAGCGTGCGGTGCTCAATGATCTTTGTACACAGATCATAGTCACATATGATATACCAACAAAAATGTTCCATCTGTGAGTTTTCAACACAGTGGTGACAGGTCATTTGCTATGCTATCTTTAAGCAGATGCTTGAAAAACTAAGAGTGTCTTTTTTCCCCTCTTGGAAATTGAAGTGTGTTATCTTATTAACATAGCTCTTATTGTCATCAGTGTTAGCGAATATTTACTAACACACAAACAGTTCTTTCCTTTAATTGCACTCTGAAATTCACAAAGTTAGGTACCTTTGTTATTTAGGGCCAATAGCAGCAGAAAGACAGTATGAACCAAGAACTAAACAAATTGACATTTACACAGATTACACCATTTCATATAATTGTGAAGCCAGCATCAGGACATGTTTGCTATCCATTCACCTCCTTCCCCTGTCTACAACCCATGCAGAGAAAATTATATATGTGGAAGGATTATGGAGTGCTAGAAATAATAGCCTTCACAGGGATGGGAAATGCTCTGAGGTTAATTATAAAAGGTTTATTAGGAGACCCAAATTTTGAGTTAGGCTTAAAGAATGATTTGGTAATGTATTAGAGGTGGAAAAAGAAGTATATAGTAGGATTATGGTAGATTATCCTTATGAATGTTGTTATTTATGTGGTATGAGTTTGGGAGGCTGTTCAAAAGTGCTGTAATATGTTAGGAACACATTCCTTTCCATTTAGACCCACTCTTCACATTCTTTCTTTGGGGATGGTTAATATCAGGGCTTTAACGCCATAAAGCTGTCAATCACAGCCAGCGTAGTGAGTGACTTGGTTTCTAATAGAAGGTTTGTGGGGCCCCAGTAGTGTTCAACGTATCTGAATTAAAGAAGAGCACCCATGAAATCAAGCAAAAGAGCAACAAAAAGAGAACTAGAGCCAAAGCTCTTCTAATTTATAATTTTACCTAAAATTATTCCTAAAAGAATGCAGAGCAGATGAGGGATTGTAGGAAAATCCCCTCTTCTGTCTCCTAATTTTCCACTTACTGAGTTGTGAAGTGAAAAATTACAAGGTATTTTTTTTCTACTTACCTAAACTCCTTTCAAGTCAGATTCACACAATCTGAAGATTACAACTGATACTTTTGGCTACCACAAAATATTTCATTACATTAGGAGTGAGCTTAGGGAGTAAAGAGTGCTTCTTGGTGAGTTAGTTGGTTGGGGCCACATGTGATTTTCCCCCCATAGTGTACCTCATAGCTGCTGGCAAAATCAAGAAAGTGTCAAAAACACTGAGAGAACATATCTTTTAAAAACCATATGATCATCTCAATAGATGCAGAAAAAGCTTTTGACAAAATTCAACACCCATTTATGATAAAAACTCTCCAGAAAGTGGGCATAGAGGGAACCTACCTCAACATAATAAAGACCATATAAGACAAACCCACAGCAAACATCATTCTCAATGGTGAAAAACTGAAAACATTTCCTCTAAGATCAGGAACAAGACAAGGATGTCCACTCTCGCCACTATTATTCAACATAGTTTTGGAAGTCCTAGCCATGGCAGTCAGAGAAGAAAAAGAAATAAAAGGGATCCAAATTGGAAAAGAAGTAAAACTGTCACTGTTTGCAGATGACATGATACTATACATAGAAAATCCTAAAGATGCCACCAGAAAACTACTAGAGTTAATCAATGGATTTGGTAAAGTTTCAGGATACTAAATTAATGCACAGAAATCTCTTGCATTCCTATACACTAACAACGAAAGATCAGAAAGAGAAATTAAGGAAACAATCCCATTTACCATTGCAACAAAAAGAATAAAATACCTAGGAATAAACCTACCTAAGGAGACAAAAGACCTGTACTGAGAAAACTATAAGATACTGATGAAAGAAATCAAAGATGACACAACAGATGGAGAGATATACCATGTTCTTGGATTGGAAGAATCAATATTGTGAAAATGACTATACTACCCAAAGTAATCTACAGATTCAGTGCAATCCCTATCAAATTACCAATGGCATTTTTCACAGAATTAGAAGAAGAAAAATGTTTTAATTTGTATGGAAACACAAAAGACCCTGAATAGCCAAAGCAATCTTGAGACAGAAAAATAGAGCTGAAGGAATCAGGCTCCCTGACTTCAGACTATACTACAAAGCTGCAGTAGTCAAGAGAGTATGGTACTGGCACAAAAACAGAAATATAGATCAATGGAACAGGATAAAAAGCCCAGAGATAAACCCACACACCTATGGTCACCTAATCTATGACAAAGGAGGCAAGAATATACAATGGAGAAAAGACAGTCTCTTCAATAAGTGGTGCTGGGAAAACTGGACAGCTACATGTAAAAGAATGAAATTAGAACACTCCCTAACACCATACACGAAAATAAACTCAAAATGGATTAAAGACCTAAATTTAAGACCGGACAGTATAAAACTCTTAGAGGAAAACATAGGAAGAACACTGTTTGACATAAATCACAGCAAGATCTTTTTTGACCCACCTCCCAGAGTAATGAAAATAAAAAGAAAAATAAACAAATGGGACCTAATTAAACTTAAAAGCTTTTGCACAGCAAAGGAAACCATAGACAAGACGAAAAGACAACCCTCAGAATGGGAGAAAATATTTGCAAACAAAGCAACTGACAAGGGATTAACCTCCAAAATATACAAACAGATCATGCAGCTCAATATCAAATAAACAAACAACCCAGTCAAAAAATGGACAGAATACCTAAATAGACATTTCTCCAAGGAAGACATATAGATGGCCAAGAGGCACATGAAAAGATGCTCAACACCACTAATTATTAGAGAAATGCAAATCAAAACTACAATGAGGTATCACCTTACACCAGTCAGAAGGGCCATCATCAAAAAATCTACAAACGGTAAATGCTGGAGAAGGTGTGGAGAAAAGGGAACCCTCTTGCACTGTTGGTGGGAATGTAAATTGATACAGCCACTATGGAGAACAGTATGGAGGGTCCTTAAAAAACTAAAAATAGAACTACAATATGACCCAGCAATCCCACTACTGGACATATACCCTGAGAAAACCATAATTCAAAAAAACTCATGCACCCCAGTGTTCATTGCAGCACTATTTACAAAAGCCAGGATATGGAAGCAACCTAAATGTCCATCAACAGAGGAATGGATAAAGAAGATGTGGTACATATACACAGTGGAATATTATTCAGCCATTAAAAGGAACGAAATTGGGTCATTTGTAGAGACACGGATGAACCTAGAGTCTCTCATACAGAGTGAAGTAAGTCAGAAAGAGAAAAACAAATATCATATATTAACGCATATATGTGAAATCTAGAAAAATGGTGCAGATGAACCTGTCTCTATTCCTGCTTTCTTGCAAAGCAGAAACAGAGACACAGATGTAGAGAACAAACGTATGGACACCAAGGGGGGGAAGGGGGCGTGAGATGAATTGGGAGATAGAGATTGACATGTATACACTGCTATGTATGGAATAGATAACTAGTGAGAGCCTGCTGTGTAGCATGGGGAACTCTACTCAATGCTCTGTGGTGACCTAGATGGAATCCAGAAGGGAGAGGATATGTGTATACATATGGCTGATTCACTTTGCTGTACAGTAGAAAGTAGCACAACATTGTGAAGCAACTATACCCCAATAAGTTTTTTAAAAAATCAGTTATAAAGTTCTGTACACACAATGTAAAACATTGTGAGAAAAAGAGGAGAGTTGGAGGCTAAGAAATGCTTGCCTTGTATCCTAGAGTTTATTCACTGGCAAATATGCTGGTGTAGGTAATTTTGACCTGTGCTGTTTCCCTACTCGCTCAATCTGATGAAAGTACTGAATTGCTTATACAACCACCTAAGTCAGAAGGATTTAGAAGTTCCAAGGAAAAAGAATTCTTTCAAACTTACTAGTGAAGTCATTCATTTGATTATTAATAAGACTAAACTTACTACTCTGGTTGGAGGAGTAGATGCTTAGTAAGAGCAAGGCTTGGAAATCAAAGAAAAATTCTCAGATGAAGGGCATGTATCTGAAGTGGGCACCCACAGGAAATGCAACCTTTTTTCTTCTCTTATTTTTAGAGATTTTATATATCACCTAAGCAAAAATATTTAATTGCAAAATTTTTAAAAAATAGAATTAAAGCAGCTTTGTATTTAGTTAATAATTACTTGATACAATCATTTCTATAAATTTTATTGGATAAACATATAAGTACTTTAAATTTTTAGTTTCTCTTTTTGATCAATTTGATCCAGCCAGAACTTATAACCTTCTAAAAATTATCTAAGGTATCTGGTCATCTACTGTTCAAAAAAAGAAAAAAAGAATGAAATATTGCAAAGTTAATAAATATTTTTAATTTTCTTTTCTTTGTTTTTTTTGAAATCTATACTGTTGTAGTTAAATAAAATATATTCACTTAAACTGATTACAAGTCCAAAGTGGCTTTTTTGGTGTGTATTTCCCAATTAAAAGATAATGTGGGGAATGGTAATATTGATATTAAAAGGGAGCCTCAGTGTTGAAAACATTGAAAAACCATTATTCTAGATCCTCAAGTATGATTTATTCAGAAATAAGGGTATGTCCAATGGGGTTGATAAGGTAGACCATTCAGCACTTATTAGTATCGCATAATTGCCTTTGTCGCTTCCAAATAGATTACTCTGTTCAAATCAATACTACATAAATGTTTATTTTAAGAATTGTTTAGAAGGTTAATAAAGCAGAAAAGACATTTATTTAAATATTGCTATAGAATTTGCAAAATACTGCAAGCACACCCTTGATAAATTGTGACTCATTTTCCATTATATTCTGTGATATATGCTCACAGTGGGTAGTATTGGTATCCCATAAATGTGGTGGCCGATATCTTACATTTGGTATTTGTAAGGTGCTTTTTCATTCAGTGAATGCTCACATATTTTCATAGAAGGAGTTTACCTGAAGGATATTACATTATAATTCCTTTTCTACAACAAAATGTCAATGTTGCCTATGGCTTAAATGGCCTCAAGCTTTGTTTACCATCCCTTAATTTTATCTTCTCTTTCATATGTGTATGTGATATATATATATATACATATATATATATAAAATGCTTCATATATATGATATATAATGATTATATATTATATAATTATAATTGTATTATATATAATTATATATATATTATATATATAGTATAATATATGTAATGATCAGTTCTTTAGCTGACCTCTTTCTAGTCTGCTTTTCTTCAAACTTACACTTTTAGGAGAGCAATGACCACTATTTAGTAACCTCAGTTTTCTTACTTTATTTCCCCAATGTTTGAAAGAACATAAGGGTATGGTCCCATTATGATACATCTTAAGCTGGAAATCAGAAGCCAAACTAAACAAATACCGGTCCTTGGTAAGCAATTGTGGATCGTTGTAGTCCTGGGTGTTATGCTGAGTCTTTTCCAACCACAGCTGTTCTTGGCAGCTTTTACTGCAGGCGTCCTACCAAAATATTTTTATTTGTGTTCTGCTTGCCTTCTTCAATCCTTTTTTTGAAATACCATTGATGCCAGGTCTTTTCTGGCTTTTCATCTCACTTTCCTCCCAGCAGGCAAAATTGTCCTCAAGTATTCTTTTATTCGATATGCTAAGAATGGAAGACACTAGGAAATAAAACATGGTTTGGCCCTCAAGGAACTCCCAGTTTTAGTGATGGGAAAAGAAGATGCAAGCAGTTTTCAGTAGAGCATAAAATGAGTCAGTAAAAGTAAGGAAAAGTGTGTGAAGCAGCACAGAGCAGGATATTTCTGTTGAAAGGGGTATGGACCAAGAAGGTCTTACAGATGAGGGGATATTTGAGCTGTTTTGTTTTTATTTAGTTGAAAATAATAACATTTCTTTATTAAAGAGAATTTACCATATGTTCTCATCAAATTCTCTATCTTTTCTTGTTCTTAATAGTTTGTACCATTGAAAAAATTAATCTATTTTAAATAGTCTCAACACATTTTGTCTTTATGCATGCTTGAAAGTGTGCACACGCGCACACACACACCCACACAGGATTTATCTTGCTTCCCCTATTGCCTTAGCCTCATTTACTCCTTGCCTCTTCTTCTTTTGACTTCTTATTTGATATTTCTACCTAGGTGTGCTATTAAATGTTCTCACAGGGGATTCCAATGTTTATTTTGCTCTTTGGAGACATCAGCTTTACCACGTAGGGAATTTTCTTCAGATCATTTAACATGTTCCCCGACTCTTACAGATCTTGAAGGGCAGGTAGAACTTCCCTCTTTGTGCTGGTCTTTCTATTGTATTCTGAAATGTCTCCTTTCTAATAGGCATCTTACTGTATATATTTCTGCCATATTTTCCACATTGAAAAATAATTTCTGAAGTTACTGTGGCAGTCAGAAAAGAGAGTATGTCTCAAATTGAATTCAAAAAGTTCTTTTTTCTTGCAAATCAATATTTTTAATTCTAGCAGCCTATTTCCCTTCTTTCATATGTGTATTTTCCACCATGTTATTATCCAGCTAAGCCTCCTTAATTCTCATCTGGCTTTTATAGATCTTTGATGGGTTAGTTCTGGGTCTGTATATTTTTGTAAGAGTCAAAATATGTATTTTAAAAATAGTATGCTAAAGAGAGGCATATATTTAAATAGCTTTTCTTTAGTATCTATGTATTAGTTTGGCTGATGTAACAAAATAGTAGCCGCTTTAGCTACATTATAGAATATAGCTTATGATTAAGGTTATTATGTAGCTTAAAGAAAATAAAGTTTATCTCTAAACATAAGGGTCTAAGCATAAGGAGCCCACTGCCCTTATGGCAGCTCCCTGGTTGTGGGAACTCAGGTTACTTCTATCTTGTTGACCTTTGATACTTCACATACAACTTCCAGGTTGGCTATTTGGTCTCCTGCCACCATGTTCACATTCTCACTCGTGGGTAGGGGGTAAGAAAAGAATGGTGGGGAGAAAGACACTTCTCTTAAAAAACAAGACCCAGAAATTGCACATATGATTTTCACTCATACCCATGGGTCAGAACCTAGTCACCTCATGACCCCACTTAACTGCCAGGGAGACTGGGTGACTAGCTTGAAAATATTAGCAGAGAAAAAGTCAAGATATTGGCGAAAGAACTACCAGTCTCTATGCTAATCTACACCTGTACATCCCACTTTCTTCTCCTCCAACCCAGACCTACTGTCTTTAAATCCACTTGTCCCTCACTTTTCTGAAGAGTCTCCATGCCCAAGCCTTTTGACATAACCAGGCTTTTGTATGGTGTTTCATGTATTTGTTCTTTGACATCCCTGCCCAGCAGAGCCTTCAGCCATCAGATATTGTGATGGTGTGCGGTCACTGATTATCTCTCTCCCTCCCTTCTGATTCCCACTTTTGAGCCTCAGACTTCTCTTATAGGTGGCTGTTGTCTTGGCTTTTTGTCTCCTACCATTACTTTTTCTAACACTCTTCCTTTCCGTTTTTAGAGCAACCTCAAGTGAAGTGACTCTTCCTGTCTCCTTCTCTCCACAAAAGCAATGGTCTCCTTCTCTGGCTTTTCCCGGGATTCCACAGGAAGTCTGTCAGCCTCATTTTTCCATTCCTGTCTGGAGCTTCCTCTTGCCAATCCCCAACCCTTACAAACAATAGCAGAAGAGTCCTAGCTACCCTGCACTGTTACTCCAGCCCAGTTATCTTGTTTCTTCTTTCATCCTGGACCCTAAAGATGATTCAGGAAAGCCATCCTGGAATTTGGGGGGGGGGGAGGGGAATAGTCTCTATTTTATATAATTTTGGCTTTTCAATAAAGAAATTTTATTAAATATTTTATTTATCTTAAGCTTTTCCATATGTATTCAGAAGCTAAAGGGTACGATAATCTTTATCAAAACTCAGGGCTGTATTGGGATTCTGAGTATATACGCCCCAGCCTGGTTCTGTGGGACCTCCTGAGGGAATGAACAAAGGCTTCCGTGCCAGCTCTGCAGAATCACATAGAGGGCTTCCATCAAGCCAGTCCTTTCTTCTTCCTAAAACGGCCTCCAAAGGCAGTCATTTTTTTTTTTTTTCCCTTTGATGTAAGCTCACAAATTTCTCACTTTCAGGGATTTAAATTACTACAAATGTTCTGGGGGTTCACCCATTTTTTTTTTCTCTGTGTATTTTGTTTTCCATTGAGGTGAAATTCACATAAAATAAAATCATGTTAACGTATACATTCAATGTAGATACATTTTATTTTATTTTTTTTAATGAATTTATTCATTTTATTTATTTATTTTTGGCTGCGTTGGGTCTTTGTTGCTGTGTGCAGGCTTTCTCTAGTTGTGGCGAGTGGGGGCTACTCTCCCTTGAGTGGGCTTCTCATTGCCGTGGCTTCTCTTGTTGTGGAGCACAGGCTCTAGGCATGCAGGCTTCAGTAGTTGTGGCATGCAGGTTCACTAGTTGTGGCACACGGGCTTAGTTGCTCTGCGGCATGTGGGATCTTCCCAGACCAGGGCTCGAACCCGTGTCTCCTACACTGGCAGGCAGATTCTTAACCACTGCACCACCAGGGAAACCCAGGATACATTTTTAAAATTTCACGTTGATTTTCTCCCTTTTACCTTTTAAGATATACCTTTCATTTTGTTTTTTTAATTTTTAATTTTTAATTTTTAAATAAAAATTGTATATATGTAAGGTATACGACATGATATTTTGATATACATATATAGTGAAATGATCACTATAGTGAAGCTAATTAACATTTCCATCTCCTCATATAGTTACTGTGTGTGTGTGTGTGTGTGTGTGCGCGTGTGTGTGTGGTTACAGCACCTAAAATCTACTCTTTTAACAAATTTCCAGTCTACAATACAGTATTATTATTAAGTAGAGTCATCATGCTGTACGTTAGCTCTCCAGACTTATTCATCCTGTATCACTGCAACTCTGTGAAGGTTCATCCATTCCGAGGTACCGTAGTACCTACAGAGTCCCTTGCTGGCCAGCTGTTCTCATCCATTGTCAAGCTGGTGCCTCATAAATTTCCTCTTAGAGGTCCTCCCTCTTCACAAATGCTGCCTGGTTTCCTCTTCTTAACTAAGAAGCCTTCTTTCCATCCTACAGCCCTCAAGGAAAGCCAAACACACCAAGAGTCTCACCTTTCCCTCCCCAGCCTCTCCCTATTTCCTCCTCCTTCCTAACATCTCATTCCTTTGTTTATTCTGTCCACTCCAGTTGTCTCACCTACCATTCACTAGGAATCGCTTAGGTGCCAGACATTATACTTGTTAATCCCCACAACCCAGTGAGGCAGATGTTCTCATTTTACAAAGAGGAAACAGACAAGAGAGGTTACAAAGCTGGAAGAAGGTGGGAAACTAAATAGTGGCTGAGTCAGGTTTGAAATCCCAGTCTGGCTCTGAAGCCAACACTGTGTCACGCTGCCATTCAGACATACTTGTCACGTTCTGTTTTTAAAGAAGTCACACAGAGTAATTGAAACAACGTGACAGCCCAAACATCCAATTTCAAATCCTGACTCCATCGTTTGGTTTGTGTCCTAGCCAAGTTACTAAGCTTCTGAGTTCATTTTCTCACCTGTAACATGGGGCCAATGATCCTTTCTTTTATTCAATAAATATTTACGGAGCACCTCCTATGTGCCGGCCACAGTTCTAGGCCATGAGGACACGGCCCTAAGACAGACGTTACCCTGCTCTCAAGGAACCAACATTTTAGTGGGAAGGCAGATAACGAATATACATATCATGTAGTTGTAAGCACTCTAAAGAAAAATAAAACAGGGAAGAGGAGAGAGTGAGACAAAAGAGGGGAAGAAAAGACCATTCCAAGAATGTGAAACTTAAGCAGAGACTCATAATAAGAAAGGGAGGGAGCAACATGGGTATCGGTTATAAGAATATTCCAGGCAAAAGGAAAGGGAAAGGACCAAAGGCAGGATTCAGTAGTAACTAAGTCAAAAGCTTGTTAATGATTAAGTTAATCCTTACGGTGTGTATGGATTGGTATATTTCAGGCACATAAATGTCATCTTTTCCCCTTCAAAGTTTTCACGTATTACCAACACTCGATATTTCCTGTCCAAATCATATGTGAGAGCTGCACACATCTAAAGACTTCCTGTTTTGCTCCACTGCTATGGTGTGCAGTTTCTTTGTGCCTGCTGCCTTTCACCACCTTTCACTGCCCCTGCTCTCTCCTCTTTGTACCCAGTGGTGAAGTGGCTTCGCCCCAGTGTGGACCAATCTCTCCCAGTGTGAAAGCTCTTGATTCTGCCATGCTTTTTAACATAAGATTAAAGTTACTTATATTTGTCCCCAAACCAGAGAAAATCCCTACTCCTGCCTCTAGTTTTCCATACCCCCAGTCACAGCCCATTTCCCCACGAACACAATGAACAGATTCTTTTTTTCTTTCTCCAGTGGCACTCCCCTCACCATTGTACAGGCTGCATCTCTGGCTTCCTTGTTTCTGGTGTGACATGTGTTGCTTATTCTGGCTTCAGGCTTTCATGCACTTTAGAGAAGAGGTTCTTCATGGCTTCCTTTGAACCCCTTCACCTCTTATTTGACTCTTCTCTTTCACTCCCTGCTGGTTATCTCAAATATTCTCTTAAAGACTCTTCTTCTCATCCAGTAGTTGACAACATTGAGACCTTGTGGGAGCCATTTAACTAGGCTGGGTGTTCCCCTCGATCTTCTCCTTCTACCCTGAGAAGACCTCTACCGCTGATGTAAGCCTACCCATCGCCTCTCTTCAGCAGGTGCAATCATTTCCCTTTCATTTTCTTGATTTCTCTATTGTCCAAGCTGGGCTAGTTTGTTTTGCTTTCCATCACCTGAAATCCTCTGCCATTTCCCCTGCAAGACCTTTTGCACTAGCTGCTCTTTCTATGCTATGATAGCCACAGGTAGCTTCCCTGAGTTCTCTTCTCTTTCATTCTGGACCCTTGAAGTAGGCATAGCCTACCTTTACTGAGAAATGATTTGTGGCAATCTGCTAGAAATAGCGTTTTCTCCCTCTTTTAAAAGAATTCACTGATAGTCTCTCCTTTTTGAAACCCCTTTTCTCCCTTCACATTGCACTGATTTCTTTTTTTTTTTTCTTTAAACATCTTTATTGAAGTATAATTGCCTTACAATAGTGTGTTAGCTTCTGCTTTATAATAAAGTGAATCAGTTATACATATACAATAGGTTCCCATTACTCTTCCCTCTTGCATCTCCCTCCCTCCCACCCTCCCCAGCCCACCCCTCTAGGTGGTCACAAAGCACCGAGCTGATCTCCCTGTGCTATGCGGCTGCTTCCCACTAGCTATCTATTTTACATTTGGTAGTGTATATATGTCCATGACACTCTCTTACCCTGTCCCATCTCACCCCCCCCCCCCCCATATCCTCAAGTCCATTCTCTAGTAGGTCTGTGTCTTTATTCCCGTCTTGCCACTAGGTTCTTCATGGCCTTTTTTTTTTTTTTTTTTTTCCTTAGATTCCGTATATATGTGTTAGCATACTGTATTTGTTTTTCTCTTTCTGACTTACTTCACTCTGTATGACAGACTCTAACTCCATCCACCTCATTACAAATACCTCCATTTCATTTCTTTTTATGGCTGAGTAATATTCCATTGTATATATGTGCCACATCTTCTTTATCCATTCATCTGTCGATGGACATTTAGGTTGCTTCCAGGTCCTGGCTATTGTAAATAGAGCTGCAATGAACATTGTGGTACATGACACTTTTTGACCTATGGTTTTCTCAGGGTATATACCCAGTAGTGGGATTGCTGGGTCGTATGGTAGTTCTATTTGTAGTTTTTTAAGGAACCTCCATACTGTTCTCCATAGTGGCTGTATCAATTTACATTCCCACCAACAGTGCAAGAGTGTTCCCTTTCCTCCACACCCTCTCCAGCATTTATTGTTTCTAGATTTTTTGATGATGGCCATTCTGACCTGTGTGAGATGATATCTCATTGTAGTTTTGATTTGCATTTCTCTAATGATTAATGATGTTGAGCATTCTTTCATGTGTCTGTAGGCCATCTGTATATCTTCTTTGGAGAAATGTCTATTTAGGTCTTCTGCCCATTTTTGGATTGGGTTGTTCGTTTTTTTGTTATTGAGCTGCATGAGCTGCTTGTAAATCTTGGAGATTAATCCTTTGTCAGTTGCTTCATTTGCAAATATTTTCTCCCATTCTGATGGTTGTCTTTTGGTCTTGTTTATGGTTTCCTTTGCTGTGCAAAAGCTTTTAAGTTTCATTAGGTCCCATTTGTTTATTTGTGTTCTTATTTCCATTTCTCTGGGAGCTGGGTCAAAAAGAATCTTGCTGTGATGTATGTCATAGAGTGTTCTGCCTATGTTTTCCTCTAAGAGTTTGATAGTGTCTGGCCTTACACTTAGGTCTTTAATCCATTTTGAGTTTATTTTTGTGCATGGTGTCAGGGAGTGTTCTAATTTCATACTTTTACATGTAGCTGTCCAATTTTCCCAGCACCACTTATTGAAGAGGCTGTCTTTTCTCCACTGTATATGCTTGCCTCCTTTATCAAAGATAAGGTGACCATATGTGTGTGTGTTTATCTCTGGGCTTTCTATCCTGTTCCATTGATCTATATTTCTGTTTTTGTGCCAGTACCAAACTGTCTTGATTACTGAAGCTTTGTAGTGTAGTCTGAAGTCAGGGAGCCTGATTCCCCCAGCTCCATTTTTCGTTCTCAAGATTGCTTTGGCTATTCGGGGTCTTTTGTGTTTCCATACAAATTGTGAAATTTTTTGTTCTAGTTCTGTGAAAAATGCCAGTGGTAGTTTGATAGGGATTGCATTGAATCTGTAGATTGCTTTGGGTAGTAGAGTCATTTTCACAATGTTGATTCTTCCAATCCAGGAACATGGTATATCTCTCCATCTATTTGTATTGTCTTTAATTTCTTTCATCAGTGTCTTATAATTTTCTGCATACAGGTCTTTTGTCTCCTTAGGTAGGTTTATTCCTAGATATCTTATTCTTTTTGTTGCAATGGTAAACGGGAGTGTTTTCTTAATTTCACTTTCAGATTTTTCGTCATTAGTGTATAGAAATGCAAGCGATTTCTGTGCATTAATTTTGTATCCTGCTACTTTACCAAATTCATTGATTAGCTCTAGGAGTTTTCTGGTAGCATCTTTAGGATTCTCTATGTATAGTATCATGTCATCTGCAAATAGTGACAGCTTTACTTCTTCTTTTCCGATTTGGATTCCTTTTATTTCTTTGTCTTCTCTGATTGCTGTGGCTAACACTTCCAAAACTATGTTGAATAATAGTGGTGAGAGTGGGCAACCTTGTCTTGTTCCTGATCTTAGTGGAAATGGTTTCAGTTTTTCACCATTGAGGACAATGTTAGCTGTGGGTTTGTCATATATGGCCTTTATTATGTTGAGGAAAGTTCCCTCTATGCCTACTTTCTGCAGGGCTTTTATCATAAATGGGTGTTGAATTTTGTCGAAAGCTTTCTCTGCATCTATTGAGATGATCATATGGTTTTTCTCCTTCAATTTGTTAATATGGTGTATCACATTGATTGATTTGCGTATATTGAAGAATCCTTGCATTCCTGGGATAAACCCCACTTGGTCATGGTGTATGATCCTTTTAATGTGCTGTTGGATTCTGTTTGCAAGTATTTTGTTGAGGATTTTTGCATCTATGTTCATCAGTGATATTGGCCTGTAGTTTTCTTTCTTTGTGACATCTTTGTCTGGTTTTGGTATCAGGGTGATGGTGGCCTCGTAGAATGAGTTTGGGAGTGTTCCTCCCTCTGCAATATTTTGGAAGAGTTTGAGAAGGATAGGTGTTAGCTCTTCTCTAAATGTTTGATAGAATTCACCTGTGAAGCCATCTGGTCCTGGGCTTTTGTTTGTTGGAAGGTTTTTAATCACAGTTTCAATTTCAGCATTGCACTGATTTCTTGAACCACATGCACACCATGCTTTTGGTGCCCTTTCTTGCAGCCATTGTAGAATTCTTGAAAAAGAGAATGGGTAGTTTTTAGCCTCAATCTGTTCAACTTGATGAATACACGTTAGAGTTTGATACGCATTAAAGTTTGAGAACATTTTCACAGATCACATGTGACCCTGCTAGAGGCATAGTCTGCTTCTTCAGGCCCTCACCAAGTTGTTCTCCTGACATTCCTCCCTCCTTCCTGCTTGGGGGCCCAGGGACAGATAGAGGACTACCGTGTGTGCTCACTATTTGCCTCCTGCTGACTCATTAAATAATATGCAACAACAGCAGATTCCATGGCCCTGGAATGCTCCCATATCCATTTCACTTGGAGTAGCTATGCTTTCTCATTCCCTGGTTCGTACACCTCATTCACACAGGTAAAGCTCCCATGATTTTTCTCCAAAATGCTTTGAATTCAGGAGTGCGCTTATGATCTATCTCTGTGAAGTGGCTGAAGCATCATAAGGTCATTTGGTTACCTGTCAAGTCAGGAGAGAGGGCAGAGTCAGAGGTAGAGTGTAATCTTCTCCCTCCAGATGCCCATGATTTAGTCTACCAAGTGAGAAATGAAGATATCTCTACATGTTTGATTCAGAAACCAAATCAGTAAACTCCAGAACCATCAAATTTCTGTGCTTGTGAAAACCTGAAGCATCAGCTGAGCATTAATCCTATTCAGTCACCCTCTCTTTCTTCCATTTAAAAGTTTTCGTCTTTATTTATCTTCATTTTGCACTCTACCATTCATTGATTCCCTCTTTTAATCCCGGGCGCCCTGCCTGGTGTATTCAGCAAACTCTTCCTTCTCTCAGATCTAGAGGATACTAAGCTGATTTCCTGTGGTTCGGTTCTCAACCACTTAAAAGAAAGGTTGCAGCTTTTTCTTTTGTATGCAGGTGAGTTTGATTGTTTAAAACAAGCTTTCTTTCAAAGAATCTCAACAGACTGTACAAAAGCTTAATCATTGTATCTGTATATAGACTAAAATAAGACCTGGGGGGCACCATCTGAGGGTTCCTGCTCTTTGATATTTGAAGAAATTTTTGAAAGCTCCTTTTTGTTTCCTTTTCTGCCTGAAAAATTAAATTCTAGTGAACAATGTATTAATCTTAATCATGCATACGTATTTTGGATTGGTCTTTTCTTTTTTTACTAAGACGGCATTTAGAATTGCAATTTTTATTCCTTCTACTGCTATATCTGACTCCTTTTCCTCCAGCGTTGATTCACCCTGCTTTGTTGCCTTTCTTGCTTTACCCATTTGTAATGCCTCCTCCTTAATCACTTTGAAATCCACCATATATTCTCCTGTTCGTTAGCCCACAATCTCCCCGGGGCATTAACTGTAGTGAGTGGTGGACACGTTTTGGGTACCCGTGAGAGCCTGACATGGAGCGTTGTCCCTTCAGCTGGATGCCAACAATTTCTGCAGCCTGGGTCTCCAGTACCCTCTCCAAAACTGCTCTCACACTGCATCTCTTTTTTCCCAGATATCAGATGAAAGACAAGGTAGACATTTTATATTTACCCTGTACATGGATATCTCCCTCATGGTGAATTTCAACACCATTTCAGGAAACATTGACCTTGTACAGCTATCCTCTAGTGGGAATTTTATCAGAAATTCTTTTATTTCTCTTATCATAAAATTGCTAATATTCAACATGTTCAAAGTCAGCTCTTCAGTTCTTCAAAGCTGGTGGAGCAAAGGCCTATTGCCCTCATTCATGCAACAAACATTTATTGAAAGCCTACCCCAGGACACACAGCAACATGTGGATGCCCCAGGGAGGCTAATCGTTTGTTCCACATTCTCTTACTAGGGCCGGGGTTTTCAATTATTTGTATACCTTTTTCATTATGTTCAAAATGAGAGATTTATTACCTGCACTAAACATTTCGTAACATTATAATTTAAACGTAATTGCCTTGCTGCTGCAATTTTCTGGACCAGATAACTTCTGAGGAGGCACATAAGAGGGTTTGAAATTTAAATGATAAAATAAATCACGTGTTCCTGGTAAACAGTAGTTATGCCATGCATCAGGTGCTTTCAGAATTTCATCTCCCGGTGACCGTGACTTCAGGCAACTGACTAGGGGCTGGGGGCAGCACGTGTGCAGGGACGTGGCTCATTCCTGTCCTTGCAAGGAGAAGCTTGGTGTGTGTGCCATGCATATCCTCAACAAAGATGAGTGGTGACAGTGAAGGCTTTTTTATATACTTTGTTGTTAACGAGACCAATTTACAAGTTGCCAGTCTCCTTTGGAAATCCAGCTATACTGGCACATATATTTTATTTATTCCAGTGATATTCTAATATCCCGTTATGGGTGCCCTAATAGTAATGCTTGGCAACTGCCCAGCTGTCCTGCCCTTAATATATCAGGGATATTAAGGAAAAGCTAGATGCACTCCATGCTCCGAAATACCTCAATCCAATAGAAGAAGCAGAATTGGAAACAGATAAGTTACACAAACTGGTAATTAGACAATCAGAATATGTCTTGTTTTAAATGATATTTTTACAGTAATAATCTATTTTATAATTCAGAGTTCAGCAAACTACAGCCATTGCAAGCCAAGCCTCTCCTGTCACCAGCTTTCATAAGTAAAGTTTTACTGGCATACAACCATCCTGGTCCATTTACATGTTGCACATTGTCTGTGGCTGCCTTTGCACTGTAATGGCGAGTAGAGTAGTTGCAGGGGGTGGAATGCCCCACAAAACCAAAATGTTTACTATCTGGCCCTTTACAGAAAAAGGTTTGTTGACCCCTGCAATAAAATATGTATGAACCTATTTCAAAGTGTTGGGTTCAAATACTATTGGCATTTAGAGCATTTGACTCAAGAATTGTTTGCAGTATTTTCACATTTTCTGTGCTGTGTGGCCAAACCTAGAAACAATAATGAAATATGGCCATCCTCACACTAATGATGATAGAAAACCATTAAGCATTGTATAAGTGCTTAGAATACTGCCTAGGTACTAATTCTGAATTTAGTGAGAAAATGTTCTTTTTATTTTCTTATCTATGTCACAAGTCTGACATCCTATTAAGAAAAAAAAAAAAAGTGAAATAAGAAGAACCAAATGTTGTTTTCTCTCTCTTCAACAGTCTCTCCCTGCGATGGGAGTTTAGAGTCTTACATTTACATTTTTAAAATCTAAATCTAGGAAATCAACAAATCAAACCCATTTGTGTTTTAATAAATTCTCCAGCAGAATATTTCATTGTGATTCATAAAAAAACCTTGGATTAAATGAATATCTCCTCATGGGATAGTTCCAATAAATATCATTGTGGCATACCCCGTGATTCGCCCACATTTTTATTTTTCTTCTGTGTTTACCAGAATTTACACTCTCCAGTCTAGTTGAACCACATGGCCCAAGCGACTTAGCAGCTGTCAATTTCCATTTCCTATCTGCTGAGTATAAGCCCTTTATCTTATCTGTAGGGCTGTGCCGAGAATTAATGATATAAAACCTGAAAAACACTGAGCACTGTGGTAGATGTGTGAAAAATGTTATTTTCCTTCCCTTTTTTTGATACATTCTGTGATATTTGACCATTCTTTCATGTCATACTTAATGCAAATGTTCCTGTCACCTTAAAAGTAGCAAAAGGACCACCCGAGTGAACCAAATGCAGATGGAATGGTGAAGCTGGTTTCTTGTCTCTGAAAGCCTTCATCTCCGTCGTTACCTGATAAATACCATTTCAAGTGATTGAAACCTAGGGATGCTCAACTCCAAAGGACTAATAATGCAATAATATTGTTAAAAAGAAGGCGGCCAGGACTGTCTTTTATTGTTTCTTTCTATCACTTAAATCACCTGTAACTATGTTGGAATATAGATCATTAACCTCCCAGAGTCAGCAGGTTTTGAGTTTCTATTTTTTTTTTTTAATAAATTTATTATATTTTATTTTTTTATTTTTGGCTGTGTTGGGTCTTTGTTGCTCTGTGCGGGCTTTCTCTAGTTGCGGCGAGCGGGGGCTACTCTTCATTGCAGTGCGCAGGCTTCTTATCACGGTGGCTTCTCTTGTTGCGAGCACAGGCTCTAGGCACACGGGCTTCAGTAGTTGTGGCACGCAGGCTCAGTAGTTGTGGCTCACGGGCTTTAGAGCACAGGCTCAGTAGTTGTGGCGCACGGGCTTAGTTGCTCTGCAGCATGTGAGATCTTCCCAGACCAGGGCTCGAACACGCATCCCCTGCATTGGCAGGTGGATTCTTAACCACTATGCCACCAGGGAAGTCCTTGAGTTTCTATCTTTAAGGAAGAATGTAATGGTCTATCATGAAGCCTCAGCTTTCTGGCATCAACTGTATTTTGATCTTGCTATTTTTCTAAGATTTCTTATGAAATTGACCGGGAAATATTTACTTTTTAATTACAAAAAGAAAGAAATCTCTTCTGATAATTGAAGCTTCTTTAGTCTTGCTTTATTCAACATTCTAATGCCTTTCTTTGTTTTCCACATAATAACTTCAATCCCCCAGCTTACAAGCTTTCCAAGACTCCCCACTGAGAACAGACTAAAATCCGGTCTCCTGATCACAAGATTCGAGTTTAAAACCAAGCTGGTCTATTCTATGATATGTTGGATTCTAGGGCTTGCGTCTAGTCCCTCTGTTCATTTCTTCAGTGCTGAGAATAGTGCCTGGCACATAGTAAGGTGCTCAGTAAATATCTGTTAAATTTAACTAGTAACTGAAGCATAAACAGATCTGCAACCAGCCACTCTTTGTGGTTCCCTGAATGTGTTCTGCCCCTGGCAACCTTGGGGTTCTTTTCAGTACCTTTGAAATGCTACCCACACTTTCAAGGCCCTGCTCCATAAAACCTTTCCAGACCCTTCAGTAGCCAAGATTAATTTCTCCATTGAGTTTTCATAGCATTCCCTACATCTGTTACAGTATTAAAGCAATTCGTTCATTCTACAAGTATTTATTTGTTGTGAAATATTATTTATAAAATATGTATTGAGCACCTATTCTGCAATGTTCCAGGCACTGAAGATACAGTGGTGAAAAGACTGATAAGGGCCTTGTAAGTTTATATTCTGATGGTCATAATGAAAACAGACAAATGTTTCACATCAGGCAGTGATATGGACTCTGACAAAAAATAAAGGAGGGAATGGAATGGAGAATGATGGATGGGCCTCTCTGAGGAAAAGGCATGTGAGCAGAGACCTAGATTACACAAGGAAGTGTGCAAGGCCTTGTGCTAGAGGCTGAGAAGATAAAGACCGTGAAGCATGCTCCTTGCTCTCAACAACATGAAGAAACTTACCTGTTAGGTGATAATAATTGCACTCTAGTGTCTGGAAACAACGCCAACACAACCTGTAGACGAAAGCCATTCTAGCACTGATGTGGTTGCCTTGCTATTTTAGGTGCTTCGGTGTTCCTTATTATATTGTCATTTTGTTTAGGAAGAAATCATGGGTTGTTCATCTTGGTGTCCGCCAGCATGCTTACAGTGCCTGGTGCCTTCCTGGCCCGGCAGACTGGTGGGTTTGGCCAGTGCAGTCCTGAGCAGAGCCTTCCCAGCACTGAGGCTGGAACTGAGGGAGGAGCTTCCTGGAGCTCCCGCTGGGTGTTCTCCGCAGAAGGAGCTGATTGCTCTCCCCTATGAATTACTGTCCACACTGAGAAGCCCTCCTCAGCGGATCTGATGAGTGGGAGAGCTGCCAAAGCAGTGCCTCCAGGCTGGGCCCCCGGGGCACCTGTGAGGTCATCCTCTTGCTTTCTGTTTGAAAAGCTTACTGTGATCACAGTGGAGGTGAGTGGGTGGAACTGAGAGAAACTCTTACTCTTTTCTCTCTATATATAGATATCAAAAATGTACCCCAGTACCACACAGGGCAATTTGATTCATCCAGGTTGGTAAAAGCCTGCCTCTATTTTCCTCCCAGGAAAAGAAGGAATTTTAAATAGAAACTAAATTCCAAAGCCTTCAGAAACCCTAACCCTCATTCTCAGAGGCACATCTGAGACTTTACTCTCTGGGATAATTGTCGGCTTTAACAAGGAGGTTGGCGTTCATTGAAGCAGAAAGATAGAGAGCAAGTGAGAAAGTGCAAGTGAGTGATTTGTACGCAGGTAGAAACATGGCATCATAGAATGTTGGTACACCCAGGACAAATAGCTATTTTGAATCCTTAGTCTTAGTTATTATACTATTTACATATGAGACAGTATTATCTTGTCTGCACACAGTATCTCATTTAATGGTGAGACTAGTCGGGACTGGTCTAGATTTTGTGACAGATGACAGTAGTCATCTTGATGTTGTGGCCATGGTCCAGTGCAGTTCACCAGGATCGCAGATGAGAATGACATGATTCTGTACAATTGAAAATCTGTTTCAGAGTCATAGGTAATCATTGCATAACAAAATGTGTAACCTTGCTCCTCTCCCTGACTCTACTCTTCCTTGCTCCATACTCCTCTCTTTTCCTCCTGAATTGCTCCCCTGAGAGCTGCAAGGCACATCCTTTCGTTATGCAAAGCCATTTAGCTCCCTCCAGTTTCTGCTCCCAAACATTCAAACACAGCATGGGAGTGGCAGACTAAAGAGTAAAGAAACCTGGTTTTTGTTGTAACTCAGTTTACTGAATCTATGTAAACACATGACACTGTTTTAATAGTATTCCTATAGACATTAAGAAAAACAATGTCTTCCATTGGGTCAAATGAACTTCCTTGTCCTTATCAGCTGTGGCCAGTGGCACACTCGTTTTGTCAGCAGATTGGCAGTTTATGCAGAAGCCCCTTAGAAATTGCCTGGGTTATAGGTGCTTAATATATGTTTCTTCAGTGAATGAATATGAATGCATGCTTGCATAATTGGGTGCATAAATTAGGAGCATATATGTGAGGAACTCCTTGAAGGACTAAATAACATAAGAAGATGATCTGTGTGTTTTTAGAGATCTGTGTATGAGGAAAACCGTTCTAACTTCATTGATAAGACATGTCTTGAGATGCTCTCCCAGTAATGTTGATGTATTTGCCTTACTCAAGTTTATCTCTCCCATTTAGTTCTCATAACTGACAGCATTGATGTACAAGACAGTACAGGTGATTACTGTTACCGTGTACAACCTTGGCTTCACTAGAATCAAATTAGCAAATCAACCAGATACTAATCACAAATGGATATATGACTATAAAAACATATATCTATGTTACTTGTATTGGGTTGGCCAAAAAGTTCGTTTGGGTTTTCCATGAGATGTTACGGACAAAGCCAAACAAACTTTTTGGCCAACCCAATATATGTAAGTCACATGTATATTTGAATTCTAGCAAAACTTAGACTCTATGGATATTTTTTCCACCCATTCCAAAATTGCATCATGCTAATTCTCCTACACTTGTATTATTTTTTAAATAATTAGAGAATTAAGCGTTAGTTGACTCATTACCTACAAATTCTTTCGGTTTTTACCAGTGCTGGAGCAGAGCACACAGAGATGTGATTTATGATTGGTAGATTGGGATTGAGGGCAGTGACTGGACAGTAGCGTTGACCCCTATGTAAGAAAATCAGCAGTCCTATTCACGATACCACAGGTATCATGGCATATTGTTCTGATCTAGACCAATTTTTTGTTTTTAGCTAAAATGTCTGATATGGTGAAAAGAAGTATGGCAGAAGATATTGTGGGATCAAGGAAATAGGCAGGTCACAGAGCTAAGATTCTAGGTAGATTCAACAAGACCATATAGCACGAACTCATAAAATAGCTTGGAATTGAAGGAATAAGACCAAGTCCTGAGTAGGAGGAAAGAACTAAAAGAGACCAGGGCTCTGGATAGGAAGGCTTCAGTTCTAACAGGGAAATGGAATGTGAATTCAGAACCAAGGATGAGGCTGCTTTAAACTGTCTGGGTCTTTATATAGAGATCTGGCAGAAACGCTACTATCCAGTGGATGTCAGTATGCCCTGCAAGGAAGAACAGACTAATTGTATACCTGGCATGCTAATGGAGATGAAGTTATTAATATATTTCCAGGCTCATCCTCACTGGCTCCAAATTAGTACTCACAGCTGGTTTTGATGAGACAGGCAAGGAATGACACATTCATAACCATTATGGAGTAGTTTAGGCTCTTAAACATACTATATGGAATTCTATGTGTAAGTACTTGTGCTTATATTTAATGGAATTTTGAAAATGTGAAACATATGGTCATAAGTGCTGGGGTATAAGATGACTCATTTATAGTAATGCCACTTCATGAATGCACTAAATTTTATTGTCTCATGTTCAGAGAGCTATAGAAGTGTTCTTAAAGTGCACAATGGAGAATTTACAGTCTAAGTTTTCAGCTTTTTGTGATGTTCATTGTAGAAGATTTGGAAAATTCAAAACAGCATAAAGAAATGGATTTTTTAAAACTATAAGCCTATCACTCCAAAATGATCAATATTAGCATGGTGGTATATTTTCCCAGTATTTCTTTCGTGTATTATTATATAACTGCTATGTAATGTTAAACCTTTTTTTCTAATCTGCTACTGTTTTTTACTGAACACTATATCAGGCATTTTCTAGTATTATTAAAACATCTGCACAATCTTATTAATCTTGTTGGCTACAGAACTATCCCTTCATATGGATAGAGGCTTGTTTTAACTCAACCGTTTCCATAGTGTCGAGCACTTAGGGGTTTTCAGTTTGTCAGTATGCATAACTTGAACATGTTTGGGCATAAATAAGTTTTTAAATTTCTTAATTTTTTAAGATCAATTTCCAGATTCAGAATTATTTTTGTTCAAAACAAGATGAAGATTTTCTAAAGTTCTTGGTATACATTGAGAAACTGCTTTCTGAAAATGTTGCATAATTTATATACCAATCAGTAGTATAGAAAAGCGCTCATCTCTTTGTACTGTTGCCACAATTTAAGATTATTACAATTTTGTATTATTTGCTAATTAAATGGGATTTTGTTATTGTTTTGATTTTTACTTATTTGATTATTAGTGAGTTTGAACACTTTTTATATATTTTAATCATTTAAATACCATTTTTGTCACTTTTCTATTTATTAACTTTGCTCAGCCGTCAATTGTTAGAAAATGGCCCATGAACAAAGAAGAAGTACAGCTGATTCTCATTATTCATGGTAGTTGTGTTCTATAAAGTTGCAGCAAACACCAAATTAGCAAATACTGAACCACTGCTCCTAGGAGAAATACAGGGCTAGGTTTCTAGGAGCCTCTGGTCATAACATTTTCATCCACCGATCAATACATACCTTGCTTAGTGTGTTTCTATTTCAAGACACCTTATTTAATATTTATTGTTGATTGATTAATGTTAAACTCATGGCCAAAAGCACTGTGACTCATGCCCGAACAAAGCTTATCTAACACGTGTATATTTTCTCTGGAAGGCACATCACAGCCTTGCACTTAGGAATACTAGAGAACATTTCAGCACTATGCTTTGGGGCCATTTTAAACAGCAAAATGACCAACAAGAAGCCCCAAAGTGCAAATCCTGTGGCACTAAACCTACTACGTGAAGGATGCTGGTTTACACTAGGAGAGCTGAAACAGAGAGGCAGGCAGTCCCCTTGTTCAGTCTCAGCTGAGAACATGAGGCTACCCAAACTTTTCACTGCTCTGGGCATGTCTGTGAATGACCATGAAAGTGCCGTGAGTATTGATTGGAGGTTACACGTAAGTTTCAGCAAGTAGGCAAATTCACAAATACAGAATCCATGAATAATGAGGATTGACTGTATCTTCATATCTTAGTGATCTGGCCACAGATAAATGGTGATAAATATGGGTGAGTAAAGAAATGAATAGACGGATAAATGTAAATCAATTCATGTTGAAGGGAACAAGTAAAAAGAAAAGTGTTCTTTAAATCCTATAATTTTGAAGTATAGACAGGAGCTGCAATACCCACGGCAAGGAAAGAGCAAAACTGAGAATGGCAAAGCAGGTGTGCTTACACCTGAGGACAAAGGGCAGAGCAGGGCAATGCAAAGGGCACCAGCGTGAAGCCAGACAGAGTTGAACGTGAGGCTCATTTGCCAGCTTGTGACCTTGGATGAGAACCACACCGAGCCTCCGTTGTCTCCTCCACAAAATCAAGATTAAAATATCCTCCTTAGACTAAATGTCCCTTAGGGGTACCTTTTGTCTTTTATTCAGTTACAGCCCTAGGACTTTGCATAATTCCCAAAATATGTATGTCAGCTATGTCAGATATATATATATGTCAGATACTCAATGGCCAAAATGTACCAAAAATGAAAAGAAATATATTTAAAGTTCAGAATATTCTACATTTAAAGTACAGAATAAAGCATTTTCATTGTAAATCACTTGTCATACAGGACTAGTCCCTGCCGATGAATAGTTAACAAATGTCGATCACTCCATTTCAGATACTCTACTGCTCTATAGAAATGATTTATGTGAATTCAAATTATATGAATGATTTATTAATTCCTTTATTTTTATTTAACAAACATATCGTACTTACTATGCGCCAAGCTTTGTTTAATGCTTGACAAATGTTAATTTGTTTAATCCTTGTAACAACATTATGCAGTAGGTTTTATTATTAAAACTATTTTATACATGAGTCATAGAGGGAGTAAATAACTTGTCCAAGGTCACACAGCAAGTAAGTGGCAGACCCAGGATTTGAACTAAGTGCTTTGGCTCCAGAGTTCATGTTTATAACCTCTACTTTGTCACAGCAGCCCTGGGAGATTCGAGATAAGGAGACAGGGGTTAAGTAACTGACCTAAGTTAGCAATGAACCTGCTGGTGTGTCTGACTCCAAAGCCTGTGTCATTAGGATTTATAGCTCAAGGCCACTAGCATTCTGGTGATAAAACAGCAGAGACTTACAATGGTTTACTACTTATGTTGCTTCTAACTGCTTCTAAAACACAAGCAACTTGCTTTCTCTCTTCCTGGTTTCTTAATAATGCAGCTAGATTATCATTGCCGTAATTCTAGATTTTTTCTGAGTCCTGAGAGCAGGTGTTCATGGAATATAAGGAGGAAGAAAAAAGAGTATTAGCCCGTTCCAGAACTAAAGAAGGGAGGCAGGATATAGTCAAGATTAACAGCTTGAGCTATGGATTGACACTGTCTGAATTCAGATCAGGCTGCCCCGCTACCGGCTGTGAGGTTTTGGGAAACCGCTTCACCTCTCCGGACCTCAGTTTCAGCTACAAAACTGAACAGTTCTACCTATTCAAACCATGCTTGTACTGGTGTGAGGATTCAATGAATTACTACCTATAAAGCAATAAGAAAGGTCCTTGGCACACGGTGAATACACAAATAAAACTTCAATAATAGAAGCAACACTTTAAAATTATCCAAATTTGTCTTTTACAATTTCACCTCTTATGTACTAGTAAGTTTCCAAACTTTTTGATTACACACCCTTATCATTAAAATTGGCATATGTACAAATATCCTTACTTTATGTATAGATTATTGAAATGTGTAGCAATAGATTGTAGTAACAGATTGCATGAAATTTTAAACCAGATAACAGCAACAGTTCACCAAGTCCTGGTTTATCTTTGCCTAACAGGCCTAAGCTGCCCTGGGGCACCCTGGATCCTTGTACCCAGGCCTCCCCTCCCCAAAGAGTTCTTTGCTCAAAGCTACCTGTGGCCTCCTCTAGTCTTTCTTAATTTCAATGACTTGGAAAAGAAAAAAGGGTAACTTCTTCTGTTGATGGAAAGTAATTATATCCATTACCATCTGGGAACAATAATAGTCCCTTAACTCTTCCAAGATTATTCACATACTCAAAAAACATCCTACGTTATCCCTACTGAATTCTTGATCAAAGGCCAGAAGTCTGGGGGTCAAGGCAGGGTCTACCTCAAATTGATTCTGCTTCTCACATTTTTCGTTTTGCCAACTCCCAGCACCAGCTCCCTTTGGTGAATGAATTGGTCTGTGGCAGGGGTTGGAGATGAGTATTTTGCTTGTGAAAGTCACTTAAAACTTGGACTTAGCAACATTGAAGATCATATATACATGAGAGGGAGGTCAGGGAACTGGTTAGTGGAAAATGCTGAGAACCAAGATTCCAAGTTTGAGTTCACTCCAGACAATAAAAGAAACATAGAAATCATTGAGAAGTGGTGCTCCTCAAGATAGAAGAGGCTGAATCCTGCTTTTATTAAACACAGTGTACTCATTCTGCTCATTTTTTCTCTTCCATTCCCAGGAATATAAAATCCTAAAATGTAGAAGGAAAAGAAACCTTTTTACACCTTTGCTTCTCCCTTACATAACCCGAACCTGAGGTCACATTTAGCTTTGGAAAAAATATTTCTTGTAATAACCCATATGTCATAAGAGTAGCATAGGAAAGGGAAAACATAGATCCCAAAAGGAGGACTGTTTCTATACCTCCAGAGAATATATATGGATACACACAGTTGGCCCCCCATATCCATGGATTCTGCATGTGTGGATTCAACCAATGAATGATCAAAAATATTCAGAAAAAAATTCCAGAAAGTTTCAAAAAGAGAAACGTGAATTTGCCATGCTCTGGCAACTATTTACATAATATTTACATTGTATTTACAATAATCTACATAGCATTTACATTGTATTAGCTATTATAAGTAATCTTGAGATGATTTAAAGTATACAGGAGGATGTACATAGGTTATGTGCAAATATTATACTAATTTATATAAGGGACTTGAGTATCCATGGGCTTTGTTTCCATGGGGGTCCTAGAACCAATTTCCCATGGATACCGAGGGACACCTGTATTCCCTTACATGCCCCATAGATGTGATAGCAAATCGTAACTGGTACCACTCCTGGGAGCTGCCAAAATCATTCCCAAGGACTTTGGACTGATTTTCTCCTTTGGCAAGATGTTTGCAAAGGGAAATATCTGTGAGATATGAAGAGACCGAGAGGAACAATGCTATATTTTACAGGAATAAAAATACCTCACGAAGCATTCTCTGAGAAACTCTTTAGTTCATAGACTCTTTATAGGGAAAATTGTTTCTTTATGTGTTTTGAATATTGCTTTCACATACTAAGTAGTAAATAGTTATGATGTGGGTGCTTATGAAATTTTTATTTTGCAAGAATTACAGAGTTTAATAAAAGTAGAACCCTATCAATAAATTCCACTCATTCATTAAAAAACTATGTATTAAATATATCCCCACACTCTTCTAGGTGCTTGGGATATATGAATGAACAAAATAAATAAAAAATCTGTTGGGAGACCCTTCTCTGTGGGTTTTTGCATTCCTACATGTCTTTCTGAGGATGCCAAGAAGGCACTGCCCTGTCCCCTCTATACCTGGGCCATTTCTCAGTGTTGTGTTTGTAGCAAGCAACCCTGAAGGATGAGGTAATGTCTCCTTCCTTCCAAGACAAAGAGCAGGCTTGCTTACTGCTTACTAAAAAAACAGTGGGTTCCCAAACTTATTATGCTTTCGATACAATGCAAACCTACTATGCATGTAGCATCTATTTGACCCCTCCACATTGCCCCCGTAGAATCTGGGAGACAAGGAGTACCAACAAGAACAAGAAGCTCATGCTGCTTGCTGTACTGTGAACAATGAAGTAGTTTGTTTCTGACCCAGAAACTCATGTTTTTGCCCCCATCTGCAAAACATTAACAAGATAACTCTTTAGTGTCAAGGTAAAATCGTCCCAGAGAAGACAAGTCTCTGCCTTCATTGAGTTTACATTCTAGCCCGTATTGTATCAATTCTATCTTGCTTTCATATCTCAGTAAAAATTTAAATCCTCCTTGCTTGCTTCTGCAACTTTTCTCAGGAGTTCATCAACCATGGTTTTTACTTATGTTTAATCACCACTATCAACAAAAAGAGAAAAATTAGATGACTTAGAATATGGCTGTTATTATACAATTTCATAGTAAATTAATAAATCTTGTGCAATATGATATTTTAAGGTAAGTACTTTAAGGCAAAGATAACAATTTAAATACTAAGAGACAGAATTGTTTTGTAGATCTATCACTAATGAACTGCTAAAGGCATGAATTTCAATCCTGTTTTTGCCAGAGGTCAATACCAATTAGTGATATTTTATCAACAGGATTTCTCTTTCAAAACCGTTTTATAATATTCAGATAACTCTTTCCCCTACCAGCTACTTGCTTTTTAGAGAGGGGTTTACCAACTCATTATTAATGGATTATTTAGAGGTTTATTATGGTGCCAGGGTTTGTTTTTTATGTTAGGTCTAGTGAAGTGTAAAATATAGCATATTTCAAATGGTTTGTAATACAAAAGTTATGTGTACCCTCAAGCCATGAGGACAATGTGTCCCATCTTCAGTATGTAATGTTTTTTATTGAAAGGTGTCTCTGGAAAATAAAGTGAATAGAAATTAGTGAGGAAGGAAGACACTGACCATGAGGCTTTAGGGGAAAACTGTCAAATGTCATCTTATCATTTAAAATTAAGGAAAATATATTTAGGAAATGTATATGTTTACTTATTTAGCCCATAGTTCAGTTATTCATTCATCGAATTTAGTTACACAGACATTTATAGAGTGAGTCCTCGGTGCCCGGCTCTGTGTTATACGCTGAGGGTTCCCCAGGGAGCAAAATACAATCGTTGCCCCCTAGGTCCTTACCAGGCAGTGGAGGAGAAACACACACTCATATTATCTGTACCAAGGCAGGGATGTTCTGGAAATGTGTAGAAATAGCATTTACCTCATCTTAGGGATTCTATGAAAGTCTTCCTGAAGTTGACATTTGAGCTGAGTGTCAATTTATTTTTCTAGTACTGTTAGATATTGGGTAGTAATTTTATGCCAGACATGATACTTTAGAGATTTCCTTATTCGTAGTTTTAAAAAGTGTTAAAACAGACAATGAGAAGATTATGAGAACTTGAAGAATATGCTCAATCAAAAAATATGTATGTTTGTAGAAAAATCATAAAGTTTTTCTTTTCTTTTCTTTTCTTTTTTTTTGACGTTTACAAGCCTCCCAAATCACTCATTGACAACCAGGAAACAGAAGGTACCTCAGTAACCCCAGCTGCCCCCCTCCCAGCTGCCTTCCCAGCCTCTGCTTTAATCCCAACTCTGCAGCCCTGGATCTCTTTTTGAAATTTAGAATTTCTAACATATGGAGCCAATAATACAGCATTGATGAATTTCTTCCTTTTATGTTTTTAACGATTTGGATTTTTATTGGGGGTAAGTATAATAAAGGCTTTTTAGGCTTAAGGGTAAAAAAAAAAAAAATGTGATTCCAGATTTCATCCTTCCTGGGAAAGTTCAAAGTTCAAGTGTACTATCTTCGACCCAGTGTTGTTCTCCAGAATGACTTGATCTTAGAAGAGTTTTGCTGCTCTTGTTGTTTTAGAGGATTTTGCTTTGTTTTGTTGTTATTGTTGTTCAGTGATGTTCTGACCTGGATTATCAAGATATGTGAGGCTTGATGGGGCTATGTTGTTGGATCAGATGAGATACTGTGTGGGAAAGTCATTGAGCAGGTGGGAAGTGCTGTTTAATCCTTCTAACAGGAGAGGCTCACGGTGGTACTGAGAAAATGTAAAAAGCAGCAAAACAGGTTAGTAGAGCCAAAGAACAGCAAATGTCTCCTTCTGTCATTGTGTGAGCATTTTAATCAAATGGCCTGCCTCATGCAGCTTTATTTTGCATTGAGATATTCTATATCCCCAAAATATTTCTCCGATGGTGGTAATGAATTGCATTGCCCTCTCCGTTGTAAGAGCGTGGGTATTCTGCTGTGGAGGCATATGGTTCCCATTTATTTTAATGTGTCTTTGACATCAGGAGAATTGCTGAGACAGCAGAGGAAAGTGCTTACAACTTGGACTGCAGCCAGAACTGCGAATATTTATGTTTAGTAATGACCACCTTTTTTTCCCAATTAAAGAAACGGTATGGTCTTAAGATGGTATCCATGTTGAGATTTTAATAAAATGAGAGTTTAAGTTTATATATTTTGGAAATAGCTGTTACTTTAGTAGCAGAGAAATGTATTTCTTAAGCATGAAGTTTTAGGGTTTAATTGCACATATGAGAGATTAAAGGAACAAGCTGGGAAGTAGGTGGTACTTATTTTCTCACTGATAATAATAAAGAAACACACTTTTTGTTTGGTTTAACAGCAATACCAAGATAGTAGTCTGCATATGTAATGTTTTCCATCTGTGATTCCTAAGGCTTTTAACAAAGGTAATTATTTCTGATAATATTCCTGTGAGGTGGATAAACATAATTCTGAAAATACTAATGGAGAGACTGAGAAATGAAGGTGTCCATTAATCTAATCTGTATAATGGAGATCGGCAAGTTTAGAATTCAGATTTTGAATTAAGTAAATTATCTAACAATTTATTATTTTCCAGGTATCAGGATAGGATAATATTTTCTCTAATTCATTAGTAATACTGTATGCTTATAATAAAGAAGTATTCTTTAAAAATGAGAAGACAATAAAGACCTCAGTAATAATGAATGTTCCATATGTAAATGTTAATATCAGCTCTGTAGAAATCTTAGGTTCCTTGGAAAATTTTAATGTTATCTAAAAGAATATACATAGTGTGAACAGAGAAAAGAGGTGATAATATTGATCACAATTCTGTGAAATTGTTCTCACTAGTAATAAGGTCAGATGGCCAGTTGAAAATATGGAACAGGAAAGAAATTTCCCAACTTCCAGTCTGTTTGGGGCAGAACTGAACAGAATGCAGGGCCCAGATTTAGCAAAACACTTTATTATTATAATACTGTCTTTCGAATATTTTGCTTAAGGATTTTAATGTGTAAACTTTAAGTGATGTATCATATAAACACACAATTTATCATATAAAGACCAGAAGGAAGACTTCATGTCAAATATAGAATTAGAACTCCAAGATTCATGATGCCTAGTACTATTTGATGGATGAATTGATGAAAAAGGAAAATTAGAATGAAACTTGGTAGACCGCTCAGTTAGTGGTACTATTCTCATCTACGGTTTAATCTAGATTTGTCTTAGTTTAACAACTCACCATCCCCAGTATTAACTGCATTTGATGTTGATGGCTAGCGCTTTGTAAGTCACATCACATTTTCAGTGGAACAGCAGTTTAATGTAAGCAGGAGAGGGTCAGTGCTAAGTCAACTATATATTAAGATTATATAAAAGAGAGAACATGATTTCTTTTAAAAATTTTTGTTCTTTCAATCTAAAAAAAAATCTTATCGGAGTATAGTTGATTTACAATGTTGTATTAGTTTCAGGAATACAGCAAAGTGAATCAGGTATACATATACATATATCCATTCTTTTCCAGATTCTTTTTCCATATAGGTTATTACAGAATATTGAGTAGAGTCCCCTGTGCTATACACTAGGTCCTTACTAGTTTCTTCCAATTTTTTAATTTCAAGTTTATAACTCCAAACTGTTGTATTTATTCCTACTTGTCCTAACAAGTATGAGAACAAAATGACCCCCTCCCTATTTTTTTAGATTACTCACAAGAATTAGGGGGAAAGTGCAGGGGGCACATTTAATAAATAAAAATGTGTGAATGAAAAACAGCTAGTTCTGAGAAATGACCAACCACTCTTTGTGAGTTAATCATCTTAATTATTTATGACATCAAAGCTGGAAGGTCAAAGTTTGCACTTAATTTTTATATGCAGCTTTCTGAATTTACATCAAAATCCTGGGCAATAAACCTTATTTTTTTTCAAGCTGAGGATTGCAAGTAGATGATTACACTATTAAACCACCCCTATAATGTCAAATTGCAGTGTGCTGAGTGGCCTGAGCTGTAGCTGTCAGGAGAGACTCAGGAGAGAGTTGGTTCCCTCCACGCAGATCTCGTGCTTGCTTGTGTGGACGTAGCTGACAGACTCAGTGGACGACGACATGACATGCATGTTCATGATCCAAAACAAAGCTTTAGCCTCAAGGGTCATCCTTTTATATTATTTCTGTTCTTATTAATTTATTTTTGCTTAAATGCATATACAATATTTTTACATATCTTGATAGAAAATGTATTATCACACAGTCTCATGTGAGAGGGTTTTTTGGGGTTTTTTTTGGAACGCCTTTCTTTATTTATTTATTTATTTATTTATTTATTTATTTATTTATTTATGGCTGTGTTGGGTCTTCGTTTCTGTGCGAGGTCTTCCTCCAGTTGTGGCAAGCGGGGGCCACTCTTCATCGCGGTGCGCGGGCCTCTCACTATTGCGGCCTCTCTTGTTGCGGAGCACAGGCTCCAGACGCGCAGGCTCAGTAATTGTGGCTCACGGGCCTAGTTGCTCCGCGACATGTGGGATCTTCCCAGACCAGGGCTCGAACCTGTGTCCCCTGCATTGGCAGGCAGGTTCTCAACCACTGCGCCACCAGGGAAGCCCTGTGAAAGGGTTTTTTGTTTTGTTTTGTTTTTGTAAACTAAGGATTTAACCAAAAGGGTCTCATCTTGAATTATTTCACTCAGAAGCTGCAATGCACAAAAGACATTATTAGTCTCAAAAGTAATCCATTGGTGAATATTTTCATCTTGTTATAGGATGGAAAATACTTACGGTTAAACTACCTAATCTTGTCTACAAATTATAAACCTAGTCCTCCTCTACAGAAGGACTGACGTCAGAATGAAGACGACTGGTTCTTATGTATGTCTATCATATTTTATATTCGCCAGTCTATTTGCTGCTTTACTAATACATAAATTGGTTGGTTGGTTCGAGATGGGGAAGAATGGCATTTAGGAGCTGGAGAGACAGATGTGCTACAATTTGAACAGCATTTAGAGCTATCATTCACACTATAGGAAACCAAATACAAATTGAGACTTGATATCTTGAGTATCACTTCAAGTCAGAGCTACTCTTCCTTGATTTTTGCTTTTGAATGCTGCTTTCATAAAAATAAAGTCAGTAGTAAAAGAAAAAAAAGCCCCTGGTTTGCTCTTTGATGGATTCTGACATTTTCTAACACTTACTGACTGTCTCAGTTCTGATGAAATTTTGGGAAATGCAAAGCACTTCAATTCCAAAATATTGGGAATACCCCAATATTGTCTCTAACATGTTCAGTGTTTGGGAAAATCTCTTTCTTTCCTCTGTGATTGTTTTTGCCTGTGTTATATCCTTCATAACTGAGTATAAAATAACATACTGAGTATAAAATACCATAACATTGATTTGGCCATCACTTAATGTTACATACTTAAGGTAATTTGGATTTTGTTCATGATTGGAAGGAAAATATTCCCAATTAGTCTTTATTTTCATTTTGCCTCTCATTTACCCATGCCTTAAGATATTTCCTTCTTATCAGTCTTTTGGAATTGCTCCCACTAAAATGATTTACTACGGCCCTAAGTACCTTACTTGAGCAAAGTAACAAAATAAACACAACTGGGGCAAATATATTTGAGAAACTTGAGAATGTGACTTAAAGGAATAAAAGGGGACAATTAGAACAAGGAGGGATTGCTTTTGATAGCAAAATTGCCTTCATTTTCAAAGGAACTACTCCTATGTTTCTTGGTTACTAGATCCATTTTCACTCCTTACTTGTGGTTAAGATTTGAGACCGTGTGTGTGACACCATGATCAAGAGGGGCCAACTTTGACCATCATGTCAAGCTGGAGAAGATGTGAGAATATGATCACAGGAAATTTGCAGAAGTCACTTGTGAAGATTGAGGACATTTTTTTTTAATCTTAATAATTTTAAACACTGGAAATTGATTTAATATCTAAGCTGTTATGCTAATTTCTATGCAAAATATTTTCTGATGAAACTGGATTTTCTGTTTGAAAGCTAGTTTTCATGCATGATTTCATAACTGACTTGATCTTGATTTGTTCTTCAAAAGGTAAGAAGCAACATGCATACTTTCAGAGCCCCTGACTAATTTGGTCTGTATGATGCAAAAACACAAGTTTTTATTGCCCAGGATTTACCAAGATCAACAAATTAATTTCAGCAATCTTACTTTGCTTCTACTAAATTTCCCCCAAATAAATGAAAAATAAACTCAAAATATTGACTTACAAATCACCTGGTATTTTCCTTTCGAGCATAGCGCATAGAAGTATACTATTAACTTCAGACCCAGATGGTAGAGTTAATATTTTCCACAATTTACCCCTTGTTTAGCATCAGACTGGACCATAAACTCTCAACCTCCACGTGCCAACTTTAGTGCCAAAATACATAGTACTCTTTACTGCTTTCTGCCTTTCCAGCTATACCAGGGCTTTGCTGATAGCTGTTGACACTAAAAGAGCCAGGTGTGCCTTAAGAAGGTAACTAGATTGCTGCTCAAGCATTGGCCCCAGAGTGACTGCACTATGGCTTCCATTTTTTCTTAAGTTATTTTATTGAAGTGTAGTTGATTTACAATGCTGTGTTAATTTCTGCTGTACAACAAAGTGATTCAGTTATACATATATATATTCTTTTTCATATTCTTTTCCATTATGGTTTATCACAGGATATTGAATATAGTTCCCTGTGCTATACAGTAGGACCTTGTTGTTTATCCATTCTACATATAATACTTTGCATCTGCTAATCCCAAGTGGCTTCCATTTTTAATCCACTCTGATCATGAACTCTTTATTATAATGTATGGTACAACTTATTTTATTTTATCTACTTATATTCTGACCCTGCCATTGTGAATCAGTCAGTTTCTCAACTCTCTTCTTCACTCATTTTTAAAAGCATTTTTTAAGGTTGGGTAGCTTCTGCAGATGGCTAATGTCAGTTACTCTGTGCTCTTTATTCCTTTAATTTACAAGGGTCAATATTATCTCCATAATATGTGATTATTTTACAGCAACACCAGTATGCCCTGTTGTACCACCATAATGGTCGTCCCAAAAGCTGTGTCCTGGGCAGGATATATAGTACTGTTGCATTTAGACACTTCTGCTTCAGGATGGTAATGGTGAACGGGATAAAAGAAGAGGAGCTGAGAGGCAACAAAAAATTAGCATTGTGTATGAAAACACGCTAGTTATTTTTCAGAGCAGTAATGAAAGCCACCTTCTCCTTCCTCTTTCTTCTTGCTCTTGACCTCACGGTAGTAAAATGAACCCTGAACTCTGTAGAGACACAAAGTTGAGTTCAATCATTCTGTAAAGGGCACAAATTACTAGGTAGGTATATCAGGGAGGTTTTGGATTCCCTAAGGCAGATGTGCTGAGTGAATTTAATCTGTTTTTCCCTGACTTGAAGAACACAGACTTTTTTTTGATAACTTCATTCTGTGATGTTAGTCAAATCAGGGCCTGGAGACAGGAGATAGCCCACAAGAGCCCATTCTAGGACTCCAATTCAATCATCAGAAGAGAGACGTGAGTGGCTCCTAAGTTTAGGAAAGCCACGCTTAAAATATCCTTCATAAGGCTGATCCTGTGGCATTTCAAAGCCTTCCTTTTAAATATATCCCATAGGCTTTTTGATCATTGTTTCTACAGTGCTACTTATAATATGCAAGTGCTAAAACAAGTATAAGCACATGTTTGAATTATAAACCCTAGGGATAGGAAGAAGCACTAATCCTAGTGCACTTTGACAGTGTTAGAAGTGCCAAGAGCCCAGGTAAAGGACTCCTGCTCTCTGCCACTATTGTCTTCTTCCAAGCCTTGGAAAAACATCTCTTAACTGTCTTTTGGGGAAAGTGTAATCTGGCTTTTTGTGAAAGGATGGTACAATAGATTCATCCAGAAGGTTGACGATTTTTTTTTTTTTAATAAATTTATTTTTGGCTGCGTTGGGTCTTCGTTGCTGCGTGCAGGCTTTCTCTAGTTGCGGCGAGCCGGGGCTACTCTTCAATTTGGTGCGCAGGCTTCTCATTGCGGTGGCTTCTCTTGTTGCGGAGCATGGGCTCTAGGTGTGCGGACTTCAGTAGTTGTGGCATGTGGGCTCAGTAGTTGTGGTGCCAGGCCTTACTTTCTCCGTGGTGTGTGGGATCTTCCTGGACCAGGGCTTGAACCCATGTCCCCTGCATTGGTAGGCAGATTCTTAACCACTGCGCCACCAGGGAAGTCCGTGAAGAATTCTTATAATCTAAAAATACAGGTACAAAATCTAAGTAAATTTTTTTAAAAGGAAATTTGTCTAGAGTACTATGAATTGTCTAAAAAATAAGTAATAAAATTATCAGAGGTGTTTATAGTAATTATTTTAAATGAGTACATTAAAATGTTTTTATTTCATTTGTAAATTATGGCCTTGAAAGATAATGTCTTCAGGGCATCATTTGTATGATACTAAGAGTAAAATAGGTTGAAAGTTATCACCCAAAAAGCAGAGGCTCTAGCCTGCTGTAAGGTGGTGACGGATGAGGTTGTCAGATAGGGTAGCAGATTACTGGGCAGATTATTGAATTTTGCTTTCTACAGTGATCTTTTACATTTTGACAAATTCTTCTCTGTTTTGAGATGATTTAAACATACAGTTATGAAGCAGATCAGAGCTTCTAAATCTAAGTTGAAAATTGTCACTGCTGCCAGAAGTACAAGTATTTTGCTGTTAACGTGTACATAAATAAATGGGAAAACTACGTACATGCGTGAAAGCGTTTGCTTCCTGGCAATCTCTTCTGGAGAAGTAAAGCAATAAAGAGGAGGGAAAGTTGGGAAAGCTAAATTCTTGCCCAAATGTCCTACTTCTCTTGCTCTGTAATCTTTTGAGTCTGTTTCTTCTGTCTGAGTTTCTCATCACTGCAAGTGGAAGTTCCATACAGGCAAGGATCACCATCTGTTTTTTTCACCAGTATGTCCAATCATTTAGAAAGTGCCTGGCATATAGTAGGCCCTTGGTTTATATTTATTGAATAAATAAATCTTTGAAATGAGATGTATCATAGCAGCCTCTCTGTATTTGGCTTGAAAGTTTTATGGGGGAAAAATGAGATAAATGAACTTGAACCCCCTTGAAAGAATATTCTTATATAAATCCAAAGTGATGCTGTATTCACTTTTCCTTCATTGCTTATACAGCCTTCCAAATAGAAATCATATTTGGTCTACAAATAACAAATTTTGGGAGGATGTGGAGAAAAGGGAACCCTTGTACACTCTTGGTGGGAATGTAAATTGGTGCAGCCACTGTGGAAAACAGTATGGAAGTTTCTCAAAAAAACACCTAAAAATAGAACTACCATATGAACTGGGTATATATCCAAAAAAACCAAAAACGCTAATTCGTAAAGATACATGCACCCCAATGTTTATAGCAGCTTTATTTATAATAGCCAAGGTATGGAAACATCCTAAGTATCCATCAACAGACGAATGGATAAAGAAGCTGTGGTATATATATATGATGGAATACTAGTCAGCCATAAAAAAGAACAAAATTTTGCCATTTGCAGCAACATGGATGGACTTGGAGGGCATTATGCTAAGTGAAATAAGTCAGACAGAGAAAGATAAATACCATATGATATCACTTGTATGTGGAATCTAAAAAATACAACAAATTAGTGAATATAATATAAAAGAAGCAGACTCACAAATATAGGGAACAAACCAGTGGTTACCAGTGGGGAAGGGGGGAGGGACGATAAAAGGATGGGAGAGTGGGAGGTATAAACTATTGAGTGTAAAATGGGTGCAAGGATGTATTGTACACTGCAGGGAATATAGCCAATATTTTGAAATAACTGTAAATGGGAAGAAACCTTTAAAAAGTGTATAAAAATAAAACATTTTTTTAAAAGAGATATACAACCCCCCCCCAAAAAAAATCATCTTTGGAGTCTGCAGCAGTTGACATCTACCAGAAGCAGTGTGACACCAAACCTCAGCCTTGTTCAGCTCCCTTAGCATGACCTCAGCTCTCTACTGTAAAATGATGGTTAAAAGACTGGGATCTTGAATAATGAATCCCAGTTTCACCACTAGTTATATGACCTTGGCCATGTTATTTAACCTTTGGTGGATTGGTTTCCTCAAACGGAGACATGGGTAATTTCAACACAAGGAGTTATAAGGATAAGATGAGATAATTCATGTAAAGTTCTCTGCAAAGTCCATAAATGTTAGCTGATATATGTATTTTTTACGTCCAAGGCGTCCATTGTTTCTTTCTGTCTGTTTCATTCATTTCTTTCTTCGTGAAAGAAATAACTCAAATTCTGCAAGACTGGGTTACTTCACTACAAAATAAAAAGACTGAGCTAGATGATGTCTAGCATGTTCCAACTCCAAAAGGTCAGGATTATAATGTGTAGCTCTCTTTCTCTCAAATACAGTGTGTATCTCAACCTTCCATGGTGCTCTGTGCATCTTGATTTCCCTGTAACTAGTAATAAAGGTTCTGAAATATCTCATGACGTTTTCAATTTTCTCAGTGTATACTTGGATTAAAATCCCACTGTCTGTAACGTTATTTACTGGAGTTTTCATCAAATGAAAGCTTGGTTAGATTTAGGTTATAAAAATACCTAAATGGTGCCTTTGAGCCTTTTTTTGTGTAAATTTTTACTGCTTTTTGGAATTTTCTAAAATTTAGAAACAGACATTTTTTTCATGCCAGATGCCTTCCATATCAAAATAAGAGCCAAAGTGTTTGTAGTATGTGTCTTTTCTGATTATAGTATGCTACGGCTCATGTGAAAACCGTAAAAGTAAAACTTAAAAGGTTAGGGGAAATGAGAAATTAAATTGTGCCACTGATCCACAGACTACTGGCAACTTTCCTAAAAGTTTGCTTAGACTACCTTTATAGAAGGACTTGAAAGTCTACTCTGCCACAGCTGGAAGAAAATAGAGGAAAGGAAAGAGAAATCGGTGCCAACTCTGAGAGACCACATTTTTAGTGTCTCCCAGCCAGAAAAGGTTGACCATAGGATTGAAGATCATCGAGTGGCAATTTCTAATTCTTCACCTCCTCTGAAGACTGCTGCCCTGGCTGTTCACTGAACTGTCTCTTTCCCTTTCAGCTTCCTCCATCCTTAAAAGGGAGAAGCGACTGAGGGCGAAGAATGTACATTTCAGCTGTGTCACCGTGTACTACTTCACCAGGAGGCAGGGCTTCACGAGTGTGCCCAGCCAAGGCGGCAGCACCCTGGGCATGTCCAGCCGTCACAACAGCGTGCGCCAGTACACCCTGGGCGAATTTGCCAGGGAGCAGGAGAGGCTCCACCGCGAGATGCTGAGAGAACACCTCAGGGAGGAAAAACTGAATTCTTTAAAGCTAAAGGTAAAACAACCTTAGACGCTCACTTTTTTTTTGCCAAACCCCCATCCTTACCTCACTTTGGTTGCATTAACCATTTTCATATTTAGATCCACAGATTAAACTGGGCATTTTCCACGACAGACTGTCTGCTGAGGCTTTTTTAAAGCAAAAACAGTATGGTCGCTTCACTGAAAGCAGTGCGGAAAACTTACCTGACATTGTTTACTTATTCATCCTATAAATATTTATTTAGATCCTAGACCCTGTGCTTGGGCTGGGGCTATGTAGTATGAAACATAGATGTGGTCCCTTTTCTCCTGGAACTTGCGTATCAATAGGAAAGACAAATATTAATCATGTAGACAAAATAAAATCACATCATCGTGAAGTGCTATGAAGGGAAGTTGCAAGGTGCTATGAAAGTAAGTAACAGGGAATTGTTGTGGTCCGGAGGTCAAGGAAGGTTTCCTCAAGGAAGTGACGATTGAACTGAAATCTGCACAGATAGTTAGACAGGAAGGGTTGGCGAGAGTGGTTCAGGCAGCAGGGAGAGCTGGAGCTGCCTCGTGGCAGGAGGAATCACGGTGAGCACACAGAGGCTAGCATGGCTGGAGCAGAGATGAAGAGAGTAGAATACCGTGAAGGGGGGTGGGGGGTGGTTGGGCTTTGTAAGTCTGGTTAAGGCACTTTTTTCCTCTTCATCCTGATGCCATCAGAAGTCGTACAGGAGTCTTAAGCATGGGGTTGGGGGTGGCAGAGTAATGTGATTCGGTTCATGCTATGATGTGAGGATAGTTTCGGGGCAGGGGTAACCATGTTGGGGGAGCTTATGGAGTCAGACCAGGTAAGAGGCTATTACAGTGGTCCAGGAGAGAGATGATGGTAGGTTAGATTAGACTGATGGTAGAGAGAGGAAGAGAGATGGACAGAGGGAGTAATTTAGGAAATAAAATCAACAGTCCTTGATGATGGGTTGGATTAGGAAGGGAAAGAGGGGGACTGTCAAGAATGACTCCTGAATTTCTGGCTTGCAAAACTGAATGGGTTGAGGGTGATATTACTTTTCTCAATAGAGAGGATATGACAAGGAATCCAGGAAGAGAAAAAGGTTCAGGCCTGGGGTCGGGGGAGGGGAGCAGTGCAATGGTGGTTATATAATGAGATCGTTTTTTGGAGATACTGTTTTGAGAGGATTTTGAGTTATCAAAGTGATGTCTGGGAGAGGTCCAGGTGGAGATAACTATTGTTGTGCCACCTTAGAGATTAAGTGGAGAGAAACACAGCTCAGAAAACCTTTTCCTCAAGCGGAGACATTCTTTATGTTTGTATTGATCCATCAGCCTATCAATACGTAGAAAATGCTCTCCCATCATTATCTAATGAAAAAGGAAATCTTTCTTAGGAAATCCAGAGTGCTAAACATAAAGGATCACTGGTTAAATAGCAGAAGCACCATAAGCACATCTGTGTTACCTGTACCTTTAGTTTCCAGTATGAAGTCAGTTGGCAGAGGTGTGATGTGTGTTTCAAAACACCATGTTTTTATGTATTTTGCAATGTTTGCATGTGCTGTGTTCCCAATTTACAAGAAGGCAGTTGCTTAAATGAAGCTAGACACAACCTAGCCTAAAGTGTGTCTCATATTTCCTTTGGTGGTATTTTTGACAGATTTCAATGAAAGTCTCAAGATTTTTTGGTAGCAAGACACTGTCACTGTTGTTCTCCATGATTGCTTTGCATGTAGCCTAATTTAATGATAATGCTCAGGTTTGCTTCTGAAATCCACCCTCTGCCTTTCTAACCCGCTGCAAACCAACTCTAACCCCTACCCAAAGGGTGAAGTCATTCTCCAGATTCAAATATTGGCAGAACAATAGTGATGGCTGCTATTCATTAAGTGATTTTTATTTGCCAGGCATTTTATAAACATTATTTAATTTAACCCTAACTAAACCCCACTGGTAGGTAAATTATGAGACCATGTGTACAGCTGAAGAAAAAGAAGCACAAAGATGTTAAGTAACTGACTCACTCAATAGAAAACTGGTTTTATTATCTTGTTCCTTACTATTCTAAAATTAATTGATTATTCCCTATAGGTGTTGGGAAAGACAATCTCTGTACCTATAGGGAGTCGTCCCTTTCTGGGGTTTGGTACTGTGTGCGGTGGTTTTTTAACAGCTGGGGGACTGTAATTCTATCTGCGAGAAGATTTATTGTGGTGACCTTTGAAGCACATTGTACGTGCGATGGCTATTAGGGGGAGCTACACACCTGCAGGGTCCTTCCTCCATACCAGGCAATGATATATTCTGATACTATAATTTGTATTCAGTTACTTCTACCCTTTTATTTTTTTTTTTATTTTTATTTTTTTTAAAGCACTTTTCTTTTTTATAGCTACTTTATTTATTTATTTTATTTTATTTTTGGCTGTGTTGGGTCTTCGGTTCATGCGAGGGCTTTCTCTAGTTGAGGCAAGTGGGGGCCACTCTTCATCGCGGTGCGGGGACCGCTCTTCATCGCGGTGCGCGGGCCTTTCACTATCGCGGCCCCTCCCGTTGCGGGGCACAGGATCCAGACGCGCAGGCTCAGCAGTTGTGGCTCACGGGCCCAGCTGCTCCGTGGCATGTGGGATCTTCCCAGACCAGGGCTCGAACCCGTGTCCCCTGCATTAGCAGGCAGACTCTCAACCACTGCGCCACCAGGGAAGCCCTACCCTTTTATTTTTAACAAGCTAAAGAAGAAGCAAAAAAGGGGCTTCTATTATTGATTCACTTTTGTCATTGTGCTTAGTTTTGGAAGTTGGAGAGGCATTCATCCGAGTGGGTGTCATGTCTTGGTTTGTCATTGATAACTGAAAACATGCAGCTTTCCCTTTTGGTGAAGATATAAACAAAAGGCATTTGGACATCATCACTCCTTCCAAATGAATATCAAGCAAAGAGACAATGGGATTCTGAGGTGATCTGATCTAAGCCTCATTATACTGAAAATATTCAAAAACTCAGAAACACATGTCACATAAAACTAATGAAAGATCACAGCAATGTGGACTCACTGGCTAAAAAAATCTGGGGGGAAATAATGGAGGAAAACATATATTTTAATTGTGATTCCTCTGGTGTATTAACTTTTATGAGTTTTTAAATATCATTGACTATGCTTGTCTAAGGTTTAACTACCCAAAATCTAACATTAGCTATCCAAAAACATTACCTATCCAAAAATTTCACTCTGATACTTGAAATTTCACTTTTAATGTGCCATTTGTTTTGAAATATACCTCTGGCATAAGCAACAAAATGTGACTAAATTGATTCCATTTTTTGGCTGGAGCAGCAAGAGAGGGTCAGTAGCAGAGAGAGGGGGTCCAAAGAGGAAAGGGAGGATTATTGAAGACAAACTTTGCCACTTCGGTTTTGCCTGGAGGTGGTCCTCTGTGGGTGACAGTGAACTGCCCATTGAGTAAGGAGAGAGAAGGCAGCATCTGACAAAAAACACTTTCCAAAGCTCTCAGTATCAAACTTTTTCCTAAGCCCTTCCTAGGAAACTCATTGGACTTGGAACTGGGTAGTCTCCTTCCTACTTACTTCAGAACCAACAGCCCCAGAAGAGTAAGGAGAAGTTTCTCTTTCCACTCTACCTGTGTGTCTTTCCAGGGTGTCTCTCTAGGTTCTAAATAGTGAGCCCACTTATACAACGGCACCTCCTCCCATGGGGCCTTCATAGTGAAAGATTAGTAAAAAGAACACAGGCACGCATCTTGATGTTTCTTTATGTTTCTTTGGAAACAAAATAGGATAGAAATTTAGCTCTTCATTGTAAAATATCTTCTTATTTAGTGATTCATCTCTTAATCAAATTATGAGTTTGATAAATTAAGAAATAATATATGCAATTAGATCTGTAGAACAAATCCAATTTTATTTTGGGGGTTCAAGTGTGTCTTTTTTGTTGTTGACATTGGTGTTGTCCAAACATTGCCTAGAAACAATTAATAGAGAAAGCTTATTGAATAAAGTGCATGTTCCTAGAAGAAATAACTAGCTTTAGATTTCTAAATTACAGAGCACAGTACTTTTTCCCTGTCAAGCCCATTCAAACATGTTGTACTCTTCACAGTAATCAATGCAGTCATCTTAATACTATACTTTTTTTCCAAATTAAGTACTTAGATTTCATCATCTGCACTACATTGTTGAACAATTACATTAGACTTTATTGTCTAATATATAGACTGGGTCTGTAAAATGCATTAGGCATCTATTTATATGTTTCAAAAGAGCCTTGGCATTCGAATCGCCTCTGGGGTTATATCTTACTGGATTCTACTACCTCGGTGTAGGAAATGTACCTTAGTTTTCACAGCTTTCACTGGACTCTCTTTCTCAATGTTTTTTCAACCTTGATTGTTTTTCCTCTCCTTTCTAAGATCAAGGCTTTCTCTGCTCTTGTACCATTTCCAGAGGCTTTCCAAGGTTATACAGTTTTCTCATGTGTTCCTTGACTAATGCTTGGTTGTTTGCTGTCTTTCTTCATAAAAAAAGAGTTACCAGATGGTGACTCTCCCTTTAAGGAGCAACCTTGAAAATATCTCCATCTAAATCTCCTTCACCCCAAATCTTAGATTTATGACTGTGTGTTATTCATTTAGAAATTTACCTGTACAATATTATAATTCTTCCTCTTCACCCCCAGCCCTGCCCCTTGTATCCTCTTAAGAGTCTTGTGATTTAACTAACCTACAAGTAAAGTTCTTAAATACCTAGGAGATAGGAGGGATTAGAGGTTTGTGAGAGGTGGTTGACACCGAATATCTCTAACCTATAGTTTCCAAATGTGGGGATGTGGTTTTAACTATTTCCTTACACTACAGTTCTTGATAGACGGGTCAGAATCTGCTGATCTTGGTAGTTTTAAACTCCACTTATTCCTACAGACCTTCTTTGTCAGCCTCTGTAGAGATTACTCAGGAGCATACTTAGTGCCAGTGCTTCCAGAATGCATCCCTCAGTGGAGGCCTGCTCCAACACTGAATGCAAAACTTTGATTTCCATTTGCCATGTCACGTGTACAGCCTATTTTGAGAACAGAGAAGACACACCTAACCAAAGTGATGCGTCCTGAGAGACTGGGCTTCAGCCCTGAGCAAATGCAATATAATTAAGAATAGGTTCTTTCAAAATATTGCTGGTATTTTCATTTAAATGGAAAACTTAAGCATATGTAATCACACCTCTACATTCTTCCTGTACAGTAAACATTGATCTTCTCATGGAGGAGAAATCTGTTGAACTGATTCTCCTGATTAAAATATGGGGTTCCTGCAGCGGTGCGCTGTAGCCAGCTTGTAAATATTCTTCACTAAAGAGGATTGTGCTCATCTCTTCCCCCTGGTAGCTCAAAATCACCCATGATGGGAGTATTCACACCGTGCGACTTGCCAAACACAAAACTAACAGCACAATTAGACAAACAAATTCGACAACAAATTAGAAACACCCCTCCCTTTTTTTTTCAGAGACCCGGTTGTTAAATATTTATCAGCACACTCTTGGATTCATTTAGCTTATTAGCGGCCGCTAAAAGAGGCAATGTTTGTCTGAACCAGAAGGGAGGATAAAGGAATGTATGAAAAATTTATATGTCTTATTGTTGATATTATCATCTTTTCTGGTGACTTTTGGGGTGATATGTAAACCAAAGACTCATTGTAAATTCAGGTTGTTGAAATACTTATTAGCTGACAAAACAACCAAACATTTCTGGTTCTTCAAGGACATGATTAATCTGGTTCCAATTTGCCACCTGCAATTAACAACTAATGAGCCAAAGAATTATACTACAAGATTTGATGGAATATCAAAATGATATGAATGTTTTACTTCAGTTTGCCAGAGACCTTAATGACCAGGTTATCTATCCAGCTCGTAGCATGTAACCAGGAATTCCTTTCATCAAATACATGTCGTGTGTGTATTTGCATATAAAAATGCAGATTTGTATATCCAGCCTCTTACTATACATCTCTGGCAACCCAACGCACACTGCTTTTTTAAAAATTTTATTGTAGTATAGTTGATTATGGTTACCAAAGAGGAAAAGTGGGGAGGGATAAATTAGGAGGTTGGGATTAGCATAAATACACTACTATATATAAAAGCACACTGCTTTTTGAGAAAGCCAATTCCATTTTGTAGCTGTAAATTGTTAGAAAGCTCTTCTTTCTATTGATCAAACTGCTATCATCTAATTATACCTTTTGACCCTAATTCTGGCCTCTAAGGACATAGAATAAATCTTGTCCCAGTTCTCCAAACTCCAAGTGTTTGAAAGCAGTGTTGATGGACACGCAAATATTTGATAATAGGCTATATGGATGGGCTCCATGTGTCTCTGTTCTATAGGATTAAACATCCCTAGTTCTCTTCACTAATCCTGCCGTTTTTCAGACACTTTATGGCCTTGGTTACCTTCTTCTGGATATAATGCTATTTATTAATGTCCACCTCAAAATATGGTACTTGATCTGGACGTTGTACTCCTAGTGGGATTTCAGTATGTTACAGTATGTTACATTAGTAACATACCTAGTTCAGTATGTTACATTACATTCTCCCAAGTTGTGGACACTCTATCCACAGTATACACTAAAGGTACAGTAGCTTTCTGGACCTTAATCAATTTTTTTGTTCATATTATGCTGGTGGTAAGTAAAACAACAACAACAAACAAAAAACAAGCAAGCAAACACACAAAACCCGGGTAAATCAGGTCTGCATCATCACATAAATTAAAACTTTTTAACATCTCCTGGGCAAGAATCCTCTTTAGTGCTAGACATGGTGTACAGAGAGGGATCAATAAAGTTTTGTCTTTTATTTTAATGAACCTAATCTTGTCATCTGAAGATGTGATTAGCCTGCCTTTTAGTTATTCATCCAATATATTATTCAAAAACTATATTTAACAAGACAGGGCCAAGTTCAGGATACCCTCTCAGAGTAGTGACCCTCAAGAGGAAAAGGGGGAGACTTCCCTGTCACCACCCCACAGCGACCTCCCTGGAGATTCCTTGCCAGGTGGGTCACTGCTGCCAATAGGATGAACAGGTGCCACATCCCTTATTGGTGGTGCAAAGGAGCCGAGCATTGCTGTTCTTTGAAACATTTTCAACGTTTCAACTAACTAAAAATCCATGCATTCAACCATACTCCTATTACTCATCTTGTATTCCATCCTTCCATGTACAGAACATAAGAAATTTTGTCAGAGAATCTCAAGACTAGATCACTGGTTTTCTAATTATGTTACACGGGGTCAGGGCTCTGGGTGCCTCACTCTTGCTTTTGTCTGTTTTATATGTTAAGATTCTTCATGGGCTTTAATTTGACAAATGGACATTCTCTCCCTAGTGAGCCCAGGCAACAGTCACTGTTCCCTCTTTTCACATGTACAGACCATCCGTTTAAATCATCTTCTCTGGAATTTTATCTAGAATTAGCACTTTTTAAAATAATAATTCACTTGCATTTTGATTACCTTTTAATTCCTTTCCCTATGACTCTTCACAGATATTTGACTGAGCAATCATAACTTTAAGCTTGTTCATTGCTCTAAAACATGAATAGCCTGGGCCTGGGTATTCTTACATAAAACAGCTGAGTACTCTTTCACTCTCTCCCACCTCTTGTTTTTACATGAAATCCTTCCTAGCTGTTTTCCCATTTCTTGTTTAAAGGTTTTTCTCCTTGATAGAGACTGTGGAACCAGAATAAGAAGTAAATAATTCTACTTCGTGTCTTTGTATCTCCCCTCCCATTTTATTTGTCAATCATTTCCTCCTTCCCACTGCTTCTATAACTTGCTCATATATTTTGTTGCACTTACCACACTGTATCATATCTGTTACATGGCCATCTCCCCAGCAGGCTAGAAGCTACTTAGATGGAAGCACTGTTATACATATGTAAACCCTGATACCTAGTACAGTGGCTGGCAGCATAGCATAGTGATTAAGGATATTCATTCATTCATTCAAAAATATTTATTAATCAATTAGTATGAGGTTGCAGTTAACACAGTGCTGGAGACAGAGTTATGAGCAAGACAGATATGGTCCTTGTTCTCAATGTATTCACAGTATAATGAGGGAGATATACATAAAACCAATTACCAACACTAATATATTACTACAAAATTAGGCAGCATACTATGCTGATTAAACACAGGCCAGGGAAAATGAGTTAAAAGTCAGCTGAGGAAATCAAAAGTAACACATTATTTCAACAGTGGTAGCTGTCACTTGGACCAGCTTCTTTTGCTGGCATATCTATTAGAAAGAACACCTCCGCAAGCCCACAAAATATAAACTCTAAGGAAATGCTAACTGGTGAGAATGTCATATCTTCAGCTGCCTTCCTGTCTTCTTTTTTGAGCTCTTGTTCTCTGTATATGAGTCATAGTTTTTTTTAATTTCTGAATGAGGTAATTATAAGGAAGCTTGTCTGCTCTTTGCCTCCTGCCCTACCGTGCTGAGATCAGCTCTTAGAGCATGGCTGCAACTGTATCCTTTTCTTTTCTTCTATACAGGTTTCCTATTACTCTAAGAATTTTCACTCCAAACTGGTCTTGTGAGCCTGGCTCAAGCTTTGGAGTCAAATAGACCTGAGTTTGATTCTCAGTACAATCACTAATTATCTATGTAACTAGACTTTGGCAAATTATCTTCTCAAGGCTCCAATTTTCTCCAAATACCATATTCTAAGGCATATATATGGAATCAAAAAAAAAAAAAAGAAAAAGAAAAGAAATGGTACTGATGAACCTAGTTGCAGGGCAGGAATAAAGATGTAGACATAGAGAATGGACTTGAGGACACGGGGTGGGAGGGGGAAGCTGGTGCCAAGTGACAGTAGCATTGACATATATACACTACCGAATGTAAAATAGTTAGCTAGTGGGAAGCAGCAGCATAGCACAGGGAGATCAGCTCGGTGCTTTGCGATGACCTAGAGGGTTGGGATAGGGAGGATGGGAGGGAGGCTCAAGAGGGAGGGGATATGGGGACACATGTATGCATGTGGCTGATTCACTTTTGTGTACAACAGAAACTAACACAGTATCGTGAAGCAATTATACTCCAATAAAGATCAATTTTAAAAAAAAAGAAAAAAGCACTGTTGCAAAACAAAAACAAAAACAAAAGCTCCAGTTTTCTCAACTGTAAAAATACTTCCTAAGATTGTTTGCAAATCAGGTGAGATAATTTATATAAAGTATGGAGGGAGTTCAGTACCTGGTTTTCAATATATGATAACTTGGGCCATTCATTATACATATCATCATCATTATAATAGGCAGGAATCAGTGTTTGTGGAATTGAATTATTCTTTCACATCCTTGTTTCCACTGTCATTGTTACATGTGTTAAGAACTTTGTAATAACCAGGAGACTTTATTACTAAGAACACCTTTTAACCACTGAAGGGAAGTGTTTTTATTTTTATGGGTTTTGTTTTGTTTTGTTTTTAGCATTATAGTCAATCCACATTTTCAGTATTGTTTCCCTCTCCATAATCGTTTTGCATTAAATTAGTTTCTTCAAGCACTTAATTCATCAAAAAGTTCATCTTGTAGGAATTTACAGGGGAATATATCCACTACATGCTATAGCCAAAAGAAAACACAAAAGATTGAATGCTGAGTTGATAATCCCTACCCCCCCCCACTCACTCACTCCCCCGCCTGACCTGGTACTTGATTCAGGATAGTCTGAGAATCACTCCGCTGATTCTGACAGTAATGTATCATGTGTCCCATCCAGCAAATGTATTTAGACGGGCGAAGGTTTTACTCTGTTGCGCTTTGGGAACTGTTTACTCATACTTAACAGTACATATCAGACAGATTTGCAAAAGTAAGGCGTTTCAATTCTGTTTAAGAAAAGTTATGGTCCTTTCATTTGTAGAGTGAGTCTGGACAAGTTTACACAGAGGCTCAAGAACTAAGTCCTATCTTAAGTAGCATCATTGGGACAAAGCAAGTACACACACACACACACACACACACCCTAAGATACTTCCAATACAGTATAAATAAATGCACATATATATGAAATAAATATAAAATAAGATAAGGATCACTAAATCAAATTATGAGTTAAGTCATTACTTTTCACCTGTAAAACGTCCAAGGCAGGGGAAGGGAGATGCTACTTTCTGAAAACCTGATGTTTATTTACTTTTTTGTTCTTTGCTTATGGATCAAGACAGGAAGGGATGCCACACAAATTCAGCCAGTCTGGCTGATTTGCAAGCCAATGAATGCATCGTGCTCTGCCCCATCTCAGGCCTTTGAAGCTGTTGTTGCTCAGTGGGGAATACCTTCTGCGCCACCTGTGCAGCTAAGTGCTACTCCACCTTCAGATTCAAGCTTAGATGTGAAAGTCTACCCTCCTCACCCCATCACCAGCCCCGCCTCAAGGTGGCCCTCCTACATGGTTTCAATGCCTTGTGTTCAAACTCAGCTAGGAAATCCTTATAAACTGGATTAAAATTACTAGATTCCTCTTCTCTTTACTCTCATCCATTGATTTCAAGACCCATGTCTTGTGCACCAACACACTTAGAGCCTAGTGTAAAATAAGCACAAAAGATTACTGAATATATATTAAATATATAAAAAGTATATCTGTATAATTATCAAGGCAGTTAAGAACCCAAGCTGTAGAGTTAAATATTTAGGATTCTGATGTGGTACACACCTCACTGCTTATGATCTTGGGCAAGTTATTTAGCATTCCTGTACCTCAGTTTCCCCATCAGTTAAATGGATAGAATGCTAATATCTACTTCATGAGATTTCTGTGATGCTCAATGAGTTAATGCAGGTAAAGTGCTTGCAGCAGTGACACACAGATTCAAAACTGTTGTTATTCATATTAGTATTATCGTCTCACGTCTGATTCTCTCACCTTTCTTTCACCCCCACCTCCAATCTCTCTTTTTTTCTCTGTCTCTCTCTCTCTCTCTCTCACTCTCTCTCTCTCTCTCTCTCTCTCTCTCTCTCTCTCTCTCTCTCGCTCACACACACACACACACACACACACACACACAAAAGCAGGCTTGAAGGTCAGGATCCTTTGGTGGTCTCCTTAAACCACATTTTTGGCAAGCTTTCTTTGAGCTCTTGGAAAGGCAGTGTTCTTTGGGAAAAGAACACTGAGCTAGAAATGGTCCAAATCCCAGATTGTCTTCTAAGGAATCTACTTCAAAAGAGAGCATTCCTTTGAATGTGCTGGTTACTCTGTACGTATTTATTTTGTAAACAAAATAGCTTGTTAGACACATTGAGGTTTAATTCCACATTACAGTCCCTGTACTGCATTAGGTACCATTGGAAACTTGGAATCTATCTGTTTTACACAGGGAAAAGCATGCTAAAATAGGGGTCAGGGAATTAGGTTCTATAAGCATGTCTTGGAGAGGACACAATTAATCTGAGCCTCAGTAATGCATAAAATGAGGAGGCTGTATTTGATGAACTAACATCTGAAAATTCAATGATTCCATTTTGAGATAGGAAGAAGACATTTATAGTTATCACTCATGTCAAAGAGACAAAATGTACAAAATAAATATTCTTGCGAAGATGGGCCATGGGGTAAAGGAGTCAGCAAAAACAGATGAGGAAATCATGGAAGACTCCCTAGATTTTGTTGTACGAGATCTTGAAAGCATGATGAACATGAGTTGGTGGACAGAAATAGAGAGCTCATTGACTTATTTCCCCGTTGCTCTAATATAGAAAAATGCATTTGAAAATAATGTATGTAATACTCTGATTTAAAGGAGCATTTAAACTCGAAAGGTTTGGCCTGAGTTTTAAAGGAGCAAATGGGCATATCCTGGAGGAGAGGGCTGGGAAAGGACTTCCAAGGGGACAGCAGAGAATAGTATCTGTCAGTGGTTATGTAACCAAACCAGAAACTGTGAGGACAAAGAGATAAGCCAATTAACCGGGATGAACTAGAATATTTCCAGTCTTCACTAGAAATGGCAGAGATGATATTGGATAGATGAGGAGAAAACCTTGCCAGATCTCTTCAATGATAATGTGAGAATTTTTTTAAAATCTAAATTAGGTCCCTTGTGGGTTCTTGAACAAGAGTAAGAACAGTATGTAGCTAGCTCTGTATCAGGACTTTTAGATTCTTAATTGAATTTTTATTTAAAAATGAAACTGTTTATTGTAATTTAAGTGTGTGGGAATAAGAAATGCAGATTTTATTTCTAAGGGCTCTTATATTTGTTTTTTTATGAGTGAGGAATTGTTTTATTGTATTTTTTAAATTTTTATTGAAATATGGTTGATTTGCAGTGTGTTAGTTTCAGGTATACAGCAAAGTGGTTCAGTTTATATATATATATATATATATATATATATATATATATACACACACACACACATACATATATATGTAACTGAATATATATATATATCTCTTCATACATATATGTATATATAGATATATCTTTTTCAGATTCTTTTCCATTATAGGTTATTACAAGATATTGAGTATAGTTCCCTGTGCTTTATAGTAGGTCCTTGTTGGTTATCTATTTTGTATATAGTAGTGTGTATATTTTAATCCCAAACTCCTAATTTATCCCTCCCCTCCCCTTTCCCCTTTGGTAATCATAAATTTCCTTTCTGTCTGTGAGTCTACTTCTGTTTTGTAAATAAGTTCATTTGTATCATTTTTTTTAGATTCCACATAGAAGCAGTTTCATATGATGTTTGTCTTTGTCTGACTTCACTTAGTATGATAATCTCTAGGTCTATCCACATTGCTGCAAATGGCATTATTTCATCCTTTTTTATGGCTGAGTAATATTTTATCACATATATGTGTATGTATATATATATGTGTGTGTGTTTATATATATCTTCTTTATCAATTCATCCGTCAATGACACTTAGGTTGCTTCCATGTCTTGGCTGATGTAAATGGTGCTGCTATGAACACTGGGGTGCATGTATCTTTTCGAATTAGAGTTTTCTCCAGATATATGCCCAGGAGTGGGATCATACAGTATTGTAATAAGCATCATCTGTAGTTTATTTGAGATACAGTTGTTTATTTTTCCTTCTTAGATGCCAATTGGTTAGTCATGTTGCCTTAAAAAATGTCATGTTTTTAAATGTTTGCTGAAGTCTTATTTTTTGTTGACTTTTAGATTTCATGTATTATATGACAGCAACCATTATTTTTTAAAATATCAAACCCTGTTGATATGAAATGAATTTTTTTGTTGTTTTTGTGATGTTACCCTTTACACAAGGGAGCATAAATATTATAGAACATGGAGACTAAGTAGGAAGGATATATTGAAATGAATCACGCTAACCAAGCCCTGGGTATTCTACATGTGTTTGTGGAATCAGAAGTTTGATGAGGTTCACATGGACAAGCCAAGAATTAATGAAAACATTAAATGCCACAGAGTTGACAAGATGGGAAAGGTAACCCTCCCGTTGGTTAATGCAGCTTTACCTATCACAGAGGATTGAGTGTATGTTAGGCAATTACACACTTGAATTCCTTAGAAAATCAAATCTTTACAGATATAAAGATGCTTCTGTTAGCAAATAAGAATTAACAAAAATGCTAACAGCAACTAATCAAAGTAATATCCTATTAGTGGACATCACAGAAAAATGAAAACAGCTTAACCAATACATTTATAAAGAAATTCCAAGGAAGGAAATAAATTACAGATCACACCAAGAAACAAAACCAATAAAAAGAAAGGCCCAACTTTCTAAGAACACAGATTTAAGCTCTGAAGTATAAAAAAATACATAAATTAGTAGCTTTTGACAATGCATTTCAGGGATCCTTTGCAATATATTTTAATATATACTTGCTACTGTGTTGTTTCCTCTACCTGAGGGCAAAGATCAGTCTTCTGTCTGTTTTTCAGTACATTCAGAGTTGTCCACATTGGGATATTTGGTCAGTAATAAATATTCTTATCTAAATATAGGACTTCTTCCTAGGAAGATAAGAAAATGATGTCTGGTGTCACCAGGGTATTTTAACTGTGCATTAACTGAATTGTTATTAAGATCAAAAAGCATAGTCATAATTACAGTTACTGAAGTTCATGAAGTAATACATATAAAAGTTAAAGAATCAAAATAGCTTCCCTATCTGTAACTTCCTTGAATAATCTCTTACTGAGTTTCTTCATTTATTCCTGTGCCACTTCCCAGAATATAGTTCTTGCTCATATTCAGAGAAAATGTCTCTTTCTAAATGCTTTTTTACGAAGAAAACATATTATGTGGTGATATGGCAGTGGGAAGTGAAATACTGACTCAGGGTTTCCCGATGGATGAAATTAATTTAGAAAAGAAATATACACAGAAGCAGAAAAGTTATGGGTATGAGACACAGTCGTCCACAGGTGCTATTATGCGGAAGGTGTTGCTCTGGGCAGTTTCCTATGAACTCCTTCAAGGGAGGAGTTCATTGTTTGGGTTGCCTGTTGGCAAGAGCCTGCCACACTGCCCTCTGCTCCTTGTCTTACTGAGAGCACAGTGACCTGACTAAGTGTGTCATATCAAGCCCTCGTTCATGGAGCATTCTGTAGGGAAACCGTGTTTGTAATCCCAACAGCACAGGACAGCAAAACTTTACTTCCTAGTACATGGTTTCTCTGGAGCCCGAAAGACAGGGTTGTTATTTCAAGGGCATGTTTACTTATTTAGGTGGAAGTAGCTTCCACTAAGATGCTATCACCTCTGAACAAGGACACACTTATTCCAACATCAAATCTGCCCATCACAAACTGAGTCTAAAGATAGCTTTCACTGATGGGCATCTGTAACCTTTGGCCTTTTTCACATCGTGGAGGCTGAAAGTTCCAGCAGCTATACCTCCTAACATTAAGAGGTTAAGAGTTCCAATTAACAAGTCTTGTGTCCATTTAAAAGCCTATCATTTTGATACATTCATTTTCCTTCCTGTAATTTCTCTAAAGAGAAAAGTAAAAGGAAATGATTTGACTCACAAACATTTTTTTCATCCCTATGAATCATTTATTTTGTAACTGGAACTTTATACCTCTTAATCTCCCACACCTATCCAGAAACACTTATGGATTATGGGGACATAATGTTATTATATAATAGTTTCATTCTTACCAAGTGCAGAAGTAGGGATTTTAGACCCTGTCCATGCTAAGTCTCTTTTTTGCGGCTTTGTATTTCTAGATGACTAAGAATGGCACCGTGGAATCTGAAGAAGCTAGCACTCTTACAGTGGATGACATTTCTGATGATGATATTGATTTAGACAACACCGAGGTAGACGAGTACTTCTTTCTCCAACCCCTGCCAACAAAAAAACGGAGAGCACTGCTGCGGGCCTCTGGGGTGAAAAAGATTGATGTGGAGGAAAAGCATGAGCTACGAGCCATCCGCCTATCTCGAGAGGACTGTGGCTGTGACTGTCGGGTGTTCTGTGATCCAGAAACGTGTACCTGCAGCCTGGCAGGCATTAAGTGTCAGGTAAGGATTGGGATTTCAGGGAATCCGAAGACATGACATTATACACCAACCCCTAAAGAGGCAGTTGTCTTCCATGTAATGAAGTTTCCCACACGTGGAAGAAAATTCTGGGGTAAGGCAAGACACATGATTCAAGAAGAGAGAAATACTAATTCAGTGACATTTAGGTGTATATGTAATATTCATATATATATATATATATGGTATAGTGTGAAAGGCAATCCAAGCTGCAGTTGTCAGTTGAAATTGTTTGCTCTTGGATTCATTTATTATACAAGCTTATTTTGGCTTCTTAAAAGCATTCAGGGAGATCATGACATCCCTAACATTTAAAGTTTGTATTCTCTGATCCATCCATGGGGTATAAAATGATGATTGGTTAGAGGCAGTGTAGATTAGTGGAAAAATTACTAGACTGGGACTTAAGAAAACTGAGTTCTCCTCCTGGCTCTGCTTTTTGCCACGATGTGAAATTGGCAAGTCAGGTAAACTTCCTGGGTTCAGTTTTCCCACCTCTAAAATGAATGGGCTGGACTAGATCAGGGGTTGGGAAACGATAACTCACAGGTCAAATCTAGCCTGCCACCCTGTTTTTTGTAAGTAAAGTTTTATTGAAGCACAGCCATGTTTTGTGTGTGTGTGTTTACATGTTGCCTATAACTGCTTTCATACTTCTACAGCAGAGTTGAGTAGTTGTTGCAGAGACTGTATGGCCCACAAAGCCTAAAATAATTATTCTCTGGCCTTTTTACAAAAAAAGAGTTTACCAACCCCTGAACTAGATGCTTCTCAGGTTCCTATCCATCTATATCATTGGTACGCCATGATTAGTTAAGGGTTGTTATTTTATGCAGAAACTCAACTTTTTCAATAAGAGCCTCTCAGGCACACAGAAGGAGAGGACAGTTCTTATCAGTTGAACAGTTGCTTGAGGTGGATTCACAGAAAAGGGAATCACAGGTAAGAAAGGAGCTATAGATTCTGGCTCGACATCCGCTACTACTTTTTGTGGGGGCCAGGATGACTGTACTAGAATCCACTTCCTCCTCTCTTGCCTGGGAAATACCCCATGCTTGGATAAGGTGGAAAGAAGGGCAAGTTCTTTCCGGTTGTCTGTGCTCTGGTCTGCATAAAGGTGGAGTCTAGGCCAGCCGATATCTTAGGAGTTCCTTAGATTGCCCAGAATTCCACTCGTCACCTGAGTGAAGAGCTCCGTCCAACAACACTTGCTGAACCTAATCACTCTATCTACAGAGTTCAGACACTCGAATAATCACGGGATATTGATTAAATGAACATCTCCTTCTCTCCAGAAGCTTGTAGCCTAAGGGAGGGGTAGGGAAGGCTGGGGAGCCAGCAACTAAACAGAAATCCACCACAGTCACCATCATGAATGTGCGTACGCGTCGCAGCCTGCAGTGCGTACGTGCAACACCTACCAAGGATCCAAAAGAATGAGAAGGTACACCAATGAGAGTGAATTATCACGCTGCTTGATACTCAGGTGGTGTCAATCTGGACACCTCAGGCAGAGAAGTTCATTTTATAACAAGCAAAGAAAAACTCCTGGCTAGAATGAGGAATGTCATGTAATTTAGACTAAAAATAGCCGGTGGGGATGAGGGCAGTAAGTTTGTTTGAAACTGAGCCTGTGAGCTGGCATGCGGCAGGAAAAAAGGGAGCTTGGGGAAAGGACAGAAGCATTGAAAAAATGGGAGCAAAATTAATGGGATGGAGAGAAGAGGGAAAGGGAGAACGGCGACAGAGGTAAAGAAAGCACAGGAGGGATAAATGAACTAAAACTACACACCGTAACTCATTTTTATTTTGAGTATGGGTTTTAAATTAGGTTAACTCTTATGTTCTAAGCCTTCACTTCCCCTTTTGTTTCTGTTTGCAGTCTGATTGTCGTTTGTTCTGGCGTAAGTGGGTTTAAGTCATCCCAGATTCAAAGGCTTTGCCCTGAGGTACTGGATTTTTATTTGATTTGTAAGAGTTCCAGGGGGCTAATCTGTCTTCTTCCCTCCAAGGTGGATCGAATGTCTTTCCCATGTGGCTGCACTAAAGAAGGATGTAGTAACACAGCAGGTAGAATTGAATTTAATCCTATCCGTGTCCGGACTCACTTTTTGCACACAATAATGAAACTTGAACTGGAGAAAAACCGAGAGCAGCAAATCCCCACGCTGAACGGCTGCCACGGGGAGATAAGTGCCCACAGTAGCTCCATGGGCCCCGTGGCTCACTCGGTCGAATATTCCCTCGCAGACAATTTTGAGATTGAAACGGAACCCCAGGCTGCAGTGCTGCACCTGCAGTCGGCGGAGGAATTAGATTGCCCAGGAGAGGAGGAGGAGGAGGACGAGGAGGAGGACGGCAGCAGCTTCTGCAGCGGAGTCACGGACTCCAGCACACAAAGCTTGGCCCCCAGCGAGTCAGATGAGGAGGAGGAGGAGGAAGAGGAGGAGGACGAGGAGGAAGAGGAGGAGGACGACGAGAAAGCGGACAGTTTCGTGGAAGGTTTGGGTCCCCATGCCGAAGGGGGGGTCCCTCTTCCTTCCGTCCTTTGTTATTCCGACGGCACCGCCGTTCACGAAAGCCACGCGAAAAACGCTCCCTTTTATGCCAACTCTTCAACCCTCTATTACCAAATAGACAGCCACATTCCAGGAACTCCCAGCCAGATCTCCGAGAACTATTCGGAAAGAGAGACTGTCAAAAGCGGTACCCTCTCGCTGGTGCCTTACACCATGACCCCGGAGCAATTCGTAGACTATGCCCGACAAGCGGAAGAGGCGTACGGCGCCTCCCACTACCCAGCTGCCAACCCCTCTGTCATCGTGTGCTGCTCCTCTTCGGAAAATGACAGCGGTGTGCCCTGCAATAGCTTATATCCCGAACACAGGTCCAATCATCCTCAAGTGGAATTTCACTCATACTTGAAAGGCCCCTCCCAGGAAGGGTTTGGCTCTACACTGAATGGGGACAGTCACATTTCAGAGCATCCTGCTGAAGATTCTTTGAGCCTTGCAGAAAAGAGCAGATTGCACGAAGAGTGCATCAAATCGCCCGTGGTGGAGACCGTCCCTGTTTAGTAGCTTAAGTTATTCTTGGACCAACTCTTCTCCTATTTAAAGCACTGTATTTAATTGGATTTGCTGGGCTCATCGTGGTTTCAGCTGAGGACCAAGGAAACTTGGACCGTGGTGAATCTTCCAGACTGTATTTTGTTTTCTCCCTTCTAGCTACGTGACTGTGCCGTGGCACAAATGCAGTCTCTATGAGGATTTTAAACGATTTCAGACTGTTTTGATAGAAAATGCTAATTTTAAAAAAGCATATCTCACAGTTGCCTACCTGTTAAACTGTGTGAAACCTGCCAAGCTGTGTAGATCAGAGCTCCAAGTTTTGGATTATCGGGCCTGTGCAAGATTGTTAACTAAGACTGGGAAATAATAAGATTTAGAGTCCTAATTTTCGATATATCTGAAGATGATGGTGACTTTTTAATGTAAAAGTAATTATTGTAAGAAAAAGATTTAATTGTTCCATGCGTATTTTATTTATGGTAGTTAGAAGTCATGTTTTGATGAAAACGAACAGCAGCATGTTCTTTTAAACTGAAGACACATAGTTAGTATCACCGAGCATGCCCACATGGATTGCCTCTGGAGTCCATTCACATTTTTATGATCGTGTCTGATCAAATTTGCAAATACTTTCTTAAGGGTGAGATAGGCCTATTTTTGCTATTTTGGACAAATAAATGAGTCTTTATGTGCAGGTCCTTACACAGTTTTCTCTAAAGTTAACAGTTAGGACAATCCCCTGGTGAGGGTCTAGTTCATTGCCCTCCCTCAGTTGACTCCAGAGATGGAGGTAGAAGGAATTGCCTTTCTTTTTTAAACAACATCATCTTGGTTCGTAGCTTGGACAGCACCTTCAAACTCTACTCCCCTGCATCAAAATGCACTTTAGTGCCCCTTCATGGTACCTTGCGAGGGGTGGGGACTAAGAACTCTTTGAGATGAAAAATTTAAAAAAACATTTTTTAATCTGTAACTATTATAAGGTTCATATAATTAAATAGAGGAATCACCCAATGATACTTTATGAAGGAAAAATGACCTGTTTTCCTTCACCACTCTCAAGACGTAACTCGGTAAAAGCAGAGGAGGCTGAGAAAACACGGAAGAGACAGAACCTCAGCAACCAGCCTTTTTCTACAGCGTGATCAATCCATCTCTACACAATGAGCGTATAATGAAATTTCCATTTAGCGACTAGCTGATTGAAGGGGGGGCCTCTACCCAAATACTCAAACTAGGCCTTACTTTTCTGAAGCATTTTGATTTCTCTTGCCTGGGACAATTAGCAGAACAGTCCAGATCGCATTGAATACTTTCTAATTACCTCATGTTCTCTTATTAAAGGGGACAGATAGAAATAAAACATGCACTCCCCACCTTTAGATTATCTGCGCTTGGTTCGTCGGAGGACTTCTAAGATCCCGTTTTCCTGGAAATTAATTTAGGTAACTAAATAGTATGTTCTACTTTTTTTTTTTTTTTCCAATGCAATATGACTATGCTAAATCTGTTTCCTATTTTTGACCTTCTATTATATCATTTCACATTTTATGCCTCTTTGAAATGTGGACATGCCTTGCTATTCAGTGACTGCATCGCTACTTATTTTTTATGTCTTTTAGACTCGGATGTTTGGAAATATGGATATAAATATATTGTAGATCTGAAGTCCTTAAAGAATACTATTTTATTTCGTTGGACTTAAAAAATGTTTGATCTAGAGAAAGTCCTCCAATGGAAAAGTTTCTACTAAGACTTGATTTGGGGAAAACATGTTTACTTGGCAGCTCTTCCACTGTGCAGTTGGTTCCTGCCCCTACTCTACCCCACCACTGGGCCAAACTAGAACCATTAGTATTAACAGTACAGCAGCTTTGGGTTGGTCCTTATGGAGGTGGCAGTAATGAGGGCAGGGATGTTCCTTTTGAATGACAAGCACTTTGGGCTAATCAGATTGGGGTTTTGCTCAAATCTTGATAGTATATCCCATGTTGTCTACAAAGTTACAGTTTTTAGTGCTCGATCTCCAAATTTTCCCCCCTACTATATAATCGAAAGAGCACAGGCCCAAAGAGAAAATGACAAGAGGCTATTGTTCTTTCATTTGAGCACGTGAAAGAATCATGTGTGCCATATTGGCTGGGCCATTAACAAGCCTTTGAAGCAGCTACATGTGAAGTATTCAGCTTATTCTTGGAACACAGTGTGGCAGAGTGGGGCAGAGGTGACTCTGGCTGGGCAGAGTGGAAGGGTAGAATGCCAGTCCAGATTCTGAAACGATAGATATTTAATTTAGTTCAGCTTTATTTTCACAAGAAGGTTGACACCTACTTGTTTATGTTTGGTTGGGTCTCTGTTTTGTAGCTTCATTTCCAAAAAAGACGTTTAACCTAGAAACAGGCAAACAAACAGACAAAAACAGAGCTTTTGCCCCTATCTGTCCAGCTGGGGTGGAAAGTCACTGCTACACAGAAGGATTAACCTTCCAGCCACAACAGCTTCTATTCCAAATGTTCATATACATAACCTAACCCCTAAACAGCTCCCACAAACTACACACACAGATTACCTATTAAATCACCCCAGGACGTCGCACATGCATGCACACACACACACACATGTACACACACACACACACATAGTAGGTGTATACCACACATCGGAGAATGACAGATTTTAGGCAATGGCCTAAATGTAATTCAGTACTCAGTAATGAGTACTGAATTTTTCCCACCCTAGCATCTGGTTGGGTTTTATGATCTAAAAATGTGGTTTAAAAATAAAGATAATTTTTAAAGCTATAGTTTAAAAATATTGGTTCAAAGTTGCAAATAATACTAATGAGAGAATCATTTCATTGTTACTTCCTTTCCCAGAAAAGCTGAGAGAGCAGTATGTGCCAGTGGACTTTTTTTTTTCCATTAATAGACCTTCTATTCAACAAAAAATGCCCACATGCCAGGAAAGCGCTACAGTTTTTCTAAGCTTTTTTAAATGGGGATCAACCTGGATGCAGCCAGTGGATTCTTCAGATCTTTATACCAAGACACAGTAACCTGACCTGCAGCTGTTGTATTGCCCCCGTAGTATAGCTAACCAAATTATAGTCCTTTTTGACACACAGCTTTTTAGTCATTCACTGTCAATGGCAAAGCTTCGTGCTTTGGTCCCTGTTGTTTTAGCACCAGCCCTCTACCTTTTATTAGGGCTTAATTCCCAGTTTATAATCCAGGCCAAATTGATTTGCAAGTCAAGTGGCTGGAGCAGCTTGCATTTCCTTTGTCATTCTAGGTTTCCTCTGGGAGAAAGAAGTCAATGAAAGAGATTTACTTAAGTTTTTCCCATTTCTTGATCATTGATTATAAAGACATTAGTAAAATCCATTTGTCTCATGTCTTTTGGTTAATTGAAGAATATGGTTACTTTCTGAAAGCCAGTCTTTTCTTTGTGATGAAACTATATTTTTCCCAGAGTGCCAATCACATATAAAATGTGAAATTAATACTTACTAATTAAATTTTATTATTAAAATCTTCACAATCATATATGGCCCAGCAATACCTCCCCCAATAAAAGCTGAATTACAGAAACACTGGCTGCAAATTAATCAAGAAAAAAGAAGATTATAAGTGTTTGTGCTCTTTAAATTTTTATACTCCAACAGATGACTTCTAGGCAAAATTCTGGTTTAGTTATCATTAAACAGGAAAATATATGATTTATTTTCTATAAACTTATATATCACTGATTCTTTGTTTAAAGTTCTGAGATTGTTGTACAAGTTAAAATCCTTTGGTCTTGATATTTAGAATGTATTAATTCTTTCTTTTAACAAATATTTATTGAACACCTACTATGTTAGAGGAACTGTCCCAGGTGGTTAAAAAAGAGGGGGGAAAACACCACAAATTCTAAGGGATTATGATAATGATGAAAAATGGAATGAAATAATCAAGCCCCATTCCAATCCTTTTAATCTGTGATTTTATAAAGTGACATTAGAAATAATGACATCAATTCTTGTCTAATTACATTCAAACTGCGACTAAAGAGATAACTTCTTTTGCCTAAATTAATGGAACTCACTGGATCCTCCTTCTTCCCTCTCTCCCCATCTGAAATTTATGAATTAAATCTGGACTCAGCTAGAAGAACTGTAATCCAATGAAAAAGAGATTGTCAGATAATTGCTTCTTCCCTGTTAGACCTATGTAAGTGATGCTAAATTTATACCAACAAACTCCTACCCGACAGTTTCAAAGGCAGGTTGACTCACACATAACCCAGGAAACATTTCAGGAAACCTTTGAAACAACAATGTAGAACACCATCACTCTTACTTCTATTTATAAACAGCCTATCGAAATAGCTAAGCCTGAGTTCCTGGTTCCAAAGGCATTGCCTTGCAGCTTGCAGAAAACAGATTGGTCATTCAGCGCCCTCACTTTTAGCCAGGGATACAAACCATTGAATTAGCAGGTGGAAAATTGACATCCTCAGAAGTTGAGACAGACTTTTTAAAAGGTTCCATGAGCCTTCCATTTCTCCAAATACAGACTTAATCTTTCTCTTTAAAATGGTATCTGCTCCTTGTCTCCAAGACAGTTTAGAGTATATTATTGTAGTCAGTGTATGAAATACCAACCTTAAATGGGAAGTACCTTCATGTTTTCTTAGGCAAGACTTAACTGTAATTCAAAACCGGAACAAATCTATGTATTCTTACCACAACCAACACCAAAAGCTCAAAGTCTTGATCACTCTTAGTTCTAACACAAATTTGCAACTACTGATTACATTATTCTTTCTGAGATCAGCTAACTTGAGCGACTTAAATGCCTAAGCCAAATGCCACAGCTTTGCACAGACAGCGCAACTCATCAGATGTTTTCTGTAGCATTAAAGAATGTAATTGACAATTTAACTGAATATCAGCGATTTGAAAACTCACTAGAATTATAGACGTGTCGGGGGGTTGAGGATGGAATATAAGCTTAATAAGTGGTGGTGTCTCCTAGGAACCATAAGGTTTCAACAAACTAGAATTTTATTATACTGGAAAGACTAGATTCATAAATGGCAGCCCAAAACCTAGAAGGGTCAATTACAATGTGGACACTCACAGCCCAGTTGGTCTTCACATCTGTGACCTACTATCCCCATCAATTTCATCTTCCGATCTAAAGATCACTTGATGCTTTAAGAAAATAAAAACACAGAGCTCCAGCATGCTAAAGAAACTATTTTAAAGATTTAAACACATTTTATATTAAAAAGACTGATAGACTCTTGTCAAAAGCAATGAATATGGAAATAAAAGAGCTCTTTAATATTTTACCTGCCAAATCTGTATATTCAATATGACTGTTTAAAACAGTCACTTCTAAGTTTTATTTCAACTCCTCTCATAGAAAGGGGAGCATGAGGTTCCCCTCCCCCTTTCTAACCAATGCAAGTGTTTTGGTTTTTTTCTTTCTTATCAGAAATTCAAATTCAAAAGCTTGATATGACCTGGGTTTTACCTGGTGAGCAGTCCTGGTATTAGTCTGTGTGCTGTCTGGATAGTAAGTGTAATAATGCCTTGATTTCCGTATCCTGACAGTGGTGATTCAGACAGAATGATGGGAAGCAGGAAGGTCTATACAACCAGATTCAAAGCCTAAACCAGTTTGTCTTTTATATGCAATTTTTGTAATCTAACGTATAGCCTGGGTTTATAGTAAATACAGGTACTTGTTACATTCATGGAAAATGAATCTCGAAGATTTAAGTCAGGTTGTTGACTACTTTCTTTCACTTGTGATAAATATACCACTATACAGGGTAATTGTTTTCACTTGATACTCTACACTTGCTTATAATTCAAGAAAAGTCAACTCTGGTGTGTCATTTTATTTCACCTCATAAAAGTTTCTGGCAGAAGTGAAGTTTCAAAAGAGTATGATAGAATGTATTTTGGACAATATTTGTATTCAACATGCTAATGGTGGCATTCATTTCTTTGCATTTCTTGTTACCATGGTGATAGTCAAGTCAGTTCAATGACTCTCATTTTAGTGACATGTGTGAGGCCACTTAAATATTTTTAAGATAATGTATATTGATTAGAAGCATTTAGGAAAGGACAAATTTATGGTAGAAATTAGCCTTGCCTTTGTCTAAGTTAATTTATGTGACCTTGTTTGAATGGTTTTCGTTGCAATTTTGGAATACTTCTTTGGTAGGTATTCCTCTCCTTTCTCTTGTGGCTTTCTCCCAATATTTTTATCTGGCTTAGCAGTATCTTAAAAGTTATTTATTAATGAGTATTAGGAAGGAAATTGATTTAGAAAATATCTCTTTAAAAATTGTCTAGGAGCTTCTATCACCAGAGATCTTCATCAAGCCCTCCTGCCACACTGGGTAAGACCCAAAACGACCTTGTCAGGGATGTGGCCTCCTAATATGGTTTTGCTGTTGTCTCTAAATAGGGAACCTATAAAAAATATGGTTGAGGGGCTTCCCTGGTGGCGCAGTGGTTAAGAATCCGCCTGCCAATGCCAGGGACACGGGTTCAAGCCCTGGTCTGGGAAGATCCCACATGACACGGAGCAACTAAGCCCGTGCACCACAACTACTGAGCCTGCACTCTAGAGCCCGTGAGCCACAACTACTGAGCCCACGTGCCACAACTACTGAAGCCCGCACGCCTAGAGCCTGTGCTCCGCAACAAGAGAAGCCACCGCAGTGAGAAGCCCGCGCACCACAATGAAGAGTAGCCCCCGCTGGCTGCAACTAGAGAAAGCCCGCGTGCAGCAACGAACACCCAACGCAGCCAAAAATAAACAAATAAATTTATTTTAAAAAAATATAAGGTTGAAATTTCTAACTTTGTAGCATAATTTGTCCAATTTTGTTTTGCTTTTCCTTTTTATGTTGGCCACCAAGTTTTCCTCCTTAGCCATATATAAAGTGCCCATCTTTTAAAAAAAATTCAAAGATCTATATACCATTTTGAAATGATACTTAAATATGAAAGAGAAAGAAGAAATAAAATAAAATCCAAATCTGAATTCTCCTAAAGAGGAAAAATCTAAATACTTAAACCTAGAAAATAAATTGCCTGAGATTAGTTGGTTTTATTTTTAATTTAGTGTTGATCCTTGGATGGTTTAATGATACCCAAATTATATCTGAATATAATTGATTTTAAATTTTAGTAGTTGGCAAAGTCATTTCCTTTGTACCATAATCAAATAGGGTCCACTGCCAAAAGTTACTGTCTGAATCTTGATTCATTAGGCACTAGTCATGCCAAACGGGTGTCTCAGAATAGTTTCATCTTTTCAAAGATACTCACAATGGCCAACTGTGTGTGAATAATGGAAAGTTTGAGATTCTTCTGTATTCTTCAAATTTTATAGCCCTGAGACTAGAAGAGATCTCCAGAGGTCATCTGGCTCATCCATCTACCTCCAGGGAGGACAGTCACTCAGGCATGCTCTACAGGATAGATACCCATCTATTCTTAACATCTCTAGGGAAGGCAGTTTCCTTGGCAACACAATTCAGTCCTCCTAGGTTTTTCTCACAGTACGAAAATATCTTGGCCAGTCTTTGTGAGTTAGGCACCTGGCAACAGTTGTGGTGATTTGGGCCATTGTACTGGGAGACTCGGAAAGTTAGGTTTCCCCTACCTTTGATGTTTGTTACATTTGATGATTCCATAAGTCTCCTAAGAAATCAGAGTTTTAAAAATAAAGATGTGGGTATTGGGACAGTGTTCAGTAACGTGACCTGCTCTCAACGAATATGGCTGTAGTTTTTGTTTGTTTGTTCGTTTTTATTTTCTCTTTTGTTTTACCATTGCTGTGACGTCAGGGAAAGTGACTTTCAGATCCCCGGTGACAGACATCAGCACTAGGATCAAGTGACTCCACTTTTTAACTGTTCAATTTTCTGAGAAGTTACAATTACAAAAAGTGAGCATTTCCTACCTTCTTGCTTCTAAATAAGTACCTTCTTATTCATCTTTCTATACCCTAAAAATGACAAATGAGAATCTCAAGTTTTTCCACTTTCTCTGGGGAGGTGACTGGTTGTGGAGAGTCTGGTGTGGAATGAAACGACTCCAGAGAATTACTCAGCTACCATTTGATCCCAGCCTTTGTCCCCATGTTGTTAAAACAGTGGCTGCTTGCCTTCTCAGGGATCAGCAAAATGATTTAAAAATGTGTCATCTTGACAAGGCCTGAAAACGAAAGGAAGCCGGGAGGGTGGTGATTTTTTCCTGATTACATCACTTGACTCAAGCATCCACTGCAGAGAGCTTCTTCTGTTTGTTCAGAGTTGCCTCCAACTCAGAGTCAGAACTAACCGGAAAATGAAGAACGCCCTCAAAAATCGATGTTTCCTTTCTCCATGGGATTTTTTCCAATCTAGGTACAGCTGCTTATGTCCCCCAATTCAGATGCTCTTGTGAAATGACAGCCACATCAGTGCGTGGTTGCTCCCCACAAATAACATTAGGGGAAATAACTTTTTTGCTTTAAAAAAAAAAAAGCTATAGAATGCTTATGTAAAGAATGTTGAATCATTTGGCCCATGTTTTAATTGACTCTAGACACCTCTTTGGAAATAAGTCCGAGGCGTAGTTTGTGAAACATGTTTCAAAAGTGTTTGATGTAAAATAAACGCTAGACATTTACAGTACAGAAATAGTTTAAAAAAAAAAAAAAACCTGTAGATTACAACTCCGTTCCTGAGAACCTCAGCCTTTATTGTGTCTTAGTAAAGTTGATCTGCTTTCATTTTAGTTTATTGCATTTCTGGTGTAATAGCCTCTTAAGATAGAACTATTAATACATATGTACTGGTTAATGCCTGTTAATGCAGAAAATGGCACTTTGTTATTTCAATGTGTTTCCCTCAATGTCACAGGGTATAACAATTTGATAGGAAAAGGTCATTTGACATTGGTCAAAAATGCATTCTCCCCATTTAAAATGTATATGTATAAATGGTTGCATAGACAAATGTCACCTTTTGCAGTATTTTTATCTCGATCATAGTCTTAGACATCAACTGTGTGCCCACTTTCCAGCTGCCATAGAAATTTGGTACATTTGCAAATTCTGGTGAAATCTAGTGAGCTGAATGTAATGGTAGATCAAATGATCCAAAGCACTTGGGTGTTATCTTTCAGTCTCCATTGAACCATTCAGACATTGGGAATGGTTTTTACACAAGGGAAGTCTTTTGAGAGTATTTGTGGGGGGTTTTTGTTTTGTTTTGTGTCTTTTGGATTTCGCTGGCCAAAAAAAAAGTAATCTAAAACCAGTGAAATCAATCCACCGTAACATTTTCAACATTGTGATTGGTTTTACCTTTTAGTTGATTCCTATTATGAGTTTTACTCAATTTCAACAGTATTTCAATAGATATTTTATTACTGTTATGTTCAATCTAATCATTTAGAAAGGTTGAAAGGGAAGAAAATCAAACTACAATTCATACATACCTTCACTTTACACTAAGTTGTCATGTTGTACGTCACGTAGTTTCTAGATTGATTTCTCTTGTGTATAAGTTACAACATCAAAGATGCCAAAGGGTATATAAAATAAGCTACAATAATATTCAACAGAACTTAACCTGGACCTTATGTTGTAATAATTTATTCATATTAGCTGTAGTCTTCTGTATTTATATTTTCAGTATTTATTATGAATGACATGGAAATTCGTGTATTTATTGTGGCTTTTTATTGCAGTGTGTATATATATATATCTATTACAAATAAGCATTTTTAAGTCTGATCCTTAAGTTTCTTTTATTAGTGGCACTTGTATTATGCTGTACTTTTTATTATATATTGTACAATATCTTGTCCATTTGTTTGCAGCAGAGTAAAACCGGTTTCTAAGTTGTATCTACTGTTGCATTTTTGTTGCATTTTGTGTAAATCCTTTGTTTTTACCTTCTGAGCCATCACACACACGTGAGAATACCTCCCTCCCCTGGTGCAAAAGATACATTCCTGAAAAGTTGTGTGTGAAGCCAGTTCCTGTGAAATGGCTCATTACCTTATCATCTCAAAGATGTGCTAACTTTATTATGATTAATCTCTAAGTGGAGATGCTTAATAAAATTTTTCCTCAACTCTTCAACCTGTCATCAAGTAATGACATGTAAACAAATATGAGGGCCAGAGAGGAACATCCTATCCCAAGGAAACTGGGGAGGATATTTTTACCAAGACAAATCCAATCTTTTGCAAGTAGTATCCTGCAATTCACCTGTTTAGTAGTATTTGTGTTTTGCTTTGCTTAAAGCAGAATCTGTGTGATTCGGGGTTTAGAATATATATGTACACATAAGTACATATATATGCCTATCTATTTGATAATGCTGACTTACGGTAACCAAACTTCTTTTTATTGGCAGTAGAATGAAGAGAAAAGAAAATGGATCCTTCCTAATCTCCTGCTATGTGCAGGTCCCTGTCTTCAAACAACTTGTTTTTCTTACATCTGGACACTGGTCTATATTTTTGAAAGTTAAATAATAATATGTGATTGTGTGATCATCCCCAAAGGCAAATTTGATCGTGTTGCTCACTTAAAAAATCTTCTGTACTCTTCCTTCCTCATTGCCAACAAGATAAAACCCAAACTCTTTGGAATGCCCCCACGAGATCACCTAAGATCTGGGTACAGCACACCTCTCCAGCCACTTTGCTCATCAGGCTCTCTCTTTGCTTCCCTTGCCCGCAGACAGACCGCTTAGACTTTGCCTACTACCCTATTTTTTCTCTGCCTCCCTTTTTACCCAGAGTATACACTCCACACCCCATCCTGACAGCACAATTATAATGACTTCTTATGTTTCAAGAGAAAACACAAATGCCCCTTCCTTTATGTTGCCTTTCTGATTTTCCTGAAGATTGATTACCTGCTCTTTTATGCCTAGCGCAGACGTTTATTAGCGCCCCTCCCTTCAAGTCTCACTGCACTTATTTAGGTACCTAATCCCTCTACAGGACTCCCTGAGAACAAAAAATGTGTCTTCTTACTCGCCATGTCCTTGGCATCCAGCTTAGCGCCCAGAACATAGTAGATGTTTAAAGTATGTTTACTGACGTATGTGCAGTACAAAACTGAGTGGTACATATGTAGGAGTTCAGATGAGGGAAGGATGGGTGGCTGAAAGTGTGGAGACGGTGTCAGATTCAGGAGGAGGAAGAAATTCAGCTGGTAGGGGACATTCTAGATTCCACGTTGTGGAACAGCTTGAGGAAGGGCTGAGTCAGGACCAAATCACCCACTTCTGTGTAGGGTAGAAGGACGTTGCTAAGAGCAGATGATTTACACTCAGGAACAAATGAGCATAAGATGAGGAAAATGGATTCAGATATTGCAAAGCTCTGAAGACCAGTCTGGAGAGTTTGACTGGTATCCTTAGGGAAACAGGGAACTCTTGAAGGGATTAGAAGAGGAACTTCAACCAAATAAGAGTGATGTTTAGCAGAGTGGAATCAGTGTGGTTGCAGGACACAGACAATTTGGGAAGATGGGAACACCAGAGTAAAAATCGTCCTTGTAGCTATTGCAGTCATTACTCATTCAGAAAATCATTGTCAAGGACCTACTCTGTTTAGGACACTTTGCTAGATTACAAGGGGGCAGCGCTGAGCAAGACAGACAGATCCCCTCCAGACAAGCAAAGATAGGGGTCCTGATGATGATGACAAAGAAAACGCTGGTTATTTGAAAGCCTACTTAGGTGTGAGAGATTAAGAGCAGCAAAAAGATGATGAGCTTAAAATATGACAGGTGGAGTACAGAAGGAAATATTAATCTAGAGCTTAGGTAAAGATGTGAGATTGGGAATGAATGGGTGTTTTAAGAGGAAACCAGAGAGAGAGAATGAGAAATGTACAGAGGAGAGGACTGAACCTTTCAAAGGCTGGGGTTGCAGGTTGTGCTCTCAGGCAGCGGTGCTGAGATGGAGTTTAGCAAGCAGGACTTTCCTTAGGGACCAATACTCATGGAAACTGGAGGAGGACGCAGGTGAGGAAGAGGGAGAACTCAAGCTACAGAACAGATGCAACAAAGCCCCGGCCAGCCATTCCCACCTGGGTGCTCTGGAACATAAAGGGCTCCTCCAAGCCTGGGGGCTGAAAATGGCTGGGCTTTTATAGCCACCCCACAGTCAGGCACTGGATGTGGTCCCCCGGGATGGGAGTGCTCTGGGGCGAGTTGGTACTCTGGAATAGGAGAAATGCCCGAAAAGAGCCGAAAGCTGGAGGCTGTTTGCTAGGGGCACTCTCAGAAGCTGGGAAAGTCCTTCCTTGAAGGGGAATACTTGAAGGTGGCACAGTGCTGTGTCTTCCACAGTCCATAACTCAGACCCACTTCTTCATTTGAATTTCAGGGAGCAGGGCCTCCAGGATTCAGGAATACTTAGAAGAGCTTCGTTAGTAGAATAAACTACAGCTCTTGCCACTGCAGTTGGCCTTAGAACCACCACTGATATTCATCATCTCCCCTGTTCACTATAATTTCTACATTCTCCTCATCTTCAGCAACCACTTTGGCTAATCTCAGTGACTTACTTGGTGGTATGACTGAGACCCAAGAGGCGTCTTAGTGCACTGATATTCCTTCCTGCTCCCATTGTGTAATAGTAGACCCATCCCTTCCTGATGATCAAGATGGCGACTCTTCTCCCTGCCCAAAATGCCCGGGGAGCAGCTTACATTCTATGGGAATCTTTAGTCCCCTGATAAAAGTGTGCCTCCTTTGGGAACTAGGGCCTTTAACCCAGCAGAGCCTATAGAGTTGTGGAATAAGATGCACAGTTTTCCCCAGTGGGTCATGTTAAGTGGGGCCACTTCTGCTTTCACCCCATGGAAGGAACACTTGGGTTCCTAGACCCGTGTGTTCTTTCTCCTGGGGATGTAGTAGTATATAAAGGTTTTTAATCCAATGTATATACTGCATCCTGAAGCATGGTACCCCATCATATAGAGCAGCGGTCACCAACCATTTTGGCACCAGGGACCTGTTTCATGGAAGACAATTTTTCCACTGTCGGGGGGTGAGGCGGGGTCCGAGGGGGTGTTCAGGCGGTAATGCGAGAGATGGGGAACAGCAGATGAAGCTTCGCTTGCTCGCCCGCCGCTCACCTCCCGCTGTGCAGCCCTTTCCTAACAAGCCACAGGCCGGTAGTGGCCTGTGACCCGGCGGTTGGGGACCCCTGCTATAGAGTATCACCTCCAAACTTGTACTCCAACTGCACCTTTAGCAGGTCAGTCCACACTCTGTCAGGCTGGCAGCTACTGAGTCCATGATATGACCAGTGGATCTCGTGGTCATGGGCCCACTCCATACCTCCTTTCCTGTAAGTTAGTTCACAGCTCTGATATGATGTGAAATGGGACCCCATATGGGCAGATCATATATACTGTAAGCCCTGCAGCTAAGAAAGGCAAAACCAGACTTAGAATATATATTTTCTTAATTAAAAGCAAACAAACAACAACAATAGCAAAAAGCAACCTCTTGTCCCTCCAGGATGTAAGAAAGTCCAATGTAATCAATTTGCCAGCAAGTGTCTGGTTAGATTTCGGAAGAACAGTGCCATATCGAGGGCCCAGCATGAGTCTCTGTTGCTGGCATTCTATAGATTTGACAGTAGTTGTAGCTTCATCAACCTTGGTAAATTGGAGGCCATGCTCACGGGCCCAGCCTTCCTATCTCCCACTGCCACCCAATCCATGTGCCTATCACGGCAGCACTGGAGTAGCCGACGGCTGAGGCTGGCTGCCGTCAGCTGGCCTAGTTCTTCTGCCTACGCCAGTACTATCCACAACAAATATAATGTGATCCGCAAGGGTGTGTTGCACATGTAATTTTACAGTTTCTGGTAGCCACATTAAAAATAGTAAAAAAACACAAAAGATGCAATTAATTTCAAAATATTCTATTTAACCTAATATATAAAACATTATCATTTCAACATGTAATCAATCAAAAAAACATTGTTTTACATTCTTCTTTTTTTGTACTCCTAAGTCTTTTAAAATCCGGTATGTATTTTCACTGAGGGCATGATTCAGTTTGGATGAGCCGCATGTGGATAGTGGACAAAGTCTTGGGCAGCACAGATCCATCCTGCTGTTTAGTGGCCCTTCTGCGATACTACGATCTTCACACCATGCGCCCACTCCCATAGGTCCACCCGTGTGAGCCTACCCCAGACCTCCTTTTCCCTGATTTTCCGATCTCTCTCCCTTCAGGCCCCTGACCAGTCGGCCAGGCCATTCACTTTTGTTCATGATCCACATATTCTAACAGCACCGTTTCTCCTCCCACACCAGGAGAACAACCAGGTGCACCGCTGATGCTCTGCCCGGATCTTCCCCAGCCGCTGTCTTTCAAAACTACCCCTGAGTGAGGCTGCAGAGCAGCTGCCATCCATTTTCGGCTTACATTGCATCCACCCTCCAAACAGAATTCAACTCTTTGTCCTCCTCCATCAGCTGGCCATAAGGAGTCCTCCACATGGGGTGAGGGTGAGCTGAGGGAGAGGCGCTGGCACAGCGGTGCTGGATGACACGGAAGATGGGGCTACCTGTTCGTGCAGCTTCCTGTGCCTTCCGGTCTGGTCTGTGCTTAATCCCAGTTTTTCTACTTTGATCTTACCGTGGATTTGCTGCTAGCCCTGCCTTATCTTTTGACTTAGTGGCTTTGTTGGAAACCAGCTCCGGAGACATGGTTCCAGAGGCATGGTCACTTGGCGTCCCCTAGTCAGGTACTTCTTCTCGACAAGGCCTCAGTAATGTATTGAGTTGTTTTACAAAAGGCATATAAATTACTGCTACAAATGGCAATGCCTTGACCCCTGGGCCTGGGTTGTGATTCTACAACTGGCACTTGCCCTAATCTCCACACCACCTCTTTTGCCATCACTGGTACCTCTGTTGTCATAGCGTCTGCTGGGCTTTGTGCCCTGCAACCAAGACTTGCTACGTAGACCTCATCTGCTCTATGTTCACTCCAAGCTGGCAGTTTGTCACGTTGCCCAGTTTATGATCAGAGCAGTATTCCCGGATGTGCGATATGCTGTCTTCAGAACCTGAAGAGTCTTGCCAGGTATTGTACTTCCCTCTTCATGGTGGGAAGTGCAATAATTTATCTCTACTGTGAAGATGTCCTGGAATGCCCCAGACCACAGGATCCCCAAAGATTATACTGATGTGGCAGGCTTCTGAATCTTCAAAGGGTTTATCTCCTGTCCTTTAGAGCTCCTGTGTTTTACCAAGGCCTTCAGCATTCATGCTGACCATTTATTCCTTTTCTGGCCTGATTAGCATAATAGCATAAATGGGGTGGTATTCTGCAGGATATCCAGAGAGTCAAGATTTCTTTGTACTGTATTATGACAGAGTACAAAACTAAATACATATTGTCACCCGTTCCATGTGAATGCAAATAATTTCAATCCTCTTTTCTAATTGGAATAGAAAGGAATACATTTGCCAAATCAATGGTCTCACCCATGTACCTGAGGTTGGTTAGCCTTCTCTAGCAAAGATATTACATCTGGCACAGCAACTGCAATTGCGGTTACCACTTGGTTGAATTTGCAGTAATATACTCTCATTCTCCGGGACCCATCTGCATTCTGCAGGGGCTCAGGTGACTTAAATGGAGATGTGATGGGACCTCCATCCCTGCATCCTTAGGTCTTTAAGGGTACCACTAATTTCCACTCTCCTCCCTGGAATGCAAACTTGTTTTTTAATTTTACCTTGATTAGGGGGAGGGGGCAGGAATGGTTTCAGGGATTTCCTCTTGGCCTTCTTCACTATTATATCCTTTATCCCACAAGCCAAAGGTCCTATGTGGGGATTGCATACATACCAAATATGCCAATCTCAATTATGTAGTCGGAGACAGGGGAAGCGGCCACTGGATGGGTCTACAGACCCAGTGGACTTAAGCCAGACCTTAACCAGGACACTGTTTATTTCCTGGTTCTTATAGGTCCCCTCTTGAACAGGGGGCTCATGGTGAGGCTTCAGTTCTCCAGGTCATTGTCAAGTCTAATCCAGTGTCAAATAGTCCTTAAATATTGGGATATTCCCCTTTCCCTGGTGCACAGGCATCTAAGTAAATGGTTGTAGGTCCCTTTTCAGGAGGACTGGAGGAAGCATTACCATGTATACTTGTATGATATAGCTGGGTCCTTCCTCCTAGGGATCTGGCCTCCTCTTGGGTCAATCAGCCTGAGTCTGAAAACTAACCCAGGTCTAGAAAATAGGCAAGAGATATTTGATCTTTTATTGGGGTGATTGCCTTCAGGCTCCTAGTCATCCATCCTAATTTCTTGTGATGGTATAAACTGAGTAGTACTCGTGTTGGCTGCCCATCTATTTTTTGTTGCGTTATACCAGTTTCTATGAACCATTTCCATAGCTCTCTGTGTCAGGACCCTTCACTGCCACTCTGACTCTGCCGCTAATTATGATAATTGCAACCTCTCTGCTTTTAGCAGTTATGTGCCACTACCTGTCCTCTATTGTTTTAGAGTTCTACCATCCCCTTTGGACTGCCACCTTGGGCCAGGAAGTATCTGTGCTCCATATATAATATCATCAGTGATGGGGTCCACATTACTAGCCAAGTGGCAAGTGCAGCACCAAAATTCCATCATACTGATTGCCTTTTTTGGACCATTTGTGGTACAAATGTCAGATTGGGTTTTCTAGAAATAGATTCTAAAATGGAGATTGACATGCAGACATTTATTAGGTATCAACAACTGTGGAAGCAAGGAGGTGGAAACAATTAAACAGAGGAATAAGTTGAACTGAGATGCAGCCTCAGAACAACTCACAGGGAGTTCCAGAGCCAATATGGCCCATTGGAGCTGTCCCCTGATGAGCCAAGAATGTCAGGTCTTTAAGCCCGCCGTGATCAGTCACGGCATGTGAGTACCCTAGGTTGGTCATGCTTTTAAGCAAGGCATCTCTCTGTAGCTGAGGCCATCCCTGAAAGAGAAATAACAAGTCAGCCCTGAAATGAATTGGGTTGGGACATCCCCATGTCCATCACAGATTTAGGATTCAAAAGAAGGAAGTGAAGATGTGTAAGACTTAAGAGATAAATGTAAAGTCTTGAACTAAGGTTTAAAAAAATGAACAGCTATATTTACCTGCACAAGGTTTGTCCTTCATGATAGATTCCCCTCTTCCCCCCATGGAGTGCTGACTTCAATTCTGGTTACTGCAGTTTAAGAAGAATATCCACTTCCTGAATTGTGTTCCTGAATTGTAAAGAGGCTAAGAACTACAACAAAACAGGCCTAGTTAAAGAACTGATGTTTACTCTAAATAGAAGTTTTCTTCAGATACTTAAAGACTCTGGAAATTATTCCCTATGGAAATAATCACTAAAAGTCTAGAAAGGCAGAAGTTTTCATAATATAGGGAGAATAATTTTAATAATTAAAACCAAGTAATAGAGCAGTGCAGGTGTAAGTCAGCCAGATGAAGGAGGGAAGGGGCATTTCTGATCAAAGTAGCTATCTCAGGCAACTGCGCAAAGTTCAGGTTCACCAAATATAAGACCACAAGAGAGACAAAAAGGGAGAATGAACACAAAGTCAATGGCAGATCATCAAGGTCTTTGTATGTCATACTTAGGACTTTGTCTATTAAGCAGTGGCAAGTTTTATTCCACTCAGAGTTTTAAAAGGGTAAGTCTGACAGCAAAATAGAATGGATTAGGAGAGGTGTGCAAGACAGGAAGCAGAGAAACCAATTAAGAGTAGCCATGATCAGGGGCTTCCCTGGTGGCACAGTGGTTAAGAATCGCCTGCCAATGCAGGGGACACAGGTTTGAGCCCTGGTTCGGGAAGATCCCACATGACGCGGAGCAACTAAGCCCGTGAGCCACAACTACTGAGCCCACACGCCACAACTACTGAAGCCCACGCACCTAGAACCCGTGCTCCGCAACAAGAGAAGCCACCGCAATGAGAAGCCCATGCACTGCAACGAAGAGTAGCCCCCACTCACCACAACTAGAGAAAGCCCACTCGCAGCAATGAAGACCCAACACAACCAAAAGTAAATAGATAAAATAAATAAATTTATTTTAAAAAAAAAGAGTAGCCATGATCAATGGAAGCAGTTCTGCCTTGCTCATCATTGTATTTGCAGTACCTAGCATTGTGGCTGCACATGGAAGAGCCTCCATAAATCACCATTAAATGAGTGTATACTCAAGCCAAGTACCAACGCTTGCCTGAACTAAGACAAGGGCCATGGGAACATCGAGGGGGCAACCTGTTCAAAACATACGTCAAAGGCTGAATGCAGATGCAAGGAGAGGAAGGATTGAAGGGTAATGCATGGATTCCCTGATTTGCACGTAGAGGTACACTTGCTCTAGACCAGAAACACTAAAAGAGGAGTAACGGTGGACAAGGGAAGGGAAAGAAGGAAAGAAAGACTGAATTCTAAGGCTCACCTAATAATCTATGGTTAAGAGCTGCCTTTGTTGAAATTTCTCAACAAAGTCTCCGCTGCTAATGTGCTTTCTCATAGACGTTTTGTATGCACGAGTTCCCGATGATCAGTACCTCCCTATCGGTATGGAACAGCCTCTGCCTCTTTGTCAAGCTTTCACTGGTAAAGCAGAGCAGCAAGCCAATTACTGAGATCATTCAGATGAAAATTTTACTTTTGCCTGAATTAGCCAGAGAATTGAAGCATAAATGGACCTTTTCACTTGACTGATTGAGATAATTGCCTCACTTTTCTAGGGGAGACCTATAGCTGGGAGGCTGCGTTTGATCACCAAAACATGTTTGTAATATGCATTATTGACTTCTCCTGAAACATCTATGCTTGGCTAGGTGCCACACTCAAACGCTATACCTCGTCTCTTGAGGTATCACAAACAATGCAGAGAAATACCATACCTGGGAAAACTCAATGTTTGAATTCTTTCATTCTGGGCCAGCCTGAAAACAGAGGTGCTCAGGCCACCAGAAGAGGTAAAATGGCATCTAGGGGAGTCTGGGGGGAGGCGGCAGGGCAGGAGGTTGGCTCAGTGGATAAGATGCAAGAAGTGAGAATTAGCTCCAGGTGGGTGGAAGCAAATGGCTTTTCCTGAAAGAAGCGGGTAGGTGGACTTGAAAGAAACATGTAATTTACATTTATTATTGGAGGGGTGAGAGGAGTTAATAAAGAGACCTGAGTAGGGGCACACATTAAAGCAGCAGCAGGACTCAGATCAGAGCCTTTGGCCTGGATCCTATGTTATAGAGGCTTTTTCAAAAAGCATGGGACATGGGGAAAAAAGGATTCCAAAGAAACAGCACAGCATCTGAGCTTTTCCACAGCATTTACTATCTGCTGGCCCACCGCTATGACAGCCTGCGAGCGCACAGACAAAGCATGGTCAGTGATGACCTAGAAAATTCGCTGAAGAGCAAGACGTACATTAGAAAAACCCTCAGAAACTTTCATTCTAGGAGGAAAGGTTGTCATGGAAATGTGTTCGTAATTACTTTGTGATGGCTCCCCTTACTGGCCGACAGGCAGAACGTCCTAGATCCCGTTCTGAAGACAAGTGGGAGGACATACATAACACCCAGGCATCCTGCTTAACTTCTAAGTTTCCTGCATTAAAAAAAAAAAAAAAAATGTTGCTAAAGTAGATTTTATTTTCTGAATATCAAATTAAAAGAAGGGAAATTTCAGCCATGGCATTTATAAAATCCACCAGACTTATTCTTTGATTTTTATACTAATTATCCCCAGTGGATGGTTAAGAGTCCAATGATAGGATTTGTGATTTATAAAGTAATATGATTGCTTTAAATGTTTTAACTCTTTAAACTTTTATAGTTACATCTAATTTCAAAAACTACTTGAGGTGATGGATGAGGTACACACAAGCACACACACACACACACATCAGGATTGATGTATATAAATGAGCTGCATTTTTTGAAGACTATATGCTTACAATAAGGAGGCTGTCATTGTTCTAAGCAATCCTGAATTTCTTTTTTGTTCTATTGTTTGGACTATAACTTTGTGGCAAGTATTAATACTTTAAAAATCTATTTGGCATTTTGTAACATCCAAAAATCATTCAGAATCAACTATGTTGAATCGTGAATGAACTAGTAAAGTTAAACAATTGTATCTAAAATAATAAAAATTAAATATATGTCTTCCACAATGTTCCCCAGGATTTTCCCTCAAATAATCTTGAAAATGTCAAATAATGTGCTAACTTAGCACATTAGGTGCTATATATATCATCCACCTATCCCACAGGCTGTGTACGTGGTTTTTTAATTTAAACATAAGGATTGGAATATTTTATTTAAAAATTTAAAATCTATCTATAGGTATGGTCAAATATCTTTATATGCATTTTGCCATCAAGAAGTCTGAGTAGAAAAATTCAGTTGCTAGTATAAAGCTAATTTTTTACTTTAAACCAAGACTAGTAAATTTTGCTTGCAAGACAAATGATATTGGCATGGAAGTAATCACACTATTAAACTGATTTTTTTAAAAATTTAAGTTGACCAGCAAGAGATAGGATACTCTTGAGATTAACAGTTTACATTGAAATTATTCATTCTCATTAGATTTTTCACTCTTTTATTTTTATTTTAGTATATCCACTGTGTTAGTCAAGAGATTCGAAATTATGGTTAGGGGCAAACAAGCCTCTAAATCTCAAAGGTTTGAAACTTGGTCTCACGTCAGGTCCATCTTAAATGGGAAGGGCACTCCACTCCAAGCTGTCCTCACGCAAGTATTGAGACTGATGGAAACTTCCAGCATCTGAAACATAGCAGGCAGCGTGAGGAAGGTGGTTAATCACTCACTGTTTCTTAAGGATTTCTGGCTGGAAGTAACATGTCACTTCCACTACAACTGCAGTGACCAAAGTAAGTCAGATGGGCAGAAATAGAATTGCATTTTACTTCCTATTGTCTTAGTTGACTCCCAACAAAGATACTTTAATCTTTCATAGAAACAAAGGGGGTTGGGTAATGCTATCCTACTATGCGCTTGGGAAGAGAACAGAAACACTGTGAACAGCATGAATAACTACCACACTTACACTGAATGAGGAACTTTATCTTAATGCAAGGAAAGGGGACATTGCTTCCTACCTGAGAATCAAATACAGCAACAGGATACAGTGAAATTTATGTTTTGATTTTTTAACAGAAAGAGGCTGAACATAATATTTGCTGATTAGATTTAATGCCTGAACTTCTTTCCAAGTCTTACTTTTTACTGAAATAAATTGTACTTAAATTGAGCTCTCTGGGGATTTCACAGTGATTGATTGATTGATTAGACTGTGGTTAGGGCCACTCAGGGTAAGTGTGAGACATGGGGCAACGGTGCGAGAGCAGCTGCTTTCAGGGCTCCGGCCTTAATCTTGAGTGTTGCCATGGTGACAGCTGCCAGCAGGAACCCACAGGGAGCCCAGTAGACGCACTGGCTGCCAGACCTTTGTATCAGACATACCATCCCCAGCCTTTCAGACAGAAGCATAACGAACTCTTTAGCCAGGGTGTTTTTGCTTCCTATCCTAGGGGACAGTTTATTCTTGCTTCAACTGTCAATTACCAGATGTCAATTCGGAAAGACAAACTCTATTTTGTCTTTCTTCCTGTACTCTTCCTCCCAGCTTATTTTCATATCACAGCCCACCCTTTTCCTCAGTTTATAGTTATATAATTAACAATTCTTAATAGAGCAACCTCAACACATAGGTCCTCTAATACAACGCTGACCAGTAGAACTTTCTGTGATGATGAAAATGTTCTGTCTGTGCCATTCAATACAGCAGCCACTGGCCACATGTGCCTAGTCAGCATTTGAAGTGTGGCCAATACAACTGAGTCACTAAATTTTTAAAATTTATTTAATTTTAGTTCACTTTAATTTTATTTTATTTTTAATTTTATTTATTTATTTATGGCTGTGTTGGGTCTTCGTTTCTGTGCAAGGGCTTTCTCTGGTTGCGTCAAGCGGGGGCCACTCTTCATCGCGGTACGCGGGCCTCTCACTATCGTGGCCTCTCTTGTTGTGGAGCACAGGCTCCAGATGCGCAGGCTCAGTAGTTGTGGCTCACGGACCTAGTTGCTCCGCGGCATGTGGGATCTTCCCAGACCAGGGCTCGAACCCGTGTCCCCTGCATTGGCAGGCAGACTCTCAACCACTGCGCCACCAGGGAAGCCCCTTTAATTTTATTTTAATTAGCTACGTGTGGCTAGGACGATAGTATTGAACAGCACAGTTCTAGAGTCATATTTAAGCTCAGGGAGTTGTACGACCGACAGATGCCCAGAAGGGAACCATCCTTAGCAGCTTCCTCTCATTTGAAGCAGCGTATTATCTGTTCTAAAGCATATTATTGCTACTGCCGCATAAGGTATGCCTTGCCCTGCACTAACCTCCTTGCTTCTTGTAAATTTAATTATGCAGCCAAAGAAAGAGGAGTAAAAGGAAATATGATGATTTGGGCCATTAAAGGTAATAGTCATCTAGAAACAAACCTTAATAATGGGAAAGACGTTACTGTTTCTAATTAATATACCGGCCACATTACTGTGATTCTGCAAAAGAACCAGATCCTCACCAGAAGTCATCAGTTCTAGTCCCAGAGTTTAGGCTAGTTAACTGTATTATTTAGGGAAGACACACAGCAGAGGGGTTTTGTGGGGTTTTTTCCCTAAAATTTCTCCTCTGTATGAAAAGGGGGATAATAATATTTACTGTGTGTTTACTCACATGACAGAGGCTTTAAGTCTCATTTATTCCTTTTAACAAGTCAATAAATTAGGATTTATTATGTACAATATACAGATGAGGAAACTGAAGCTTAGGAGGGTTAAGTGGTTAAGATTTCTCAGCTAGTAATTGTAAGAACCAAACGACCTTCCAACTCAAGTCTGTCTCCAAAACCCAAGTTCTTTCTACTAAATATCATTAGAATGTTTCTATAAACCCTTCCAACTCTTAATTATCACTAAAGTGAGTGCCATGTATTTAAACGTATTGAATGAGCTTTGCAAACAAGCAAAAATAGAATTCTTAACTGTACTCCAGTTTTAAAAACATTATAATGACTGTAACTATTATATACTTCCCCAGCTGGACCCATCTAAGATGCCCCAGTTAGTGGCTTTCAATCCTGGCTTCACATTAGGATTATTTGGAGAGTTTTTTAAAAAATACTGATGCCAGGGATCTTTCTCAAACTAATTAAATCAAAATTTCCAGGAATGGGGCCCAGGGATAGCTTGTTTTAAGACCATCAAGTGATAACAATGTGCAGCAGGGCGGAGAACTGATCTACCAGGTGTGGAAGTTGCAGAAACCTGGCTCTGTTGAGCCACCTGCTAGAACTTCATGAACCTGCGTCCAGGAGAAAGCCCCTTGGCATCGTGGTTGATGTGTTTCATTTTACGGACATGTGCTGGGGGCAACTGCCATGTGGAGATGAGGAAGCCGTCTCACACAAACAAGCTTCTCCTCCTGAAGACTGGTTAACCATGACACCAGAGGAATTTTTCATTCTGAGCCTTAGGATCCCTAAGCCTCTGTCACACGCAAAATTGGAAGGAAAGTAGTGCAAAAAGAGTAATTATCTGATGGAAGTAAGGACTTGCCAACTTCGTTCTGAATTTCTTTCCATGTGCATAGGAGCTGTAACAGGGCAAGCCCAAGTTCAGATTGCAACAGCTTTCGAAAGGCTGCCCTCCTGGCAGGTAATGCCATAGAGAGCAGGTATGCTAAAGCGGGATTCCTCCAACGAGCAAAGGAGTTTAGTAGTTAAGTTGGTTCATAGACTAGAAAAATAGGCTTGCCCATCCTCTCACACCGAAACCAGTTGCTTTTGTTTTCCTTTTTTTCAATCTGAATTCTGTGCAGAATTTTCTGTTACCAAAAAAAAGAGCAAAAGTAGACCAAAACTTCAGTAGCCCTCAACAGAGCTTAACTCTGACATGATTTTAAAGAGCTCAAGTTTATCGTCCTCACAAATTTTGAGTGGCATGCCTTCTCTCCCAGCACTGATTCTCTAACTTGGAGAAGTTTGTTTAAAATGCATATTTCTGGATCCCACTCCTGGAGGTCTAGAGTGGAACCCATTTGAAATCTGTATATTTTAAGGATTCCAATAAATCTGTTCTAAGTGATCATGGTAGGCTCAGTAATGGTCCCCATAAGATGTTCACATTGTAATTCTCAGAATATGTGAATAAGTTAGCTTAAATAACAAAAGAGAATTTGCGGATGTGATTAAAATAAGGATCTTAAGCTGGGAAGACTATCCTGGTCATCCAGGGGGGCCCAATGTAACTACAAGGGCCTTTATAAGAGGGAGGCAAGAGGGTCAAAGTTTAAAAAGGAAATGTGACAATGGGACCAGAGGTTGAAATGAGGCACTTTGAAGATGAAGGAGCCACGAGCCAAGGAATGCAGACAGCCTCTAGAAGCTGGAAAAGGCAAGCAAATAGATTCTCTGATTGTCTCCTAAAAATTCCAGAAGGAATGCTGCTCTGCCAACATCTTGATTTTAGACTTCTGACTTCTAGAACTGTAAAAGAATAACTTTATGTTGTTTTAAGCCACTAAGTTTGTGCTAATTTGTTACAGCAGTAATAGGAAACTAATACAGTGATCCAGGCATTAACCCAAATAAAAAGTTGTAGAAATCAGCTTCAATACCTCCCATTATAGAAAAGTAACCTTGAGCACAAAGCATGAAGTAAACTTAGCTAACTTCACTCACAGACCTGTGGAAAGTCCAGGACAACAGTGGAATTTTCTTAGTTTGGTTCTATCTCTTTAACCTGGTGCTCAAGGTGTAACTCCTCAATCTAACCCAACCTTTTCCACATTATCCCAGTACTCCTATATCCTCACTCCTATGGACGAGCAAACTAGGAGACAGATTTCTCCCCCTGGATAAGCCCTATATTTTCTGTTTCACTACCTTGGCACATGTATTTCCCTCTTCCTTAAGTCCTCACATTCTTAAATGTTAAGGTTCATTCGACGTCAAGTCCTGCCCCTTCTTGAGCTATCCAGCATCAGATGAACGTTGGCATCTGACTCTTGTGGCGTCAGTACAGCTGCTTTGTAGGGATCATGATGAAGACTCCCCGGTCAGTCTATTTATTCCTCAATACGATGATCTGATTAACTCTGGGGCTTATGGATACTCTGTAAAGTAATAATGAGGCAGGAATGGATAACTAAAGATGTTTAATCCAAGTCGAGCACCCAGACTTTCCTTGTTCAATAATTAAAATCTTCTAAGTGCCTTGATTTATAGATAGCAGCCTCACTATTTACATCTCATTAGAGTAACAGTTTTTTAAAACATATTTCTTATTGAGATATAATTCACATACCATAAAATGCACCATTTAAAAGTTGTCTTTAGTATATTCACAGAGCTGTGCAACAACCACCATTATCTAATTCCAGAACATTCTCTTTACCCCAAAAAGAAACCTTTTAACCATTAATAGATACTCCCCATTCTCTCTCCACTTCCCCAGCCTCTGGCAACCACTAATCAATTTTTTCTCTCTATGGATATATCTATTTCATGTAAATTAAATCATCCAATAAGTGGTCTTTTGTAACTGGCTTCTTTTACTAAGTTTAATGTTTTTAAGGTTCATCCATGTTGTAGATTGTATCAGGATCTCATTTCTTTTTATGGTTGACTAACATTCCATTCTATGGATATATCACATTTTTTTACCCATTCATCAGTGAATAGATATTTGGGTCGTTTCCACTTTTTAGCTAATATGAATAATGTTGTTATGAACATTTGTGCACCAATTTTTGTGTGTGTGTTAAAATATGCTTTTAATTCCATTTGGTAGAATTGTTGGGTCATGTGATAACCTATGTATAACTTTTTGAGGTACTGCCAAAAACAAATACTGTATGATATCACTTATATGTGGAATCTAAAAAATAAAACAAATGAATAAATATAACAAAACAGACTCACAGATATTGAGAACAAACTAGTGGTTATCAGTGGGAAGAGAGATGACGGAGGGGCAAGAAAGGGATAGGGGATAAAGAGGTACAAACTACTATGTATAAAATAAATAAGATACAAGATATATTGTACAGCAATAATTTTAAATGGAATATAATCTATAGAGATATTGAATCACTATGCTGTACCCTTGAAACTAATATTGTAAATCAACTCTACGTCAATAAAAATAAATAAAAGCTGTTTCACTGTAGGAGTGACTTGGGGACTTGGTACCATTTGGAGACCTTCCAATTTCCTCTTTCCATTGGTGTTGTTTCCCAAACTTAGCTAGACAAGGAGATGTTATTTGAGAATGCAGATTCTGGAATCTGCTCCAGTCCTCCAGGTAGTAACCTGGAGACCTGCAGCTTAACAAGCTCTTCAAGGATCCTAGTGATTGACAAAGTATAGAAAATTGATGCTATATGTTTTACTTCTTTTCCAGAAAGACTAAACACCACAAAGTTAAACATTAAAGATAGTCTGAATGCAGTTGGCTTGACTCCTGGGATAGAAATGATGCTAAACAATTTAATAGGAACTTTTGTCAGGACTGTAAGAACGAGTTGCTAAAGATCTATTGTATCAAGCAGAGGGAAGGCAAAAATTTGCTGGGGACACACTTCATCAAATGCTGTTGTATATGGAACATGAAACTTAAAGAGTCCCAATTTCCCTGCCAGGTCAGGTTTCTTCTTCCATAGCTGTACGTAACTGAGTATGTGAAAAACTGAAAAGTTGTTTCGATTCAAAAGTAAAAATGCACAGAGCATTTCTTAGTTTACAGTCTTTGTTCCTAAAGTTACCTCTAGATTAGTTGCTTAGAACCACATAAATATCTTTTAGGAGATGTAGTAAATGTTGAAAATGGTTAATACACTTTTAGAATTTTTTGCAGCATATTAAATGTCTATTTAAAATAAAATAGCAGAAAAACAGTTCAATAAACCTGTCTGAAGTTCTGGATATAGAAGGTCATGGAGAGAAGGAAGGAAGAAGGCACAAGAGGTGAGAAAAGAGGAAACAAAGGGAAAATGTGTTTCCTCTTCTTTTCTGAATGCAGAGTCCACCTTAAGGAAAGTGGTTTTGCATCTTCCTTTGCCTTCTCTGTACCCCCTTCTTTGGCCTGTATTGTCCTCATAGCCAAACCACAGGTCGGCTGGCACTACCCCAGTCAAAGCTCTCCTAAGCTTAGTGAACAGAACACTTGTTCCTCCAGCACAGTGCAAAAACCTCAGCTAAGCTTAGCTGGAAAACCTTGCTCTCATCTATAACCCTTTTACCATTTCAATGGAACCTATCTTGTTTTACGAAGGCCGTAACCCTAGATAAACACACACACACATATATAAAATTAATTAGGGATTATAAAACAGTGAAGAACAATGTTAACAACAATGAAATCAGGATATAGGCAGGAACGCTAAGACCTCTAACTTTACCCCACTTTTCAAAAAAACTTGAGGGGTAGTATCTACGTGGATTGAAATGTGAAATTCTCTGTCAAGTGCTAAAAGACTCAAATTCCTTTCATTCACAGATAGTTCCAATTCTCTCAAGTGGGCAGCATTTAAAATAATTTGTTACCAAAAACTCAGTGGTGCCCAGCTTTCTGTAATATGTGCCATAAAGAGAGATGAACTCAATCCTTTATTTAAATTGTTTGTGGCGGTGTTTTCATTATACTAAGGAAAAAAGTAGGGTTAAAATGGAGATCCATAGTGCTTTTTTTTATTGTTTTGTTCTGTTTTTAGTCTGTTGTAGTTGTCATTGTTTAACTTTTTATTTTTACATAATTTCAGATTTATAGAAAAATTTCAAGAGTAATACAGAAAATTTACATCTACCATTCACCCAGTCTCCCCTGTGTGAAATTTCATCATCTTTGCTTTCTCTTTCAAACAGTTTTCCTCCTGAACCATTAGAGTGTAAGTTGCGGAAACAATGTCCCTTCACCACTAAATCCTACAATGTTCCACAGAGATTTGGATCCGCTCTGCTAGCTAGGTGAGTTCCCATACCCCCTGAAGCACACAGGCTGGAGGGTTAGAATGCCTCTCTCCCTGGGTTTTCAGATCAGCATTAGACCCAAGCTTCTATTGGCTGAAACATCTCCTCAATGTTTCAGGAATTTACAGCAGCTCCTGGAGTCCCCTGAAAAAAAAAGAAGGCAGTAACTATTGTCTACCCTGTTAGGGCCTTTGTTTTCTAATGCTTTTCGACATCCAAAGCTGCTCCAGTATTTAAAAAAAAAAAAAAATACTGTTCCCCTCCCACCTTAGCTGCTGACCTAATTTAGCTGAACACACCCTATTAAATATTTATTAAACATCAGTTTGTGGAAACACTATATCAAAATGGGTACACAAGGGCAACGCCTACTGGGCAGGTTTTCAGTAAATCAAAATGCACAGCTCAGAATTAGGAGGGTGACTGATGCTCTGAAAAGTGTAACATGAACTTGATTATTTGGAAAAATGGTTCTACACGATAGCAGGGGCCCACTTTTTTTTTAAGTGGGTTAAAAAGCAGAACCAGAAACATCATAAATACGGTGGAAGAGAAGCTACATTTCATCTTCCTACGTGGATTTGGAAAGAAGTCTCCTTCGTTTATTGTTCAGCTTTCACGTTTGCAATTGTGCATTTCCTTGGGGACCAAGGGCAGTTGCAAGTGTTGTGGAGGCTGAAGCTTTTACAATTTGGGAGCTTCTTGTTATGAAAATAAAACATAAAATTATGAACATAGAGTACAAAGGTAAATACCCATAATGAGAATTTAAATCTCAACAAATGACACCTTTTAAAAACCTGACAAATATCATAAATGCCATAAAATCAATAAAAATAAGCTTGGTTAATTAACTAATATGCCTCTATATTTTCCTACATTTTTTAGCTGCATGCTCTCTCCATACAATGATATTTTAATGTCATTTTCTACATAGAGAATATAAAACTAATTCCATCACACCTCTACCGTGAATGGATAAAATTTCTATCAAAAATAAATAAACTGACTCCTTTATTAGGGCCAATTTTAAGCAGTGATTTAAATTTCTTTTTACAAGTATGTCCCTCACCCTCTAGACAGTACTGGCAAAATTCTCCTGTGACGCACAACAGGTTGGGAGTGATATATTATGTCAAGTCTTCTCTTGGGGGAACTTTGATCAGTCTTTCTAAATGTGGAGCCTTTTGCCAGAGTGAGGGTAGAAGAACCAGAGGACCTTGGGACTTGGGGGAGAAGGACGGACAATGAAAAGGGACAAGAGCATAAAAAAAAGAGGCAGAAAACAGAGTTAGATGAGAGGATGCTGAAATCATCTTCCTGAACACTGATTCATAAGGCCTTTGGTAACATTTTCTCTGCTCCCATCACAAAGTGAGTTTGAATGCCAACGGGCGGGCACACTCCCGTTGTTGAGAAACAGATCTAAAAGTAAGTACCAAGCAGACAAAAATGGGTGATCAACATGATGAGCAGCACTTTTCAGCTAACTATAGAAGATGTAAGCACAGATGGAGGAGGATAGTTTATCTTTGCTGCTGCTTGAAAAATAAACACCAGAAATATAAATGCCATCAAAATGTTGACTCTTCTCAAACCAAAAATTTTGGTTTCGTATTCAAAGCCATGCCCATTTAGAAGAAAAACACATTCATTTGGGTTTTGTGGTTTGGGGAAAGGACTGCCAGAGAGGAGTGGAAGCCACAGTGAAGCATTCCTGGACAATCTATTGCAGGCCTGGGGAGATCACCAGGCAGGCAGCTCCTGCTCCCCTAATCGTCAAAATAGCAACAGGACCACAAATAATTCAAAGCCTGAAACATTTTCTTCCCTCCAGTTCAAACTCTCCTGCTTCTGTTAAATGGCTCCAGCAATCCTGCCTCTTCCACAAAACCTTTCCCAACTGAAACTGTGGCAACTCCCTTTGAACTCTACTTTATATAAACACACAATTCCCACGGTTCCCTTATAACTCCCAAAATGCACTTGCTCTGTGGTCGGATCATAATGCAAATCCTTTTATGCTGCGTTTGTTCAATGCTCGTTGCTTTGGCTCTACAGCGTTCATATCCTGTAGGCCCTTCTGAAGTATTCGAAGTTCCACATCTAATTCAGCAAGCATTTTGCTTAGCAAAGCCTCTTACACAGATAAATATTTATCATGAATGCTTTAGGACATATTAGAGACAACAGGGCCATTTTAGAGAAAATAAGAATAGTAGTAAGCAAAGCAGACCCTCCTCGTGATGCTTACCCCACCTCCGCCGGCACCCCCAACCCTCCATCATCCTCACCCTCCTGCCTTCTTTGCCTAACCATTTTTTCTTTTAATTATAAAATGCTTCATAAATACAGAAGACTGTATGAAATATAAATCTTCATTTTCAAGAAGAATGAAATGAACACCTGAGCACCCACCTTAAGAAACAGAATGTACCTTAGACTGTCCTTGTGTGTCCCCTCCAAATCACAGCCCTGTTCCACATTCTCAGTAAACACTGACTTTCACGTTAGTCATTGACTTTTGCTATTCTTTAGGTTTTTTACTACCTATGATTTATCTCTAACAACGCACAGTTTAGTTTTTAAAAACTCAGTAGCAACCACAAGCCTATCTGTGTAAGAAGAAGATCAATATTGCTCCTGATAGAGGATATCTCCCAGAAGAAAATTAGCTGACAGAGGCTGTCTGTCGTAGCATGCTTTCAGTTTCCCTGGGAGTTTACAAAAGTCACCAACACGAAAGCAGAGGAAAATAGACCGGGAGGGAGGGACTGCCAAAGCTAGGGCATCTGGGGTGTGAGTCCGGAGGTGGAGGTCTGGAAGTAATAAAGTCAGGAGAGGGGCCAGCTCTGCCTTCTCTGCGTCTAAGCTCACCGTGGCCCACCTCCTGCTCTCAAGAGTGGGTGAAAGATGACCCTCTTTTACCCGATTCAAAGAATAAATGCCAGATTACTGGGGGAAGCTGAAGGGCAGTCAACCTGTCTAACTCTAGGTTGTTCTTCAAAGTACAGCTCCCGGGCATGTCTTCCAGTAAAACTTCCCTGACACACACACACACACACACACACCGTTGTGTGCAGGGACACCCCTGTAACTCTCTTTGCACTCTGTGCTAACTTCTAACACCTAACTTTGGTAGGTGCCGACTCCTACCTCAACTGTAATCATATGATCACTTGTCCACTTCCTCGTTGAACTGGACACTCCTTGAGGGAATAGATCATATCTTACTCATTTTAATAAGTCACCTAATGTTTGCCTAACTTACTGATGTGTACAAATTTCACTGAAACTAAATACCAACACTTGATAAGCATAAGGCAGAATATGTGGTCTTGCTACCCTGCCCTTATTAGGAATAGGGGATTGGAGGTACCTCTTCTGTTAAAGTGCTTCTGTGAATTCTCCTTGCATTCTCCTGGCTTCAGGCATGTCAGATCTTATACAGATATTTCAGTACTGTCTTTGGCACAGGCAAGGAGACCTTTCCACAGTGATGCGCATGAAATAAAGGTGTCACAAAAATATTTTTGCCTTAAACCAAACACGAGTATATTGTACTAAGTAAATAAAAGTATGATGTAATCATCTTCTACTTTTCCTAACACAGCTAGTAGTTGTTTTTACTTTTATAATTAGAAGGTGAACAATGCATTAAGAATGCCACTGCCTTTTAAATAATCTTTACTAACCATAGTTTTCTATGAGATAAGCACCTTTACTGATTTAACTAATCTATAAAATAAAAATTAGTAAAAATAAGGTATCTAGATTATCAGATACTACCCCACCACCCAGAATTAACCATATTACATTACTGTATATCCTCCCAGATTTTTTCCCCCCAAAAATGAGATCATTCTGAACACTGATTTTTAACTGGATTTTTAAAAATTCAGTATGCCGTAGATGTCTTACCATCTCGATAAATACACTTCTAAAGCAGTAATGTTTAGTGTCTGTATATGAATCTATACATGTATAGTAAAATTGTAATAAAAAACAAAGGAAAATAAACACAAAACTCAGAAAAGTGGGTGTTTTTACAGGGGGGAGATTGGATCTGTGAAGAGTCTAGCCATGATTTTAAAGACATAAATATTTTTCATTATTTTTTTACATGATATATATTTTATATATAAAATTTATATACATATACTATTTCATAGTATAGATATACAAAACTTTATTCACAATCTTCTTCCAATGAGCATTTATATTGTTCCAATCTTTCACTAAATAACATTCCGATGAATATTCTGACACTAAAAGTTACAAAAACTTTTCTTTTTATCCTAAGATACAGTTCTAGAAACTGAATTGCTGAGTCAAATAGTCTGCACAATTTTAAGACCATTAACACATATTGCTGAACTGCCATTCAGAAAGATTATGCCAATTTCAATTCCCACCAGCAACTTGTGAGTGTCCTTTTCTCTCAGCCCTCACCAACACTAAGCATAATTATGGGGGAAAAATAAAAACAAACCTCTCTTCCAGTGTGGCTAGTGAAAAACTTGTCTTCTATATTTTTTCTAATTTGTATATCTTTAATTACTAGATTAAACCTTTGAAGTTTTGAGCCATTTCTACTTTTTCTTTTATGATTTGTGAATATTCTTTGCTTATCTTTCTGCTAGTGTTATTATTCTTATTGATCTGTAAGAGGTCCTTATATAATTCAAGATGTCAAACTTCTGTCTTATATTGTGTGAGGCAAAATAATGGCCTCCCAAAAATGTTCATGTCTTAGTCCCTAAGACCTCTAAATATGTTACGTTACATGTCAAAAGGACTTAAGGTTGCAGACGGAAGTAAGGTTGCTAATCAACTGGCCTTAAAATAAGGAGATTATCCTGGATTATCCAGTGGACTCAAAGTAATCATAGCCATTCTTAAAAGTGGGAGAGAGGGACAGAGGAAGCATCAGTCAGAGAGAGATGTGAAGATGCTGGCTTTGGGGATGGAGGAATGGAGCCACAAACCAAAGAATGTGAGTGGCCTCTAGAGGATGGAAAAGGCAAGGAACCAGATTCTCACCTAGAGCTTCCAGGAGCACAGCCCTGCCAACAGATTGATTTTTTGCCCAGTGAGACCTGTTCAGGGCTTCTGATCTCCAAAACTATAAGGTATTAAATTTGTGTTGTTTCAAACCACCAAGATTGTGGTAACTTATTATAGCAGCAATAGGAAACTGATACACATGTTGCATATGTTTTTCCAATGTTTAATGTATGGAATATTTACAAAGCTACCAAAGTGCCCCTTGTGACTTGTGCTTTTTAAAATGTATTCACTGTATTATTATATTCTCACCTACAGTGAAACAGATGAGATTTGATCAAAAACACAACTGGTCTAGTTTGGCTTCAAATAAATTTTTCTCTGTTTCAAGAAATGTTTATAAAAAACAAGAGGCTGTTTTCTCTTCACCTCTTTTTTCTTCTCTCTTTTTCCTTTCCCTTCTCTTGGAAGTGGGCTGGGGGCTAAGGAGGTTAGAAGGACAAGAAGGAAAGGGCATTTCCAGGGAATAATGAGGTCAGTACACTGGATATATGTGACTGGAATAAAGATAGTGAGAAGAAGAAATGCCTGAAAATATAATTTGGGATCAAATTATAAAGATGTTTATATTCCACACGGGGTCTTTTGGCATTATCTGAGAGTGAAAAACCATTACAGGCTCTTAAGTAGGCAAATAATGTGTTCAAGCCTGCGAGTTAGTGGTAAAAAATATTTTAAGCATAGAAAATACAGTCCAACTAAATTGAACTAAAATACAGTTCAAGAAAATACAGTGCACTAAAACAAGATATTTCTTTTTTTTAATTAATTTTTATTGGAGTATAGTTGCTTTACAATGCTGTGTTAGTTTCTACTGTACAGCAAAATGAATCAGCTATAGCTATACATATATCCCCTCTTTCTTGGATTTCCTTCCCATTTAGATCACCACAGAGCATTGAGTAGAGTTCCCTGTGCTATACAGTAGGTTCTTATAAGCTATCTATTTTATACATAGTATCAATAGTGTATATATGTCAATCCCAATCTCCCAGTTCCTCCCACCCTCCCTTCCCCCTTGGTGTCCATACATTTGTTCTCTACGTCTGTGTCCCTACTTCTGCTTTTCAAAGAAGATCAGCTATACCATTTTTCTAGATTCCACATATATGCGTTAATATACGACATTTGTTTTTCTCTTTCTGATTTACTTCACTCTGTATGACAGTCTCTAGGTCCATCCACATCTCTACAAATGACCCAATTTCGTTCCTTTTTATGGCTGAGTAGTATTCCATTGTATATATGTACCACATCTTCTTTATCCATTCCTCTGTTGATGGACATTTAGGTTGCTTCCATATCCTGGCTATTGTAAATAGTGCTGCAATGAACATTGGGGTGCATGTGTTTTTTGAATTATGGTTTTCTCTGGATATATGCCAAGTAGTGGGATTGCTGGGTCATATGGTAGTTCTATTTTTAGTTTTTTAAGGAACCCCCATACTGTTCTCCATAGTGGCTGTATCAATTTACATTTCCACCAACAGTGCAAGAGGGTTCCCTTTTCTCCACACCTTCTCCAGCATTTGTTGTTTGTAGATTTTTTGAGAATGGCCATTCTGACTGGTGTGAGGTGTTACCTCATTGTAGTCTTGATTTGCATTTCTCTAATAATCAGTGATGTTGAGCATCTTCTCATGTGTTTGTTAACCATTGATATATCTTCTTTGGAGAAGTGTCTATTTAGGTCTTCCACCCATTTTTCAGTTGGGTTGTTTGTTTTTCTGATATTGAGCTGCATGAGCTGTTTGTATATTTTGGAGATTAATCCCTTGTCAGTTGCTTCATTTACAAATATTTTCTCCCATTCTGAGGGTTGTCTTTTCATCTTGTTTATAGTTTCCTTTGCTGTGCAAAAGCTTTGAGGTTTCATTAGGTCCCATTTGTTTATTTTTGATTTTATTCTCATTACTCTAGGAGATGTGTCAAAAGAGATCTGGCAGCTATTTATGTCAAAGAGTGTTTTGCCTATGTTTTCCTCTAAGAGTTTTATGGTGTCCGGTCTTACATTTAGGTCTCGAATCCATTTTGAGTTTATTTTTGTGTATGGTGTTAGGGAGTGTTCTAATTTCATTCTTTTACATGTAGCTGTCCAGTTTCCCAGAACCACTTATTGAAGAGTCTGTCTTTTCTCCATTGTATATTCTTGCCTCCTTTGTCATAGATTAGGTGGCCATAGGTGTGTGGGTTTATCTCTGGGCTTTCTATCCTGTTCCATTGATCTATATTTCTGTTTTTGTGCCAGTACCATACTGTCTTGACTACTGCAGCTTTGTAGTACAGTCTGAAGTCAGGGAGCCTGATTCCTCCAGCTCCGTTTTTCTTTCTCAAGATTGCTTTGGCTATTCAGGGTCTTTTCTGTTTCCATACAAATTGTAAAATGTTTTGTTCTAGTTCTGTGAAAAATGACATTTTTAGTTTGATAGGGATTGAATTGAATCTGTAGATTGCTTGGGTAGTATAGTCATTTTCACAATCTTGATTCTTCCAACCCAAGAACATGGTATATCTCTCCATCTGTTTGTGTCATCTTTGATTAACAAGATATTTCTTAAACATTTTTATTTATTATCTCCAGTGGAAATAAATGAAAATGTGTTCAATTAAGGAATCTGTTATAAAAATAGGTTATGAAAGGAAAATGTAAAAATTTTTCATCCTTAGCATCTGCAAGTGCCCAAAGATCACAGAATCATAGCACTTTAAAACTGATGTGATTTTTAAGAAAACTAGTAGAGAAGTTGCCTAGTATGTACAACAAAAATGTAAAAATATTAATTCATGCTTTTTTAACATGACAGAGAACATCTTTTTTTTTTTTTTTTTCATTCAAACAGGAGTCTTGTCATCTTCAAGAAGACACTGGTAGAAAAGAATAACTGACAAGGATAGAAAATGAAGAATTTGTGATTCTCAATAAAATAACATATTGAAACTAAATCAGTACTTCAGTTCTAAAAATTGCTGCTGAGCAGCCTAACAAAGGCTGGGGGCATATAGGAGAGCTGAGAAATATGCCTCCCACCCCAACAGGCAAGGTGTTTCCTCAAGTGCTAGGCAGCAATACACCAAAGATTGGAAGTTGGGGCAGTAGGGCTGAAGGAGTTATCCTAAAGCCATCTTAAACATAAGTATGAGGGTGGGACAGGTGAGCTAAGGGAAGCCTAGTCCCTCCAAGTGCACTAGGCTTCACCAGCTGCCCACTGAAAACTGGGCGCAGGCAAAGAGAAGTATCCCAAGTTGCAGAAAAGGTGGGCCGTGCTAGAGAGAAAATATAACTCCCAGTAACACAAAGAGTTGACAGCCAAGCTATAAAGTAGGGAGAGCTCTTTCATGATTTGAAAAACAGGTGCCTGCATTATAAAGTATAAAGAGATCTCTGAAATCTCACTGATGCTAAAACATCAAACTCTGCTAAACAGAAGACCCTAATCCTGCCCTCAAGATATGTTTAAGCAGTAATGAATTGAATCCTATTAAAGTTGTAACAAAATTCAGATGCAGCTTAACAACAAATTAGATTGACCAAGTCTCTGACTCTGGCAATTATACAGAAGGAGCATGCTCTTTTCTGCAGGTAAATATTAATTACTTTGGGCTCCATTGTTCTTTCATATACAATGCTCAGCATAAAATATAAAAATAGCAAGAAAGACTAAGATGCAGAAAAATGTAACCCACAGTCAACAGAAGCAGACACAGCGAGTGGGTAGATGTTGAAAATAACAGACAGGCACATTAAAACAGCTACATTAAATTTGTGAAAAGAGTGGACAATACGCATCAACAATTGGGAAATTCAGAAGAATGGAAACTTTAAAAGATCCAAATGGAAATGCTAAAAATAAAAAATTCAGTGTCCCAAAATAGAGAATTAACTTGGTTAACATTAGAATGGACAGAGGAAAATAGTGGAGCCCCTCCACCCCCCAAAATCAGTAGTACTATAGCAGATTAGAACAGCATTAACCAACTTGACCTAATCAATATTATAGAACTTACATTATTTTTCAAGAGCACACAGAACATTGACCAAGATAGATCATATGCTAGGCCATAAAATGTCTCAATCAATTTCAAAGGGTTGACACCATACAGAGTATGGTATCTGGTCACAAAAGATAAACTAGAACTCAATGGTAATGAGATATTTAGAATATCTCCAAATATTTGGAAATTAAACAGGACACTTATAAAGAACCCATGGTCAAAAAAAAATCACAAGGGAAATTGGAAAATGATTTGAACTGAGTGAAAACACATCACAATTTGTAAGATGCACCTAAAGTAATAAAGGGAAATTTATAGCTTTTAAACAAAAATGATTTAAGATCAACTATTTAAGCTTCCATCTTGAAAAGCCAAAAGAAAAAAAGAGAGGGAACACATTAAAGTCAAATTAAATAGAAAAAAGGAAACAATAAGAAGAATAGAAATACATGAACAGAAAATAGAAAAATAAAGAAAATCAACAGTCAAAAGGTGGTTCTTTGATATAAATTAATAAAATTGATAAACATATAGCAAGACTAATCAAAAGAGTAAGAAAAAAGTGCAAATTACTGATATCAGGCATAAAAGAGGCACATCACTAGCAATCTTCCAGATATTAAAAGGATGATAAAGGGGATGTTTTAGATAAATTTATACCAATAAATTTGCAATTTAGAGAGAATAAACTAATTCCTTGAAAAGTATACAGCAAAGTTGATATAAGAAAAGCTGAAATACTTAAAGAACACTAAATTAACCCTTCATTAAAAAGAGAGGGTTAATGTCTAAGATATGTAAAAGAAGTCAGACAACTCAACAGCAAAAGAAGGCAAAACGAAACCAAAAAAATACGGTTAAAAAATAGGCAGAGGAATTGAATAGACATTTTTCCAAAGAAATATACAAATGGCCAACAGGTACATGAAAATGTGCTCAGCATCACTAATCAACAAGGAAATGCCAATCGAAACTACAATGAGATATCACCTCAGTCCTGTTAAAATGGCTATCATCAGACATATAAGAGATGAGAAGTGTTGATGAGGATGTGGAGAAAAGAGAATCCCTGTGCACTGTTGGTGGGAATGTAAACTGGTACAGCTACTGTGGAAAACAGTACGAAGGTTCCTCAAAAAATTAGAACTACCATATGATACTCAAAAAATTAGAACTACCATATGATATATATCCAAAAGAAACAAAATCACTATCTTGTAAAGATATCTCTACCCCCAGGTTCATTGCAGCAGTGTTTACAATAGCCAAGACAGGAAAACAACCTAAGTGTCCACCAAGAGATGAATGGATAAAGAAAATGTGGTATATATACACATGGAATATTATTCAGCCATAAAAAAGAAGGAAATCTTGCCACTTGCAACAATTTGAATGAACTTTGAGGGCATTATGCTAAGTGAAATAAGTCTGACAAAGAAAGACAAACACTGTACGATTTCACATATACATGGAACCCCTCCCCGCCCCCAAACTCAAAGATACAGAAAACAGATTGAGGTGCCAGAAATAGAGCGTGGGGGGTGGGTAAAATGGGTGAAAGGAGTCAAAATTTTTAAAAAAAGAAAGAAAGAAATCCAGGCCAAGATGGTTTCTCTAGTAAATCCTATCATTTAAGGAAAAAATAATATTTCTATTACACATTGTCTTTCAGAAAATAAAGGAGGAGGAAACAACTTCCCAAATAGTTTTATGAGTCAACATAACCTGAATAACAAGACCTAACAAAGACATTACAAGAAAATTCCAAACAAATGTCTTTCATGAACATAGATACAAAATCCCTAACAAAGATTGGCAAATTAAATATTTTGATGTATAAAAAGGACATTGTAATGGAGGTTTTAGCCAGAGCACCTAGACAAGAAAGAAACAAAACACATAAAGATTGGAAAGAAAAAAGTAAAACTATTTCTATTCAGTTATGGCAGAATCTTATGTACATAAAACCTTAAGTATTTCACTAACAAACTATTGGAACTAATAAACAAGTTCAGCAACTTTGCAGCCTACAAGATAAATGCAAATGCAAATACAGGACATAAAATCAAAGACAAAGAATCTAGAATAGCCAAAACTATCTTGAAAAAAGGAATAATAAAGTTGGGCAACTTGTTCTACAGGATTTCAAAACCTATTATAGAACTGTAGTAATCAAGATAGTGTAGTATTGCCATAAGGAAAGACATGTAGATCTAGACAAAATAGACTAGAGAGCCCAAAAATAGACACACAGAGTGCACTGATTTCTCAACAAGGGCACCAATGCAATTCTTTGGGGAAAGAAAGTTCACAAATGATATTAGAACAACTAGATATCCTTATGAAAATTAAATAAATAAATCTCAAACTCCTACATCACTCCATATATAAAAAGTATTTCAAGATGAATTATTCACCTAAAATAAAAGCTAAGACAATAAAGTGTCTAGAAGAAATAGAAATATATCTTCACACCCTTGGAGCAGGTAAAGATTTCTTAGAACACACAAAGCAAGAAACAGAAAAGAAAATGTGAAAAATTACACTTCAATAAAAAGAAGTTCTGTACATTAAAACACATCATTAAGAAAATAAACAATCAAGCTTCCGACTGGGGGAAAATATTTACAATACGTATGTCTAACTAAGGACTTGTACTCATAATATATGAAGATCTTCTACAAATCAATAATAACAAAATCTACTCAATAAACATGCACAAAAAACTTAAACACTTTACAAAAAAGATATATGTCTGTCCAAAATGAACATGAAAAGGTGTTCAAAATCATTCCTCATCAGAGAAATAAAAATTAAAACCACCATGAGATACATGTCCACACTCACTAGAATGCCTAAAATCAAAAAGGCTGAAAATACAACATACATACAACATACATCAAATCTATGATCCATTCCTAGGTATCTATCTAAAAGAAGTAAAACCATGCATTCACAGAAAGACTTGTACGTGAATGTTCACAGCACTCTTGTTCAAATTAGCCAAAAACTAAAAACAACTGAAATGTCCATCAATGGAAGATGGATAAACAAAGCATGGTGCATCCATACATGGAATATTACTTGGCAGTTAAAAGGCAAATCTACAGATACATAAAACTTCATGGATGACTCTCAAAAACATTATGATGAACAACAAAAGCTCTGTGCATTTTATTGTGTATAAATTATGTCATGTCTCAATAAAAACTTAAGTTTATAAGACAAACTAAAAATTGCTACTGGTAGAAAACATATTATCTAACTCTACACAGCACAGGAATGAAAAAAATATAATATCTTTGACCTGAGAGGCAAAAAAAGAGGACAGTGAGAAAGTGCTCACAATATGATTAAGTGGAAGCATTTTCATACATATAATATGTATAATCATTTAAATGTGTGCTTTAAACTTTAAAGGAAGAGATAGCAAGGAAAGAAATCATGTTATAGTTTACAAATCCTAGGATTTGTTCTAAAGTCATCTGTCTTTTTTTTTTTTTTTTTTTTCTCCCTGGCATCTGAACTCCCTTCCTATGCCTGTGAAATTGCTGCCTTCTGCTGCAGAAGCCCCAAAGCCAGATACCAACTTTCATAAGCTCCATTCCCTTGCGGGGAGGGCACATGAACAGCCTGGATACTGGCAGTGGGAATTCACACTAGCAGCCATGGCAGTAACTTCGGGAATCCAGTCACAACTGTAGCAGGCGGGTCATCTAGTAGCCAGTGTCAGCAGTGGCCAGTGCCAATGCCAGGTGACTAAGAGGGGCAAACCGTTCCTCTGGTGTTCGGTAGTAGTGGAAACGGTATCCTCACCAGCGTCCTTCTGCAGCATGACTTTAGCTTCAAAGCTACACGCTTTGCTTTGTCCTGCCCACTTCTCTAGCGTTATCTCCAGTGTTCCAAATGATTCTGTGAACCTACTCAGTATTCTTTCAACAAATTCCTTTTCCACAGAAGTCATCCAGAGTTAAGAACTCTGATGGAAAAATAAAATAATGAAAGCACTCTAATACAGAATACAAAATAATGCTCTTTCCAGTTAACAAAATTTTACAAATAAGTAGAAGTTATTTGGTCTTTTTTTTTTTTTAATTATTTAATTTTTTTTTTTGGTTGTGTTGGGTCTTCGTTTCTGTGCGAGGACTTTCTCTAGTTGCAGCAAGCGGGGGGGGGCCACTCCTCATCGCGGTGCGCGGGCCTCTCACTATCGCGGCCTCTTTTGTTGCGGAGCACAGGCTCCAGACGCGCAGGCTCAGTAGTTGTGGCTCACGGGCCCAGTTGCCCCGCGGCATGTGGGATCTTCCCAGACCAGGGCTCGAACCCGTGTGCCCTGCATTGGCAGGCAGATTCTTAACCACTGCGCCACCAAGGAAGCCCCTATTTGGTCTTTTTTTTTTTTTTTTTTTTTTAAGTCATTGAAAGTAACTTTTTTTTAAACACCTTGGATTCCTCTCATACTTTCAAAGAAAAGTGTTTTTCACAATTAATGTTGTTTTAAAAGGGGAGACATTTTCAAAATATCCACCGGAAAAAAAATAGACTTCTCCATAATTTACACAATGGATAGCTGAGGTTCCAAAGGAATACCTTAAAATTAAGAAACTGTTAAATAGAAAAAAACACTCTCATAGCTAACATTCAAAGAAGTATGTATCTGTGACTGATGTGCTCAAGGGATAGGTTTGAGGACATGCCTATTAGCCTTTGTGTCACCCTCAAAGCTTGGGAACATGCTAAACATCTTACCTTTCCTTATCAATTGTGAATTGATCAACCATCAATTTTGCTGAGTTTATTTTATATCTATGCAAAAATTCCACATACATAAACTCTTTAGGTAATGAGTTTCATAAATTTACTGTTTGCTATGTGAATTAGTACTGTTATTTTTTGGTTCCATTATTCTTGTACTATAGGATTTTATACATAAATCTATGTTCTCTGTAAAACATCTTTTGAAGAAATAATGTATAGACTCAGATAATTTTTCCTATCAAGATTTTAAAAAAAATTTGTATCTATCTTCATCAGTCCAAGCAAAATCCTTTCTTTGTTGTGGTTCTTTTTATTTTTGCCCATTGTTCCTCCGCATCGTCCACTCCTAGGCTCATAGCCCTTCCTCACTGGCACCCACTCTGTGTTTAAAATACAGAGTGCTTTTATGTAGAAGATGTACACATTACCTAAATTGTAATGTGACATGAATTTCATTGTTTCTTACCTTGCCCTCATGAAGCTGACACTTAGTGGAGATAAAAGACAAGTTCACATATAAAATAAGACAATAATTTCAGGCAATTGTAAATGTAATAAAGGAAATAAACAGGGTGATGCAGTAGTGATCGAGTTACTTTATAAAGGTAATCCCTTCTGAGAATATGTTATTTGATCTGAGACCTGAAGCATGTAAAAGATACCGTTGTGAAGAGCATCCAGACAAAGAAAGCACAGGCTCTGAAACAAGCTTGACATGAGACAAATGGAAGAGGCAACTGCTGTGTCTGGAGCACAGTGAGCCAGAGAAACCTGGTCACAGATGAGGCAGGAAAGAGGCACGGACTGGGTCAGAATGACAAAAAAAAAATCAGGGACATTAGTTAAGAGATCATCTTACTCCATGTGAGATACGATGGTTTGGAGAAGGGCAGTAGGACTGGAGATAGAAGCATGTGGTGCCAGAGAAGCCTGGAGACAAAAGGGTTTCAAGGGTTTCAAAGATTTTAAAAAACGAGGTTGTAGTCAATCATTTCAGATGTTGCGGTGCTTAGTTGTATGAGGACAGGAAAAGGGATATTGGATTTGGCAGCTTGGAAGTTGTCAGTGACAGAGGTAGATTGGAGGTCATTGAAGAATGAATGGAAGTTTTTCATTATTAGATTTGACCCTCATTCTCTTCTGGTAACATCCAAACTCCTATGAAAATGACAGTAAAGATATAGAGAAAATTCATAAATTCATAGGAAGAAAGAGAAGAGTTTCAGTGACAAAATTTCGGAGTTTGGAAAGCAAACCAATTAGTAGTGAGTGTCAACAGAATGAAGGAAGGTTAATTCAAAGCTAGCAGTGGAGAAAACAGAGCAGTAATCCATTTTACACTGCAAGTCCATTGAAATAATAAAGAACTGGTGGTACTAGGTGCCTCTGGAAGTGAGGGAGAAAATAGAGTCGAAAGAGGAGGACTAGCTAAAAGTCTATCTGCCAGACATTTAGACCCCTAGTTCCTCTCCTGTACTCAAAGCAGAAGCTGAGAGATTCACTCACTGGAGAGGGTAATCTAGAACAGGTAACACAAAGCACAGTTGAGGACAGGAGTCTTATATTGAAAACATACCCCCAGTCTTCTTCTCCTAACGACATTTGGGTCTATACCCTCCAGGAAGGTGATTGGAAGATTCTTCTCAGGGGATCTAACCAGCCATTTTGTTTCTCAGTACAAGAGTCCCAATAACGTCATCTACTACGAAAGACCACAATCAACAAGCCCTCCCCATACTACAAAGTTTTCCAATAAGTATTCAGTGATTCTCTGTTATAGATAAACAGACAATAAAGAATCACCAGACATTTAAGGCAAGTATCCATTGTGAAATGCAGAAAGTAAAACAATATGGGAAAAATGTAGCTCAGAGGAAACAGTCAATACAGTAGATGAAAACACAAAAATTTTCAAATTCCATTAATATTCTTAGCAAAATAAAAGAAGAATTGCATTCATGAAATAACAGAATGGTATACAAGAAGCATTAAATAAATAAGAATATGAACTGGTTTACAAGAATTATGCAACAAGTTTCCTGCATAACCACACTAAAAATGTATCATCTGAAGATATTTCGTTTTGCTTTCTTTAAGGTCAATTGTGAAGCAATTTGATTTTTGCTTTCTCTTTTCTAATTCTTATCTACACATAACTTAGGAGCGTTTTTAAAAATAATTTGACTGTTTTCTAGCTTCTTCAAAGCACCCAACCTTATTTTCTCAGAAATAGTAGCTCCTATCTTTTTGAACTTATATTTTGATGGTTCACATAGTATTTAATTAAGTTGTCTATCAACAGTAAGGCCAATTCTCTGTCAATACAGGGACTTAAAAGTTCATTACCAACAGCTGTAGTAATAAGCAATTTTAGTTTACTGCTTATTTTCTGCTGTGGTTAATTGTGTGGTCACGTCACGGCTTTACACCCATAAGGTTTACCTGAGTAGGTTTGGTCCTCTGGAATGAAGGCAACATACCAGGTCTTCTGCAGCCACTAGACCATTTCCCAGGTAGCTTCAAACTGAACAAGAGTTCCACAGTTTCACACTTGAGTGCATTCAAATCTCTCAGGTAGATGGCAACCAGAGTCCATAAATAACTTCCTGCTAGCACTGTTTCAAAATTCAGATTTTAAAAGATACTACCTTCTACATGAAGGGCAAATTCTTAATGAAATGAATTATATGACACTTGAGCAACAGCCTGAGGCTCCCAAATCAGGTAAAAAGGATTCTCCCTGTGAATGCATATAATGAAGACATAATAAAATCAACCTAATCTATATAGATTTTGGTTGGATCTTAACATGACGATACATGACTAATACACAGAGGGAGCTCAGATTTGTTTTTTGGTTGTTTTTTTTAATATGCTTGACTTAAGCTCATAATTTATAAAATACCTTTGGGGATTTGTTTTGTTTTGTGAGATACAATGAACTCTAAGAGCAATATTTGCTCCTGGATGTTCACTCTAGAGTTAATGAATTGAGAAACAGAAATTATACATGTATGTGGGCTCTAGTGTATATTTCAGAATACATATTAGTATTAGAAAAAGTAATAAAGAAATACCTTTACTTACTAAAGAAATATTCAATATGAATAGTGAACTGTCATTTGCATCATAAAATATAACATCATAATGTCACTCACTGTGCTATTTCAAAATTATTTGTCTTTCTGCTCCATAAGACCTAAGCTCGAAGGCAATATTAGTCTTACTATGCCTACCATAACTTCTGGCACAAAGTTAGACACACAATAAATATCAGTTGAATTAAAATAAAAGTTGGCACTGTAATAAATTAAAGAGTGCAGAGTTTTTTTTAATGTAAGTTCAAAGTACAAACAATGAGAAGATGGAGCCAATAATTTAAAAATATTTTCTTATGTACAACTGAAGACAGGTTTAAAACATAAAGCCAATCACACATTACTTCTTCAATAAGAATAGATCTATATATAAAATGACCAAAAATTGTTAAATCTTCTCAGTAAGCATCACATTTTAAAAAAATTACTCTATCATATGCTTAAGGAAAGTTATCAGAAATTGGTACAAAATTTTCTAAATATCTAACACAGAATCTTCTCCATTCCCCATTTTTTTATGCCATTACTATTAAATGTTTTTTTCCCTTCAGAAATATCTGATGACTCTGCAGTTGGTGCTTAGAAATTCAGGATACAAAATTCATGCTTCCCCTAGCTATTATTAATTATATGTTTTATCCAAAAAATAAAAAAAACTTAAATAGTTACAATAGTGATAAGAATTTGTTTTATTGTGTTTTCCATAGATAGTAATAAGGTTTTTTGGTGAAAAAATTCATTACAAAGACAATCTATAATTGAATCAGTAACAAAAAAATTTTTGCTTTAAATGAGTCAAGTATTCTGCATTTGAAATTCAATTTCATAAACATTCAAGATTAGTGAATTTTGATAGGAAAAAAGACGAACAGAAAGGAAAAAGACACCTTTTTAACAGATAGCGACTTAGAGGTTTTTTAAAAATTTCTTTGGGAAAACACACAGTATAGTTATTTTTTTAAGTCTTTTGCTTCAAGTCAAGTGAACTTTAGACTAAGAAATATTTTAAAATTTGCCAAGAAATTGAAGTGTTAAAAATAGTCTTCTCCTTATTCACTTAATTTCATGTTTAAGGAAATATTTGACAGATAAGTTAACAAAATGCAAAAGAAGTTTACCTGCATTTTTATATAATAAATTCTAGCTCTATAAAAAATTTCCTGGTTTTACACAAAGGCCAATTTTTGACCTTCATTGATCCATTTCTATGTAGTTAAAAAAATACAGTATCAAATCTTTCTCCCGCCCCCCAAAAAAACTAGAAGAAAAATTTTAAATTGTGAGTGTGTGAATGTAGCTATGCATATTCTCAAGCGTACCAAGCACACAAACATCACTTTACTTGGAAAATTATTTTCATCATACTGTAAACATCTTTTCCTCTGCATCTGGACATTTCAAAATAGTCTTTGGTATTACTAGCTATTGTGCTTTGAAATGGAAACTTAAGGGACTTCTGTAGCGGTGCTACATAGACATTTTAAGATATAAATAAGAAAAATGCACTTGGAATAAGTTACAATTAGCTGCTTTTGCATAATTTTCAAAAACTACAGTGTATGCCTAGTCACAGTTTTATGAGAAAGAATATCTCCTTTTTCAACTCCTTAATTTTAAGGAACACTTAATCATTTTGGCTAAAAATCCATTTTTGGAGTGGATCTGATGGATTGCATGGCACTAAGCTTGGATGCTCTCCACTTGCTGAAAGGCACATTTTAAAGAATGGATTATATAGAAGTTGGTCCTAGAATAAAAAGAAATACAACAGACATTAAGTTTCAAAACTCAAAGTTAACGGAGAAATATAAAAACACTTTATGGTCCCATGGAAGCCAAAGTGAGACTTACATAACAAATATACACCATTGTTAACTTTTAATCTTTCTAGTATCTACTATGTCTGATAAAATCTTGTTGGTTTTTGGTGTAGGCAACATCATTTATGCCACCACTGTTCAATTCACAGAAGGTGATATATAAATGAGGAGAGGTATGCAGAAAAAGGTCTCAATCAAGTTTTCAAATAAAAAATATTTCACTGATATAATTATAAGTGACAAACTCTAAAAAATCCTGTCATAAAAGTCATCTTATAGTGTTATAGAATTACACAAAACAATATTCAGCTAAGAACTGCTAGTTTCCAGCTAAGCTTTAAAACATAGGTTTAAAAACAGAAAAAAACCTTTCACATATTCTCTCAATTCTAGATTCATGAAAAAGTACTAAAATAGGGAAGGAAAGAATTAATCACTTTAGGTAAGAAAAAATAATTATTTTTCTCTTCTCTGCCAGGAAAACAAAAGTATGACTGTCACAAGAAGCATCATAAGAAATTCTAAAACATATACGAACAAATATTATTAATAATCCACAGACATGTTGAACTGCATAAATCATGCTCTAAGATATTTTACAACTATTTTGCTCCTAAGAGTATTTAATTCATAGATATCTTTCTTACCACATGGGTAGACATACATAATGACAAAGTTAACAAAGACAGAAATTCTGACAGATAATATTAATATAGTATGTTTCATGTATTTTCCCAGATAAGCAATTAGAGCTAATCAAAATGATTACATAAAGGGGTGAATTAATTGTACTGAGGTACCTTCTGGATCTCCCATATCTGTTCTCCAGTGACAAGTGTCTTGTGACCTTTGTAAGCACATGCCTTCAGCTGAACGACACCTTGAGCAGCATGAAGACACAATTCCTTCTGGATGTTATGCCGAATTTCATGTTGAACAGAGTATTCAAAGTACTGTGAAAAGAAGAATGCTGTTACTGACGAGAGCACTCTATATCCTCAGTTGCAAAATTGTCGGCCAAAAAAAAAAAAAATCAGCAACTCACTGAATAATGGAGTCACGTGTAATTCACCAAAATAATACAATGAAGTAAGTATCAGAATCGTAACCTGAGTTTTTGGGACAGAAGATATTATAGCCTTTCTCCAGCCTATCACCAACAGATAGTTACTTAATTACAAAGGTATTGTCTTCCTTCCCATGTCAGAAATTGTAAGCTATCAGGTAGGATGGAGGCTAGAATAGGTTTGCCGCAGAAAAGAGCCTGGAAACGTTTAGCAAGCCCATTAACTACCTCTTTCTCACCACAAGTGTTTCTTCTCTCTTATTCATCTCAATTAATGGCATTTTCATTTAAACTAGAAACATTTAAACAGGGTACTCTTGGGAATTCCTGGTGGTCCAGTGGTTAGGACTCGGTGTTTTCACTGCCATGGCCCAGGTTCAGTCCCTGGTTGGGGAATTAAGATCCTGCAAGCTGCACGAAGGTGGGGGGCGGGGGGCACACGATGACACTTTTCCTGCCTCAGTTTCCTTGCCTGTAAAATGGGTAATTTAATAGCTCCTACCTCATAGGGTTATGAAGATAAATGGTTTAATACATGTAAAGCATTTAGACCAATAACTGGTACATGGTAAGCATTCAATACATTTTTAGCTATTGTTACTATTATTGATGCTTCTCTCTCTCCACATGTCCAATTAAGTAGCCCCTTAGCCTTACTGAATTTTCCTCTCAGATGTTACCATCTCACCCATCCTTACTTCCACATCCTCACTTCTTTTGTTCAGGCACTCAAAATCTCTACTGCGATACCTCCAGGTACCTCCAATTTCTGCTCCTATAATTCAGTCCACTCTGCTGCCAGTTAGTCTTTTGTAACATTGATTTGATCCCTTACATTCCCTGCTTAATGATTCACAATCACTGCTGTTGCTAAGATAAAGTCCACACTTCTTAACTGGTACGTGAAATCTTCCACTTTCAGTCTAACATCAACCATTGTCCCAATTATACACTATGCTCCTTTCACACAATTCTACCAATGCAGAACATATGTATCCATAACTGCACTTTGCTTTACTCCCTAGAATATCTTTCTGGATCCTTTTCTGCCTAGCTAGCTCCTTTTGATCCTTCAAAAGCCAATTCAAATATTACCTTCTTTCTTTAGTTTTCCCTGAATTTGTCCTATGCACAAAATTACACTCTTCTCAGGCTTCCCATAGTCCATCAGAGATAACTTTCATAGCACTCTATTGGAATTGTGTGTGTAGCTAGCTGACTTCACCATAGACCAAAGTCAGGCAGTGTATCTAGTAATAACATCCATTATACATCAAATACTTCATAATGTCGACATTCCAAAGAAAAAATGAGTGAACATAATTGATTTTCAATAGTGAAATAATTAGTCTTAGCACTAATATTTATTGAGCCCTTATTATGTGCTAGGCGGGGACTGTTCTAAACCCTTTATGTATATTAGAGTAGGCACTCCACAAACATTAGCTGAATTAATCGTGAGTTCCCCTGGTCTTAGCCTCATACTTAATTTATCTCACTCCACAAATATAATATTTTTATAACTGATAGCTCTTCAGATGGAGACACTGAAAAAAAATGGGTTTAGATCACGAAAACAGCACTCTGGCTGTACTTCTTTAAGAAAGATAAACCTTAGGATTTCAAAGATGAAAAGAAAGGCCGACCAGAACTTTACATTACTCATATTATTTTTTAAAAACCATTAAGAGGGAAGTTATAAGGAATGGAGAATAGTTGAAGATACTTAGACAACCAAAGAGTATGTTATTGTCTAACTGAGAACACTGGAGAGAATTTTAACTTAGAACCAGGACAACTACACTGGAAGAGAAAGGGGAAGAGGCAAAGCATTGTGTTACAAAGCCATAATGAATTAAACTGCACTGCACCAGTATATTAGTCAATTTAGTCACATTATCAAAATACTTATTTTCATTTGGCATAGTCCAATACTGTTACAATGGAGTTTTATGCTATAAAAAAAAATATCATTATCTGGTCAAAACAGTAGAAGGGAACATGAGGAAATGATCGAGTTAGATGATATCTCAAAAACATCTAGCACTCAAGGAACTACAATTCCCAAACTAGTTTAAATGCAATGCTTGATTGAAAATAACATTTAAAGGAAATAAATCAAAATAAAATCAATGGTTATGTCAGGGTAATAGAAGCCAGAGTTATCTTCTTAAAATATAAACTAGAAAATATAATTCTTTAGCTCAAAATCCTCAGGTGGCTTCTGTCACACTTGGAATTAAATTCAAGTTCCTTAACGAGGCCAGCAAAGCCTTATATGACCTGGCCCCTAATTCATGTCTCTGATCTCATTTTCCACCCCTGTTTTCCTGGACCACTCTGCTCCAGCCACACTGGCTTTATGCTTGCTCCTTTTACCTGCCGCTGGGCCTCTGGCCTTGCGTCCTCTGCCAAGATGCTCTCCTCCTGGAACATAGTTCCTCTCCCAATTCCTCAGGCCTCCACTCTAAGGTCACCTTCTCAAAAACGTCTTCCTGAACCTCCGAAAATAACTACCCCCCCTGCACACACATTATCCCCCTACTCTGCTTTATTTTTCTTTATACCTAAAATTACATATTTATTTTTTCCTTTCCTTCTAGAATACAAGCTCCACAAGATAGAGACTTTGTCTTTTTCCCTACTATAAGAGTGTGAGTTACATTATAGGCGCCAAACAAATACTTGTTGAAGGAATATGTGAATTACTTCAGCATCCCCAAATTTCTAAAAGATGGCTATATGCTATTTATAATTTAAAAATTATTTTAGAGACAGAACTATAAAAACATCTTTATGGCAATGATAGGAGAAAAACAGACAAAACAATGTATAAAATATATCTTCAAGTTTTATGATAAAATAGATGTAATGCTAGAGGAGGCCTGAAATAAATTTATAAGTATTTACATTTAGTGATAGGATTTTTACAAATGAGGAAATATTTCTCCTTGCTCAAAACCTTAATTTTTACTGGATAGTCCAGTGTTATTTCCAAAAGAATGTAACTATTTACATAATTATTTTTTCGTCTAATATATAGTGTGTAAGGAAAATTTTAAGATATGAATATATATACACATCATCAACATATATGTACATATATGTATGTGTATCTGTATATATCTGTGTGTGTGTGTATCTCCATCAAACTTTTAATATCATGGACCACAAAAATACAGTATGAACATGATGTTATTTGCTGTCAAATCCAGTTAAATATAGCCTTTACGTATAATTTAGCAAAATCACCATGCTAATAGTCATGCAACATCAAAGATTCACATAGAAGATCCTGTTTTTCATTTCAAATGGCATTATTCTATTATTTTCTCATTTGCCTTTCTACTAAATGGGTAAGCAACCTCAAACTGCTTTCAGAGGCAGAGTGAAAATCAAAATAAAGTACTCTGCAACTTCTATATGAATTGCCAAACTTAATCTAAAAACATTTCACATACCAGTTTACCTGAACATAAAATTGATTTAGGAATTCTGAAAAACATGCAACAACTTACTTCTGTTTGTAGGTACTAAAGAGAAGGGAGGATTTTTAGTGCAGTGCTCACCTGGTTTCCCCCAAGTCCATGACACGTATACAAAATTAATGGTTTGCCTCCTTGATTATTTTCTCCAACATCCAGACATAGAGGCTGACCAAAACTTTTAATCTAAAGGGAAATTTTCAAGTTATAAATTTTGTAAAAAATCTATGCGGTTTATATTTTTTTGCAATTAATTTCAGGAAGTGGTGTTAATAATAATAATGTAAAATCTCAAAAGCAATAAAACAGAAAATATTTCAGCAATTTTTCTGAACCACCTAAATATTGGTGGCAGGGAGTCTACCAAGTAAAAAGAACAGGAAAATACTCACATATCCAGCTATAACAGGATTAAGGTCTGGCACATACGCTTCTGGATAAATATTGTTCAGATACCATGTAAAATTTTTACACTGAAGGCGGTGCTTTATTTCAAATCTTTTTGAAAGATCACCAAATGACTTCTGGAGAAAGATGAGAAGGGAAGGCGGATGCTTAATTAAAACAGCACTGATAAAGTACTTCGAATGCTACTATTTGTATTTACATTTAGGACTTTGAAAAAAAATTCTGGGCCAAAATGTAAGATGCGATTTAACTACAGTCACCATTCATTCAGGCAACAAGTACGTGTGGCTGCTCACTTGTGGCTTCAAAGAGAATCAGGGACCACTGCAGTGCCGACCTAGTGCTATTTCATTCTTCCTTTGTGCCACAAACCTCTGTCATGGGACAAAGATCCCTAGTGAAATGCTGAAGGCAAAAAATGGTAGTGGGGGCATCCAAAACTGATCCTAGTTTTATACGCAAAAGTGGTCTGTAAAGTGTGGTGTGAGAAAGCAGGTATAGAGAAACAGTGCTAACGGTGCATGATGTAACAGAACTCTTCTCCAGTCAAGACCACAAAAAGCAACGCAGTTGGGAATATTTTTTTCTAGTTTTAAGGGTGTTGCTTACTCCTAACAGCATCTTCTAATAATATCCTAACGATAACAATGTTTTAGTAGAAAAAAGTCAAGTTTTTAATCAATTCTATTTTATTTTCCTTTACCGTATTTAAAAGGACTAAGAAAACTTAAAAAAGAAAAAGCACTATTAAATTGAAAAGGTATTTGGTACAGGCAAAATTTTAAAGAAAAATTACAGTGGGTGCCTAAATATATGAAAAAGTAAATACTCAAGCTTATCAGTTCAACTAAGGAAAATATTTTCTCTGCCACCTTCAATGTTTTGAACGCAGGTGTTTTAGCAAAAAGTATGAAACTCTGAAGGACTTCTGGGTAGCTTACACATTTTACCATATGGGTCTACTTGCTCTATGTTAAAAACAAGGGTTTGCTGGCTCACTTGCCCCTTTGTTGGTGACAAGAGAGCATAAGCTGAATTTAGCATCCACTCGCCTGGTTAGCCAAGTACTTTTGTGCAGTACACAATCTGCCCAATTTTTTTGGTGGCCCTGGGTAAAAAGTTAGCAATCTGACCCAGTAGTGCTCTGACTTTGCATGGTACTGACATGTTACAGGGAGATACCAGAGACCAAAGAAAAACCGAAATGAGGTAACCAGATCTTTCTTTATGACATTCGAAATGTTGATGCCCTTTAATCCCAATATATACCTGCTTGCAAATCGGCACTGTTTCTTACAAAGAGTTGGGTGCCATTCGCCGAAGCATGTCCTTAAACTGTCTAGCTTATTTACCACATCCAATATTGAAACTGCTGGGACTCAGTTCTAATGCATTAGGCATGATGATTCTGCAGAGCTTTGATCTAGGACAGGTCAACAACAACCACAGTGCCATGCATTTGTTAGCACTTATTTCCTCATTTCACAGCTGCTCTGGGAGACAGGCAAGTATTTTATCTCAAGACAGGGAGGGAGAGAGAAGAAATGTGGTGGAGCACATGCTTCATGTCTGGCCAATCTGTCAACCACCCTATGAAGCACCATAACCATTTCACAGTCTCAAGGGGCTTTGCCAAAGTCACCCCTCCAGGGAGCAGTGGAACCAGAACTGGAAATAAGAAAGCTTGATACTTCTGGTTCATTCTCCTGTCCCATTCTGACACTGTCTAGCTCTCCAGTTCAAAATGCCACTTAGCACCTTGATTTAGGTGCTAATCACATCACCTAAAACCAGTTAAAAGCAGTTCCACTTAACCTTATTTTCTTTGAGTAAAATACTGAACCAAAGCAGTTACAAAAACTAAATATCTTCCATATTAAAAGGGTAACATCAGGTAGAATATCTCAACTTTTTAAATGCAGTTTACTTGACTTTTTCAAAAAAAAAAAGAAAAGAAAACTGACATCAATGAGTTATATATTTTTGAGCTCAAAAGCCCAGCTTTAAAAATAACTTTTTAAAAAAATGTTTTATGCTTGAGTTGACTCCAACAGGTAAAAGGACATGTGAACTTGTTGTGGATTTTTACCGTAATTTAATTATTTAGTCCTAACTTACTTGTTTAACAATTTTTGCTGCATCTGTGTTTCTCCTATAAAATATTTCCTTATATTCATCCATCCAGACTTCTGCAAGGCGAACTTGGTTGCGAGCAATCACCTGAGTGCCTTTTGGAAAGGTATGAGGGCTTTTGCTGCGAAAAACATGTCCAACAACAGAGCAAGGCATAATCTCCAACTGCCCACCACATTGCCACACCTGATAATTAATGATATTTGTTTAAATTTACAGTATTTTAGGAAAATCAAAGTGTTGCTTTTAAGTTCACCTTTAAGATACTAATAAAAACAAAATAAGAGATTTATTGCAGCTTTACAAATAGTCTCTGCTCACTGCCAGTTCAACTTAAGTTCTCAAAGATAAAGAATTATTTTTAAATGGTACAGACAGAAGAGACAAAACAACCCCACATCTTCAGAAATTACTTTAACAAAATAGTGATTTCAGATCTCTCATAAAAGTAAAGTCCACAATTTCTTCTTTTTTTTTTTTGCAAAAATTATGCAAGCTCTCTAGTATCCACAGAAGACCAATGGCTCTTCTGCATTTGACTTCCACAGCAGACTTGGAGTAAGTGAGCCCAGACTCTATTTATCTCTTGTATATTCAATTTTGTGACCAAGAAACAAATTCCAGACAATCGTTATTACCAAAGCACAATCTATTAAACTTGATCATTATAAAAACTTCATACTATTTAGAGATAGAGGGTCAAAAAAACTTATTTGCATTAACTCTAAAATGGCAAATCGCTAAATCAATACCTACTCACTTAAATATCTTGACAGTTTGTTCTGCCATAAATGAAAAATCTAAAAGTCATGTTTAATAATATGTGCTAATATTAGGGCAGTAGTTGTATTCTCTCTCTCTTTCTTTTTTTTTTAAACAAGTGAGAAAGCTTGGTGATATGTTCAGTTCAACAGACTGCTTGAGATCCAACATGTGCTGGGGCTTGGGAATATTTAAATGAATAAAACAAGACCCCTGCCCTTAAGCAGCTCAAACTTGGCCAAGATCATCACTGCCATTATGTGATGAAGCCAGAGCCAAAACTTAAATCTTCCAACTCCTAGTTCAGTTCTTTTTCCACTACATTCCAGCCTAAGTGATAAGAAATGAATGACAAAATCATTGCAGAAAATAAACTCATGAAATCTAATATGTACATGTGGAGATCATCCAAAACCTTTCTTTTATTTCTCATATTAACTTTTAATATGTATAGGGAAAAAAAGCTCGTTTAATCCAAAGAGTTAAGTTCAATGTCCTTTAAAATTATACATAAATGTTTTTCCATTCTGACTCACTTGATAATCAATCAACCAATTTCCTGAAGCACTAGATTTAATTATATTTATCTTGGCTGGAATTCAGTAGCTACAAGTGCATTAATTGGTGTTAATGCCTGGACACAGGCGTTTAACTGATGCTTCTTGTTACACTGGCAGCAATAAATAAATATATTTAGTTACACTTTAAGAGGAAATATATTTATTCTAAAATTTCTAACAATTAAATTTTAGAAAGCACAAAAAGTAAAGACTACATTCATCCATGATAATCTGTATCAGCCAACTAGAAATATATATTTCATTGTTTAGTATGAGCGCTATATTTATAAACTTACTCTGAAAGACATTTCTATATTTTCACCTCCCCAAATTTCCATTTCTTCATCGTAAGTTCCAATATATTCAAAATAGTCTTTTGATATGGAAAAAAGTCCTCCTGCAAAAGTGGGTGTTCTGAAAAATAATCCATTGTCAAACTTTGTTATAAAAACCAAATAAGAAAAAAAAACATATTTTAAGAGCAACTGAATCAAATGTACAAATAAATTAAAGAGAGACGACAATTTCAAGTCTTTATATAGATTAATAAAAACTAAAAATGCTATCTTCAAAGTCAAGTTTTGGGGGATGCGGAGGAAGTACTTTAAGTATCCTTCTCTAGCAGAACAAAATTATTGTGTCTTCTAACCAAACTTAAAAGATTCTCAAGGGAATTCCCTGGTGGTCAGTAGTTAGGACTCCGTGCTTCCACTGCTGGGGACCCGGGTTCGATCCCTGGTAAGGAAACCAAGATTCTGGCCTCACGGCTCGGCCAAAAAAAAAAAAAAGATTCTTAAGTAATGATTATAAGGAAGACATAAGAGCTCACTTAATTCTACTTCCTACTCAGTAACATCATGTATAAACAAGTACATAAATATATAAACGACTTTCCTATTCTTTCCATACAGAATATGTGTACTCTTTATTTTGTTAATGTGAATTACCTTTGCAGAAATTACTGTAAAAAGCAAAGAATGCATACATATTCAAATACTTGAACTGTATATAAGACTTTGAGAGTAATCATCTTACTTAATTGGATAAGTTTCATCCTTCCTTCTTTGCTTCTCATGATCGGGAAGTGACTCCCAGCCAAATGAAAGGCTCCAGTCAAAATTCCCACGGTTGTGGTTACTTCCATAAGGAGAAGGCTTGTTGAATTCGAACGTGTTCAGATCTATGGATGCAATATCTGGGCTCACGACAGCAGTGTAGTTCTCAGCTATTCTGGCCAACAAAGGTTCTAACCAGCCATAGAAACACTCACCTAGAAGGAATACAATTTTAATTAATTCAATGAAAACACTCAGGGTTTTTTTCCTTTTGTGTTTTGGAAGAGGGTTTACAGAGAAATGAGAATAACCAAGTCATTAGTGTTTTGAACATTTATATAGGGGAGATTTCTTAAAGGTTTCTTGTGAGATAAGGGTAGGATGAAAAATATAAGACAAGATTAAGCATAGTTAGGAAATGACTGATTTTTTTAACCTTACAATGGAAGCAAAATGATACTGATATATTTAAGTTTCAGACTGTGTATTTCTCTTTAAAATGGGCTATGAATCAAGGATAACGTTTTGCTGATCCGTACCACCCAGCTCCAGAAGTGTTCTGATTTACTTAAGCTTGTCTCCCTGAGTAAGGTACAGTAACTGAAATCTTCATTTCTCTGACAGGGTCTTAGGAGAAGGCAAGTAAAGGAGTCAGAATATTCTGATGTTAGCAGTTGGAGACAAAGCACCATTCAAACCTGCCCAGCCCTGATGAAAGAGAGTGGAGGAGTGGCATGAAAGGTCTGGGTTCTGGCCCCAGGCCAGGCTGTCTCACATCACACATAGAGTTCAGGAGATGCGGCATGTACAGTGCTACTCAGGGCTTCCCATCATTCCGTGGAGTTTGGCAGTCATGGTCCAGGAGGACCATCAGACACATTTGCCTGGAGGGGAAGAATGCCCAGTCTGACAGTACTGTAATTTTGGACCAGGAGAGGGAATGCTGGCGAAGCAGCCATTTCCTTTTGAAAACACCTCTCCTGGATTACCTGTAGACCTTTCTTAAATGCCCGGTATTAAGAGAATACTGAATGTGAAAGCTCTAAAGAGACCCAAGCAAATCCAAAAGCCCTTCTGTAACAATTAGCGTATGCTCAAAACCATTTGCTTGGTCAAACATAACCTAAAGGCGGGCCAATCCAAAGCTAAACACTCATACAAAGAGTAAAACTCACTAAACTTAGAGCTCGAGGGAATAAGTGACATTTTAGTAATACCTAACATGTACATTAAACATTGACTCTAAAAATACTGTCTAAGTACTTTATTTAAAATCACTGACACTGAAAAAAAATTAAAATACAAAGAAAAAAAAACCCAGCAGCAACAAAAACAAACAAAAACTAACAACATTCATGGGAAAGATACCAGAAGCTGTAAAGGGGCACCCCTCACTTGGCACAAAAAGGAGCGTGTGAATCTTTGGGGGGAAAAGAAAGAACTGAAATATAAAAAGTAAAAGTGTTAGGACTAGGACAAAGTTTAATGATAGGGTTGACTACACTTAAACAAACAAAACTTGCACTCACTTCAAAGTATAGTAATCAAGAATAATAAGGAAAACCACATTTTTTTGACAAAATGAGCATATGAAAAACTCCTAGGCATGCATAACTCGCTGGGGAAGCTGGTCACTGGAGGCCATAAAGTTAAGGAGCCTCAAACAAAAGGACATAAGATCTTTGAATAAGGGAAAGGAATTTCCTACCCAGAGCTGTAATCTGCTTGGGCTGTCACTGCTATAATCACTAGCTGAAAATGATGTTAAAGAAAATGCAATTAGGCATTTAAAGAAAAGGCTTCCTTACCTTTTAAATTAGAGGGAGGGGGAGGGAAAATGTTACAACTATGTCTATACATGTATACTTACAGTGAGCATCTAAAAATGTGAGTGTTTCAGCTGTTGCTACTGTTGCCCCTAGCAACCTTGCAGTGATCAGACCTTTTCGCTCCTTTTGTCTGACTATTTTTACGATAGAAAATTGTTTTATATATTCCTCTAGTTTACCATGCAAGTACTCTGTAAGAAAAAAAAAATCAAGATTAACTCATTTCTAAGTATATTTTCATATATATGAAAGCTAATAAAGAAACCACAGGGCAATGAGTCCTCCACATGCATAATCTTAACAGTTGTACACATCCATCCTTAAGACAAAAATTATATCTTCAACTCTTATTGGAAAACAAAAATTATATACACAGATCTTAACTTTTGAACGATTATAATGCGTGACATTACCACACATAGTTATCCTGCCCATGTCATATCAGTAAACACAATGTGTTTGGGGGGGGAGACTTCCAAAGGAATAGACCCCAGGAGTTAAGAAGACTCATTTAGAGGCCAGAGAAAAGGGACAAAAGAGTGAAAGAAACTGAATTTGGCCAAAAAGATATTTGATTCTTATTTAAATTGGCATTTAAATCTGCAAATGTATAGAAAAATGTCAAGTATCAATAAATTCTCTGATATTTAGGCAGTGGTCAAAATAATTTAAGACCAAAATCTTGAGAGAAAGATGAGTAGGAAAATCCAGGGCTACAGCAGTTTGGGAATATTTCTACAAAGAGTCAGCAAAAAATTTTTGAAAGCTCTAGAGTCTCCTGACACAGAATTTTTTCCAGTAAAAATATGAAGGAAGAAAAGAGTATGTAAATCAGGAATGAGGTTAGAAACAGGCAAAATTTTAGTCATGGGTGTGTATAATTTAAGATACTCAATATTCCAATTTGGATGACATACATACTAAGCAAGAGTTAAAATATCAGGTAAAAGAAAAACACATCAATCAAGTCAGTCAAGTGTTGTCCATATTTTTAAACAACGTCTTAAGCCTGCTTGTTCACCATTGAATTCTTGACTCTTTGTTGAGTATATAATGCAGTTCTTCAAGTGGCCTTCTTGGACCCATAGCACAGACTCAAAAAAGATTTGGGAATATTGAGAACGCCAGCAAACATCCTGGGTAGATGTTTGCTTTTGCCAGATTTCAGAAGCAATTGCAGGTGACTTTGACTTTATCTGTAATTATATATTTTTAAAAATTCTCCAGTGGTGCAGATAAGAGAGTTGCTTACTTAAAGCTTAAGCATTCATGAAGGAGGTAAGAGTCCAGGAATAACTTTTGTGGAAAAATCGTCTCAGAGTAACAGATTAACTTTTTTAACACCTTCTAAGTACCTCAGAATTAATACTCTGAAAGACAAGTAGGACTGTAATTTGTCTTAAAAATATAATCATAGCTATTTCTGCTTTAATCATAGACTTATAGAGCAGCAACTTATAAAATAGAAACATTTTAAAGGTCTTAATGGGAGTTGATTTTTAAAACGGAGTCACTACAGATTCCTTCAATAAACCCTCCCACTGTCCACATGTTAAGAAATTTTTATTCACCCACAACTTCTGAACTTCCTATAAATTCTTACCTGCCCTTTAAATTTAGCCCCCATCCACACCCTAATTTTATGAAGTTAAAAACACAAAGCCATGAAATCAGATTTCCTGGGTTTGATTTATAGCACCATTACTTTTAGCTATGTGACCTTGGGCAAGTTATTTTACCTTACTGTACCTTGGTTTCTTTACCTATAAAGTGAGATAATAGAAAAAATGGGGCTAATAGGACTAACCCTCACAGGGAATTGTTAGGAGGATACAATGAAAGATTATTGTACAAATAAAACATTTAAGACAAGGGCTAACTAGCACATGTTCTATGCTCTGAAAATCTTAATTATATTTTGTTTGCTATCATTGGGATTTAGCTATCTGTTAATTGATTACCTACATATTTAGGCTGCTTTTCCTTAAGCAAATTGAAGTCAGGGACTATGGTTTCTACTGCACAAGCTCTTCTATGGTAATTAGGGACACATTTTCCACAGTGGGGAACTCATTAGATAGTTCTTTGACTGATTCAATAAGACAAATTACACTACTATTCAAAGATAGCCCTCGCCAAGAAAACTTTTCCAAATCTATTGTTGATTGCTATAAAGAATTATAAAAAATACTCAGACCCTTTGACCAAGCAGTCCTACCTCTCCTAACTTATCTAAGGATATAATTCAAAAACAAAGGAAAATAACATAAGCACAAGGATATTTATTGTAGTATTACATATAGTAAGGCTAAGGGGTAAATAAAAGTGAATGGTTAAGTAAAATGTATCTAGTCCATTTTTGTCATTAAAACTAAAGTTTTGAAGGTAACAGAAACAGGCTAATAATGTTACATGAAAATGTCAGATTTCAAAACTAGATTTCTGACATGGATATAATTAGATAAACATTATATGTTTATGTAGACAGTGATTAGGAAAGAAAAGGAAAAGATTAAAATGGTTGAAACATTAGGTTAAAAATGTTATGCTTTATTCACTTACAACCACGTCTAAAGTCTGGATACATCTTATAATTAATTGATGACATGTCACCTAATAGGTAGTGGGGTTTTTTTTCTCACGGTCTGTAAAGTAATGATCTACCTTACGGTAGATGGTGCTTTGGATTTGATGGGAGAGTGTTATCCTCAGTTTACAGATATAAGGAAACTGCTCATTAGTGCTGGAGCTAGAATTTGACTTTAAGGAATCTAGTTCCAAACTTGGGCTCATTCAGGAATAAATTTTGCAATCATTGAAATAATCTGTATCTGTTTGGTACTTAAAATACTTGTAATGTTTGAAAACTCAGCAAATTATAGTATTTGTCTGATTATCCTTGTGAGTCCAATTTAAAATGTGTAACTTAGCAACTGATTATTGACATAAAATTAAGTGAAAATTCATTAAAGATTTTGGCTAGCTTTGTAAATGGTATTGGAATATTTAAAAGCACCAAAATAAAACAGGATGTGGTAGCTCTTCAGTAATTTTTAACTACTCTTTGATATTATTTATTAATTAATATATTATTTATATTAATTCTTCTAATCTTTAAAACAACCCTAGGAGTTATGTACTACTTATGTATTCCCTCATTTCTAAGCTATATAATTATATACTTCTTACAAGCAATGACATGTTCGTTTAATTGGCTGTAAGGGTCTTTTATTCTACTGGTATGTAAACTAATGATGCATTATACAATAAGTTTAATGAAATATGGCATTTCCCCCATTTTACAGATAACGAAACTGAGGTATAGGGGGGTTAAGTAACTTTCCCAAGTTACATAGCTGGTTAGGACCAGAACTGGGATTCAAATCAAGGCAGCCTAACTCAAGGCTCAAGTGTGTGCTCTTAACCACTATGTCTTACAATAAAAGTCTCACATTGAGGACTACAAAGTTATAAATAATGGTGTTTCACACATTTCTGAACTCCAAAATATTTGAATATGGACTTCCTTGGATTCTCCCTTCATCCATCATATATAGCATCCAAGACACTATATTCAAGATCTGAGGTGGCATACAGAGAGTACAATATACCCAAATAGACTTTGGACAACGCCACATGGATTTACTCAGGAAACAATCTAATTTGCATGTGTTTTCTTACCATCTATGCTAGCATCATCCACCAAAATGATCTCCTTCAGCAATATGGCAGGTGAAGAGTAGAGCACGCTGTGGACAGTTCTAAGCAGCGTGGACCATGCTTCATTATGAAAAACTATTATGACACTGGTGGTAGGCAGGGGAGGACAGCGCTTAAATTTTTGTTCAATACATCTAGAAAAAGTCAAAGTAGAAGAACAATTATGAATTTTATTACTTTATTTCACAGCTCTACCATTACTAAATTATCATTATTTAAACCTTTAAAACAATAGAAATGATAGTGGATACTTTATTTTTATGTAAGATGATCTTAATGCTATATAAAGGCAAATAGATCAAAACAAAATTTCTTACAAATAGACCACTCACCCAGAGATCATGTCCACTGATATGGAGCACATGTCACGAATTAAAACATGCTTTATTGTAAGCTTTCTCCATAATATAATTTTAAATACAAATAATATTTTAAATAAGAAAAATAACCTAGAAGTGAGACAACCTGTAAAAATAGCAAATACTTGTAACTGCTCAAATACAAACCAAGTTTTTTTCTTTCCTTGTAGAAATCATGCATTTTTCTTAACATGTGAAATTTTTAATCATTAAATGAATATTCATCTTTGTAGAGATTACCTTAAATTAGATACTTTCCTAGGAATGTAATATTTTCTAAGTTTAATCAATTTCCTTAACCTGTAACTGAACCAAAAGGGGAAAAAATTGCTTACTATAAAGCCTATTTCCTTCAGCAAAAACTTAAGTACCTACCATATGTAACATGCCATGCTGTGTTAAAGATTTTGCTCCAGTAAGGAGAGAGACCCTAAATAGTTTTTGACTGATTAGTGGTATTACTCATTCACTAAAAACTTTAGTTATAAATTTATCTTGAATTCATTTTGAGAGCAATGTCATCCTCAATGAAAATAATCTTCATATGAAGCCATTGGGGTGTGTGTGGGTCTGTACAATCTCCAGCCTTTGAGAATGGAGATGACCACAGTCCCTCACCTGCTGAGCTGAGGTGAGGATCAAATGAAATAACATATAGGAGAGGGCTTCAAAACACTGTAAAATCAAACAGAGTGAAGCTGGGACATAAAACATGTGTGGTCTATGGTAAAGATAAATAAGTAAAATAACTGGATCTTTGATAACCATAAATGGTTGTACAATTTTAGACAACAGATTATAAAATCCTCCTACACAGTCAAAAGCCACTATAAGTAGTGTGTGAACAATCAAACAGTGCTGTTCAAACCCAAAGATAAGGAAGTAAATCATTCACTCATGGAGATACGAGCCCAGCACACTTTGGTTGCCCTGCCAGGGCCAATGGGGAAACCAGAGCCCCCAGAATGGTACTAGAGGCCTGGGAAAGCCAGCCTAAAAGAGATATTCTACAAACTCTCATTAATTACTACTTTTACAGCCATACCTCAGTATGAATGTGTTTCAAATCCTTTCCAGAGAGGACGTCTTTAGGTTGAAATATTTGTAGTGATAAGAAAGGAATTAAATTCGGGATAAAATATTGAGAGGGTGTCAACACCACTGAGCAGGAAAAGAGGAGGAAGGTGAAACTGATTTTGCTCTCTAGGACCATCATGATTTTAAAGTGTTAACATACATGCATAGCTAGAAGAAAATAATCACATTCATCCTCACTGGTAGATGAAAGCAAATGATTTATTCTAAAGTGAATTTTGGATAAACGATCAATTAAAAATGAAGTCCAAACACAAACTACCTATTTATCTATCTTCGAGTTAAAATTACACGGAAACAAATGACTAAATATAAGCTTGTATTTTTAATACATAAAGTCTTATAAGCCAACATAAAAGTATAAGTAAAAATTATGAAAAACTCCATACTATAGTATTTCTTTTTTAGGAAAAAACTTTATAATTTTGTCTTATAAGCACTTTGGGGAGGGAGTTTTGGGATTTAAAAAAAATTTTTCCTGTATTTACTTGCCACATGATTAATTAATATAGTATTAATATAGAATTATAAAAAGGTTTTGAAGATTTAAAGTATGACACTTTACAAAAATTCACACTAATAAAGTGTTATCTCTTTAATCTCACAAGGCTTTCCCTCAGTTTAAGCAAGGATTTATTTGCTTAACTGATAAGTACTAATATCAAGTAAAAGTGTCATGTTATATCATCAATGCAAGTGACAATAAAATTTCACAGTATGATTTCATAAACCCCATTTATTTTGAAACAATTAGCATGCTCAACTTATGTTTAAAAGTTGTTTCACATGTCATTTAAAGTAGTGAAATTCAAATAACTTGCCAAAGTGATTACAGATCCCCAGTCAAACCATTTGAAAAATTTGGCATATAGAAATGTGCTTAAATTATCAGTCACAAGACCATCTGGCTTTGGGAGAAATGATCTATATTTCTAATGAGCATGTAAAAGATTAGCAGTTCTTCAGAAAATGTGTTCCTTGATGATATAAGTTAAATTTAAAGTATGAAAGTATTAAATCTTCACAGTTCTAGGTACACATTCCTGGCCAAAAAAAAAGGTTCTTTGTGTGCTTAGCTATCTTGCACTTACATATTGATTATCATTATTGAATATTACTGCAGTTTCTCAAAGCTATATTGGAGAAAAGGCTTATCCTGAGCTCCCTTTGTCATGTCAAAGAATAAAAATCATGCTTCTTGATTTGTGATGGGGATTGCTTTTCAATCAAGACCGCTCCCAAAATCAGTAAAGGGCCATATTGCATTTTAACCTATTAGCATAAAAAAGGAACTATACTATGCCCTGTCAGAACAACCAGAATATTTTACATTCGTTTCTTCACACATTCATTTAAAATGATGAGCAATTTAACCTTGAATCACACAGATTAGAATAGAGCAACAGAAATCTAATCTACACAGCTTCAATATTGAGGATGGAGCAGGTATTCATGATCATAAACCTAGAAAAATATGAAGGAAGCAATAGACCTAAGTCTACTAAAGTACTTTTCTTCAGGTTCACTTATAAATTTAATTCTCTTATAACTAGAAAGTGAAATATGTAAGCACTGTTTGCTTACAGTTTGTCTATCTTGCACTTTTAACAAATCTACAGATTGTTTGAAAGTGCTGAAATTCATTTTAGCTATTTCAGTTCAAATAGAGCATTTGAACACTACCTCAAAGATAACAAGATGGTTAACTAAGTACAAAGAGACAGCACAGTAGAATCGGGGGCTGGGGGGGATTTTAATCAAAATACTGTATATTTGAGATAAACATGTAAACAAAGTAACAATGAAAAGCAATCTTGGCCTCTCAGAAGCGAAAGGGAGAAAACTCTATAAATACAAGAGCTTATTCAACAAAACTCCAGAGAAAGAATCAGAGTTGAATTAGTAATTAAAACAATACTGTCTCTTAAAAGAAAGGTTACAAAACACAGGACATTCTGTAATATAGTTATAGCACTAAAAGTAGCCACAAAGTCTATGACTTAGCTCATAAACTATCATAGCTCCAAAATCTTGGCACATTTTTTAATATTTCTATTCTATAGCAATACACAGAAGAACAGAAACAACTCCATCTCCCACATTTCCCATAAAATCCACCCCATATTTCCTCCTTAATGGATGAGAAAACTAAAGCATTTAAGAATAAAGGATTTCCTTGTGGTTCTATAGAGGTCAGATCTAGAATTCAGTTCTCTAATTTCTAAGATGATAATTTTTCACATCTGCAATGCCTCACTAAACACAGATATAGAAATCTAGCCTCAATAACAATAAGCAAAAAATAATTAAGACAGGTTAAATAAATGGTATTTGCCGATTCTTTGCCTCAAAGTGGCTAAAGAACAAGCAACTTCCTTAACTAATGCCCCTCCCCTGAAAACACTCCTGATAAACACTAAACAATGAATATTCTTCAACGTACTCAGGAGGTCGAGTGTCTGGTCCAAGATCTCGGTGTAAAGAAATCCTGTCACTTGCAAAAGCATTAAAACAGTGTTTTGCTTCTCCACGTTCTTTTTCCTTCTGCTCTTCAATACTTAAATTGGTTGTCTTGAATGCTTTGCCAGAAGCACCAGGTGCATTAGAATCCTGAGGTGGGCGGTCAAGAACGGGTTTCAATTCTGCTGCTGTATAATATCCTTGCAAACAGGGTCTCTCACCAGCATCAATGTTTTGCCTGACAGGTGCTCCTATTTGCATTTTTGGCATTGCATCTTTAATATTGTTTACAGCTTCTAGCATTAAATCAAACATCTTGTTTTTGTTTTTCATGTTTCTTTCCATCCTTGATTCCTCTTTGGAATATTGAACACTTACTTCTCTTTGCATTAAAATCAAAAATATTATAAAGAAAAAAACTACTGCACCAAGCTTCCAGAACTTTTTATGGTAATGTCTTTTAAGATGTAGTTTTACTAGTCGTTTTAGGTGAGCCATTCTGACATTAAAAGCTTGTCACTTGACAAATAACAGTTACAGTTTCCTCTGTTACGTATATTTTTTATCATAGATTTGCTGGCAAGAAGGTTTCCTTAAATTGCAATACCTATAAACAGAAATGACAGATTAGTAGCTATTCATTCCTATAGGCATGGTTCACTTCATTCACTCAGCCAACAACTGAACATAAGCTATAAACAATGTACTCTTATGGTTAATAACAATACAAAGATATCTTGCCCTCAAGAAAATTACACTTTTGGAAGAACACAGTTGCTATCATTAACTATAATCTATTGGGGTTATGAAATATTAGAGACTTCTCTCCAGTAAAAAATACATTGTTAACTCTGCCTAATATCTGCCATGTAATATACATAAATGAGTTTTATAAATATATTTTGAGTTTTTTAAAAAAAATCTTAGCTCAATAACCAAGGGGCTATAGAACTTCATTAAGCTGATTGTAAAGAAAGGGGTAATCCATAAGAAAGCAAAGGTACACTGACAGGTACTGTCAGGCATACATCTAAAACTGTGGCTTTTAAGAAGTTCACCATCAACCTATGAACTTCAACTAAATCAATTAAGATGATAAAGCAGCTTCATCACCAAGTAAACTGGCATTCTCCCAAATTTGCTCACCTGATAGCACTTGTTGAGTTTAACAGAACCAATAAAGACTGGAAAATTAAGATAATGTGTTATTATATAACAGCTATTTTCAATAGCTCACACAAATACAAAAAAAAAGTAAGAAATAGAAAAAAAAGTGGCATTGAGCATCACTTGGAATTGTCTCTAAAGAGGCAATAGAGATCATTAAGTTATAAAAGCAGTATCTGGTGTGACAAAATGCTGCTTGCAGTTGATCCTAAGAACAGAGCAGCATGTTTACCAAACCCTAGTATGGGCCATCAGGAGCAAAAGAAACAAAAAGTAAAAGAGGACATTCACTACTGCCTGAATCACAGTGAAGACGGACTTTCTTCATGATGCCTAAAAAAACGTAATGTGAAGGGTTCAGTACATGATTACATACCATGCACCATTATAGTCAGTCAAGTAATTAGCAGAGACAAAAGGGCAAGGAAAATGCCTTTGCTCCCTAACCCTAAACACATTTTAAGGAAAATGTCCTTTAGAGGAGTAAAAATTAACACTTTATTTAACTTCTTTTCCAAAGTTATCACTAAATTTAAAATAAGAAAACCAAGTTCTGAGATGGATTCTCTGGTCTTTAGCAAAAAATTTGAAGCTGAATAAACAAAATAGGCAGAACTTGAAAACTTAGTTCTACATACTATTTCTAATTGGACTGCTCTATATGTTTTCAGTACAGACTGGACACTTTGGTTCCAACAGAGACCTCATTTATGATGTTTTGCCCATAAAAATGAGATTTCAATATTTCTGAGCTTTTGTTGCTTCAAGAGCCTCATGTAAGGATTAAAGTGACCTCTTAAGATTTTAACATCATTTTAAGATATAATGTAAGGAGTTTCGGACCACACAATTGTGGTTATATCATTTCCTACGTGTCAAATGTTGTGCTAGGCTATGGTTATGAAGGTACCTTAAAGGTAAGCTTCAAGGAGCAGAGGCCAGTATGAACGATGGCACTTCAACAGGCAACCACAAAGCTGCGTGATATGATGGAGACTATGAAAGCACATGGAGGATACGGAGAAATGTTAGGGAAAATTTCCCAGCAATGACACCATAGAGCAGAATCTTGACAGATAAGCAATTTTTAGGCTGGTGGACAAGAGAGAGGAGAGAGAGGGAATGGTAGACGCAAAGGCACACTGCAAGAAAAGATGTGGTCAATCCTTGGGTACAGCAGAAGTGGAGGGCACAGGCAGGAAAGGGCAGGAGCTGAGGCTGGAAGGTCAGTTAAAGACCAGCTCACACAGTGAATTTGGAATCTACCAATTTTGTCCTGAATGAATAGAATGGGACATACTGAATGATTTTAAGGAAGGATTGTAATCATATTTATGTTTTAGAAAAATCACAGGTTCCTCGGCCCCAGTAAAGGTAATGTATACCAAAGAGTTGAGGGGAGCAGGAAGGATGGAGAGGGCTGACTCAAGAGAGTCCAAGAAATGAGATCGAATAGGACTTGGTGAGAGAAAGAGAAGAATGGGAGGTGGATGGGTAGAGTGATGACATTGACAAAGGCAGGGAATATAGGAAGAAAGATTTGGGATGGGATGTTCAGTTTTGGTCATGACAAATTTAAGGTGCTGGTACGGTTTCCAAGGTGAGTTCCCATGAGCAAAAACATACATAGGACTGAAAATTAGGGAAAAGCTCTGTGCTAAAGATGAACTTTGACAGTCTTGGGGTACAAAAGAGTTCACCTACAGTATATAAAGTAAAAAGGCCAGAGAAACAGCTACAATTAAGGGTTAGGGGAGGAAAAAAGAGAAACTGGAAAGAAAGAGCAAAAGGAATGAGAAAACAAAACAAAGGAGAATCAAGGGAGAATAGATTGTCAGATAATGTATCCATGTCAAGTGGATACAATCTACATCTTACCCTTGAGAGATGTTAATTGTTTGACAGTGGTTGATCTTTAAAAGTAAACTTCAGGAGACCTGGTCCAATGGGCTTTAGTGCAAACCAGAAATGAACTTTGGCAGAGAATCCAATAGGCTAGTTGTAGTCATGCCCCCAAGATCCTAGGGCTTAGGATTCAGGACACTTTCAGACTAACGGGGCAACAATGATCTAAGAGGTTCCAGGGAGCTAAGGATGGCCAAAATGTTGAGTTTTCATAGGTTAATGGTTTCCCAACCTATGAAATACAACCTGATCACCTTTCTCTCTTCTAATGGCCTCATTAGTTCCACCCTTCTTTCTAATTCCCCATCCTACCCACAAATATGATTTCTGGCATAAAATATTCATGCTTGACAACAGATAAATAGATATAAATTAACCTTTGTTCATCCTCCTTTCTGTCTCTGAGACAACCATCAAAAATCCCCTTCTCCAGTGCTATTTAGTGATACTAAATTTCCTCAGTAGCCAGGATAAGCTAGATTAGGAATTTGAGAAGGAATGAGCTGGTCTCCTTAGAATGTTTTAACACAACATAGAACAGGAAAGAGTCCCAGGAAAGTATAGAGTAGAAGGAGATGACGGAACGAGAGCTTTCTCTTTTTTAAAAAAAATTAACTAATTTATTTATTTATTGGCTGCATTGGGTCTTCATTGCTGCGCGAGGGCTTTCTCTAGTTGCAGCAAGCTGGGGTTACTCTTCGTTGCGGTGTGTGGGCTTCTCATTGCGGTGGCTTCTCTTTGTTGCAGAGCACATGCTCTAGGGCACGCGGGCTTCAGTAGTTGTGGCTTGTGGGCTCTAGAGCGCAGGCTCAGTAGTTGTGGCTCATGGGCTTAGTTGCTCCACGGCTTGTGGGATCTTCCTGGACCAGGGATCTAACCCATGTTCCCTGCATTGGCAGGCAGATTCTTAACCACTGCGCCACCAGGGAAGCCCCAGAATGAGATCCTTCTACAGTAGTGATGGGTTTTCCAAAACATTTTATGCCAGAAATCATATCTGTGGGTAGGATGGGGAATTGGAAAGAAGGATTGAATTAATGAGGCCAGTGGAAGAGAGTTCTTTTTTAAGGATGCATTATAAACTAGAGGAGTTCATCAATAGGGTAATAATCCTACACTGTGTGCATGTTTATCTATTTAAGGGAGTCACTCAGTTAGGTTTTTTTTTTTTTAAGTCTGTTATTTATTTATTTATTTATTGTTTGTTTGTTTTTGGCTGTGTTGGGTCTTCGTTTCTGTGCGACGGCTTTCTCTAGTTGCGGCAAGCAGGGGCCACTATTCATCACGGTGCGCGGGCCTCTAACTATCGTGGCCTCTCTTGTTGCGGAGCACAGGCTCCAGATGCGCAGGCTCAGTAGTTGTGGCTCACGGGCCTAGTTGCTCTGCGGCATGTGGGATCTTCCCAGACCAGGGCTCGAACCCGTGTCCCCTGCATTGGCAGGCAGATTCTCAACCACTGTGCCACCAGGGAAGCTCTCAGTTAGGTTTTAGTATAGGATATCTCTAATGAGAGAGTCAAGACAAGCTCATAAAGGACATGAATAGTATCTCCCTTACTCATGGTTGTTTTTTTTGGCACTTACCACAATGTTGGTGACGTAATGGGTACCCAATAAATGTTTGTTGACTAGAAAAGGGATAAAAGAAGACCAAGATTTCATTTACTATCAGAAATAACAGAAATAGTTAACTTTTGTTAAATGTTGATTAGGTCCCTGATACTTTAACACTTACTACATAAGTTCTCTTTTAGTCTTTCCAACAATCTTGCAAAGTTTATGTTATTCCCATTTTACTGACAAACACTGAGAGCCAAATAGATTGAGTGGCTTGGCCAAGGTCATTCAGTTTAAGTGGAAGACCAGCATTTCCCCAACTGTATTCCAACTCAGGTCTGATGTAAAGTCCTGAGATTTTCACTGAAGTTGTCTGAAGTAAGGTCTTTATAAAGGAGTCAAGAATCGATGCTATAAATGTAAGGAAGTAAGGGGAAAACCTAGGAGAAAAAAACTACAGATAGCCTCACATCACCTCAAGTGAGGTTTTCTGGACAAATGAGTTAAAAAAAAAAAAACTATTTTCAGAGCATGTTTTTGGAAATAAAGATCGAGGAGGATGAGACTGTAGATTTTGACAATGGCAGGTTAAAAACTGAGACTGCTTAGTGGTAGAATCTACTAAAGTAGGAACATGATGCTTTGCTTTTTTCAGATTATTTCTAAGGGAATAATTTTCTTTTATTGATTGCTGATCAGTTGAAGATTCCAACATAGATCCCCCAGGGACTGTGTATGGCTTTTCTTTGCTGCTAATGTACAATATCAGCCTTCCATTAATGATAAATTACACTCAACATTAAGCATCTCCATCAGTGGTCTTCAACTCTGGATACACATGAACAGAAAGCTCTTTAAAACTGCAGTGCCTTAGGCCCCATCTCTACAGAATTCGATTTTATTTATTTTTATTATTTATTTATTCATTTATTTTTGACAATCGTGGCTTTTATTGAGAGGAAGGAACTCCAGCTGTTTGGATCACTATGTATTATTAAAAAGAGACTTCTTAAAACTTTTTTATAGCTTTACTGAAGTGTACATGATGCACAAGTTGTACACATTTAAAGTATATAATTATTTTTGTTGTTCTAGGGATGGGGCTTAGGCCCTGCTTTTGTTGTTATTTTCAACTCTCCATATAATTCTAAAGGGTGGCAAGGGTTAAGCATCACTCGTTCAGGTAACAGGACTTTGGGCAAAATTAGCACCTGATAAGAAAAGGACTGCATCTGGATCTAGAGACTGTCATACAGAGTGAAGTAAGTCAGAAAGAGAAAAACAAATATCGTATATTAACGCATGTATGTGAAACCTAGAAAGGTGCTACAGATGAACCGGTTTGCAGGGCAGAAATTGAGACACAGATGTAGAGAACAAACGTATGGACACCAAGGAGGGAAAGCAGTGGGGGGTGGGGGTGGTGGTGTGATGAATTGGGCGATTGGGATTGACATGTATATACTGATGTGTATAAAATGGATGACTAATAAGAAACTGCCGTATAAAAAGAAAATAAAAATTAAAAAAAGAAAGAAAAGGACTGCATCTAACCAAAGGCAACCACATTATTAATTTCTAATACTCCAAAGACAGGTTTTCAAAATAAACTCTTGATGTAAATTAAGCAAGTTATTTTGACACGGAGGGATAAGATAAAAAATCCAAAGCAAGAATGAACCAAGGATTCCTGAAAAGTCTAGGGGATTAACTGCTGATATAAATGAGGCATTGAGGTTATATTCCAAATTATGATGTTGTAAAATCATTTTTAAAATATTTTATTCCCATCATAAACATGGAAAAACTGAGACTCTGAACAATAAAAGACATAATCTGAATTAATTAATTAATGAGATAATCCTAATTAATTAACTAGGATTCTTTATTTCTATTCCTGGGAATAATACCATGTTCCTAGACCACACTACTTGCCAAACTTGAAGACCAATATAAAAACAGCAGAAAGAGAAAAACAAATACCATATGCTAACACATATATATGAATCTAAAAAAAAAATGGGCATGAAGAACCTAGGGGCAGGATGGGAATAAAGACACAGACCTACTAGAGAATGGACTTGAGGACAGGGGGAGGGGGAAGGGTAAGCTGGGACAAAGTGAGAGAGTGGCATGGACATATATACACTACCAAATGTAAAACCGATAGCTAGTGGGAAGCAGCCGCATAGCACAGGGAGATCAACTGGGTGCTTTGTGACCACCTAGAGGCGTGGGATAGGGAGGGTTGGAGGGAGGGAGACGCAAGGGGGAAGAGATATGGGGATATATGTATATGTATAGCTGATTCACTTTGTTATAAAGCAGAAACTAACACACCATTGTAAAGCAATTACACTCCAATAAAGATGTTAAAAAGAAGAAAAAAAACAGCCAGCGAAACAAAGCAAATCTCTCTAAAACCAACTTCTAATTGGATTATTAAGTTTGAGAATTAAAAGAAAAAACTCAGCACAACAGCAAGCTCAGGATATTTGCACATTAGAAATGTTGTATTTGCACATTAGAAATGATTAGCAGACAAAGGGTTTGTTCCTCTTGTACTCTTTCTAAAATCTTTAAACACACCTATCCAAAATGGTCAATTGCTAATTATAAAAGATCACATTCGCAGAAGAAGAGAAGGGAATACCATGAAATAGTTGTTTAAAACTAGAAAAAAAAATTAAAATTCGGAGATTTTCTAAATTCCAAATCCCTATAAATGTCTAATGTTAGAAAAAAATTAAAATTCAGAGAACTTCTGGTCTTAAAAAATATTAATCTATATCTTAGTATATATGTAGACATTACAAAAAGGCATTAATAATAAATAAAGATATCCACAAAATGATACTTTGAAAGGTTAAAACAATATGCACAATTCTAACAGTCTGTGGGACTGGGTTAAAATCAGTGAATTGTTCTCAGGAGTAAAAATATGCTTCCATCTGAACAGAAAAAAAACAAAATCTCATAAATTAAAATAATATAACTACAAAACTGTGCTTCCAGGTATCTGGACCATGGCTTCTTAAACTATGATGTGGCAATAAATCATCTGCGGATATTGTTTAAATGAAGATTCAGGTGGGAAAACATCAAGATAAGATCCATCATCCATCATTATAGTCATGATTGTCCCTTCACGTGAAAAAGCACACACTGCAAGATTAGTTGTTAGTTTAATTTTTAAATTCCACCTAAAAAAATCTTCTAAAGCAGTGAAACGTAGAACTTAATAACTGCACATGAGAGTAACATTTACTAAAATAAGCGGACAGTGGTTCTCTCCATTTCTTGTTTCTGTGTTTGTGACAATAAACCTTTACAACTCCAGGGATTTAAGGTCTGGTTCCAGTTGAATTTAATTGGCACAAAGCCTAATTGTTATGTGAGACTTGTTTACAACTTGAGTTAAAGCATGCTGTAAAGAGTTAAGAATAACTACACAAAGCAAGAAATTACAAAATTACACCCTCAAATCACAGTGTAGATTGTAGATTAACAAAAGTACACTACTGTGAATTAATACTCATTGGGTCTTTCCTATGTATTATCATCTGGATTTTCTAACTGAATTTAAAGACAAAACAAAACAAAACTTGCCCTGATAATAAACCCTTAAGTGCTTGGGCAGAAATTTTAAGTGCCCCTCATCTGCTGGTGAAAATGTTAGGGAATGGAGCAGTGGTAGGAAGTCATTTCTGTTTGTATTTATTGGTGGGATCAAATTTCATGGTGATTTGCTACTGTGGTTTGTTAGTTTTGATTATGTTTTAGTCCACGTTCACATCCTCGCCAACAATTCTGAGAGGAAGTAACTTCCGGATGTATGACAAGTGACAGACACTGATGCAAGGCAAACCGCATTGAGAAAGCCACACGCAGCAGACATACCTCAAAGATCCCAGCTAAAGATCGAGTAAAGCTGCTCTGGGTGGCTGGAAAATGCCACCAGCAGCCAACTAAATGCATGAAATTGTCATAAAGTAGGATGACTTTTGTCATAAAGTAGGACGACTTCTGAACCTAGGTATCTTCAGGTTATGAGACAAAAAACCTAGTGACAGATTTGACTTCCAGCAACTGTAAGGCACAGGTTAATAAGGAAAAGGGCATGGTCTGACATCCAACTTCTCGGCCACACCTGGTCAGATAAATATCTCCATTAACTTTATCTTAGGTGAAAGGCTGTAGACAGGATCTTGATTTGTGGACCAGACAATCTATCTTTACAGTTTGGAACAAACAAGTAATTACAGAGCTACACTTACCCATGGGGGTAACAGGGTAGGTGGGGAGGGAGGCTCACATACTATCTCCTGCCACATCTGCACCTATGAATGAATTTCACATAACACATAAAAGATATACTATATTATTTACAGCATACTAGAGGGTAGAGGAATTTTTCCTCTATTGGAGTGATTCCAGGGGTTCCACAGATTGTCCACTTAACTGATTTTTCCCCCAGGCAGAAGCACTGCATTTTGAAAGATCTGTCCGTCTAACTATTTACCTTGAAACATAGTTGATGGCTTTGGGATTAGCCATCCCCAAGAAACTACATAGTGATTTGAACAAGGAAAGTTTTATCTACTATTAAGAGAGCACTGGAGTAACAGGGCATTAGCTAGTAAGAGTTAACAGGAATGCTAAAGAACACAGGAGTGGTAGATGTAAGGGGCAACCGCCACCTCTAAGGCTGAGATGAAGACCCAAGGAAGAACCATCCCCTCTTGAGGGCTGAGATCCAGAGATCTTAATGGAGATGGCAGAGCACTGGCTCCCGGATGGTGGAAGAGTCACAGAGATGCCTCACTGGTGATACTCCCTCTGGATCCTGGAAGAAGCCATTCAGAGAGAGGTGTCAAACCCTGGAACTTGCTAGGTGCTGAGGAAAACTGCTGGCTGCTGATGGAGTTGAAAAGCTGTCCTCTGTAGGAGTCTAGTGCACTTTCATGTGCATCTTGGGCCAGTGTAGCTCCAGGCTGGTACCTGAGATAAAAGCTGGGCAGTGGGCTCCCTAGACACCCAGTGCTGTGGGGTTCCCAGTGCGTACATGCGTAGGGCTAAAGAAAGTGTATGGGGAGCGGTGACCTCAGCTGGGAATAGGTCCATGATGTCTGTGGCTCCAGCCAGTACACAAGTCAATCTCTGGAGAAAGTGCAGGGGGCAAGAAGGTGCCAACTCCAGAGAAAGCTGTGCCATGCAGTTACCTAGCACTGGAGAAAACCATGTGGGGCAGTAGAGGAAAAGTATGCCCAGCAAGAACCTGGCTAGTGAGCCACCCTGAAACCAGGAAGAGAAGCTCCTTCTACCTTCAGTGTCCCTCCAGTGTCCTCTACTGAAAAGGCTCAGGAGAAATATTTACAGGGCCCAGCTCCATCATTACAAGCAGGCAAACAGAATGACTTTGGAGCTGAGAGAAAATAAATTGATAAGCAGCACAGTCTGCCCTTTTGATGACTCAGCCTCTCTGCCACACATCCGAACTCCTGGACAATAACAACGTAATTGTTATTTACTATCTCCTGCCACATCTACACCTATGAATGAATTTATATTCCACCTAACAAGATGCAAGCATCCTTCTCACCAGTGAAGGGGAGACCTCAAAATGAGGAGACACAGAGCGCCAACAGCCATTGTATGCATTGTTGTGACTATGTGAATTACTTCTCAAATTCTGTCACAGTCCCACCTAATATTCTGTCACCTAAAGACTAAACTGTAACCTCTAACAACTTCTATGTAATATTTTTTTAAAAAGAAAATGGGGGGACTTCCCTGGTGGTCCAGTGGTTAAGAATCCGCCTGCCAATGCAGGGGACATGGGTTTGAGCCCTGGTCCGGGAAGATCCCACGTGTCACGGGGCAACTAAGCCCGTGCGCCACAACTTCTGAGTCCGCGCTCTAGAGCCCGCGAACTGCAACTACTGAAGCCTGCGCGCCTAGAGCACGTGCTCGCAACAAGAGAAGCCACCTCAATGAGAAGCCTGTGCACCGCAACAAAGAGTAGCCCCTGCTCGCCACAACTAGAGAAAGCCTGCGTGCAGCAACAAAGACCCAGTGCAGCCAAAAAAAAGAAAGAAAATGGGAAGAAAAGAATAAAATTAGTAGCATATACAAATAAACACATACATATAAAAAGCAAAGGAAAAATGTGCAAAGCTACTACAATCCTCATTTATCTAATTGGCCACAAGGCCGTAACTGATATCTATGTCTTCTTTCTTCCACTACGCATTCTGAATTTACCCTGTCCTCAGGCATTCCATGCTGTTGACGTTGGCAGAAAAGGCAAATCCATATCCAGAATATTTGTCTATTTTAATGAGGAAAAATCTGCTCTCTCAATGATGGAAAATGTCATATAATCAACCTGCCACCCAGTGGCTGGCTGGTGCCTGTAGGCACTCAATGTTGGCTTCTCATTGACTAGGAGGAACTCAGCAGTAGTGCTAGCAAGGTCAACTTTAGAAAGAAGAAGTCCACGTTGCTTAACCCATGCACACATAGCCTCCATTTCTGCCACCATGGCCACTATTCGTGGGCTCCCTGAATAAGTATTGGAGTGGCCGGGAGAAAGGCTGACTGACATCCACAGAGTGTGTAATTTTGCCCACTTGATTATTAAGAGCAGTAGATGTCTTATGGTAGGCATTAAGATGGGACATGAATTTCTTCAGGGTCTACTCTTTTTGAAAGGTCCATTCTCATACCTCTTCCTCAAAATTCCTTGTCACCAATCTTCCAACCCTGTTCCTCCCAAGTCCCTGACCATACAGTCAAACCATTAGGAACTGCCCATGGCCCATTATATATCTTTACTTCTGGCCCTCTCTCATTCCAGATATTTTATACAAATCATATCTACTATTCAAAATTCTGCTGACTGGGAGAATTTTCCTTCACTGTCCTTCACGATTACTCATGAGTAGGGCTATACTGTTGCAGCTGTCCACTCTTGAATGGTACCAGCATGACCTGTAGACTCCTCTGTAAACCAGGCTTGAGGTTTTTCTTCTTCTATCAACGAGACTAAGGAAATCCTCAAGAGGCCAAAGGCATGGGTTGGAGGAAAAGAGGCAATACAACAGAAGTTGCTATCAAAGGAGTCTGAGTCATTTGCTCGTACGACTTACTTGTACTTTCCAGAACTGCCCAAGCTCTGTCTCTTACATACTACTGGGGCCCAGGGCAGGCCTCCCCCAAAATATGCCTCAATGGCATACATCCGATGCAAGAAGGACACTTTGACCTTCCTGTCTCCCAGAAAGCAGGAAATAAATCTCTCATGTGAACAGCGCACTCCCTGCATCTGGAGGTAGAAGGACACCTTTATCGCCAGAGACAGGGAATTTGAGGCCAAGAAGCCTGTATTTAAAAAAAAAAACAAACACTCTGTTACTTCTTTAATTTACTACTCCAAGCCCAAACTCTGTTTAGATTCTTCACTAACTAAGCACCCAAAGCCTAAGTTTCTTTGTCCTGTCAATTCCTCACAAATTTATTGTTTGTCTAAAAAGTATAAAAGCTGCCTGCTCTGGCCACTTCTTAGGTCCCATTTGCTATGAGAACTCCATGCACACGAATTAAAATGTGTTTCTTTTATTCCTGTTAATATCTCTCGTGTCAGTTTTATTATTAGTCCAGCCACAGAACTCAAGAGGAGTAGAGGGGGATATTTCCCCCTCCCCAACAATACCATGTCCACTTGTTGGCAGACTGCTGCTGGGCATGGCCAACCTTGTGGCCAGGTAGGTCAGACAACACCCAGTTAATGATGAGAAGCCCGGTCCACATGATAAACTGACACCCCATGGTCACGTATTCAGGATCTACCTGGTAGCAAGCCAAAAGCAGTTTGTCAAAGGGTGAATAGTTAGCTGAAGAAGTCAGAGATTTTCTTCAATATCTCAGAGATCTGCATTGTGATTCTGCTATTGGTTCTTGCCAGAGGCTCTGTGCAGCCTCACTATTTGCTACAGACACTTAGAGAATCATTGAATCTGCTATATCTTAAAGCCAAATTGGTAGCACAGCAGGTACTGTGTCCTGGACTTGCTGCACAGCCTTCTCTTGCTCTGATCATCATTCAAAACTAGCAGCCCTATGGGTTACTCTGTAGATAGGTTGAAGGGGCATGTTCAAATGTAGTATATGTCACCTCCTAAATCCAGAAGGGCCTTTTGAGCATAGGGACCACCGAATATCCAGAAATGTTACTGAAGTGCTCTTGAATTTTTGTGGGGCTGGATTATTACCCTTTGGTTCTCATATGCTTTACTAAGACATCTAAAGTACTTGCTACTTTCTGCTCATTGGAGACAATCAACATGATATCATCAGTAGTAGACCAGTGTGATGTTTTGTGGAATGTTGGGATGATTAAGATTTCTAGAACAGAAGAACTAACTAACTAACTAACCCTGAGGCAAAACTGTGACAATATATGGTTGGCCCTGCTAAATAAAAGCAAATTGCTTTTAAAGAGGGGATATATGTATACGTGTAACTGATTCACTTTTTGTTGTACAGCAGAAACTAACACAACATTGTAAAGCAACTATACTCCAATAATAATTAATTTTAAAAAAAGGCAAATTGCTTTTGGTAGTCCTGGTAAATCCATGAAGTCAATAGCCGCACACCAAAAGCCAGGGGCTGTGTTGACTTGATCAAGTAAAGACATTGTATCTGGGTCAGCAACTACAGTTGATCCTTGGACAACATGGTTTTGAACTACATGAGTCCACTTACACGTGTATTTTTTCAATAGTAAATACTACAGTATTACGTGATGTGAGTTTGGTTGAATCTGCAGATGCAGAACTGCCAATACAGAGAGGAACTACATAGTTGGAGGGCCGACTATAAATTATATTCAGATTTTCAACTGCTCGGAGGGTTGGTGCCCCTAATCCCCACATTGTTCAAAGGTCAGCTGTATAGTATTTGGAATCAGCCAATGATTAGATTTATGATAGTCCAGTCATTCTCTAAGATCCATCCAACTTCTACACAGGCCAAATAAGTGAGGTAAATGGAGACATGACAAACATCACAAGTCTTATTTCAAATCTCTGATGGTAGCATTAATCTCATCAATTCCCTCCAGGATATGGCATTACTTCTGATCTATTGCCTTAGAAGGGAGAAGTTCTAAGGTCTTCCACTTAGCTCTCCTTCCACAATGGTCCTAGATCCATGATTTAGAGAGCAAATATAGGGATTCTGCCAGTTATCTTGTATGTCTATTCCAATCATACTTTAAGGAACTGGGGAAATAAGCACAGAGTGGATCTTCTGACCGCCTGGGCACACTGTGAGTCAGGCTTGAGCTAAAACTCCATCTATTCCTTGGCCACTCTAAGTCCCCATTTTGACTGGTGGACCACAAGGATATTTTGGGTCCTCAGGAATAAAGTATGAAAGGTCTGATTATTTCCTTTTCCCCAAAGTGCAATCTAACAAATGGCTACAGGTCCCTTTGAGGAAGGCTTAACGGAGGGTTTATGGTGTATGCTTGAGGCAGTGATGCAGTGTTCTTCCTCAAGGGCAACAGGCCTCCACTTCAATCAAATGGCTCTGGATCTGTGAACTGACTTGGGTTTGGAAACTGGATGAAAGGTCATGACTCTCAACTGTGGCAACTAAAGTCAACTTTTTTGCTACCAGACCTAGACTTTTTCCTGTTATATACACAAAGTGACACTGGAGACTGCCATCTATTTCATTCATTACCTGCCACGAGAAGTCTGCTGATGAATTTACCTTAGACTTTACCCACAGAACCATCTGTGGGCCAATGCCTTCTGATTACACCTATGTCCCTGCTTTCCATTATTGTACAGGTAACCTACTTCATCTGTGTTAGTTAAGTGCTGCCACTTGGTTTCTGCTACTATGGGATCCCACCATCTCCACTGAAATCAGGGAGCCAATCTCAATGGGCTACCAAGGAGAGCAGCTACAGAATTTTTTCACCAATACAGGGGCTCCCTCATTGTTTTTTCTCAATACTTTAATGAAGGAAGTGTGTACTGGGCCTTGTCATGGAATATAGTTGGAAGATGGGTGTGCAAGTTGCATACAATAAATCCAGTCAAACATTCCTTCTTTGAAGGAGTCCCAAAACTCACTAGTAGTAGACAATGTCTGTCCACTTATTCTCCTTTTGAGGCCTCATAGCATTAAGGGATAGGGGAGCAGGGGAGTAAGATTGCTTGCTCAAATTGCTATCACTTTGCATTCACCTTTCTATAGGTTTATGCACAGCTCATTGAGTAAATGCTCATTCTCCACCTCTCAACTTGCATTCCCCTCTAGAAAGTGTCAGCAAACTTTCTGTAAAGAGCCAAATAGTAAATATTTTTTGCTCTGTGGGCCATATGGTCTCTATTGCAACTGCTCAACTCTATTTTTGTGGTGCAAAAGCAGCTATAGACAATACATAAATGAAAAGGCATAGCTGGTTCTAATAAAATTTTGTTTACAAAAACAGGTGGTAGACTGAATTTGGCCCAAGGGCTGTAGTTGCCAATCCCCCAGTCTAGAAATTCAAAAAGACTCCCATCTCAACATTTATGTATTTCCCTTACTTATCCCTTCTCCATTAGCTGCCACATCCCCAGATGTAAAAGAACAAAATATATTCTCCACAAATCCATAACATTATTTTTTTTATTTATGCACAAAAGCAATGTCTGCCTTTAAGATTAGGGTAGACATGCGCCTAATTTGAAGCACACAATATCCCGCCACTGATCCAGTTACCATCTGAAATTTCTGCATTACCCACTCCTCATGGTTAAAGTATGAAAAGACCCTTTTAATATATGTTTCAGTTGGAAATAAACCAATGTCAGGCTAAACTTTAATTTTTCTTTCAACAGCCGGCCTCAAGTAGGATAATTTTCATCAGGACCATACCTAGACAATTACCACACACTGAGGCCTATGAGACACATGCTGAATGCCAAGCTCCACATAGGGAAGGGAGGGGTACCTAATTCTGTGGGATTTGTACTTAATTCTTTAGGCAAAGAGGAGAGGCCTTAATGGATTTTAAGCAGGGTGATGACCTAATCAGAACTGAAATTTAGAATGATTGTTCTTGAAGCTGTGCTGAATATGGATTTTTTTTCCTGGGGGGAGGGAGGGTGGGAAGACCAGAGAGGAGGCTAGAGGCGATTAGGAAACTATTAAGAGCAATCCAGGTGAGAGACGAGTAGAAGGGGTGTGGAGGCTTGGGATAGGATTCGGAAGGTAGAGTTAGCTGAACTCAACAAATAAATCAATGTGGAGGCTGGGAATGCTGTTAAATTATAAAGTGTGTTAAATATGGGTTCTTGACTTGTTGAAAAAGACCAGCTAATGACATGCTCTCTACTCTGGATTATCTGCAGAGGTAGACCTGGAGCTAAAATAATGGAGCAAGAAGCCATGAACACCAAAGGAGGTGATGACAAAGTTCAAAAAGATGGGTCATTTCTGAAAAAACAAAGGTCATGGTCAAAAGCTCAAAGACAACAATCTGCATTAGAAACCCTCTCTGCACTATTAATTGTCCTCCAGAAGGGCCCACTTACTACCAGGTGTTCTTTTACCCTTTACTCATATCCCATTTGACGCAGAATTATCAAACATGCAAGGTCTCACACTACTCCAGTCTCCGTCAAGGTATCAATCAGGTATGAGAATAACTTCTAGAAATTTATCCCACTGATATGCTAGTACTCAAGTGAAATGACAACGTGTAAGCTTGCACATTAAAGCACTTTTTGTTAACATCAAAAGGTTGAAACAGCCTACAACTCTACCAAAAGGGAACTAGATAAATAAATTATGATAGAGTCCTATGATGGAATAGTATGCCAAGTTAAAAACAAGGAAGCAACTTTATATGCTGATATGGTGTTAATTCCATAATAATTAAATTTAAAAAAGCAAGATTTATTTGCATTTCAAAAACAGAGAAAATATATACATATTGTTTTTGTTAAAAAAAAAAAAAAAAAGCATTGGTTGCCTCCAGAGAGGAAAACGGCGTATCAGAGGGCAACAGCAAAAGGAAAAGGGCTACTGGGGGCGGTGGGGGTGGGGGGGTTCCATACACATTAGGGAGTAAATAAACACCAGAAGTCAACGTATCTAAGAAATACGAACTCCGTCAGAAATGTCAGCAAAGAAAAATCCCAAACAATTGCTGTGGAACAGGACTAGAAAGCAATAGTCCAAATAGAAACAAGAAGACACAGAGCTCCAGGAAGGGATCCATAAATCTGATAGGTCTGATTATGTGGAAAAATCTTACTGAGAAAGGGTTGGATTATATAGAAATAGAAATTCATATATGGAAAAACTAAGCACATTCTTTTTTCTTAAGTGAGTTTATTATTAACTCCACGATTTTAAAAAATTCTACAAGTAAGGAACCATGTTCATAATACACGTGCTTGGCTCAGCAGTGAACAAGATTTACACAATAATAAATACATACTAAAATGCAAACAAAATGTGAGAATTATATTGCGACATCTATTGGGAAGTCAAGAAAGGGAGGGCAAGGGGTATGTGTGTGAAAAAGCTTAATATTTATCTACCATAATGGATAGTCAGTAGGTAATGTCAAATATTGATACATTAAGAAATAGCAGTATAAGCATATTATTTCAAAAGGTAAATATGGAAAGAAACATCTAAAAGAGGTGAAAGTGGTTGCCTTTACGTAGCAGGACTGGGGGAGATGAGGGTTGAGTGGATTTCTGTTGCTGTTGTAAAATGGTTAATAGTCTTACTTAATTTTATTTACATATAAGTCAGGGGGAAGTACAGGATTTGGAATGAGACTGCTTAGATTTAAATCTTGGCTCTGACATTTCACTAGCCTTGTAGATAGAGGCAAATTACTTACTCTTTCAATTTTCCTATCTCTAAAGTAGGGGGAAAATAATATGCACCTCATAGAGCAACTTTGAAAATTAAATGATTAATTCATGTAAGTTGCTTAAAATATGCCTGGCACATAACTGCTCAGTAGTAAAACAGTAACTAAGGACTAATACTTCTTAAGACAATAAATATTAACTACTGTTACTTGATAAAAATATAAAGGTGTTAATAACTAAAATATTTTTTAAACATATGAGCCACATATTAAAGTCTGCTCCTTTTGTGAGGAAACTTTTTTTTTTTTTTAAGTTAATACTCCCAGGTACTAAGTAGGACTTTATTTCTTTAGGCTACAATCTTCACTTTAATCCATAGTTGGAAGGGGGAGAAGACCCATGAAAAATTCCAGTCATAGTAAGAGCTTAAATTGGAATCTGAAGATAAATTTTAGTTAGATTGGCCAAAATGGGAGGGAAGAGAGTTCCAGGCAGGGAGAATGACGCTTACAGAGACCTAGAGGCAGGAGGAACTTGGCAATTAAAAAAAAGGCTAATAGAACTAGAACAGAGAGTGATGATGTGAGAGGTGTGCTCTGGGCAGGAACTAAATCATGCCAGGCCTTTAGGCCACGTTAAGGAGTTTGACTTACCCTGTTAAGCAGGGGGTAACAAGACCAAATATTTTGAGAAGATCCCTCTGGGTGCAGTGTGAAGAATCAATTAGAAAGAAGTTCAGATAGGCAACAGGGAGGACCTTGCCAAAGTCCAGGCAAAAGATGATGATAGTGCTAGGAACAGAGAAAAGTAAATGGATTTGAGAAATATTAATTAAGAGGTAAAGCTGACAGAACTTGGAGAAGGGAGACTCCTAGGAAGGAATCGTTTGCCTTTTTTTTTTTTTGGTCTAGTCTAATTAAATTATATTCTTCAGGTAAAAGCTGACCTCCTAAACTTCTCACCAATACTAATGTACTCAATTGTAGAATATTTGCAAACAAAAGCTGTAAGACATTTCAATCACAAAGTTAACTTTTCACTTCTAAATGGTAAAACCCAGATCTTGGAACAGAGGCACAAAAATAACATCACAAAGGAATGAGATGGAAATAACAGCAACCTAAATTAAATAGCCTAATTAATTAAGTACCGTGAAACAAGTCTCCTACTTCCCAGTTTCTGCAGTTGCTGCCCATAAAAAAGGCAAATATGCTGCTGCCCAATGCCTCTCCCCTTCCTGTGCCACTTTTACTCTAATATTTTTACTCTACAATAGTCTTAGAGGAAAGAGAAATTTTACATGCTCCGCAAATAATCTACAAGTTGTGTGTGTGTACACAGGTGAAAAAGCAGACTGTATTATATCACATATGTAAGTCACATGATAAAAGGATACCTCACCCAGCTCAGGTGTATATGGAGGAACGTTGGTTGGGCTGTGCAGTGTCCTCAATGAGGTGAGACCTCAGTTGACTCTTAAGAACCGGAAAAAATTATAAAGATAAGAGGAAAGGAGCTCTCAGCGGTGGAGAGTAACAACAACAACAATAGAAAAAAACAATGAAATCTGTTGCTGGAATAAAAAATTTTGGTTTACGGAGTATAAATCCGCAGTTAAACAAGGGTCATATACTGTGGGACCATTTTAAGGGCCATAGGTTCTCTATCCTGTGAGCTATGAAAAGTCACTACATGACTTGAAGCAGAGGAGAGAGAAGTTCAGGTTTACATTTTTAAAGAGATCCATCACCTCAGGGGTTCTGCTGAGGATGGATTTAAGCTTAACACTATCCACTGAGATATCAGGTAGCAGGTGACTGTGGTACCAAAGTCAAAAGTTGATGAAACCCTGAACTAAGGCAGTAGAAGTAGGAGAGGAATTTGTGAAAATAGGTAGAAAACCTTGAGCAGACCCGGTGATCTGATAGTTGTGGAAGTTAAGAAAAGAGTAGGGCTTCCCTGGTGGCGCAGTGGTTAAGAATCCGCCTGCCAATGCAGGGGACACGGGTTCGAGCCCTGGTCTGGGAAGATCCCACATGCCACAGAGCAACTAAGCCCGTGTGCCACAACTACTGAGCCTGCATGCCACAACTACTGAAGCCCATGCGCCTAGAGCCTGAGCTCCACAACAAGAGGAGCCACTGCAATGAGAAGCCCGATCGCCACAACTAGACAAAGCCCGCGTGCAGCAACGAAGACCCAATGCAGCCAAAAATAAATAAATAAATAAATAATTAAAAAAAAAAAAAAAGAAAAGAGTAAAAAATGACCTCTGGATTTCTGGCATGACACCTGGATGGTAGTACAGATCCATTACCCATTCTCCAACATCCCAGGAGCCTGATGTGTTTCAAAATTCAGAATATTTTGGATGTTAGAAAGGAGATATGGTTTACACACCCAATATAACAGTGTACCCCCCAGCAGGGCCTGGGACGGTACCATGTAATCAAACACAGAACTATTTCTGCAGCAAGACACATCCTCCAAGCAGAGTAGATGATAAATAGCTTCCTGACAGTTCTCTCAGGTTTTACAGCAAACGCATTCAAGTTTTGCTGAAAAATGAGTTAACCAAAAAAATTTTTGCTATCAGAGATTTTTTGGTTTTGGAATTGTGGATAAGAAATGGTAAATGTACTAATACTCATAAATAAAATACAGGAAGTAAAACATTGTTTTTTGTTGTTGTTGTTGCTGTTTTGATGGGATAAAGTTTCTGGTTTACACATGTAAAATCTCAGGTAATTATGACATCTTAAAGATGTCCAGCAGGCAATGGGATAGATGAGATGAGCAAACTAGTTTGGGCAGTTTGAAACAATTATAGGGAAAAAAGTGTAGCTGGGAAAATCATCTCTATTTAGTGCCAAAAAATATGAGCCCAACCCAGAGAATGACCGAAGGAGACTTCATCGAATTTCCAGTAGTCACTAATGACCTAGAATTCAGAGTCCTACTTGTCTCTGCTTTGCCATAAGTTAATGCACTTTGGTCTTTTGCCTTTCCTGGCATTGATTTGAATTCATTGTTGCTATTGGCAGTATATTAATTGTGTTAAGATTACCCAAATCATATAAAACTAATTATTCTGATACTAACTAGATGCATAATTAGATAGGTGATTGGAAATACTTCCTTCTCAATCAGATTTTATAATCATAAAAGATCTGGCATACCAAATGTATTTTTACACTTTATGGACCAGAAAATTGAATATGTCTGAAGATGATTTGGGCATTGATCATTTCCAAAATATTAAATACATCAATATTTGCTTTTGGAGAAAAATTCCTTTTACCAGGAATCTGAAGGCATGTTAAAATTAAAAGCTTCTATGGAAGGCTTAATCATCCAATCAGAGCTTCCAAGCCTACATCCCTACAGGTCCTAGGGATCTAATGTCTTAATTTCTCAATCTTTTTTGGGGGGTGAGTGGTATGATTCCCACAATATGTCTCATATTTGTTTCATAGTGAAAGAAAAATATATATTAACAGACTACAAACCAAGTAATAAACTTGCCTGTTTAATGATTTTTTTCAGACTCCACCCAGCATTATAACTCAGCCATAAAATTTAGAACTTATAATAGAGCTGGACAGAATTCTTTTTCTCTCTCAAACTTTCACTTGATAATATTTGGTATTATCAAGATTATACCTGGTAACTTCAAAATCCCTTCAGAAAAACCTTTTCAGTTTTTCCTATCCCCAAACATACTATAATATGCTGAGAACCCATTTAAGATACAATAATGTACAATAAGATTTCACACAGTTCTTAATGTTTGAGAGTTTTAGTCTAGCACCAGATCCTAGAGTCTCAAGCCCTCCAATAAATGTTTAATAAGGATTATAGTATATTTTTAAAAGTACAGTTTGATTTTCTATCCTGTGAATGCATGGGTGTGTGTGTGTGTGTAAGACACAGTAAACTGGCAGAAAAATCAGCCTTAAAAAAAATGTAAATTCAATAGGATACCGCTATTTTTATTGCAGGTTCCAGCCCATTGTGGCCAGAAAATCGATGAAAATCAATGTAGTGTTTTAAGACCAACGTTTTTTAAAAGTAAATAATAGAGAACATCCATGCTGTAGGATTAAGTATTGTTTTGTAAACCTCGTTTCATTTATATACACACATACTTGAGTGTATTGTGTTGAGGAATAGAATGCATTTCTGAGGACTGCAGTCCAAAAAAAAAAAAAGTTTAAAAAACACTGATGTTAAGGAAGTGTGCTTGCCAACCAAAAATCTAGAGTGTTGCAAATGGAAGGATGACCCTGGGTTGCTGCCTCATAAAATATATTTTAAGCCAATATAATAAAAGATCAGAAGACTAAATTATGTTGTCGGAGTTGACTCAAAAAAATTAACTGTGGCTCTGAAATACCAAGAAAGGATTAAAAATCTCAGTCCACATGGCATCTTCTATACACATGTGATCCATGGTGACAGGTGAAGAATGATGGCCTCACTCAATCTCCCTGGAGTCAGGCATCATCTGGACAAGTAGAAATTAAGGTAAATCAGAGCTGGACAAAGAACAATTGACTATTCTGTAATTACAAAGGCCTTACAAACTATATGAAAGACAACAAGGTAAACATCTTATGATAAATGAGAATGTAGGTGGTGAAAAGTACAGATAACATGAGTCATGAGTCAAGCCACTCAAATAATAATGCCATGTCTACCACTAAGTTGCTGGGTGAACTGAAGTTAGAATATCTCTCTCAGCTTCAGTTTATCGCAAACTGGATGGGTTGACTAGATATCCAAAGTGAGAAGGGGATCCTAAGAAGGCTAGGGCTAGAAGAGATTCCTGATTTAAGTCCTCATTATCTTAATCTAGGGAAGTATTATTTTTCCTATTTTACAGATAGTTTAACTGAGACACCCTGTTACTCTAGCTAACGCAAGTATGTTTTACATTTCTCCCTAAAATTAAGGGTAATCTAATAACATCTGGCCCAATAATCAGTGAAGATTAAATTAATACCCTACACTCAGAGAGCAATACCTACATCTAATTTTTAAATAGTATTTAGCACATATATCTCTCCGTATGGAGACAAGATTAAGAGGACAGGTGAGGCTCTTTTCAGAAAAACAGAAAGCACTGGTTAAAGGTATCCTAAATAATTATGTCCTATTGTGCTGCGGTTGACTTTTTAACTTTGATTGCACCTTTAAAAAAAACAACTATATGTGTTTCCTAAGGCATTTTACGTTAAGTGTGCAATTTAAAATATATTTTTAAAAATTAGCAAAGGTAGTACTAAACAAATATAGGCAGTGAGATTGCCATTTATTATTAAAATTTCTATGTAAAAATGTTAGTTAAAGCAATGCAAAAAGAAAGATGCTTGGTACAAGCTCTTCAGAATGTTTTAACTAATATGTATGCTAGACTTCAGATATTAAAAGTTAAGTTGAAAGAAGTCTATTTGTAGGGTATGACTTTAACCTCATGTATTTTAGACACAAACTCAAAGAAAAATATACAGTAAAAGAAGCAACAGATTTTCCCACAACCAGAAATCCTCAAACAAATGATTTTTTTAACAATACAATTTGAATTTAAGTGTCTTCATTATGTGGTATAACTTTTACAGCAAGTTATGTTCACTTAATAAGGTTTTCTGAAAACCAGAAAAATTGGTAGCTCCATGGAGTTCTAAAAACAGAAATAGTTATTTGATAAATTTGAAGTGAGGTGTTTGGATGAATATTTGAGAGAGAAGGAAGTGCTTTGCTGGGCTTTGAAAGAAAAGGAAATAAAGTCTAAGGTAAGCACCAGTTTCACCCTCAATTCTTAGGCTTCAGAAAAGCCTAATTAGGCAGGGAAAGGAATTTGGGCCTGGCACACCCAGGTTCAGACGTGGCAGGTTTCTGAAACAAAGTTTTTTTGAACCTTTGACTCATATGCCACAGGCAGACCAAAGCCGCGATAGGCAGGGCGTTTAGTCAACAGGTCCTTCAACGAGATGGTGTGCGGTTGGTGAGTGGCAGTTAGATTTCCTCCTGCCACGAAGAAAATAACTTCTCGATCAAACCGGAAAGTGGGCGCAGCTCTGTCTTAGGGAGCGCACCCGGAAAAGTACAGAGACCAGAAAAAAAAAAGAGAGAGAGAGAGAGAAGGATGTCCGCGTCCCGACCGCAGAGCGCCTTCCAAACCACTCGGAAACCATTTGAACGACTCGGGCGGCCGCGGTTTCCAGCCTAGGACGGTCTGGGGTCCGGCTGGGAAAGTTGCCTGGCCAAGCCGTGCCCTTCTCGCCGCGGGCTCGCCCCTCCGGCCGCCGCACCGGGGCGGCAGGAGACCAGCAACGTGTGAGCCCGAGAGGAAGCCCGCAGCCTCGCGCCCGGCCCTGCCCCTCCCACCCCCCACCCCCCACCCCCACCTCGGCCACCCTCGCAGGGACCAGCTCGGGGCCCCCAGGACTTCGGCCCGGGTCCGGCTCTTCTGAAGCCTCCTTACAGAGACCGACAGGGGGCACTAAGAGTGACAGGCAGGACAGGGCAACCCCCGGAGCGCCACCTCCTCCCCGGTCTCGGGAGTCCCTTTCGGCTTCTCCCGAGGGGCAACTGAAACATCGCTCTCGAGACCATCTCCAACCGGCCACCGGGACCTTCCCTGTCTCTCCGCCACGTGAGCCTCCGCGTCTGTCCGACACCCCTCCCCCGACACACACACACACACCTCCGACGCTGCCCAGGGGCAACGGGTCCCCCGCCCCGACCAGAGCGCCGGCCCGCCGAGTTACCTGGCGGGTGGGCAGGGCAAGGCGGCGGGAAGCGGCGGCCGGGCGGGCGCTGGACGTGGGCCGGGCGCCAGGTGCAGGTGGCGGCGGCGGCTCCGGTGTCTGTCGCTACAGTTGCCGATTAGTCCAGCTCCTCCTCCGCCGCCGCCTCCTGCCTTCCCGCTGGGCCTCCGGCGTTGCCAGGGAGAGGCCGAACCGAGGCTCGGCTTCCTCTCGGAGTCTCCCAGGTGAGCTCCAGCCTGCGACGTCGGCAGGGGCGAGGCCCCCGTCCCGCGCCTGCGCGCCGGCCTCCCGCCCCGCCCAAGCCCTACCTGAGCGCTCCAGGTGAGGACCGAGGACCGCGCGCGGGGCAAGGGCGCCGTCCCGGGCCGGGCGCGGCCGCTGCGCGGCTCCTCTCTCCGCGGGAGGCGAGGCTGGTTCTCGGCGCGAGGCGAGCCTCAGCCCGTCTGCCCCGGGGAGTCCTGCGCTGACCTGGTGGTAGGGGTCACCTTGTAACCAGAACACGGTCTGGGTCCTTAGGGAACCAGAGGGTCTAGATTTCCTTCACACACACTTTCCTTCCTCTGCGTTTTGCCAAAATGAAGGGGTGCGCTGCCCGGAGATCCGGGGGCCCCGTGCCTCCGAGGACCACCTCATGACGGCAGCAGTGGTTGGCTCGTAGGGTTTCCACGAGCAGGGTTCAGCAGCGTCTGTCACCACTTAGGTTCGTGAGCTATTGGGTGAGCCTCCTTCCCATGCAGTCTTGATTTCATCACTTGACTCACTTCAGCGCAGCTAGTGGTTTCCGTTTCTGCAAGCGCGCGCTCTGGTAGGGGCGCCTCACGTCCAAAGGAGGAGCCTCCCTCTTCCAAAGAAGAGCCTCTGGTATTTGGCAGAGCCTCGCGAATTTGGGGGGCACCACCCCTTCCTGAGTTGCTATCGAAAGGCAAACCAATTCCCAGATGAGAGGGAAAGCAGCGACAATAGAGAAAAACCCGCGGTCCTTGTTTGAAAAGACACTGTGGTTTCCTAGAGAGGGCTTGCTTCTCCTGCTGGTGTGCTTAAACCCAACATCTATTGGGAAGGTGAGAACGCAGACTCTAGGGAGATGGTGGGGTTTGCCGTTGTTTCTAAGACAAAAAAAAATTTAATTCCTTTCTGTTTGTCTTCCTTCTGCTGTTCTGAACAAACATTGACACACCCGGAACCAGGACTTAAAATGACCTTTCTACTTTCCTATGAACTTATTAATTTATTTGGCTCTATCTTCAATGTTCACAGGAATATAAATACGAAAAGAGCTGCAAATGTTTTAGTGGCATGCTTAATTACATGTTGGCAGATTTTCCATAAAGTTTGCCTGTGGCCTTCCTCCTGTATTTTGACACATACTCTTATGGTTCCCATTTATTGGTATATTAGTGTTATGTGTGACCTAAAGTTAAGGTCTGGAAATACTGGTTAGTACAGTATCAACAGGTGTAGCTTTAGGACTCAGCTAGTCTGACATTGGTTTTAGCATCCACAGTACTATTTTATATTACACTCATGAATTGGATTTAAAACTTGAGTTAGTTGTTTGTTTTGTATATTATGGTTACTTTGCAAGCATCAAGGAACTATTATATGTTTATGACATTTTAATATCAGTACTTACCTGCAATTTTTAAGCTCTCCCTCTCTTCCCCCCAAAAGTTCAGGAGCTACTTATGTGCATTACCATACCAACTGGATAATATTTGTCCGTAGAGCCGTAGCTAAAAACACTACCTAAATTCCACACCACCCTCCTCTTTCTTAAAAAAATTCTGCCACTTTCTTTGTTGTTTGCTTTTAAATGGAGATTAGAGTGTTAGTCTTTGGGAAATTTGGGAGAAATCCTAAATGTATAACCAAGGAGTATCTGTATCTCTTGTTTTGTATTACTCATCCCTAAATGAAGCAGGAGCCAAAGCCTATCGCATTTTTGATGTCCCACCAAGCAAAGAGCCAGAATTTTCACTGACAGAGCAGAACAGAGCAGAAGAATATAGAATAGCAATCTGGAATCCAAGGACTGAAATGCATTGACAGCAAGACTAGTAAAGCCAAATAATAACTGAAACGAGAAGCTAGGGGAGACCTATAAAAAGAGAGAACAAGCAAATAGGACCAAAATGCTGCATGAGTGAAAAAAAAAAACAGGAAAAATATAAAAATCAGAAATTACTAAAAATTGACTGTCAGTTTTATGATGAAGACAGATAATTTAAATAAGGAAAACAATATTTCTGTGTCTGGCATACCTATTAGCGTTACGTGTACTATTTCATTTCATTCTGAAAGCGAAGTCTTAAAATTAATGAAAGTTATTTACTTAATAATAAAATTAAAATGCTGCAGGCCCAGAGAAAAATATTGTCATGCTGAAATGTTTAATGTACTAAATGCAATCAGTTGAAAGTATCATCCTATTCAAAATTATGGAATAAAGAACTTGTTTTATAAAGGGGAAATTAGTATTTCATCATAAAATAAAACCCAGGAGACTTAGTGTAGACATGCTTCTCAGAAACAAGCTTATTTTAATACTACATGCTTGGCATAAAATGGCAGTTAAGATAGAAAACCATACAGATTTTATACAGGAAGGAAAACAGACATTCTCTCTCCCCCCGGCCCCCCGCAGGAAAACACACACACACACACACACACACACACACACACAGAGGACTAACCACAAATGCTCGTTTATATGGGTTTAAAATAATACTCACTGTTTAATCATTTCTGTTAACATGTAAATTAATGCCAAGACCAGTATCTGACACTTAGTAGGTAGTCAATAAATATTTGTTAAATGAATAAATAGATCCATTAAATACCATGAAAAAACCAATAATGCAGAGTGTCTTGAGCAGAGTACAAGTCTAATGCTTTAAACAATATGGAGAAATAATCCGGGCAAGTAAGAGTAATGGACTAGGAATCTGAGGGACAAGCTTCTAATAACAGTAGTTACCAGTTATCATATACTTATGTTTCATAAGGCGCTATGCAAAGAAACTTAACACTCCTATGAGTTACTTCTGGGCTTACATTTTCTCTTCCACAAAATAAGATAATGGTATAATGTGATTGCCAATTCCTTTACACACTGATTCATGTAAATGCCATGATAATTGTCAGGGGAAAAAAAAAAACCTCTAGATAAAGGAATAGCAATGGAAAACAAATATGAGGATATGTAAATTACTTAACTAAGATTGAAATTTTAATTCAAAAAATTATAATATATAATGTAACTAGTGAAATTGTTCAGATTCACTAAGTCCAACTTTAAATGTTTTGGATTTGTTAATTGTTTAATTTATGGTTACCCAGGGTTTAGCAACTTTAGTTTGAAACGTACTGCCTGATTTAAATTTTAAAAACAATTTTGCCTTATGTGGGAACTGGAGTCTCCAGTTCAGGATCTCAAAGTCAAATTGAGAGTTTTGGCTCAAAGACTAAACAGATTGAAATAATTTCTACTAAAAGAATTGAAAGGCTATTGATTTAAAAGGAGAATGATGCTGGTATCATAATGAAGAGCCACAAATATGTGGGTATTTTTTAAAAATAATGATTCAGCATAATTCTACATTGTGCTTAAAATATTATGAGTGAAAACATGGATAGATTATTTTTAGTATGAACTCTCTTGGACATTGTCTTGTATGAGGTTTGCTTATGATTTTTTTCCCCTGTAGGCTATCATCAGAACAACCATCTGGGACTTTCCAAGATGTACAAATTTCTATGACAGCACTTATTGACTTAAATTGCAACAGAATTATGTCTTGTTAATCTTGTATCCTTAATGCTTGGCACATAGTAGGTGCTCAATAAATATTTGATGAAATGGATTGAGTAGAGTGCAGAGTTTCAAGCTTTTAAACATTAGCATAAGAGCAAAAAAAAAAAAAAAATACTATGCTGAGTCAGGCTATATTCAATCTAGCCAGCTCTAAATTCTGATAGTGGCACCAAAGGATATTCTGTGGGAAAAGATGGGGACAGTCCTGCATGATGTTGACCTCAGAGAAGTACTCCAGGTATCCCTGACTCATTTTTTTCCTCAACTTATCTATTTTCTGTAAAATGATTGTTTAAACTGTAAAGCTATTCATGTTCATTATAGAAAAATCAGAAAATGCAGACGAATTTTGAAACATCCAAAATTTCTCCCATGAGGATAAATCAGTACTAACTACCAGACCCTTTTCTGTTATATATCTTTCCAGATATCTTTTTTTATTGGAAAAAGTTGGGGGAGCGGAACGTGAGATATGAAGGGAGATAGAGACATGTTTTTAAAATAAAAAGTATATCATTGGGGGGTCTTGTTTTGTATCCAAAGTTTTCTACTTAACATATATTTCCACATCAATAAATTCACTTTTTTACAGATTATTTTTAAATTACTGCATGGTTTCTTTTTGTATAGATGTGTTTAATCAGTCATTTATTATGGATAATAAAGATTGTCTCCAAATTTTGCTATTGCAAACCATCCTGTGATGATCAAGCTCTTCATCTGTTGAACCATTTGTAATGATTTCCTTCTGACATTTTTTTTTGTTTTTTTTAGAGAATTTTTTTTTTTTTTTTTACTTATTTTTGGCTGTGTTGGGTCTTTGTTTCTGTGCGAGGGCTTTCTCTAGTTGTGGCAAGCGGGGGCCACTCTTCATCACAGTGTGCAGGCCTCTCACTATCGCGGCCTCTCTTGTTGCGGAGCACAGGCTCCAGATGCACAGGCTCAGTAGTTGTGGCTCACGGGCCTAGTTGCTCCGCGGCATGTGGGATCCTCCCAGACCAGGGCATGAACCTGTGTCCCCTGCATTAGCAGGCAGACTCTCAACCACTGCGCCACCAAGGAAGCCCTCCTTCTGACTTTTATTAAGCCACTTTGTATCAATCATTCAAGATCCTAAACAATGATGATATCACTAGAAGAATCATATCACAAAGACAAACAGTAAAAAAATAAACAATTTAGCATTTTCTATTTGTAAGAATCTTAGTTACCAAAGCTTCATGTAAAGGATGTTCATTATGATTAAAACCTTGTTACTTCAGAAATATGGAAGTCGAGTGCCCCCTTATTTTAGAAAAGTCAGATCTTTTACCATCTCCTGATCATGCCACACTCAGCTTCCCACCTCTGAAAATCCATATATCTTTTGATACAATATTCTTCCCTCTCTTCACTTCTCCAAAACCTCTTTAGCCCAGCTGAAGACCCTAGTCTCCTACAGAGCCTCCAAGATCAGCCCAAATCACCTTGATACTTTTAAATTCCAGTGCAATGGCATAAAATAAACTACCCTCCTCCCTTGGTCCCTACCCTCTCCTCACTCCAGTATCATGAAGGGAGAATTGTGGAGAGACACTACCTGGACATGGTATCATTTATTGCCAAATAGGTTATGAAATTTGTTAAATAACTTAAATCATAGAAGACAGGGATGCTCTTTCAGTATAATAGGTCTAAGGTATTATACCAAAAGAAATAGCATCATTGTAATTAAGTTAAAGAGAGAAATATTGACTTTTCATGCATACTAGAAGGAAAACTTTGAAGGAAATTATATTTTTCAGTGACTTTGTTTTTAGTTGATTAACAGAAAAGTCATTTGCTCCTTCTCTACATCTAATCACAGAATAAGAATGTACCTGTTCTCTATTCCCAAGGGAGTCAGCAGACAGACCACAGCAGACAGACCACAGCCCACTCCTCCCCTCTGCAAAGCTTCAAGAATAGGAGTCCCTGACAAGCAGCTGACATTTGCAGCCACACACACAAAATCACTGCTAGGGAAGGAAATGTGCTTATTTCTGTTAGAAGGGTTGATGGACCACAGAGAAAAGGGGAGGGGGGAAGGAGATATTGCTAAAAGGGGTTAAAGGGTTTAGAAATGATAAAGAAGGAGACGAGTAGAGGACAAAGGACTCATTCATGTGGGACATCCTCTGAAGGCTTAAGAGCAGCCTTGGGAACACATCCCTTCCAAGGCCTGGTAACGTGGCTTCACTCCTGGGATTGAATAGGGAGCAAAGGAGGTAAACTAGGAACGACATCCAATTTCTTTCCCTCTTCCCTTCTCCCCCCACTGCAAACTCTATGCAGCTTTGTAATAACTACCTAAATCCTGTGGGAAAGACCTTAGCCTTCATCAAGATCCAGTGTGTATTTGATTCACACTAAGATGATATTCAGCTGGGCCTCTACTAGCCTAAACAGTGTTTTGTGTGAATTAGAAAATGTCACTAATAGGCAGAGGGAGTTCATGGGCTCATGGCTTGGCAAGGGGATGACCCCATCCTCCCAGTAGATATAACTTCACTCCAAGGCATCCAGTTGGCTGAATGGAGCCCAGAATGCATTTCAGCCCTACTTGTCCTTTGACAGGATACCTTTATGCAGGCAGGGCACAGCACACACAACCTGGTGTCCACCAGGTAAAGCCTGTTTCCTCACCCTTTGAATATGGAGTGTTCTGCCACCTGTGTTGACCAATAGAATATGGTGGAGGTGATGTTATGTGACTTCCAAGGCCAGGCCTTAAGAAACTTTTCACCTTCTGTGTTTAGCCTCTTGGAATGTTGCTATGCCATGAAGAAGCCCAGGGTGAAAGACCATGGAGAGAGGCCCAGCTGTCCCAGATGCTCAGCTGAGCTCAGACCACAGCCGACCACCAGTTGAATGCAACTTTGTGACTGAGCCCAGGCAGATAACAGCAGAAGAACCACCTGGCCAACCCAGTAAATCATGAGAAGTATTAATTTGTTGTTGTTTTAAGCCACTACGTTTGGGGGAGTTTTTTAAGTTATTTAACAGTTTCATCTAAATTTGATCTCTCAACAAGAACAAGCGCCTTTAATATTCCTGCTCCCTTTGTACTCTCCCAGTTCATACAGAGAAAACTTTTGAAATGCAAAAGTTTGGATTTATTGGAATTTTGAAGTCTAAACTTTGAATGCACAAAACATATGCCATAAACCCTATATTTTGAAGAATATGTGCTCAGTTGGAGCTAGTTTTCTCTTCCCACCCCAAATCTTAATAAAATGTGTGCAGAATGAGGAAAGAGAAGAGAGGCAAGGTGGGCTGGGGGTGAGGGCGTTGGGAGAATGCCTGAGAAGAAGTCCTGTAACCTGGCTGAGCAGAAATGCCATATTGCACAACTGCATGCGCCACCATTCACAGAATGGTGTGCAGAATAAGATGTGCAGAAATGCAAACTTGACGCTAAGAGCCGGACTGGTGAGGCGACTCTGAGAGCAGAAAAGAAGCTGGCTTCATAGACCCTAACCTGGAGAACAGAAAGACCCCCAAGTTTATTCCTTGCCTAACGTTAAGTAAGAACAGAAAACACTTCTAAAAGGCATCTTGAGGCAGACGGGCCTGGTACAGCCCCAAGGCCCTCTTGGGCCCCAGGAAGACTCAGGGAGGCCCCAAAATGTTTTTCAATATAAGTAAGAATAGATGTGAGAAAGAAATTACCCTTAGATATAGATATGGAGAAAAAATTTTACATTAAGTTTGTTATATATCTGATTCTGTCTTCAGAACTAGCACCCACTACAAGGCCTTCCATAGTAAGAAGCACAAAATGATGCAAAAGAAATCTATATTGAATGTTCAGCCTCCATGGGATTTTCTTTGGTCTCTTATCTTACGAAAGCGCATTCTGTCATTGCCATTTCATATAGAAAGTATGTTATTCACAGCTCATGTCTTCTATAAGCTTTCTTCAGTGAAGATGGTAATGATGATGCACATTCCTTTTTAGTTCCAACCCATCCCTCCACGGTAAGTTTTTCCATTCCCTGAGACACCATTTCTCTCCCTTATCCCAAACCCCTCAAATGAAAAAGAATGACGGATAGGAAAACATGTATGACGTGAGTGGGAGGAGACAGTAGGGCAGGAATCCAGAAGTCTGTTGGTTATGTCACAAAAAAACACTGGTAAGTGCTTTGGATGTTAAGGAATTTGCTTATAATCTGTTGCAATGACTTGATATTCTTGTACCGAAAAAATTTTACTTCCTAATTTGACCTGTGATGTGGGACAGGGAGAACATTTACTGAGTAATATCTTTGTACCAGGAATTATTCCTGCATTATCTAATTTAGTCTCCATAAAAATCCCTGTCATCTTTCAGGTGAGATCTCAGTAAATAGCTCAAAGATGCACAGCTGATAGAGCTGGAATGTAAAAGCAGGTCTGTCAGACCCAAATACCTGTGTTCTATAAAGTACATCATGTCAGAGAAGTTGTAAAATCATTTTGCCTTGAATCCAAGGGTGAATAATTTGGCATCTTCAGCTTGTCTTTAAGCATTTGTTGACAATTTCTATTTTCACAGTTTCTATTCCATTCATGTAATGATAACATGTGGAAAAATTAAGCAGTAAGATTTTTTTTCACATATAAATCTTAAAATATCTTCAAATATAATAAAACCAAAATTGTTAATTTTGTTTCATATGAATCTTTCTTTAAATATAAGGTGCTATGAAACAATGTCATACCAAAAAGCAAACACACTGATTTCTACAATCAAAACATTGAGGATTGCAGGATCCTCTAGATAACTCAGGAGGATAAAAGAAGGTATAAAACTAACTCAGTACAGTGCTCCATTTAACAATAGGAGCATGAGTTGTTCATTTAGTACTTTAAGTACAACAAGGTTTCCCCAAAAATGAATTGTTAACATTTTGGTGTAATTGTAAACTGTAAACTGGTAACATGATATTTAAAAACATAAACAAAATCCTCCAAAGTAATGCTTCATCATATTTAATAGTATAGTTTTATCCATTTAATTATAACTAGAAAAATAGAAATAAAATACCTCCAAATTGATATTTTGACATTAAAAATTAAGAGTCTCTTACTTTTAAGTGATACATATACTTTAGTTGAAAGTGAAATACTTATAAAGACTTTTGGACCCATTGGTCCAAATCTACCTCTTGACAAAGTAAAAACGTAAAGTGAGAAGTACAATAAAGTTCATTAATATAAAAAATGGAATTGTGAGTTTTGTAATTTAATTGTATTGGAGCCCATACAAACACACTAGATAGATGGAATTGCGGTGATGGATTGTGTTTAAGGAATCATTCTAGAAGTGTGTAATATAAAACTATTCAGTGAAAATGTAGAACGAAATAAAAATCCTCACGTAAAATGTATTTTATAAAATCTCAGTGCATTTTCAAAACAACTTTTCATTTTTAAAGACTGTCCAAAGCAAAAGTCTTGGGACAGCCTGTCAACTGGTTTTATGGAATTTGACCTTTTGTAGCATCACAGAACATAATGAACTAGACTGACTAGTTTTGCCATTTTTTTTTCTTAATAGCATTTAAACATTTCCATAGTCTCATAGAAATCAGGAAATAATGTCCCAGACCACACACAAGTAGATGAATTATAAAGGACTGAAAATTATATTACTTTTAAAATATTTTGCTTAGGTATAATAATGGCAGTAATTGTGTAGCACCTTTTGCTTTTTATTGTTTTTACCAAATATTGAGCAGTTTCAAGAGAACATTTATTAAATATGTGCAAAATATAAAGAATCACAATGCAATGAACAGCTCTCTACCCACCACCTACTTAAAGAGAAAGAATATTACTCTGATATTCCCCATGGGACCCTATCAGGTCCTAATCCTTCTCAACTTTGAATTTTGTTCTAATTATTGTCCTGCTTTTCTTTAGTTTTGCCACATATGTTTGTATGCCTAAACCAAATAATGGTTAATTTTGTACACTTTCGAACTTTATATATTATGGAAATGTATGTGTAATATTCTGCTACTTGACTTTTTTGCTGTGTAGACAATATTCATACGTATTTTTGCATGTAGCTGTAAATAATTTATTTTCACACTGTATCAGGTTTATCCATTCTGCTCTTGATGAACACTGGAAAAATCTCCAGGTGCATGTGTGAGAGAGAAAGAGATCACAAACAGTGCTGCTAAAAACATTCTTACACTTGCCTTCTGGTACATGTGAAAGATCTGCTCTTGGATAAACACCCAGGAGTAAAATATCTGGGTTACAGAAAATTTACCATATAGTGCCCAGTTATTTCTCAAAGTGGTTATATAATACATCCCCATGGTTTTGATGGCATGCTCCTTTACTGAACTATACATACGCATATAATTATATATATATAAATAACTCTTTTTATATATGTATTACTTCTTTTCTGAAAATAATTTTATATACTAGAAATCTAAACACTATTAGTGCTGCTTTTTCAAAGAACCAAGAATTGTGAAAGATGTGGTTGATTGGGAATTTTTGATATTTGTTGCCAGGAAACAAAATATTACGGAAAAAATGAGAAGAATGTTTCAGTTATGTCTTAACAGATGGAAAAACAAATGTATTTATCTTTCACTTGCCTTCTATTACACTACTGATGTCTTCGTTTCTAGGACTGAAATAGGCATTCACTCTATTCTCAATCTTGGTCTTTGGTCTAAATAAGTGCAAGGGCTTATTGCTGACATTCAAAATAATGTGTTATACAAGAAACCAATTTCAGGGATGGAAGGAAAGCTGTACTTCTTTAGCTATAACTCTTAAGAATCATCGAAATGGGAACACTGGAAAAGATTTCAATATCTTTTGGTCTCCTCCATAACTTTTTTGGTAGATTTTTTTTCTCCTGTAACAGTTCTCTACTTTTTATTTATTTATTTATTGGGAAAGGGCTAAGTAATTTATGGTTTTTTTTCATTAATTTTTATTGGAGTGTGCTTCCTTTACAATGTTATGTTAGCTTCCACTGCACAACAAAATGAATCAGCCATCCTCATACGGATATCCCCTCCCTTTTGGACTTCCCTCCCATTTAGGTTACCACAGTGCATCAGGTAGAGCTCCCTGTGCTATACAGTAAGTTCCCATCAGTTGTCTGCTTTATAACAGTTCTCTACTTTAAGTTGAAGAGTGTTCATTAACTGCCCAACTGGGTATATTTCAAATGCTCTAAAAGTTTGGACTTTACTTAACTAAAATCCTCTGGGTACAATGCCACCAGAAGCACATGCTTCTCATTTATATCTAATAAGGTTTCTTTAATCAGTGCAGGCCTATAAAAACATGTTGTTCTTTAGAAGGAACATTTTGTAAATGCCAAAAAAAAGTTTTCTTATTTACTCTCTTTGGTCAACATTCTACTCTTCAAAGCTTCCTAATCTTATAAGAACTCCAAATTATTTAAATTAGAATCAAGCAAATGGTAATATTATCTTGAAAATTCCTTGAGTGGTACTCTCCCAGATCTTGTGCTCAGCTGGTTAATGTGTGTGCCCCTGATGGTCTCTTGCACTAGGACAAGAAAGCTGCAAAACCCTATTTTGAAATTAAGGTACAGTGGCCTAGATATTTCATGATGTGTTCATTCCAATGGGGCAATGTACTCACTAATATACATTACTCACTAAGGTACTCACTAAAAAGCATTTACAATATGCTTTATAAATACTAATTAAGTAACCAGAGTTATTTATAAGAAATCATTGCTATTAACCTAATGAAGAATAATTGGACATTAAATATCATGATAAGAAGCATATCACAGGTCTCTACAAACATTAAATGGAGAACTGCAGAAACTTTTTTGAGATTTCCAAGCGAAATATATATGGGCCCTAAAGTATTTGGTCACTGTTATTCCTTGGATGATCAAGGGCTACTCAGTGCAGAGATGCTTTCTAACCTACTATCAAATATTGTAATGCAAGCATATCAGCCATGAAAATATCAAACTTCTTAAGCTCAAATAATAATGATACTAAGAGTGAATAGCAATGAGTGTGTATTATGTGTACTAAGCATTTTATGCACCTTATTTCATTTAATTTGCACAAAAGCCCTACGAGGTAGGTAGTAGTATTACCATGTTTCAGGTGAGGAAACTGATATTTAGAAGATGATGTAAGCTACCCAAGGCTACAAAGCTATCGAGCATCAGAGTAAGGATTCAGCCCATGCAGGCTGTTATAGAAGCCTGTGCCCTTAATCACTGTATAATTCGGAATACTCTAATATTATGAGGTTTTCCATTAGTAGCTCCCTTCTCACAGCTAAGAACTCTGATGGTCCAAACACTAGGTGTATATACTTATGTTTGAATGAAATGCCGACTTTGTACACTATGCTGTGGGGAGTGATATAAGGACTTACTATCCCTCTCCCCAAGGAGCTTACAGTGTTGATGGGGGGATAAAATGTAAACACAATACATATAATCAAAAGCAAAATATGGCAAGTGCCATAAGAGACATACTGTGGTGATGCACAAAGGAAAGAAATCCAGTTGGCTAGCGGGACAAGAAGTGTCTTTGTAAAGCAAGTGATATGAATCTTTTGAGGAGCAGGGAAGTAGGAAGTCGGGATTTTGGACAAAGCAGGCCCTGCAGCTAAAAGCTTAAGGCATGTTGTAGGCCAGCCCTGTTCTATTTTAACCTGGTTGGGCTAGGACAGGTTATGTATAAAGAAGACCTAGATGTTGGGGTGAAGAATTTGTGCTAAATTATTAGACAGGGAGAGCCATTGAAGGTTTGAAGCAGGAAGGATATCATTCATTCAACAAATATTTTAGGAGTGTCAGTATGTGCCAGGCACCGTGCTAGATGCTACGGTGAACAAGACCAGCCCATTCCTTGCCCCATAGCTCCTGCAGGCCAATGGGGGAGAAAGAGGCTAATTTTCACTCTCACTGAGAAAGTGATGACTGTGTACAAAACAGGAGCAAAGACTGAGTAGAAACGAGTTTTAATGCTTTGGTTTGTATTTTCACTATTAACCTTTTTTAAAAAAAGTTTTGTTTTAGAATAATTTTATATTCTATTAAAATTTATTTTTAAAAAGTATTATGTAATGATCTTTTTCTGTTTTTGAAATGTGCTTATATAATTCATCTGAACTTCACTGAGTATATTCACAGATATGCAAAATATTTTCTTGATGATGATTTATAATAAAGGTTTTTTGTGTTTTTTTTTTTGCTAGTAAAGGATTTTCAAAATCCATCTCTATTTTTCACTATTAATATTGCTATTTGATCATTTAAAGGATATCATTCCATGTCAGAACTCTGTGGGATAAATTTCAGAAAGACTAAAGCCACTTTTTACAGATAGGTTCATTGCACAGTACAAACTGCTACTGTGACTAAATAGATATACATGTTGAAGGGATGTCTTTGGAACTTTTAAATTTGACTCTGATCCCTCTGAATATAGCAAATCACAAGGCTCCATTTGAGTTGGAAAATTTTGTAATGACCAAAAAAGTATTACAAATATAGGAAAGTCAATTTAAAAAGAGGTCCACAGGAAAGGTATATAAACTAACTGCCCAACTATAATCAAACACCTTCATGAAAAAAATTTTATGGTAAGACCTACTTCTATTAGAAGTTTTTATAGGCTTAGAAATGTAAAACTCAGTTGTTTTTGAAACTGAGAAAGTAAAGAAGACTACTGAATTTATCCTGAGGTAATAATGTCTCAGGAGAAAATTGCAGTAAGGTGCTTGGGGATACAGACTGACGCGTGGTGGCAGTGGTGAGGAAGGGTTCATTAAGAGAAAGAAATCAGATTGCAGGCAAACTTTGAAAAAATGGAAATGGCATATACTGATGCTTAGTTTCCTTTAAACGTCTCAACACATGATACTGACAAATGTGGAGACAGCTGGCAAAACTCTATGTGTTAATTGCCAACATTATATAACTAATATTTACTATAAAAAGCTCCCCCAAATAATTTTCTTTCATCACCAGATAGCCATATACATCTAGCATTCTTTATGTTTTGAAATGTATATCTTTTCTTTCTCCCTTCAGGATCAAAATATAAAGTTTTATGTTCCCTACTGTATCTTCTTTAAGAATAGTATAAGTATTGAAGATTTTGTTTATGCAAATAAATCGTATCCTCATGAGAGAAAGAGCTCCTCAGAAAAACCTTCCTTTTTTCATTGTTTCCATGCCAATGATATTTCATTCCACTGTTTACTTGTCCTGAAATTTCACAGCAGCAGAAATTCTACCATACATTATACTTTTATCTGGTATCGATTAAGAATATCTTTGGTTGCAATTTACCAAAAATATCTGACTAATAGTGACTTAACAAATAGAGGTTTATTTTCTCATGTAACAAGTCTAGAAGTAGATGGTTCCTGCCTTTGGATTAGTTACTCAGCAATATAATCAGTAACTTCATTCGATTTTTCTGCACCACTGTCTTTGGCATGTTGATTTTTCTTTCCCTGGTTGTCATATCAGGGTCACAAAATAGTCACTGCCGGCCAGCAATATATACATGCTTAAGCCAGGACAGGATGAAAAGAGGGGCTCCCAGCTACTTGTCTCTTTCTGTCAAAAAGGCAAAAGCTTCCCCAGAAGCCCCCTTAGTGACTTCTCCTTACATCTCAAGGCCACTACACATTTCAAAGGGGTCTGGGAAAGCAGGAAACAAGATTCTCATGATTGACTTAGACCGTTACAGGGATGGATACACTGACATTTTAAAGAAAATCATTACTTCTGTCAGCAAAGAAGACGGGTGAATGGATATTTGGTAGGGAGTAAAAAGGGTCTGTCTAAATGCCCTAGGTCATTTGGAATAATGTAAAATTCTTAAAGACTGGGATTGTGTCTATTCTCTTCCTTCTGTATAGGACTTAGATCATAACAAAAATAGCTGAACCTAAATCCTGTATTAGATATAGATGTAGATATGATATATATGCTATATTCTATATACTAAGGCAATATCTCCAAATCTCACTCAGTTGTACAAATAGGAGAGGTACTATACAAAACTAGAGGGTTAAATATAGATGTGTACTTATACATATATATATATAGTCTTAGCTCAGGCTGCTATAACAAAATACCATAGACTGGGTGACTTAAATAGCAGCGATTTATTTCTCACAGTCCTGGAGGCAGGAAGTCCAAGATCAAGGTGCCGCTGGATTCAGTTCCTGGTGAGAATGCATTTCCTGGTTGCAGATGGCCTGCCACCTTCTTGCTGTGTCCTCATGTAATGGGTAGAGTGTGCTCCGGTCTCTCTTCCTCTTCTTATAAGGACACTGATCCCAATGTGAGTGCCCCATTTCATGACCTCACCTAAACCTAATTACCTCCCAAAGGCCCTACTTCCAAATTTCATCACACTGGAGGTTAAGGCTCAAAATATGAATTTTGTGGGAGGGATTAAAAACATTCACTCCATAACATGTATTATATATGTAATGTACAGTATTACATATACATAATATTAAATATATATGTAGATTTTGGTTCCAAGTCTTCGGGTACTTATTATACATTCTTGTGACCAACAAAACTGTAGACACTGAAAAATACTAACAGAAAATGGTTCCAGCTTTTAAGGCATTTAACCTGAGATTAAATAAATAAACAAACTATAAACTAAGATCCAAGCTGAACTAAAATGTTATGTAATTTATATCAGCCTTTTACCTGGTGTCTATTATGTATTTGCAACATAAGTATTATGTAACACATTTTACTTTATTTCATCTTCCCAACAACACTGCTAGGTGGTTATTGACCTCATATTAAGGATTAGGAACTGAGAACATTGAGGGTTTAAGTAACTTGTTCAAGGTCCCCCATGCCGTAAGCAATGGATCTGAAATTTGGAATAGACGTCTTTTTTCCCCAAAGCCATGCTTGCATATAGTGTGTACTATACACACTATAGTGTGTGTGTGTGTACACACACCTCCACATGCTGCTTAATTCATTGCATGAATGAAAGCTTTCCTCATTTTATAATGTTGCTTTGTTTCACCCTTTTTCACTTCTAGCTTTCTCACTGGGGACTTAGGTAAATAAATGATAGGTGGAAACAAGAGCAGATTATAGAGAGATGATAAAATAATGACAGGTCAGATTATTAAGAGAGACAATGTTAAGAGTGAGGGGGCATCAAAGGGTAGAAGAAGAGCCAAGAGAAAAACTTGGGATTATGAAGGGACCAGACAGGAAAGGGGAGAGGGAAGGGAGTTAACACTAACTGGCATTTCTCTGGGCTGCGGACTGATGGAACGGCAGTATCCCACGCCACGTCCCTGTTTCCTCTGATCACTGGCCCAGTGTGTGGCTTGGCGTTGTGCATCTAACAGTTAGCAGGGTTCTGGGAGAGGCCCATGTTAGTGACTGAATTACACTTTCCGGAGCTATTCTTGTGTTCTAAGCCTCCCCTGAAGGTCTTTTATGGTTAATTTCAAACCACATAAATAGTTAACTCTTCTTTTAGTTACATTCCAGAAGCCTGTTCTCAAACAAGCACAAGTTAATACTCTAAATTTCAGTAACCACGAACTGATATTAATCTGCCCTAATGTCAATGTGTTCCTCCTCTTCAAGGGTATTTAAAACATGGCTATGCAAAAGGCCTTGCCCATTTCGTGGCTACTTTTACCTTACTATTCTTGTAGCACAGACTCTCAGATATGACAGGGAGCTTAAGGTCTTTACCACTCAGCCAATACTTCAATCCACCTCTCCCCGCCTCCACCAACCCCCCCCTTTTTAAACATCCTTCAAAGTTGTCTGTAGCTATATTTGAATACTTCTAGTTCAGGAACCTCACCACTTCTCCGGGTAGTCCTTTCCATCTTTGGACGACTCTGACTTCTACAGAGTGCTCTCTTATTTTGCCTGTCAGCATAAGTGAGGTATTCCACAGTAATAAAAGGCCCAAAAATGTCAGTGACTTTTTTTTTTTTAACAACAGAGGCTTACTTCTTGCTTACACTGTGTGCCTAACACAGGTCAGACGGCTCTGCCCCTCATCAGTTTCCACCTGGGATCTGGGCTGATGGAGAAGCCCCTCTCTGGGACATGGCAGATCTCACAGCAGAGGAAAAGAGATGATAGTGGGGAATCCATGCTGGACCTTAAAGTTTTCACATTTTCTTAGCCAACACAAATCATATGGAATCCTCCCCCAGAGAGGGACAAGACAGGAAGAGAGACACCCCAGAGAAAAGCAGCAAATATTTTGAATAATCATGCACTCTACTCACATAGATTGAGTCAAAATCCTTTTCCGGGCTTCCCTGGTGGCGCAGTGGTTGAGAATCCGCCTGCCAATGCAGGGGACACGGGTTCGAGCCCTGGTCTGGGAGGATCCCACATGCCGCGGAGCAACTAGGCCCGTGAGCCACAACTACTGAGCCTGTGCATCTGGAGCCTGTGCTCTGCAACGGGAGAGGCCGTGACAGTGAGAGGCCCGCGCACAGCGATGAAGAGTGTACCCCGCTCGCCACAACTAGAGAGAGCCCTCGCACAGAAACAAAAACCCAACACAGCCATAAATAAATAAATAAATAAATTTATTTTTTTAAAAAAAATCCTTTTCCTACTAACATCTAACCTCTGGTCCTTGCTTATTACCTTTCCCTCCGACCAGTTCTACAAATGTTAGAAAACTGCAGCCAGGGTTTCTTTGAGTTGTCTCCTTTCTAGTCTAATCAGCTCCAATTCCTTCATCAACCTACTCCCTATATTTAGGGCCTCCCCTAACATCATCTTCAGAGCCTATTCAACCATCTTAGGTCCCCTGGTGAGAAAATTATTGGTTTCTGCTCCAAAGGAGAGCATGCCCTGACACACTGCCCTTTAGGATGATGGGTTTTGGCTAGTGCTGAGCGTTCTAGACCAAAAAAAAAAAAAAAAAAATCGTCTTAAACAATACCTTATCGAATGGCTCTCCAGTTTTTTCATTGGCTCAGACCCTTAAGCTTTTCACAAACTTCCAAGCCTTTTTGCTACTATACATCAGAAGGTGGAGATCTCTGTGTACTTCTAGAGAGCAGATGTCACATTCCTGACTATATTTTAGTTAACTTAGCAATTTGAAGAAAGCTGCAAATGGGAGGAAAAAAATAGTTGCACTGGCAAAGTTGTCCAAACTTCCTATCATTGCATAGGACTGGTTCAAAATGTGGGCTGTGGAAACAACTGATCTTAGATCAAACCTGATGCCACTATATACTACCTATGTGACCTTGGGCAAGTTACTTAACCCTGAGCTTTTATTTCCTCATCTGAAGAGATAGAGATAATAATAGTTATCTTCTTCTTGTGGTTGTTGAGAGGACTTAATGACACAACAGCAGAGCTCAGTAAATATCTTCTCTTGTTACCACACTGTGGTCCCAGCGCTCAGACTTATTTCTGCTGTCACTCAAGGACCAGGTCCTCCAGCATCCTCTGAGCACACTACACATACCTTTCTCTTCCCCCCAAGATGTCCTCCTGGCCTCTTGCAACCTCTCATTCCTGAGTTGGCATTATCCAAGCTTAACCTGTATCTCTCAGAATGTTGGCTAGGAATAAGCTGCACTGGAGTCATCTGGAGGGTCACTTGGCCCTATTTCAGATTTACTGACAAAATTAGAATATGGAATTGGTGAGTCTACATTTTAACAAGCTCCAGGTAGCACTACCAGATAAAATACAGAATTTTCAATTAACTTGGAAGTTCAGATAAACAATGAGTAAATTTTTTTTAGTATAAGCCTGTCCCATGCAATATTTTGGACATGTTTATAGCAAAATTATTCATTTTTTAACTGAAATTTAAAATTAATTGCATGTTCTGTATTCTTAATTGCTAAATCTGGCAGACCTATCCCAGGGATTCTGATGTTTACTAAATTTGAGGACCACTGGTTTAAGAGATTTGGCAAAAATGTCAAATTCAACTTTGTAAGTTCCCCCTTAAGGGAAAAAAAATAAGAAAACAACAAGCCCACAGAAATAATCTAGGTGTCTCACAAGTCCCCAAAACAAATAGGCAGAAGAGCAAGCGTACAGTTTTTTCTTCTTCAGAATATGTTGACTTCTGTTCCAGCAGCCACAATAAGCAAAAGTAGACAACCCAGCAGCCAGAGAAGACTCCACATCTTTATTTCTCTCATACTATTCTGTATGTAGCTTTGGGCTGGGCTTTAACTATCTCCTCTCTCTCTTTTGTTTTTTTTTTTAGTTGTTTTTTTCGGGGATTTTTTTGGCTTTTTTTGCTATAAGATCCCCGTACTCATCTTCCATTGGGCACTTCCTCTTTCACTCTCCCAGAAGGCATCTTGGGTACATCTTCCTCTGTCTGCCCCAACTTCCCAAATAACAGAATACTTCACCACATAGCCAATTTTCTCCTAATATTTCAGTACGGTCTCTCTCAATTTCAGTTCTCTGATGGGAACTTCCTAACTTACAATCCATTCTCTTTTATGTGTAACATAATAATGCATTGTGTTTGTATGGTTTGTATTTACAATGTCCTTAAAGTAAACATTATCTTAGTTGATTTTCACAATAACCCCATAACCTAAGTAGATGAAGCACTGAGGCTCAGAAAGTTTAAGAAAAGCTAGGACAACAGTCTGGGGCTTTTAATTCCTAGAACAAGACCCTTTTCATTCATTGGTCATTTTAGGACACTGATTAAAGCATAGCTGTGGGATCTTGGACAAGTTTGTTTATTTTAACTTCTCTAAGCCTCCATTTCCTCATTTGTAAACCTAGGTGTTATAGTACCTACATCGGGGGAACTTGATTTAATGGGATGATCCAAGTCTTAGCACAGTGACTACATGTTGTCAACACTTAGGACATATTAGCCATTATTAAAACTGTACTTAGGGGCTACTTCCTTTCCAGACCCAGCTCTTTTCAGTGTTGTGTTTCAGTAAATAGAGACAGAAAACGGGAAATTTAGACTAAAATTGGCACAAAGAGAAGTATTGATAGCTGTGCCAGGAGGTAATGATGATCTATGCCACATTTTCTCTTAGCAAATACTTCCACTTTCATACTAACCCGCTCCCTGAACTCCAACAATTTTATGTTTATGTACAGTTAAAAATATAGCCTTTAGAAGCTAGACTTGACAATTCAGAGAATAACTGGTTGAAATATTAGGGTCTTTAGTCAAGAGCAGGAACTAGAGCATAGTACCAAGAAGATTAATTTTAATTATTTGCATCTTGTCTAACTTTTGCATTTATACTAGCCTCCTTCACTTTTCTTTTGTTCCACAGTAATTACGGTATCCAGGGCCAGCTGTTTGGAGACACAATATTGTTACTATGTTCATCTTTTTTTCCCATTAGGATCTTTTTATGTTAATAGGCAATGTGATATCTTGATATTCCCAATGGATGAAATAGAATGCCCCATACACGGGTGACCTCAAAGTAGTTTTTTGCATTGCCTCTATTAAAACTATTTTCTTCAGAAAATACTCAGGCAATGCTGTTGTGGGTAATGGGAAATAAATGGTGGGTTTTGTACAAGAATAATGTACATCAAACTATTGAACAAGGAAAAGAGAGGCTACCTAGACCAGTAGGTCTCAAGTTAGGGTCACCGTACAAAGCAAAGAAGTTCTCTTTTCATGACTGGATCAGCACTTGTATTACTGCTGCCTTCATCTTTAGAGGCAACACACAACTATCCCAGAGAAAAGCAAACAACATGCTTGAGGCACAGCACGGCAGACTCCTCCAACAACTTTTGTGAAAGAATTTGATATCTGATCCTTTTTGGAAAGCCTAAAAGTGATCATCAGTGGGAAAAATTAGAATTCTATAAGACTTTGTTATGTTTATTTTTGGCTTATAGTTTATAGTTTTGTTTTGAACTATGGTTTTAGAAAGGTAGAGGATAGGTGGATATCATAATCTTTGTTTTTTTAGAAACTCTAAAGGTCTTAATCAAATTTAGATTAATGCTGCATAGAGATGACTTGCCTTTTGCCATTGAGATATAGGTATCATGATCCCTTTACTCCTCTATCTGGAGAATGCTGATTTTTTTTCTTCTAAGACATGGAATTTGTCAGCTTCATTGCTTCTTCATGTCTAACAGGTTAGAATATTTATGCTCAAGAATTTACATGGGCTCCCCCATGAAAACCACCTCAGAAACCTCCAGTGACTCAAATGCTCTGTCTTTGAATGGTACAAGGAAGTAGAATATACCTGGGGCATATCCTTGACCTTTCTCTGCCTACTGGGATTCTAACACTTTGGTGAGGCCCATTTTATTTGCTATCTTGTCGAACAGTCCAATTTCACAAATACTGAGTAAGCAAGTACCATGTGCAAGGTATTCATTCAGCAAATATTTTCAGCCTCTCCTAGGTATCATGCGTGTGAGATGTAGTTACAAGAAAAAGAGGAGAAAGAGATAAAGAAGAAGAGGGGGGAGGAAGAGGAAGAAGAAGAAACTATTCCTGCTTTCAAGGAACTTCAAACCTTCCTGAGAAGAAGACATGTGACCATAACAGGAATGCAATTCATGTGTTGCCTCCATGTGCTGAGGGTGAGAGGGGGTAGATCCTTGAAGGAAGAACATGGTGCTACTAGAAAAAAGGAAAATGGATGCTGGGCAGGCAAAAATTACTGCTGAAAAATACAATCTGAGACGTTACCCTAGGGAAAGGTAGGACTTTTATTCACGTTGAAGCACAGGCAGTAGAAAATATATGGACTTGGGAATTAAACATAATTTTGATCCTGTTTTTGCCAACAAGCTGTGTGACCTTGAACACGCTATTTTGCCTCTCTGAGCCTCATCTCCAAAACGGGAATTGTGATGCCTAGCTCTAAGTGTTAATGTAAACATCTGCTCAAGCCTCTAGTCAGTCTCAAATAATGACCCAGAGTGTTTGGTGCCAACACTTAGCAATGAACTTGGGCAAGATACTGAACCTGTCAGTGCCTCAGTTTCCACATCTGACAATGGGAATGATAATACTAGCAAACCTACCTCCCATGGTTGCTGTGAGAATTTAATAAGTTAATTATGTAAAGTGCTTGAAAGAGTGCCTACACATGGTAAGCCCTGTGATTATTTGCTATTATTACCAAATGTTTAATGATGCAATATGAGCCATTAAATTAGCATCCTGCCCGGATAGCAGACACCCAGTAAGTTTTTTTAAAATGAAATATAGAGCACTGTGCTAAACGTTGTGAGGGATATAAACTCGTATTTTTAGAGAAGACAAAGAAAGAAATGATAGCCTAGTTGTAAATAATATTCATAAGTAAGCATGACAAAAACAGCATGTGATAATATTGCAAGAAAGAACACATAGTTCAGAAATACAGGAGGTCAGGAAGAAAACAATACAAATGAAGGAATTCCCTGGCGGTCCTGTGGTTAAGACCTGGCGCTTTCACTGCCATGGACCTGGGTTTGATCCCTGGTTGGGGAACTAAGGTCCCACAAGGTGTGTGGTGTGGCCAAAAAAATTAAAATAAAAAAATATATATTTTTAAATTTTATATATATATATACTTATATATGTGTGTGTATGTATTATATATATACAAACTATGATGGAGATATTCCCTAGAAGCATGGGAGCATAGGGGAAGGAAAGGATGTATTTTCCTGGGTGGAAAGAAAAAATAATGATCCGTGAGTCAGCAATGCAAGGATAAATAGGCTATTGCTGGGTGGACTAATATAAGGAAGACATTCAAAGGCATTGAAACAGGAGAGGGCTGTGTGTGTTACAGAGAAAAGCAAATCATTCTTGGAAGATAGGTCATAAGGTGTGAACTTGGGGCCATCACTTGACTGATGGAGATACAAAGATGAATAAGACGTGTAAGAAGTCTTTTTGGATGACGCAGGCTGGAGATTGTTTTTCATGTTCCTTCTTCCTTGCCTTCCTCCTATCCTTCCTCCATTCTTTCTTCTTTTGAAATAATATTTATTAATACCTGTAATATGCTAGAGAAATGTGTCTTCCCTTATATCACTGCTTACTTGACATAGCTTTGGCATGTGAGAAGTGACATGATAAAGAGTTTTCCAAGTTACAATGAGCCCTCCTTCCCCCCAGATGAGTCTCTTTCACTAAATACCTTGCTTGTGCAGTTATCTTCTCTCACTCTCATGTCCCTGGCCCTAGCGGGCAGGGACAGTATACAATTCTTTTTACAGTCCATTGGGCTTTATAAGGAGTAGGCAGGCAATAAATACTTGCAGCATTAATTAAATTGCTTTGAGACCTTAAATGCTCTAGAAGTTATCCTCTTCACAACTTGGTGGCAAATTCTTTCAGGAGCTGAAAGTTGGTTTTTTTTTTTTAAGGAAATGTAAGCTTGTAGAGATTCTTTCTCTCTGGTTTAGTAGCATCTACATGCTGATTTTTGGGGGGCATTGAACATTCAGAACTGAGTGTTTTATTGACCTTAAATCAACAACCATCACTGTTTCTATTTTATATAGTAAATTCCTTGGTTTTTCACATTTTCATTGTTTAATGATTCAAGTGAAAAGACAAAATTTTGTCTAATCTACTAAACAGGGAGAATTTAAAATGAGCTAGATTTGACCTAGCAACTCTACTTCTAGAACTTACCTACGCATACTTACACATACATGCAAAGATGTATACATCTGAAAGTTTATTGAAGTGTTGTTTGTAGGAAAAAAGAAAGAAGCAAGTAACAGCTTTCTGTCCTGCAACAGATAACTGATTAAATAAATTATGGTATAGCCATATAATTAAATATTGTATTATATTTTGCAGTCATTAGGAAGAATAATGTAGACCTATGTAGGCTTATTTGGATGGTGTCTAGGATATATGTTTAAATTTTTTTAAAAATATAAAAGAAATAAAGAAAGAAAAAATAAAACTAGGTAAAAGGAAGAAAATTCCCATTTGTGAGACATACAAATATCTCTGTGTATGTTTTATATACTAACTTACTACATGCACATGCTGTGTGTGCACAGAAAATTTCTAAAAAGATAAGCAAGAAAGTACAAATAGTGATTACTTCTGGATAGGAATTTGGACTATGCAGCAGGTATACTTTTCATTGCATATCCTTTGTATTCTGCATTTTTGCAATTCCAATGTATTTTTCATTAAAAATTAATTAATTGAAGAAAGAAAACTAATGGAAAGAGCCATTTTTGGTCAATTCTATGGCAGCTTGCTGGAGACTAAGTAACATACAATCTTGATATGAATGTCCCTATTTATATACTAATATTTCCCAGCCCTGGCTTTATTACAAGGACATTTCCAAATAGCTCAAGTATATATAGTATTATTTTAAAGATATCAAAATCAAAATAAATAGCACTTTACTTTTGTTTTAAAAGGAAACAAATTTTACTTTGGGAAAGGGAGGGAGGTGTTGTTTTCCAAAAAAGAGCAGTGCCCTAAAGAACAATCCATTTGCATTTCTGTGTATTGTTAAACTGAGTACAAACTAAGAAAAACTGTTCTTCCAGACCACACAGTAAAATTGCTTTAATTTTCCTATATTCAAAGGTCAAAAACACCAGAGAGCTTACTGCTCTTCACTTCAGCTCATTTGAGTACTATTTCTCCTTGCTCTGGAACACAGTTGGCTCCTGGGGAAAGAGGCCAACTTTTCAGTTTCTGCATTTCATGGTTTCTGTCCTCCCCTGGGCTTCAGTGCAGGTCACTCACACAGATAAGCATTATGCCCAGAATAAGACTGGCTTTGTTTATCTGGACTAATAAATGAATGGAACCAGTTATTTTCATTGGCTTGGTCTGGAAGGAAACCAAACTAATTTCCACAGACCTTAAATTGGACCTAAACCAAGCTCCTTGTCCTCATTAGTAATAAGAGCAATAGTGGTGAACCCCAGTATAAAAGTAAAAAAAAAAAAAAAAAAAAAATTTACAAAGGTAATACATATTAACTACCAGGAAAGGATATTTGGCTAAAACTAAGAACTGACACTGGGGGCTCTGAAAGTTCTGAGAAGATGTATTCATTTTCATTTTAATGGGTTTGAGGCTTGCAGGTCAACAGAACCTTTCTTTCTGTTCTAGAGGCTCCAGTTTCCTGGTGGTCAATTATCCTAATTAGGTTATTCTGCCTTATGCTGATGAGCAGAGAATATTTGTGGGGTATCCTCAGAACTTTTGTACAGACCTCTGTTTTACTCTGGAAACTTGTAAAACTCACAATTGCATTTCCAGACAAGTCGGTATGCTTTATTTCCCAATTCATTAATGGAGCAGTGAGATTCTGACTTCCATTATGCATATATAATAAATAATTTTATCAGTGACCTTCAGTTTATGAAAGCAGTTACTGCTTCTGTCCAAAAGGTATAGCTGTCCCCAGTCAAGATTCATGGCTGGCCTTTTAATTATACTCCCAACATTGCCCCTAAATATCTTCCCATTAAAATAGATAAAAGTGTTATCTTGTTCAAAGATAGGGACAATTTCTTAGTCCTGCTTCCAGGACTATTGTTTTATGATTTGAAAGTTGTTTATCTATTTTCCTCAATAGTTAATTTGGATATATTAAGAATGGAATAAACTCTTACCAAGAGGATTTGTAAAGAACTTAAATCATCATTTCCCATAGTATGTATTTTTAAATGAAAATGATTTATTCTTTCTGTGATTAAAAAGTAATACCTATTTGTTGTAAAACAAAGGACAATTCATTAAAATGTAAAAAGAAAAAAGAAATCCACCCATATTCCTAAGCACCCAAAGAAGACCACTATGAACGTTTTCATGTACATCCATCCAGACATTTATATGGATAGACATTAGATACACACACACACATACACACACACACACACACGTACATTTTTAAAGACAAAGATGAGGTCACACCATACTCTTTTGATTAACGATATACCCTGAGCTATTTCAAATATATAAAGATAGATGATTAGATATAGGTATATAGATAGATAGACCATCTCCACCTCACTATTTATAATTCTTCATAGTACTATTGTACTTATTTCACCAATCCAGTATTAACGAATATTTAAGTAATTTCAGTTCAATTTTGAATACGCAAATATCCATGTGTGTTTGTCTGATATCTCTTAAGATTTTATCCCAGAAGATTTTTGACTATAAAATTTTAAGTGTTTGAAATGTATTCTCAGCTTACCCTCCAAATATGTTAAAACCCATAGTGTGGCTTTCATATCCTTAAAGGGTAGTTTCTACTTCATAGGAAAGTTATCTGGAAAGAGCCTTTGGGTGACAGGTGGTGAGGAGGGAACCAGCACTAAGAGATGAAGACAATACTAGATATATTTCTTAAAGAAGAAAAATTGTCTGTGAGAAGATAGAAAAATGAATATAGTTGTGAGAAGATAGAAAAATGAATATAGTTTGTGTTACATGAAGTCAGGCACCAACTTCAAAGAAGTTGCTGAGAGAACGCTCTTATGTGCCAACAAGCTACTCAAAGGTGAGAAACCCAAATAGTTTAGCTTGAATGAGCTGGAATGTTACTGTTTTGCTCTGTGATTGGACAAGATAACAAGAGATCTTGCCTAAATCTATTTTCAAATATAACATTCCCAATTTTTCAGTGAGCCATAAAAACAAGCCCTCCTTTTCCTATTACACTTAAAAAATGCATTGTCTTCTTTTTCCCTCACACATCTTCAGTTTGGACCAGAAGGTTCTGGGTTAGATCTAATTGACAAATGTCCTCCAGGAGAAGATACATCTAGAAATAGAATTTCTTATTTTGAAAATTTTCCAAAGTGAATTAAGATACTTCTTACACTTCTACAAATATTTAAATCCGGATGTGTTTATTAAATGGATAAAACTACAGAGGTTACTAGTTTTGCAAAACGAGCTCTCAGCAAATCCATGAAATAGAAAAATGTATCCTCCTGGATACTGTTTTTCAATCTTCCTACTCTTTTTCAGTTGTCCAAACTCACTAAATGACACCACTTTGCCCCTGCAGACCTCTTGTCCCCCAGTCCAGCTTGGTCCCTTCAAGACAGGACGTTCAGGTGGGGATCATATTTACCTCAGTCTTTACACCTACTGAACGCTTTAGTTTTTGACTTTGTTTCCTCAGGGCACTCCTAAATGGTGCTCACTTATCTGATGAACCCCTTTCACAATTAACGACTGATTATAGTTCAGCCCTGTTACTACCCCAGATAACAAGAACAATTTAAAAGTGACCCTTCATGCCTCGATGGAAAGAAAATCTGTTACATAAAGGGAATTCAGGCTTCCTGCAACAGGATGTTTTCAAGTAAACATCAAAGTGTTGCCAAGTGTGACAACAGCTCCTGGTTTCTATTCACAATTATAGCCACTGGTAGAGAGGTATGGGAAGATGCAAGAGTCTGCACTCATTGAAATTATTCCTTAGATACGCATCTTAACTATCTAGGGCCAGTATCCTTTTTTTCTCAATCCTGAGTTCCCCTTCAGAGCGCAGGGGGTGACTGCAATGGCAGAAGGCTTAGATGGCAGGCAACATTCTCTGTTTACTGAAATGGCAGGTGACATTCTTTGTCCACAATAATATGTATCCCCCAATTTTTCAACTACTGTTCACAGTATTGACTTTTCAATTTGAGATACCATTACTGATTGATTTCCCCGCATTTAAAATGATGATCAAGGGGTCTGACTCATCTCTCCTACCACACACCACAAACACAGGTCCCTCTTTCCGTCTTCCCACTGTATTTATAGCACATTTTCAGGGAAATTCAGTGTTTACTATTTATATTGCTAATTGCACATATCACTAATAGCTGAATTACATCATGTTTTGCAACTTACATTTCTCTTCTTGTACTAATTTTTGTTTTCCCTGGACTTTAACAGAGCCCTGAACTACTTTGTTTCCTTAGTCTCCTATGAACGTATTAACCACACATCCTCAAATTTTCTGACACTGCTGTTAAACTCCTAGTAAAATCAGACCCATTGGGTGACCTATCAGTACTACTTTTTTCATGGAAATAGTCTTTCTGGCGCTGTCTGTCCTTCTGTGCTCCAAGCCTGCGGCACTGCTGCAGTCCTGGAAATTTCCTCTGTTCTTACCCTGAGCATTCCCATCCATTCTCATTTGCAGTCTACCCCTCAGAGTTCGGATTTCATGTCTTCCTCTTTTTTATTTACTCCCTCATTTTGAAGAAGCAAAGCGGTCTGTTGAGAATGGGGACTTGAGAGCTAAATGTGTCGAGGGATTGCATGTCAGAAAATACCTTTATTGTGTCCTCAGGTCTGGTTGTGGTTTGGCACAGCATTCAAGGTTGGAAGTCATTTTCCCTCAAAATGTTGAAGGCAGTGTTCCAACTGAAACATGGCCCATGTTACTGTTGAGAAGTTCAGTGGAATCTGATTCTCATTCTAAATCCTTGTCATGAGAGCTTATTTTTCTCTCTGGAAAACTATTAAGGTCTTTTCTTTATCTCTGGCTTTTTGACGGTGAGCCTTGATATAGATCTTTTTTCACTCATTGTGCTAGACCCTCGATAGGTCCCTTTAATCTGAAAATGTGTCCTTCAGCTCCGAACATTTTTATTCTTTTACTTCTTTGATAATGTTGTCACCTGTGTTTTATCTCTTCTCTGTTTGTAGAACTCCTATTAATTGGCTACGCAGCCTCTCATTTTCTTGTCTCTTCTATCTTATTTTCCCATCTCTTTGCTTTTTATTCGAGTTTCTGAAAGATTTCCTCAAAATTTGTGTTATAAGCCCTCTGTTTTTATTTGTACCATTACATTCTTTTTAATTTTAAAGAAGTCTTAATGTTCCTTGTAAATAGCATTCTTTTCTTGTTTCATAAGTGCAAAACCTACTTTTGTCTCTGAAGATACTATGTATAGAGACTTTTCCTGCTGCTCCGTGAATGGTTTCTAGGATATAATGTAATGGTCATGAGCTTAGAGTCTGCAACCAATTCAAATGCCAGTACTGCCACTGACTATGTATGAACAGTGACCTTAGGCAAGTTACCTGAGCCCTGTTTATCAGTTTTCTCAGTAAAAATAGAAGCAATAAGAGTACTCATTGCATAGAGTTTTTGGGAGGTACAAATGAGATTAATATGTACTAAGCACTTAGAATAGTACCTAGAAAACAGTAAGCCTATATACTATATTATTATATCTACTTCTGAGTCCCCCATCTTTTTTTTTTTTCTGTTTTGTTTTAGTCTTTATCTTTTGCATTACACACTTTCCTCTAATACCTCGTGATCCTTGGCTGTGTGTTCCTATTTAAGAATGAGGAACTTAAAAGCTGATTGGAAACTCTTTGTGTGTGCCTTTGGGCCCCTGAATTGCCATGTTGGAAATCTGATTCCCTGAAGCTGTTCTGCTAGAGAGACCATGTAATGATAGAGGGAGATGCCCTAGGAGTGCCAACCGTCAGGATCACCACATGCAGCCACATGAGACACCCCAAGAAACAAGCACCTTGCTGGGTCCAGTCAACCTCCAAAACGATGAGAAGTCATAAAAATAATAAATGATTGCTGTTGATTTATGCCACTAAGTTATGCAATAACCTATGTATAACTTAAGTTATACAATCTAGAAATAATATATAGGAGAATAGGCTCCGGAATAAGTAAAGGCCCCACCTTGTATCAGATCCTGTGACTTGTAAATTTCAATTAGTTGTTCAGAAACAGCTTCCTAATCTCTATTCTTTGAAAGTCTACTAGACAACATCCTTGTTTGACCTCTAGACATTAAAACTGTTTATCTCTCTATTCAGTTCAAAATAGTCATAGAATCATGACTGGGGGGTTATAAGAGGAGATGCCCCTCTAAGGCATAGTAATTACTTGTTTTCTAAGTATTGAGATAATGCATATTAACAAACCACCTACAGCAAATGGTGTAATTTTTACCTAGATTAACAGCACTCTTTTTCTCTTTTCATCTCATCAGTTCTCTCACTCATTCATCTAAATTCATTCTTGTGCCAGAAGTAGGATTTCAGGAAAGAGATTTCTTTGCAAACTCAAAACAGTACTTAAAATTAAGGGAAAGGAAAGTGAAATGAGAATGCCAGAGAAATCCTCTCAGAAGGTAAAACAATCCTTTGAAAAGAGATGCCCACAAAAATAAGGCTTGACTATTAGATTCAGATAATTCAGCATTAAACGATGTGCAACATAATTGCTAGGAGTGTATTTCTTTAAACCGTGGTGCAACTATTACTCTATGAAGAGGGATTTTGGACTTCGAACATCTTGACAGAGACCTTGTGTCTAAAACATATTTCTTTCAAGTCAATAGACATTGTTTACATTTCACTGCTCATTTTATTCCCACACTGAGAATGAGATTAGGCTTCCCCTAAAGAAGCCATTGCTACAAGGATGAGTAAAAGCAGAGTAGTCAAGGAGATCTCACAGGGAAGAAGGTAACTAAGCATCCAAATTGAAAGGCTTAAATTTAAACAGCTGTAAACCATGAAATCAGCCATTCAGAATGTAACTGTCAAATTCAGCTACACTTACTGAAAATTTTACTCTGTGTTTATTTGAAATGTTTCAAAACTCTGAGTTTAAGATAAATATCATATTAGGTTAGCAGGGAAATTTTTATCTATTCTAATCTTATTCAATTACAGTGGACTATGGGGAGCTATTGTAAGTTGCCCAGAAGATATTTACTGAAAACTACTGTCATCACCATTCACTGGATAAACCTTAACCCTCAGCTGTTAAGTACTGTGTGTAAGAACACGCAGAGGATGAAAAATCTATTCTTTAAGTGATTTATATTCAAAGAAAAGATTTATACCTTTCAAAATCTTACACTGCCCCCAAAATAATTCAGCCACTGTTTTAATAGATCACCTCCTTGTGAAGTGGGCCTGGGCCATGGGTTGTGGTCTAGCCGTTGTAAACTATGGTTTCAAACTTGAACATGCATTAGCATTACCTGGATGGCTGGATGGGCCACAGATTTCTGAGCCTCACTTCCACAGCTTTCCATTCAGTGAGTCTGGAGCGGAGCTTGAGGATTTACATGTCAAACAAGTTCCCATGTGATGTAGATGCTGTCAGTCCAGGGACCACACTTTGAGAACTACTGAAACAGAGCAATCAAAATCATCATCACTGGGGGCTTCCCTGGTGGCGCAGTGGTTGAGAATCTGCCTGCCAATGCAGGGGACACGGGTTCGAACCCTGGTCTGGGAAGATCCCACATGCCGCGGAGCAACTGGGCCCGTGAGCCGCAACTACTGAGGCTGCGCGTCTGGAGCCTGTGCTCCGCAACAAGAGAGGCCGCGATAGTGAGAGGCCCGCGCACCGCGATGAAGAGTGGCCCCCGCTCGCCGCAACTGGAGAAAGCCCTCGCACAGAAACGAAGACCCAACACAGCCAAAAATAAATAAATTAATTAATTTAAAAGAAAATCATCATTTAAATTTTGTGTTTGTGTGTTATCAAAGATACACAGAAAGAGCAAAACCTGCTGTTTCAGGAGGAACCACTTACAATCTCTGATAGTTTACATGTGTTCCCGCAAAAAAATAAGATAAATTAAAATAAAATGAAAGTGAATACAAGCTCAGTGGAGATAATAAAACCAAAAACAAGATTGGTGGCCTAGAAACATGATATAATCACCTTCATAGCAAAGGCACCCTTGTTAAGCACTCTACTTACATTACCTTCTTTAGACCTTATAGCACTATTCTGATGCATGTGTCTATCCTGCCCCACCAACCCCTACATATGAGGATACTGATACTTAAAGAGGCTAAGAGATAGGATGAACAACCATCCTGGTGTGCCTAGGACTGAGAGGTTTCCCGGGTTGGGACTTTCACTGCTAATACCAGGAGAACCCCCAGCAAACTAGGATGATTGGCTGCCCTACACATCAGGTGAACTACAAGTAACTAAGTGGTTAGGAAAGGACATGGCTAGGCCTACCACACTGAAAAGTTGAGAACACTCCATGGCAGCAAGCACTGCTTTGTTACTAGGTTAGTTTTTTGAGTTTCAACTTAGATTGCCACCGATCCTTAGACCAGACAGATCTCATTCTTGTATGATCTGTGAAACCATCAAAGTTTGAACATGCTTCTATGCCCCCATGAGGTTTAAAGGGCAGAGTTCACATTTATCTCATATAATACCTTAATTGTATTACAGAGGAAACAAACCTGGAGAGGACAAATTGCTTGACCGAGGTGCCATTTAACTTGACTTCTGTAAATTACCCTGGAAGTAAAAGGAATAGGAATAGATTGTTTATCCTCTAAATTAAATATTCTTAGTACCTGGTCTAGGTTCAAAGGGTGAACTGTCAAGAATATAAGATCATAGGTCTCTTTCGAGAAGAAAGAGAGAATATTTCAAATTGGTGGTACTGAATGAAGAAATACATAATCTATAATGTGTGCTTACTACCTTGTTTCAGAATACTTAATTAGGCTGTAGAAGACAAGAAGACAAATGGGATGGATAAAACTCAGAAGATGATTAAGCATAGATTAAGTAAATAGTAACCTATGGGGTATGTTAAATACAAATAGGGTAAGTAGAGCATGTGCATTGAATATAGATAGAAAGGAATGGAAGGACCAAGTGACATTAGCTATACATCATACACTAAATATATCTGAGTTGTATGAGGCACCAAATAGTCACATTACACAAAGTATATGATTTACCAGGGTAAGCGCTCAGAAGAGTAGCTCTTGAACCAGATGTGAAAGGGAGAGTTCCTGTAAGGGCTGACGCCTGAACTGAATTATAAAGGCTCAGAGGAGATGCAGTGGAGAGGGGCATTCAGACAGAGACAATCAGTAGTTGGTTGAGTATATAGACCCAGTTGTAGTTGATTCTATGGAAATAATCAATGTCAAGAGGAAAGCACAGACTAGACAAGTACCCAGGGTGGAACTCAAGGGGCTCCCAGACTGCTGAAGAAATAGATAAGGCAATATATAACCTTTGACTTGCTTATATTGAAAAGAGCTCAAAGCATATATGAATGCCATCAGCAATACTAGATCCAGGTTGGGCCTTGGGAATATATGTAGATTTGAACTTATCAGAAGAAATTAAAGTTCAAAAATGTTATGAATATGTTATCATAGATGTCTTTACTGAAGGTTCTAAGGAGTTTTCTTTTAATACAAATAGAGTAACTGGAAAGGGCAAAATCTTGACTAGTGCTTCTCAAATAGCAAATATTATCACCATTGTTCTAGCTGTCGTCATCACTATATTATTTAAATGAATCTGGACTGCACTAAATAATTAACATGTATTATATTACTTATTAGGCAACACTGTAAGATAGGTATACTTAAATTCATTTTAACTGAAAATAAGGCTCAGAGAGCGAAATTTATACAGCTAACAAATGGCTAACCTGGTATAAGAGCCCTAGTGTTTCCGACTCCAAAACCTTACTGTGAAATGCATTCTGGTAATGAATGTTTTAACAATTAGAGTTTAGTTCACATAAATCAATAAAAAATTCAACAAAGTTTGATAGTTACAGATGTTATTGCAAGTGCTTTTCATTATTATATGACACTTTTACATTCCTCACTAGCCACATGTAAGAGGTAAAAAATAATCTTGGTGCCAAACCTGCCCACAATGTTCAGTAGCCACAGGTTTTCTTTGCTACTCCAAATTGCCTATTATAGACTTATCTACCACCAATACCACTGTGAAAATTTATTTATATGACACTTTTACATTCCTCACTAGCCACATGTAAGAGGTAAAAAATAATCTTGGTGCCAAACCTGCCCACAATGTTCAGTAGCCACAGGTTTTCTTTGCTACTCCAAATTGCCTATTATAGACTTATCTACCACCAATACCACTGTGAAAATTTATTTAGAATCTTCATGGTCTTTGCATTCTTCTCTATCAGTATAACTCTTTGTTAAAAACTTCTAACTTCTGGCTCTGTGTATCCATTCTTCTCTGTAGTGCTTTGATCATCTTTAAGATCACTACTCTGAACTCTTTCTTGGGGAGATTACCCATCTCCACTTAGTTCTTCTCATGGGGTTTTATCTTGTTCCTTCATCTGGAACATATGCCTCTGCCACCTCATTTTGCCTAAGTTGCTGTTTGTATTTTTATGTACCAGGTAGGTTACATTTCCCAACTTTGGAGAAGTGGCCTCCTGTAGGAGATATCCTATGCACCCCAGCAGTGCACTCCCCCTTGTCACCTGAACTGTATACTCATATAGCTTCCCCCTGTGAGAGCTCTCTTAGGTTCTCTCTATGAAAGCTGCATTGGTCCTTCTATTGTGGCAGGCTGACTATGTGGGGTGTCTAGTAGGCTTGGTTGGCCCCCAGTCTGGTTGGCTGCCAAGCCCTGCCTTGTGCAGAGGCTTCCAGCTACTGGCTGGTGGGACTGCGTCGAGAGGCGGCTTGCTGCAGGACCCCAGTGGCTCCCTGGGGCTAGTGCTGACTCACTGGTGGGCAGACTCAGGGTCCAGAAGGCTCCAGGGTTGTTTCCCACTTACTGGTGGGTGAAGCCAAATTCTGGTGTTAGTGCCAGACTAGTGGCAGGGAGAGCTGGGCCCTGGAGTCTGGTTGCAGAGCCCAGGGATCCCAGAGCTGGTGTCAGATGGCTGGTTGTGGGGTGGGGAGGGGCAGTTCCTGACACAGCGGATCAGGGTCTGAAGTGTCCTGAAGCTCGTGTTGTCCTGCTAGTGGGCAGGGTCTGGCTTGTGGTTTTCTTGTATCTGGTGTCTGCCCTTTGGTGGGTGAGGCTGATCCAGTGGCTAGAACAGGCTTCTTGAGGACAGGGCTAGGGCCCAGGGGATTCTGTGGCTGGTGCCTGCCCACTGGTGAGTAGAGCAGGGTCCTGGGTGCTCTAGGGGCAGGGCCATGTCCAGAAATGGCTGTGGGTTCAGGAGGTCTTTAGGCAGCCTGTCTGCTGATGGGAGGAGCTGTATCCCTGCCCTGTTAATTGCTTGGCCTGAGGTGTCCCAGCACTGGTGCCCCAGCACTGGTGCCTACAGGCTGTTGGGTGGGGCCAGGTGTTAACACTAGAGGGAAGATTTCAAAATGGCGTCCATCAGCCCCAGCATCCACCAGCCCCAGCATCCACCAGCCCCAGCATCCACCAGCTCCAGCGTCCATGCTAGGATGAGCTCCCGAGAATGGCTGCTGCCAGTGTCTACGTCCCCAGTGTGAGCCACAGCTGACCCTACCTCTCCAGGAGACCCTCCAAGACCAGCAAGCAGGACTGGCCCAAGCTTCTGTCAAATTATTGCTTTTGCCCTGGGTCCAGAAGCGTGTGGGATTTTGTGTGGGCCTTTTAAGAGTGAAATCTCGATTTCCCCCAGTCCCGTGGGACTCCTGAAATTAAACCCCACTGGCCTTCAAAGTCAAATACTCTGGGGGCTCATCTTCGCTGTGCAAGACCCTTGGGCTGGGGAGCCCAACGTGGGGCTCAGAACTCTCACTCCTTTGAGAGAGCCTCTGCAATATAATTATTCTCCAGTTTATGAATCACCCACCTAGGGGTATGGGGCTTGACTATATTGCCAGTCTGCCCCTCCTCCCCATCTCATTGTAGTTTCTTCTTTATGTCGTTAGCTGTAGAAGATCTCTTCTGGTAGGTTCCGGTCTTTTTCATCGATGGTTCTTCTGCAAATAGTTGTGATTTTGGTGTGCTCGTGAGAAGAAGTGAGCTCAGGGTTCCCCTACTCTGCTACCTTGGCCAATCTCAGGGCTGGTTTTTGGAGCCAAATCTTTCCACTATCAATATTAAAAGGTAAAGATGACGACGTCAAACCTGCAACTTCTCTCCAGAGTAATCTATGTATCATTAAGTGGTAACACATTATATCAAAGGAATATATGCTTCCAGTGGTGGAATTTTAATCATTGACAAGTATCCTTAGGAGAGCTTTTGTGTTTTTCTCCCTTTTAAAGCAGAGAAGGGAGATAGGGATAGGATGGCAAGATGTTGAGGGAGAGAGTAGTTTGAAGGAAAGGAAATCAATCCTCTCTTGCCAAAGGCCTCCCACTTTATTTGTAATTAATGATTCTATCTGTGGTTCAAGAGTTCTGTGGAAAAATTGTTAATGAGTGTGGATTGTTGTAAGTGAGAAAATAGAAATTTACGAATCTTAACCTTTATCTATGTATCTACCTACACATATGTATGTGTGTGTTATAAATTTGCCACTAAAAATATCAAGCACCCATGGGGACAGTTGTCTGTCTCACTAGGTAAGATATTACTGTCAAGGCAAAGGGCCTGGAGTGCTGGGAAATGAAGTGGGGTGGCTTCATGGCATAGCAGGAGAACTCCCATGATTGATGAAGGGTCTTAAGCTGAGTCACTTCCCATAGCACAACCACATTCAGTTGAGTGGTTGAAGCCCTCGAGTATGCCACCTGAGATTCAGCAGCTTCCAGGGCCAATTCCACTTAGAATGCCAAGAAAAATGCCTCTATATCTCGCTTACCTGCACAGAGACCAAGGAGCTGCTCTAAATGAAAAGAAACATCTTCCTTTCCAAGCTGAAAAGAGATAGCTAAGAGTGGGCCAGTCATTCTCCCTATACTTGGTTTTCTCTCTTACTTCCTAATCAAAAGAAGTTGGAAAATCCAGGAGCACTAAAGACATTTTGTTTTCTCCTAGTCTTGGGATAAAATGATCTGCTATGGAGGAACGGTAAAAGGAATGAAACCTATTAAGGGCTTTAGAATGAAACCAAATATGTGAAAACTTCTTAGCACCAGCTGGTTATTCTTTCTGGGATTGGCCTGAAATTAAACTAATCTCTGAAGACAGAAGTTCATTTGGTCTCCAGTATGAGAAAAATCTGGGCTCATTCATTCCTTTATTCAACATAATTCATTAATTATTTCAACAAATGTTTACCGATGAACTTGGAGGTGGCACAGCACTTCCGTGTCCTTTTGTTGCATGTTAGCTCAGAAAGTGAGTGGGAGCCTGACTCTGACAATCCAATGCCTGACACCAAGAAACTGGAAAATCGAAACACAGATGGGATTTGGTTTTTGTTTCCTCCTAATGTTTTTAGAAGTTCCTAGGCTTCCCTGGTGGCGCAGTGGTTGAGAATCTGCCTGCCAATGCAGGGGACACGGGTTCGAGCCCTGGTCTGGGAAGATCCCACATGCCGCGGAGCAACTAGGCCCATGAGCCACAACTACCGAGCCTGCGCGTCTGGAGCCTGTGCTCCGCAAAAAGAGAGGCCACGATAGTGAGAGGCCCACGCACCGCGATGAAGAGTGGCCCCCACTCGCCACAACTAGAGAAAGCCCTCACACAGAAATGAAGACCCAACATAGCCAAAAATTAAAAAAAAAAAAAAAGAAGTCCCTGTCCCTCCTCCCAGCTGAGTTTCCTGATGAAGTTATAGAAGTTTCATTGTGCAATGACTAGGGAATTTCTGGGTCCTTAGACCTTTAGGAGAAATGATCAGGGCCATGGGTCACTGGGGTTCCCACATGCTTGTAGTAAAGAGCTTTGAGTGGGGAGGTTAGGGAACCATTTACTTCCTGAGCTTCAAGTTCCTCAGGTTTCAAATGGGCATCACAACAAAACAAAACCGACTTCACAAAGAGTTGGAGATACCTTCCACCAAGAACCTGATTGTCACGTGTGAGATAATACAACCAAAATCACTAGGTCAGAAACTTGAACCAAGTACTGTCTAGTGCAATTTATAAGGGATCAAAAGTGTCATATGATAGTGTCTAGAAAAATGCTCCACCAATTCATAGGGTGAGATGATTTGTTTCTCCCTGGAGCTCCCCACCACTCAGGGCCTATTGGAGGTGTTTTGAGAAATGATGTTACAACAGTAAAATCAGGTGGCTCAGCCTAGCCTTCTTCTTAGAGTCAAGCCCTAGAGATCCCCCTTAGTGTTTTTGCTGGTCAGAAAGAAAAACAAGTTCATGGAGAATTAAAGCCTTACTCTCCTCTTTTGATAAAGACATTTGGCAAAAAATCACCATATAGTTCCACAAGCATTAGTCATTGAGGGATCTAAATCACTGAAGAATGGGAAAACCTGTTGATACAAGTTTCCTGCCAGGAATGACTTGGACTGAACAGCCCGGCTCTTCCACCTAATTTGGCTGCTGGTTCTCAAAGATGTAAACTTTCAGGGGTGTGCTTAGGTCATGTTCAGCTTTAAGCATATTGAACAGCCCCACCATTTTGACAAAATTGAGGAAATGATTTGTATGCATTTGTCTATTGTATCTAATGAGAAGAGAGACAGCAAGCTCCATGATAGCAAGAACTGTGTTGTGCCTGGTGCATCACAGGTGCTCAATAAATGAATAAATAAGTAAATGCCAGCAAAAACCTGAGACAAGATTAATGTGATTATATTTTGGGAATTTTTTTAACATCTTTATTGGAGTATAATTGCTTTACAATGTTGTGCTGGTTTCTGCTGCATAACAAAGTGAATCAGCTATATGTATACATATATCCCCATATCCCCTCCCTCCCACCCTCCCTATCCCACACCTCTAGGTGGTCACAAAGCACTGAGCTGATCTCCCCATGCCATGCAGGTGCTTCCCACTAGCTATCTATTTTACATTTGGTAGTGTATATATGTCAATGCTACTCTCTCACTTCGTCCCAGCCCACCCTTTCCCCTCCCTGTGTCCTCAAGGCCATTCTCTACGTCTTTATTCCTGTCCTACCACTAGGTTCATCAGAACCTTTTTTTTTTTTTTTTAGATTCCATATATATGCGTTAGCATATGGTATTTATTTTACTCTTTCTGACTTACTTCACTCTGTATGACTGACTTTAGGTCCATCCACCTCACTACAAATAATTCAATTTCGTTTCTTTTTATGGCTGAGTAATATTCCATTGTATATATGTGCCACATCTTTTTTTTTTTAATTTTTATTATTTATTTATTTATTTATTTATGGCTGTGTTGGGTCTTCGTTTCTGTACGAGGGCTTTCTCTAGTTGCGGCAAGTGGGGGCCACTCTTCATCGTGGTGCGTGGGCCTCTCACTATCGCGACCTCTCTTGTTGCGGAGCACAGGCTCCAGACGCACAGGCTCAGTAATTGTGGCTCATGGGCCTAGTTGATCTGTGGCATGTGGGATCTTCCCAGACCAGGGCTCGAACCCATGTCCCCTGCATTGGCAGGCAGATTCTCAATCACTGCACCACCAGGGAAGCCCATGTGCCACATCTTCTTTATCCATTCATCTGTCGATGGACAATTAGGTGCTTCCATGTACTGGCTATTGTAAATAGTGCTGCAATGAACATTGCGGTACGTGACTCTTTTTGAATTATGGTTTCCTCAGGATATATGCCCAGTAGTTAGAGTGCTGGGTCATATGGTAGCTCTATTTTTAGTTTTTTAAGGAACTGCCATACTGTTCTCTAAAGTGGCTATATCAATTTACATTCCCACCAACAGTGCAAGAGGGTTCCCTTTTCTCCACACCTTATCCAGCATTTACTGTTTGTAGAATTTTTGATGATGGCCATTCTGACCAGTGTGAGGAGATACCTCATTGTAGTTTTGATGTACATTTCTCTAATGATTAGTGATGTTGAGCATCCTTTCATGTGTTTCTTGACAATCTGTACATCTTCTTTGGAGAAATGTCTATTTAGGTCTTCTGCCCATTTCTGGATTGGGTTCTTTGTTTTTTTGATATTGAGCTGTATGGGCTGCTTGTATAGTTTGGAGATCAATCCTTTGTCAGTTACTTCGTTTGCAAATACTTTCTCCCATTCTGACGGTTGTCTTTTTATCCTGTTTATGGTTTCCTTTGCTCTGCAAAAGCTTTTAAGTTTCATTAGGTCCCATTTCTTTATTTTTGTTTTTATTTCCATTTCTCTAGGAGGTGGGTCAAAAGGATCTTGCTGTGATTTATGTCATAGAGTGTTCTGCCTATGTTTTCCTCTAAGTGTTTTATAGTGTCTGGCATTACATTTAGGTTTTTAATTCATTTTGGGTTTATCTTTGTATACGGTGTTAGGGAGTGTTCTAATTTCATTCTTTGACATGTAGCTGTCCAGTTTTCCCAGCACCACTTATTGAAGAGACTGTCTTTTCTCCACTGTATATTCTTCTTTCCTTTATCAAAGATAAGTTCACCATATGTGCCTGGGTTTATCTCTGGGCTTTCTATCCTGTTCCATTGATCTATAGTTCCATTTTTGTGCCAGTACCATACTGTCTTGATTACTGTAGCTTTGTAGTATAGTCTGAAGTCAGGGAACCTGATTCCTCGAGCTCCGTTTTTCTTTCTCAAGATTGCTTTAGCTATTTTGGGTTTTTTGTGTTTCCCTACAAATTGTGAAATTTTTTGTTCTAGTTCTGTGAAAAATGCCATTGGTAGTTTGAAAGGGAGCACACTGAATCTGTAGATTGCTTTGGGTAGTCATATTTTGGGTATGTCATATTCACAATGTTGATTCTTCCAATCCAAGAACATGGTATATCTCTCCATCTGTTTGTATCACCTTTAATTTCTTTCATCAGTGTCTTATAGTTTTCTGAATACAGGTCTTTTGTCTCCTTAGGTAGATTTATTCCTAGGTATTTTATTCTTTTTGTTGCAATGGTAAATGGGAGCATTTCCTTAATTTCTCTTTCAGATTTTTCATCATTGGTATATAGGAATGCAAGAAATTTCTGTGCATTAATTTTGTATACTGCTACTTTACCAGATTCATTGATTAGCTCTAGTAGTTTTCTGGTAGCATCTTTAGGATTCTCTATGTATAGTATCATGTCATCTGCAAACAGTGACAGCTTTACTTCTTCTTTCCCGATTTGGATTCCTTTTATTTCTTTTTCTTCTTTGATTGCTGTGGCTAAAACTTCCAAAAATATGTTGAATAATAGCAGTGAGAGTGGGCAACCTTGTCTTGTTCCTGATCTTAGAGGAAATGGTTTCAGTTTTTCACCATTGAGAACGATGTTGGCTGTGGGTTTGTCATATATGGCCTTTATTATGTTGAAGTAGGTTCCCTCTATGCCTACATTCTGGAGAGTTTTTATCATAAATTGGTGCTGAATTTTGTCAAAAGCTTTTTCTGCATCTACTGAGATGATCATATGGTTTTTATCCTTGTTTGTTAATATATCACATTGATTGACTTGTGTATTTTGAAGAATTCTTGCATTCCTGGGATAAACCCCACTTGCTCATGGTGTATGATCCTTTTAATGTGCTGTTGGATTCCGTTTGCTAGTATTTTGTTGAGGATTTTTGCATCTATGTTCATCAGTGATATTGGCCTGTAGTTGTCTTTTTTTGTGACATCTTTGTTTGGTTTTGGTATCAGGGTGATGGTGGCCTTGTAGAATGAGTTTGGGAGTGTTCCTCCCTCTGCTATATTTTGGAAGAGTTTGAGAAGGATAGGTGTTAGCTCTTCTCTAAATGTTTGATAGAATTCGCCTATGAAGCCGTCTGGTCCTGGGCTTTTGTTTGTTGGAAGATTTTTAATCACAGTCTCAATTTCAGTGCTTCTGATTGGTCTGTTTATATTTTCTATTTCTTCCTGGTTCAGTCTCAGAAGGTTGTGCATTTCTAAGAATTTGTCCATTTCTTCCAGGTTGTCCATTTTATTGGCATATAGTTGCTTGTAGTAATCTCTCATGATCCTTTGTATTTCTGCAGTGTCAGTGGTTACTTCTCCTTTTTCATTTCTAATTCTGTTGGTTTGAGTCTTCTCCCTTTTTTTCTACATGAGTCTGGCTAATGGTTTATCAATTTTGTTTATCTTCTCAAAGAATCAGCTTTTAGTTTTATTGATCTTTGCTATTGTTTCCTTCATTTCTTTTTCTTTTATTCCTGATCTGATCTTTATGCTTTCTTTCCTTATGCTAACTTTGGGGTATCTTTGTTTTTCTTTCTCTAATTGCTTTAGGTGTAAAGTTAGGTTGTTTATTTGAGATGTTTCTTGTTTCTTGAGGTAGGATGGTATTGCTATAAACTTCCCTCTTAAAACCCTCAAAACTCATAGGTTTTGGGTCATCGTGTTTTCATTGTCATTTGTTTCGAGGTAGTTTTTATTTCCTCTTTGATTTCTTCAGTGATCTCTTGGTTATTAAGTAGTGTATTATTTAGCCTCCATGTGGCTGTATTTTTTACAGGTTTTTTCCTGTAATTGATATCTAGTCTCACCGTGTTGTGGTTAGAAGAGATACTTGATACGATTTCAATTTTCTTAAATTAACCAAGGCTTGATTTGTGACCCAAGATATGATCTATCCTGGAGAATGTTCCATGAGCACTTGAGAAGAAAGTGTATTCTGTTGTTTATGGATGGAATGTCCTATAAATATCAATTAAGTCCCTCTTGTTTAATGTATCATTTACAGCTTGTGTTTCCTTATTTATTTTCATTTAGTATGATCTGTCCATTGGTGAAAGTCCCCTACTATGATTGTGTTACTGTCGATTTCCCCTTTTATGGCATTTAGCATTTGCCTTATGTATTGAGGTGCTCCTATGTTGCATGCATAAATATTTACAATTGTTATATCTTCTTCTTAGATCGATCCTTTGATCATTATGTAGTGTCCTTCTTTGTCTCTTGTAATAGTCTTTATTTTAGAGTGAATTTTGTCTGATATGAGAATTGCTACTCCAGCTTTCTTTTGATTTCCATTTGCATGGAATACATTTTTCCATCCCCTGAATTTCAGTCTGTATTTGTCCCTAGGTCTGAAGTGAGTCTCTTGTAGACAGCATACATATGGGTCTTGTTTTTGTATACAATCAGCCAGTCTATGTCTTTTGGTTGGAGCATTTAACCCATTTACATTTAAGGTAATTATCGATATGTATGTTCCTATTACCATTTTCTTAATTGTTTTAGGTTTGTTTTTGTAGGTCTTTCCTTCTCTTGTGTTTTCTGCCTACAGAAGTTCGTTTAGCGTTTGTTGTAGAGCTGGTTTGGTGGTGCTGAATTCTCTTAGCTTTTGCTTGTCTGTATAGGTTTTAATTTCTCCATCGAATCTGAATGCGATCCTTGCTGGTTAGAGTAATCTTGGTTGTAAGTTTTTCCCTTTCCACTTTAAATATGTCCTGCCCCTCCCTTCTTGCTTGCAGAGTTTCTGCTGCAAGATCAGTTGTTAACCTTATGGGGATTCCCTTGTATATTATTTGTTGCTTTTCCCTTGCTGCTTTTAATATCTTTTCTTTGTATTTAATTTTTGGTAGTTTCATTAATATGAGCCTTGGCGTGTTTCACCTTGGATTTATCCTATATGGGACTCTCTGTGCTTCCTGGACTAGATTGACTATTTCCTTTCCTATGTTAGGGAAGTTTTCAACTATAATCTCGTCAAATATTTTCTCAGTCCCTTTCTCTTTCTCTTCTTCTTCTGGGACCCCTATAATTAGAATGTTGGTGCATTTAATGTTGTCCCAGAGGTCTTTGAGACTGTTCTCAATTCTTTTCACTCTTTTTTCTTTATTCAGCTCTGCAGTAGTTATTTCCACTATTTTATCTTCCAGGTCACTTTTCTGTTCTTCTGCCTCAGTTATTCTGCTATTGATTCCTTCTAGAGAAGTTTTAATTTCATTTATTGTGTTGTTCATCATTGTTTGTTTGCTCTTTAGTTCTTCTGGGTCCTTGTTAAACGTTCCTTGTATTTTCTCCATTCTATTCCCAAGATTTTGGATCATCTTTACTATCATTACTCTGAATTCTTTTTCAGGTAGACTGCCTATTTCCTCTTCATTTGTTAGATCTGGTGCATTTTCCCCTTGCTCCTTCATGTGCTGTGTGTTTCTCTCTCTTCTCATTTTGCTTAACTTACTGTGTTTGGGGTCTCCTTTTCGCAGGCCACAGGTTCATAGTTCCCATTGTTTTTGGTGTCTGTCCCCAGTGGCTAAGGTTGGTTCAGTGGGTTGTGTAGGCTTCCTGGTGGAGTGGACTGGTGCCTGTGTTCTGGTGTATGAGGCTGCATCTTGTCTTTCCGGTGGGCAGGATCATGTCCAATGGTGTGTTTTAGGGTGTCTGTGACCTTATTATGATTTTAGGTAGCCTCTCTGTTAATGGGTGGGGTTGTGTTGCTGTCTTGCTAGTTGTTTGGCATGGGGTGTCCAGCACTGGAGCTTGCTGGCCGTTAGGTGGAGCTGGATCTTAATGTTGAGATGGAGATCTCTGGGAGAGCGCTTGCCAATTGATATTACATGGGGCCAGGAGGTCTCTGGTGGTCCAGTGTCGTGAACTTGGCTCTCCCACCTCAGAGGCTCAGGCCTGACACCCAGTTGGAGCACCAGGACCCTGTCAGTCACACAGCTCAGAAGAAAAGGGAGAAAAAAAAGAAAGAAAAAAATAATAATTAAAAATTAATATAATTATTAATTAAATATTATTATTAAAAATAATAATTTAAAAATTATTTAAATAAAAAAATAATAATAAAAGGAAGAGAGCAAACCAAGCAGTAAACAAATCCACCAATGATAACAAATGCTAAAAACTGTACTAAGGTATACATAAAAATCAGAAACAAATCAGTTGCAGAGAGCAAACCCCAACTCTACAGTTGCTCCCAAAGTCCACCGCCTCTATTTTGGGATGATTCATTGTCTATTCAGGTATTCCATAGATGCAGGGTACATTAAGTTGATTGTGGGGATTTAATCTGCTGCTCCTGATGCTGCACAAAGAAATTTCCCTTTCTCTTCTTTGTTCGCTCAGCTCCTGGGGTTCAACTTTGGTTTTGGCCCCGCCTCTGCGTGTAGGTAGGTCTCAGGCATCTGTTCCTTTTGGGAGGTCTGAGGTCTTCTGCCACTGTTCAGTCAGTGTTCTGTAGGCTTTGTTCCACATATAGATGTATTTTTGATGTATTTGTGGGGAGGAAGGTGATCTCCACGTCTTTCTCATCTGCCATCTTTAAGCACCTTTTGGCAATTTTTAATGATGAAGAGTGCAGTAATAATTAAACAGAATAGAAGAAATGAAGCCACTGATTTGTTACATTATTAAACATAATTTGAAGGTAAAGCCAACACACCTGGGAAGGCAGAGGTCGAGAAACCTGCAGCCAAATAGAGCCTGGTCACCCAGAACCTGCCTTATCTCTGGCCTTGGTGTTAAGACAACATGTTTCCTTACTGCTGAAATCAGTTTTTCCATTATTTGCAGTTAAAGCATCATAACTGACTCTACATCAATGCATTGACTTCCGCTAAAGCATAGCCTTTCCTATAAGCAGAAATGCATTTATCTCCCACTCCAGACACTCCTTCCCATATTGGAAGATCTAGGAAGCCCAATTAGTCATCAGATGATTCTCTATCTCTCTCTTTTTCTCCTCCCTAAGGGTTGAATCCTTTAAAGGGGAATCGGATAGTTATAGAAATATTTTCCAGAGGATTTTAACTAAGTCTTTAGAAATCCTGTTGAAATATTGCTCCTCAGAAACAGAGTGCCACTCTCTCATCACTGGGAAATTCAGTGCACTCCAGAGCAAGACTTATTTTCCTCTTGAACAATGGTAAAGACCCTCTGTTCTTGTCCTTTTCTTTGATGCTGTTTGTATAAACCATTTGTCTAAAACAATTATAACGTGAGCCTTACATGTAGGCAGGGAAATTTTGCAGTAGCCATATTTAAAACAGTAAAAAGAAACAGGTGAAATTAAATTTAATGATAGATTTTATTTTTTCCAAATATCTAACATATCTTTTCAACATGTACTCAGTATAAAAGTATTAGTGAGTTATTTTACATTCTTATATTTGTACAAAGGCTTCAAAATTCTATGTGTATTTTACACTTACAGCACCTCCCAATTTGGACTGGCCACATTTCAGGTGCTCAATAGACAGTGCAGTTGTAGCTGGATACAAATCTCCTTTACTTCTATTTTGTCCTAAGCTACCTTTGATTAGGTAACTGATTATCTTGTTATTGCAATCATCATTAAACTAGAGTCATTCCATCCCTTTATCTGATTTAATGCAATCTTATATACATCATAATTTCTAATATTGAGGTGCAAGCCAATCTTCTCGATAGGTATGGTGGAGGCTATTTCTCTTTATCCAAGATTTTCCTTATTATTCTTTACTGAATGTCAATGTTACCGGTATTAGATGGAAATATTATAATTCATTCTAGAAACTCCTACTTTTAAACTATGTATTGACCAAAAGTAGACATGCATGGAGTATTTGTGTATTCCTGGTAAGCAGAATAACTAATGCAGCAAACAGGTATTCAGACCAAAAGCAAAACTTTGCAGTTGGCATTCTGGTTAAAGTGTTTTTATCTGATTAATTGAATTCTAACTATATTGAGAAATAGATTAACTGAGATTACAAGAGATAGTGTAGCATGATGGAAAGGGCATGGCATCAGAGTCAAACAAACTTGACTCTATTGCTTACTAGCTGTGTAACATTTGGTGCACTTAATAATTTCTCTGTACTTCATTTGTAGAAAGAGCGTAGAATGAGAATAACATACTGTGACTGAAATTGTTAGTTTTACCCCAATGCCCATTCTTCCCTTCTTTATCAGTGAAGACCACCCCTGCCAAAAGTTAGCTAGATTGCAGGATGCCCCAAATAAAGTCTCTTGCCTCCCTTGCAACTAGGTGTGTTTATGTGATTAATTTCTTACCAAAGGGGTAAAAGTAGAGATAGTATCTGAAACTTCCAGGAAGTATTCTTAAAAAAGGGAGGATGCCTTTTTTCTTCCCATCTTGAACAATGAGATGTAAGCTATGTATCGAGGATAGCAGAGAAAATGCCCTAGATCATTTGCCCAGGGTTTTTTTTTTTTTTGGCTGCACCGCACTGCGGGGCATGTGGGATCTTAGTATCTTAGTTCCCCGTCCTGGGATTCAAACCGGCGTCCCCTGCCTTGGAGTCACAGAGTCTTAACCACTAGACCACCAGGGAAGGCCCTGCCCAGGCTTTTAGAGAAGAAAGAAAGGCATTTCTATTTTGTTTGAGCTATTGTTTTTATTTATTTTCTGAAACTTGTTGCTGAACCTAGTACATGCCTAATCCATAAGTGGAGTTGTTTTGAGGATTAAATGGAATGGCGTATGTCAAGTACTTTGTACAGTGCCTGCAAAGGGATATGCCAGTACTCAATATATGACTGCTATTATTATTAGGATAAAATACAAGGGAAGATGATTTTTAATCTGTAAATCTAAAAATCACTGTATAAATGTTGATCATAATTATCATCATCATCATTAAATCGTTACAGAGAATTAGATAACTGCCAGCAAATTCTACTTGGGTCAATCTATTTAGGCCAGTTAAAAAATAGATACGGACGTCTTTTGTTAGGTTTAGTTAGCTTTAGTCAATTGTGAATATTTATAGGCTTGTCATTATAGTGACGCTTTAAAACTTAGATGAAATACTCATTTGGGTAGTATGAAGAAAATGCTTAGAACCTGACAGGACTATGGCATCTTTTATACATTCACTTTTACCTTAACAAAGTTCTTTATTACAAAAATCAAAGTAGTGTTTGTAGTTAAATTACAAAGACTTGAGTAAATTAAGAGAGTCCATCCCCTTCCTACTCTTTTCCATGCCATTCTTTATAATTAACTATATTAACAATTTAATTAATAATTCCTTGTGAGTAAATCTATTTTTTTGTGCAAGCATATAGATACACAATTTCCTTTACAAAAAAGATGGGATTATTTTTGCAGGAAGTTCAAAATTGCAAAAAAGAAACATGCAACAGCTTGTTGGTTTCATTTTCTTCTATTTTCCAATTTAACATATCTCTTGAACATCTTTCCATGGCAATACATATCCATCTATCTCATTTTTAAACACCTTCTAGGAAGTCATTTAAACATTTTTACTAATTAATTATTGTAAAATTATTTGTAAAACAAAGGAGATTGTCCTTAAAATAATAGTAGAAGCAACTTCTTGGCATTGTGAGGATTTCATTAGATAATTCAGGAAAGTGCTTAGCAATAAGTCTGGCACACAGTGAGTGATCAATAAATATAAATATTAGCTGTTAAGAATTGATAATAATATAATTAAAGTTGACCATCTTTTGGACCTCAGTCTCAATAAATTGCTATTGTCAGAAAAGTGGTTTTAGATATATATGTTTTATATATATATATATTACTCACTATATATACTATTACTATAAAACATTACTCACTATATATAATATTCTTCATCTTATACTTTCATTTTAAAGATCCCATCTGGGCTCCGTTGTATGGAGGAAGTGGGCATCATGTCCTGGAAGTGTTGTCAGACGCTCCAGGATCGGCCCAGCCGTGTACCCAGTTCAGCGCCAAAACTGAACAAAAAACACAGTCCATCCATCTGCCAGCTGGTGAGGCAGCGAAGAGGGCATTTAGCTTCTAGGGCACTTGGGAACTTAAATGAATGCTTGTAGGAAGGAGAGACACCTGCTGGGTGGGGCTCACTGGGCCTTTGAGACCAGTGGGGATTTAAATGAGCCAAATTACTCCTGAATAGCTACCAGGCAACCAGTGACACAGCCTGACCTGGGGAGATAAATCACAGGGGTATCTGGGCTTTCAAGAAGGGGATTGCCTGCTGATGGAGGGCTCTGGGGCAGAGGAAGGGCCGTGACAGGAGCTATCAATCAGAAGAGGAAAATGATAAATTTACTTCAATAGATGGTAGGCTTCTCCTTGTAAATCTGATCATTTTGCCAGTCCCAAAATGTCTTAAGTGTAATTACACCAGAGCCTGAAAAAAGACTAGGTAAGGGAAAAAATGAAATAGAAATATTTTAAAATATACAAATATATAAGCCTACTTTCAAAAATGTTAGGTGCCCAGGTAAATAAAAATAAAATAAATCCAAGAGCACCTTACTTCCTATACTGGAGCATTCAGGAATTTACGTGGATCTGAGGTGGGTTGTGACAGCAAACAAATCACCGCCTAATCCTCTTCCACCACATTTCTGATATCTTGTGAAGCTGGAGCTTTGAATGGTCCTAACTGGATCAGAAATAACACCAGACTCAGTACCATCGTATACTTTTTCCTCTCTGTCCAAGGGCATCTGAGGCCCTGAATCCAACACTCATGGCTCTTGAAAAGCACTTGTGCTTTGAAGAAACGACACCTTTCTATAAAGCATCCACCAGAAGGGGGAGCCTTTTAATAATTCACACAAAGATTTTGCTAGTGGAGGTCTTACCTGGATTGGCTGGCTGACCTGGGCTTGGATCTCAGCTAAAGTGTCCTCCAGCACCATCGTTTCTGTTTATGTAATGCCATTCTCAATCATAGAATCATGGAATTTAGAAACAGTTAAATATCTTAGAAATGATAAATTCCAACTCATTTTCTAAATGAGAGAAATGAGCCATAGAGAAGTAAAGAGTTCTAAGTTTAGATAGCTAATAATAATTTTTATTCAACAACATTATAATCTTTTATGAGTTTGTTCATGAACTCATTTTTACTGATGCATTGCTAAAACTTAGGTACTTAATTTTTAAAAAATTTTATTGGAGTATAGTTGATTTACAATGTTGTGTTAGTTTCATATGTACAGCAAAGTGATTCAGTTATACATATATTCATTCTTTCTCAGCTTCTTTGCTCATATAGGATATCACAGAATATTAAGTAGATTTCCCTGTACTATACAGAAGGTCCTTGTTGGTTATCTATCTTATATATTGTAGTGTGTGTATGTTAATCCCAAGCTCCTGATTTATCCCTCCCCACCCCACATTTCCTCTTTGGTAACCATGAGTTTGTTTTTGATATCTGTGAGTCTGTTTCTGTTTTGTAAATAAGTTCATTTGTATCATTTTTTTAAAATTAGATTTCACATAGGAGTGATATCATATGATATTTGTCTTTCTCTTTCTGCCTTACTTAGTATGATAATCTCTAGGCCCATCCATGTTGCTGCAAATGGCATTATTTTGTTCTTTTTTAGGGCTGAGTAATATTCCATTGTATACATGTGCCATATCTTCTTTATCATTCCTCTGTCGATGAATATTTAGGTTGCTTCCATGTCCTGGCTATTGTAAATAGTGCTGCAATGAACATTGGGTTGCATGTATCTTTTCGAATTATGGTTTTCTCCTGATATAATCCCAGGAATGGGATTGCTGAATCGTATGGTAGTTCTATTTTTAGTTTTTTCTTATGTACTTAATTGATTGAGGTTTAAGCTATAATTTCAAGCAGACAGGTGAAAATACAGGCAATTCTGCTTGCTGTTTAGGTCACAAAAAATGTTTGGTCCTTAGTATAGAGTTTTACATTCTGCTATTTTACTACTATTCTAGGTTTTTAACTAAAATGTGGTCACTTCCTCTAAGAAGTTTTTCCTTTCCCCTCCAGAATAGTTTGGGTATTCCTCCTACATGCCTGCCCATCACCTTGGGCTTTCTGGCTGATAACATATGTGACACTATATTATAGTTATCATTTATAATTTTGGTTCCCTATAATCTGTAAGCTCTGTGAAGATGACTTATTGGGTATTTCTTTACATCATTGTATCCCCAGTATTTAAAATAGTGTTTGGAACTATAAAGAGGGCTAAATAAACATCTGCAGAATGAAAGAAGAAAGGAAGCAGAAACAGACAGAGGAACTCATGCAGAAACTGGGATGAAAAAATGGAATTTAGGGCTTCCCTGGTGGCGCAGTGGTTGAGAGTCCGCCTGCCGGTGCAGGGGGCGCGGGTTCGAGCCCTGGTCTGGGAAGATCCCACATGCCGCGGAGCGGCTGGGCCCGTGAGCCACAATTGCTGAGCCTGCGCGTCTGGAGCCTGTGCTCCGCAACAAGAGAGGCCACGATAGCGAGAGGCCCGCGCACTGCGATGAAGAGTGGCCCCCGCTTGCCACAACTGGAGAAAGCCCTCGCACAGAAACGAAGACCCAACACAGCCATAAATAAAAATAAAAAAACAAAACAAAACAAAAAAAACCCAGTGAATTGGCTGCAAACACTTTAAAAAAAAATGGAATTTATAAAAAGTATGTTTAGGAATAAGAGTTAGAGGTAAAAATAAATGTAAAGAAAAAAATAGTTCCCTAATTTGCTGGCTTGTTGAAATAAGCCAAGGGCAAGCCCACATGGCAAGGAGTTGCAGGTGGCCTCTAGGAATAGGGTGGTTGCTAGGAGTTGAGGGCAACCCCCAGCCGACACTCAACAAGGAGCCAGGGCCCTCAGTCCTACAACTGCAAGGAAATGGATTCTGCCAACAACCTGAATGAACTTAGCAGATTCTTTCCTAGTTTAGCCTCCAGCTGAGAATACAGCCCAGCTGACACCTTGCTTGCAGCCTTGTGAGACCCTAAGCAAAGGACCCAACTAAGCCACGCCCAGACTGCAGACTCACAGAAGCTTTGAGATAATAAATGTGTGCTGTTTTATTGACACTAAGTTTATGATGATTCATGACACAGCAAGAAATAACTAATATAAGATGTTTGTTAAGTTATAAAGAAGCTATAAAAATAATTAATCCCCCACTGGGAGGGAGGGAGGGAGGAGGGAGGGAAGGAATATAGCCTTAGTTAAAGCTTCTGGATTTTATTTTTTGACTTAATTTGGTGATTTTAAAATCTGTGTAGAAAACATCCAAAGAAATTATCTTGTAAGATTTTTTTAAAATAGCAAACATCAAATATTTATCTGACCTGAGAGGGAATGTAAGAAATCTGACAACTCATTGCCACTAAGGTTTAAGCAAATTTATATGTGTGAATTCTATGAACACATAGGACTGGAAAAGAGCTTAAGAAGACAGGTGATCTAGTCAGAAGGAGAAAAACAAATACTGTATGCTAACACATATATATGGAATCTAAAAAAAAAAATTGGTTCTGAAGAACCTAGGAACAGGAATAAAGATGCAGAAGTAGAGAATGGACTTGAGGACAGAGGGAGGGGGAAGGGTAAGCTGGGACGAAGTGAGAGAGTGGCATGGACATATATACACTACCAAATGTAAAATAGATAGCTAGCTAGTGGGAAGCAGCCGCATAGCACAGGGAGATCAGCTCTGAGCTTTGTGACCACCTGGAGGGGAGGGATAAGGAGGGTGGGAGGGAAACGCAAGAGGGAGGGGATATGGGGATGTATGTATACGTATAGCTGATTCACTTTGTTATACAGCAGAAACTAACACACCATTGTAAAGCAATTATACTCCAATAAAGATGTTTAAAAAAAAAGACAGGTGATCTATATTTATCTTTAGGTAAGGCTTTTCCTAAACTCTCCCAATATACAATGATGATGATGATGACATGAATACTATGTCAATAAAATTCTCAACAAATGAGAATTTATAATGAAATATATATGAGAAATTTTCTCAATAAATAAAAAAATGAATGAAATAAATAATATTCTCAATAATAAACTCAATAAGTGAGCTTCCATTTATTGAGCTCCTCATATATGTCAGACAGAATAGGAAGAAACTGACTTTTATGGAGCACCTACAATAGTCCATGTACAGTACCACAAACTTTATATAAATAATCTTAAATTAAGAACAATAAGCCTTTCATAATAGGCCACAAGTATTATTTCTCCTATTATACACACACACACACGCACAGACACACACACACACCCATACACTTGCAACCAGAGACATACAGAGAGAGAGTAACGTTCTCCAAGTCAGCTAGCAATTAAGTTGTGAAATTGTGATTCAGACCCGTATTTAACAGTTCGCACTATCTGGAAATTCTCCCAAACAATCTGATTTCCAACTTTCATGCAATATTTTAAGCCCAATGATATACAGGCAACTATCCCAATTCACTCCTATCATTTTGTATTAGAAAAAACACTGAATGTGCTATGGTGTAAAACAAATTTAAATATTGGGAAAAGATGTGAAAAGGCAATTCACAGATGAGAACTCCAAATGGTTAATAAGTATGCAGTAGAATGGTCATCCTCACTAGTAATCAGAGAAGCACAAATCAAAATGAGATATCCCTTTACACTCATCAGATTGGTAAAAATTAGAACCTTCAAAAATACCAAGTGCTAGGTAGATGTGGGAAACTTTGTACAAGGTTAGTAATTGCTTAGAATTGATGAGATCAGTTTGCAATATTTGGAGAAATTTAGCACTTGTATACCCAAGACCCAGCACTAGATTCTACTACATAGTCTGTAGGAGCTGGGAGCTAGGTGTCAATCTAGATCTATTGTTAGGGGAATGGGTGAGTAAAATGTGTTGGATACACACTGTGGAATAATACGCAGTGATTAGAAGCAATGAATTGGTACATATAGCACCATCTTAAAAACATAGCATTGAGTGAATTAAAAGTGTGGCAGAGAATGAGGTCTGTTGTTACAGTACCACTTATGTAGATTAAAACATGCATACACAACAAGTTTATGTATTTTTCAAAGATATTTACATATTTAATAACATATATCAAACTCATTAAAATGGCCATCTATAGGGAGGGGAAAAATGGATGAGGGGAGGTAGGGGGTGGGTAATCAGGAATGAACTGAAAAAACATGTAAAGGAAAACAAGCACGGGGCCTCGACCAGACTGATGATTGTTCATTATGAGCTAAAGGGTATGTTTAACTCACCTCTCAGCCCTTGAGGTCCCCCAAAAGACAACTAAAATTGCTGTGGAATGAAGCTCTATTATTATTGGCTAAAGACCTTATGCCCACCTGAGATATTTCAATTAAAAAATAAGGGTACCCAACTTTTTATTGGGAGAGGAGCCACATCAGGATAATGCACTCTCAAAAGCTGAGAGGATTGGAGGGAAATTGTTTCTAAAAATAAAATGGGTAATTTCTTAGATTTGTACTTAGAGAAAACACAATGACTAATGTTTTGGCAAGGTATTAGAACTTGTGCATTAGTCTTGTCTTAATGGAAGGGAATCTGTTTGACAAAAATTTTCCATTTGAGCAGAGCAGTCTTGTGGTAGATCATTACTCTGTATAAACAGCCAAAAGAGCCCTTCAGTCTGGATTTTATGGTGCATCTCACTCATATTCTCCAACCAAAGGCTATGGGACTGCGTGCTCAGGTCTGTGTGGATACCCAGCTCAACAAGGCAGGGCAAACCGATGGAATTGTTTTGTTTTGTTTTATACTGGTCAGTCTGATTCCCCAAGGAATAAATTACTAGGAATTGTTGATATATTCCTTTCCAAACAATCATACACATTTGACATTATTTAGACATCAGGCTCAGAATATAATTTCAGTCTAGTGTTTTAGAAACACTAGACTGAAATTATAAATGAATTTCTACATGAATTGGAAATGATAAATGAATGAATAAACAAATGAAAGCAAACCAAACAAACAAAACAGAAAAAATAGGATACGTGTCCTTGCCTTAAATATAATTATCACACTTGGCTACAATTTGAGGAAGTATGCCCCACAATAAATGTTATCATTTGGCTCAAAATATTTTTTACCTATTTTGATAAGTAGCAGATAGATGGAGGAAAAAGAAAAAATGAAGTGAATAAGAGATTACTTCATTTAACTATTCCTTTAGGAAATGATGATAGCCCTAAGCTTCTACATGTTTATAAACCCAATGCGCCTTTTATTGGTATCTTCTCTCTCTGCCTTCTGTTACTTCTTTCTGCTATGATTTTTTTTTTAGCTGTTCCACCCTTCCTTGGCCATCCCCATGCCTGCTGCAGACACCCTCTCCTATGGGAAAAAAATCCATGGGTTTCATGACAACCATGGAGAGAAGATATTTTCTCCTTACTTCCAGGTATGGGGGTGTGTCTGTGTGTTTGTGTGTGCATACCCACATACCCAAGGGAAACTCTAAAAGCTTAGTGGTATCCTTTCTGTTCAAAATTATTTAAATCAAACTGTCATGATTTTTATTAGGATTTTTCTATCTACATATATATATATATATATCTCCTATTTGGAGTTCATAGTTCATTTCATTCTACAAGGTGATCAACCAAAAGCACTGGATAGAATTTTAGTAGTACCTATTTTATTGGGCAGTTCCTGTATTTTACTAGTGAGTTCAAAATAAATATTTTCTTTTCTCTCTTCTGCTACTGCCAAAATTTTCAGAGACTAACAAAATCTGAATTTTATTTGCTGCTAGTTACAACAACAGCCAAATTTAGCATTGGAAATTACAAACATTACTTAATCTGAAGAGAGAGCAGTAGAACTTCCCGGGCATTTTTCTCATTAGAATGCTATGCTCCAGGGCTTCCCTGGTGGCGCAGTGGTTGAGAATCTGCCTGCCAATGCAGGGGACACAGGTTCGAGCCCTGGTCTGGGAAGATCTCACATGCCGCAGAGCAACTAAGCCCGTGAGCCACAACTACTGAGCCTGCGCGTCTGGAGCCTGTGCTCCGCAACAAGAGAGGCCGCGACAGTGAGAGACCCACGCACCGCGATGAAGAGTGGCCCCCGCTCGCCGCAACTGGAGAAAGCCCTTGCACAGAAACGAAGACCCAACACAGCCATAAATAAATAAATAAATTAATTAATTAATTAAAAAAAAAAAAAGAATGCTACTCTCCAGATATAGAGTAAGTGTCATGAATGAGACTATGTCCACAGACTTAGTAGCAGAATTGTATCAAAATTACAGTGACCGACTTTTCTTTGGAGGTCCTCTGAAGTTGAACTATTACCATGGCTGACAGTACCTTGAAGTCAACCTGCAAACAGAAGCTTTTCCTACACCAAATACAGTGCCCTCTTCCTGGTAGATATTCTGTAAATTGTAGAGCACAATATCCCTTCCCTTAATTTACACCCAAAAGCCTTAACTAGTAAACATTTTTATCTCATTTTTAATAATGAAAGAAAAATAATAGTAATTACCATTTGGCCCCATTGAGTCACTGTGAAAGAAGATAGAACTGACTACCCAGGCTGCTTACAGAGGCTCAGTGGTGAAACCATTTCTGCATTGGTCTGAATGCTCCCAACTTAGTCTCCCTTAAGCATCAGCCACCATCCCTCTTTGCAGAAGTGCAACTGTTAGAGTTGAGGAAGGGTTGAGTGGTCTGGGCTCTGCACCATATCATGCACTGCCCGTTCACATGACCATCTGAACAGCACGAGGACCACTGAATGCCTCTGCGAGTGGTTCTCACTGTGTAAGCACAGTCAGAGGGGAAACAGGAGAGTGACACTTACAAGTCTAAAAAACATAAAACGCAATATGCTGGGCTGCTACAATCACTCTCTTCTAATCCAGTAATGTCCTAAACCAGTATTAATGGAAGATCCTTTTTCAAGGGTTCACAGGTTATTTTTCTGAAAGGAATGAAAAATGCTGCAAGATTATCTTCTAATTCCTACCTTCATTTCTTTAATGTTATTAAATAATAATGTACAGTCAACTCTGATGTCATACTAAGACAATATTTTTGTGTAAATCTAACATATTCATTACACTCACAAGCCACAAATATTGTATCACAAATTTACATGTAATACATAGTTCTCCCCCACCCCCAAAAGAGCCCCATTCCTTTAAAAGTGACAAAGCATTTAGGCATATTTCTCAGCTACATTCAGATAAGATTACCAACAAGTGATAGGTGATAATTTTCAAGGAAGAAAATTATCAAACATAATCGAATCAGTTTACTATTTGTGACAGAAATTAAGTAAGCCATACTTGATGCATTTCATAGTACCATAAAAACTTTTCAATAATGGTACATGCAAAAATAAATGTATATCTAATTTTTTTCTTCTGGTATACATATACATAGAAATTAGAAGGACTATAATGGCAATTAAAAATGTAATGTAACTTTAAAAACTTGATTTAAGGATGTCCAGTAGAAAGCCAATATTAAAGCATAATATGACAGTAATGAAACTATCTCCAGTCCATTAAATTCAAAACATCATCCTTACATTTTCCACATTAAAGGTCAACAACTCATCTATGTTACCATAATTTATTTTGTAATTTATTTCAATTTAATACTTTCAAGATTAACTTGTCTGAAACTTCCCTTTAATATTTTAGGTCTCAAACTTATTCCCAGGTTTCTGAAAATATTGATATTTTCTCCCCTTTGATGTATAGAAGGAGTTGCTTAAAAAAAAATACGTGTGAAATGTGAGTGGGCATTTAGTTATACACTATCTTAGTTTAAATTAGAAGGGTACGGAGGGAAAAATACAAAAAGATAACTATCATGCAGACTCTTAAGTTCATGGTGTATTTTCTTTTTTCCTTTCTAACAAACAAGAGGAAAATAAATCTTTGGAATTCCAAGGATGATTCTGAAGTGTAACCTCCATCAGATCATCTAGATACACAACTGTCTGACAACATTATAATAAAGGCAGTAAATAATGTTGTTCCAAAGACCAGCTGAAAAGCTGGAGTTTTCATCAGTGGTGGTGATGGAAGCTCATGATTTGGACACTATAGTTGAAACCTCAAAGACTTATGCACTGAGCAACAGTGAAGATACTGTATAATCAACTAGGAGTACAGCAAAACACCACCACCAAAAAAAAAGTGCTTTCAGCTCATAAAAGAAATGATTATCATGAGGAAAGAGAAGTGACTGCTGGATTTAAAAGGCAATCAGGGAGAATTTTTTAAACTAAATATAAAGAATCACCACCCTACCCCAGAAGATGTTAAAATCACAAAGAAAACTGTCTAAGGGAAATAAAATAAGCTCACAGATGAAAAATCATTTACAGGATACATTTTAGGATGTACACTTTGCTAAATGATCCGCAAAATTAGAAAAACTTATTCACTGTAGAGGTGCATTATCTGAAGAGGACACAGTGTCCAGAAATTCTGTTGCTGCTTTCATCACAATCAATCTGAGGTTTGCATTAGTAAGGATGCGAAGTTATTTAAAGGAGAAGGCAAAAAAAAAAGCTAGAGAACTAGTATCAAGTCAAGAAGCAAAAGGCAGTGTCAACAATGTTCATTTCCCAATGTGATGGGGGATTATTGAAATATAATAAAGTACCATTTTATCCTTCAGCTAATATATAAAAATTAAAAACCTCAGTATGCTTGAAAAAAGGTTGTTTCTACAATTGATGTGCTTTCTCAGTACCATTCAATAGCTGTTGTTGAAATTTGGCTCGTGAAAAAGCTGCAGTTATATTTTTCATATGCCTCTATGCATGTCAGTTAATTATGCAATGTTTTGCCACTGTTTTGTTTCATGTGCACTTGTGTCAACAGTTTGTAACACTGGTTCTTTACTTTTATGCTTCAGTACACCTTATGTAAATATTATTTTCCCATCAGTGACAGTGGCTCATTAAGTAATCATGAAATCTTTTGTAGGAGACAATGTTAAGTGTTAGAACCTCTCTCCAGTGGGAAGTTTTTTAAAAAAATTTTTATTTTATATTTCAGTATAGTTGATTAACAATGTTGTGTTAGTTTCAGCTATACAGCAAAGTGATTCAGTTATACATATACATATATTCATTCTTTTTCAGATTCTTTTCTCATATAGGTTATCACAGAATATTGAGTAGAGTTCCCTGTGCTATACAGTAGGTCCTTGTTGGTTACCTATCTTATATATAGTAGTGTGTGTATGTTAATCCCAAACTCCTGATTTATCCCTCCACCCCACGTTTCCCGTTTGGTAACCATAAGTTTGTTTTCAATATCTGTAGGTCTGTTTCTGTTTTGTAAATAAGTTCATTTGTATCACTTTTTAAAATTAAATTCCACAGATGAATGATATTTGACTTTCTCTGTCTGACTTACTTCACTTAGTATGATAATTTCTAGGTCCATTCATGTTGCTGCAAATGGCATTGGTTTGTTCTTTTTAATGGCTGAGTAATAGTCCATTGTATATTATATATGTACCACATCTTCTTTATCCATTCTTATGTTGATGGACATTTAGATGCTTCCATGTCTTGGCTATTGTAAACAGCGCTGCAATGAACATTGGGGTGCATGTATCCTTGTGAACCATGGTTTTCTCTAGATATATGCCCAGGAATGGTATTGCTCGATCATATGGTAGCTCTATTTTTAGTTTTTTAAGGAACCTCCATACTGTTCTCCATAGTGGCTGTATGAATTCACATTCCCACCAACAGTGCAAGAGGGTTCCCTTTTCTCCACACCCTCTCCAGCATTTACTGTTTGTAGACTTTTTGATGACGTCCATTCTGACTGGTGTGAGATGATATCTCATTGTAGTTTTGATTTGCATTTCTCCAATAATTAGCAATGTTGAGCATCTTTTCATGTGCCTCTTGGCCATCTGTATGTCTTCTTTGGAGAAATGTCTGTTTAGGTCTTCTGCCCATTTTTTTTTTTTTTTTTTTAAAGATTTATTTATTGATTGATTGATTGATTGCCATGTTGGGTCTTCGTCTCTGTGCTAGGGCTCTCTCTAGTTGCGGCAAGCGGGGGCCACTCCCCATCACGGTGCGCGGGCCTCTCACCATCGCGGCCTCTCCCGTTGCGGAGCACAGGCTCCAGACGCGCAGGCTCAGCAGTTGTGGCTCACGGGCCCAGCCGCTCCGCGGCATGTGGGATCCTCCCAGACCAGGGCGCGAACCCGTGTCCCCTGCATCAGCAGGCAGACTCTCAACCACTGCGCCACCAGGGAAGCCCTTCTGCCCATTTTTTGATTGAGTTATTTGTTTTTCTGATATTGAGCTGCATGAGCTGTTTGTAGATTTTGGAGAGTAACCCCTTGTCAGTCGCATCGTTTGCAAATATTTTCTCCCATTTTGTGGGCTGTCTTTTTGTTTTGTTTATGGTTTCCTTTGCTGTGCAAAAGCTTTTGAGTTTAATTAGGTTCCATTTGTTTATTTTTGTTTTTATTTCCATTGCTCTAGGAGATGGATCCAAAAAGATATTGCTGTGATTTATGTCAAAGAGTGTTCTGGGCTTCCCTGGTGGCACAGTGGTTGAGAATCTGCCTGCCAATGCAGGGGACACGGGTTCGAGCCCTGGTCTGGGAGGATCCCACATGCCGCGGAGCAACTAGGCCCGTGAGTCACAACTACTGAGCCTGCGCGACTGGAGCCTGTGCTCCGCAACAAGAGAGGCCACGACAGTGAGAGGCCCGTGCACTGCGATGAAGAGTGGCCCCCGCTTGCCACAACCAGAGAAAGCCCTTGCACAGAAACGAAGACCCAACACAGCCAAAAATAAATAGATAAATAAATAAAAGAAAAGTCCCTGGGCTCTAGAATCAAACATTTCTCTGTAAATAACATCAAATAAGGAAAACAATTTCACTTCATTTAAAAAAAATTTAAAAAAGAGTGTTCTGCCTATGTTTTCCTCTAAGAGTTTTACAGTGTCCAGTCTTACACTTAGATACTTAATCCATTTGAGTTTATTTTTGTATATGGTGTTAGAGAATGTTCTAATTTCATTCTTTTGCATATAGCTGTACAGTTTTTCCAGCACCATTTACTGAAGAGACTGTCTTTTCTCCACTGTATAGTCTTGTCTCCTTTGTCATAGATTAATTGACCATAGGGGCATGGTTGTATTTCTGGGATTTCTATCCTGTTCCATTGATCTATATCTCTGTTTCTGTGCCAGTACCATACTGTTTTGATGACTGTAGCTTTGTTGAATTGTCTGAAGTCAGGGAGCCTGATTCCTCCAGCTCCATTTTTCTTTCTGAAGATTGCTTTGGCTATTCGGGGTCTTTTGTGTCCATACAAATTTTTAAATACATTGTTCTGGTTCTGTGAAAAATGCCATTGGTAATTCAATAGGGATTGCATTGAATCTGTAGATTGCCTTGGGTAGTATAGTCATTATGACAATATTGATTATACCAATCCAAGAACATGTTATATCTTTCCATCTGTTTGGTTCATCTTCAATTTCTTTCATCAGCATCTTATAATTTTAAGAGTTACAGGATTTTTGCCTCCTTAGGTAGGTTTATTCCTAGGTATTTTACTCTTTTTGATGTGATGGTAAATGGGATTGTTTCTTTAATTTCTTTTTCTGATCTTTCATTGTTAGTGTATAGAAATGCAAGAGATTTCTGTGCATTAATTTTGTTTCCTGCAACTTTACCGACTTCATTGATGAGCTCTAGTAGTTTTCTGGTAGCATCTTAAGGATTTTCTATGTATACATCATGTCATCTGCAAAGAGTGGTGGCAGGTTTACTTCTTTTCCAATTTGGATTCCTTTTATTTCTTTTTCTTCTCTAATTGCTGTGGCTAGGATTCCAAAACTATGTTGAATAAAAGTGGTGAGAGTGGACATTCTTGTCTTGTTCCTGATCTTAGAGGAAATGCTTTCAGCTTTTCACCATTGAGTATGATGCTAGCTGTAGGTTTGTCATATATGGCCTATATTATGTTGAGGTAGGTTCCCTCTATTCCCACTTTCTGGAGAGTTTTTATCATAAATGGGTGTTGAATTTTGTTAAAAGTTTTTTCTGCATTTATTGAGATGATCATGTGGTTTTTATTCTTCAATTTTTTGTGCACAATGCTGATTGATTTGCAGATATTAAAGAATCCTTGCATCACTGGGATAAATCCCACTTGATTATGGTGTATGATCCTTTTAATGTATTGTTGGATATAGCTTTGCAGTGTTTGAGTATTTTTGCACTGATATTCATCAGTGATACTGGTCTGTAATTTTCTTTTTTTGGTGGTATCTTTGTCTGGTTTTGGTGTCACAGTGATGGTGGCCTTTAGAATGAGTTTAGGAATGTTCCTTCCTCTGTAATTTTGGGGAATAGTTTCAGAAGGATAGGTGTTAAGTCTTCTCTAAATGTTTGATAGAATTTGCCTGTGAAGCCATCTGGTCCTGGACTTTTGTTTGTTGGGAGTTTTAAAATCACAGTTTCTATTTCAATACTGTGATTGGTCTGTTCATGTTTTCTATTTCTTCCTATTTCAGTATTGGGAGATTGTATCTTTCTAAGAATTTATTCATTTCTTATAGGTTGTCCATTTTATTGGCATATAGTTGCTTGTAGTAGTTCCATATGATCCTTTTATTTCTGTGGTGTTTGTTGTAACTTCTTTTTTATTTCTAATTTTGTTGATTTGAGCCCTCTCTTTTTTTTTCTTGATGAGTCTGGCTAAAGGTTTTTCAATTTTGTTTATCTTTTCAGAGAACCATCTTTTAGTTTCATTGATCTTTTGTATTGTTCTCTTCAACTCTATTTCATTTATTTCTGCTCTGATGTTTATGATTTCTTTCCTTCTACTAACTTTAGGTTTTGTTTGTTCTTCCTTCTCTAGTTGCTTTAGGTGTAGGTTAGGTTGTTTATTTGTGCTTTTTCTTGTTTCCTGTGGTAAGAATATATTGCTATGCACTTCCCTCTTAGAACTGCTTTTGCTATGTCCCATAGGTTTTGGATCATCGTGCATTAGTTTTCATTTGTCTCTAGGTATTTTTGACTTCCTCTTTGATTTCTTTAGTGATCCATTGGTTGTTTAGTAGCATATTGTTTAGCCTCCACATATTTGTGTTTTTACAGTTTTTTTTCTTGTAGTTAATTTCTAATCTCATAGTGCTGTGGTTGGAAAAGATCCTTGATATGATTTCCATTTTCTTAAATTTACCGAGGCTCTCTTTGTGGCCTAGTATGTGATCAATCCTTGAGAATGTTCCATTTGCACTTGAGAAGAATGTGTATTCTGCTACTTTTGGGTGGAATGCTCTATAAATATCAATTAAGTCCATCTGTTCTAATGTGTCATTTAAGGCCTGTGTTTCCTTATTGATTTTCTGCCTGGATGATCTGTCCATTGATGAAAGTGGGGTCTTAAAGTCCCCCACTATTATTGTGTTGCCATCAATTTCTCCTTTTATGGCTGTTAGTTCATTGGGAAATTGAGAAGGGATGGTGGAGTTTACCACATTCCTCAGGGGATTCTGACACAACCCCCAGGGGTTATAAATCCCTTCCCATTTTGAAAATCAGTAATCTTGAACAAAGAAAAAGAATTTATATTTTTACTTCATGCCAGGCTAACAAGTTTCTAGAACATGGTGTGTATAGGCTAGATTCACCAAGGGCATTCATGATCCCACATTTGGTAGGGCTTGCACCTTGACTGATACTTATATCTATATCATCTATATCTATATATTTTTTTCTTGTAGCAATGAAGTAGTTATGCATATCCACCACTTGGTTGTGATCACTAGCATAAGGAGGCTGTCTGGGAGTAAGGGTCTAGTCAGGCCATGGGATAGAAAAGTTTCACTTTAGCATATTTGCTCAGCAATTCTAACCAAAGCTAATAAACCATAAATCAAAGCCATATGTTGACAGTAGTATTAACGGCAGACTCAGGTCCAAGTAAATAATCTGGACCTTTCACTCACATGTTTGGCTGTCAGGAAGGTGGAAGGAAGAGGTCAGGCCAAGGTTTGGCTGTGACCACATTCACTAGCATCTGAAACAATTAGCTTTAGTAGCCACACAAGTGCTGCATGGCTATCTTTCTATCCCAATGGGGGAAAAACTATATGACAAAGCAACCTCCTTATAGGTAGGCATCATCATCCTGCCAGTGGATGCTGTGGTAGGTCCCATCTCCCTGTTCAGGATCAAGGTATTACTTTCCCCAGGTGCCAGGAGTGTTGGCTGCAGATGGCTCACAGCTTACAGCTAAGCCTCAGGAATGATCCTTGGCCTAAGATCGTGTCCCCTCCTGGAGGGCGGGGAGGGGCAGCCTGCACACAACACATGGCCAGTAGGAGAGTGAAGCAAGTGAGGAATAGGCCTCAGTGCTAGATTTAAGGGAGTGTCAAAAAACTCAAGTCAAGATACATAATATTTTAATGCACTATTTTTAAAAATCAAAAATGCAAACAGTCCATAATGCTCAAAGTATCACAATTTTAAATAAAGACAATATCAGTAATGACAGATTCATCCTTTTGCTGGAGGATCATTTGTGACCCTGCATAGCACTCTTACTTATTCTGTCTTTACTCAATATGTTCAGTATTTTGTTCATTGTGGAATTTTGCATTAACTTAGATTTTTAAAAATAGTGCAATAAAATATCATTTATCTTGGTTACTGAGTTTTTGGCACCCCTAAATTTTGTCCTTGAGGTGAGTGCCTCTCTCTCCTCACCCTTGTCCCAGCCGTGGCAGGTGGTAACAACACCTGGCTCGTTTGCCCTACAGGGAGACAATGCTGAAGGGTCATCCCAGCAACAGAGTTCCTGTGGGACCAGCTGGAGCCTGTCTTATGACTTCATCCCAGTCCAATCCTGCTTCCCTCACTCCCTTACCAGTGTTACTCCCAAGAGCACTCATGTGGGGAAGTCTCTGTCTGAGTCCGTTTCTCCTAAAACATCCCATAAAAGAGAGGTGACAATTGAAGCTCAGAGAGGCCAAGGGGCTTGCCCAAGTTCTCAGAGTTCCTAAGTGGCAGAGATGAAAACCCAGGTTAGTCTAACTGAAAGCCAGTGCTCCTCATTGTAAAACCCTACAGTCCAAGGCCAGGATTTGGGACTATAGTCAAGTAAGCCAAGGTCAAACCCAGACACCAACAATCCCCATGCACTCCTCTGACTGAAATTCCTAATCATGGACTAGAAATCAGTCTTTCTGATTTCCAGGAAGTAAAGTCTCCGATTATGTCAGACCATGTGGCTGACAGAGAAATCCAACCCCCACCCTGCCAAGATATCAATATCCTAATCCCCAGAACCTATGAATGTGTTAACTTACATGGCAGAAGGGACTTTGCAGACATGATCAAGTTAAGGACCTTGAGATGCAGAGATTATATTGCATTTCCAGGTGGACCCAATATAATCACAAGGGTCCTTACTAGGGAAAGAGGGAGACAGGAAAGTCAGAGGAGATGTGATGATGGAAGCAGAGGTTGGTAATGTGACAATGGGCCAAAGAACGCATACAGCCTCTAGAAGCTGGGAGCATCGAGGAACAAATTCTCCCCTAGAGCCTCCAGAAGAAGAACAGCTCTACTGCCACCTTGATTTTCTCCCCTTATATAAGACCCCTTCTGGACTTCTGGAAGCCAGAAGTCTAAGAAAATAAATTTGTGTTGTTTCAAGCCACTCAGTTTGTGGTGATTTGTTACTACAGCAATAGGAAACTAACACAGACTCCTAAGGCAGGGCTTTTGCCCTGATATCATGGCATCACTCACATCACTCTGAGTTGTCATGGATCCCTAACAGAAATCAGACAGAACCACCAGGGGAATTTGACAATGTCTTCTCAGTTGTATTATATTTTTTTAATTAAAAAAAATTAACTTGAATGTGTGGAAGGATTGATGATCTGTTCTGACTCCAGATGGTCCTGTTCTGCTGATGACAGATAGAAGTCCAGGACAGGCAGCGCCCATCTATCTACATGAAAGAAGGAAGGAAATGATTGATGTAACAAGGCCAGCATGACACAGGAACTCTTCAAAGCACACTTTTTACTTTTCTGACTCTTTAGTAATATCTTTTGAATTGTAGATATTCCATTCCTGTTACAATTTTAATTCAGAACCAACTGTTCTGTTCTTCTTCTTTCCTAACTTCACTCAATGAGTTGGGATTTTAAGCTCCTCCTGCTACTTGAGCAAAAGTAGATATTTTGTTGTTGTTCACGTCATTGATTAGATTTGGGGTCTGATGTGCCATCAAGGTTTATTATTAAAAAAATCTGAATATTAAAGAGATTTTCATTTTTAGATTAGTTATATGAAAGAGGACAAAATACTTTGGCTAGAACAAGAGAATTTGGGGCATCAAGAAAACATCTTGAACAGAAACAGAAAAAAGAACAGGGCTTCACTCCAGGCAAGGAAGGCGTTCTAGGATGGGGACAGACAAGAAGAAGAGAGAGGAAAACACCATGTATATATGAGTATGGGGGTGAGGGAGAAGGGGCAAGGGGTGGTGGTTATAACTATGCAGATGGGACCTTGGGCAACCTTGCAATATTCTTGCCCAAGTGTGTGCTGGCAAGTTATGGTCCTACTCATAGGAGCAGAGATATCACTGTCTCTGCTCACTGAGCAGAGAAGCCTTAAGTTTTATCCAAATGAGCATCTCCTGCTCCTGGGGCTCAGTTAGCTGTACTTGCCTTCTGCTTCTCCTGAAGATTTCACTCCATCAGCTAACAGCTTGTTTGGGTCCTCCCTGAAAAAAATGATTCCTATCCATTTCCTTAAATTTTGCTTGGTTTCTAACTTACCCTCACCTCACAATGCCCCAGGACACATGTAAGCTCAAGAAAAAGAAGGTAGGTAATGATGAAGTCTTCGGATTGTTCATGTTAGAAATGCGTCTGGGCTTTCCCTGTCTACCAGTGGCATGGCACATTTTGAGTTGGCTGCAGCTATATGTTTGTTTTGGATAAACTGTATGCAAGGGAGGTGATTTGGAGTTGGGGTTAAGAGCATAGCCTCTGGAGCCAGGTTACCTTGGTCTTAACCCTAGTTCCATCCATTCCTATCTCTGTGGCCTTGGCTGAGTTACTTGTCCTCTCCTGACTCAGTTTCCTCAACTTCAAAATAGAGATCATAGCACCTACCTCACAGGGTTGTTTTGAGGATTAAAGTAGTTAATACATGTAAGTCTCTTAGAATAGTATACAGTTAGTACTACCCAAGTTGGACATTCTTAAAAAAAAAAAAAAAAGAAAAAGAAGGCAGGTAGCGGGAGAGAAGGGGGAGTCCTAGACACTTAATGGGATGGCATAACAAGGAATCCTATAGCACTTTATGGATCCAGCCTGATTTATTCCCCTCCCAGCATCTCCCTGTCTTTCAATGAGCTGGGATAATGGTTAATGGCTTCCTTTTACCTGATAATAATGTGTAACTTAAGAGTCAACTTGCACAGAGGAAGGAATATAAAGGTCAAAAGTCCTGTTGTGTTATCAACATACATTTTGAAATAGCTTACTAATCAATTTGCAGAAGCACGGGTCTTTATGGAGGCTTTCTCCCTGATTTGGAGAAGTACTGGCCTAGGCAGTTACCAAGTTGTTGAGACTCTCGACAATACAGACTCCACTAATCTCCTGGTTAAACTGAAGTAGTACAGCCCTTTATATGTCCGGGTTTGGGGTTTTTAGACATCTGGTAGAAAGAAAACAGGTGGAAGAATGATTTTGAATGAATAATTTACCACCTTGAAAATTATTTTATTAATGAAATTTATTTTCTCCATTTTTTAACTGAAATTTGTGCTTTTTCTGTGTAGTTGGTCAGCTATGCTAGTGCCTGGGTACTTTTTTAAAAAAGAAAAATACTGGCTTAAGTACTTTGGAGGGAGAGGTGCAAAGGGATCAGATGACATGCTTGTAGAGGAGCCTGTGGGATGGTCTGCCCAGCAACTTTCTGATCCATAGAGGTAGATCTGAGCGACTTGTTTCACTGGGTGCCCACCCTCCTCACCAGAGTGAGGTGGGGTCCAGGCTAAGGGACTGTATACTTGGGTCACTGCATATGGCTAAATTTGTAACACGGATGGGAGCAGTGAAATATCTGTGAGAGGTGAAGAACATGTCTGTTCAGTGAGGGTTCAACGTCTGGCACAGAATCGGTCTTCAGTGAGTATTTGTTGAATGACCTGACTTAGTAAATGGGTGAACAGATGAATACAGAAATGCCCAAAGCAGCAGACGTTCCAGTCCCTGGTTCCAGTGGCTTCCTGCCTCTTAGCTTCCGTGCAGACCTTAGTAAGCCTCCATGATCCTTGGGTTTTTACACATAACTCAGGCCATCTTATGTTGGTTTCTGTTACTTGCAAATTGTAGTCACTATTAATAATGAGGAGCTTGGAATTGACTTTGAGATAAACATGAACAAAAATCTATAGAACTTATTCTCTCTTTATATATATGTGTGTATATTTATGAGTGTGTATGCATGTCTGTGTAGTGTCATGTGTGTATGTATATGTATATATACGCATATATCCATATGAACTGGATAAATCAATGTCCCTGAGCTCCATTCCTTATGTCTAAAATAAAGGGGTTAGACTAATGATCTGAATTAAGAGGTTATACTTTAAAGAATTATGTTAATGATTTGTGAGTAAATCACCAGAAGGTATACCGTTGCCAGAAAAGAGAGTCCAAGATAGCCACTTTGGGAGTTCATATACTTTCCATGTTGTTTCATTGTTGAAAACAGTTTGGCAGATCTTTTGGAAGTGCATTCTCTGGTGGTTGCCTGTTATTTTAACTCTCCCCTTGGAAGGTGATCTCCAGTCTATGGTGACTGAGGGTGCTGGTAACACCAGTTTGGGTAAAATAGCAAAATTTAGCTGTAAAGTAGCAGTGAGACTTTTCCCCGTGAATTGGCCCTGGAGGAAAACCATGAGGAGTGCCACGTCAGTATGGACAGAATATTGGTGGGAATGATGTACCAAATTGAAGTGTCCAAAGGGTGAATAACCAGCAGTAGGCATCCCAAAACTTGGCTGCCCTCTTTTTGATGGGACCTCAATATCCCTCACACATAAAGCACAATGCTGGGGGCTTCCCTGGTGGTGCAGTGGTTGAGAATCTGCCTGCCAATGCAGGGGACACGTGTTCGAGCCCTGGTCTGGGAAGATCCCACATGCCGCGGAGCAACTAGGCCCGTGAGCCACAATTACTGAGCTTGCGCGTCTGGAGCCTGTGCTCCACAACAAGTGAGGCCGCAATAATGACAGGCCCGCGCACCGCGATGAAGAGTGGCCCCCACTTGCCGCAAACTGGAGAAAGCCCTCGCACAGAAACAAAGACCCAACACAGCCATAAATAAATAAATAAATAAATAAATAAATAAATAAATAAATAAATAATTTAAAAAAAAAAAAAACACAATGCTGGGTGTGGCCCAGGTGTTCAAAAATGATTGAACACTGTGATTGATAAGCCAAGTTCATAACACCAGCTGTCATCAGTGTTTGAATCCTCATTAATGCCAACTGCTTTACATACATTTTTTTACATATATTTTCTTATTTCACACTGTCAACAATCCTCTTTTTATTCCCATTTCAAATGTTAGGAAATCGGGACTTAGAGAACGAAAGGAACTCTCCCCAAATCACACTGCTGATAAGTGGCAGAGAATGCTAAGCCAGCTTGTCTGACTCCAAAGCTCACTATGCTATACTGCCTCTCTCTTCTCAACCGTATTTGGAGGCAAGTGAGAACGGCACAAAGCGTTTTGCCTTATACCTGATTTAACTATCAATTATAGACTCTTCACAGACCAATATGGATCTGAATCATAATGTGCTCCTGAATAGCATTGGCTGCCTAGCAAATAAGTTCAGGGGATCATAAACGGTTCAAAAATTGTACATCAGTGTTTTTACAGTGTGGAAATAGATGGATTTCTAGCTGTTATTTTCGCTGTGTATTTTCAGAATGTCTGAAAGGGCAGCTTATCTTCTATAGCACTCATCTCTACGTGGCTCAGCTGTTCACATGGACTTTACTGGCATGTGTCATTGTCCTCCCTTTTCCTATATGCCCTAAGGTAGGGCACTTCTGCCACCCACTTAAGTTCACTTCTAAAAAGCTAATAGCTTTGGGGGAATAGCAGAGGGGTTATTTATTTTTTCAAGTTAAGTGTGGAGAAAAGGGAATAGAGCAGATTCTTCCCAGACGCCTGATTTCTCGTCAGCATGCTGCTTGAGTCCTTGATTGAACACACTTCAGCCATCCTGTGCCTAAGGAGAAAAATACTCCTGCCTCACGTCGCTATGGTAACTGATGCTCAGCAGGCAGTTGCAGTTTCATTTAACATAACTGGCTTTTAGAACTTGAGGGGAAAGTATGCTTTCATGTAAGAGAAGGGATGACGAGAGATTTAATTAATGTGTTTCAGCTTAACATAGGGATACAGGTCACTTCCACTGTTTGACCGTAGCACGTATAGCTCCATTTTATATCTGTATCAGATCTAAGGCATCAAAAGGTGGACCATTTCTCTTATCATGTGTGAAGTGCACAAAGTGGGCAGAAACGGAGAGACAGGGGTTGTGCTGAAGCCTTTGCAAAAGGTCTTTCACTTTATAAAACCATCTCGGCTTGAGAGCGTATAGGAGAATTGCTTCCTCTTCTCGCATCCACAAAGGAGGCCTGAGTGATGGGTTGCTAGGCAACCTCACACTGAAGACTGGGGCACTTTGAAATTAACATAGCTGACCTCCCCATCATCTCTGCAGCTCTGCTATTCAAAAGCATTTTGTGAGGCCATAGGACTCAAGAAAATAGATATAAGATGTAAATACAAAAATAAAGAATAGGGGAAATAAACTTGAATTTTTCAACGACCAGGATTCACTCAATGAAAAAAGGCAGCAGTTTGAAAAAGCAGGTTGAGGGTAAAATGGTGTTAGTTGCTATAAACCAGAAACTAGTATTTTGAATAATCTAAGAAGAAAATTTCCCTATGTTTTTAGACATGTTTATAACTGCCATGTAAACTATCACAGCAAAGGGTCTGAAAATACCTAAGGGCAAACAAAAATAAATCCATTTATGATCATATATATCTACTACATATTTTTTAAAAAATCTTAACTCTCAATCCTTAGTATATGATGTTTTGCTTAAGCTCCAGAGTCTCCTACTATTTTTCTTGCTACTGCATCATTAATATGATACTGGTTGGTGTGGGAAGGGATGGTATTTATTTTGCAAGTAGATGAATATTTGGAAGGAAACTGCAAAGCTGGTCTATGGAGCAGACACACCCTCCTGTCATCAATAAATTATTTAGTTTGATTTTTAAAATATCTCATACCACTGGGAAAGGCTTATGGTAACATTTTAAAATATGCTGTTAAATTTGTAAACATCAAAATCAATCAAAATTGGTGGTACTGGGAAAAGTGGGAGACAAATCCTGAGTTCTTTTTGGTAGGTTTTTTTTTTTTGTTGTGAGCATTTGGGTGAAGCAAGTTTGAAACTATTTTAGGTGGATTATAAGACTGAAGAAATGAACAAATATGATGAAGTTGCTGGGATTCAGGGTCTCACTGTGGAAGAAGGGACATACAAATGAAAACTGGGGGAACACAAGAAAGAACCCTAGGGTGATAAACTGGATTTGGAGGAATTGGTGTAAATTTGTGATTTCTGAAACATGTTTCAGTACGTGTGTACTTACACCTGTGTATGCATGTATATGTGTGCACATATATATGTGTATGTATGCATGTGAGTGCATATATACATGCATATGTTTTCTATTTGCTGAAAGGGTTTAGAAACAATTCACCCTAGTGGCAGTGAACACACTTTACACTAAGTTCTTGATCTCTAATACCATTGCCCCACTAAAGGGAACCAGGGCTCCTCAGAGAAATGGCTGATTCCAGGGCTGGGACAGGGTAATTAGAAGTTGAACCTGGGATATTTTGTTATGCTAGAAAGTAGGAACATGCTTAGAAAAAAAAAAAAGGAAAAGGAAGAAAGAAAAAGATAGGGGTAGTCACAAGGACACCAAAGGAGCCAACTTGAAGTGGTCCTGCTGGTCAAATCTGAAACCATTTGAGCACCAAAATAATTAAAGGCATTAATGTATTATGAACCAATGAAAAAATAGGAATTCATGAACACATATGATATTAAATAATAAATATGTAAAAAAGTAAAAAGAATAATAAATAAGCAGAGGAGGGGCTCTTGCTTATAGTAAAATGCTAAGGGCTGACTGCTTGGAACATGTGGAGAAAGTGGTGACGTTAGAATATCATCATTTATAATCATCATGGTGAATGTTAGATCAGGCAGGAATCAGGCTAATCTAGGGGAAATTTTTGAAGAAGCAGAATATTTGTAAGATCTTAAAGTGTCTCCTCACAGATTGGTTATTAGTTGCAAGGGGAAAAATAACAATTATATGGTAGAAAAGTTTGACTTGTGTAATCAAAATTAATGTCTCCAATGAGGGCAGGTGGACATTGTGTGTTTCCAGACGTGATACCATGAGGACACCACATCACTTACACAGTATTATGGCCAGAAACACTCAACTCAGATTGAATCTTAAGGAAATATCAGGCAAACCCAAAACAAAGGAACACTCAAATTAAAAAAAAAAAAGGGGGGGGGGCAGAGGACTGTATTTTCAAAAATAGCTATTTTATAAAAGACAGAGGAAGGCTGTGGAAATGCTCCAGATTAAACAAGACTAAAGACATGACAAGTAAATGCAATACCCAATCCTAGAATGGAACCCAACTAGAGGGAAAAGATGCTGTAGAGGATATTATTGGATCAGTTGGCGGTAAATAGTGGCAGATTAAAAGTTTTGTATCTATGTTGAATTAACTGATGTTCATAACTGTACTGTCCTTAAACTGGAGAATATCCCTATTCTCATGAAATACACAATGAAGTACTTTGGAGTACAGAGGCATGTATGATGCATGCAACTTACTCTCAAAATGTTCAGAAAAAACATTTTACATATAGGTGTGTATATGTGTGTGTATAAATGTATATATAAAATTTGTATATACACAGAGAAGATGCAAATGACGTAAAATACTAACAATACTGTAGTATGTATCTGGGTAAATGGCATGTGGGTGCTCTTTGTACTTTTCTTATTCACGAAACTTCTTTAAGTTTGAAATGACTTCCAAATGAAAAATCAACCAAAAATTTTTTGTGTGTGTGGAAAAAACCCAATTTTTATTGGAACTAAAGTAATGAATATTTACAATTTAAGAAATCTGTGGAAACAGCAGTAAGCTCACTCACACAAAAAAGATATTACACTTCATAAGAGACAGTAGAGTTACTTGTTCAGCACAAAGAACTGACATCAGGACCCAGACACATCTCCTTGGTCACATTTCTTCCCCTGACCTCTGTGTGGTCTGTGCTCCATCATTTTAACTTTGCTCTTGCGTGTTCTCAATATCCTGGACTTTCCCCAATCCTCGTATCCCCCCTCAAATTATCCTCTGCAATCTGTGACTTAATGTGAAAAATTGGCTGGAAACTTGTCAAGAAAGTATATGTCAGGGAGTTTTCATTCATTGACTAGAGCAACTTCAAGTATTTAACTTAAACGGTTTGAAGAGAGCATTTATGTAACTGCTTAGCATTTTAGCACATTTTTTCCTCCAGTGTTCTTTAAGCTTAGTGTGTTTTCCATAAAAAGTTTAATCTCTACCCGTGAAACAGGACCTATTACCCATTATAAGTGAGGATACTACTGAATACTTCCCAGCCCTGTTCTTAGTGTTTCAAGTTTTTTTTTTTTTTTTTTTTTTAAGGTTCTTACATCATTTACCCATTAAAAATAAAACTAGCCTGCCTCTGGCGGAAACTGAAATAGTAATTACTTTCTTAAAATACGCTTGTTTTTTTAAAACAGAGTTTCTGTTACATTGCCAAAAGAATTTGTTTGAAGAAAGATAAACATAACATACACACTATTTGAAAACAGCCTCGTTCAAAGATTGCCATAGATTCTAAGGTTGTACCACTCGGAAGGAAGACATTTAGAATCTGCTCGTTACTCAGCTTTCCTCGTTTATGGGATCAAATTGTTTCACGGGCAGCGTGCCAGATCCATTTACGTGCACTATAAGGCCGAGTGTAGAGTCAGGCATTTCTCTAGAAAACATCTGGTTCTTAAGAAGAGGATTAAAAGGTGGGTAACACTTTTTTGCTCGTAACTATGATTTATGATGTTACAGTAACCCCCCTCTAATCTGGCAGGCAGACTTCCAGCAACCACAACCAGGAACCTGGAAGTAAGTGAAAATACTTCAGAGCTCAAGGAAAACAGAGGCCCCCAAATTCCATGCATATGAAAGAGTGGTACTGCCTTTAGGTCAAAGTCCACTTTACTATAAAACTGATGGAGCAAATCAGCATAAGGGCTCCTAAGCCCACCTTTACATGTAATACCTCTTTCTACAGTTATTTTGTTCCTTTACTCCCTTTACAAAAATCACACATCCCTCTGAACTCTAATTCTTCTAAACCACCCCCTGGACCCCTTTTCCTCCTCAGGCTTCTCCCTTTTCTCTTTCTTATACCTTCAATATCTACTGACCTTTCCCCATAAATATTCCAAGATGCTCAAGTAGCTCCTGTCTTGAAAAACAGAAAACAAAAACCCTTTCATAAACCTCTGTAGCCATCACTCTATTGCTCCCTTACCCTCAGCCCTATAGCCAAACATTTTTCTCTTCTGTCTCTAGTTCCTCCCCTTTCATTCAAACTTTGTTCAAATTAGTAAGGGATCCTCTTCCTCCAAGGGGTGCAGTTGCAGTTGTGAGACCCAGAGCGCTAGCTTCTGCTCCTCTGCTACCCCCTCGGGTGGGTCACTCTGTCCAGGGCTCACACAACACAACTACACGTTGTGGCCCTGTGTGATCTCGGGTATTTCCTCCGGCTTCTTATTAGTTACATTTGGTAGGATCATCTTTAAAACTCTGTTACTAGAATCATGCAAAGTGCAGAGAACTGGTTTTTTTCTGCAGTTACAGGACTGTACTCTTCACTCACCTTGACAAGTGGTACTCCTCTCTCCCTCAGTAACTCCTGTGCTCTCCTATTAAGTTGCTATCGCCACTCCCCTATTGCCATTTTCTGGTAGTCTTTTTCAATCTTCTCCTTCTTGAATCTTTTTCTCTGACAATTGAAATAAACTAGATTACATTTTGTACAAACCATTAAAGTGTGGGTGTTAAGAGTTTTTCTATTCATCTTTAAGAAATCTTTTTTTAAAAAAAAAGCAAAAATCCTTATTTTTAGTGTGTGTTCCTTGCAGTTAACTTGAAAAATGGCAATTTTTTCATCACTCAGAACTATTGTTAAAAATTGGGTTAGTTTCATTTAGTTGTGTGTGTGTATCTTACATATACATCTATTTATATTCTTTTGCAAATTGTTATAGGAAGTTATGTTTCTTGCATTTTCACTTATTTTGTGAGAATCTTAGCAGTTAAAAATCTTTAAAAATTCTTTAAAAAATAGGAAAAAAAAAACTCTTTGAAAACAGTTTTTGATGACTACATAGTACTCCATTATTGGGTAAACTAATATATTTGACCACTTCATTTATGCTGAATGTTTTGGCAATAACCAAAAAACCCAAGCTTTTTGCTTCTATGGTTTTTTAAACCAAAAAGCTTTGAGGAAATTTCTGAATGTCCCCTATGATAAATTTCTCTAAGTGGGATTACTTGGTCAAAGGACAGAATCTTAAATCCATACTGCCAAATTCCCTTCGGAAAGGATGAATGTGGTGGTTTTCTTGCACTGTTGCCAATCTTTCATTAAAAACAAAAAGCAAAATAAAACATAAAAGCATTTGCTACTTTATCAGCACTAGCACTGTTAATATGATCCTGTTATAAGGCTCTTCACTTATCTCCAGAACCAAACTAGGAGAGTTCCTGTCAGTCTTAACTGGTCTTTTGGTTTCCATAGTGATTCTATTATCTATCCTAGTGCAAAGTTTAACCTAGCTTCCTCAGCTGTCCATACATAAAACTCTTCCAGAATTGCTCTAGCTTCTTGACTTATGGGAGAGAGAGCGGTTTCCTTTTGGGACCCAGTTCCCCATACTAGCTGGCCTAATGTCAAAGGGCATTGAACTTAAAAATGCTTCCTGACTATGAGGGTGGTGGTATTCAAACCCCAAATGCACAGAAAATTCATTCATGTTGTGACCCTCCCTCCCCGTCCTCCGTGCGGGCCCCAAACTATCACTGAACATGCCACGGGCACTGACTCCTTCAAGCAGCAGTTCAGTTTGAGTTCCAGCTTTCCTGGATGTGTGATCTTGGGCATGTGAACAAGAAAAACATCAGAGATTAGTTAGTGCTAAATAGAGAGTTTAACAAGGGTGACAGGGTACAGATTGACATGATGGCTACTTTAGAGCGTTGGCCTGGACATGGACAGGGTCTCTGAGGAGGTGATAATAAACTGGTACCTGAATGAAAGAAAGAATAAGCCTAGAGAGGGAAGCTTGGAGACAGTAAGCGGGGATTAGGGAGAGAATTCCAGCAGAGGAGAGAAGGTCAAAAGTCTGTTCCAGATGGATGAAGTGAGATTTATGCATGTAAAGAGTGCAACATAATTTCTGGTGGGGGAGGGGAGCAAGAGAGAGAGGGAAGGAGGGAGGGAGACAATGAATGAGAATCTTGACTCCTGTACGGCTGTGCTTCTAGGGGAACTAACTAGTCCTCTCCATCTCACCTTTGCCTGCATTGTCTCTTTTCTTCTGTGAAGGTTCTTCTCAGTTGCAACTACTACTTGACCCTGTTTGGTTTGTAATAAGTAAGTAGAGCTACTATTTATTAAGAGCCCAAGTGAGTTAGATTCATTAGGTTTTATGTACGTTCTTTCACTTAATTCTTACAACAACCCGAGGAAGGTTATTATCCTGATACGTTACTTTATGGATAAGAAAAGCAAAACGAGGCTCAGAGAGCCTATGTAACTTGAGAAAGTAGTAAAGCCAGACTTGAAACCTAAGCCGGTCTGACTTCAGAGCCGTGTTCTTCGCTGCTACACTACACTGCTCCTCACTTACACCTCTCGTTGGAAGCTGCCACATTTGTAAGAACGTTCATTCCGCTCAGCTCTTCTCGTTCCTCATTACCTAGCCACCTCTGTGACAGAACACTCAGCTTCATCTGCTAGCCAGATGCAGATAAAAGAATTTTTCTTATAGACACCGTCTCTCTTAGTTATGGAAGGAACTTTAATATAGGAAAGGCTGGTGTGGAATCCAGGCTCTGACAATTCTTCTCTCACCTTGGGAAAATCACTTAGCTTGAGCCTCATCATCTGAAAAAATACTATTTCTCTGGAGAGCTGACTGAGAAATAAAAGACCTAGTTTAAAGAAAGTTTCTAGAATAGTATCTAACAAATGGCAGAATAAGTGGCTGCGTAAGAAACAAAAACAAACTCATTTTACAGATAGGAAAACTGACTTGGAAATGTCTTGCAGGGAGAAGAGATGTTCTACTTTCTCTATCCAGCTCCCATGATTCTAGCATTCCATGATGCAGGCTCACTGGAACTGCTAAGGGTATTCTGTTATATCACGTCTTTAACAATGTCCATTCAGGCTGAAAGGTTATAGAGAAAGAGATAATCTGTCACAGTGCCAGAACTGTAAAACAGGGATAATAATGTCTATATTATAGGACTGGGGGATAAATGTAATAAGACATGTGAAAGCGTTTTAACAGGCATGAAATGTTTCATAAATGCTCTACTTATTCAACATTTTCATGGAATGCCATACATAAAAGAATGACTAGAATTTTATAACATATAATTGGAATTAAAAGGACTCTGGAAAATTGGAGAAGTGATCAGAAACTAGAATGTAGCTCAAAAGAAATAAACATGAGGTACTTAAAGAAAAGCAAGGGACTTTGAAAAATACTGTTTATTGAAAATGCAATTAAAATTGAAGACTGTGTTTATTGTATTTTTAAAGGCAACTGAAAAAGGTATAGATAACATACTAAAAATCATGTTAAGAATTGAGTTTATGAAGATTAGGTTAAATTCAGTGTAAAGAGTGAGTGCTCTCCCAGGGTGGCGGCAGGGATTCTAGAGAGAGCGGGGTCTGCAGCTGCTTTCACACGGTGTGCTTTGGGAGTCCCTACTGACCAGAAATATTCTCCACCAGATGCTACAGCGTCTAAAGTTACACCAAAAGACCTCATCTTTGGGCTAAGGTTAAATATTGCTATAAAGGTTTACCTATTTAAACTAATTTCAGGTACTGGTTATTTCTTAAAAGGATCACATAGGCATTGGGAGCAGGAAGAATCAGTTCAACAGAGAAGCGAAACACACACACTCTTTATACTTTTCCACAAAGATTTTTCTAGGAAAGCCACATTTTCTGTAATACTATGCATTAACATGGGGAGCCTACCCTGATTTTGCAAAACTCACCATGTCTTTTGAGTTCCAAGAGGAATACAAATCATAAATTTATAAAATCTTTATTAAAAAATATATTTTCTTTTTCATAAATATCTACAGGGAAATTTACTCAAACCTTTGAAATAACAGAGACTATCACAAAAATGTTTAACAGAGAACAACAATATTGTAAATGTATTTCCTGAAAGAAACAACTAATGTTCCTTAGAAAAGATATAGGATACTTAACTACCAAGATTTTAACAAAATATTTTTCATAGAAATGGGTTATAATCTTTACCACAGAGTCACCAAATCTGCACCTAATCAAGAGAGTCAATTAAATAAACCAGCTCTCATTCACCTTCTCCATCAGAAGACATCCATTTAACATAGTGTTTCTCTTTATATACAACAGCAGCCTCTGCTGGAGAAAGAAAAGTATGCTTTCTATTACAAAGTATTAGCTTAAACCTATTTTGAACTGGAAGAACTCAGATTCTTTCCATTTCTTGCTTAAAAAAGCTAAAATAATTTTCAAGGTCTTAAAGATGTACGAGCCTTATCAAGTATATCCTTTCTGATTTTGGGGTAAGTTGGATGTGCTTCGAGAACCTGCAAAAACACACACAAGAACAAAAAAACAAAATAAAACAAAAGCATAAGAACTTGTAATTCATTATCAAGAACTGGGGAGTGACACAACTTACTAGAAACAGCATTACAGTTGAGATTTCATTATAATAATACTACAAACATAACAACACTTTTTAAAGGTGATATCTGAGATGCATATGACATGATGACTCATTTCTATTAACAGCAATTAAATGGAAAAGGTAGAATATAATACTACACGTGAAAAATACAACAAATATAATTATTTCCTTAATAGATCAGTTACAGAAAACAATTATGTATCAATGATTTAAGATACTTTTAAAAATTTAGCTATTTATGCATGATATTTAATAAACCCTTAGTTATTTTTACCCAGGAGCACATATCAGATTTACCTGGAATGATTTTGAAACATACAAATTTCCAGGTCTACTGAGTCTAGGAGTAGCGGAAATTCATTAAAAAAAAAAAACCTCCACAAATGATTCTAATGTATAAACCTTACATTAATGTACAACCTTAACCTTAATGTGAAATGCTGCCTTACACAGAGACTCAGTAATCAACAGCAATCGCTGGGGCCAAGTATTTACTATTAATGATGCTCACACAGCTATCTGGGATACGGCACGTTACACAATTCTCTGCTAAGGAGCTTTTCTTGGAGCTCCCAATAATGTTTCGTAAAATGTCTTATATGGAATATCAGTGTGACAATGTATATAAAGAAAACTGCAAATTCTAAAACTGCAACTTAAATATTTGTCATTTTTAACAAGGGATCATTTAGTCAGGAATCAATTCCAGAAGTGTAATTGAATGACTTCTAAATGACAAAAAAAACCTCTTTAATTTATAAATCTGTATCCTCTAATAACCAGACTTAAGACACATACATAAGAACTTCTACTCAGAACAGTGACGTGGAGAATCTGTAATAATCCTGAGATATCTTCTGACTTAAGGATTAAGTTTTATTTAACATGCTTCTCTAGCCTCTTTCTTTAAATTGACATAAACATTTTATTATTTGAGCCCAATGAAAAACATATGTTTTTTCAATTTAAGTAAACTTTATTTTCTAAACTTTGAAAACTGGTAGTATCTCCCAGATATATTTGATGAGCCATTTAACCAAAATATGATGTCTTCTATCTCTATTCATGTACATCTTGATATTAATTAAAAGTAGGAAATAGTGCATCTGAAAAATTTTAAGAAATCTAAATTTAAGTTTTACCTGGTGACATACGTCAATTGCATCCACATATCTTTTTGCTTTTAAGTAATTAAATGCCAGTTTGTATCCTGTAAAGACAAAAAACCCAACAATGATATAGTACTATATTTATAGAGCATACTGTTAATATTACCTTTTTCGGCCTCCTCCTTTGTTTGCTTACTCTAATATCAGAGAACTCTTAGTGGAGGCTGGTGACTGTACTACGACAGAAATGATAAGATAATAGAAGGTGGAGTGACATAAAAGGAGAACAGGTAGGAAAGAAAATGGAGTTGTAACAAAGGACCACAGTTGGGTTAGAAGATGGCGGGCCATCCCACAAATGCGGTTTTGCAACTTACTAGTAAAGTCCCATTTGTTTCAGATTATGGTAAAAACTCATCATAGGGCAGTAAATGATAACACAGCTATTCATTTATACAGTACAGATTTACTTAACACGTCAGGCAAACTGGTTCCTTCAGTCATGAGGTTTACATCCCATTAGGAAAGAAAGTACCTTATTTAAGTAATTATATGAATAATTTCAAAACTGAGATAAATGCTATGAAATAAAGGTACAGGCCAAGAGCACTGTAATAAGAAACCTGGTTGGGGAGGGCGTGGGAGTCAGGCAAGGTCTGAAATCTGAAGGAAGAGGTATAATGTAGGCCAAGGGGGTGGGAAGCAAGAACACTGTTAGGCAAAAGCTGCACACGGAAAGGCCAGTGGTAGAGCGAGACACAGCAACCAAATGGACCTGGAGCGCACGAGCGGAGGGCAGAGCAGGGGGGAGAGCGGCTCAGAAGACACTGGGTTAGTCATCAGATAGCCACATCAGCGATGAGCAACAAGTACCACAGTTACTGGTACTGAAATGTCACATTTCAAATACTGACAATTTAGAAGAAAGTTTTAAGACATTCTTAACTGACTGTTGTTCTGTAACAATGCCATAATAGTAAGCAAACTAAGGAAAAGACAGAAAAAGTGGACTCAATAAATAAGATATAACACGATGTAAAATAATGTGTAACTAATAAATTAAATATCTTGCTTTACTATTTAGAAATATGAAAAAGGGAAATCTGAATGCTGCTCTTAGGCTTTAATCAAAGTACCAAAGCAAGTTTTTAGAATTTCAAAGCAATGTTTTAAAAGAATTGCTGGCTAATGCAATCATATGGTAGCAAAAAGTAAGGAAAAGGAATGATCTAAAATTCATTGTATTCGATACACACACACACACACACACACAGAAATGAGAAATGTCCAAGATGAAAACAATAAGTGTCAGAGAGGTAAACTTGATATCATTAGAAAATAATTATAAAACAGATTAATAAATAGAGTTTATTAGAGACCTGGACTCAGGTTTCTTTCAGTCTTAGTGTCACCTCAGAACAGTTATTTGAAAACAAGCCTTCTGTACTTCAAATTAGTTGATTTGAAATAGTTAAGAATTGCTAATGATGTGTTTGCAAACATGTGAAGTAAATTGAATTTAATGTTGAATACTTTCAAGCATTCACCTAATAAAGCCACTGTTAAGCATTGAAAAAAAAAAAAAAAGGAACATTTAAAAGGACATTTAAAAAGGAAAACAACTTAAGATGTCATGCCAAACATGGAAACTAGAGCCAAAAAAACCTAGACTTAACTTTTGGTTTCTGGCTTCCTGACTAGCTTTGAGACCTTAGACAAGTCACCTGAGCTGTCAATTTCAAGTTTCCTCATCCAAAAATGGAAGGATAACTCTGCTCTCTCATAGTGTAAGTTTAAAGATCAAATGAAATACTTGTTGTGAAATGCTTTTAAAAATTTGAGTATCACGCAAATATTAGTGTTTTTTTTTCCTGTGTAAACACTAAATTAGAAGCACAAGTTTTCATATTGAAAGAAACTTGATAGATTATTTCCTTCAAAAAACTTCAGAGAGGAAATGAAGAGCTAGAAATGGCAAAGAACACGTGTACCGCAGCTGCATGACACCTGTCAGGCTTCTAAGAATTCAACTCTTTGTAATCAGGAAAAAAAACGGGGGAGAGAGAGAGAGAGTGCGCTCGTGAACACGAACAATGTGAACAGCCCAGTGACTGTCACGTAACCTGGGAATGACTGTGAAGGGAGAAACATGACTGTGTTCTCCTCTCAGTGGATCTCAGCTCCTGGTGCCTTTCACAGTTACAGTACTCACGCCTGAATCCTATGAAAAGAACACAACCATGATTTTAAGGATTTCCTGACAAGTGAAAAAGTGAAATAAATGCATCATTAACTTGGCCAGGCAGGCTGGGGATACTGGATGCAATGATAATCTTAAGGAAGAAACTGTGAGAATTAATTGAGAGCCTCAGAGAAATGCCTACTAAGGAGAAGTCAAAGGAACTGAAAAAATCACCTATAAAAACACAAAGATAACACAGTGAAGGAGCTACTGACTTGAAATCTCTTTATTTGCTGGTCTTCCAAGGAACAGAGTATTTAAATAACTGAGCTTCTAACTGTATTCCTTCTGGGGAATAAAGCACCAAAATTAAATATATTTTAAGGATTTTAAGGAATGTTCATTTTACAAGCTGATTTTATTCTGTAAGACACACAATACCTGAGAAGGAAGCGTTAGTTCCTGTGCTCTATACAAGTCTAGTAAAATAACAGACCTCAGAAAAATACAAGGTAGGGGAAGTCCTGAACTGACAGCAGTAAGTCTAAAGATGACCAATCTGACTGCAGATTAAATCTGAGTCATTATTGTGCCACGGCTGCTAAAAAGACAGATGCCATCTTAGGTTGAACTATCAACTACTAAATGCCTAATTTAAAAAAATAGCTTCATTATACATACAATTCGTTCTTAAATCATACTTAAGAACTTGTTCATTTCTGGTACAACAGGTCAAGAGGGACATGGACAAATAAAATTTTAATATCTCACCCAGTATTCCAAAGCAAAGTTTGGGAAATACTATTTGAGAGCTTCCAGGAGACAGCAAGGAGGGTGAAAGACTTGCAAGCAAGAATGGACAAGCACCTGAGGATGGTCTGGAGAGAAACTGAGGAGAGACATGACAGAGTTTGCAATTAGAGGGTCATTATGTATAAGGGCGGAAGGACTCTGTGGGTTGCTCCAGAGAACAGACAGGGCAGTGTCAATGAAGCCTATTTCAGCGCAACACAAAGAAAGAGAGGCCTGAGGAGGAGCTCCCTCACACTGTGGGAGACAGGAGTCACTAAGTATATTCCAGATGCTGCCCAGCTGTTAGGGATACTGGAGACTAGCCTTCCTCAAACCAATGGGCTACCACTGGAACCAGATGACGTTTCTAGATGCTCAAGAGAAAAAAAAAAGTTCCGTAGTCAAATTACTGTGGGAAACATGATGTCCCCTCTGTGATATCCATCACAGTATATATTAGGGTTTAGAGGCTTTGAGAAGTTCTGCAGTAAAGAAACCAGTAGGACTTGATTTGATGCAATGTCTTCCCACTTCCTTCACAATGGAACACCTTCCCCCCACAGCATCAGCATTCTGGAATCAGAGGGTGAAGGGAAAGAAAGGGCAGAATTAGATCGGATGTCCTTTAAGGCGACTGAGGTGGAGTTTGAATCTCAGGAAACTACACATAATAACTTAGTAGCTAATAATCTATTATAAATATAACATTTATTTTTCAGAAGGTCCGACAAAGGATGTTGGCTCTTAATGTGTATTTTGTCCTTAAAGAGAAAAAACAAATGCATTTAAATGAAGATTTACATATAAAACCCACGTTTCCTGTGAAAACCTAGTGTCTAAATTTTAAACTCACCTACTGCTGGATTTGTCTGATTGCCATGTTTCCATGCCATCTCATAGTTTAAGGCAGCGTCTGTATATGCTTGCTCTTTTTCCATAATGTATCCCATATATTCATAAGCTTTGCAGCAAGACTGAAGAAAAATGCAAGATGTATCAACAGATTACACTTGATATCACTAAGATTTTATGGAGTGCTTATGACTATAGAGGTCAACCATATTAACTCATTTAAATGGCACATAAAACAGTGGTTTTCAACCTTGGCTATGCAATCCAATCATATATGGGACTTAAAAAAAGATTCTGATGCCAAGCCCCTATCCCAAACCTACAGAATCAGGATGTTTGGGTGAGAGGGAAGGAGATGTTTTATACATATACATGTACACTTTTTATTACAAATAATTCGAACACATATAGAAATAACAGTATGATGGACCCCCTGAACCCGTATCTTCAACAATGAACTCCTGACTGATACTGTTTCACTACTCCATACACTTGTCCTTCTGTATTATCAGAAAAAAAAACCCTCAGATACTACACCATCTCACCCATAAATATTTTAGTATGCCTCTTTAAAAATAAGGACTTTCTTTCAACATAACCACAAATTATCACACCTAAAATGTAACAACTCCCTGATATCACCAAATATCCAGTCACTATTCAAATTTCAAATAGTCTTAACATACTTTTTTGTTTGCATGTTAGGATGAGGATTCAAATAAGGGCCACACACTGTGACTGGTTGAAATGTCCCTAAACTTCCTTTTGACCTAGAAGTCTCCTCTCTGTGTCTCTGTCTCTTTCCTTGCAATTAAATGTAGAAGAAACAAGAATGTTCATCCTAGAGTTTCTCACAGCCCAGATTTAGGTGAATGCATCCTTATAGTAGTTATATAATATATTCCTATGTCATTGGTATTTCCTGGAAATTGTATTCGATCTAGAGGTTTGTATCTGATTTTGACTTGCGGGGAAAGAGGTGAAACTACTTACTTCATAGATCAGTGCTCAACCGAGTCACACTGCTCCTTATGAAAAAGCAAAAATGCACAATGCTGTATACATGTTTTTAGGTATTTTTTAATTGCTATTTTTTCCCAGAGTGTTAATTTTAAAAAATCGAAAAATAGAAAAGTAGGTATATTAAAATTCACTGCATTATTTTAAATTTGAATATTTTTTCTATTTATCATAATTTTACTTTCCTTACTTTAATGCAAGAAGATAGATCACTAATATTTTCATGAAAACTATTAACCATTAAAAAATACACACAAACATGGATCAGGGCACACGTTTTCTCTTTTTGCTTCAGGCTTCAATATAGCTCAGCACAGCACTGTAAGATCCTACCTGTCTTACCTTTTGATACTTTGATTTTTAAAAAAATATTGCATTAAATGTCATTCATCCTGATCACTACATTGGACTGAGTGTTTATGTTCCCCCAAATTCATATGTTGAAATCCTACCATCCAATGTGATGGTATTAGGAGGTGAGGCTTTGGGGAGGTAACAGGTCATTTGGGTGGAGCCCTCCTGAATGGGATTAGTGACCTTATAAAAGGGACCCCAGAGAGCTCCCTTGCCCTCTTTTTCTACCATGTGAGGACACAGTGAGAACTCATTAGTCTGCAACCAGGAAGAGGGTTATCACTACAACCCAACCATGCTGGCACCCTAATCTTAGACTTCCAGTGTCTAGAACTGTGAGAAATATTGATAAATTTCTGGTGTTTATAAGCCACCCAGTCTATGGTACTTTGTTATAGCAGCATCACTTAACTAAGATAATCACTGAGATTTTTTTTTTAAATATTTATTTATTTATTTATTTGGCTGTGCAGGGTCTTAGTTGCAGCACGTGGGATCTTCGTTGCGGCATGTGGGATCTTTTTAGTTGTGGCATGCGGGATCCTTTTTTTTTTAGTTGCAGCATGCGAACTCTTAGTAGCGGCATGTGGGATCTAGTTCCCTGACCAGGGATCGAACCCGGGCCCTCTGCACTGGGAGCACGGAGCCTTAGCCATTGGACCACCAGGGAAGTCCCGATAATTACTGAGATTTTAAGTGCTCCTTTAAATTTCAGACCTGGAGTGAGTGTTTCACCTGTGTCACCCCACTCTGACCCTCTCATAGATGGTGTGTTCTTCCATCACGTGGCACGTAATGTCTTGTGATGTTATACCCATTCATTAATTCATCATGGTTGGAAAACAGTGACATTCTATCATTCTTTCTTCATTTATTAGCTGGAAAACACATCTGTAATGAGAAACAACTCCTTTTCCACTATTTTGTTTCCCAGCAGTATTGTTCATACAGAAAAGGCAGGATAGATGCTTAATTCTTTCCCTTCATTTGCCAGCTTTAGAAATAAGTCAGTTTACTAGCATATTTCAGTGGTGACCAATTAGGGTTTTTTTTCTTTTTTAGATCTTTGTAAACTCATGGACTTAGACATATTTGGTGTGTTCCAACTCAATGCAGTTATTACTGATATCTAAAGTGTCTCAACTTTGGCGAGTGGGAGTGTCCTCAAGTTGGCTCTTGAGTCCCTGACATGACTCCAATTATCACTGATAGCTTCCTTGCCATCTGGTATGACAAGATGGTCTAGTGTCATCTTGCACATTTCCTGCCCCAGATCTGGATGATCTCCATTTTTTAATTATATAATTCAAAGTTTCTAAGCTCTGGTTCCTGAATTTCAGGCTTCCAATATTGTCATGCCTAAGCAGTAGGGCTCACACCTCTAAAGCAGCCGTCATGTTCAACCATGCAATGTACTGCTGTCTGCATTCTGGCAAATTGAAATTCTATCTGCATTGAAACCTTAATTCCCATGAAATCTTGCTTAATCCTAGATTAGGCATGTAAGGGTTAGTTATTTGGCAGTTTAGATTTTTCAGAGCCTATTAATAAGTATTCTTTTTTTTAAGGCCAATGTAACTTAAATTACATGTATAATTACATAAATTGATAAATGGCTTGATATTTTAGGTTTTTAAAGTCCCCAAGAAAATAACTTAATAGTATTAGATGATCATGACTCCTCTTTGAAAAACAAATGATCCATTTTGTAATCTAACTGGCTCAAAGGGAATAAAACATAGATTTGCTGTGATTAAGATTTTGAAGTAACTGATAAGACTCTATAAAGATAAATATCCTCAAGTTTCTAAGTTGAGCACCATTATTTCTCAATAAATAGTAACAAATTCTTAACTTAAAACATGTTATAAAAAGACACCCTTTTCTGGGCAATTAAATACCAAAATGCACTGTTAGTAAAGAGCCTTAAATTCTAAGGACTTGAAGATTTTCAGTTTTATACCTAATGATACGGACTTTTCATTAAACAAATCAAATTAAATGCTTAAAACACTTTTCCCTACAAATTATATTATGCAGAGTGGATTCTAATAATGTGAAAACAACATGCAGCTGCAGTCAGTTCATCAGGAGTATTTAACAGGAGGGACAGACGTCCGCAATTAATGCTCTTCTGCAACTTTCATTAGTTCTGGGATGAGATGGATAATCACAGGCAAACCGCTTGACATTACAAAACACTTTCTGAAAGTAGGGCAAACCACAGCTGAAACTTGAAACTGCAATCTCTCTTTCTTTATTTTCAAGGGCAAATGGCTTCTTTTTTATTACTAATGTTTACTTCCTGTTTGTGGTAAAAACAAACATTTAATTCTCTGAAAACACACAGAAATCCCTAGAAATGGACCAACACTCTATAAAAACCTATATAGAAAGCTTATACAACAAAGGCTACCAATTATTTTTCACTCCTCAGTCACCTACCCTATTATGACGCAGGCACCTTTTTAACAGCTCTTCTGCCATGTCGTACTTTGCTGATTGAATATAAATATCAGCAAGCAGCAGCCAACTCCTCTCAAAGTCCTCAGCATCAATAGGATTCCAGTTCATCTTTGCAATCCGTTTCAGCTGGTTTCGGGCTCGTGGAGTTTGTTTCAAGATCATATAAGCTGTTGCCATTCCCAAAAGTGCTGGAATATGATCCTTCTATAAGGAAACAAGAGTTGACACCCCCAGATACACAAACATAAATGCGCCATGTTTAAAAGAAAAACACATGGACAGTAGCAAGTGCTACATAATATAAGGACTGGCCTGTGGCTTCTATTGCTGGCTTCACTTAAATACGGTGATATGGTCATTATGTAACACATCCAGTAACCTCAGGCTACCAGGAGGAACCATCTGGTCCAGGTAGTTCAGTAAGAATGCAGGTGCCGTAACCACACAATTCCAGACAATTAGGAAAACTTGTTCTTTAATGAGACTGACTGGTTGTTTTGGTTTTGTACGGAAACAGACAAAATAAAATTCTATCTCATTGTAGTCCTAATTGAACATTTATGTTTCAGAGTCAGCATTCTGGCTCCTTAGTTCTTTCACCTATAAAACAGGAATAACAACGATTTACCTGCAAATGATATTCCTTATCTATACTGACTTCTACTGCTCTTTTCCTCCTCCCTTTTCATTTGATTCAAAAGCCTCTTCTCCCAATAAAGTTTGGTCAATGAAATGTTATAAATAAGGCATGCAATTAATTAATCATTTGGAAACTATATGAAATAAACTCATGCCTTAAAATATGCTTTTAGATTTGGAGTCTGCAGCTCCTTGATAGTAACTATAAAAGACGATATTCTTTTAGACAGAGTTCAGAGTCAGAAAATGTCACTCGGCGAAACCAACAAGCTATTAAGAATTGGTATAAAATGGAGACCATTAGCGATCTATCCAGAAAACTAACATACCTAAGCAGTTATGTGTATGTGTCTGATAAAGATAAAGTGCTTCTCAAATTTCAGCAGAGGGACCGTGATGCTTTTATAAAGAGAAAGACTTCCATTTAAAATATAAATAAAAGATGAGAAACTGTGATGTAGAAATTATAATATCATGACTATAATAAAGGTGCACTGTAAGATAGCAAGTTTCAGTAACTAATAAAGAACAAAAGGAGAGTAGAGTGGTAAAAAGTGCAATGTCCAACACTGATCATGGTTGGAAGTCAGAAATAACCCTGGAACAGAGAAGGGCAATTCACTAGTTTGATGAACACGGTTTGTAGGAATATAAAACTTCCTTGGGTCTAATTTTATGTCTATCAATAAACTCCCAATATGTAATTTGTTCTCCTGATTAAGGAATGGCAGAAAGTTTTTTATTTGAATGTCAAATACAACCAATTTGGTAGTAGATTTTGAAGACGTGTGGGGTATTATTAATTATTGAACGGTATCCCCCATCCCAGGAGGGCTAGAGAGGGAAGAAAATACAGACCTACTATGCATTTGTCAGCCAGATCCTAGGACAGCCCAAGAAGAGAAGGGTCCTGGAAAAATGTCCAGACCTATTCACATACTAAAAATATCCCACACTATACATTTAAAAATAAACTCTCTGATTTAAAAATCACACACCTTGAGTTTGATTAGAATGAATCAATTCCTCACAGCTTGAAATCACTCCTGAGTGAACTGAAGAATGGTTTCTAAAACTGCAGACTTGCATTCTAACCCCTACACTAGGCCCATGATGCCTTTTCTGGTGCAGACATCCTAAGATGTTCAGCCAGCTTTTCTCTCTCTGTCACTCTGAACTGCAATAATTTCACATCACAAAGGACAATATAGCTCTATTATAAACAGTGTACCTTTATGGTTCAAGGTGAGGGGAAGAAAGGAAGTGGAAACATTTTAGCTTGGGTTTAAGGCTTCTTCCACTGGTTCCTCCCATGTCTTCCTGTCATTTTTCAATCAATCTGAAGGCCGCATAGTGCTGTGAATGAATCTACCCTATGCTCTGATGCCTCCCTGCCTTTGTTCACATTTTTCCCTTAACTTAGAATGCACTTCCTCCAGCTCTGCCTGTGAAAATGCAATTTATCCTGGTTCTTCTTAAATCATACCTTCTTCCATGGAAAGGGTCTCTCAGATCTCCTTATACTATCTCCTACAGCAGTGGTCCCCAACCTTTTTGGCACCAGGGACCAGTTTCGTGGAAGTCAATTTTTCCATGGGCGGGGGGCGGTGGCGGGGGGAGATGGTTCAGACAGTAACGCGAGCCATGAACGCGGCGGATGAAGCTTCGCTCGCTCACCCGCTGCTCACCTCCTGCTGGCTGGTCCGGTTCCTAACAGGCCTCCTAACAGGCCTCCTAACAGGCCGGGGACGGTCCGCGGCCTGGGGGTTGGGAGCCCCTGTCCTACAGCACTTTTATTTGCAACTTTAGGACAGAATGTAACAGATTTTGCTTTGCATTACACTCAGTATGCGTGTCTCATCTTCCCTAGACTACGAGAAACTTGAAGAAAGGGTCTATATGTGGTTTATCTTTGTGATTCCGACTATGCTCAGCACCCACTGGTCACTTAATGAATATTCACTGTATTTAATATATGCAGCCTATGAGTTAAAAGGGAAAAATGCAAGATAAAAATTCACTTACTAAACTTCAATTCATACATCAGTCTTTGGACAGTATGGCCAGTAAACAGATTTGAGGACCGTATATTACTAATCACATATGTAAGAATGTTTAAAAAAAAATGTAGTCTCAGCAAAACAAAGAACTGGCACAGTCTCTCTAGGAAACACCTGTGATGTCACTTACTGCCTTTAGTGTTCTCTCTCAAACCTCACAGTTTAAACTCTCCTTACATGATAGAATGTTACTTTACAACATTAGGGAGCTCTGACACCTTACTTGCAATGGTGCTTTATCATGTTTTACAGATTTTCCTAGACTTGCAGGACAGCCCTATTTCTGGTGCTGTCAGCTGCTGTCATCCATCTGCTGCTGCACAGTCAATTCAACGGAGCACCCTGAGCACTACTTCAATGTCAGCAGAAGGGCTCCGCTTGAGGATGGAGCTGAGCGGCTGCTGCCTTGCTGTTTCGTCCCCAGGGCGGCTTACAGTGGCGGTCAAGTGCCACCATGGATACTTGCACCCAAACACCAACAGGAGTCGCAGGTTTTCCAAAGCCCTCCAGGGTCCTGGGAGGCAGGGGGGAGGGGTCACTGTAGGAGGTTTTGGTCATTTACTGCTGCTGCTGTGACCTCTGAACCACAAGAAAACACAGCAAAATTCTGTACATCCTGTGAGAGGCCCCACATGATGAGTCTCCCACGGCTTACAACACCAGTGAGTAGAAGAACATGAAATCCCAAGTGCATGCTTAGAACTAGCTACTACCAACTGTTGATGGGCTGGGTACCTAGAATTCCTTCCTTAATAACAAGTAATTGGAGAAATACAGCACTGTGTGAGCGAAGGAAAAATAAAAGGCCCAGAGGGTGAGAAGGGCAGTGGATCTGAATGGGCTGAAAAGAGGAGAAAGCCTTTGATCTAATAATAATAAAATAATTTATCATTAATTAATATTTAATATTTATTATTATTATCGCAGGGGGTGATTTCAGTGTCACTAAAGAACAACATCATTATCTGCATGACTGAATTATAAGTTGTCAGTACTGATCTCACTTAGCTCTACAGCTGGAAAAATTTCAAGTTCACGTAAGTGAAAAGGTGAGATATCAAGGCAGCCAGGTGTTTGTTTTCACTTAGTAAGTTAACCTAGGCTACACTTACAACACAGAGGATAAAGCCATTCCCTTGAGAATTAATTTATGCCCTCTTGCAGAATTTCCTTTCTCTAGAACTCACTGTTCTAATAGAGATAAACATAACACATCAACATGTAAAAACGCCTCCTCTGAAAACAAAGGTACATGATGTAAAATCATACCAAACTATGTATCTAATTTTTAATAATAGTAAATAATGAAGTCAATCTTCAGAAAACAAATAACTAATTAAAGTACATATTTCAACACCACCAAGGAAAGCTAACATGAAGTTGGAAAAGAAAATCTACTAACCTCCGACGTTGCTATTTCAGTGAAGGTATTCAATGCCTGCTCGACATTAGATTTCTGTTTGGTAGCCATTAGGCAACAGTTTTCCATTATGCGAAGCTGTACGTGACCCTGAACAGTCTGAGGTTTTAGTTCCTTAAGGAGCTTTTCTGCTGTTCTCACTGCTAACTGCACAGACTCTTGCTTCTCAGTTGAATTACTGTATACAATAAAAAATAAATCTATGTCTATCACTCATGAAGTAAAATTCATTGAGATGAGGGTACATTGGTTTCTATTTTTCTCACCAGTTTAAAAGTAATCCTATTGAAGAATGTCACTCATTCTCCTCTAATACAAAGTAAAGCACAGTTACAGTTTTAAAAACAAAACTAACATAGCTTCAATAAAACACCATTAAACGTTTATTCACTTTAGACTGAAAACAAAAATTGGGTACTATCAACCTGTGGTTAAGTGTGTTCATTTTAGCTAATATAAAACTAGAATTCAGGGTAAGTAGAATCATACAATTATCAAATAGCATACCTACTCAGAAAACAAAAGAAACAAGGGAGACTATAAAATACTGTAAATCAACTATATACTTCAATTCAAAAATAATTAATTAAAAAAAAAAGGAGGGAGCAGAAAGTAACTAACTTTGTTAAAGCACTTGCTATGTGCCAAGCACTGTGTTATTTCATTCAATGTATGTTGAATCCATTTTATATATGAGAAAACCAAGGCTCCAACACATAAAGTAATTTGCCAAAGGTCACATAACTAATAGATTTGAATCTAAGTTTGCCAGACATATAAAGTATACTTAATGCTCCTCACCCAGTTGCCTATTAGGCTCTCAAAAAATAAATTCTTTATTTGTCAAAAGGTTATAAATTTTAAGTGCAATAACAATTTGAATGTCTAATAGCAATTTTCTTATACACATACCCACACCCAGATATAATACATAAATAAATCAATTAATGAAAGGAAATTAAATTCTTAAAGCCTAATCACTAAAGCTATTGATCTTCTTCTCAGGCTTTTACCTTCTCTAAAACATTTTACGCTGTTGGTAATCTTCTTTCAAGCTCCCCTCCTTTTGTTTCTTCTATAAGATTAGGTTTCCTTCTCTTTCCACCAGTCATTGCCCTTTCCTTACCTCCCTTCCTCCAATCTCCTTAAAAGTTAGCACACCCCAAATTTAGTTCTCAGACTTCTGTCACTACATTCTACTCGAAAAGAGGCCATTCATGGGGTTCCAACTACCCACTCTGAGCACCTATCCCCCAAATCTGTATCTCAAGCTGTGACCTCCCTTCTGAGTTCTATATTCCAAATTTGGTATTTTCAACCTATTGCTGAAGATTTCCATGGGGACAGCCTATAGTTGCAAAACAGAATGTTACCTTAACCTTTCTAAAACAAACAAAAAATAAAAAAGCCTCTCCCCCGCTCTAAATCTTTCAATGGTCTCTGTAATCCAAGCCTTCAGGACTGCCACTGAAACCTCTCAGCAGTCGGGTTCTCATTTCCCCCACTCCTCTATGCAGCTCCCCCTGACTGCTCTGCACTATGATTTCTATGAATTCCTGCAACACTTAATATCAATTTAACTCACTTCTGTTTTGTTGCAGACTGAACGGCTTCAGACACTGTCTTGCCGACCAGGTAAATTGCATGCATGCTCCTGGGGGCAGAAATGACCTCTCCTACTCCCCTTACACCCTTATACACTCCCCACCCTGCCTTCCCTGACCCTGAGGAGAGGGCAAGCAACAAGTGCAGGCTGACAGAAGTATAACCACTTACCCGCAGTGCACCACAGTGGCCAACAGCTGGAGCTCTGAGGCCAGGGTGGACTCAGTCTAAATCTTGCCTCCACCATTTTCTAACTCCATCACGTTAGGTTAACTTGGAGCTTTTTCACACATTGTTAAAGGGAATAAATAAGGCAATGCATATAAAGTATACAGCCAAGATCTGGCAGAGAGCCATCTGTTAAGAAGTTACTATTATTATTATTATTATGCGGACAATTTTTGCCGAGGTAATCACACACTATGATTCATTCTATTTTCCACAGAGCAACTAGGGGAGTGTCTTCGATAGCAGGTCTGTTCTGATTTAGAAAACTTTCTAAAAGTATGTCATGCTTGTTTCAGAGAACAGTTATTCCAGCTATGATTTATTCACTAAACTGCCATTAGTGCTATCCTGGAATTTAGTTCTCTTTTATAAGATATCCTTGCTTATTATCCCTAACAAGTGTTTCTGGAAAAAAGCGTAACTTGTCAAATACTACTCACCCCAGGTCTCCATCCAGATTTTCAAATACTTCACCTCCAACAGTTTCATTGTCTGGATTCAAACAGATTTCTATCATATTATAAAGGGCATTTTGGCCCCAGTCACTGTCTTTCCGAGCCTTATTAAAATGTCGAAGGGCATCATTTGGTTCTCCTGTATACCTTGTTAGATGTTTAAAAAAAATTACTTATTGCAGTCACTAACTACAAACTTTAAGTCGTTTATAATTTATTTTTAATTTATTTGGTAAATAAAACGATTATATTTTAAAATACAGAATTTTTAAAATTCAAAGTATATTGTACTTTAGTCACAATGAGGAAAACAACCTATTATGTAGAATTTATTTGCCAATAAATTTACCAAAGATATAATCCTTTACAGTACTGAAATCCTGGCTCCAGCTTTGCTCTGGAGTTACGTTTCTCAGCCATTAAGAAAAATCTCGGAACATCCTCAAGTTTCCCACATCTTCTTAGGAGATCAATTAAACGAGATAATGTCATATAATTATCTAGAAACAAAGAACATTTCAGTTATGGACATTCTATAGCTTTTGTTTTGATGGTTAAAATCCTACTTCATTAAAGTATACTTTGCTTCAAATGAAGTGCAATTTAAATATAAATTTAAATTTAGTGCCTTAGGGGTTATAAGTCCCTAAAGAGACTGTACAGACAACGGATGATTTATCAAATGATAAGGGATGGGTTGGTCTGGTCACAGTTAGAGAATGTTCAATATAGGCAAATCTATAAAAATGTACATTTGTTGTGCCTTACTTTTCAATCGTCATTCCTGGGACCAAAACCTTCTAGAAACAGCCTCTGTATAATCTAAACTCTTAAATGTAAAATTCAGTAGGATCAATTTGATTGCACAGGACTAGTCTACCTCTGAGACCTGCTTTCCTACTTACTGCAGCTAGGAAGCAGGTGAGAACAGTACACCTTGATGATAATGTTTAGGGTGGGCAATTAGGAATTTTACTCCAGACGTGCCTTAAGGTGTACATGTACCTAACACACTCGATACCAGCTTACTATATTATAACCTTAACATATTAGTCCCAGTATTTTAATCCTATTTTATCTTCTTCTAAGGAAAAAGAACTAGTTATTTAGTCCCAGGTATAATTTCCTGGCAGGTTTCTAGAATGGCTTCTTCTAATTCTATTGAGTTCTTTCTCATCACTAAGATACTAAATATTGAGAATCATGTTAATACATTTTAAGATAGTGAAAATAATGTATGGACACTTTAGAAAATTTGGAAAAGTACAGAAAGTATAAAGGAGAAAAAAAATCACTCATATTCCCACCAACTAGAGATTACCACATTTTGGTACTTTTCCTGTCATACATTTATGAGTAAAAATCAATCTATAAATATTTAAATGTAAACAGTGAAATATGTTGCTTACATATATACAAAGTTGGAGTCACACTTGGGGTTCTGATTTTGATTCAACATTATATAGTAAACATTTCCCAATTGTCATTAAATGGACTTCAAAAACACTTTAGTGACTGCACAATATTCTATTATATTGATGGCTCACATTTTATTTCTCTATAGTTGTGTTTTTTATGTATTAATATTTGGGCTCACAAGTTTCAATTAGCACAGGACTCATAATAGGGAATTTATAAAAATCCTTATTTATATAAGCTATTCGATTCACTTTGATACGGTGAATTCCTAGAATTAAAACACACATAGAAACAAAAACTTTTAAAAGAAATTTATCCTGATTCTATCTTCCAAGAAAAGAGAAGATACCGTATAATCCAGCACTTCCACTTCTGGGTATATACCCCCAAGAACTGAAAGCAGGCACCTAATCAAATATTTGTATACCAGTGTTCACAGCAGCGTTATTCACAGTAGCCAAAGGTGGAAACAACCCAAATGTCCACCAATGGATGCATGGATAAACAAAACATGATATATACATATAATGGCATATTATTCAACTTGAAAAGGAAATTCTGACATGCTACAACATGGATAACCCTTGAAGACATTATATTAAGTGAAATAAGCCAGACAAAAAAGGACAATACTGTATGATTCCACTTGTATAAGGTATCTAGAGGAATCAAAGTCACAGAGGCAGAAAGTAGCTGGTGGTTGCCAGGGCCTACAGGGAATGATGAGTTAGTGTACAGAATTTCAGTTTGGAATGATGAAAAAGTTCTTGAGATGGATCACGGTGATGGTTACACAAAAATGTGAATGTACTTAATGCCACTGAACGATACACTTAAGAATGGCTAACATGGCAAATTTTACGTATGTTTTAGCAAAATATCATTAAAAAAGGAACCTCTGTAGGCTTTGCATCTATTCTTTTACATGATGTCAAAATAATCCAGGTTGACAATATCATTTGCCTTTTAAAAAATTTTTATTGACGTATAGTTGATTTACAATGTTGTGTGAATTTCTGCTGTACAGAAAAGTGATTCAGTTACACATATATATACTTTTTAAAATATTCTTTTCCATTGTGGTTAATCACAGGATACTAAATATAGTTCTGCTATACAGTAGGACATTGCTGTTTATTCATTCCACATATAATAGCTTACCTCTGCTGACCCCAACCTCCCACTCCATCCCTCCTCCAGCCCCCTCTGCCATGGCAACTACAAATCTGTTCTCTATGTCCTTGAGTCTGTTTTGTAGATAGGTTCGTTTGAGTCGTATTTTAGATTCCACACATAAGTGATATTACATGGTATTTGTCTTTCTCTTTCTGACTTACTTCGCTTAGTATGATAATCTCTAGTTGCATCCCTGTTGCTGCAAATGGCATTATTTCATTCTTTTTTATGGCTGAGTAGTATTCCATTGTATGTATGTACCATATCTTCTTTATCCATTCCTCTATCAATGGACATTTAAATTGTTCCATGTCTTGGCTACTGTGAACAGTGCTGCTATGAACACAGGGGTGCACGTTGCTTTTTGGATTAGAGTTTTGTCTGGATATATGCCCAGGAGTGGGATTGCTGGATCATAAATGTAATTCTATTTTTAGTTTTCCCAGGAAGCTTCACACTGTTTTCTGTAGTGTCTGTACCAACTTACATTCCCACCAACAGTGGAGGAGGGTTCCCTTTTCTCCACATCATCTTCAGCATTTGTTATTTATAGATTTTTTAATGATGGACATTCTGACCAGTGTGAGGTGGTACTTCATTGTAGTTTTGATTTGCATTTCTCTAATAATTAGCGATGTTGAACATCTTTTCATGTGCCTATTGGCCATTTGTATTTATTCTTTGGAGAAATGTCTATTTAGGTCTTCTATCCATTTTTCAATTGGGTTTTTTTTTATTGTTGAGTTGTATGAGCTGTTTGTGTATTTTGGAAATTAAGCCCTTGTTAGTTGTATAGTTTGCAAATATTTTCCCCCTTTCTGTGGGCTGTCCTCTTATTCTGTTTATGGTTTCCTTTCCTGTGCAGAAGCTTTACTCTTTCAAAGAACCAGCTCTTGGTTTTACTGATATTTTCTATTTCTTTAATCTCTATCTTATTTCCTTTATGATCTCTATTATTTCCTTCCTTCTGCTGACTTCAGGTTTTGTTTGTTCTTCTTTTTCTAATTCTTTTAAGTGGTACATTAGGCTGTTGAAGATTTTTCTTGTTTTTTGAGGAAGGCCTATATTGCTATAACCTTCCCTCTAAGAAATGCTCTTGCCATACCTCACAGATTTTGTATGGTTGCGTTTTCATTGTCATTTGTCTCCAGGTATTTTTTAATTTCCTCTTTGATTTCATTATTTACCCACTGGTTTTTTAGCAGCATGTTGTTTAGTCTCCATGAAATCATTTTTTTCTCATTTCTTTTTCTGTGGTTGATTTCTAGTTTTATGCCATTGTTGTCAGAAAAGATGCTTGAGATAATTTCTATACTCTTAAATTTGTTGAGGCCTGTCTTGTGCCCTAGTATGTGGTCAGTCCTAGAGAATGTTCCATGTGCACTTGAAAAGAATGTGTATTCTGTTTTTTTGGATGCAATGTCCTGAACATATCAATTAAGTCTAACTGTTCGACGATATCATTTAGGATCTCTGTAGCCTTAGTGATTTTCTGTCCAGAAGACCTGTCCATTGATGTGAGTGGGGTGTAAATGTCTCCTACTATTATTGTATTCTTGGCAATTTCCCCCTTTAGTATTTGTTTTATGTATTTGGGTGCTCCTATATTAAGTACATATATGTTGATGAGTATAAAATCCTCTTCTTGTATTGAGCCTTTTATCATTATAGTGTCCTTCTTTATCTATCTTTATGGTCTTTGTTCCAATGTCTATTTTGTCTGATATGAGCAATGAAACTCCTGATTTCCTTTTATTTCCATTTGCATGAAATATCTTTTTCCATCTATTCACTTTCAATCTACGTGTGTCCTTTGCCCTAAAGTGGGTCTCTTGTAGGCAGCATATTGTAGGCTCTTGTTTTCTTTATCTAATCTGCCACTCTGTGTCTTTTGATTGGAGCACTTACTCCATTGACATTTAAGGTAATTATTGATAGATATGTATTTATTGCATTTTAACCTTGTTTTCCAGTTGATTTTATATTTCTGCTTGGTCCCTTTTTTTTTCTTTTTGTTTTTCCTTTTGTGGTTTGATTGTTTTCTTTTGTATTATACTTATGTTCTCTTCTTTTTGGTTTCTGTGAATCTAGTGTATGTTTTTGACTTGTGGTTACCTTGTTTTTCAAGTATGTTAACCCCATCCTATATCTACTTGCTTTAGACTGGTAGTCATATACGCTCAAACACATTCTAGGAAATGAAAAAAAAAAAATCCACTTTTTCTTACCCTCCTCACCCATCTTTTTACATCTTCATGTTCTTCCTTTTGCTGTTCATTGTGGTTATCATCACTTCCACAGAAATTTTCTGATTTTTTTTTTAATCTGTGTACTGGCTTATTCAGGTGATTTGCTTTCCAATTGTGATTTTCTCTTTCCTATATATTCTTACTTCTTTTCTTTTAGAGAAGACTTTTCAATATTTCCTTAAGGATAGGCTTAGTATTGCTGTATTCTTTTAGTTTTTGCTTGTCTGAGAAATTTTTTTTTTTTACATATCAGTAAAGCTGTTCTTACATTATTTTTTTTTAATTTTTATTTTATATTGGAGTACAGTCAAGTGTACAGCAAAGTGATTCAGTTATACATACACATGTATCTTTTCCCATTTAGGTTATTAGACAATATTGAGCAGAGTTCCCTGTGCTATACAGTAAGTAGGTCCTTCTCTATTTTAAATATAGTAGTGTGTATGTATCAATCCCAAACTCCCAATTTATCCCTCCCCCCAACGTTTCCCCTTTGGTAACTGTAAGTTTGTCTTCTAAGTCTGTGAGTCTGTTCCTGTTTTGTAAATAAGTTCATTTGTATCATTTTTTTTGGATTCCGCATAGAGTGACATCATATGATATTTGCCTGTCTGACTTACTTCACTTAATATGATAATCTCCAGGTCCATCCATGTTGCTGCAAATGGCATTACTTTGTTCTTTTTATTGGCTGAGTAATATTCCATTGGATATATGTACTACATCTTCTTTATCCAATCATCTGTTGATGGACGTTTAGGTTGCTTCCATGTCTTGGCTATTGTAAACAGCGCTGCAATGAACACTGGGAAGCATGTATCTTTTTGAATTATGGTTTTCTCTGGATATATGCCCAGGAGTGGGACTGCCAGATCATATATATGGTAGCTCTATTTTTAGTTTTTTAAGGAACCTCCATACTATTCTCCATAGTGGCTGTATCAATTTACCTTGCCACCAACAGTGCAGGAGGGTTCCCTTTTCTCCACACCCTCTTCAGCATTTATTGTTTGTAGACCTTTTGATGATGGCCCTTCTGACTGGTGTAAGGTGATACCTCATTGTTGTTTTGATTTGCATTTCTCTAATAATTAGTGGTGCTGAGCATCTTTTCATGTGCCTCGTGGCCATCTAAATGTCTTCTTTGGAGAAATGTCTGTTTAGGTTTTCTGCCCAATTTTTGATTGGGTTGTTTGTTTTTTTGCTATTGAGCTGCATGAGGTGTTTGTAGATTTTGGAGATTAATCCCTTGTTAGGCACATCATTTGCAAATATTTTCTCTCATTATGTGGGTTGTCTTTTTGTTTTGTTTATGGTTTTCTTTGCTGTGCAACAGCTTTTGAGTTTAATTAGGTCCCATTTACTTATTTTCATTTTTATTTTCATTACTCTAGGAGGTGGATGAAAAAGATATTGCTCCGATTTATGTCAAAGAGTGTTCTGCTTATGTTTTCCTCTAAGAGTTTTATAGCATCAGGCCTTACATTTAGGTCTTTAATACATTTTAAGTTTATTTTTCAAAAGGGTGTTACATGTACCAAAATGTTCATTGCAGCTCTATTTACAACAGCCAGGACAAGGAAGCAACCTAAGTGTCCACCAACAGATGAAAGGATAAAGAAGATGTGGCACATATATACAATGGAATATTACTCAGCCATAAAAAGAAACGAAATTGAGTTATTTGTAATGAGGTGGATGGACCTAGAGTCTGTCATACAGAGTGAAGTAAGTCAGAAAGAGAAAAACAAACACTGTATGCTAACACATATATAGGGAATCTAAATAAAAAAAAAAAAGGTCATGAAGAACCTAGGGGCAAGACGGGAATAAAAACACAGACCTACTAGAGAATGGACTTGAGGATATGGGGAGGGGGAAGGGTAAGCTGGGACAAAGTGAGAGAGTGGCATGGACATATATACACTACCAAACATAAAATAGCTAGCTAGTGGGAAGCAACCGCATAGCACTGGGAGATCAGCTCGGTGCTTTGTGACCACCTAGAGGGGTGGGATAGGGAGGGTGGGAGGGAGGGAGACACAAGAGGGAAGAGATATGGGGACATATGCATATGTATAACTGATTCACTTTGTCATAAAGCAGAAACTAACACACCACTGTAAAGCAATTATACTCCAATAAAAATATTTTTTAAAAAAAGGGTGTTAAAGAATGTTCTAATTTCTTTCTTTTACATTAACTGTCCAGTTTTCCCAGCACAATTTACTAAAGAGATGTCTTTTCACCATTGTATAGTCTTGCCTCCTTTGTCATAAGATTAATTGACCATAGGTGCATGGTTTTATTTCCGGGCTTTCTATCCTGATCCATTGATCTATATTTCTGTTTTTGTGCCAGTACCAAACTGTCTTGATGACTGTAGCTTTGTAGAATAGTCTGAAGTCAGGGAGCCTGATTCCTCCAGCTCCATTTTTCTTTCTGAAGATTGCTTTGGCTATTTGGGTCTTTTGTGTCTCCATACAAATTTAAAATTTTTTGTTCTAGGCTGTGAAAAGATGCCATTGGTAATCTGCTAGGGATTGCAGTGAATCTGTCGATTGCCTTGGGGAGTATAGTCATTGTGACAACATTGATTCTTCCAATCCAAGAACATGTTATATCTTTCCATCTGTTTGTGTCATCATTGATTTCTTTCATCGGTGTCTTATAGTTTTCAGAATTACAGGTGTTTTGTCTTCTTAGGTAGGTTTCTTCCTGAGTATTTTATTCTTTTTGATGTGATGGTAAATGGGATTGTTTCTTCAATTTCTCTTTCTGATCTTTCGTTGTGAGTGTATAGGAATGCAAGAGGTTTCTGTGTATTAATTTTGTATCCTGCAACTTTACTGAATTCATTGATGGATTCCGGTAGTTTTCTGGTGGCACCTTTAGAATTTTCTATGTATAGTATCGTGTCATCTGGAAACAATGACAGTTTTACTTCTTTTCCAATTTGGATTCCTTTTATTTCTTTTTCTTCTCTGATTGCCACGGGTAGGACTTCCAAAACTATGTTGAATAAAAGTGGCAAGAGAGGACATCCTCATCTTGTTCCTGATCTTAGAGGAAATGCTTTCAGCTTTTCACCGTTGAGTATGATGTTAGCTGTAGGTCTGTCATATATGGCCTTTATTATGTTGAGGTATGTTCCCTCTATTCCCACTTTCTGGAGAGTTTTTATCATAAATCGGTGTTGAATTTTGTCAAAACCTTTTTCTGCATTTACTGAGACGATGATATGGTTTTTATGCTTCTGTTTGTTGATGTGGTGTATCACATTGACTGATTTGCGGACATTGAAAAATCCTTGCATCCCTGCGATAAATCCCACTTGATCATAGTGTATGATCCTTTTAATGTATTGTTGGATTTGGTTTGCTAGTATTTTATTGAGTGTTTTTGCATCTGTGTTCATCAGTAATACTGGCCTGCAGTTTTCTTTTTTTTCTGGTATCTTTGTCTGGTTTTGGTATCAGGATGATGGTGGCCTCATAAAATGAGTTTGGGAGTGTTCTTTCCTCTGCAGCATTTTGGAATACTTTCAGAAGGATAGGTGTTAAGTCTTCTCTAAATGTTTGATAGAATTCACCTGTGAAGCCATCTGGTCCTGCACTTTTGTTTGTTGGAAGTTTTTTGATCACAGTTTCAATTTCAGTATTTGTGATTGGTCTATTCATATTTGCAATTTCTTCCTGATTCAGTATTGGGAAATTGTATCTTTCTAAGAGTTTGTCATTTCTTCCAGGTTGTCCATTTTGTTGGCATATAGTTGCTTGTAGTGTCTCTTATGATCCTTTGTACTTCTGTGGTGTCCATTGTAACTTCTCCTTTTTCATTTCTAATTGTATTGATTTGTGCCCTCTCCTTTTTTTTCTTAATGAGTCTGGCTAAAGGTTTAGCAATTTTGTTTATCTTTTCAGAGAACCATCTTTTAGTTTCACTGATCTTTTCTATTGTTTTCTTCAACTCTATTTCATTTATTTCTGCTCTGATCTTTATGATTTCTTTCCTTCTACTAACTTTAGGTTTTGTTTGCTCTTCTCTCTCTAGTTGCTTTAGGTGTAAGGTTAGGTTATTTGAGCTTTTTCTTGTTTCCTGAGGTAAGCTTGCATTGCTATAACTTCCCTCTTAGAACTGCTCTTTCTGTGTCCCATAGGTTTTGGACCATTGTGCTTTTGTCGACATTTGTCTCTAGGTATTTCTTCATTTCCTCTTTGATTTCTTCAGTGATCCACTGCTTCTTTAGTAGCATATTGTTTAAGCGCCATGTGTTTTTGTTTTTTTACAGTTTTTTCTTGTAGTTGATTTCTAATCTCACAGCATCGTGGTTGAAAAGATGCTTGATCTGATTTCCATTTTCTTAAATTAACCGTGGCTTGCTTTGAGGCCCAGCATGTGATCAGTCCTGGAGAATGTTCCATGTGCACTTGAGAAGAATGTGTATTCTGCTGCTTTTGGATGTAATGCTGTATAAATATCATTTAAGTTCACCTGGTCTAACGTGTCATTTAAGGCCTGTGTTTCCTTATTGATTTTTTTGTCTGGATGATCTGTCCATTGATGAAAGTTGGGTGTTAAAGTCCCCCACTCTTATTGTGTTACTGTCGATTTCTCCTTTTATGGCTGTTACTATTTGCCTTATATATTGCGGTGCTTCTATGTTGGGTGCATATATACTTAAAATTGTTGCATCTTTTTCTTGGATTGATCCCTTGATCATTATGTAATGTCCTTCTCTGTCTCTTGTAACAGTCTTTATTTTAAAATCTACTTTGTCTGATATGAGTATTGCTACTCCAGCTTTCTTTAAATTTCCATTTGCATGGAATACCTTCTTCCATCACCTCACTTTCAGTCTGTATGTGTCTCTAGATCTGAAGTGGGTCTCTTGTAGACAGCATATATACAGGTCTTGTTTTTGTACACATTCAGTCAGTCTATGTCTTTTGGTTAGACTATTTAAACCATTTACATCTAAGGTAATTATCAATATGTATGTCCTGTTACCATTTTATTAACTGCTTTGGATTTGTTTTTGTAGGTCTTTTTTCTTCCCTTCCTCTTTTGTTCTCTTCTCTTGTGATTTGATGACTAACTTTAGTGCGGTGTTTGGATTCCTTTTTCTTTTCTCTGTATCTATTGTAGATTTTCAGTATGTGGTTACCATGAAGTGTTTTTTTTTTGTTGTTTAAAGATTTTTTGATGTGGACCAATTTTAAAGTCTTTATTGAATTTTGTTACAACGTTGCTTCTGTTTTATATTTTGGTCTTTTGGCCCCAAGGCATCTGGGATCTTAGCTCCCTGACCAGGGATCGAACCTGCACCCCCTGCATTGGAAGGCGAAGTCTTAATCACTGGACTGCCAGGGAAGTCCCTACTGTGTTTTGATATAGCAGTCTATGTATAAATAAGATTGTTTTAAGTTGCTGGTCTTTTAATTTTAAATGCATTTTCAGTATCCTGTATTTGTACTCTCCTCTTCTCATGACTGCTGGTTTTGATGTCATATTTGTGTGTGGATGATTTTCTACCTCTGTGCTTCCTGTACTGGGGTATCTGTTTCCTTCTTTAGGTTTGAGAAGTTTTCTGCCATAATTTCTTCAAATGCATTTTCCACCCCCTATTCTCTTTCTACCCCTCCTGGAATCCCTATTATGCATAAATTTGCATGGTTTATATTATCCCATAGATCTCTTATATTGTTTTCATTTTTTTTCATTTGGCTTTCTGTCTTCTGTCCTGATTGGGTGATTTCCATTATTCTATCTTCCAGGTCACTTATTCATTCTTCTGCCTTATTTCTTCTGCTATTCATTGCCTTTAGTTCAGTTTTTGGAGTTTTCTAATTTTTCTTGGTTCCTCTTTATAGTTTCTAGTTCCTTTTTACAGTACTCTGCATTTCTTTCAACAGACTTTCTTAATTCCTTCAGTATTTTCATTATCTCCTTTTTGAAATTGGTGTCTATTAGACTGAAGAGATCTGTTTCATTGTTTGTTCTTTCAGGGGAATTCTCTTGGTCTTTTAACTGGGAATGGTTCCTCTGCTTCTTCATTTTATTTATATTTCTCTTATTCTGTGAGTTTAGGAGAAACAGTTATCTATAGTGGTCTTGGAGGGCTATTTATATGTGGGAGCATCCCTATGTAGCTCGTGTGGGTTTAATATTTTTGGTGCAAGGGCTGTTTTTAGTATGGATGCCTGTCGCCGCTTTCCTCAGTATGTGCTGGTCGTTATCCCCTTGAAGGGGGTGCACAGATGCAGCAGCTGGTGTCTGGTTGTGGGGTTTTCAGCAGTGGTGGCAGCTCACGCGCACCCCTGGAGCACACAATGGGAGCAGAGGTGGCTCACGACTGCTCCTGGAGTCCAGCAGGGCGGAGTTGGTGGCTTGAGACCACTCCTAAAGTACAGGGGCGGTGGTGGCTCACAGTTGGTCCTGAAGCGTAGGAGACAGTGGTGGCTCACAATTGCTTTTGGAGCTCATGCAGGCTGTGTCTTGCCACCTGAGAGCTCACGCAGGAAAAAAAGCTGTAATGGCGGGCCCCACCCCTCCCCTTGTGCACCACCCACACAATGGCGCCTGGTCTCTAAGGCAGCCCAGGCTTCCTTTGTGTACACCCGCGGGTGCAGCTGCACCAGACTCCAGCCTCTTCAGGGTGTTTCCATGCAGCCCACCCCAGTCCTCTCCCCGGGTCTGATCTCCGAAGCCTGAGGTTCCGCACCCAGCCCCCACCAGCACTGGCAGATGCGTGTTTCAGGCCGGGGAGTGCAGAGTGGTGGCACTGACCATCTGTGCAGGTCTCTCTCCATTCTAGCTGCTGCAAACCGGTTGCTGCATTCTTCTCTGAGGCTCTGAAGTGCCCCCTCTGTCCCAGCTGATCTCCCCATCAGGGGACTTCCCTGGGTGCAGGAACCTTTCCTCTTTCATAGCTCCCTCCCAGGGGAGCAGGTCCCATCCCCAATTCCTTTCTCACTTTCTTTTTTTCCTTCCTTGTTTTCTTTTGTCCTACCCGGTTATGTGGAGATTTTCTTGCCCTTTCAGAGGTCTGAGGTCTTCTGCTAGCATGCAGTAGATATTCAGTGAGAATCATTCCACATGTAGAGGTATTTTTGATGTATTCGTGGGAGGAGATGAGCTTCACATCCTACTACTCCACCATCTTGATCGCTCCCCCCCCACCATTTGCCTTTCTTGACCCATAATCTTGGGTTTCAAAATTCTGTTCTCTCTGCCTTCTGGTATCACTAAAAAGAGGAGCGCGATAAGAATATGGTTTCAGAAAGAGTATTCAAATATTGGTCTTATCCTTTATGCGAATTCCAGCACATTACTCAAATTCTCTGAGTCTAGAATCACTTACTTTCTTAAAATAGGATTATAATATTGACCTTCAGAGTGCCATGGAAACCAAATAAAAGCATGAAAGAGCTTTAAAACTATAAATGTCAAAAGTAATATCTATAATGCCAAATATTTTGTTAAGAACTAGGATGACTACCCTATAATAAAGCCACAGAATCTAGAAGCTAAACTGGATTAGACAGGAAGCAAATGTTGAAATTTCTGGCCCCCAACTGTTTGTATGATTCCGCTAATGTGTGTGATATATAATATTACTAATATTATCTAAAGTCAACCTTGGGAGGCCAGTTTCTTGAATAATTATCACCTTACAATATTACTGAAATGCATTCATTATTAGTTGAAGTTATAATTACCACTGATAAGTTAGATTACATTAACTTGTCTTTTGGTTAACCATGAAATCTGACAGAAGGCAAATTTCTGCACTTAAGAAATCTGTCAAAAGCTGAAGTGTGTTATATTCTGAAAAGTTAGTTAATGTTTATTAATGAACAGTGAGAAAATATCAAGAAAAACCATAATGTGATGTGATTAGGTATGAAGTGCTATGGAATTACAATGCACAGAATTCCTAACTTTGCCTGGGGGAGGTAGAAGAGGTTTCACACAGGATCAGACTTTTGAGTCTTGTTAGGCAAACAAAGGCATTCCACGGGCAGGTGGCATGTGCAAAGACAGGGCTGAGAAGAGCATGGAGAGTGCTGGATGCTGAAGTAGAGGAAGAAGGATAAGAAATACAGATGGAAGGGTAATCCTGGGGTGTATTATTATCAAAATAATGCTGTATTTTAGACTTTACCCTGGAAAGTCACCCTAAATTTTAAGCAGAGGGCTAGTTTTCGATTTTTTAGAATTAATATGATAGCTCCTACAATGGCCTGGAACAGCAAGAGACTAGAGGCTGGAAGATCAGCTGGGAAACTGCACTAGTCCGGGTGAGAGGTAACAAAGTTCTTTATTAGAGTGGTGGGCTAGGAGAAGATGGACAGGATGTGATAGTTAGCTATTCAGCAGAGAGAACTGATAGGACTCGCTAAGCAATTAGTGTGAGGGAAGGGGAGAACTCAGGATGATTTGGAGATTCTGAGAGAGAAAAGGTTTGTAATCTGTCAAGAGAGCAGTAATTAGATCTATATGGAGAATTTTCTACTAGCTAGGTTAAGTCAAATTAGACAGTACATTTCTGAAGTAAGCTCAAACACAGCCTTAAAGTATAAGATGTGCTACTGAGGATGACCTATAACACATAACAAAGTAAGTATAGATGCACAGATTTTAGAATAATTCTGAAAAAATTGTCTAGTGGATAAGTTTATAAAATCCTATTAGGAATAAAGCATAGAATGCAAGATTAAAAACAAAATATCACACAGACAATAAAAATTTACTTAAAACTTTGTATTTTTAAACAACTTGGTATTTCACAGTCATTCATTGAGCCATTCAACCAGTAAACAATTACTTTGCACCATCTATGTGCCTGGAAATATACCTGATGCTGGTGGTTGTATGTTGTTTGGTAGTTCTGGAGTACTAGGTCGTTCTACTGAATTTATAAATAAATAATTCACTTTATATTTGTTTTTAAGTAGACAGTCCAAAGCACCACTATTATGTATCTGGAAAAAGTGCTGGGGCCAAGTAACCTGGGTGATACAAAATTCACGTGACAGATGAGGGGCTTCTTCAAATCTTACATGTGACGGCGCTGTTGCCACCAATGGCTTAAACATATTCACAAGGAAAGAGGTCTGTTTTTTTAAAGAAACCAGGTTGGATCACTGACTCAGAGGGAAATGCTGCAGTATGGGAACAGCTTGAGATAGTCAGAATGAAAATATTACGTGTATTACCTTAAACAGTAGTTCAGAGAAGGAAAAAAAGACAAAACAGAGTATAGAAGCCAAGAGAGAAGCCATGGCAGGAAGACAACTTAGGCCTGAAGAAAGTATGAGTAAGGTTTGGGCAAATGAAGTGGGAGGATGGCCCATATTTTAGACTTGGAGTAAGCAGAAAAGGTATGAAGTTAAAGTAATTAAGAGCACTCTTTCAAATAACATCTGAATATGAGCTGGAGCAGACAATGTGAGAAATGACATGACCTGAGGAAGTCCAAAGGTGGGAGACAATCTTAAAAGATGATAAAAATAATAAGAAATTAAAAGTGTTGACCTCACCATAAGAACAAGATTTTTCCCTTTTAATCTTTGCCCTAACTAGGAATTAGGAATGTTTTATTTGTAAGCAGAAGGGATTGTTCTATAAATTCAAACCTTCAGCAAGTGACAGCATAAGTAAATGGAACAAGTCGAGTGTATCTGGTTCTCTGAGCTGCCCTCCTTGAGGCATGCCCACCTCTGTGTGCACGCTGCCCCACCCAGGCAGCTCTGACTGCCCATGGCATCATCCTGAGACAAGGCATACGGGTTGGAAGAACTGAACGACAGCTCAAGGACTTCCTCTGAGATCGCAAACTCTTCTCAGCCAGTACTTAGACACATAAGTAACATACATTCCCTTCCCTTCCCCCTTTCCCCCACCTCCCTTCTTTCCTCTTCTCCTCCCACTCTTCTATTCATCCAATATTTATACTCAGCCAGATTTAGAACAGTAAATCTGTAAAACTGTTCTAAATCTTCATAGCAGTGAAGACACAGCTCCTGGCCACTTGATGCTTATGATCTATTATTTACAATTTTTGTTTTGCTCTGTTTTACAAATGCAATATAAAACAAAGAACCAAGACCAGGATAAGAGGATGGAGGGCAATGAGGTGTTATTGACATAGGATGGCTGGGGAAGGGCATCCTCAGGAAGAGGCAGCATGAGAGCAAAGTTCTGAGTGGAATAAAGCAGAACATACTCCAAGGAGAGGGAACAGCAGCTGGAGAGTCTCAAGGAACTAACCTGCCTGGGCTGTTGGTTACCTAATATCTACTATCCCTTCCTTCTTCACTATCAGAGTTCCGATTTTATTCTACATGGCGCTGTGTTCAGCTAGAAGATGACATTTCCCACTCTGTTTTGCAGCTACAGAGGTGCTTCTAGAAAGGGCGTTTTTTTTTAAAGAAAAAAAAGATGACTCACTGAGGAGGTATGCCCTTTGGCCCACCTCCACCTTGGCCATCCAGGAACATCAATGCCTAGAGCTGCAGCGGTCATCTTGGATGTAATACTTAAAATGCAAGTTTGGCTAATGATGGTAGAAGAAAAAGACAGAAGGACTCAGACTTCCTGATGATACCGTGGTACCTCTGGGCCATTCCCGGCACAATCTACTTTTAAATTTCTTTAACATAAGAGAAAAATAAAAGCCATAATTATTTAGGCCACTAGAGTATGGGGGGGGAGGGTATCTGCTACTTTCTGCTGAAAGCATTTCTAAACTATTTGGAGGCAAGGAGTAGAAACAGAGGTGAGTTATGAGAATACTGCAGTAATCTGTGTGAGAAATGAGCAGGGTGGCAGCAGTAGAGGTGGTAAAGGTGATGGGATTCTAGACATATTTTGCAGGTAGAGCTAACAGGAACTTGCTGACAGACTGGATGTGGTATATGAGAAAAAAGATGAGACAAAGGTAACTAGAAGGTTTGGGACTGGAGTAAATGGATAAATGGTAATGCCATTTACTGAAATGAGAAAAAGAGAAGGAGTAGATCTGGAGGGAAAGAAAAGATCCAGTGTTGTATTTTGGACATGTTAAGCTGGAGAGCCTCCTAGGCAGCTGAGTGGCAATGCAAATAGGCAGTGGTGTAGATGAGTCGGGACTGGACACAGGACGTAAAGCCGGGGGCCTGGATGAAGTCACCTAGAGCGGTGAAGGTATTAAAGGGGAAAATGTTTGAGAACTGATGTCTAGAACATTCTGACATTTAAAGGTCATAAAGAGAAGACAGATCTAACAAAGGAGGGTGAAACAGAGCGGTCAGCTGGGAAAACACCAGGTAAGCCCAGCATCCCAGAAGACAAGGCAAGGACGTCTTTCATGAAGCGGGGGGTAAGCCGTGCTAAGTACAATGTCAGGCCCAGAAAGCAGAGAACTGAGAATCAGACCTGGGTCTGGCAGCACGGAGGGCACTGGCCACCCTGCAGAAGCAGCCTCCCTGGAGTGCAGGAGTGGAGGAGACAGTGAAGACAGCAGACAGAAATCCTTCAGCGGAAATCTGCTACAGTGGAAAATGGAGCTGTAATTGGAAGGGGAGAGTAACTGGAGACTTAAGAGCTGGGTTTTATTTACTAATGTCTTTAAAGCGGGCAGGTGTCACAGCATATTTATGTGTTGACTGGGAAGAAAATGATGGTACAGGAGAGACAGAACAGCAGAAGTAAAGCCCTTCAGGAGGGGAGGGGAGGCGTCCAGTGCCCACAGGGAACAGCTGCTGCAGGTGGGGTGGCAGACCTGGGGAGGACAATGGCTGGGGAGCAGGCAGCCTTGGAGACAGGAAGAGGGAGACGTTCTCTTCCAGGTGCTCATGTTTTCTCGGTGAGGTAGGAGGCAAGGTTTCTAGCTGAGGACAAGGAAAGGGGAAAGGGTGTCAGAGGTTTGAGGAGAGGAGAAAGTGTAAAAGGTGGATGGAGTGAGTGAATTCATTAGAGAAGTACAGTAGGACTGCCAGGCAGAATCTGAGGGCCCATCTGGGGTCTCTGGTCATAATCTAAAGTGAGACCAGTCACTTTAATGACCAGTCATTTTCCTTATAACCATTTCAGCTGCTCAAGGGCAGGTGTGGAATAAGCAGCATAACAGCCAAAAAGAAGAGAAAGGGAGTTGACTGCATTAGAAGGTATAATCAGTGGATATTTACCTGGTTTTCGTTCTAAAAGCTGTTGTAAATGAAACACGGCTTGTTCGTAGTCCTGTTTTCTGAACATGAGATCTGCCATCATCTATAAAGGTAAAAGTTGGTTCTAAAAATAGTGCCATATATTTTACAAAGCACAGTATTCCTATCAAGATTGATTGCTATGAAAACACATATGAGAAACATGAGGAGGGCAAAGTTTTATAAAACGGAGCCATTTAAAATTCAAGTACACCTTAAGCAGATTAGCACTGAGATCAGTATAACAGAAGATAATCAAGGATGTGAAACATTTCTCTGTTTGCAAAAACTGTATTTTTAGCATAAAATATGTTTCAAGTAGTTATTCTAAAAACAGAAACTTGAAGGGAACTGCACACTCTCTGTGTCTCACTTGGCTAAAATAACGAGAAGATTTTAGAAAAAAAAAACCCAGAACATTCTGAAACCTTAAGTATTTCAAAGGAATTTAAAATGAGCAAGACCTACTGAGATTTTCTTATTATGTGTTTTAAAAGGGAGAGGTCTTATATTTCTTTTTAGTTATAGTGACTCATTTGTAAAATTATTAAATGAACCTCACAAACTGTCATCTATGTAGCTGTTTGAAAAGCTACCAAAAACCTCAACCCAGGTAAAAATGAGAAAGAAAAGCAAAACTCTATTTAATAAACACACACTTTAAAATGATACATGAAGACTTTTTTCTGTAACTCAGAAAGTGCCACTGAGACTGTTAACAATTAGTCTTTAGCAAATTAGAACTTTACCACATGAACTCCTCCTGACCAAGCATAAAGAAAAATTAACTAGGCCCAAGAGGGCAAGCAAAAGCCTGACCTAGGTTCACCATTCTTATAAAATAAAGAGAGTCTTGGTGTTTATTGGAAAAATATACTAGTAATGTTAAAAGTGTTATTTCTTCCAAAAGCCAACATGAGCCAGGCATCTCATCTACTATTAGTTTTATCAGGTAAAATTTAAAACTGCTCCATGGAATAAATATAAAACACAACTGCCTTTACAGCAGTGAGGTGTCCTGGACTAACCATGGTGGCAGCTTCATTGTCCTGGTCGCTCTGGAGAAGCAGAGCACAGTGCCGCAGGCAGGCGTCAGGGTCATCTTGTGCCAGGTATAATCGTGCCAGCTCCAGCATTATCTACAGAGAAGAAGGGCAAGATTAGTCAGAAACTGTTTGGAATAAAAAGTGAAATAGGAAAATGTCTAGGCACAGATGAAACTTTATTTGACCGAAAGTTATTGCAATAAAAATGCCAAGCATGATAAGCAGGAAAACTATAGGTTTGCTCATCTCTAGTTTCTCTTATACTGGAAAAAAAAAATGGAAAAACAGGCTGTGCCTCACCTGGAAAGTAGAGAGACACAAAGCATTGTGAAAAGAACACTGGTCTTAAATTAGGAGCTACGATTCTAGTCCAAGCTTCTCCATGATGGGGCCGTTTACCTCTCCAAACCTGTTTCCTCATTTGTAAAATAAAAAGCTTGAAGCAGATATGCTCCAGATTTACAACTATGATTCCAGTTACTTTAGTCACCACTGAACAAGGTACCTGTTTGGTTATGACTTAATAAAGATTATCTTTGCCTTACATCTGAAAGAGTTGTATTATTTCAAAATGTCCAATCTTAAACTTTAAATTCTAGAACATGGCTGTCTTGTGTTCTACGTCACTTATTTGAATATTTAGCCATTTACTAGACTATTGTTTTAAAATGTTGATCATCTATCAAGACCTGAGAGTAATAACATTTTAGTTTATAAAACTGGCCGTGACAACCAGTGGATCACTGAAGAAATCAAAGAGGAAATCAAAAAATACCTAGAGACAAATGACAATGAAAACATGACGATCCAAAACATATGGGACGCAGAAAAAGCAGTTCTAAGAGAAGTTTACAGAAATACAATCCTACCTCAGGAAACAAGACAACTCTCAAATCAACAACCTAACCTTACACCTAAAGCAACTAGAGAAAGAAGAACAAAGAAAACCCAAAATTAGTAGAAGGAAAGAAGTCATAAAGATCAGAGCAGAAATAAATGAAATAGAGACTAAAATAACAATAGAAAAGATCAATGAAACTAAAAGCTAGTTCTCTGAAAAGATAAACAAAATTGATAAACCTTTAGCCAGACTCATCAAGAAAAAAAGGGAGAGGGCAAAAATCAATAAAATTAGAAATGAAAAAAGGAGAAGTTACAATGGACACCACAGAAATACAAAGGATCATAAGAGACACTACAAGCAACTATATGCCAACAAAATGGACAACCTGGAAGAAATGACAAATTCTTAGAAAGATACAATCTCCCAATACTGAATCAGGAAGAAATTGCAAATATGAACAGACCAATCACAAGTACTCAAATTGGGATAAAAAAACTTCCAACAAACAAAAGTGCAACACCTGTGAAGATGGCTTCACAGGTAAATTCTACCAAACATTTAGAGAAGAGTTAATACCTATCCTTCCGAAAGTATTCCAAAATACTGCAGAGGAAGGAACACTCCCAACTCATTTTATGAGGCCACCATCATCCTGATACCAAAACCAGACAGAGATACCAGAAGAAAAGAAAACTACAGGCCAATATTACTGATGAACACAGACGCAAAAACACTCAACAAAATACTAGCAAACCAAATCCAACAATACATTAAAAGGATCATACACCATGATCAAGTGGGATTTATCCCAGGGATGCAAGGATTCTTCAGTATCTGCCAATCAATCAGTGTGATATACCATATCAACAAACTGAATAAAAACCATATCATCATCTCAATAGATGCAGAAAAAGCTCTTGACAAAATTCAACACCGATTTATGATAAAAACTCTCCAGAAAGTAGGAATAGAGGGAACATACCTCAACATAATATAGGCCATATATGGCAGGCCTACAGCTAACATCATACTCAACGGTGAAAAGCTGAAAGAAAGCATTTCCTCTAAGATCAGGAACAAGACAAGGATGTCCCCTCTTGCCACTCTTATTCAACATAGTTTTGGAAGTCCTAGCCACGGCAATCAGAGAAGAAAAAGAAATAAAAGGAATCCAAACTGGCAAAGAAGGAGTAAAACTGTCACTGTTTCCAGATGACATGATGATACTACACATAGAAAATCCTTAAGATGCTACCAGAAAACTACTAGAGTCCATCAATGAAATCAGTAAAGTTGCAGGATACAAAATTTAACACACAGAAATCTCTTGCATTCCTACACACTAACAACGAAAGACCAGAAAGAGAAATTAAAGAAACAATCCCATTCACCATCAGATCAAAAAGAATAAAATACCTAGAAATAAACCTACCTAAGGAGGCAAAAGACCTGTAATTCTGAAAACTATAAGACACCAGTGAAAGAAATCAATGGTGACACAAACAGATGGAAAGATATAACATGTTCTTGGATTGGAAGAATTAATATTGTCCCAATGACTATACTCCCCAAGGCAATCGACAGATTCACTGCAATCCCTAGCAGATTACCAATGGCATTTTTCACAGACCTAGAACAAAAAATTTTAAATTTGTACAAAGACACAAAAGACCCCGAATAGCCAAAGCAATCTTCAGAAAGAAAAATGGAGCTGGAGCAATCAGGTTCCCTGACTTCAGACTATTCTACAAAGCTACAGTCATCAAAACAGTATGTTACTGGCACAAAAACAGAAATATAGATCAATGGAACAGGACAGAATGCCCAGAAATAAACCCACGTCCCTATGGTCAATTAATCTACAACAAAGGAGTCAAGATTATGCAATGGAGAAAAGACAGTCTCTTCAATAAACTGTGCTGGGAAAACTGGACAGCTACATGTAAATGAATGAAATTACAACATTCTCTAACACCATACACAAAAATAAACTCAAAATGGATCAAAGACCTACATGTAAGTCCAGACACTATAAAACTCTTAGAGGAAAACATAGGCAGAACACTCTCTGACATAGATTGCAGCAATATCTTTTTGGATCCACCTCCTAGAGTAATGGAAAAAAAAAACCAAAAACAGATGGGACCGAATTAGACTTAAAAGCATCTGCACAGCAAAGGAAACCATAAATAAAAAGACAACCCACAGAATGGGAGAAAATATTTGCAAACAATGCGACTGACAAGGAATTAACCTCCAAAATTTGCAAACAGCTCACGCAGCTCAACGTTAAAAAATCAAACAACCGGACCAAAAAATGGGCAAAAGATCTAAACAGACATTTCTCCAAAGAAAACATACAGACGGCCAAAAAGCACATGAGAAGATGCTCAACGTCACTAATCATTAGAGAAACGCAAATCAAAACCGCAACGAGCTATCACCTCAAACTGGTCAGAATGGCCATCATCAAAAAGTCTACAAACAGAAACAAATGTTGGAAAGGGTGTGGAGGAAAGGGAACCCTCCTACACTGTTTGTGGGAATGTAAATTGGTACAACCACTATGGAGAACAGTATGGAGTTTCCTTAGAAAAAAACTACAAATAGAACTATTGTATGATCCAGCAATCACATTCCTGGGTGTATATCCAGAGAAAACTGTAATTCGAAATGATACATGCATCTCACTGTTCACTGCAGCACTGTTTACAATAGCCAAGTGGAAGCAACCTAAATGTCCATTGACAGAGGAATGGATAAAGAAGATGTGGTACATATACACAATGGAGTATTACTCAGCTATTAAAATAATGAAATAATCCCATTTGCAGCAGCATGGATGGACCTAGAGATTATCATACTAAGTGAAGTAAGTCAGAAAGAGAAAAACAAATATCATATGATATCACTCACATGTGGACTCTAATTTTTAAAAAATGATACAAATGAACTTATTTACAAAACAGAAATAGACTCACAGATATTGAAAACAAACTTATGGTTACCAAAGGGGAAACGTGGGGGAGAGAGATAAGTCAGGAGTTTGGGATTAACATACACACACTACGATATATAAGATAGGTAACCAACAAGGACCTACTGTATAGCACAGGGAACTCTACTCAACATTCTGTGATAACCTATATGAGAAAAGAATCTGATAAAGAATGAATATATGTATATGTATAACTGAATCACTTTGCTGTACACCTGAAACTAATACAATATTGTAAATCAACTATATACTCCAATATAATTAAAATAAAATTAAAAAAAAATTAAACTGGCCATGTATATAAGATTTCTACACTAATATTATCTTTACATTTATTCTCACGCTGTGCCATTTGAAGTTAAGAGATTGAATCTAGTCGCTTTTGTATATCCAGCACCAATCAGCAATTAAAATACAACAGCTGTTTAGTAAACTGAATTGAATCCTCTAGATTCAGATATTTGAAATTGAGAATTGTTTTAAAGTAATTATCAAAACACAGATGAATGTAAAAAGAGCTTACAGATTTACTTTATATCACTTCATAATAATTTTAGACTAACATTATTAATTTAAGGCATCATGTATTTTGAAGTATTTCTGAAACCAATATTAACATTTTAACTTGCATTTTTATTACATTTCTTTTCAAATCTTTATAAATAAGCTGTTAAGAAGTTTACATTTGGGGAAATTAGATGACATCTGGAATATAAGGTGCTTAAAATTTGATAAAAGTACTGACCTTATTATCTGTTTCACAATGAACAAGAGCCTCTCTATAAAACTTAATTGCTTTTTCATAGTCTCGCTGAGCAACAGAATGTTTTGCAATCTCTGCACAAATTTCAGCTGCTAAATGTTTCTGTGCAGGAACTGCATCTGGCTGTTCCATCTGAACACGTTTTAGTACCCGAGCTTGTAACTCTCGAGCCTAGAAAAATATACGGATAAAAAGGAATTTTAAAAAGAAGTGAACAAGAAATTAAACAATTCTCAGTAACTCACATGTAGCATAATTTTACAGATTTATTTAAGCATTAATGGCCCTCAACCTAACAAAGCCTGATCCAAAGAAAATGTCTTAACTGAGGTTTTAAAAATGTACTTGTTTGCAAATAAGCCAGCACGCACTTATCTTCGCAACTAAAATGCTATAAAAGTACTGAATCTTTTCCCACTGTTACAAGAATATGCACAGGAAACTCACTAAGGAGGAAATGCAACCATAAAACAAATATTTAGAAAAGATGTCTACATGCTGTAATTAAAAAAATGAAAATTGTAAATGTTTATTAAATTAATAAAATAGTATCTAAAAGTTATTGAATCAAATATTGGCATGTTTCAGGGAGTAAGTACATCCACATATTGTCAATGGCATATAAATCAGTCCAGTCTTTCTGGGGAGCACCCTCGTGAAACATACTAACTCCCTAAAATTAACAGGCTATTGAACTTAGCTGTTTCATTCTTGGGAAGGTATTAAGGACACCACTTAGAAGGAAAAAAGGACACATGTTATTTGTTATTAAAAAAAAAAAATGACCTGTTGTAAAAACAAAATAACAACAACAAAACAAAAACAAATCTGGAAGCAACCCAAATGTCTGATGATAAGGAAATGCCTAACCAACTGATGGTGTATATACCTGGTCCCACACTATGCATAGACACTCCTAAGGAGGTAGGGGCCTTCCTCAGACTAAGAATGTAGAGTAATTTGCTAAATTGGAAGAGTATCAGCCTTCCCACCCACAAGTCTGGTTTCTGAAACATCGAGACCTTCCTTTAACAAGTGACAGAGAACTCCTAGGTGTTAGGCCTTTACAATAAACTTTAGCTTTGAGCTAATCACTCACTCATGCATTCATGCATTCATTTAATGAACAATAAATGCCCACCATCTGCCACACATTACGCTACACACTACGAGCCCTTCTGGGGACTCCTGTCAAAACGTTGGTTGACAACTGGTATTTGATGAAGATGGTCTAAAGCTGATTATGTTTTGGAACCACAGGTCATAATATTTTAGGGCATCATGATAAGCATTCTTTTGGAAATGAAAGAGAAAGGATTAAAAAATACTGTATATATAGCATGTGGTAAAGGTTAATACTGTTTCATGAAATTTTAATTTTGGTTATATTAATGTGTGTTTATAAGTATAGAGGTATGCGCACGTTTGTGTATTTGATGTTTTATATTATGCATGTACCAGTGTGCACGGTTTTGCTTATGTGCGCACACACACACTCACAAAGAACTCTGAAACAACTGGTCTAAATAGGGACAGTACCCTTTTATACCTGTTGTGCCAGCTTAATTTTTAATTCTTCTTTCTTTCTCAAAAGTATTCTGGCTTGAATGATAAATTATATGGTTGCACTAGGTTAAAAGATATGCACTTCTTTCTCTAGACAGTGTGTGTTTTATCTCTGCATCAACTAAATCTCTAAATGTCAAATAGGTGGACCTCATGAGCTTAACTTCCTAGCGAAAAACCTTTGTAAGTTAGGTGTTGTGATACCTTGCAATTTTCTTAAAGGTAAATAATTGGGGGGGGGGGTGGATCTTGAGCAAAAGTGTTTTTCATTTTTTATTAAAGATATCATAAAACAATGCTCAATTTCTCTAAGTATATATAATAATCATTAAAAAACATTTTCACACAGAATAAAATTTTCTGAAGAATTGATACCATTCCCTATACTTTTCCTTGGTTTTATCAGAAATAAATTTAATGATCTTTTACAATAACCATATTAACCCTGATCTGTCAACACCATTACTTTTCCCTCCCCCTTCCTTTATTATAATATTCTTCTAAATTCCATCAAACCCTTGGGTAGAAGAAAGTATATATGTAAACATCTTATTTCAAAGAATTCTTAATTTTCCCTTTTTATTTCAACAGCCTTATTGTATATCTTACCGAAGACCTCATCAAAGCAAAATATACCAATAAAATCAGAATATCACATTACTTTTTATATGATGAAGATGGAGCTATACTGGAAAAATCCGTACAAATGAATGTTAAGTGAAGGAAGCAAAAACAAGTATAATTTGTACATATTAATTAAAACTATATAAAGTTATAACGTCCTAAAATTGTTAGTGTTTTATGGCACATAGGTTTTTTATTTCTAGTTTAGATTTTATTTTCACAGAAAAGATAATGCATATACTAAAAAGTGATTTTTCCTTTAACTGTTCCTGCAATTAAACAATTAAAATAATCTATGATTTCCTTTCAGCCATTCAACAAAAATTTCGAGCTCCTATCATGGTGAACATATTTGAAGATGGATCCCATGATTTTCACCTCTACTGTTCAATAAGAGGATGGGGATCAGTTAGGAGGAGTCTGGGCTAAAAGATAATAATGGATAGGGCTAAAAGCTGACAGAGAGGGATGAAGAAATGTGGAGTTATTTCGGAAGTCTGAAACATATTTCATATTTCATATGTTTAGCAACTATGCAAAAATATTATGATGGAACTCCCAAGTTCCATAATGTGGAGAATTAAGCTCAATAAATGGTTGCTGAATAAATGAATTTAAAATATCAAAAACTTTGATTAGTGCTCGCTTCGGCAGCACATATACTAAAATTGGAACGATACAGAGAAGATTAGCATGGCCCCTGCGCAAGGATGACACGCAAATTCGTGAAGTGTTCCATATTTAAAAAAAAAAAAAAAAAAAACAACTTTGATTACACTTATAAGTTTCTATTTGAATTGTACTGTAATTCTATATTCAAATTCAAATTGTTTGTATTGTACCTCAAAAAGATTTACTTTTTCAGAGATCAGAATGCAAAGAATATTATAGTTGGAAAGAACGTTATAGCTCTTCAAATTTTATGAAAGGTGAAAAATTCCTGTGCTATATAACATATAGACTTAAAATGAATTTGATTTTGGTTTGTTGGCATTGTCTAACCACAGTTTGTCCTTTTTTTTTAGTGTTATTCAATGTGTCTGCTCATAGAACACAGAAGCTCATGCAACCAGTCACTGAGACTAATGATATTCATAATAGAATGAAATATGCCAAATTCACTTCTAAAATGTTTTGAAAGCCTAAATTTATGAAAATTACACTTTCCTTTTAGCTAATGGTAGCTAACCTCAGGTTAGGTGCCATTCCTTTATCATGTAATTCAGAAAACAGGGATAAAACATACCAACAATTAAGGGTAAGATATTACATTGTTGAAGATTACATATCTTAATGAAATCATAAGCTTACATGGGGGTCACAGAAATCTAACAGTGTGAGCTCAATTCATTCACAACTTGAACAAAAAAATATTATTGGACATTGCCTGAAAAACACACACACACATTTTGTGTGATGAAATCTAGATACTGAATCTATTAATAAATCTTCTGTCAAAGAAACCTCAAGGTCTCAAAGGTGCTAATACTGAATTGTTCCAAACATTAAAGAAATAGTATGTCTTAGAGACCAATCTTTCTAATGAACATATACGCACAAACCTTGAACAAAATATTAGGAACTATCTTTAAATTCCAGCAATGTCTTTTAAAAAATCACAACAGTGACATTTATTTCGGTACTATAAGGATGGTTTAACTTTCAAAAATCAATCAATAAACAGAAAAAAAAAATTGGAGAAAAGTCACATGACCATTTTGATAGATGCAGAGAGTGCATTACACAAAATTGTTAGCAAATTAGAAATTGAAAAATCATCAAAACACATTAGCCACTTAGGAATACATCTAAGGAAATGTGTACAAAACCTCTACATTGAAAATCACAAAACATTAAAGGAAATTAAAGAAGATATAAATAAGTGGAAGAAAAAAATGAGTTCAACTCCTGCCTATGACACTAGTCATGTGACTTCACACAAGTTATTAAACCAAGCTCCCTCAGCTATAAAACAGGATTAAAAATATCAACGTTTCCTAATTGTTATAATATTTAGCAACAATATATTTAAACAGTACAATCCACTGGCATTCAATCATTATTTCTATTTGACTTATTTTCTATGACAGTTGGGCCAAAAGATTGTCTTCCTTTTACGTGTGGCATATTTCTTTCTGAGACCATCACCCACCCTTAACCCCTCACAAACAAAGGCATTTGTTTACCTGTTGTAATGAAGTAACTGCATCACCAGGTCTGTCCACTTTACTATAAACTTTTGCTAGAAGAACTTGAGAACGTCCATCCTCCATGAGAGCTGACAGTTCATTTACTATGAAAGAATAAAATATAATGGGAAAAAATAATAATTCATTTAAAATAAATCTTTACATTTTTCTACAAGTTTTTATACTTGATCCTGAAAAATACTGAATAAAGTTTAAAAAGGTTCAGTAAGTTAACTGAAGAATGGCCAAATTGGAAAAAAAAAAAAGATTTAGGATAAAAACTGGCTGGAAGAAAAGTTAAAGAACTGGAGGATTTTCTTAGACATACAAGAGATAACACTACAACAACACAGAGAAGAGTTTCAAATTCCATTCTTTTTTTTTAAAAAAGATTTAATTAATTAATTAATTTGTTTGTTTATCTGTCTCTGTTGCTGCGCATGGGCTTTCTCTAGTTGTGGTGAGCAGGGGCTACTCTTTGTTGCAGTGCATGGGTTCCTCATTGTGGTGGCTTCTCTTGTTGAGGAGCACGGACTCTAGGTGTGTGGGCTCTAGAGCACACAGGCCTCAGTAGTTGCGGTGTGTGGGGCTCAGTAGTTGCGACACACGGGCTCTAGGGCACACAGGCTCAGTAGTTGTGGCGCATGGGCTTAGTTGCTCCTCAGAATGTGGGATCTTCCCAGACCAGGGATCGAACCTGTGTACCCGGCATTGGCAGGTGGATTCTTAACCACTGCACCACTAGGAAAGTCCTCAATTTCCATTCTTAAGTGTATAAGCACTTCTGTTTATTGAAGTCATTTAAAAACAAGATAGGGTAGTTGGTACATGCAATTAAGAAGATAACTGCTATTTATTTTTAAATAACAGAACTTAATAAAGTATACATATATATACATACATATATACATAATAAACACTGACTTTGATGCCAACCTGTCTGGTTTCAAATCTAGGCTTTATCACTTTCTAGTTAACAAGGTACTAGTTGAACAAGGTAATTATCCATTCCGTGCCTCCCTTTCATCTGTAAAATTGGGGAAATAATAGTACCTATCTCATAAGATTGTTGTAAAATTTTAAAAGTTAGTAAATTATTAAATAAGCTAATATATGCAAAGCAATTAAAGTCTTGTACATGGCAAGTGCTATTTAAATATTTGGTATTATTATTTTGTAATCTAAGAGTAATAAAAGAACCCTAGATAATTAACAAAAAGATGTTTCTTCTACCATTTATCGACAGCATGGCCTGAGCCATATTCTGTTTGAAGTGGTGTACATACATCATTATTTATTTAAAATCTCAACCTGAGAAGCAGGTTTTGTTATTGCTATTTTACAGGTAAGAAAAGCTCTAAGGTGGTACAAGGAACAGGGAAGCCGTGACCATGGTGAGAGCAGGTTGGAAGGAGAGGTCAGAGGAGCAACAGCATGCACGTGTGAAGGCCATGTAAGCCACTGTAAGACTGGTTAACTCAGAGAAAGTGGGAGACAAGGGGGAGCTTGAGCAGGTGTGATCGAGCTTTGGTTGTTTAAAAGGTCCAATAGTGCTGCTGGGTTGGGAAAGACTGTGTCCGGCTGTAGGGTTGAGGATTGGGTAACAGGGAGACCAGTGTAGGCTACTGCTTTAATCCACCTAAGAGACGATGTAGCTAGGACAGGGTGACAGCAGTGGAAATAATGAGACACAGGAGAATTCTGAATGTATCTAGAAGGCAGAACCAAGAGGATTTCCTATGCACAAGCACAAGGGTGAAGGCAAGGATTTTGGTTCTTCAAAACTACAAAGAAGGATGAAGTTATTGAGATAGAGAAGGCTGCACATAAACAGATGGGGGAGGCAGATAAGGAATTCACTTTCAAACATGCTAAGTTTAAGATGTTTCTTAGAACCCTGGGGCTACTATATCAGCTAGGTGAACCTGAATAACTCAAGAAAACTGAGTATTAGATGCTAATTTTAAAATGTAGATAATTTTATTTGCCTCAAAAACTAATGTGAGCATTAATAACATATAATGAAATGCACATGAAGGCATCTAAGTACACCATTGGATGTGCTCAGCAAATTATTAAATGAAAGTATTTATACTGCATAAATGTAATATACTTATGCCCATATAAGTAAAACATACTACTTGAATCTCTCCTCCTCTACAACCTTTTAAAAAATGCATATCCACATTTAGGCCATCTGTAGTGTTTCAAGCAAGGTCTGACAAGACTCGTGCAAGTATTTTTATGGAATTAATAAATGCATTCAAATTAGGAGAATTTAAGCATCAACTTCAAAGCTAAATTAAAAGACCATTTTAGACATTAGAAAATTTAGAGTTGGCTTGCCTTATCTATGTATCCAAACATATTTTAAAAGCACAGAAAACATGGTATTGGCAAAAATAAAAATGGGGAGGGGAGGAGAAGGAAGGAACTCAAAACAAAAATTGCCAGAATCAGAGTGATATGTATAAAAAAGTTTATTATATGATAAAGGTGGCATTTCAATAAATGACACTGAGATATAATTGGCTATCCATTTGGGAAACTATATAGTAAAAATTGTATGTGAATTAAAGTGCTCCATTATAAAAATTAAAATTCTCCATTATACAAATTAAAATTACAAAAACCCCAGAAAAATATAAGAAAACTTTTTTTTTTTTTTTTTTTTTTTTAAATTTTATTTATTTATTTATTTTTGGCTGTGTTGGGTCTTCGTTTCTGTGCGAGGGCTTTCTCTACTTGTGGCAAGCGGGGGCCACTCTTCATCGCGGTGCGCGGGCCTCTCACTATCGCGGCCTCTCTTGTTGCGGAGCACAGGCTCCAGACGCACAGGCTCAGCAGTTGTGGCTCACGGGCCTAGTTGCTCCGCGGCATGTGGGATCTTCCCAGACCAGGGCTCGAACCCGTGTCCGCTGCATTGGCAGGCAGACTCTCAACCACTGCGCCACCAGGGAAGCCCAAGAAAACTTTTTTTAATGTTAGGATAAGGGAAGCTTTTTCTGAGCATGACAAGAAATTCAAAAGTCAAAAAGAGAAAAGACTGGTAGGTATTATATATGATAATTAAATATTCTACTTGACCAATGAAATGATAAAGTAATTTGATAAAGAAAGGACAGCCTGGGAGAAAATATCTGCAACATGAATAACAGGTAAAAGATTAATGAATAACAGGTAAAGGATTAAGACAAAGGATATGAATGAAAAGTTCCTAGTGAAAATACAATCTATAGATATAATACCTAACCTTACCAATCATTAAAGAAATGTAAATTAAAAGTTTGTTTTCTCTATAATTAATACTACATAATGTTGGGACATTTTTACCCTTAAGAAAAAACAATGGAGCAAGATTCAATTCTAGGAAGTACATAGTGCTATATAAACAAGGATTCTATCTCAGTAATGTTTTCTTCTATCTAAATGTCTATCGATAGGGGACTCATCAAATAAATTATGATATTGACATACAGTAAAATACACTATCTATGTTAAAAAATTTAAAAGCGCTATATTTGCCAAAATGAAGAGAGGCTATTAAATGAAAAATGCATACTGCAGACCTACAGGTATAATATGACTCCCTTTTGGTAGAAAAAAGTGTTATGTAACAGTGTGTGAGAGATAGGGGCAGGGAGATTGATCAGGATGTGGTTTTCTCTGGAGAGTGGGAGAGGGACACAACTTTCATTCACTTCTGTAATCTTCAAATTTTTGCAATGAACAAGCACTAGATTTTATTAAAAAGTACAGATCTTTAAAAAGTAAATTTGTATGAACTTGTCAGAAGGCAATTTGATAGTATCCAATTACATTTTAAGTGCACATACCCTTTAACGTAACATCTTGCTCTTAAGAAATATAAGCAAGTGTATACCAAAGAATGAGATACAAGGATATTCATTTTAACATGGTTTATAACATCAAAAGACTGGAAGACAAACTAATTGGGGAAAAGTTAAATAGCTTACAGAGTTATAAACTATTGTTGAGTCCATTAGATAGAATAATATGGGTGTACTGACATCAAACTATATCTGCAACATACTGTATGTGAAAAAAATTGCTGAATAGGAAGAATGATGCATTTTGAAAAGAACAATATGCATATTACACTTAGACAGTTACATAAATATGTATAAAATATACACTAAAACACAAAAATGGTTACCTCTAGGGAGGTCTGAGAACAGGGCAAGTAGAATGCACAGGAGAAACTGGAGACTTGTACATTATACTCTTTAATAATGCTGAATTTTTTTAAAAAAACAACTTTTAAAAAGGATTATAAAAATGTTTACTTGTTTAAACACCAGTTGTAGTTACAATTTATAGGAAACTTCCAACAAAGCTACAGTAACCAAAACACTATGGTAGTGGCACAAAAACAGAAATATAGATCAATGGAACAGGATAGAAAGCCCAGAAACAAACCCACACACCCCTGGTCAATTAATCTATGATAAAGGAGGCAAGGATATACAATGGAGAAAAGACAGTCTCTTCAACAAGTGGTGCTGGGAAAACTAGACAGCTACATGAAAAAGAATGAAATTAGAACATTCTCTAACACCATACACAAAAACAAACTCAAAATGGATTAAAGACCTAAACCTAAGACTGGATACTATAAAACTCTTAGAGGAAAACATAGGCAGAACACTCTATGACATAAATTGCAGCAACATCCATTGCTGGATTTTTTCAATCCACCTCATAGAGTAATGAAAATAAAAACAAAAATAAACAAATGGGACCTAATTAAACTTAAAAGCTTTTGCAAAGCAAAGGAAACCATAAACAAAATGAAAAGACAACCCACTTCAGAATGCGAGAAAATATTTGCAAATGAAGTGACTGACAAGGGATTCATCACCAAAATATACAAACAGCTGATGAACCTCAATATCAAAAACATAAACAACCCAATCAAAAAATGGGCAGAAGATCTAAACAGACATTTCTCCAAAGAAGACATACAGATGGCCAAAAAAGCACATGAAAAAAGATGCTCAACATCGCTAATAATGAGAGAAATGCAAATCAAAACTACAATGAGGTATCACCTCACACTCGTCAGAAGGGCCATCATTAAAAAATCTACAAACAATAAATGCTGGAGAGGACATGGAGAAAAGGGAACCCTCCTACATTGCTGGTGGTAACGTGAATTGGTACAGCCACTATGGAGAACAGTATAGAGGTCCCTTAAAAAAGTAAAAATAGAGCTACCATATGATCCAGCAATCCCACTCCTGGGCATATATCCAGAGGAAACCATAATTCAAAAAGATACATGTACCCCAACGTTCACTGCAGCACTATTTACAATAGCCAGGACATGGAAGCAGCCTAAGTGTTCATCGACAGAGGAGTGGATAAAGAAGATGTGGTACGTATGTACAATGGAAGATTACTCAGCCATTAAAAAGAATGAAATAATGCCATTTGCAGCAACATGGATGGACCTAGAGATTATCATATAAAGTGAAGTAAATCAGAGAAAGACAAATATCATAATATTACTTACATATGGAATCTAAAAAAATGATACAAATGACTTATTTACAAAACAGAAACAGACTCACAGTCTGAAAACAAACTTATGGTTATGAAAGGGGAAAGGTGGGAGGGAGGGATAAATTAGGAGTTTGGGATCGACAAATACACACTACTATATATAAAATAGATAATCAACAAGGACCTATTGTATAGCACAGGGAACACCACTCAGTAATCTGTAATAACCCATATGGGAAAAGAATGTATACATATATATATGTATAACTGAATCACTTTGCTGTACACCTGAAACTAATATAACATTGTAAATCAACTATACTCTAATACAAAATAAAAATTAAATAAAAAAAAAAACTACAGGAAACTTCCTTTATCTCACTTTGGAAAGTAGTTTTCTATAACACAAACTGTTTCACAAATCTGTTTTAAGATTTTTAAAATATTTTAGTAGAGTGACATTCTGACAAATGAAAGAACCAACCTCACATACACTAAAAATACAAATACTAACATAAAAATAAAAAGAATCAGATATATTAGGTATACTTTTTCAAATAAGAAAGATTTTCATACCAGGTTCATGAGCTAGTGCATGTTGAAGAACTTTTTCTGCTTTGTCATACCATTTCAATTTTAATAAGAGCTCAGCCAAGTCATAGAAAAGATAATTTTGTTGTCCATTTTTCAGAGCAGCTTCATAGTAAGTGATTGCCTAAACAAAATCCATTTCAGTTAGGGAAAAAAAAGGCAATGAGAATGGCATTCAAGCATAGATCCTGCACACATTACGACTTAAAGCAACTGGAAGTAACCTAAAAGCAGCTTATGCATGGACTTGCACTATTGATTAAGTGTGCCATTTTTCTTACAGAATCCCATATTACACAAGACAACTAGCATTTCTTACAAGTAACTAAAGCAAAGTACTTTGTTAAAATTTTTTCCAGTTTTATTCCAAAAGTTAGTGAATGCAAATACTTTGCTAGCTGTTGGATATACGTTCAACAGTTACCAGGAATAGGGCAAGAATATAACTAAAGGAAAATCTACTATCCTTACTACAAAATGAACAAAAATGAAAAACAAAAAAAACAAAAAAAACCCTCAAAGCACATGGCTTACCAAAACTGGTTCAACAGAAAGGACATCTATCATGCTTTGTCATATGATACAAGAGACGTAACAACAGTTAAGTTTATCATGATTTATTTCATGGCAGAATTTTGCTGTAAGGTGAAACCCGAAGTGAACTTTAGGGTCCAAAACGTCTTTGGCAAAATGCAGCAGGGAAGAATCTGAGACACTGAGAAAGTCTTTTAACACAAATTCCAGTTTGTAAAGACAAATTTGGAGTTTCCAACCGTTAAGATACAGACAGTGCTTGCTGAAGATCTTTCACAGAGCAGGGTTTGCAGATTTGTTAAAACAGACACATTTCGGGCTTCCCTGGTGGCGCAGTGGTTGAGAATCTGCCTGTTAATGCAGGGGACACGGGTTCGAGCCCTGGTCTGGGAAGATCCCACATGCCACGGAGCAGCTGGGCCCGTGAGCCACAACTACTGAGCCTGCGCGTCTGGAGCCTGTGCCCCGCAACGGGAGGGGCCGCGATAGTGAAAGGCCCGCGCACCGCGATGAAGAGCGGTCCCCGCACCGCGATGAAGAGTGGCCCCCACTTGCCTCAACTAGAGAAAGCCCTCGCATGAACCGAAGACCCAACACAGCCAAAAATAAAATAAAATAAATAAATAAAGTAGCTATAAAAAAGAAAAGTGCTTTAAAAAAAAAACAGACACATTTCAAAAGATGAAGTACTTACCTCTGAGTAGCTGTGAGCTTTGACAAGCGCTTTCCCAATTTTGCTTGCCAGTGCTCCGTCCTTTGGGTTCTGATTTAACGCTTGCTCATATGCTACTATGGCTTCGTCAGGCTAATGTTGGCAGATAAAAAAGGAAGCAATAAACTAACAGCTTAGCTGGCTCCCGTTAAATGGCAACACTTCTATAATTAAGGCCTACATTTGGAATACTTACTGATAAAGCACATACTAAGTCCAGAAACCGTAACACTTTCAGAGAGGTGATAATCACTAGTGCAGGTGTAACTCACTAGTATGATCCCACCCATGTTACTTAGGTCCATGTCCTCATAAATAGTCATATGAGAACTAAGAGACAGCTTCTTGACAGCTTTTCATCTGGCAGTCATTATAAAAGCCAGAACCAGAGGTCAGAGGATTGCTTCCCTTTGAAGAAAACACCACCTTAGCCAGTGGCTCTTTCCATCCTTTTGTTTAAAGGTGACTCACCTTACTTCTGGTATCATCTCTATTTCAAATGATAGTGCTGAATAACTGGATCTCAATTTGAAAAATAACTGTAACTTTTTAATTGTAATGGTTGTCTCCCTTTTTATTGTGATGACTGGATATTTGACTATTAAGTAAACGTTATTAAAATGAGGGGAGGGGATTTGGATGAAGGTGGTTAAAAGGTACAAGCTTCCAGTTACAAGATAAGTAAGTATTAGGGCTGTAATGTACAACATGAAAATTAACACTGCCGTACGTTATACGTGAAAGCTGCTGAAAGTAAATCCTGAGAGTTCTCATTACAAGGGAAAAATATTTTTTTCTATTTCTTTAATTTTGAGCTATATAAGATGATGGATATTCACTGAACTTACTGTGATAATCATTGCATGATGTATTTAAGTTAAATCAAAAACTATAGTTATGCTATACCTTAAACTTACACAGTGCTGCATGTCAACTGTATCTCAATAAAACTGGAAGAAAAAAACCCAAATTCCTTTCAATAGAATGTTACACTAATCACAAAGAAGAATTTTTGTTTTTTGTTTTGTTCTTAAATCTAAGTTCAGTAGTATCAGAAACTTTACCTCTTGAATATTCATGTATGCATCACCAAGGAGAATAAAAGAACGAGGGCTGGGCATCCTTTCGGCAATTTCTCTGGAAATCAGACGAACTCTACTTAGTATATTGAATACAAATTTCTTCTTCTAAACTAATTAAATAAAAGATAAGCTTATTTTTTCAATGAACTAATAGCCTTCAGAGTGCCTTCTTCATATCCAGCAGTGTAATATTGTTTAAAAACCCCAGCCATACCCACACTCAGATTGTTTATGCTAAGTCAACAATTTTTTTCATTAAATTTTTCTATTTCCTGAAATGCAGGTAAAAGTATACAGAGAGATAGTAAACATATAAGCTCTCATTATCCAGAAATATATGATGTGGGAATGAAGTTCCAAAATACGACAAACACTTATCATCCTCCTATGCATCTTGAGCTCTGATACTCATGGCATAAGTCATATACAACGAGTTACCTTAAAAAATATAGGGCTTCCCTGGTGGCGCAGCGGTTGAGAATCTGCCTGCCAACGCAGGGGACACAGGTTCGAGCCCTGGTCTGGGAAGATCCCACATGCCGCGGAGCAACTAGGCCTGTGAGCCACAATTACTGAGCCTGCGCGTCTGGAGCGTGTGCTCCGCAACAAGAGAGGCCGCGACTGTGAGAGGCCTGCGCACTGCGATGAAGAGTGGCCCCCGCTTGCCGCAACTAGAGAAAGCCCTCGCACAGAAACGAAGACCCAACACAGCCAAAGATAAATATAAATAAATAAAAATTAAAAAAAAAAAAATATATAAAATATTCTACTTCAACATTTGCTGCTTATTTTTTACCTGCAAAATGTAAACTGCTAAAGGTCAAAATACCAAGGTTGCTCAAATGATGTGATGCTAAGTCTTTAATGTATAATATCTCACTTAATTGGTCCAAAAACTCAGAAAAGAAATTACAATTATATAGATAATGCTGAGTTTACTATAGCTAATGTGTCAGATCTACTTGAAAAAAAAAACCTATGCTTTTAGCTACTATACTATAGTGCATCCAAACACATCAACCCTATTTTAAAATACTGTCATACATATATACTCTACCAAATGTAAAATAGCTAGCTAGTGGGAAGCAGCCGCATAGCACAGGGAGATCAGCTCGGTGCTTTGTGACCACCTAGAGGGGTGGGATAGGGAGGGTGGGAGGGAGGGGGACGCAAGAGGGGGGTGATATGGGGATATAAGTATATGTATAGCTGATTCACTTTGTTATACAGCAGAAACTAACACAGCAATGTAAAGCAATTATACTCCAATAAAGATGTTAAAAAATAATAATAAAATAAAAAGTGTGAAGAGTGAAAAAAAAATTGTCATATCATTAGAGATGATAGTGCTGATATTTTAGAAACATCATAGAAAATATATCTAGGAAACTCCAGTCCATCCATCTATACAGGGGGCGTTGCTCAGTTTCTTTGAATCACTCAGTACCTACAAAGAATCTGAGCAGCTTTCTGGGCTTTGATATTTACAAAATATAGATGAACCAATATGACTTAATTCATCAGCATTTTACTATTCTCAAGGATAAAAACATTAATTTTCTCTCACATGGAGTGTGTGCTTGTATCTTTATCTTTTTGTTTGGGGAGAAGTGTAAGAGCAACCTGTGTGTGCATGTGTGCACCCATGTCTCATGTGTGTGTGTGTTTCGTGTATCCCAGTAACTCCTAAGGGCATCAGTGTATGACACTTTTTAAACCCCTGCCATTTCTGTAATCCATGCCTTAGTGTGGTATATACTAAGCGATAATTTTCTTCTGCTATAACTATGATACTGAGTGTTAAATGTGACTATATAGCCCCTAAATTGTTACATTACATAATGCTTTTAAGCTATTAGAATACATGTAATTGTAGCTCTTTCAAAGTCCAAAAATAACATCTGATGAGAGAGGAGAGCTGAGAAACTAAAGTAAGCCACAGGTTGAAATAAATCATAATTACCATGATTTACATTTTAGGGAGAGTGAGTAACTTGGTTAGAGTGACTGTGTTTGGTGGTAGTAGAAGGAAGCAAGAACACATTAAGGAAGGGATCTATAAAGTATCTGAAAAGCAGTTAAAAGAAAGAAATTTGGGGATTAATTTTAGGAGATAAATGTTGTCAAAATATAATGGGTTGAAAGAACCATTTACCTGTAACAAGTGATATATAACATCTTCTCTTTTCTGTGCTTCAGATATATATCTGCCATTTTTTCTTTGGTCTCTATGAAATAAGGCTGCTCAGATGTAACATTCTGAAGCATGCTTAAAGCCCGCTCCACATCTCCCTGGGCCAGAGCTAGGTCTGCGTTAGCAATAGTGACACGCAACTCTTCAGATGTCCCGGAAAATTCATGGATGGCATCTTGTAAAACTTTGGCCGCCTCATGCTGTAAAGGTGAAATTAAAGTAACATTCAAAATTTCAACAAATTACACTACAAACTAAGGTTTTCTACTAATACAGAATGAACAATAAATGCTAGTACAGTTATGTTATTTGTGAAATAATGATAGATTTTTTGAAAAATACAAAAATTTAAAACTAAACTCAGAGACCAAATTAAGATGACATTATAAATATTTGTTAGCTGAAAAGTGTTCTCATAACTCGGACAACAGCAGTTGCTACATAAGACTTGTTGCTACTATAATTTAATAAACATTTACTTTGCACCCAGCATTGTAAATATTAACCCATTTAATTCTCACAAAAATCCTAAGGTAGTTACTATAATTACCCCCCACTTTGCAGTAAGTAAAATGAGATTTAGACAGTTAAGAAGTTAACAAATGATAGAACCAGCCTGACTCCAAAGCCTAAATTCTTAGCCATGTTCATTACTGCATCTTCAATGGGATCCAGTCCACAGTCACCCTCTGTACCCGGTGGCTCTACATTACATAGCAGATTACGTTATTCCCTACACTAGGACGTCATTTTTGTTATACCCCAGGTGAATATATTTCCTAATTTCCAAATCTGTACCTCAATGAATCTAAAATGTCATTGATTTTAATTCATCTCAACTTTAGAGATTTTAAAACATTCTGATTTAAGAAACGTTAAAATGTGAAAAGAATAGTGCATTTCAGAATCAACTATCTATAGTAGAATTGGTTCTTCTTCTTAAGTGCATTTTACATTAATTTATTAGTGAACTGGAAATTCTTTGAGGTTCAGCAAGTATCTGGACACAGCCTTCTTAATTTCCACTAAAATATGAAATATGAAATAACTGATTAGCAACAGCTGCAACTTGAAAAATATATATAAATGATGTAAAGTTCTCATTTTCTACAAGGTTCTAATTCTTTTCTCAGAATTACATTTTTGTTTGCCTTCTTTCTACCTATCTATCCATCTACCTATCTATATTATTCTTTAAGTATTTGATTTTATGATCTATCTGTATTTTTTTAAGTATTTGATTTTATGATTGTCCTAGTAGTTTACCAAAGCTGTATTATTTCAGTGGTTCTTTTATTTTCTCAACTATTAGAATTTCAGATTGGTACTTTGATTTTATTCCAGTAGTACATCTGTGTGTGTGTGTGTGTGTGTGTGTGTGTGTGTGTGTGAGAGCCCTTTTAGGAATTCACAGAATTATAACTATATTATATTATTACATTTCATGATAGCCAAAGTAATCACACATTATATTATTATACACATTATATTAATACATACTACAGTACATCACATTACATCATACTATTACTTATATTACACATACAGTGTATATCTAGTATTACATCTCATGGTAGCCAATGTAAGTACACTGGTACATAAAGTCATCCCAGTACAAACTATGTCTAACTTCAGGGGCTATAGAAAGTAACATGATCTGGTGCCAAGTGATGAGAATAAATTTTCTAAACTTTACCACTTGGTCAAGTGAATTTTAGCTTTTTCATTTCCTATGACTCTATATACTTGAATAACAAAGTTCAGATCTGAGCCATTGAATTACACTTGACCTACCTGTTCTCCATTTAAGCGGTGAACCTCTACCAACTCAAGAAAGACTGATAAACGATGGCTTGCATCAACTTCAGTTTTTCTGTATTTTGACTTTGCGGAAGTTCCAGTTCTCCTCATTCCTGGTAAACTCATTGCCATATGCAGGGTTTTAATTGCTTCTGCTATTTCTCCCATTTTCTTTTGTGACTGAGCTTTTATCAAATGATATAAAGGATATTCTCTCACCTGAAAAAATAATATTCAGAAATACTTCCTTGGAGTGTTTACAACATCAACACATAGTTTACAATCTATCAAATGTTATAGTAATAGGATCTTTGAGGACAGTCTACCCTGTGATTGTATGCATGAGGTCTATTTCTGTCCTCTTACTCATGTTCTGATCATTTATTATATTAAATCAGAATTCAGGTAACTTGACACTACCTAGTGTTCCGCTGGTTAACAAACAAGTTAAATGCTTCTACCATGAGAGGAAAGAAATTGCACACAAAGTTTATAAGGCTAGCAAATATATTCTAAGAAATTATTTTAGTTTTCAGGAAATGAATTTCTTTACCTCAGACTTCTCGTACTGAAATAAATTTATCAGATTTCTACACAGTTTCTTGTCTTTTCTTTATTTTCTAATTTTAAGATTAAAAATTTCAGGGCTTCCCTGGTGGCACAGTGGTTAAGAATCCACCTGCCAATGCAGGGGACACGGGTTCGAGCCCTGGTCCAGGAAGATCCCACATGCCGCAGAGCAACTGAGCCCGTGCGCCACAACTACTGAGCCTGCCCTCTAGAGCCCGCGAGCCACAAGGCCGCGTGCCTAGAGCACGTGCTCCGCAACAAGAGGAGCCACCACAATGAGAAGCCCGCGCACGGCAACGAAGAGTAGCCCCCTTGCTGCAACTAGAGAAAGCCCGCACGCAGCAACAAAGACCCAACGTAGCCAAAAGTAAATAAATAAATAAATACATGAATAATTTAAGATTAAAAATTTCAGGACACGTTAATCAAACATTGGTTTTACCCTTTGATACTACTCCGAAACGTGTAGTAATGAATCTCCTGTCTTTATTTTGGCTATCAACAGCATATACAGAAAAAATAAAGAGAATGACAAAAGACGAGGAAGGAGTCAAAGGGAAGAGGATGGTCCAGAATGAGAGGATGTGGCAGCCATCTAACCTCCAGGATGGCTACAGTCCTCCTAATGCTGGGTTCTGAGCCGTAGCTAGGCATCGTGTTTACCTGTGGGCCTCGTGTAAACAATCATGCTTACGCTCTTCTCTCAGAGATTCTGATTCACTGGGTGAGGCACTGGCACAATGCACCACCAGTCTTGAGAACTACCGTCCTAAGAAGCAGGCATTATCTTCTGCAAACCTTGCCTGGAGCTTGAAGTCTCCAGTGCACTAAAGGGTTCTCACATCGAAGGGCTCAAGACACTGCCAACCAAAGCAAAAGTCTGAGAGGCTCCTCCTTGACTCCAGGTCGCTCAGGAAGCCCCTGAACCTAGGATTTTCCGTAATGCTCAGGAATATGAGATGTTCACACTGAATATCTTGGATAGGAATCTAGTGTGTTTATATCCTCAAACCACATACCAACTTTCAAAATGACTAGCTGTTCTCTGATGATGTATCTAAAAAGAAGTTATTAAAAACCAAGGTCCAAGAAAGAAACAGGCAATAAAATAAAATCCTTATACATAAAAATATTTGGCACAATGCTCTACAGTCTACAATTATCTCTACATATTCACATTGCATTTAATGTTCACTATAATTGTAGGGTATTATTATATAAGTTTTCTAGAAAAGAAAACTGAGCTTCAGAGAGAAACAGGTGAAAAGACCAGACACTATCTCCAGGTCTTTTGTTGCCAAGTCCATATAGTTGTTTAACTACACCACAGTTGCCTCCATTTTTTTCTCCTACTGCTAATGAGTTCAAAATATTTTCCATTAAAAACGCATTTATTAGCAAAATATTACAGGCTAAAAAACAAAATAGTTGAATATGTAAACATTTGCTAAAGGTTCAAGGAGGGCGATATGTCTCATCCACTTGAGTCTGGAACACTTACCTTAAAATTATAGCTCAGACAAAGTTCAAGAGACTGAGAACACAATTTGAATTTTTCCTGAGACAAATAAACCTGAGCCATCAGGAGATGGGCATCTGCATAGGAAGGACTGTGTTCTAGGCAATGCTGCAGATTATTATAAGCTGCTTCAGTATCACCTAATGAGGAAACAAAGCACTATTATAATACAAAATGATCAAGAGGAAACCTGAGAGAACACGGAGAAAAGTATTTAGTCTATGGATAGTTCTGGTGTTTGAACTTGAAAGTTCTCTGTTCGTAAGGCCTTAGCTTAACCTCTACCTGCACTAGTCAGTTTCTTTCTAATACGCATGAAAGAATACACCTAAAGCCAGGCCATCCCTTGGTCGTAAGGAGCAAATCAGGAAAAGTATGTGAAAAAATCTGAATCCATCACCACTGTAACTGAGAGCCCTTTAAATGTACCTGTATTTTCCCTGTCAAAAAATTTTTTTTAATTTACAATTTCATTAAAATAAGTTATGTTAAGACATAGAAATTTAAACAGAATGTTATAGTGCCACATCTAGGCTAGAAATTTTACTACTGTACAAAAAATAACCAAAAAAGGAATAAGGATATATTCCAGGGGTTTAGAAATGTGAGTTACAGATTTAAAATGCCTTTAAATACTAACTGAAATATCAAATGTTTTGGAACCACAGGTATTGGACATCTGGAAGTCTTTTTCATTTATTGTAGTTGGTTTACAATACTGCGTTAGTTTCAGGTGTACAGCGTAATGATTCAGCATTTTTGCAGATTATATTCCATTATAGGTTAGTAAGTACATCTGGGAATCTTAAAATAGAAGGAAATGATCAAGATGAAAGTGAACAGAATATTGGAATCTACCTTGGGCTGACAGATAAGGTAGAAGAGGCTCTTCAGAGAAACAACAGCACAGACTCTAGGTGCTAGAAGTTTCGTGATGTCACCCACACTGATTTGCATTTAGCTGTCTCATAAACTGGCCTTAAGTAGGTGTAGCTAGGCCAGCTCCCCATGTAACTCTGCTAAGGTATCCATTCAATTACTCTCTGTAACCTTACCTGACACCTTAACAGACAAAGTAAGGCTAACAGTCAGGCCTTCAGTTCCCAAACGCTCAACTTTCTTCTAATAGAGATCCATTTAAACAGAAAACACTTTCTTAGAGACAGAGGATTAATGAACAATAATTTAGCTGGGGTAGCACAATAACTTATTAAAATACAGTGTCTAAATTTGTCAGTTAACCATCAAGCATAATAAACATTAGATTCTTTTTCACTGTGATGCAATCCAACACTCAGAACTGTGCAGACAAAAAAAGAAGGGAAGATTAAGCATAATAAATTTGCATGCAAATTACCACCCCCATATTCTTTTAGGAAGGAGGAGGATTAAGGAAATAACTTGAAAAAAGAGGTTATTACTAAGTGGAGAGAGTACATAGAAAAGAATTAGGGTTTGCAAATAAGAGACTGGAAAAAAAAATGAGGACTGTATGAATAACTGAAATCATAATCTTTTTTGTTTCTTCTAAAGATAAGGAGGAAGAATATGTCCGGTTAGCTTCAGGAGGCCACTAAGTATTTCAAAATGGAGAAACGGGTCATCACTGTTGGGAAAAAACAGGCCATAAAAACAAAGATCACATCGATATCACATTCTTATCTAAGAGCAGCCCAATTTCTCTTGAGAGAAAAATGGAAGAAATTTGTCCTGCAGTTCTGCCTTTGTCAGGTCCTATGTAATAAAGAATTTGGCTGGCCTTTATCCCAGGGAGACAGGGAGACAGTTCCCAGGAGACAGTCTCTAAATCTTGGAATTTCCCAAGCAATAGGAGAATCTTTGTTATTCATGGTGGGCTCTGAGAGCTTATGCTAATGATGTGACTCAGGATGGTGGCTGGCCATGCCAGAAAGACCAACCCTGTGAATAGAAGGGTAGGGCTTTGAGCCACCTATACCAGCCTAACCTAGGGAGAGGGGAGCTGGAGACTGACTTCAACCACATGGCCAAAGATTCAGTCCATGTCTATGTAATAAAACTCTGGATACCGAACCTTGGGTGAGCTCTCTTGGTTGCTAATGTTCCACAGGTGTCGTCATACATGATGTGTCGGGAAGTTGATGTGTCCTGACTCCACAGGGAGAGGACAATGGAAGCTTCACATCTGGGACCCTCCCAGACCTCACCCTCTGCATCTCTTCCTTTTGCTGGTTCAGATGACTTTCAAATTTCAGTTTGCTATCTTAACACTCTAATCCTAGATATAGTGCTTTCCTGAGTTCTGTGAGTCTTTCCAGTGAATTATCAAACCTGAAGGGAATCATAAGAACCCTTAAATTAGTAGCAAGGTAGTCAGAAGTGCAGGAGGCCCTGGGAACCCCTGAACTTGTGGCTGCTATCTAAAATGAGGGCAGTATGATGGAGAATTGTGCCCTTAACCTGTGAAGTTTAGTCCAACTCCAGGTAGTTGGTGCCAGAAGTCACTGTAGTTGGCAATTTAGCAAGAATACTGCTATTTAGACACGTGCCACCACTGTTTCACATTATTTCAGGCTGCTCTTTTTAAAAATGGGGTTAATATACAAGACTTTCCCTCCTAAGACTTTGGCAATTAACTATTGCTATATTGAAACTGATTTATATCAAAATTCAAAATAAATAATGAGTGTTTACTAAATTAATCACAGAACTCAAAGTCCCAGTTTGATCACCTAGTAGGTGATACCGGTTCTAATTGGGAAGAAAGTAGAAATATGATGTGGCTCAATAGAACTCAATCAGAAGAAGGTATTAGAGAGTCACTTGTTACAACTAGAGTATTTCAGAGATGAAACAAGCTTTTGTGATCATTTGGTTCTCTTTTTAAAACAGTTAAAGGGACTTCCCTGGTGACACAGTGGTTAAGAATCTGCCTGCCAATGCAGGCGACACGGGTTTGAGCCCTGGTGCAGGAAGATCCCACATGCCGCGGAGCAACTAAGCCCGCATGCCACAACTACTGAAGCCCGCGGGCCTAGAGCCCGTGCTCCGCAACAAGAGAAGCCACCGCAGTGAGAAGCCTGTGCATTGCAACGAAGAGTAGCCCCCGCTCGCTGCAACTAGAGAAAGCCCGTGCGCAGCAGCGAAGACCCAACGCAGCCAAAAATAAATAAATAAATAAATTTATTTTTTAAAAACCCAAAAAAACAGTTAAAACTGAAATCCAAAAAATTATTATAAGGTCAAACTCTTCACTCGTTCCATTATGTACAAGAAGTAACTGTTAACGATAATGAACACCTTGAAGTTGGTTTCTGCCCTATAGGACTTTACAAACTTAACTTACTTTGCATAGCATTCAGCCAGCAAAGATACATACATAAGTACCATATGATGGTCTATTTTTATATATATTGTCATACATATGTTTGTGTCCTAAAAATCTAAGGTTATAACAGGATATTTTTTTAAAGCTATGTATAACCAATCACAGAAACTAAATAGGAATTAATCAATGAATTTCTTAAGGGCCTGAAACCTGGTGAACATCACATTTGGTCATGCCAATGAGTCAAAAATTATAAATTATACTCTGTTCAAAGGAGAGATTAAAGACTATAAATTATACTGCCAGGACCTAGTACCATCTGATGGACTTTTTCTAAGTGGTAGAACTGTATTTTCCCAGAAATTCACTTGAACCACAGAAGTTTATAGTAATTTTTTTAAAGAATTAAATAGTAAAGAAAGTTATGCAGTTTTATTTTGGATAAAAATTACTCATCTGTGCACACGTAAAATGTGCATTTTATGTGACTATTCTATGAAGACTATTCTATGTGACTATCTTACGTGACTATTCATACGAGGAGTGCTTAGTTTGTTTATACTAGTTCTTATCAACATCAGAATATAAAGGTTATTTTAAGATTTTAATGTGTATCTTACCTGACAAATATTTCACTTTTGCTATTAGGAAGACAGCTTGCAGAAGACCGGGAACAGTTCTTACTATAGTCTCCAGGATTGAGGTACAACGTCTGAGAAGTGGAGAAAGAGGTTGCCCAGGACTTGCAGGCTAAACAAATCAGCAGATCATTTTTTATAGGTTTATAATAGTATTTAGCTAAAAATAAACACATATTAATTGTAATGTGAAGAGCAAAAATCACATATTTTTCTAAAATTTCTCTTATTCTATTTGTTGCCCAATAGTTTTACTATGACTGGACTAATACTAATTTATCTCCCTGGGATCTATGAACAGACTATATAAATGATGGCTTTTGCTCAGCAAAATAACTGTGAAATTATTATACAGTTACTAATTTGATAACATATGAAATGAGCATATCTGTTTAAAAACTTTATCAAGAAAACGTATCTGTTCAAAGGAATGGTAACGAGAGGTAGAGTTTCTTGCTGGAATTGAGAGTCAAGGCAATGTGAGTTCTAACTCTAAACCTGCCTTGTGATTTACTCAGTTGAGTAACTTGCACCATCCCCTAGAATACTGTAAGGTCAGTTTTTAGAGAATTCAGATTTCATCATTCTAGTAAAAATCCGAAGGTTGAACACTCACGTATACTACACCAAATGTCTCATACCTTCATATTCCCCACTTTTCCGCCTGGCATGTTGTAGGCCCTCAAATTTTTTTTCTCTTTTTATTAATAGTGAATACGATAACTAAAGCAGTACTAGACCACTTTTTTATTCTTTTAATGGCTGTCTATTCAACCCATCTTTATCCAGTGGTTATTCACTCACAACTTAGAAATGTGATATTAGAGTTTAAATATCAAATGTTCATTCTCCCTGCTTTGCCTTACTAATGCTCCTTCCTTTATCTGAAGGATGATCCTCCCATCCCCCCAATCTCACACTCCACATACACAGATTCTTAACTGGAGCACCGCCTGTTACTGACCGTCACTCCTACGAAGAGCCACTGTTACTAACAAGAAAGTGTGGTTATCTTCTCACTATGTTGAGGCACCAAAAAAATGGGTGCTCACAAGGATTTTCAGAGTATAAAACTATTGGTGCCTAGAATACTTCAACTTCTTGAAATTTCTAAGGCACTTATAATCTACGTAATAATTCAGCATTCTTTGTCTTATACAGTTCTATAGTAGTTTCATATTTAGTTTTGCCTCTTTTATAGGGCTAAGGGTCTTTATGTGTCTCGAAGACCAGACTTTTAAAACTTCTTCACACAGTAATGGGTACAGAGTATATTCTTAAAACATTTATTTCTTCAGTGTAACTGGAAATAATGAAAGCATAGGTAAAAGGGTGAAGTTCTGATAATGTTCTCTGCCAATTGCTAAGAATTACTCATTGAAAACAACCATTGTTTTTTACTGTAATTTCACAGAGAATCATAGAAAAAAACCAGGACTTACATGGACAACCTCTAAGATAATATGTTTGATTTTAGAAAGTATATATATATATAAAAGGGCCAAAGTAGAAACGGAGCTGGAGAGACAAGTCTGCCTTTCTGATATTTCCCCACGAAAACAGCATTTTAAATGCTAATCAGATTCTATCATGCTGATGAAGGTTATATTATGGAAAAATAGGATGTCTGTGGACTAGGGACCCAACTACCATTCAACACGTTATTTCTTGCTCCTTGTACAGTTTACTCTCGGCACAGCTGCCAGAAGACTCCTTTTAAAATGCTGAACTGGATCGTGCTGGAAGCCTTCTAGTGGCTCCCCACTGTACTCAGAACTGAAGCCACAGAAGTTACCACACTGGTCTCTGTGCTGAGGCCTCGCGGTGACCACTCCCCAACTCCTCACTCTGTCCTGGGCACACGCATCCCTGTGTCCCTTTGGGCCACCTGCACAACGGCTCCCTTTGCCTGAAACACTCTATACCATATTCCCACGACCTTCAAGTTTTTGTTCAAATTTTACCATCTTAATGAGGCCTACCCAGACCACCTTATCTAAAATTACTAGCCCCTCTGCCCTGTTATTTTCTTCTGTGATATTCCAACATACTACATGATTGACTTAATTATATTATGTCTCCTCCTGCTAGTACTCATGTTTCAAGAAGGCAAGGGTTGTAGTTTGTTTTTACAAACTATTTCCCCAGCTCTGAGCAACACACTGGTACAAGCACTTGTTGAATGAAATCTAAACACTGCATGAGTACTGAAAAATGCTTTCCAACTCATTGGCAACTGAAAACAGATCATGACTGAGACTGAGATCAACCCCAGGTGTGATTCCAGACGGATTAGTTAAAAAAAAATAGGTTATGAAAGTCTGGAAAAGGACATGATGATCAATGAAAGGCAGCATGAGTTCCCTAAGGGAAGGTCACGAACAGTTACTGAAGTTCATTTACAGTTACTGAAGCTGTAAATCAGAGAGAAGGCTAAAAACTATGCTTTTAGGAATGAAATTATTTGCTAGTGCCCGTCACGATATCCCTGTGTTAAGTTGTGAGTTAAGTATAATAAAGTCAAGTCATCTGCTTACTGTCTGTAATGAGAGTGTTGACTAATGGATCCACATTAACTTGGAATGAACTCCCTGGCAATACAACAGAGGGCTCCATTCTTAGTTCTACTCAGAGCTAGATAGGCAGATGACAATCAGGATCCAAAAGGACAAGGTAATCTTGAATTATGGGATAAATCTGGAGAAAGAAAATTTCACAGGGATAAATGTAGAGTCCTACACTTGGGTCCAAAGTTACAGTGAATAACAAATCTAAGGACTTTAGTTAACAGTTAATTCAATAGGGGTCGATAATGTAATGTGATTCACAAAAAAGGAAGCTAGATGGACATCCAGAATTAGGGAGCAAAGAATCTAGTCTAAGTTTTGCAGTCCAAATCCATATCTGGAAGAGTGAGCTTAATGAGGCACTGATAAAATGAAAAATATCCTCAGGCTTACAACCAGCGTTCTCAAACTATGTCATGAAAAAAGAAATGGTTGGAAACCTGGAATTGTTTAGAGGAACATGAAAACTAATTTCCAAAATCTGAAGGTGTGTTTTATGAATGAGGAATGGTCCTTGCCTAGACTAAGTAACTGGACTTGCTCCGTGTCACTCCAGAGCAGAAGAAGGACCGATAAACAAGTGAATTTTTTAATATAAAGAGAAGTCTGACTTAACATAGGAAATACAGTCTAATAATCACAGTTATATAGTAAGAACTGCATCTCTGAGTGCATCCAGAGATGGGATGGGCACTTAATGAGGATGTTGTGGAGTAGATTCGAATACAAGGTGGGTGTCTGAATTAAATGACCTCTAATAGTTTGTTTAAATTTAAGATTTTAAGATTTTATGAATTATAAATGAATGTTTGTAAACCAACACATTTATTAGTTGATAGTAGTCATTACTGTAAATAGTTTCATTAAAAATTATTTCACCTAATATAGATACAAATACTTCCATTTTAAGATGCCGATTATAGTCTAACATGTAGAACATAATTTATTAGCAATTTTCATAAAACACCATGTAAATGCATCCTTGAAAATAAGTCCCAGAATTACTTACCTGCAATGGACAGAAATTCAGATATTCTGTAATAATTTCTAGCAAGAAATCAGGATTTAACTTCTCAAAATACTGTATGCCAAGAGGTAAATCTTCTAAGTGTGAAAAATGAGTGTCTAGGACATCATTTAACAAATTAATAACTTCTTCTTGTCGTTTATTTTTCTTCATAGCGAGAACTGCATGTAAATAGGTTAATTCCTGGAAAATAGGTAGTTTTCATAAATTACTCCATGCAGCTATAAAGCCATTTATTTCTACTTAGATTTCAAAAGTATATGAAGTGCTATTTATGTACAGTATTTGTTCAAACTTAAATATTAGCTTGGATGGATTTTTAGAATCTTAAGTCTAATTAGGCACAGAGGTAAATTAATAAATGTAATTACATACTAAAATTAGTGTACATTAGCCCTCTAAAACCATTACTAAATATTAAGACATTTAAAATTTCATATTTTATAAATAGTAGCTAGGATCCACCATCTGATAAAATAAAATACTATACCGCCGATTTTCCAATAGACTGCTGAATTTCACTAAGGAATTCTAACTGCTGATCTGCGTCCTGTAGTTGCCCTTCTATTAATTGACATTGGATAAATCCTAAAAAAAAAAAAAAAAAAGACAAAAATGGCAAAAATCCACATCATTTCAGGCACGTACACTTCAAGCTAACACAAACAACATTAATTAAACAACGGTTTTTTTTGCCATAATACATCAAAGTTTTAGATTTAAAAACAAAGACAGAAAGAAGAAAAAGAGTGAAAGAAAAGAAAATGGGTGGCTTTGTACCCACAGAAAATCAGTTACTATGGAATTCATAATTTATGTGAATTATCTCATGAAAATCTATTCTCTTAAGATAGTATTTAAGAAGTAAAAATTTTATTCTTAAAGGTACATGATTTTTTTTTTCTGTTATAGACAGTGGAGAACAGTTTAATTTTAGAAAAACCATAAAATATGTCTTTTCTTCTTTAATGGCAGGTATGAAAAGCAATCATTACTCGCATCTGTATGAGGAACACTCAATAGATATGGTTGTCATACCAATTAGTGCAGAGACACTGGTTTCATCTAGTGTCATGGCAGTCTTATACCACTTCAATGCCTCTTTAACTTTCCCCTGTAAAATCATTTGGTATCCAAGTTCTGTAGCAAATTCTGATTGCTGAGGAGTTAAACTAAAAGCTCTCTCTAGTAATGTTTGGGTTTTTTGAAGAATCAGTTGACTACGTCCACACTAAAAAGAAAAAAAAAATTTAAGTTAGATTAAAACACTTCCACTCGGAAGAATTCATTTTTTCTAAATGTACACATAAATAATTTTTATTTCACAGATTCAGAATGTAGGAAAAAAATAAAATTATTTCATAAAGAAAAATGAAACTGCTCTATTTACTATCTAGACAGTGCAGCAAGAGTTCATATCCTAACAGAACTTAAACAACCTTATGAGTAATGCTTTCAAAAAACAGCTATCTTGAAAAGTTTACTGCTTCTAATGATGCTGCACAAGCAAAATCTTCAGAGCTCTCTTTTCAAACTGTCTCATGATCAGAAACGAAAATCATTACTTTAAGGTTTTATATATATTTATGTGTGTGTGTGTATATATACGTGTGTGTATATCTAGAGTAATATATAGAGATATATATATTTTATTGAATATATATATTTTTATTGAATCAAAAACTAGGACAAGGATCTGCTTTACCCCTAAAGACAAGTATACCACCAGTGAGAACCACGCCTTAGAATCTTCTTGAAAAAAAGCCTTCAAAATTATTTCAAGAAATGGCAATGCTGTCAGAATAAGTATATACTTTTTGACCATAACAACTTTGAAGAGTCGTTACTTACTAAATTGTTTGATTTGTTGTAAAGTAATAAAAACCACGTGTCTGGCAGTAGGTAAATAAAAAAAGGTAAATACCCCCCCTTAACTCAAACTTACATAATAGTGGGGCAGGCGGGGCAGGGGCAGTTCCTCTAAATTTCACATGATCCGACAATCTTTGTTTTTAAATAAGAGAATTCAGTTTATTCATGTCATTTAACAATTAATATCCTTGATTATTTTCTTTCAACTTTATTTTAATAATTATTTTACTTACTCTGTGTCTCCTTTCCTTATTTACTTTTTTCTAGTTAACTCTTCAATCCTCTCATTTGTAGTGATTTTAAAATTCTGCTGTATTTTTCTATTCCATTCCCAATTACCTTCTTTTTACTGGGTGCTTGTAATAAAATCATTTCCTTATTATTATAAAAAAATAAGATAGCAACCACTTCCCCCACCCAAACAGTCTACTACCCACTTTACAACATTCAAAAAATAGCTTTAAAAACATAAAACAAAGAACAACCCTAGTCGTAAATCCTATGCTCTGATTCCCATTTCCTTTGTCTGGAAGGCGCTTCCCTATCCTTAAAGGATTCACGGGTGCCACTTCCTCCATGATACCTCCATGATGGCTTCTGATAGCTGGGAACTGTATCTCCTCTGAACTACCTTAAGAATGTATCACATATTTATAGACACATCACATTTTCACTCTAGGTCATGTGCTTTTTGGTGCCTCAACATTTGTGACTAATTTTGTATTTCCAGCTACAAATAACAGAGCTCTGCTGGCACTCTTACAGTTCTGCTGAAGGCTATTGTGATATTATAAAAAAGTTGAGCATTCTGTGGTTCCATGGCATCCAGTGCATTTCCTAAGTTTTCCAGCTTGGTGGCAGCCTAAAACAAAAAGTATTCAGTATTATTTAAAAATAAACTAAGAATAAAAGAACATAATACATGACATGTACACTAATAAATATTATTATTAATATTTAAAAAGATCTTTGCTTTTATAAAGTCCCCTTCTTCCAATGAAATCTTATATGTTGCAAGAGGATAAAAGGTCCTTTTATAAAAAGTTCAATAATTATAAATAAATAACTGCATTTTAAAATGTGTTTCCTTAATAATTGTTATTGAATGGAAACCTTTGGGTTTCCTAAGGGTGGGTAAAGATACCCATAATATTCAATTAACTATACATGCCAAGCTCCCTCTCCAATAATTAATTCATAACACACGAGATATGAATGATAACACATTTACAAACATTACTATAATATGAGATCAGTCCTTGGATTACCTAGATAGCTTGGTTTATATTTAAAATATTTTCTAGAACAGAAAAATCAGATACTTGACATAAATAATTTCAATGCCTGGAAAATTTACTGAAGAGTTGCTCCTCTAAGATTCTTCTAGTATTTACTGAAGTATTTACTAGGTACTATCACATTATCCAATTTAACCAGACTAAATACCAGTCTAAATCTATTACTTGTTATAATACTATTTACTTCAGACTGGATTTTGGCATTCCATAATCTAGTATACAGTCAATGTGTTCACTAGCAGAGAAAACATGTGCCTTATAAGGTCCAATGGGATTTCATCCTAAACCCATTTAACTTATGCAAACTCAATAAAATTGTAAAAGTACTATGAATTATATTTTATATATGTTCTCTTCCATACCCAGTATCACTTGTTACATTAATCATATATATTACTGCACATGAGTTTTACATAGAAACAGCACATGCTGTAGTTAATAATTTTAAAAGTTTTCATGGGTAATTTTAACTACATGATATTTTTGCTTTACTAGGTGATTTAACAAACCCACCTCTTTGTTAAGGTATATTTCTAGGAATCAACTAAAAACTACCATGACATACATTCTAAAACAGCACTTCAAGGCTCTTTTGTATGTGCATGTGTGTGTGTAACTAAATACATATTTAGTATAGGAAACATAAATATAATAGTACAATACAACTTACCTTCTCTATATCCCCCTCCCTACACAAATAGTAAAGGGCCATCATTCTTAGTGCTTCCACATTTTGATTATCTTGCAGCATTAACCTGAAAAAAAAATTTCAGTTAATGTTACGTATTTTTATTTGACGGCTTGAAAACTTGGTTTGCTGATTATTCCACTGTCTAAATAAGAAATTTTAATTAGTAAAGTGACATCTCCTTTATGAAAATTATCAATCTCATTATTTAAACCCCAAAGAATCTCTGGATCTTAATTTTCATATGTTTACGAAAGATGTGAATACATTCTACCATACTCAACAGTATATTAAAAGAATAATTCACCCTGACCACACAGATTTATTACAAGAATTCCAGGAATGTAAAGATGGGCTGAATATCAAAAACTCTATTAATGGAATTCACAACATTAAAATAGATCCAATGTGGTAAAAATAAATTAGAAAATGTTATTAAAAAATCCTTTTAATAATAGGAACAAAAACAAAACTTAGTAAGAAATATGCAAAAGCTACAGAAATTCCTATAAAACTTTATCAAGGGTATTCAGAAACGGAACTGAATAAATGGGGTAACACACTACGTTTCTTATCATGCATGGGATGCTATGTTGAATTATTAGCTCCAGCTTTTTCACTCTCCCTGATTACATGCTTTCTGCCATGTAACTGAGCAGTTCCCCCTACAAATGCTGGCTTGTGCTTCACTGCCCCCAACTATAAACCTGGACATTTTTCTTGGCCAATGGGATGTGGATAGGAATGGCGGTGTGCTACGCCTGTTTCAGAGGCATTGCATATTTCTGCTTGTCCTCTGCAACTCTGCTATCACCATAAGAAGGGCTTCCTCTAGGAAGCTGGTGTTCTTTGGCTGGAGCCCAGAGAAGAACACCCTTCGAGCAGACCAGCGTCCAAACTGCAATGAGGTGCCACGCCCTCCCGGCTGGATCTGAAACTTGAAGCAGAGTCCCAGCCACATCTGGACTGGGTCAGTGACCCTAGATGACCCACACCGAAATACAAATGAGTGCACAGTATCACATGCCCTGAGATGTGTGGTTGTTTGCTGTAGATCAATAGCTGCCTAATGATAATACTCATTTGGGGTTAAAAAAATTCTCCCCAAATAATCTACAGACTTAATGTAATTCAACCCAATATCTTATAAAGTTTTTCTTTTTTTTAAACAAGTTATTCTGATAGTCAACTGCAAAAGAAGGGCCAAAAAAGCTATCAAAAAAGAAACATGATGGAGAATTTCCCCTAAAAGATGTAAAAATCCATTAGAAATAAAGGAAAGGACAGATCCAGTTAAAAAGAAAAAAAGGACAAGTCAATATACAGAAAAAAAAAAGCTTTTAGCATAAAAAAGATGCTCAATGGCAACATGATCAAGGAAATGAAAAGAAAAATAAGTCACCATTCTTATTCTACCAGACTGTTTAAAAAACAAATAAAAACCCCACATTGACAATAGCCAGAATTGGTAAGGATAGGGGGTGGGCATGCAATAGACTACTAATGAGAATCTTAGTATAATTTCTTACAAGAACAATTGACAGCATTTATCAAAACATCAAATGTGTATACCTGAGGCAGAGACTGCAATCTCTCCTCAAGTCCACTCTCCCCTTACTTGCTTGGGCTCAGGGCTAGCCAACACTTCCCAGCCATCTCCGCACGTAGCCATGGCCAACGTGAGAGGAAGCAGTTTATGGCATTTCTGGGTCTGGGCTTTTAAGAAAAGCGGAATGACTCCTCCACACTCTTTTCCCTCTTACCAGCTGGACACCAATGTCATGAGGTTTTAGGAAATGGCAGAGTTGCAAGATGGAGAGCTTGGGTCCCGTGAAGACAGTATGGAAGAATGCTGCCTGATCAAATCTTACACCCACTCAAAACAGTTACGTGTGACCAAAAAAAAGCTCACTGTGCTAAAACACATGTTTGGATCTACTTTTTAGAGGAGCTTAGCTTGCCCTAAAAAAATATAATTCCCTTTAAATTAGTAATCCCTCATTTGGGAAACCATCCTTCAGAAATACTCCTATATGTGTATAAAGGTGTGTGTATGTGTGTATGTGTGTGCGTGTGTGTGTGTGTTCACTGCAATATTTAGAACAGCAAAAAATTAGAAACATGCCTACCAATCGGGAAAGATAAAATAAACTATATTTATGTTCACTTTATAGATGCTATTCATTGTTAATAAACATAAAAGGATATCCATGAAATACTAAGTTAAAGAAAAATCAAGTTTAAAAGCTATATAACAAGTCTATTTTTCACTTTTTAAATGCCCCCCAAGATATATGCATATATTTATACATTATGTGGATACCTCCCACTCCCACCCCCCCACACACTGCCTAGAGAGGAAATCTGGAAAAATATAAACATCAGAAAGCTACTTATACCCAAATTGTGGTCTCCAAATACCATTTCTCAGTGAAAGGAATTAGATTGCCCTGGACCACGGCTGATACCTATACAGGGCAGTAAATACACAAAATAACCCTGGTATATCTTGCCATACCAAATAGTAAGGAAACTATCAAAGACTACTAGGGTCATGTCAAAAAAGACTCAAGAACTAACTTGAAGAAGCTACTAGTGGCCAAAGATAACTCAATCTTAGCAATTATAATAACCGAAATGGTTAGAAACACTCAAGTTTAATCCATGTCATATAAACAAACAAACCCAAACCACTATCAATCACCAATGGAGAATGCTAGGGATGCTAGGGGCCTTTTTTGTTTGTTTCTGAAACCTGGAAATAAGGGAAAAGACTCAAGCATCTATCCAACTTTTCTTACATGAACTATAACACTAGATAACCAATCAGCAGGTTGGAAGTTTTTCTTTACAGGAGGATTCTAGCTAAGAAACGCAGAAAGAACGACATAACCATACTGTAATCCTAAACCAAGTACCCAGGTATTGAGCTCGAATTGCTGCTAATACCACAAAAAAAGAGAGACAAGCATAGATTATGTCTCTTTGATGGAAGAACACATCAGCACTTACGAATTAACTGCCAAACAAAGAAACAAATATTGAATGTGAATCTAACCAAGTCTCTAGATCCGTCACCAATTTATTAGAAATACTGAGGATAAGCAATAAACTACACAGTTATAAAGCATACAATCAATACAATTCATATCATTCAAAACCTGTAGGATAAAAATACTGGTTTCTTTAACTTATTCAGCAAGAACAAAAAGAGGAGGGGGTTGTTGGGGAGAAAGAGGAACAAAGCAGGAAGGGAGGAAAGGAGAGAGGGAACCCTCCAATGCCTTCACACTTCAGAAGAAAAACCAAAATCTTTACCATGACCAACAAGACCCCGTGCTCTGACGTCACCGCCTAGTCATCTTGCTCCTTCCCATCCTTAACCATATGACACGTACTCTTGCCTCAAGGTCTCTGCACTTGTATTTGCTTCTTACCGCAGTCTTCTCCGGGATGTCTGCAAGCTTGCTCCCTCTGTCAAACGCCATCTTCTAACAGGCCTTCCCTGCCAACCCATAAAATTGAAGCCCCTCCCCCCGGTCCCTATTTCACTTTCCGGCTTTATTTTTTCTCCATTGCACTTATAACTTTTTAACTACGTAATTCTATGTAATTACTATGTAATTACGTAGCACTTACGTAATAACTATGTAATTTCTTACTTTTCTGCTTATTATATAAGCTTCATGAGGTCAGGGATATTTGTCTTTCTGCATATAAGAGTGTTTTAGAATAGCTACCCAGATATTTATGTAAATCAATAAATTCAGCCTTTAAAAACAATGCAACGTTAAGGTTTTCCTCAATTCTATATTGTTTGAAAAATTCAAATTAAAAGAACCTTATAAGAAAAAAATACACATAGATTTTCTTTTTTCTCAAAATTATAACCAGATCCAAAGATACTTGTGACATCTTTTTTTACTTAACCTCTGTGCTGTCTCAACCGTCTGGTCCCAATCCTGCAAGGCTAGTTGTAGTTTCATTTTCTTTACAAAAGCAGGAAGGAAACTTGGAAAGTTCATGATTATCTGGTTCACAGTCTCCAGAGCACCTGAATAATTCTGGCGCATCTCAAGGCACTGTGCCTAATGGGAGAAAAAAGAAAAAACTGACATCAAAACTGTGATCATATATACTAAGGTTCTCACAGCACTTACCCTGGAAGGGGTAGAATTCTAGTGTTTAACATTTTTTATATTTTTATTTTCTGACCTTTCTGTAAGAAATAGTTTTCACTTTTATAATCAGAAAAACAAAATAAGTTTTAATCAAACAAAATTTTAAAACATCACAGAATAAAAATATTTTCCATTATAAGTGACTGTTTTAAAATCCACTTTTAAATAACTGAGAAATATAACTACAGGATGAAAATTTTGAAATATTTTTAGAAACATCATAAGGAATGTTTCTATTTATAACAGAAAAATTACCTTTTAGAATAAAATATTTCCAGGATATTTGCAAGTAGCATTTAAAACTAATAGATATTGTATCTTTTTTAAAAAATTACTTTCAGGCTAAAGAAGATAAGACTTTAAAGAATCAGCAAAATAAAGTGCAAAACTACCTCAATATTTTCACTTCTATGAATTATCTTAAGGACATAAATGGATAAGACCAAAAAGAAGCATATTTATGGCAGAACTATTTATAATAGAAAAAATTAAAATAACCTGAAATGGCCACCTAGGATAAAATGATAGCATATTTACTTAATAAAATTTTAGGTGGCCATTAAAACTCATTCTGTTAATTTGTAGATCAATATTTACTGACACGAAGAGATGTCATTTACCATATAATAGTTTAGCTGGTTATCGCCAATGGTGATATTTATTAATTCAGTATTATTGTATTCTAAAATTTTTCTACAATGTACATGTATTACTTTCATAGTCAGAAAATATAAATCTATAAATATAGTTAAGTGCTTTAAGAACAGATGATGAGGCATATTTATTATATGTCAGATTTTTAAAAATGTGTTTCTGAATCTCCTTTAGGAATAAATTTAATCCTAGAATATCTCAGTTCAAAATGAGCATCCAGCCTCAACAGATGTACAGTAAAACTGCAATATATTCCCGAAATCAGTTTGAGATTATGTTCCCATATAATTAAAGGAAAGTATGAGAACCATCCAAAGATGCCACTATGTCAAAATAAATTATTATTTAAATTTCTCAATAGTGGACAATAATAGCAAAAAAGATTAATGCAGATAATTTTTTAAAATATATATGCCTTTGCAATCTGCCTAAATAGCTGGTAACATAAAATAACAAAATCATGCAAATAGACCACATCTAATACTTCCTTAGACCATCACCTCCCATATGAATGCAACATACTATATTAAATGAAACTAAATTTGCTGTATAATTGGTTCATATCATTCCTAGTTGGAATTCAACTAATGCAAGCCTCTTGCTGAATGAACTGAAAAATAAATACATAATTGGAATGGGTCATATCAGAAAAAGAATTTAAACCAGTCTAAAGTATTAGAGGAAAAAGGTAAATCCTTCCTAAGCTGCTTATATTGACACTTGAAATAGCCCTACCTTAGATTACCTACTAGCTTTTCTTTAAGGAATAGAGGGGAGCAGAAATGATCAAGAAAAACTTTTTTAAAAACTTGCTTAAATGCCCATAACCTCTAGCAGTGCCATTAGGCAAAACCTGAGTCCAAGCAGCACGAATACTAGTTGTACCGGTGGCAAACATCTGAACAAGCTCACTAGCCAGGGAAATTGAAAAAGCAATGTAGGGACATTGGCAAGAGCCAAGACACCAATAATCCTCGCTTTCTTTTTTATCCCCCCACACCAGATTACTGCTAATTTAATAGACTGTTTTCCTAATATAAATTTAATTTTTTTGCTGAAATAAAAAATGATTTTTTTTAAATTTAAGGCATTCAGACGGCATCCATGGAATTGAAGAAAAAGTCCAAATTAAACATTTCTACCCACCAATGATTTCTAATGACACTGCCACTTGGTCATCCCTCTCAATGTAAGTTAGATCATGTTATTTCTCTTTTCATTGGCTGCCCATCTATCTGGTTCAAAGCAAAGGCCAAAGGCTTTACAGAATCAGCCAGCCTCTCCTCATTCTCCCCCATGCCCACCTGCCCTGACACTCACCTTCTCTCCCTCTAGCCTTCACTTTTCTCCCCTTCACTCATTCTGCTTTAGTCTCCAGGCCTCCTAGCAATGCCTTCAACATGCCTTAAGGTATTTGAACTCTCTACTCCCCTGTTTGTAATGCTCTCCCCAGGTGCCCACAGGGCTTTAACCCTCACCTCCTACATGTCTTTGCTCAAATGTCACTTTCTCTGACCACATCATTTAAAACTGCAAGTTCATACCCCAGTTGTACTTCTCCCTCTTTCCTTGCTTTATTTTTCCATTGTACTTACCACCTTCTAACATAGCATATAATTCACTTACTTTCTTTATTGTCTGTCTCCACCAGTAGAACATAAGCTCCATAAAAGCAAGAGGTTTTATTTTGCTTAGGGCATCCCTAGTATGTAGAGTGATGCCTCACACATATTAGATACATCACAGATGTTTGGTGAGTAAATAATATAGGAACCACCACAACTACCAACAGCAACAACAAAAACAATTAAAACTGATCCAGGATTCAGGAATTTGGCAGGGAGTACTTTTCTCTAGCTTACTGTTCATCGTCCCATACAAATGCAAGTCCCTCCCTGGAGTTGAGAGTTGATAAAAGTAACATAAAAACTATCTTTTTGAGCTACTTGGTTTTGTTGGGTTTCATATATATTACAAATAAATTTTAAAACTTCATTTTATTAACCTAACGCCAACTCACCTTACCCAGCAGAGCAAAAATATCATTTCCATCTTGTAATCCCTCTTCAAAATACCTCAGTGCTTTTTTAGTATAAGGTTCTTTTCCTCTTGTAATATCAAGCCATGCTTTCAAAACCTGTCCCTGTAAAATGAATAATTCTAATATTTTCATTTTTTTGGAAATGAAAGAAATAAATGTTGATGAAGAAGTTAAACTAAGCATCATTCTTATTTGTAATTAGTAACAAAAATCACTCTATCAAATAATGTTATGAAAAATAAAACTGCAATAAAATCACTTTCAAACCCCTGCTAGTCTACATTCTTGGGAACTATTATGAATTTCAGCCTTTAAGATTACTACTGTGGGGCTTCCCTGGTGGCGCAGTGGTTGAGAATCTGCCTGCCAATGCAGGGGACACGGGTTCGAGCCCTGGTCTGGGAGGATCCCACATGCCGCGGAGCAACTGGGCCCGTGAGCCACAATTACTGAGCCTGCGCGCCTGGAGCCTGTGCTCCGCAACAAGAGAAGCCGCGACAGTGAGAGGCCCGCGCACTGCGATGAAGAGTGGCCCCCGCTTGCCACAACTAGAGAAAGCCCTCGCACAGAAATGAAGACCCAACACAGCCATAAATAAATAAATTAATTAATTAAAAAAAAAAAAAGATTACTACCGTGGTCGATATTAATATTAAGGAGCTTGTAAAATATTCCCTTAATACTAAATAACCAATATTCTTACATGGGGCTTTGCTAATAAATTACTAATAACTGCTAAACATGTAATTCAATACATAAATAAGAATTTGTTACCTTTTTTTGGGGAAACAGACCAAATGAACTAAGATGGGAAAAAAGAAGTGCCTTGCTTCACATTTATTAAAAATTAAGATAATTTGGCATCTCAACCTCTTTGACTAGTCCAGTGAGCTTCAAGTGAAAGGATAAAATGGCCTCAGAAATTAAAAATGAAGAAGCCATGAACGTTTACCTTCAGAAATGTTAGTGAGCCAATGGACTGTAAGGTTTATAGGATTAGAAAGAAGATGAATACACGTTGATTATTTTTCTTTTTAATGCCAAATAAAAAATTATGAAAACTGCTCGTCTGTCAAAAAATTTCTAGGTTAATTAATAAACCTTATAAATCTTTAACTAAGATCATATTTACTTCCCTATATTTCATCTGAAAAGACAGGTAAGAATACTTAAACAATGTTACTTCTACTCATTAGATCACTGTACTTTCTTGAATCATTTCAACTGTGTGGATGATTCCCAACCTTTATTTCTAGTCCAATACCTTTTCTAATTTTTTCTCTTCTTTTTCTAAAAGCTCATCTACTGTCTCCATCTCACTGTTCTGTCAGAGCCTGAAATATAGAATGTCTAAAACCAAACACATCACCTCCCTCCAAGATTACCTTCTCATCCCAAAGTATTTTCTAGTCACGTTAACTGGTCTCTGAATTGTCCAGCCTTAAAACCTGACAGAGACATCCTTGATATCTGACACCTCAATATCTTTCCCCCAATATTTATAATAAGTTGAAAAGTCCTGTGGGTATTTGATAATTCTCAAATTCCTACCCACTGAATAGTATTTTAGTGTAGGACCTTAAAGCCTTCTGCCAGAAAGTACTATCTTTGGGGGCCTGCATTCTGGTTTCTTCCCAGGTCAGTTCACCCTATAAACCTTTGCTAAATTAATCTTCTGAATTTGCACTTTAATAACATCACTGACATGATTAAAAATCTTCAATGACCCTCAGTGCATATCAAATTAGATATAAGTATTTGTACCTAGCCATCAAGATCCTTCAATTTGTCCCAACCCACTTTTCCAACCTTTTCTTCCACGCTCTTCTTCTCTGTACCCTGTATTCCCATCAGGTGTGAGGTTCTCACTGTACCCAGACCTACACGTTTCCTTGTTCTTCTCCTTTCTATTATTTCCCACCCTGGGAGTATCTACTTCCCTTTTCCATAATCTTTGCCTGTGGAAACTGTATCCATCTTTCAGGTTTTAGCTCAAATGCTACTTCCTTCAAGAAATTCTTCTTCATTCGCCTAACACTTATCGATGTGATCTCCCCTTGAGTACATAAAATAGTGCGTGCCTAGCACAAAGTAAATGAGCAATAAATGTAAACTATTATTTTCCTGCACATTTTAATCACACTTCTCTCATTCCATTTGTCAATCTTCTCACAATGTTAATTGGGTGTGTGCTCTATAACACTGCTAGATGATCCAGTCATGAAAGTAAAGTTTATGTATTTTTAATCTTTCTATTATTAACAGTGCAAATAATGGTGCCTTGTACCTAGAGCAGTTCAATAAGGAGAGTGGGAGGGAAGGAAGGAGAAAGAAAAGGAGGGAAGGGAGGGAAGGAACCAGGGAGGGCTCTTGTCAAGAGTTAATAAATAACATTAAAAAAAAAAAAACAACCTTAGAGAACCACAATTTTATAAAACATTAAAATAAGTCTGTTATTTATAAAATGAGAATAGAGTGGGCAATAACAAAGCTTTTATATAAATAACATAAGCTTCCTTTAATGTTAGTATTTCAAAATAAGAAAACCAGCTACCTCTTTACTACCATTTGACATTTTGATCATTCGGTCAACATATTCTCTCGCCTTATCGTGACGACCAATGTGCCACAAAAATAAGCCTGCATGGTACAAAGCTTTTGGTCCAGCTCCTTTACGCTGCTCCTTCACTCTGGCATCTGATTCCAGAATAGCTTCTCTATCTGGGAGAAGGAGAAAAAGACATTAAGTGAAAATTAAATTCTAGATTAAGAGTTTATAATAGTTCAGATAATTAACAGCAGAGAATATAGTTCTTCTCTCTACAGCAGCACTAATAAAAATAAAATGCAAGCCACATACGTAATTTAAAACTTCCTAGTAGTCACATCAAAGAAGTAGAAACAAGTAAAATTCACTTTAATAATATATTTTATTTAACCCAATATATCCAAATTATCATTTCAACACATAATTGATTTGAAAATTATTAAGAAGATACTTTTTTTTTGTCTTACTAAATCTTTAAAATCTGGTACGCACTTTACACAAAGCACATCTCAATTAAGATGTGAAATTTTCTTCAGCAAATCTTTATACTTAGATTTCATAAAATTTATTTTGGAAAAAGCAGAATCATATACTTGTTCTAAACATAATTTTTCTAACTGAATCAAGTATCAGTTTTAAATTTTAAAGTAAATTAATTAGAATTAAATTTAAAATTCATGTCCTCAAACGAGACACATTTCAAGTGCTCTACAGCCACCTGTGGCTAATGACCACTGTGACCACACTACAGTTCTACAGTTCATGTCATTCTCAAGACATAAAGGCTATATATGCAAATATTTTTTTTTAATAATAAGATGAAAAAGTTGGCCATGATTCTAAAATGAGACAACAATTAGGGGCAAATTCAGAACTAGGAGTCAAATTACCCTACTTCCTAATCCAATTCTAAAACATATAACCAAGCCAGGCTGCTGTCACAGGTCAATGAAAGGTGGTATAAACTGCTACTTATATAGTTAATACTGACTGCCTGAGTGCTCCCTTAAAAAGATGGTCTATGCCTAGAACTCTAATCACTTCTCTTTAATCTGTTATGTAAATGCTTGGGACACAAATGTCAGTTAGATCCAAATCCCAGGTCGAATCAAAATGTGGATCAGCTAGGCAATAGAAAGAAGAAATGTCAAAGTTGAGGACTGAGATTCTAACAGACCACCTTGCTGGAAATGGCTACCAAGGAAAGGTACGTGACTCTTCCTTTTAACTCTAACGATACAAATTTAAATTTAAATGTGGAATTACTAAGGTACAACTTTACGAGTTTAGGAAACAAAATTGTACTCTGGAGGGCTAGAGATTGCTTGGCAAGGGACCCCTTCTGCCCTGCCTACAGCACACCCACTGCAACACCTTCAGAAGTTCTCATTAAATAGGCATGATACAGAAACAGAACTTATGGGGCAGGAGCAGGCATTGTACCTTCCTGCCCAGATTTCCATCAGGTCCCTAGTGGGGCATCAGCTAGCTGTGATAGTCTGCATAAAGCTAGTTCTTTCCAGATATCAGCTCAAGTTCTTAATGCATCACAGCCCTTTAATAAACAGGGCTTACATTAGCATTCAGGAAGAAAGTACGAGAACAATGTAGGCTCTTCCTAGGCGAGACAGACAGACATCTGGGCCTCTCCTGAACTCAAGCGCACTCAGCATTATTATGGAGGAAAGTCGAGTGAGTAATCAGGTGTCTCTAAACAATCCTGGAAATCACATTTTCTAACACAACCAGTACTCTTGGGAGTAACCAATTAAATAAAAACTTGATTCTAGGAAAAAAACATTTTGTTAATTTCTCTTTTTTTTTTTTTTAAGGCTTACTGACTACAGCTCTCCTACACCAATTCCCTGCTCCAGCTACACACACTCCTGCTGGAACATAGAGGAAGGGGATCCAGAGATGAACCTAATCCTGAACCATTTCCACATATTTGCCCATCGAGTTCTCCTGTCTGAGAAGATCAAGTCCCCATTTCCACAAAGTCTTCCCAGCCTACTCCTATGGATAAACAGTACATGCCATTTCCCCACACTTTCTTAAAAGTTTCAGAAAGCATCTAGTCGTTATATTTGTTTATGAACTAAATATATTAGTATTTTAAATAACTTTTTATTTATTTGTACAAGTATATGTGGGTGAAGGATGTAAGTGATACTTTGCTTAAGAAAAAACTGTTCCCTAATATTTAAAAAAATTTGACATTTGGTAATTGTTTAACTATTTGAAACAAGATCTATTTTTACAATGCTATTAGCTGTTACTGGATATATATGGATGAATACAATACTATTTCTTTTTTATTACCTATAATTCCAATACTGTTCTGCCTCAGCCATTAAGATATGCTATGTATTAAGACAGTGCACACTATTTTAATTGCTGGTTTATGTATAAAGTTCCTTCTATAATCTAATCATATTTCCCAACCTACTACTGGATAAAAATTTACTGAATATCTTCCAAAGAACTAGCCCCCCTGGGGGATGTAAAGGCTTTTAAGAAGCTCAAGATATAGTAGAAGAGAGAAACTGCATGTAGCTATATATGCACAAAACAAGCTGTAAAGTTGGCTGCTACAGAGTAATTTATGTATATACCTGTTTTGAGCTGTCCTTTTTTGGTTTAACCATTGCTAATATTTATTCACCTTTACATTAATTCAAACAATTCCTACATACTAATGAAACTTCTGCCATAGGATATAAGGAATATGAAAGCAATAGAAGACCCATATTTCTCATGCTTGATAAACTTAGTCTTGTCAGGAAGATAAAACAACTATGACATAAATAGTATCTACAGATAATACATAATACAGTATGATTAGACTGAATGTTAAGGTAATTGAGAAAAATCAAAATGAATTGAGTAGAAAAAACTGTCTAAGCATTGTACTTAAATACTATACCTGGATTGGGACTCATTTTATGAGTGTATATCAGTGCAATTAGAGAACAAAGTGATACATCTTGTTTATTTTTAATAGCCTCAAATTCTCGAAGAGCTTCTTGAGTTTTACCTGAAAATCAAAATTACGAAGTGAAAATTGTTCTTCGTGCAAAACAAGAATTTAAAACTTATGGAAATGTTTAATAATTAGCACATACCTTCCATTAATGTACCATAGGCATAATAAAACCTGAAGATGGGATCACTGCCATACCTCTTAGTTCCCTCACTGGCAGCAAGTAACACATGATGGAAATATCTCTCTTGACAATAGTAATTAATCAAAGTCTAAGAGGAAATAAAGACTAAATGTTAAAAGAGATTCTGATGTTCTGAAATACTCTAAGCAGATATTAACCTAAGATCTTGAATAATCTAAAACTTCGATAACGTTTTTTTCTTCCAAGTTCCTTAAATACTGTTAAAGGCTAGCACTTAAGGAATGTAGAATACAGTGAACACAAAATTATTGAAATAACTCAATGTTTTCTAATAATTTCCATCTTTTTTTTCCTAAACTATTTCTTAACACTACTGAAGTCAGGGTATTTTCACCTCTTTCCTTTCCCCACATTTTCTTAAGGTTTTAGAAAATGGGAAAACAGACAAAAAGCAGGAATTTAAAAAAAAAAAAAAAAAAAGGACAAGAGGCTTCCACTGCCAGACCAGGTTTCTTTTAAAAACAAAAACCCTTCTATTTTGTTTTTATAGCATCACAAAGTAATGACCAATTAAACTCAGCAATTGATTGTCAAAGGTTATCTTGTTTTCTGAGTTCCACAACAAATAACTGTCAGTAAAACAAAGGATCTATTTTTTTTTTTTTCACACACACACACTGTATTTTATTTTTACAAGAGATAAATAGACTGACACCAAGCATTGTACATGGATGACCACAACAAAAGCAACAATGATTGCAATTACCAAACATGAAACACACTCATACTATGTCATAATACTGACATTCAGTCCAGTAATAAGGATCTATTTTTTAATGGAAATCCCTATCATTAGGCTTTTTTCAAAATTATATTATTTATACATGAGGCAGAAAACTAGTATCGGGAGATACAAAGTTCTGATTAATTGGAGCTATGCTTTACACCATTTTTCTCAGGATCACATCTAAGGCTTAGTTGCTAACCTAATCAAAGAGGGAAACCATATTCACTATCACCGTGATATACCTGATTCACTCCCACAAACCAATTCGGGCCATCCCATACCTCCCTGGTCTGACTCTTCAGCTGGTTCAGCAGGAGCAAGAAATACAGACGAAGCACTGATTGACAGGATTAAAATGAGTGTCTGAACAGCTTTTTTTTTTTTTTTTTTTTAACAGTCCATTGTTTCTGGAGAGCTACAGTCCACACGCTTCTCTAGAACAGTCTGGCAAACATCCTCCAACTTTTACTCTGCTTCCCTCCTGTGGTTACTGTTCTCCAGTCCCTTCTCAGCCACTGTTTCTTCGAAGTGTGATCCGGACACCAATTCCAAGATCCCCGCAGCACACCTCAGGAAAGTGCAGTTTTCCTCCAGAGCCCTTTCCCTAAGGTTGCAAATGACTTCTTAGCTTGCCACACTAAGGACACTTCTAATATCATCTTACTTGACTTCTGTCCAGCGTTTAGTATCACTAAGCACCTATAACTCTCCTAAAAGGCAGTGGCATGGTATCATAAAAAGGGCATGGATTTTAAGACCTGTTTTCAAATTTCCGGTCCATCTTATAGTCACTCAGTTTGCTCATTTGTAAAATGCTGGTAGTCATTTATGGGTCATTGTAAGGATTAATTGAGATATCATACTGTAAAACTCCTATTCCAAAAAAAAAAAAAAAAAAAGTTCCTCCAAACCCCGAATGTTGATATTAAAAAAAAAAAAAACACGTGTCCAGCCAAGACCTCTCATCGCAGCTCCAGATTCCTATTTCAATTTCCCCAAAACCCAAGCCAGACATGGCGTCAGGAATCCTCTCTTCCTGTTTGCACAGTCCCCATAAGTCTAACCAGTCAGTAGGTTCTTCTTCTGTTGTTCTAGTCTGCTTCCCACTCCCCGCACCTATTTCCACTCCCTTGGTTCAGGTTAGGTTGTTCAATCCAGCAAACATTTACTGACTGCTACTAGTGCCAAGCACTGGGCTAGGTACGGTGAACATGAAGATGAATAAGATATGGTTCCTGTCCCAGAAAAGCTTAAAATTTTCAACTGAGACTAGAATCTAAAGACTATTTGAACCCACACACCTACGGTCAATCTTCCACAAAGGAGGTAAGAATATACAATAGAGAAAAGACAGTCTCTTCAGCAAGTGGTGCTGGGAAAGCTGGGCAGCCGCATGTAAATCAATGAAGTTAGAACACATCCTCACACCATACACAAAAATAAACTCAAAATGGCTTAAAGACTTAAATATTAAGACATGACACCATAAAACTCCTAGAAGAGAGCATAAGGCAAAACATTCTCTGACATAAATCGCACCAATGTTTTATTATGTCAGTTTCCCAAGGTAATAGAATTAAAAGCAAAAATAAACAAATGGGACCTAATCAAACTTAAAAGCTTATGTACAGCAAAGGAAACCACAAACAAAATGAAAAAACCTACGGAGTGGGAGAAAATATTTGCAAATGATGTAACTGACAAGGGCTTAATTTTCAAAATATACAAATAGCTCAAACAACTCAGGAAAAAAAAAGAAAAAAAAAGGGCTTCCCTGGTGGCGCAGTGGTTGGGAGTCTGCCTGCCAATGCGGGGGACACGGGTTCAAGCCCTGGTCTGGGAGGATCCCGCATGCCGCGGAGCGGCTGGGCCCGTGAGCCACAACTACTGAGCCTGCGCGTCTGGAGCCCGTGCTCCGCAACGGGAGAGGCCGCGATGGTGAGAGGCCCGCGCGCCGCGATGAGGAGTGGCCCCCGCTTGCCGCAACGGGGGTAAGCCCTCGCACGGAAACGGGGACCCAATGCAGCCATAAATAAATAAATAAATAAAAAGAAAAAGAAAAGAAAAGAAAAAAAAAAAGCCCAACAACCCAATCAAAAAATGGGCAGAAGACCTAAATAGACACTTCTCCAAAGTAGACATACAGATGGCCAACGGGCACATGAAAAGATGCTCAACATCGTTAATTATTAGAGAAATGCAAGTCAAAGCAACAATGAGGTACCACCTCACACCGGTCAGAATGGCCATCATTAAAAAATCTACAAATAACAAATGCTGGAGAGGGTGTGGAGAAAAGGGAACCCTACTACACTGTCGGTGGGAATAAAATTGGTGCAGCCATTATGGAAAACCGTATGGAGGTTCCTCAAAAAACTAAAAATAGAGTTGCCGTATGATCCCGCAATCCCACTCCTGGGCATATATCCGGAGAAAATTCAGAAAGATACATGCATGCCAATGTTCACAGCAGCACTATTTACAATAGCCAAGACATGGAAACAACCTAAATGTCTATTGACAGATGAATGGATAAAGAAGATGTGGTGTGTGTGTGTATATACACACACACACACACACACACACACACACACACACAATGGAATACTATTCGGCCATAAAAAAGAATGAAATAATGCCATTTGCATCAACATGGATGCAACTAGAGATTATCATACTAAGTGAAGTAAGTTAGAAAGAGAAATACCGTATGATATCACTTATATGTGGAATCGAAAGTATGACACAAATGAATTTATCTACGACACAAAAACAGACTAAGACACAGAGAAGAGACTGATGGTTGCCAAGGGGGAGGGGAGGTGGGGTAGGGATGGATTGGGAATTTGGGGTTAGCAGATGCAAACTATTATATAGATAATGGATAAACAACAAGTTCCTACTGTATAGCACAGGGAGCTATATTCAAATAATTCAAATTTCAGTGTCCGTAAGTAAAGTTTTATTGGAACAAAGCCATGTTTAAGTATTGTCTATAGCTGCTTTCATGATACGATGGCAGATTCTATGCCACAGAGACCCTATGGCCCATAAAGCCTGAATATGTACCACCTGGCCCTTTAAAGTTTGCTGTTCTACTTAAAGCTCCTGTTCTAGAACGTTAAGTAGAACAGGGATTATTGGATAACAAGGTTAGAAGAAAGCTAGGGTCAAGAAGGGCCTCCTATTGAGTTGATCCTCTAGTCTAAGTGATGAGGAGTTAAATCAGTTTTTAGCATGAAAGTGTTTTTATTAAAAAATTCATTTGGGTGGCAGTACAAAGGATAAATTTAAGGGGATGAAAATACTTAAGGGGATGAGGGAAGGCTTCACAGGAAGATAACGCAAAACTTTAGGCAAAAAAGCAAAAGACACTCCAGCACCCCCATCACTGCCAAACTGTCCTCCAACCACTCCTCACCAGCTAACATGGTACGCATTGCATTTACCTGTTTACTGACTGACTCCCCCTCGCCAAATGTAGAAAGATTTGGGAGGGTTTTTCTTAGCTTTATTACTGCAGGGCTTATTATCTTCAGGCTTAGAATAGTGCCAGACACATGGGAGGCATTCAATAAACATTTGTTGAATTAATTTAATTAAGGTTTTCGCCAACATTAGATTATAAATTCACAGTCCCTGTGAAGGCGGGGACTGTTCCTTTCTGTTCATCACTATCTCCAGCTCCAGTGGACACACAGTGAGCCCTCCATCAATATGTGTTGAATAAGGGAATCAGTGAACAAATGAATGGAGAAGATAATCATCCTAAAAAGTAACTTCTTTTACTTTCAAGTCTCATGTCTTTGTTTTCATATCATTTCTTACGTGGACCGTCATTAAATATTTGCTGAACGGATGCATCAGTGATAAACAGAGAAGACCATCACCCTAAAATACTCCTCCATTTTCAAGCCTGTGTCTTTAACTGATTTCGTATCATCTTTCCGTGCTCGTTTTACCGTCCCACGGGGGGAGCTGGCACTAGTTTGCTGTAAGTCCTTAAAAATTGCACCCGGGAGACGCACTAGGCGTCCTATGTTGACCAAACCTTCCTAGTAAACAGGGTACAAAAGTAAAAGTAAACACAACCAACAGGGTGGGAAAAGCACACTAACGGCAATTCGGAAAGCAGCGCGCGGGTAAGGCTGCCCAGACCTCAAGATTGCAAAGCAGGGCCCGCGGAGGGAGAGCAAGTGATGTAGGTTACAGGCCCGCACCCCAGGCGGGGGCACCTAGCCAGCCGGGGCGGCAGGTACCGCAGGGTAACAACAGCCTAGCCAGGTCGGCCCGCGAGCTCCCCACGCCCCCCGGCCCCTCGCCAGCCCGGCACCCCCCACGGCAACACACGGCCAGCTCTTGCTCACCTTCAGCCCCTGCGAGTCCATGGCTTCCAAGGCCGAGCCGCGTGCCTCCGGGTCGCGCGCCTGCCGAAGCCCAGCAGAAGAGCCAAGAGTCTCAGGGTCTCGCAACCCAGGCCCAAACCAGCTTGGGACGCGGCGGGAGGGGCGGGGCGGGGCGGGGCCGCGCCGCCATTGGCTGCCGGCGGAGGGGGCGGGCCCTCGCGGCAGGGATTGCGGGGGTCGAGGCACGGGCGAGAACCCGGAGGGAGGGCGGAGGGTGGGGAAGGGGGCGCGACCAACCGGATGCTGGGTGAGGCGGAGGTCAAACAGCGGAAAGACCCTAGGGGCACCGTGGGTGGGCGGGCCTGAGGATTAGGAATTAAAGAATGAAGGAAATGGGGGAGGACGTAGGAAAAAGGGCAAGTCTGTTTCCCATCTCCGGCTACAAAGCAAGACACCATTTTCTACACGTTTGTGTAGAGGCGGGTTCCCGCAATGCGGCTATTTAGAAGGCCTGACCAGCTCAGAGAAAAACCTTTAACTTTCACATGTAGTAGTTGCATTATGGCCACAAGGTGGAGCAGAAAAATCACAAGTTCTTAACAGAAAGGGATGAGCTTCTTGCGCCCATCTTTGCAGGCAGTGCTGCAATCCCGTGTTTTTTGTTAGAAAGCACGTTAAATTAGTCTTCTTTTTTTTTTTTTTTTTTTTTTACCAGCCCTGATAATGGGAGGAACCAATGAAGTAAACCTATTTTTTCAGTTAAAAAAAAAAATAACACTGCTGATTTTAAACTGAGAATAAAATTAATCCCTACGCAAACGTTTATGTTTGCACCGATCAGGCAACTGTCTGTTGCTCGTAGATTTCTTCAGTTACTTAGTGAATTGAATTGAAATAGAATGAACAAAGAGATTTCCTATTTCTGCCTAAAGATATTTTTAAAATAAGATTTGAGGTTTAAGTAATCTTTGTGGAATCTTTTACATGGATCCCAAATTTCAATCCTAGTTCTAATTATCTTACTTGAGTTGATGTGATTCGTAGTTGCCTTAATCAGATTTTAAGTTTGTTAAGCAGTCAACGAACATTAACCTTTTTCCATGCCAGTAGGTTAGGTAATGACAATCTTGAGGGAAAGGGTGAGTATGATTACAGACTTCAGTGCCAGGCAATATTTCTCACTGGTTTCCCTTAAAAGAGCATTCTACCCAGAGAGGCACATATTATTTTCATGAAGATTGCTTTTGTTTGTGTCCATCATTCATAGTCAAGCTAAATGTTTGTGATACAGGACAGCTGGTAATACCTGCTGGTCTGATTTTCAAAGCCTGTGGATTAATCTGCACTTGGTATGCAGCAGAGAATATCAGAAACTAAGGTGCTCATCCGAGTGTATAATCTTAACCTGTATGCTTTTGGCTTCAAGTGAAGAGTTCATCCAGAAGAAAATTTCTGAGGATCATAGTTAAAGGAACAGATGATCAAACTACCTTTCTGAGATCTTTAAAGCCTAAACTTGGGCTGTCGGACTATTGGAAGGCTGCACACTTGGGCCCTATTAATTTAGCCCTTTATAAAATTTCCTTTGTTGAATTTTGTTCTAAGGTTAAAGTATTTAGCACAAAACACCATGCCTGGCACTCCATGAGTGTTTGTTGGATTAAAACTACTTTGGGAATTTGCTTTGCCACGCCTGGTAAACTTGTTCCCTGCATAAGGCCTCACGTGAGTAGTTTCTTTTGGATCTCAGGCCAGGAAAAACTCTGTCTTCCCTGAAAAACTGAAGTGTTCCTTAGCTCAAGCATTTCTACTGGCTCACTTTTACCTACCAACGTTTGAGTCTGCCATCTAAGACCTTTCATCGTCTTTCAAGCCTTATCTCCTACTTCTCCATTCATAGAGCCTTTATTCCAGGCAAATGGGACAACCATTCCTTCTTCTGGGTGCCTTTCCTTACTTTGCTCTGAGCTCTTTCTCCATCTGAAAAAAGAAACCTACTCTTTTTTTCATAGTTCATCTCAAATCTCATTGTCTATGAAGCCTTTAGGGATGGCCATAACTGATTGGATGTGTGAGATTGCCTGGTGCAGTAGCAAGAATATGGTCTCCCAGACGTGAGATGGAACTCCTGGCATGCCATTATCTTTGTGACTCGGGAAAGTAATTTCCTGAGCTTAACTTTCCGTATTTACTAAAGAAACTAAACACCTAACCACATACGAAAAGTTCCTGACACATAATAGACATAACCATTAATTTCCGTAAAACACATAATGCTCTGTAAGACTTAACACACTTTTATATTTTTTGCATTATAGTTATGGTGTATTTTTTGTTTGTTTAATCTTTTCTACTAAATGGGGAGTACCTTAAAGCCACACAATATAGTGAGATGGGTAACATCTTGGTCCCTGGAGCTAGGCCACCTGCAATCAAATCCTGACACCACCATTCCCAAGCGGTTTACTTGGAAAAACTACTTAACTTCTCTGTGCTTCAGCTGTAAAGTGGGACTAATACCTCAGAAAGCTGTTAAGAAGATTAAATGAGTTAATAGTTAATGAACACAGCAGTGTTAGATACATGGTAGGCATTGAATAACTTTAACCTATAATTATTTGTACTCCCAACTACTCTGAACACAGAGCATAGTATTGATTCCATAAGCATTTAGTAAATCTTATAGGACTGTTGAAGCCCTTCAATTGTGCCTCTGTTTGGCTTTCTTCCCCCCAATTCTTACACCGATTCACTTGTATATATATTATTTTATCATTTATTCGAGAAGTTAAAGGAAACCCTTAAGAAAAATAGGTGGTTCTGGTGAAGAAAAAAGTAAAAGTAAGTACCCAAAAAATAAAACAGAGATAAATCTATGACCTCATTAAATTTGGGAGCTGGAAGGAACTTTAGAAACGATTGTCCAATCTCTTTATTTTGCAAATGAAGCCCAAAGATATGAAATAATCTACCCAAGGTCTCACAGTTTTCTACTCCCGATCTAGCCTTCAAAGCAGTTATGAATAATAAAGAGATGAGGTGTTTGTCTTTTCTTCTTAAGGCTATTTTACCATAAAGTTGAAGCAGAAAATATAGAGAGTAAATATGTATGAAATCCAAATAAATTGGCACAGAGTTTAGTCTCACAGGTGATACCATGGAAAAGTTAGAAGTTAACTGAAGTCAAAATTGCTGAATCTGAGTTAAGGCTCTATCCCTTAATAACTTTGCAACTTTGGGCAAAGTTGTTAACTTTTCTCTGCTTTAGTTTATACATTTGCAGTGGGCAGTTGGGACTAGGATTGTAATATTTGTTTTGTTAGTGTACAGACTAAATGAGATTATGTGAAAATATTTCAAAAATTGAAAACCACCTTGTAAAAGTTCATACCACAGCTACAGGAAAGCCTCTTACCTAATGAGCTGACTATGGGGCAAGACATCTTACCTCCCTGACATCATCCAGCCTTCCGTATGCTATCTAGTGCTCTTTTCTTCTCCAAATAACACAGAACAAACGTACCGTTCTTTTGAATCGTGCATGAAGCATGGTGTCTGCTGATGCAAAAAATAAGATAGTTGTCATAACTCATCCCTTTAAAATTCTCCAATTTTATTCATTTAAGTAAATTAGGGAGACGATGATAATCGTCAGTCGCTTACCTTTCACATTTTTTTTTTTTTTTGCTAAAAGATACTATGGAGAAAGTTGAGGAAGTGATCAGATTTCTAACCATGTGTTACTTAATCATTCATTTATTCACCAAACGTTTAATGAGTGCTGATGGCAGAGAATAAAATTCTTGTCTTCTCCTCTCAGAATTTAAAGTCTAGTAAAAGGAGACAGACCTTGAAGAGATATTCACAAAAGGAAATGAATAAATGACAAGTAGTGACAGCTTTAATAGCTGTTTTAGTAAGTGCAATAAACAGACTAAACTGTGTGGTCTTTGCCCAGTTTTAAGGATTAATATATCAATGATGAAGTGAAACTCACATTAACTTGCTGCAGTCCAGGGAATCCTTCCACTCAATTCCTACAATTAACTTCTTTTAGACCACTGAATGATACTTTGTTTTTCTTTAAAAATACCTGAGCAGCTCAGACATCTGATGGCTAAGAACTTCTAATAACAGGAAATTTGCTTCTTGCTTACCTGAACTAACAGATGTAACGAATGTTTCTACTCAAATACCATGACACAGACTTACCAGGAGTTATTTTTTTCTTGATGTTCTTGACTATATCTTGACATTTCATCTATGCAAAAGTAGAAGAGAGAAAACACAGAAAAATAGATTTCAAAAAGAGTCTGGTATTTTGAAATAGAAACAATGAATTATTTAAATGTTTACAACTGTGATATACTGAATATCTTGTCAAGATGCCATCTGTCTTTCCTTCTACTTCTTTAAAGAATCTTTTTCTGGTCGATAGAATAAGAACAAAGAATAGTGATCACTCCCCCTCTGCCTGGTGTGACATTGAGGTAGACAGTACATTGCTTTAGATTCTACTCACTTAGGTCCAAGGTCACATCTGAAAAATCTTCCCTGACATCAGATTCACACTGCACATCTTCCTAGACACTTATTTCTGGATGTCAGATAACCAGAGCTCTGTTCTAATTTTTATCTTAAGGTTGAGAAGAATCAGGCCTTAGCTTTCTAGGTGTCTGATTCTGGAAACTTTGTTTATGGCAGTGTTTCCAAGCAGTCATAACGCTTCTTGGAGTCAATACACGCTAATGTCAAGAGCTCAGTCTGCAAAAATAAAGGAGCCAAGAGCGACTTCGCGCCTGCCCGGCAGACTCGGTTACGCAGGATGTTATGCTCTAGCAGGATCTTCTTTGGGTACCTCAAAATACAATTCTTCTCACTCATCTTCCTTTCTCTCCTTTTTCCCTTGGTCTCTCCCCTCCCTGCATCCATTTCAGCATCTGTGTGTTAACAGCCGCTGTGTGATGCCTCTACTCCACCAGGTTGCCTCTTCCTAGCTTCTGGTTCCGACTTGCTTGACCTAAATACCTCTCACTCCGCCAGCCTGACTTCTTTATCTGTAACAATTTAGGCCAGAAGCTCACCAGAGCACCACCTCCCACTGACTCGCTGACGGCCCCTCCACCCCGAAGGCACCGCCTCCGTCTCCCTTGGGAAGAGAACCCTCCCATTCGGAGGCGTGCCTGGAGGAGGAGCTTCTGCTTCCCCTGACGGCTGAGATTTTGTTGTTGTTGTTCTCACGTCAAAGTACCCAGGTTTTCTCTCTTTTCACAGCCATCTCCTGATTTCTCAGGCACTGGGCCCTCCTCATCAGTCCTACCACTTGTCTGAATCGGCTGAATTAAAACAGCTGGAGCTCATCCCTCAAGATCCCTGCTCATAAATCCATTTGTAACTGGGCTTTACAAATGGGCTTTTACGGCAGGATATTTTTTCCCACAAATTTTTATTTTGAGAATTTTCAAACATGCAGGAAATTTGAACAGCGCAACGAACACCCCCCTACTCACCACCAGAGAACTTTCTTGAGATGCTGTATCGTATTGCTCTCCATATTTTCCATTCGCCAGATTCATGAGGATGGCTAGGCCATTAGTATTTTTGTAGCAGGGTGAAAGCAAAAGCCTTTAGAAAGGTGGCGCTAGCCACAGGAGGCTGTTTACATTACGGTTAATTAAAATTAAAAATTAGATACATCAGTTGCACCTGCCACATTTCAAATGCTCAGGAACCACTGTGGCTAGTGGTTCCTGGATTGGACAGGACAGATATAGGACATTTGCATCATTTCAGGAAATTCTATTTTAAAGCAGTTTAAGCTTTGGGGTCTTTTGTAAAGGACTAAGTTTACTAAAGAAATGAGTTGGTTTCTTGGCGGGTAGAAGGAGCCAGAGAAGTGCCTCTGAGGCAAGAGAGGGAGGAGCCCTTTTCAGAAACTGGGACAGGGACCAAATGCAATAGGGTCCTGTGATTTCTAGGGCTCCACCCCCTAATCTGTGACAGTGCACTCAGAAGGAGGCAAAACTTCAGAATAATGGTTGCATGGTGTGCCCAGCAGAGCTGAATCTGGAATACTGGCCTCAGGGATCCACAGTAGTATGGAAAATAAGGATGCCATCAGAGGCTATGATGGACTTCCTATTTTCTGAACACCACATAAGCCTCTTGGATTCTGGTTGAGTCCTGGGAGAGAAGGTTGTAATACTGAGTGAGATTTAATTTCCTGGCAATCCAGTGAAACTAGTGCTCAACTTTGGATTTTATTAGATTTAAAAGAAGAAGAGGTAGAAATTTGTCACATATGTGAATTTTGGGATTGAGTTCCAAGCCCACTTTAAAAAGAGCGAAAATTGTGAAAAAATATAGTATACATATTACATATAGTATATATATATATAAACAATATATATAATTTTTGAAAAATAGTGTATATGTTTGGCCACTGGGTAACATTGTTGCCCTATGCATAAGAATGCTTTGGAGCAGTGGTTCTTGAACTTGAGCACATGTCAGAATCACCTGGGGGACTTGTTAAAGCACAGATTCCTAGGCTGCCACCTGCAGAGGTTCTAGTTCAATGAGGACGGGGAGGCAAAAATATGAATTTCTAACACATTCCCAAGTGATACTGATGCTGTTGGTCTGGGGACCATGCTTTGAAAACCACTGCTTTAATAACAATTTAAAAATATGATATTAAAACTGTTTATTGACCAAACTTCCTTCATCATTAGGATATTATAATGGACACAGAGAAAAATCTGCATGCTGTACTAATAGTTGGCCTTAGTCTAGCATAGAAAAAGGTTATATGTGATTTTAAGGTGTCAATAGTAACAGCACTTCAGCAAGTCATAGTTTCTATTTAGTTGACGTTCATCCTTCTATATATATGGCGGAAGGGGATCAGCAATGAAGTTTAAGACCAAAAAACTAAATGGCTTCCGAGACACAGTTAACTTAGGTCTAGGCAGAACTTGATCCCTAAACTATTGATTTAGGAGATGCTCTCAAAAATTGTACCTGGCTATAAAAGGCCCTAAAATTCAGCAATTCATTTCCAAATTGTAGTTCAGGTAATACCAAGGAGACTAGATTTGTCAGGGTAATTCAGAGTTAGGTTTTATTTTAGAGTTGCGATACAGGCTGGGACGTGGGCTGCCTGATGAAATACAGCCTCACAGAGCAGAAAGGAAATCATCTTCCACAGATTCCTAAGAACCAGGTGACCTTCTGTAATGTGGACATCTTTTCCCCCAGACAGTTGTTATAACAAAATCAATGTGTAGACAGCAGCTATCCCTCCTTATGAGAAATCCTCTGTATATTGTCTTAGAAGCCTAGAAAACTAATGTGAGGTTTACTAGATTCACCATGTTAATTATGATAGTTTATTGTTTTATGCCACCAGAAATTGGTTTTATTCTCAGAAAAATAGTGTTTTGATACTAGAATGTACCTTGAAAATTCATGTCTTCCAAACACTTCATTATGTCAATAAGAATCCAGTGTTCAGGAAAGTTAAATGATGAGCTTCAGGTATTATAGTTTTTATAACAATAGTATTTCTGGTCTTCTGGAAGATCAATTAAGAAACAGCAGCTTAGGAAGTTTGAAAGGTTAAGTAAATGTTTTTGATCTAATGTTACAGGTAGTAATAACTCATGAAAAAATATAAACCAAGTTTTAGCAAGAGTTGTCTTTGGGCTTATTATTTTCTACTGTGTAAATTTTGTAGTCTTGACTTTATTATGATAACCATGTTTTGCTATTGTAATAAAAAATGTAGATAATTCCTATCTTAGAAATAAATATTCCAATCTTCTTCAGTATTTTAAAATAAAAACTTTATTGCTGAATGAGATAGTTTCTTTTAAGTATAATTGTTAAAAGATAATTTAAATTACATTCTTTATTTCTCATTCATAGGATACGTAAAAATTTAACAGCATCAGATGTCCTGATAGTATTTGCCATACCTCCTCATTTTCATTCTCAAGTAGTCATTGTTTTTGAATACTAATATGATGTCATGCAGCTCCCACCATCTGAAATATGACATTGCTGTACATGCTGATTGTGTTGGGTTCACTGCAAAAAAAAAAAAAAAAAGCATTATTGGCTTTATGTGGTTGGTCCTAAATTTCAAGATATTGTGAAGGATGTTTTCAATGCAGTTTGCAATCACTCTTCAAGTTGGTAGGTTATTCATTTATTCAACTTTTTAAAAAGTGCAATGCAGGCACTTTTCTATACCATGTGGGATGGGCGTGGTTCCTCCCCTTACAGTTGTTATGGTTGTAGAATTATTTGGCCTAGAAGATATGTTGGGAGATTAAAAATTAAAGAGGATTGTATGATGGCCCCTGCTTCAAGGAGAAGCACCTACACTTAATCCAGCTGTCTAAAATAAACATGGAAAATGTAAATACTTTAGACCTAGAAAATCCAGTTTCAAGAATTTATCCAACAGAAATATTCATAGATTTCACAAAAATACAGAAAGAAAGATATTCATTACAGCCTTGCTAGCTATAGAGCAAAACTAGAAAAATCTAAGTGTCTATCAATAAGTGTTTAATTAAATCTACAGAATGGAATGCTACACATTATTTACAAAGAATGAGGTAGATTTATATGTGCCAAATGGAAATATATCTAAGCTATATTAATGGTAAGGTCAAGTGTAGAATGATGTAAAAACGTTTCATTATTTATAATAACAACAGTATGTTTGCATATGTGTAAAACAATGCCTGGGGACTTCCCTGGTGGCGCAGTAGTTAAGAATCCACCTGCCAATTCAAGGGACACGGGTTCAAGCCCTGGTCTGGAAAGATCCCACATGCCGCAGAGCAACTAAGCCCACGTGCCACAACTACTGAGCCTGCGCTCTAGAGCCGGCGAGCCACAACTACTGAGCCTGCGTGCCACAACTACTGAAGCCTGCACACCTAGAGCCCGTACTCCGCAACAAGAGAAGCCACCACAATGAGAAGCCTGCACACCACAAGGGAGAGTAGCCCCCGCTCTCCGCAACTAGAGAAAGCCCTCATGCAGCAGTGAAGACCCAACACAGCCATAAATAAATAAACAAATAAATAAATAAACAAATAAATAAATAAATTTTAAAAAACAGAAACAAAAGAAACAATGCCTGGACAGTTATTCAGGAAATTGCTCTGAGAGGAGAGTGGGATAATAGTATTTTATACCTTTCTGTACTATTTTAGTTTTTTTTCCTTAAATAATAGGTAATATTTTTACAGTCTAACCAAAAAGCAACAGCAAACTTCAATGAAGTTTGCAAAGACCTATGGGTACTTGTCCCATTCCCTATCATAACTTTTTAGTCCTCATGTGAATCATAATATGCCATTTGGGTGTATAAAAGCATTCCACAGCCTTGAAATATTAGAATGGTTATTGGCCTAGAAGTTAATCTTTTCCTCTGTGATCTCTCTTGGTGTTGGTAGTTTAGATCAATAATGACAACCAGTTGTTCAGGTTGTTCTGCACAAAAGTGCCAGTTGAAATCCATTTACTGTATCCTTTGTCCCAGCACAGAGCTGTTTTCCCCAGAGGAGAAAAGGAGACTTCCCCCTAATTTTTACAAAGGTCTATACGAGCTAATTAAGTCCCTGATGTTAGAACTCATTTTCTTTTAGTATATCTAAATCATGTAGGCTGAAGGATAAGCTGTTTTATTCTCTTTATTCAGCCCATATTGCTGGGAAGTCTTTGGTTACATAACAGTATCATACTGAATCAAACTCTGTAACTCAGGGATGATACTTGGTGATGTGCCCATTCTGACTTTTGAGTATTTTATTAATTAAGTATTATAATCAACTAATGATGAGTTCCTGAAGGCCTTGAACCTTACCAGGCTACCAACCACTAAGCTAGGCTTTCCCAGACTTGCTGATTATAAGACCCTCCTAGGGAGCTTGCTATAGCTTTCTTCTACCTCATTCTAACAGTACAACTCATTAGACATTTTAGACCCTTTTATGGTGATTCTGATTTAATTTGAGATGAGACTTGGAACTGTATTTGTAACTATTGCCCTGGTAGGCTTTTAGAATTAGATGAGTTTTTGTTGTTGCTGTTGTTTTGTTTTGTTTTGTTTTTAATGCTCTAAGATTGAAAGATAAGAGAGGTTATCTAATAAGCCCAGAGACTTGGAGCTCACCACATTGAAGTTATCTTTGGATTGAGTTGGACATTTAAGGCATAGTCCAGAGAGAATGCCATGGAAATGCCAAGATTTTGGGGTGGGGAAAGAGGAATGGTAGAATAAAATTCTAAGACATACCTGGCTAGTTTTAGACTAAATTTCATGCAGTTAACTGCCTAATGAGTTTTATTTTAGCAAATCATAACATTACAAATTGGAAACCTCTGCTGCATTTGATTGAAGTCCTTCCTCCTATCCTTGTCTCTGAAAGAAATATGTCTACATACTTTAACCATTCTCCATAAATCCTATTATCCACCTCCTTGCATATTTATAAGATCACAATCTTATAGATACTATATTTTGCTCCAGCGTTGCACCTACTGACAATATCCGTCAGCATAACTCAATAGACATTTTTCCTGAGGTAGGGAGAATGGCTGCACTTATGACTAAGGTTGACCAAAGGCGCAATCTGTTTGCCTTTAGAAATGTGTGTTTTCTGTGACTGCAAGAAATACTGCTGAACAAGACGTTTCTTTACCATCCCTGATGAACGATGGACATTAATAATGCAGATAAGAATCAGGCCAAGTGATATTGAAGAGAAAACAAGGTCCAGAATCCCTAATTCCTTTCAGAGGAATAAATTTTAAATGGCAAACTCAGTAGTTCCATCACAGCAAAGAACAAGGTGAGTATTATATAATCTTTAAATTCTAAAGAGTCAAAAATCAATTTATGGACCTTATACCTTGGAAATATTTATGTATATACATAATTATACATATACCCACACTTATATCTATGTCTCTTTATAGGTAACAGAGAGGTAGTGTGTTTGCTCTTATGGATGTAATATATGTCCATTTAAATATTTATTACATATATCCAATATTACTATAATATACCAAGGTCAATTTTCATTTGTAACTTTTCTGATGTTTTATTCTTTTATATATCTTGCATATAATGACAGCCCTCTGTTAGAGTATATAAGCAAAGGGCAAAATATCTTAGAGGGATAAATGACTCTTTTAAAAATAGAATTATTTAGAGCAATGCTAAAAATTAACTAATTTGACCTTTTACTAAATACCTAGAAAACACTTTCTCTGTACAAAGTACAGAAGATACAGAAGTATTTAAGGCCAGTTTCTGCCAATCATACAGTTTCTGGTGTGTGTGTTCTTGTGGCAAAAATTGGAGAAGGAGGGTGATGAGAGGAAGAAAACTGTATTTTAAACCACTGCTTCATGGCTAAGTGCCATATAAATGGAATACAGTGGTGATCCTATGTCCTGCTTTGCCTAGGAGGGTCCTCATTTATGCCTGTTGCTTTATTATAATTATTAATAGTCTCCTCCTTCACTCTCAAAACTGTCTGGGTGTGAACATACACATCAAAGTCCCATAGAAGTTCACAGGAGAGAAAATTCTCTTCCAGTAATAAGACATAAGAAAAATGTCACTGAATCCTGAAGGATGGGTTTGATTTCAGAGGTAGAAAGATAGATGAGGAAGTAGTCAGGGCTTATGTCTCATCATTGTTTGCCTGTATTCTTCCAGTAACTTCTCAAATTATGACCCTGCTCTCTGTTTCCTTTTCCTTAAAGTCAGAATCTACTCTAGCATCTTCACTCTACCTTTATTTCTTTTACAAATGTCTTAATGGTTCTTCATCACCATTATGTTATGTTATGTCATATGTTAAAGCCAAAGAGCCAACATGCACTCAGGGCCCTTCATTATCTGGCCCCTGCTTGCCTCTCTGTCAGTATCAATACCCATTTTTCACTGTAGCCATATTGAACTATTGTGAATGCTCTAAACATGCCATCCTGTTTCTGATTTTCATGCGTGTCTTTGGTCTTCATCATCATCAGGGCAAATACTTATATAGTAATTACCATAGGCTTGGAACTGTTGATCCGAAAGCTCTACTTGTATTAACTCATTTAATCCTCATACAAATTATTATTACCATTTTACAGATGACAAAATTGAGGCAAAGAGGGGCTAAGAAACTTTTCAAAGTTGTTCAGCTAGTAAACAGTATAGTTGATGTTTGAATCCAGGCAATCTGGCTGCAGGATCTATACTTTTGACCACTTTTCTATAATATTTCTGCTGTTTGGACTGCCCTATCCCTCACATTCTTCAAACCCAGATCAGAGTTTACAGTTATAATTGTCCCTGAATCCGCCTGTAGAGTTACTCATTCGTTCCTCTATATATTCTGTAATTTGTACTTACTTCTTTTGCTGAGCCTGAAGAAGGACCCAAACAATAACAGATATTGAGAAAGCAGGTTGACTTCTGGCCAGTTTTGCTGGTGGTTGAGAGGAATAGAATATGGTCAAATCACTTTTGGATGTATGAAGTTGAAGATGATAGGCAAATATGCAAGTATAAAAGACCAACAGAAAGTTGGAATTGCAGCACCAGCTCAACAAAAAGGCTGATGCTGCTGAATAAATCTGTAAGAAGTGGGAAAAAATTAATAAACGGTAAAGGCAAAGAATCTAAAATGTAAGAAGAGACCTAGAAGAGTTTAGTTTTATGGAAGACAAAGGAAGACGCAATTCAGTGAAGGAGGTGGTGATGACCATCCTCATCCAATTCTAAAAATCTGCCAAATATGATAAAGACTGAATAAAGATCATTGAATTTGGCTAATTGTAGACTGGTGGGAAGAGGAGCCAGATCCGAGAGCATTAAAGAGAGTGAGAAGGTGCTTGGGAAGAATAAGATTCAACATTGGTTTCGTATTTGAATCTGTTAGTCTCAATTTATTTCAAACAGCTTGAAGAAGAAACATAAAACCTGCACCTTAATGCTTTCCAACAACACACACAGACACACTGTAGGCAGTTTAACGAAGGGTAGTGATTCATGAAAGTTTAGTAAGTAAATTGAATTTTCTATAACAACATATTTTTAATGAAGGATTTATACTTCAAAATATAATTGAAATATAATTTCCTATAAATTTATTTTAAGAACTTTCTGGTCTCCACACCGTCGTAAATAAAAGCTACATTCCTGGAAGACAAACAAACAAAATGCTGCAGGTAACAATTGAATAGCTCTGTGAACATCTTACCCTTCTAAGTAAACATTAAATAGAGGAGGTATTCATGATAACCAGATACAGAGTATATACAGCTCTCCTCCACATGGTTAATGTTCCTTGTTCCTATATTCACCGTTTGAAAATATTTTCCAGTCTTTTCCTCATAATGTTATTGAGAAGAATAATAGCCAGCACAGTATTTTGAAAACTCAATGTGCTTATATCAACAAGATTATTTACAGCCAAGTTTTCTCATCAATATCATTGAGACCTATATTTCATTTAATTTTAACCAAGAGTGAAAGTGTTGAGTACAGAACCCTGATTTTAGAAGGTAATTTTTATTTATTTTTTTAAAGATTTTGTTTTGATGTGGACCATTTTTAAAGTCTTTATTGAATTTGTTACAATACTGCTTCTGTTTTATGTTTTCTGGTTTTTGTCCACGAGGTATGTGGGATCTTAGCTCCCCAATCAGGGATTGAACCCGACCCCCTGCGTTGGAAGGTGAAGTCTCAACCACTGGACCGCCAGTGAAGTCCCTAGAAGGTAATTTTTAAAAGGAAAGAGATAACGGGACAGTGAACAAAGATGCATCACAGTTGAGAAAAGTTAATTTTCAAAATTAGAAGAAACAATTTTGAAAGTGCCAAGCTGGACAGAAAGAATCAATCATGAAGGAGAGAATAAAGACACAAGAGAAGGTGAATAACTCATAGAGCAAGGTATCAGAGTATGTAGAAATGAATGCGGGAAAATGATCTCTGGAAAGATATGAAGGTAGGGAATAGAGGGAGGTAGAGGGGGAAAGGGAAAGGGAGAAAAGCAAAGAGGGGGCAAGGCAGGAAAGGGGAGGGAAGCAGAGGGAAGGGAAGGAAGACATTTTTCATTGCAGAGGAAAGAAGCTGAGGAAGTTCATGATAATGTCCTCATGTTTCTTGGTGGGGTAAGAGGCAGCGTTATTTGCAAATATGAGTGTTCTGAGAAGGTAGTAAGGGACTTGAGCAACACTGAGTACTCAGTGGACACTGAAGATTATCTACTAGTGATGTCAAGAATTTCTTGGTGATGCATCTTCCCCAACAATACTTGACTGCCTGTAATATTTTTCTCCTCTAGTGCCTTTGCTGCCACACTGGTTGAATCAATGTTAATTGACAACCTTGGAGAATATTCCCATGTTCCAGGAAGGACAGTACTATGAGTAGTATAGTACATGATAGAAGCAATAATATTTCTTGACTATGAACATTTTGATAAATTTGTAGTGACTCAAACATTTATCTTCTTACATAATAATATGAAATTCTAATGCACACATGATAGAATACACAATTACAGGACAAATTTGTAGACTTTAATACAGGTTATACAGTTCTAATGTCTGAACCTGTTGGTACACACATACAAACATATTAACCTATAAGGTTAAGTAGTGATTGTCTATCCCACTGGTTCCTGGACTCTTGATTTCATGTACCAGTTAAATAAAATGAGAGGACCAACACAGGGTCACCAATTTTTTTTTTTTTTTTGGCCACGTTGGGTCATCGTTGCTGCATGTGGGCTTTCTCTAGTTGAGGTGAGCAGGGGCTACTCTTCTTTGCGGTGCGCGGACTTCTCATTGCGGTGGCTTCTCTTGTTGTGGAGCACAGGCTCTGGGCGCAGGGGCTTCAGTAGTTGTGGCACACGGGCTTAGTTGCTCCTCAGCGTGTGGGATCTTCCCGGACCCGGGCTCGAATCCGTGTCCCCTGAACTGGCAGGTGGATTCTTAACCACTGCGCCACCAGGGAAGTCCAGGGTCGCCAATTTTTAATTTGGCCAAATAAAGTATTAAAACAACCTATTATCATTTATTCCCACCATCATTTCAAAAAGAGGATGTTAACATAAAATGCTTTTAGTTTTTGGAATTAAAAAAAAAATAAAGTCACACTTTTACAATAAAGTTCTTTAAATTGAATATGTTTAGCTTTATAAATATTTGTGACATTATTCTTAATTTCCTAGGTTAACTGCAGGCATATGAAACCCTTGCCATGTGGGTGCTGGTCTGTGGAAATATGTTTGGGGTTATTGATTGACACAATGTTCGTACCCCAACTCATATAGCCAATAAGCCACCTTCTGTTATGATATGGGCAGAATCCCCAGAGTTTAGATCAAAAGGCCCCGATTTAGATCTGTCTAGCTTCAAATACTGAGGTCTTAACCACTAAGCCACAGGTCTCTCCTAAAATATTCTCATTTTTAGTACTATAAGGATTATCATGAAGGGCAAGGAATGTAATCATTTGTCTCTTCAGAAAGATGACTTCCAGGGAACAAGAATAGTAGTTAAAATACAGGGTTCTTTGAAGTAATTAGAGCTAGTACACTTAATTTTAAGGGTAGAATCATAAATTCCAGGACACAAAAAACAGGTGATACAATGAATACACACACACACACACACTTCAATAACACAAGGGCAAAAAAAACCCTTCCCATCCCCAAAGACACACACACATATCTATATCAACCTTTATATACACACATATACACATATAATTTATTTTCCTTTGATCCCATTCAAAAGTCAGTTGCAGACATCATCGCACTCATCCCTAAATACTTTAATGTGCATTTTCCGAGAACAAGGGTATTACCTTTAATTATGTAATAGTCACATTTAGACTTTCTAAAATTAAGGAAATTAGTACTTTTATAATGCTAATAATCAACAGTCTATATTCAAATTTAGCCAGTTTTCCCAGTAATATCCATAATTATTACTATTTTCCCAGTCTAATATTCAATCCAGAATCACACATTGTGTTTAGTTTTCATAGCTCTTCAACTTCAAGCCATTCCTTAGCCTCTTTGTTTTTCATGATATTTTTGAAGAGTTCAGTCCAGTTATTTCATAGAAAGTCCTCAATTTGATTTTCGTTATGATTAAGTTCTGGTTATGCCATTTTGACTGGATACCAAGAAGTGATGTGTCTTCTTCAGTAAAGTTGTTCCCATAATTGATGATGTTATCTTTGAAGGTAGTGTCTGCTAGTTTTCTCCACTGTAAGCTTTCTTATTTTAAAAAAATTTTTAATTAATACAGAATACTTTGAGACAATGTAAATGTCCTATTCCTCATCAAACTTTCACCCGTGAGTTTTAGTATTCGTTGATTATTCTTGCATGAATCAGTTGTAATTATGATGGTTGCCAAGTGATAATTTTCTAACTTCATTATTTCTTCTACATTTGTTCGTTAACATTCAACTGTAAGGAAGAGATTTTTCCTTTTCTCCATTTATTTATGTCAGTATATACTTGTGAATTCTTATTTTATTCAATGGGTTAAAGCTGTAACTATCATTATTTGCTATGCAAAAATTACCAAAATGAATATGGTGATTTATATGATTATGTTTTGTATTTGGAAAGGTACCAGTGAGTACTGGTATGGATGTGGAATACAAAAAAAAATCTGTAGGGATTATCCTATAACCCTTATTTTTGTTGGTTAGAGATGGGAAACTCTTTTCACACACTAGTAAATCAGAATTAGTTGTTGTGGTGTTTTAGGGAGATGATGTCATGAAGAGACAAGGTCAGGAAGTTGAAGGATGGGGAGAAGCACTGTGTGTGACCTCTCCTCTTTCCATCAAGTTCACGTTCCTGTTTCAGGCTTCAAAACTGATGTTGTGCTACTCTGATGACAAGTGAGGGCTTCTCTTTACTCATAAATTTAGATGTTTCTTTAGCTGTCACTTTCACTGTCTGGACCACTGCAGTAACCTCTCCATGGTCTCTGTGAATTCTGTGCTTGACTTCACTGTATTTTCGCCAGTTCCTGTTTATCTACCAAAGCTGGTTAGATTAAGCCTCCAAGCTAACCCAAGGCAAATCTTTGCCTCGTGCCCACTTTCACGAGATATTTAATCACTGTATCATCCAGGCAGGAGACAGATGGCATGCTGAAATGAGGCAACAGAGAATGTTTTTATGAAGGGGCCATTTAAAAAGTTGTCAGCAAGGTAAGGGGAAAATGACAAGGAATAGGGAAGTCCAGCCACAGGTCTTAAGGAGCAAGGTGGAGAGTGATGACCGGACCCTCAACAAAGTAGCTCGCATTGTAGGAGGGGGCTATCTGACTGCAAGTATGACTATGTTGATGAATGGAGCACTGCCAACCCAGAGCAACCTAGCAAAGAAGACACTGGGAAATAAATACCCAATTTCACTGTTCTCCCACTGGTGTTTTCCTGACGGTATTTTCCTTCTGGGGCTGCCCACTGGCCAAACCGATTGTGATCTAGAGGGTAAGAGAGCCCACTGATGCAATTTATAAGACCACCCTCACACAGAGCAGGATGGAGGAGCATGAAGAGTGGTTCTGGAGGAGCAAACAAAATACCGGACTCACACATTGCAACTTTTACTATTTTAATACAGTTCTGAGGGATTCTCTTTGTACCTCAAGGGGCCATCCACCATAGCTCCGGTTCCCATATCCTTCTTTTCCTTCTGGAGCCACCAGCGTATGCTCTAGCATCAGTCCTTTCTCCTAACAGAGACCACACCCTACTGCCTGTAACCCCTGGTAGGTCACTTCCCCCAGTCCCATTCCTACCACAGATTTTCTTGCTGTCAGCCCGGGTATACCTCTGTGTGTGTGTGTGTGTGTGTGTGTGTGTGTGTGTGTGTGTGTGTGTTTAGCTCCCCTTCTCCCCCAATTTGTACAATAAAAACATCTTCATCTTGTTACACAACACCGTTAACTAAAAGTAACTGGGCAAACAATAAAATAAAAAATGTAATCTTTATTAGTTTTGCACATTTTTAATGTTGGTTAGCATCATTTAGGGTAATAGTAGCATTTTCCAGCATGCAGTTCACGAATACAGTTTAAGTAGTTTTAAGAAAAAGTGTTGCCTATAGTTTGCTTCTGTAAGAAACACAAAATGTCCTGATATAACTGACTATGTAAGTTCACTACTCTCTGTTCTTCCAGAAAAAAAAAAGTTGTGAAACCCACATTATACTTCGAGCAATCTAGAGCGGCATGACTCCAAAGAAATGAAAACATAAACAGAAGTTAGGAAAAAGAGGACAAAAATGAAAAATAAGCACTATCTTCAATCAGTTAATGTAGGAACTACCAAAAATGTAAATAAAAATTTATACCTTTTTCCAATTGCAAAGCATAATTTGGATGTGAGTTGTGAACCTATTTTTGCCCCTTAAAATTATGAAATAATCTAAAAGTAGCAAATGTAATAAAAAAGCAGAAATCTACAACTACCCCATCTTGTTTTCATTTCTTACTTAGCAAATTTCTTCCCTGAAAAAGTACGGTGGACAGAAAGTAAGAAAGTGATTGTGATATCAATCTTAAGATAATTTCCTCTTCATATTTATGTACATAATGCTGAAAAATAAAATAAAAATGACTTTTTACAGTACTTATATTTGCTTATAAAACTCTAAACACATTTTAACAGGTTAAGCAGTGCTTTTTTTTAAAACATGTCTGTACAGTCAGGCTATACAACATATGTTATCCACTTAAAATTTAAAAATAACCAAAAAGCTGTTAAAGTGCTGCAAACTATTGCTTAATGACTTAAAGAAATGAGATCTGTTGAGCAATTTCTTTGACTTTACCAGTGACATACGGTTTCTCATAAATGAGATTCTGAGCAGTGGGAGAAACCAGATACAGCAGCATGGTAATAGAAACATGCATTCATAGTATCCAAACTATCTATAATGGTACAGAATACATTATGTTACCTGTGTAAAGCTTGCACTCTACATTTCTTGTGGTACATATTTGATGCAATAAATACCGAGCTTAGGTCATTATTTGTTTGCTCAAACGTGCACCACCGGGTAAAATGACTATTTACATAATAAATAGCATTTCATTAACATATACATTGTCAACCTTGCTGAGCTGAAGATGGCTAAACAAAGTGCAGGATTAAGCAGAAATTCATAAAGCGTTCTTTTTGTCAATTCCGTCTTTAGGGGGGAAGCAATACTTATTCAGTTTTTTAAATACAATAAACAGAAACATAACACTTATGACTCCAGACATTTGAGTGAAGTTTTCCCCTGCTAAGATTTCATGGGCTATCCCCCCAAAATGATATAGTTGGTCTAGGGGCTGGATTTGACAAGGTCAGCAAAGCACCTCCAATTTTCACCTAATTACCCCTCCCAGAAACATGGATGGAATTTAAGAATTCATTGTTTTCCTCGTGACTTTTTTCATGCATGATCTCTGAGTGTAGCATGCCCTCATGCAAACCACATCTCTGTGCAGATGGGAGGCCGTGCAATTACCATAACCTCTGGTGGCATACCTGTTAGAGAGGTCCTTTAGTCTATTTCCCAACAGAAACCCCGTTTACAAAAATAGTCACATATAATAAACAACATATGGACTAAAAAAAAGATGAATCCACTAACAGATTTTGTAAAAATGTGACAAATGTGGCAGTCGAAATGCAAAGAGTGGATACAATTACTACACTAAAGTGTTTCATGTTAAACAACCCCCGAATTATAGGTTTGCACCCCTTTGAACTGGTCCCTACAGTCTGAGTAGCCATTTTGTCTCTTGTCTTCAGCAGTGTCAGCTGGTAGTGAGAACAGTAATCTCCTGTCAAGGTCATCTCCCCTTTTCACAGAGTCACAGTTTTCCGACAAGGGGTCACTGTCTGATTGTAGGCACTGACCTTAAGTAGATTTGTGTAAAAACAGTCAGTTTGGCATTGACCTCCTAAAGGAGTCCTGTTGACCAGAATACATCACCTTCACAGGCTGTAAACAATTTGTCACCCAGTGATTTTGATTTATTTTTGTTTATTTCCCTTTGGCTTTCTCATCTTTGCCTTCTTGCTCGTGTTTTTCCACGATTGGCTTTGTTACCCGATCGTAGGAGGGTGGACAAGCTGCTGTGGACATGGTCAGATCAGTTTTTTCTGTAACTGAGTTTTCATGTATTCTGTCAATTACCATGTCTTCTTTTATAAGAAGATTAGCCCCACCTTTGATTTTATTTTTGTTATATGTAAATGAGGCTTGCTTTACAGTTCGCTTTAAAAGGTGGCGCCTGTACGCACGCTGAATAATAACAGCAGACACCTCCTCTTGTTTTCGTTTTAAAGTCGTAGTTATTGGCTGATAGGAGACCTTTGATGGGTTGGAAGCCATGAATCGCTCTTCCATCTGTATTCGGAGAGCATCCATCTCTCCACTCTCCCCCAGAACCCGCTTCGTAAAAGCAAATAAGATGTCAAGACAGTGGATCCGGTCCCCACTGACCATGGGCAGATCCATGGCAATGAGCTGGATTTTGTTCGGTTGTGGCAAATTGAGGGGAGGTTCAAGAGCAGCTGCAAACTGAGAGAGTTTTTCAAATTCCATGAACTGGGTGGCATTGGGATCAAACTTCTCCCAAACCTCGTAGAACATCTCAAAGTCATCCTCGCTCAGGGGCTCTGCACTTTCTTCAGTAGCAACACTGAAGTTCTCCAGGATGACAGCAATGTACATGTTCACCACGACCAGAAATGATATGATGATGTAACTGACAAAAAAGAAGATCCCCACAGATGGGTTCCCACAGTCTCCCTTAACTGAGCTGCCAGGGTTAACTTTATTAGGGTCACAATCGGGTGGTTTACTGTTGAGAATAGGTGCTAGCAATCCATCCCAGCCACCAGAGGTGGTAATCTGGAACAGGCAGATCATGCTGTTGCCAAAGGTCTCAAAGTTGAACATGTCATCAATTCCAACCTCCCTCTTAACATAGGCGAAGTTGGACATTCCAAAGATGGCGTAGATGAACATGACCAGGAAGAGCAGGAGGCCAATGTTAAACAACGCAGGAAGGGACATCATCAAAGCAAAGAGCAGCGTGCGGATCCCCTTGGCCCCTTTGATCAGACGCAGGATTCGGCCAATCCTGGCAAGACGGATCACTCGGAACAGGGTAGGGGACACAAAATATTTCTCTATCAGCTCAGCCAGAAACATACCTATGGATAAAAGATCAGAGTATCAACCAGTGAAGAAGTTATCCATTAAAATAATATTTAAATTTCTGTTAAGGCTCCCAGGTAAAGTTCAGAGTACTGAAATTCAGTTACTTAATCTTCAATGTTACATACAGACAATACATACATATATTATAGATAAACCTTAATTTCGGCATTCAGCATTAAATTCAACTCAGTATTTGCTGTGGACTAAATTCTGTCCTACCCCCCACACACCCACCCTACCACCAAATTCATACGTTACAGCCCTAACCCCCCAAGGTGGTGGTATTTGAAGATAGGGCCTTTGGGAGATAATTAAGTTTAGATGACGTCATAAGGTTGGAACCCTCATGATAGGATTAGTGCCTTTATGAGAAAAGACAATAGAGAGCTTGCTCTCTCTTTCTCCCTGCCACCTGAGGACACAGTGAGAAGACAGCCATCTACCAGCCTGGAAGAGAGCTCTCACCAGAAACCCATCATGTTGGCACCTTGACTTGGACTTCTGGCTTCCAGAACTCTGAGAAAATAAGTTTCTCTTGTTTAAGCCACCCAGTCTGTGGTAATTATTATGGCAGTCCAAGGTGACTATGACAATATTCAGTTCAATAAGGATTTTATAGTACCTTTTGTCTTTGAGGGATATCTATAGACCAGTTTTAGCTTATACAAAATCCCAAGACTGAATCCAAAAAAACAAATTAAAAATTCTCAAGTCCATCTTAAGAGCAGTAGCCAACAGTATACGTACACGTTTATAAGAATCCAATGATTTTTTTCTGAAAATGCCAAATCATATATACCCTCTATTCAGTCCTCCCCCATCTAAAAGTATCTGCAGTTTTTAATGCTGTTTTCATCTCTCCATGAACTTGATGTTTCCCTAAGTTTCTACTATAATATTCATATATATATATATATATATATATATATATATATATATATATATATATATATATATATATATATATGATCTGGCACATTTCTAAAACGGTTTAAGCTGATGCTCTTTCTGGTTTCCTGTGTCTGACACTGGTCTCTCAGCTCTCTTCCTTAAAGCTTCTTTCTCCATTTGCCTTTTAAATAATGAAATAGTGATTGAGCTGAAGAGGAGCTCAAGAAATTAAGTACCTTTTTTTTTTTTTTTTAAGAGTGGCACTCCCCAACGCTTTCAAGGAAAGGTTTTTTTTTCTTTTTTTTAATGTGTTTTTTTTTTTTTTTAATTTTTGTTTTTTTTATTTATTTACTTATTTATTTATGGCTGTGTTGGGTCTTCGTTTCTGTGCGAGGGATTTCTCTAGTTGTGGCAAGCGGGGGCCACTCTTCATCGCGGTGCGCGGGCCTCTCACTGTCGCGGCCTCTCCCGTTGCGGAGCACAGGCTCCAGACGCGCAGGCTCAGTAATTGTGGCTCACGGGGCCAGCTGCTCTGCGGCATGTGGGATCCTCCCAGACCAGGGCTCGAACCCGTGTTCCCTGCACTGGCAGGCAGACTCTCAACCACTGCGCCACTAGGGAAACCCAAGAAATTAAGTACCTTTGAGTTACACTACCTCATTCTGTAAAGAGTAAGTAAGCGTGTGTGTGTGTGTGTGTGTGTGTGTGTGTGTGTGTGTATGTATATGAGTGAGAGAGAGGGAAAGAGAGAAAGAGAGGTAAATACAACTAAGTACCCTATCCACAACTAATTACACCACAGATTACTGTGGGAATCAAAGGCTACATACAACATATGAGTTGGATAGAAGATCAACTTCTTCAGAGCGGGGAATGGCATAAAAATCTGCCCAACGGAGGCGCCCCCTATTGGATCGTAAAATATTGACCCAATCATATTATTATCTGGTTTAGGAAAGAATGAATACTTCAGGCCCACAGGCAGACTTCTTCACTTTACTGGAGCTAGAGTTGTATCTTGAATGAGATGAGCTATTGGTCACGTGACCTGTTTAACATTCCAGGCTTTGAAGTGTATGACTGATGAAATGATGTTCCATACCACATCACTTCTTTTGTGCATCATTACTATAAATTTCAAGGTAATCTACAAAATATCCCATACCCTGCATTAAAGAACTTACCATCTGCAATTGCTGACATTTTGTTCTTAGCTTTATTCTCTTTTCACTCTATGTTCTTCCTTATTTGCCACCAGCTTCCACTCCTGTATACATGCTAATGACTCTGTGTCTATGTCTCTGATGCACTGTCTCTCCTGAGTACCAGACTAAATTTCTAGTCCTCTCTTCAACAGAGCTATTTATATATTGTATAGACTATTCAATCTCAACAAGTCAAAAACATTTCAATCTTAGTTAACAGCACATTTCTGGTTCAAATGAATGAGACTTTGCTATATTGACAAATAATATACCTAGTCTAAAATGGACAGAATAGGATACAATACTCTATGCATAGTAGGAGCCTCATTTTGTAAGAAAGAGAAACACAGCAGTATGAAATACATCAAAATTTTCACAGTGGTTTTCTCTGAGTGGTCAGATGACCTCTAATTGAAACTTGATTAGTCTAACTTTTACTTTTATTGAGCTGAACTTAAGAGACCTGAAATAATTCTTACCTACAATGGAGAGAATGACAACCACAAAATCAAAAATATTCCAGCCTATGGTAAAATAATAATGGCGGAGGGAGACGAGCTTCAGCACACATTCTCCAGTGAACAGCACAATGAACACCAGGTTGATACGTGACAAAATGTTAGTCACATATTCACTCTGATCGTCAGTTTCCACCATCATTGTGACCATGTTGAGACAGATGAGAATCATGATGCTTATGTCAAAAACTTGTCTGGTTACGAAGTCAAAGACCATTCCTTGAAATTTGTTCTGTAGAGAATCAGAAATGATTTTAGCAACAGAGGAGTTTTCCTGTACACATTAGTTTCTACATAAGTACTTTCTGCACTAACTGACTGTCCAGTATTATACCTAGGAACCACCGGCCCTGAATTTTGTAAAAGATGGTTTATAGCACATTGTTTTTTAATTTAGTTACCTAAATTGCTATTTACCAAAATGTATTCCACAGAATAACAATCCCTTGTCAAAAGGGGATTTCTGATAAGAAACACTGCATACTATACACTTCTCTGAGAGGTACAAAATGCGTATTGATGTATTAAAATTATGAGACGTTAAGAAACCTGCTTAATTTTGTTATACCAGAATTTCCCATGATCAGTTGGACCATGAAGCAGTTTCAAAATATAGTATCTATTAACATTCCACTTGCCTTATTCTCAAAGAACTGTTAGAGGGAACTTGTCATTTTCATGACACACCTATAACATTATGCATTTAAAGTCCACGTGTGGCAATACTGATGCTCTTCCACCAACCAGTCTTTGCTGACATTGTCACACACAGAATGCTGAGTCTACACAGGGATAATCAGGCCAGAATGACATTCCTTATGGTTTGATGTCACAAATTCATGTCTCTTGTCACTGATCCATAGATCTACTCCCTGGTTCTGCCACTGTCATTCACTACAGGCTATTGTCTGGCCCATTTTCCTAGGTCACTGAGGAACTTCGAGGACATCGTCTATCTTACATTTTTCCTACACATAGTTGACTCATTTTTACTTCCAGTGTTAAGGCTTAACAGAGGACAGTATATGCTTTTCATCATTCTCAAGAAGGCAAGTTTTGGCTAGCACAATATGAATATGAATGTTCACTAGCATTTTATTCCCTAAAGCACCCCAGGAGTTGTTTTAACCTCACAGATCATCATCATAAAAATCAGTACAATGTGGGATAAGGCTCCTCCATTTCACGGCAGTTGTTTCATTGGTTCATCATGGAAACATGACATTTGGTTATTTATCATCATGAATTGTACTTATTGACTCTGACTTCTGTAGACATTAGTAATTTCTAACTTTATAGCCTTATATATGAATATTAGATACTAGAAGTCTTTCCTTCTCCAAAACACCTGGTACCTCTAATGAAAAATAAAATGGAAGTAAGGTGTTATTTCACTCAACAATTCATCAACTTGTTAATCTATCAGAAAACTGCATGTTTTTTAACCCCATCCAAGATTACTCTTCTCTCTAACATTACTTGGCAATTATTCTTGAGTTATATGATCAAATTCCTTGTACATATCACACTGCCTATGTGTCCTTTGCCATTTTGTTTGGATTCTAGTTGTGTAATTCTAAATGCCTTGAAGATAAGGGTGCATTTTCTGTTTCTTCTTTTTCCTTTTGGTCTCTCCCTTTAAAAAATCATTTTTACCATTACCATAAAAGGTATGAATTAATGATGCTCTAAAAGTGGGAGAAATCTTTGCTGCTGGAAATGTTAGCTTCTATCTCTTCTGTGAGAAAACCCATGAAAGTTTTTGTTTTTGTATTTTTTTCCCCCATATCATTTGGTATTTCTTACCCCTGGTCGAGGTATAGGCTTTTGAGGCTTTTTTGATCCTAATTTTTTCATTGCATTATAGTATTTCTTCTGTTCTTCTGTCATAAAGATGTCTTGACCTCCAAAGTATAGAAAAGAAAAATCAAAACTGGTTAAAACTGTGTCCCTCTGTACATAGTTTTTTAATGTTAAACTTAAAATAGGAAAGGGGCAATTAAAAAAGGAAATGCAAAATTCAACCAATTAGCATAATTATGCCTGGGATTTTAAATTTGAAAAATTAAAACTAGTTTTTAGATACTATAGTCTTATTTATTTCTCACAATCATACAAAATTGACTTTATTATTTTCACTATTATTTTATGGAGGAAAAATTCCCAGAATCTGAGAGGTTAAGTATTTCACCCAAGACCGTAAACTCAGGAAGTAGTACAATTTGGTTCACTGAGACACTAAATACGTGGTTCCGTTCACTACACACACTGCCTTTCAGAAGTTAAAGACAATGATTTTCTTATTCATATGTAGCAAAGAGTTAGAGTAGGTATATTGCATGATGGTTTAGAGTTACTCATAAAAAGCCACTTTCACTCTGCCAAGAATTGGAGCAAAAGGATAGAAAGGAAACTGGCCAAATCGGTAGATGACTTAGGGGAAAAGTCAGAGGTCATATGTATGGCAGGTATGTGATATGATAGGCCAGTAGGTACAGAGGATTAGAGCTCAGGCTAATAAGTGAAACGAAATAGCTTGATAATGATAACAGAGTAATATCAGTAATAATAAAGGGGGCTAAGGGACAGAAATGTTCCATAAGTGAAAGAGTCTCATACAATGAAAGCACTCATATAATAAGAAAACAGACTGAGCAAGTGAGGTGAAGGATCAGTACACAAAGGAAGAAAAATAAATGGCAAAAAAAAGGCCTCGAAAACATATTCAAACCTACTAGTCATAAAAGACATGAAAATTAAAATTAAATACAATTTTTACTTTTCAAATATCAAGTACCAAAAAACAGAGAGAATGTCTGATGCCAGTGAAACAGCAGTGACCTGAGCACATCCATACGCTATTATTGGGAGTATGAGTGGGCATGTTACCTGGGGAAAGCAAAACACTTTACTCTGGGAATTTATCTTAAAGAAATCATTAAAGGCTCAAATTTTTTTGGCACAAAGACTTTTGACCAGGCACTATTTAAATTATTAAAGATTAGAAACAACCTAAATCATTAATCTATTGGAAAATGGTTAAGAAAATTATGATAATATATATATGAAGACTTAACAAAATGGGGAAATACTTATGTTAAGTCAAAAAAATTTTATAATTATAGATCAAATAATTTCAGTAACAAGGATATGTGTAGAAAAAGTCTGAACAGAAAAACATAAAATGTGAATAGTGGTTACTCCTGAGTAATGATATTTCTTCACTTTCTGTGTTTTTGATAACATGCATATGTAACTGGGATGATAAAATGGGCTTCATAAGTGATAATAATTAATAAAGAACTGTTCAATTCAAGGCTGGAACTGATAGTTTGTAATTAACATCAGGGAGAATGAAGTGGGAATACATAAAATGAGCCAAAAAAGAATTTAAAAATGTGAAAAGAAACACTAGAAGAAGCTTACCTCTCATGCCTAATTTACTGCAAAGATTTTAAACGTTTTTGCTGGAAAATATATTTCAAGGAGGGAAGTTGTAAAGATAAAACAACAGGTTGACTCTGGGAAACAGGTATATGCCTGGGTTCTCTTCTAGTTCTTTTTTTAATTATTTTTCAAAAGAGAAAATGTGGTACCTGAGTATTTTTTCTTTAAAGAGGAGAGAGATTTTGTGAACCTATGCACAGGAGAATGGAATACAGTCATTCTTGGCTTTTTATACCATGAAAGATATGGGCAGTGAATGGCAGAGGGGGAGGATGCAAAAATAGATTTTAATATATAATCCCATTTGGTTTCTGAGTTAAAGTACTCATTTGGTGTTGAAAATCCTTCAAATAATTTATTATCTCAGTGGGAGAGAAAATATTAGAAATACTTATCTTCTTCTTTTGCTGGTTGAAATTATCTATGATGACACCAATAAACAGGTTCAAGGTGAAGAAGGACCCAAAGATGATGAAAATAACAAAGTAAAGATACATGTATAGACTTTCCTCATACTTAGGCTGGAGTTCCACCTACAAAAGGAGAATATTTTGTAAGATATTACAATACATTTGATGCTGGTAGTCACTGGTGTTTTTCATGAGAATAGGAAAGAAAATTTCTAGTAACACTTAAGCAGTACTTTTCTTTATTTCCTCTAAATCAGCTACCTCTAAAAAAAAAAATCTCTGAAATTAGCCTTTAGGATAATTTTTTATGTGAAAAACAGAGTGTTCTCATGTGAAAAATACAGTATGATGATTTTGAAATGTATTTTTTTCTAACTATAAATACAACTAATATCTTGCCATTTGGACAGTAGTGTACTAAATTTGGGGATTTTTTAAGGTATTGTATTTTAATAATTTTAAAATTAATAGTGAAAAAATTTTACATCAGTAAATATGCATAGACTATGTTTAGAAATAATCATTCCTGATGCATGAATTTATTTAGCAAACAAGAATTGAGTTACTTATTTCGATGTTTGGCATCCTGCCTATAACATTGTAACATTCATTGAATTTTTCAGATTGAGTAGACATAACTGGACATGCCATCTGCTAAATCCTCAACTGATAATTTAATCTCTAGATTGTACTCATAATAAATAAGCATTTGAGCTTTTACTTAGCACTTAGTAAAGAGGTAAAGGAGTCACTATAGATAGTGCCCTAATAGATTCATGTCCTCCTAAAGATAACAGAGTTAAAAACCAACCAAACACACAAAACAAAAATAATAAGTAACAAAGTGAAATAACTCATCTCTGGAGGATATCAGGAAAGTACTCAACATAAAACTAAAGCCACTTATGGGAAATGCACATCAAGAAAGATAAAAGTGTGCTTATCAGATCAGTTTAAAGATTACAGGGGCAAAGTTCATTCTTCATGATTATAGAAGATGGGACTTCAGAATGGAAAGATAAAGAGAAAATACTAAATTTTACAAATTTTGAAGAGCAGAGTTGGAATGAGCATGGATTTCAATTCTCTTCTTGAAGCCTGAAAAAGACTATTATAGGAGAAATCAAAAAAGTAGGTCTTAGGTGATAGAAACTTAAAGGAAACTGTTGATCACAGAAATGATAACAGTATCTGTAAAGGTTCCAGTAAATTTATGGATGCTATAATCATATAAAAGAATGGATTTTAAAGTGACTATTACAGAAATCTAAGGCTACCTAGGCAACATCCCTAACTTGTCTAATATGGAGGGTAAACTACTGATAGTAACCATGTATTTCTTCATATTTGCTCCAGCATGCCAAACTTATTATTGATTATATAATTGGTAGATAAAAAGGAAACAAAATAGAAAAATAGTTAATAGACGGATATTTGTTAGTTATGAAATATACTCATGTGTTACTTTAGCATGACTTCCATTTTGATATATCTTACTAAGATCTTTCTGATAAATACTACTATACTTGAGTATTAACTTGAGTCATACTTTTCCCTTTTTAAAAATTCATTGTAGAATCATTCCATTTAGCTGCTATGCTCTGTTAATTTTAGTGCCTAATCAATATTGTGAAAAGACTTAGGATGTAAAGAATACTTACATTTCTGGAATCAACTGCTGCATACATTATATTCATCCATCCCTTAAATGTGGCCTATTAAAAAGGACATGCATGTTTTACTTTGGAGTAAAAATAATTCAGACCTGATGTTTAATAAATATTCTTCCTGATATATTTCTTTAAAAGGAACATTTTTAAAAGACATCTCAAAACAAATTTTACATGGATTTTGGACCAACAATATCTCAGTAAGTCTCTTCATTTCTAGACCATATAATAAACAGAATGGTCATTTGATATATCTTCCTGCTTGATAACCAACTCACAAATACTTCTCAGTTCTTTAGAGTTAATGGAATCATGCAATATAAAGTCCTATCAAGATTTGGTGGAATACTTTTAGAAAGCTTTACAAATGCCAACACATTTGTCAATGTTTGTAGCAGCAAAACAACTACAACTTAGACCTGACGATCATCCACTAAACTCTATCTACAAGGTGATCAAAGCGACTGAAATTTTATGATTTCTCTTGATTGTAACTCTCTAAGGATCATACAGGTATACAAAAAGTCAGTTGCAACTAACATTTTAAGAATTTTAAAGCATAACATCTAGAAATAATGCTATATTCCACTTTCTTCTCTGTAATTTTTTAAAAATAATACTCCTTGTTTTTTTTTTTTCTGATCATTTGTTTTGTTTTGTTTTTTGGGGGTTTTTTTGGCCATGCCTTGTGGCATGTGGGATCTTAGTTCCCCAACCAGGGACTGAACCCTTGCCACCTGCGTTGGAAGCGTGGAGTCTTAACCACTGGACCGCCAGGGAGTCCCTCTTCTCTGTAATTTTTGATGAGAGTGAGTTAATTTGGGTAAGAAAAGTGAAAAAGAGTACACTTGGTATTCCAAGTGTCATAACTTACAGTAATTTGTTACTTGCCCTAGGACATGAATTTTGAGCCCTATGGGCCTGAGAGGATTATTCCTTAGTGAGCAAGTCTAGCAAAAAGCTTTCAGCATCTGTATCTCAACACATCTTTGTTTTTATAACACTAACACTTGTGAAGTGGTAGATGTCATGGGAAGAAAGCCAAGTAAGGGTGCTTGTGATGGCAGTGAAGAGAAAGTAAAGATTCTTAGCTAGAAAATAGAACTTATTTGTCTATCAAAGAGGGAAATGTTGAATGTGTCAATGGCTGAGGTCAATGATAGAACAAGTTCCTCACACACTAGGTACAGGAACAGAAAAAAGTGATTCAAGGAACCATTTCAATGAATTGCTAATCAACAGAGAGATGATTCTGTATAAAGCCAAGTATAAATCAGTACTTCAGTAGCAGAGTTTATTTAATGGCTTCATACAGGATCTTTACCCCTTGTTTAGCATTTTAAGGGATTGCTTGAAATTTTCCATTTTTCTTTCTCAATTTTATGGAGGAAGTGATATAAATTAGTGATATTTATAAGTGTGGTTATTAGTTAAGCGTTAGGATAAGGGCCCAAGGAAATATCATCATGTGTCTACTATAATATTTAAAGAAATCATACTTGCCAGATTATAAAAATCTCTATTTTAATTGCATAAGCATTCAGAGTAAGCCAGAAACATCTACAAGAGAAATAAGAATTTCTAACAAGAAGGTGGAAAGAACTTGTAAAAGAATCACAGTACTGACACCTCTGAAAGAGATGCAGAAGGATTTTGACCAGTCCAGGTTTGTTTGCTTGCTTAATCTCCTGGCTGAACAATTGAAAACACAACCCTGGTGAAACAAAATAGATTTCTTCCCTAAAGATTCTGCAGAACCACAGGAAAGAACTTATGCAGTTTTTTTTTTTTTAAGATGAGTTTTCAGTGGCCAAAATAGAACAGTATTTTTACAATGTTTTTCAAACGATCTAGACTCTGTTTTTACCCACTGCTCTCTTGTGATGCAGCTGCAGTCAGAAGCAGCATCAAATGAAAATGTTTAAGAGGCCACCATCTTTTACATTTTTATAAATTGTGAACTATTTTTCAGTCTTAAAGACCCAGTAGTGAAAACATCAATATTTAGAGAAAAAAAAAAAGACTTAAGTAATTGTACTGAAGGCCATTTGGGGTGAGACAACAGCTGCTTGTGTTCGATTTCTGTGTCTGAGTGTTACCTGGCATTATTTCATTTCGCTCTGAGGATCTAAACCTAAAACCTAAATATCATTCCCCAATCTTCAATCCAAATGATACAACTCAGTAGCAGTTAATTTAATTCCCACCAATTTGTTACAATCCAATCAGGTGTGTTAAGGGTGTATGTTTGGGGGGAGGGGGTGATCTATCAGTGAAACAAGCTTTCCAATTGCAATAGGAAAAATAATAGCAAATTTATTGATTTATTAATCAACTTGTTCACATGGGAAGAGAGAGTAATATGAGAAGAAAGAAAAGACCTTTGGAATGAACTAAAATACCTGGCCACTATCAACTATGTCTGCACTGTTTAAATATACTGACATTTCCACCCATCTGGGCTCATGAACTTGTACTAATAAATCAAAATTAGAAAAAAGGAAATATGTTATAAACTTTCTTCTTAGTAACTAAATAATAGCTGTATGTCATTACTTTGTTATTATTCCAAACAATAAACACATTTCAGAGAAAAGAGTGTTCACTTACAACTTGAAGCAAAGAGAGATACCCAAATCCTACATTATCAAAGTTTACTTTCACATTTTTCCATCGGGCAGTCTCATTTCTTTCTATTAGTATTAGGCAATCAGAATGATTATTCACTTCGCTGATGTCAAACATGTCACCAGTTGTGGTGTTAACACAGTGGTAGAATTTGCCAGCAAACAAATTTACGCCCATGATGCTGAAAATTAGCCAGAATATAAGACAAACCAGAAGCACATTCATGATGGATGGAATTGCTCCTAAAAGGGCATTCACAACCACCTAATACACAAATGGAAAAAAAGAAAAGTCAGAATTCTTGTTGGTTAAAAGAAAAGACATTCCCTTAGTAATCTTTAGTCATTCTTTTTTTTTTTTTTTAAACTATCAAGATTATTCTAAGATATTTAAAAGCAAAGTAAAAATGTCTTAAAATGAAATGCATTCTTTCATAAGCAATACATTTAGGGAAATGAATTTAGATAATATATCAAAGATAAAAAAGTTTTTAAAAAGAGAGGAGAAAGTACTGAAAGTTTAAAGGGAAAACAAAATCAGAGGAATTTGCTGTCAGATGAAGTCAGAAAATTTTTTATTAGAAAAAGTAAGAATTCCTAACAGAAAATTAACTCATTAAAAAAGGCAATATATTAAAGAATGAAACTAAAATGTTGGGACAAGAGTTGATTTGACTGATATATTTTAGTAAACTAAAAATTCAGATGTATAAATATAAAAAATTATTAAATACCTAATATAATTTTGTCCTTAATTATTCATGCATTGCTATGACTAATAATAATTTTTGCATAAGAAGCAAGACAATTTAGCATTATGTATTTCATTAGATCATCACATCGTTTATTTCAAGCTCCAGTCATATCAGTTGTTTCATTTACTGAGTTTAATTTGATAAACTTATTTTAAATGAAACATAGCAGAAATCAGTTTCTTAGGAAAATAAGAAAAGGAGGGATGCCATTTTGGGGATGATAGCTCCTAAATCTGATGTGATTATATCAAGTTCTGTGCTAAATAATTATCTACTTTTTTTTTTTAATGGAAGCATTTTTGCCCCTCTTATCTTTACTCCTGGACCACAAATTAAAACTCTGAGTTTTTATATTTAGCAACACTGGAGGGAGAACTGTCCTTGCTTCCTTCTCTACAGTTCCCATTGGAGATGCACATGAGTAGCTAAGAGAGAGATAAAGACAGGCCCTAAAATGTTCCTAAGTGGCAGATGATGCCTCAGACTTGAACATTCATAGCTAAGTTGAATTCTACCTGTGTACCTCTATGATTCTTGTCAATCTGAAAGTGGGCCAAAGGAAATAATAAAACCATTAATGACAAAGAGGGGAATGAGAATGAAAAAATGAAGTCAGTTGAATTATCTAGGCAGATCCAGATGATGTGAGCTATGCAGCCTACCAAGCTGACACATGGCACCTCACCTTTATCTCATGTGGCTGTCTGCATTAATACAACTGAATGAATAAGTCTTTATTTTATACTTCATTTTAAATGTGTGGATACACTTAGATTTCTTTGGATTCAAGATATGAAAGCTGAAATCAAGTTATTATTTATTTCCCTCCTTTTCCAAACATTTTGCCTACCATCCAGATTAAAAAGCTGTTTTTACTGTGTATACACAAAGCACATGTTAAAATGCGTTTATTTGTTTGTTTTTTTACCTACAACACTCAATTTAGCCCATGAGCAGAACGCTGGCTACCTACGGCTATTTCTTGAATTCTTTTCACATCAATCTGTAGGTCTCACACTTTTTTCTTCAAAGCCTTTCTCACCTCTATCACTTCTCCATTTTCATGATCGCCACCCTAGTTCTGACATCTGTTAGTACATACTTGTACCATTTTCAGAGTCTTCCAATTTCCTCCTTCCTTTAATTCGTATAAGACGAATTAATCTCCAACTCTCATTTAAAATTATTCAATGGATTCCCACTGATTATCAAACATTTTCCTTACCTTGATGTTCAAACCACTCCTCAATCTACATTTCTAGTTTTAACTTCCCTAGCCACCTAGCCTTCATGCCAATCCAACTAATGTAATTACCATGTGCTAATAACATTACCAGAGAATTGAGATGCCCTTTCCTTTGAAATTCCTTGTCCAATATCTCCCCTTCTGAAACACTCTCTCTTCTCACAAGCTGTAGTTCAAGCAGCACTTCTGTCATGGAGCCCCACTTCACCTCTCAGTTTAGCTTCCAAAATAGAGATGAGTGTTTCCTCTTTTGAATTCAAAAATCAGAATTCCAGCACTGGACAGGACTATAGAGGTACTTTACTACTGCATTCCCATTTGGCAAATGAGAAAAATGAGCTAAGCTAGGTTAAGTTCAGAACGTAGACTAGAAATGGCATCTCGTGTTCCTTCTACTCGACCTCACTAATTTTCCTTAGAGTCACTCGTACTTATCCGGTACCCAGATTGCTCTGTATTAGAGTTAATGAATGGCATTCCCGTAATCTTGACAGATGGTAGCCTTTTTTTTTTTTTTTAATTTAAGACGAAAAAATATATTTGTGAATTCTCCAAGCCTTTGAGTGCCTTGAATACAGGAATATAGCAGGTGCTTTGAATACAGGACTACAAAAATGGTGATTGAATGAATGAATGAAGTAAAGGTTAGCTTAGCATTTATTGATCAAAACATAATTTTTAAATGCTATTTCTGGATATGGGATGAGAATAAAGAGCTGAACACAAAATAATTTGGGGTTAGCTAATAAGTCTGAGGGGTTTCTTTTGAAACTGGGGATTGGATTTGCACTAAAATTAACTCTATGTAATTCATGATATAAGCAGCAGTGCCTTTCAAGATACATTTACAATGTTGGCATACATTTGGCCCAGAGAAAACGTTTATTTTTATGAAGGTAAAAGGATTTACTATACAAAGGTCCATTCATATTTAAAATCTCATTAAATTAGGCAATAAAGGATGAGAGAAACGATTGTCTTTTCCCATGAGCCCCAAGCCCTTCCTTGGTTCAGCACAGAGGGAGGGGTATTAACTCCTTTCTGGCTCTAGGGAACTGCAGTAATTGGTTCCCAGGTGGTGAAGGCACTAGACAGAACTGGACTAAACAAGTTGGAAAGAACAAATTGAGGTTTCAGGCTGCATAAAAGGAAGTTCTAAGAAAGGAACTATCTTAATGAATTAATACTAGAGGTTGCTTCTCAAAAATGTTTTGCAAAACGTCATCAAAATAGAATTTCTGTATTCTAGCACACAACTCACTCTTACAGAAACTCTTTCTGTCTCTGGTTCATTATCTGCTTCTTAAGTAAATCAACATGAAATGAGGGATTGACAATTAAATATGCAAATTAATGTTGGGAATTTTGATACATGCAGAAATGTCCTCTTGTCTGAATGAATTGTCTTTGAACTTCAAATCAATACTACTCATGGATTGCAATGTTTCTTTAATCAAAATACTGAAAAACTATGTGAATAAAAATCAAAAGTAGGCAAAGTAGAAATCACACATTTTAAAGTATGAAGAAGAGTAATAGAATCTTTTTAAAATCTAATGTCTGCATTTGTGTTGTGGGATTTAATTACGGTAATTATTTTTGAAAGATATGATACATTAATTATCCAAACAAAAATTCCAACTTTTTCTCTCCCTCAAAAATAAAAACTGTCCTCCTTGCACATGATTCCCAAACTTTAAGAATAAACAAAATGTAGATTCATTTTTATTTATGTTTTCACTATGATATCTTCTAAGATACTAAGAGGTTAGTTGGGAGTGACGTAGTCTACAAAGTAAGTTTATACATTAAATTCTATCTTAATACACATAATAAGATGTTTTATTTCTAGGTGGGTGTTCTAGTCTGTATAATTCAAATAAGTGGATCCTTTCATATTTACTTTTCTTTATTTAAAACACAAATCACACGTGCTCACTCAACTTTATCTTAATATATTTTTGCTTTGTTATATTTGAAAAATAACCCCTATAAACTTACACTTAATAAAACATGAGAATGATCACACAATCAATACCAGTTTTATGAAACCCGGAATACTGCACCCTAGCATCTGCTCACACATGCCAACAAGGCAAGGAAGCCACTGCTGGTATCTTGATGTCAATTTTCAGGCCCCGGACCAAAGTAGAAAATAGCAAGTGTTCTTTTAAATGCCTCAAACAGCATCATCATCTTGATAAGTTAAAAACTTCATGCAACCATTCTAAACCAGGGTCCCCCACCCTCACCAATCAGATAACCTCCCCATAAATTGATAACTCAGTATACACACATCTAAATCATATTGAGTGAAACTTAATAAAGATATCAGCAGTTGAGGTTCAAATCCACAGAGTGTAAATTCACAAAAGGTATTTTTCTCAAAAGAAAATTTAAGACAATTGAAAATAGGGGATTAGAATGTAAATACTGTATTTTCCTTACTGTGGTGTGATAGTACCCTTCCCAAGCCCTCCCTCATCCCACTAACACAAAGTCACAGTGAAAGGATGAAAGGAAGCAAAAGGGGTAATACAGTACCCATAATAAAGGGCTGAGGGGCGGAACCAGCGCTCCACCCCATCCAAGTTGGAGCAAGATTATCCTATATAAAATAGAAATATATAGTTTGTTATTAGTTAGAAATCTGATATGACAGAACATTTGGTGTTACTTTTTGTATATGATGCTCTCTGTCTGTTTACCTATCAATCAAGGCTTGAGTTCTTTTGAAAAAGAAGGTATTTAAGATTTCCTAGACAAGGAAATTAAAAATACAAAATTTATTTTACTTAAGTTATCCATGACATCAATTCACTCAGTTCAATTTTACAAGTTGAAAATTTGGACTGGAAATTTGAAATACAATAAATGTTTCAAAGCTGTCAGCCAGAAATGTGCATAAACCATGCAAAACATAAAGGGCAAAGTGATGATAATTTATTTCTTACTTTCTAACTTCTTATCAAGCACTGTACAACATGCTTTATTTGGTAATGTTGCACTAAAGCACATGCTTTGAAAAAGTGACAAAACAAAAATAAAATGAGCCTGATTTACGCTTTGACATAGCTATTGTGATTTTATGCTGCTAGGGAAAAGAATAAAATGAGAGTTTCTGAATATATTCAAAGCTAACTTCCCAAATATAATCATCATTATAATTTCCATCCTCATCATCATCCATGATTATATTGTTTACAAAGTCAAAAATTCCAAATACCAGAAACAAAGAAACAAAAATAGAATCAGTAATCAGGTTATTTTGTCTCTACAATGCCAAATACATGTTGAAATCACCAGCCGTTTTAGGGTTGTATATATGCTGTCATTAAGAGGCAAGGACCATATTCATAAATCTGACAATTTAAATGATTAGTTCATCTCCTATCAGCATCTATAAGGATTTTGATTTTAAAACTCCAAGTTTCAAAAATTAGTCTCTCCTTATAATATAAAAAGCATTATTGATCAAAATTATAGATAAGGTTATTTCTGTAAAAATTAAAGGCCCACAGGGTCAATATTGTTATGGAAATAAGGTGTTAAATATGAAAATATCTGGCCATTTGACTCATGGATTTAATAAACTTCCAAAAGGTCAAATTTGAAATAATTACAATAGCTTCAAATGTTTAGCATTGTTCAGATTTCAGAAAACTTTTCGAATGTATTACTTTGATTCAGCAGAATCAATCAAATGTTTTCCAAAAAAATCAAAAAATGTTTAAGTAGAATGTATAAAAATTATATTTTTCTCCAGAACTGAAACTACCAGTCTAAAACAAAAGTGACATTTTTATTGGAAAATAAACTTAATTTTCACATATCCTGAAGAGAATTTCCAATAACATTTTAGTAAACTGTGAGGATCTCTGTGAGAAATAAAATAAGACCATATTATATTGTGTTAAATTGTTTTCTAGTGAGGAAACATTTTTTATATATGTTAGGGAAATTGCAGAAGTCTTCAATTGAAGATTTCATAAGAAAGTCTTATGTTCTTAAAAGGTGACATTTATAACAAATTTTATTTTAGAAGAACACATAAGGCTATCAACAAACTAGAAAATGCAAATGTAAGTCTACAATACAGCTTGGTTTCTATAAACATAATGAAATCTTAGGCAGCAAAAGAGCAATGTTTTTTCTGTTGGAACCACACTTAGTTCAGCAGCTTTGTTTTTGTAAAAGGAAATTTGAATAAAACAAAGAAACTAAATTTTTATGTTATACATCTTATACATTAATACTTCATATTTTTAAAAAGGCATGGAAAGTAACAAGTCAATAATGGCAAATTTTTTAACCTGTTATGAATCATAGGGCATGCCTTAATATTTCCTTAAAAGGAGTAATATAAAATTTTCTGTGACTCATATAAATGATATTTAAGTTATGGTTAATTTTGAATCATCTATGGTAATGAGTCAAAATTATATTTTCTATTCATTATGTTATAAAAGTTTAAATTCATTTTCATGAAAAATTGTGGAGATTTATATATAGTCTTTAAGTTGATATTGCTATTTATATAAATTAAGAAGATTAATGCAGTTATAAATGGAAGCTATATTAACATAACTTTAAAAACATTTTAAATTCAGTTAATATTTAATATCTACCCTTTAATACATTCAAATAATGCAAACTTTGGCATTGTACAGACAAAATTTTGACAATTAAAAATTTTTTTCCTTTACACTTATATTTAGGCACATGTACGATTCATATTGTTTTCAATAAAACTCATTAAGTACAGTTTAGACTACCACAAATGAGAAGCACATGATGTAGAATTCACTTTAGTTGATTATTATCATCATCATTACACATAGTACTTTAATAGCGCATCTGTTTTTTTGTGTACAGGTCTGTAAGGAAACTCCCAAAATGGATTAGGAAATAAGGTCATTTTAATGAGCACGGCAGATAAATGATATTATATCATTTCAAGGGAGGCCTAAGTTCTCTTGCATATCACCTAGAAGTAAATATGCAACAGATAAAAGGAAAAAGTAGCAATTTGCAAGGATTTGCCATTCCTTTTGCATGCATGAGTTTTCCTTTTTTAAAATTTACTTTAAGAATTTTGGCTCTATACAATACTTCAGGTTCTTTCATTTTCCTTACCCTCATCCCTTCAAAACGTGATAAGGCTCTTAGAGGTCTCAGAGCTCTTAGTGTCCTGAGAGATTTGATGGCGCCAAGTTCTGAGTAACCCAAGGCATTTGCTGTTAAACTGACCAATGAAACCTGCACACACACAAAAGTAAATAAATAGAATCATTGTCATTCAATTTGCAGTTACTATGTAATACAATAATTACAATTTTAAAAAATTTTATTTTATTGAAGTATAGTTATTTACAACATTGTGGTAATTACAATTTTTGTTTATAATTACTCAGAAGATGAATGGCTACATATTTTCAGTAAACCTTTTAAAATTTTAAGGAAATATTTTTAGTTGGATGCAAAGAAAGTAGTTTTCATGATGTTAATTAAAAACTAGTTGAATAAAAAAATTAAATGTCATGTGATTTATTAATTACTCAGTTAGCTAGAAAACTTAAGTAAAAATTGATTTTAAAAAGGAAGAAGTCCAGGTATAGGAAAATGTCATTGATTATTCTTCCTTTATTTTATTAAGTTGCTGCTGAATTTAGGGCTTTGCCAATGGTTAGTAATAAAATATAAAAACTGCTATTGTACCAGAAAAAGCAAGAAATACCTATCCTGTGTTGGTATTTTCAACTAGTTATAATTGATACCCACAGAAATTAATGCGCTGTCATATTAATTTTGAGGTTGATTTTTTGAAGATGAATTTTTGTTGTCTTGCTAATACTTTGTGTTTTCACTTATCTAAAGTTTATTCCTATGTAAATAATGTAACTTAAAAGTAATTCCATCATGAAACTTACTCAAAATTTTTATACTAATCTAGAGTTTCTGCCATGGTACCTGGCCCAAAATCGCCAGTCAATAAATGTTTACCAAATAAAGAAATAAATAAACTAACTTCATTTGCATGAAATATGCAACTAAAACTAAGAAATAAAAATTTTAGATGTGTAATTCTCTAAATAAAGACCAAAACTCTGCATCCAGAGTTAGAATTTCTTTGGTTTGAGAATAGCTGGTATTGGATAGTTCCAAATACACTGGATACTATTTTTGCAAAATTTTCTATGTTTAAGTGTATTAAGTTGGCTTATGTTTAATACGCTTTTTAGTTTACTTGAGATGTGCTATAATTCCTTTTGTCCTTTTTTAGAGTGATACGCTGATCCTTATGAAATAATTAAAATAGAACCGTGAAAAATAAAAGTATTATTATTGCAAAACTATAAAATTCCCTTCAGAATTATTTTCCTAAAATATTTCGGAAATGGCTATTAAAAACCAACTCGTAATAATAAATAAAATCATCATTCTTCCACTAAAAAATTCAGACATGTAATAAGCATAATAGAGCAAAGCTCAGGAATTTTCAAAAGGATTAAATTATATTTAGATTTAAAGCCTAGTGTGAAAAATTATGAGCAGTTGAAATATGATATAACTTCTAATGCTTGAAATCTCAAATATTAGAAACTTTTTCTCTTTGTGACATGCTGAAGCAATTATTCTTTTGAGGTTTCTTTCTTTTTTTATTGAGGTATATTTGATTTACAATATTATATTAGTTTTAGCTGTACAACATAGTAGTTCAAAATTTTTATAGATTATACTCCATTTAAAGTTATTATAAATATTGGCTATATTCCCTGTGTTGTATAATACATCCCTGTAGCTTATTTATTTCATACATAGTAGTTGGTACCTTTTAGTCCCCTACCCCTATTGTGTCCCTCCCCCATTCCCTCTCCCCACTGATAACTACTAGTGTGTTCTCTATATCTGTGAGTCTGTTTCTGTTTTGTTATATTGACTAGTTTGCTTTACTCTTAGATTCCACATATAAGTGATAACATACAGTATTTGTCTTTTCCTGTCTGACTTATTTCAGGTTCATCTGTGTTGTTGCATATGGGAAAATTTCATTCTTTTCTATGGCTGAGTAGCATTCTATTGTGTATATATGTATATATATATATATACACATATATATCACATCTTCTTTACCCATTCATCTGTTGATGGACACTTAGGTTGCTTCCATATCTTGGCTTCCATATCTTTATATTATTATAAATAATACTGCTGTGAACATTGGGGTGCATGTACCTTTTCAAATTAGTGTTTTCATTTTCTCCAGATATATACCCAGGAGCGGAATTGCTGGATCATATGATAGTTCTATTTTTAGCTTTTATAGAAACCTCCATACTGTTTTCCATAGTGGCTGCACCAATTTATATTCCCACCAACAGGGTACAATGGTTCCCTTTTCTCTACATCCTCGCCAATATTTGTTATTTGTGGTCTTTTTGAAGATAGCCATTCTGAAAGGTGTGAGGTGATACTTCATTGTGGTTTTGATTTGCATTTCCCTGATGATTAGCAATGTTGAACATCTTTTCATGTGCCTATTGGCCATCTGCATTTTCTCCTTGGAAAAATTTCTATTCAGTTCTGCCCATTTTTAATTTAGTTGCTTGTTTGTTTGATGCTGAGTTGTATGAGCTGTTTGTATATGTTGGATATGAACCCCTTATCACTCTTTTGAGGCTTTTTTCAATTCACTCATTTCATAGTAACACTGTTAAGCTTTTCAAATATCTCTGGGTTTGCCTTTTTTCAGAATTAAAGAGATATAATATATATGCATGACCCTTAGTTCTAGAAATACTTTCCATAAGAAATCTGCATAGTTCTGCTGGATTATCATTTTTGGGTAATAAAACTGTTGCCTATGAAGTTTGTAATATTTCGAACACACTTTTCTAAAACTGAAATTATGCCAAACTTATAACATATAACATGATGTTTACCTTTAACAAATCTCAAAGGCAGCCACTTGTTTTGGGTAGAAGAAGTATTAATCATTAGGTTTACAAACTCTGTGAAGGGCTGTTGGTACATTACGGGCTTGCTGCAAATCTATAGTTACACTGGGGAAACTCCCCATCACAGGATGAAGTAGAGTTTTTCACTACACCCCGTATATCTTACTTCCTATAATGGAGTTATAATCTATATAATCTACTCTTTAAACATATCCTTTAAAAACTTTGAGAAGATCAAAAAGAATTTTTAAAAATTGACATTAGCTTCCACCATCATCACTGTTTATTGAATGTCTTTAACTCTGTATGCACTAATATCATCATTTTACAGAGTCAAAAGCCAAGTTACTCAGTGGCACACAACCAATCAGTGGTGGGGCTGGGATTCAAACTCGATTCTGTCTGATTCACAATGGTAAGTAATTTAAACAACATACCCTATTTCACCACTCTCCCTACAAAGTTCTGATACGTTTTTTCCCAGCTTTTTATTCTAGATAACCACCACAAATCCCATCCCCCCATGCTAAATCAGTACTAATTTAGCTTATTTCTTACAAAAACTACACTATTATTCAGTGAATTAGTTTAGTGTCTATTAAGTAGCATATCCTGTCAACATAACAGAGTGATCATAGATTCACTATTTTAGAATGCGTTTATAGATAAGACAAATTACCTTGAATGGAAGACAAAGATAGGAGGATACTTACATCAACAATTAAGAAGTCTAGCCAACACCAGGCATTGGTGAAATATGTCTGATAGCCATATGCCACCCATTTTAGAAGCATTTCCAGAATGAAAATGTAAGTGAAAACCTTATCAGCATATTCCAACATTGTCTTGATCGTCTTTCGCTGATCAATATATATATCCTCAAATGCCTATAAAGAAAAGTTATGCATTTTAGCTTTCTGAAACTATTATACTATTATAACTATTATAAGCTATTTTTTCTGACCACATATAAATATCTTTTCCTGATTTTATATATATGACACTTCATTGGAATAGGAGGGCAGAGGAAGAGCAGCTATCGCTGTCTTTTCTTTCTCTCAAAGATCTTTTAATGAATCAGGAGAAAAGTTATGCCCTCTATTGATATAACTGGAAGGAAGAAGTAAAAGCATAACTCTAATGGATTAATTTGACTTGTTCAGGAAATAGTTCTTGATGTCACATCTTGATGCTGCTACCCTAACTTGAAGTTATTTATTCCTTTTGTTTCATATCTTTTGCTTCCTCCTGTTGGCTTTTTTTATTTTTATTTTTTGCCATAGAAAGGAGGTTGAAGAAATAAAAAGTGAAGGCTTATATTTTTCATAAAACAGAAATTGTAATTGATCATCACATTGCCTAATTTTACTATACAGTTGAGTTCATTTGTCCCCTTCATTTTGTTGATAGTTTATATTTCTCAGCAAAGATATGGTGTGACAAGGATGGTAAGATGAAATTACTTCTCATTTAGACTCTAATATGTATTCTTCTTCTAATATGAACCTCACTTGATATCTTATATCTAAGTATATATTCATTTAAATGGTGAAAAACTATTTCTAGTCTAAAGTGGCATGTAGATAAAATTTATTTCATCAGAGAAATATGCAGAAAAATATAGGCCTGTGTTAGAATTATACACTTTTAAGTTAAAGAAACCTAAGTAATTGCGTTTCAATCAGGCAAGTTCTATCATCTTTCCATCCTTTATCTATCTATCTATCTATCTATCTATCTATCTATCTATCTATCATCTATCTATCTACATCTATCTTATGGCTTAAGTAGTCTATTTGTGTCAGCATTTTTCTAAAATGCTATCTATATGCTATCATTTATATTTTTGTAAACGATTTTCATATAAATAGAAATTGATTCTGATGAACACTTTTATATAGAGAGAAACCAGTCCTTAAATGATCCCTTAGGCACACTGCCCAATATTTATTGTTACCAATATCCATTGTTCTCTGAGTAGCATAAGAACAGTGGACACAATTCAAAACGGACAGAGAAGTGGTTCCTAAGGACTTATTGACTGTCCATAAAGAGATAATAATAATATCATTCATAAACAAAATTCATCAGAACTTAGAAGTTATATCCCCCAATCACAGGACTTTACTGTAGTTGCCATGCTTACTTTCTTGTTAAAATATGAGTAATAAAATACTCATGTTCTTTGGTTATAATGAATAAACTAGAGAGACAAATTTGGGGGGTTACTTAATAATAAGCAAAAATTAATAAATAGCTTGTTAGAAGTATATGTATACATAATAAAAGTAAATCCAGAACTGCATAGTTATACATTGTATATAGTCTGTAAGAATGAAGTGGGGTAATTAAAGATGCACTGGAGATGGGTAGAAGGGTGGGTGGGTGGGTATATGGGTGTATGGGTGTATGGATGGATGGATATAGCAAAGCACGTATGTTTAAGGAAGAAGTCATAAATGGAGATAACAGTTTGGGGGTTATCAAACAGAGGTGATGGCTGATTCCATGGAAATGGATGTAGAATGAGGGTTCAGGAAAAATAATGCATTGGATAATAAAACAATGCTACAGAAATGATTAATAAGTCATTAGTATTAGATGATTCTAAGACTTGGCATTATAGCAGGTTTGCTTAATATTCACTCACCAGAGCACCACTACTAAGGAGAATCATGAAAACAATGAAGGTCTCAAACCAGTTATGTTCAACTATTCGGAAACACGTTCTTCTCAGGTTCCACCATTGTTTTCCTCTCCCTTCCTCCACACTAATTTGACAACATTTGAATCTTTGTACACAGCCTGCAAGTATAGTGTTCAAACAGGAGGAGGTAAATAACTTCTGCTGCTTCAATGATACCCTCTGGCGTGTCCCGGATTCATCTTCTCATTGCTACCGCCACCTCTATCTTGCTAGGAAAACTCTCTAAGCCTGGAGTAGTAAGAGCACATCCATTAGCAGAGTGAAGTTGTGAAAATTATTCAGCCTCTTTAAACGGTTCCCTGGATAATACCTGTTTTTTCTGACCCAACTGCTATTGTCCAAGAAAGAACGTTGTAAAGTACAAGTACATGTTAAGTAGCTTTGCCTTGTATTATGCCATCCTATTGCACTTTGTTGAAGTCACTCTAGGAAAGGATTTCAAAGTGAAAATTAATCATAAGCAGAAAACGTCCCTTTTAAAGAGGATGCAGAGTAATAATAAAGTTCTCACCCAACAATGCTGTTTATTACTGTTTAGGTTCTCTTGTGGTGCTCCTAGAAGAGCTTATATAATTTTCAAGATTAATTTAGTCCACTAAAATGTGATTTGCATAGTCCTGCTTTGATTTGGTGTTGCCTTCCCTATACTGCTTTCACTCCTCACTCTAACAAGAATTAAATCAACAGGAACCATAATGGAAAAGAATATAAAAAAGAATGTATATATATAAAGCTGAATCACTTTGTTGTACAGCAGAAATTAACACAACATTGTAAATCAACTATACTCCAATAAAAAAAATAAAATTAAAAAAATAATTAGGGCTTCCCTGGTGGCGCAGTGGTTGAGAATCTTCCTGCCAATGCAGGGGACACGGGTTCGAGCCCTGGTCTGGGAAGATCCCACATGCCGCGGAGCAACTAGGCCCGTGAGCCACAACTACTGAGCCTGCGCGTCTGGAGCTTGTGCTCCGCAGCAGGAGAGGCCACGATAGTGAGAGGCCCCGCGCACCGCAATGAAGAGTGACCCCCGCTTGCCGCAACTAGAGAAGACCCTTGCACAGAAACGAGGACCCAACACAGACAAAAATAAAATAAATAAATAAATAAATAATAAAAATAAAGGAATAAAAAAAAATAATTAAATCAAGAGAAATTTGTGAGCACCTTTGTAATCACCATAAAGGATATTTAAAAAAAAAGAAAAGAAAAAGAGAAAAAAGGTAAAAAGGTACAGAACATGGACTTGCCCCCAAGAAACCTACAATCTGGTTTTTAAGAACAGATATAAACAAAAGAACCCTGCCTCAAGTCAAAAAAAAAAATCAGGTATGCTTGAAGAAAAGGGAGAAAGGAGGGGAAGGGAAAGAAGGGAAGGAAGGAAGGAAAGGAGAAAGGGAGGAAGAAAGCCAGTAAAGATACATATAACAGTTCAAAAGAGAAAGAGAAGAACCCTCATAAGATAATACATGATTAGTTATCAGGTGAATTAAAGAATATCTTTATTTACAGCTGTTCAGAGGAATAAGAAGTTTTTTCCACCATGGTCAGATGAAGGTAGTTTTGAGGACTTTGAGTGATGTGTATAATTTATACAGGAAAAGAGGGAGAAAATATATATCAGGCCTATGAGGAAAAAAATCACAAAATAGAGAATATGCAAGTATATTCATATCTTCAAAACTCAAATTCCCAAGAAACTCAGACCATGGGAAATATTAATCATGGAGAAAACAAAGCTCTTAGACTATTGTCGATATTGTGTCAGGCTCAACTAGATACTGTGCAGGGATCAGGTATCGGGCAGTGCTTATTTCCTGTTTCACCCAGCAAGCATTGGAAAATAATGATTTTGTTAAAAAAATACATTTGAGCATTTGCAACTCATTTGACTTTAACAGTTAAAAAATTATTTTTAAAGTAACTTTTGTGTATGAGAATTTTGACTAGTGTTTAAGATGCCAACTTATTGCGAAATCACCATTTTATTTGAAATATTATAAATTAGTCATTAGTTTTGGTTACATTAAAATATCTTTTCTCCATGTTCATGGTCCCTCACACATAATGGGCAGATATAACCAAAACATAACATGAGATTTTAAATCTGTTAGCATATAAGAGGTAATTGAAATAGATTGACTACCAAGTTCTATTCTGAGTGGTCCATTTTGGGCGATCAACAGCTAAAACAAACTGCACTCTATAAGTGGAAGATTAACATGAAGATCATGTTCTTTACCTTCAGTGAAACAGGCTTCAGGTTCAAGGGTTTCCTCAGGTTCCACTACAGGCTGTTCCTCGGCAGGTGTTCCAATGTCTACAGTGCTGCCTTCGGATGAGCTACTGCTTTCATTAAGTTTCTGAGCATGAGATGGACATAAAAAGTAAATCACTTTAATTTTGGTACCTAAGAAATAGCCTAGTAAGAAAGGATTAGTACAATGAACTGATTCTGGATTCTCCTTGAAATGAAGAGATTTTAAGATTAGAGCAAAAGAATGATTGAATAAGAAGGGGAAATAAGGAAATCATCTATGGAAACTCCTTTACCATAATTTGCAATGTATGAAGTCAGATTGCTATGTTATGAAGTTACAAACGGCCATCAAAAACATGTACTAAGCAAATCACTGTCCTATGAATTAGAGAAGCCCCAGAGGGAGGGGTGGGAGAGGAGAAGTTAGTGATAATCGTTATCACTTTACAAATGATAAAATTAAGGTTTAGACAGGTTAAGTAACTTGTCTAATGTCATATAACCAACAAGTGAGAAAGCCAAGATTTGAGAGAATTATTCCTGAGCCCAAAGCCCATGCTCTAACTTCTGTGCAACCACCCTGTTTCTGAAATAAAAGAAACAGTGTATTCACATGCTTATCATTCTTCCATCAATTTAAAAGCAGAAATAATCCACAGAAAAACTATCAAGATGAGTCTAACAGATGAAGAGAATCTACCATTCAATCTTGAAGTGAAACACAAAAACAAAAAGAAAGACACCTTGTTTATAACATAAACCAATAATGGAATTTTACATAATACATATATTCAGTGTCTTCATGAAAATTATTTCATCAGATGCAAAAAACTAACTTTTGGGTAGGTGTAGACATGAGTTCTATTTAATCTTTGTTTACAGTAATTATGCCAAACTAATTATATACTTGTTATAAAACAAATGTCATAATAGTAATTTAAGCACCAGCAATAATAAAACATTTTGGTATAATATTACTTTAACTCACAGAGAAATTTTTTTAAAATACTGTTTGAAAAATCTTTAAAATTTCTGGACAAATCCAGCTTTTGCTTATCACAGTTGTTCACACATAGTGCTAAATATCAGGCTCCATATCAAACTTTGTATCCATTACTAAATATCCTTATTGGTCACCCAGATTTCAGTTTTCCAGTTAGCAACTGTGAGTACTGATGTGAACCTAAAATAATATAAAATTAATTTGTTTATGTCTACTTATTTCCTCCCTAAATATCCTCCCTGATGTGGCTTGCCTAGATGATGATAAAATTAAATTGATACCTTTTTTTATGTATACTTACTCCAGGTCTTACTGGGTCAGACTTTCTCCAGATGAGAGCTGTTGCCAATATATCCAACTTTATTCTTAAGAATACTCTTTAAAATTATCTATTCTCGTCTTATAACCCAACTTTGTAATAGGTTACCAGTTACTATACTTCTAAGCATATTTTCCCTTTAATGCATACAGTTGGGAGCCAATCTACATTTTAGAAATTTTAAAAGGATATAAAAGATGATTAAATGCCCATTATTAGTACTCAGTTGGAAGATGTGCTCCTGGAAAGTTCCCAGGTATAGACAAGTGATCCTCTAGATGTTTACAAATTAATTTCCAAACGCATCTTAAGCAATGTAAGTATATTCCATGATCTGCCTGGACTATAGCAGGAAAGTAGAAGTGTGCCTAGTGTCACTTAAACTCAGCATGCTCTTAATTAAAGACATGTCTTTTTGTTTTTTGTTTTTTTTTCTATCCTAAACCTACTTTTTAAACCAAGTTCCTGATTCCGATTCTTTGCAATATCATTCTTTCAGCGCCTAGACTCAAATCTCCTTGTCTTATTCACTTCAAATATTGACAGTAAAGTCATTTAATTCTACCTTTGAAAAAACTCTTCTCTCAGTTTCATCTTCCAAATTCTTATGAACTCTCTGTTCACTACTGTCACTCTTTTTTGGACAGCTATAAATAATAAGTTCATCCTTATTCTAGCCTCACCTAATTCTAGACCTTTGTGGACCACAAAGCCTGACTTACGCTACATGCCCAATAAATGTTTGGTGAATGAATGAATACCTCTGTTTCAGATATTACTACCAAATGAAATTTCTGTCTCCAACTTAGCTTTCTAACCAAATTTCCCAAATCTATCTTTCACAGAAGCTGTCCTTTAGTCAAGGTGAACTTCTTAATGTTCTCTGGATTTTGCTTATAGTGGTTTTTGCCCATCATTGTGGAAGAAGAATAATTACTCTCTCATCTTCACCACTTTATCTGCACAATTCTTTCGGCACATACTTCTTTTTATTTAGCCCACCTCCATACTAACTGACTTACCAAGCTAACGATGCTTGGCATTTTCTCTGTAGAACACAATGACTGATGCTGGTGGTGTGCTGATATTTTCTCAGGAGGTTGGCTACACTCTAGTACACCTGTGCATCTCTGCTTCCACCTGGTGAGTTGTGTACTTATCAAGAATAAGTTATGTTTGTGTTCAAATCAACCTGTACTATTGTAAAGTAATGTAATTATAGAATTTACTCTTGCATAATTTGATAAAATGAGTTTGAAAACAAAGTTAGTTATTGTATTCATAAAAACTAAGTTGAAATCATTGCATAAACTTAATAAAGACAAATCTCTCATACATATACAAACACATAAAAAAAATTGTAAAATTAGGCGTGAATAATTATTTTTTAAAAGGGGTATCTAGGGACTTCCCTGGTGGTCTAGTGGGGGGCACAGGTTCAATCCCTGGTTGGGGAGCTAAGATTCCGCATGCCCTGGGCATGGCCAAAAAATGGGGGAGTATCTGGGATATAAATTTCTGGAAGGATGCTAAATTCAGGTTGCCTTATAAGGTTCTTTAAAATCTTTGTCCTCTTTGAAAAACCTAAACTGGACTCATAGATGATGAATTACAGGTGTGGCTCATGCTAAAGTGATGATGCAGAACTGCAAACAATGAACCCGGACTGGAACAAGAGGCCCAAAGGCACATTTTAATGTAGGTATGTATCAGTTTTCAAAATGAAGCAGTTTAATGTTTGGGATTGGAAGGAGTTTGTATACATTTCAGGAATGGTACATGATTACAGATTCGATTTTTAAATTTAGTATTCATATCTGGTTTAAATAACTCCCTAAAGCAACATTTTGCAAGAGAAGCCTGGTAAACCACATCCTGGCTGACCCCCTTGATAGACCCTGATTCTCACACTAGCGAGGGAAACTTGCCCCACCTTTGTCATACTGACATCAGATAAAATGACAAGTGAATGTTAGAAAGACCAAACCACAGGGCTTCCCTGGTGGCGCAGTGGTTGGGAGTCTGCCTGCCAATGCAGGGGACACGGGTTCGAGCCCTGGTCTGGGAAGATCCCACATGCCGCGGAGCAACTAAGCCCGTGAGCCACAACTACTGAGCCTGCGTGTCTGGAGCCTGTGCTCCGCAACAAGAGAGGTCGCGACGAGGGGCCCGCGCACCGCGATGAATAGTGGCCCCCGCTCGCCACAGCTGGAGAAAGCCCTCTCACAGAAACGAAGACCCAACACAGCCAAAAATAAATAAGTAAATTTATAAAAAAAAAAAAAAAAAAAAAAGACCAAACCACAGGCAAGTAGGCTCAGGCCAGTTAATATACTCTAGATAAATTATGCTAACCAGAGAAAAAAGTTAGTGTTTTTTCTATAAGTTCATACATAATGTAAATAAATAGCATTAGTGTGAAAAAGAAAAAAAAAAACACACAAAATGAAACAGATACAGAAGTGACTGAGCTGAAGTGTTCCTAGGCAATGCATGGGAGGCAACAAGGGTTTTGACTGATGAGCTAAATAAAGAACATTAATAAGTAAATTTAAAATTGAATAATAAATGTATTAAATAAAATAGATTAAAATACATAAAAAATTAATAAATTGAACTCTAGCTTATTGAGTCATTGGCATCATCTTAGGATTCTGCTGACAACACTAAAGTTTGTGTGTTTTATTGATTTTTTTTCCCTAAGAACCACGTGCTATACTAATATCATCTGCTACATTGATAATTCATTAATTTCTCTTTATTTATGTTCCCTTTGTTTTGTTGTTCTTTTTCTAATTTCTCAAACTAACTTCTTTATCATGTTCTTTCATCCTTTCTTGATCATCCTTGTTAATAGTAAGACATTCAATGACTGCTTGGTCCAATTTCATAGATTTTGGAAGAAAAAGTTCTTATTGTTTGGGAGGACATTTTAAATTTTTCAAGTGGTTATATTTTTTCTATCATTTTGTTATTAATTTCTCATTTAACTGCATTGTGATTAGCTAATAACCCTATATGATATCTTCTATCTTGAATTTATTGGTATAATAGCCCTACAATGTCTGCTTGTTTGAATTTATTGAGACTTACTTTGAAATTTGTATAAATATGTCAATATCATGGGCCATTGAAAATAAGAATTCTCTGTACATATAATTTTTGAGATAACATACATTTATAATATTTTTGCTATTTATATTATTCAAATTATCAATGTCCTTATTTAATTTTTCTTTGATTCATCACAGACTAAAAGAATTGTATTAAAACTCTCACAACCAATATACTTTCATTAATATATTCTTATATTTCTCATTGTTGAAATCAAAGATGATGCGGTTCTGAGTTCTTTATTTGGTTGGAGTAATAACACTATTACTCAAAATGGGAAGAATTTTTGGATGTATGGAAAGAGTCCATCTCTATATTAGCACATGAGATATGAATTCAGATAAAATACTAAATAAATTGGATAACAGCAAAACTAAAACATTCTCAAATAAGTACTTGTATTGATTTAAAAACCAATAAGGACAATTAGTTTTTCCTTCTTTTGTTCTTACATTGAAATTTAATTTTATTTTGAAATTCACCATTCACATAATAAAGCAATTGGTTCTCATGGTCTTTGAGATTAATAGACTATTTAAATATCCATTTTAATGTTTATTAAGCCATTAATCAACCTTTAATTTACTAATTTCGAAACGAGCTAGTTCATTTAAAAATATGTATATTTTCACATGTAAATCTCAATAGCTCAATTTCTGTAAGGACTTACATTGTCCGTGTATTTTTGGCAGGCTGACAATAAGTGAGCAGAGAGAATGCAGGAACCACAGCGTATCTGCAGCATCCGCTTTGCCTTGTACATCAGGGCATTCAATAACCACTTAATAACTACAACCCTGATGGGAAGAGCATTTTTCCTCCTCAATGGATTTGTGCAACATTTCATGCTTTTAAAAAATGTTCTGTACTATAGTAAATGATTTTGACCTTGAGGGTGAAGCAAAACAAAGGAAAGCAAATAGTACACTCCACAATATTTCTCTGAGTAAGTGATTAAATGGTTTTTTTTGTTGTTGCTCACTGACTTGATCTTAGGATGTTCATGCTTTTATTTTAGACTTGGTTTGTTACAGGGAGCTTATTTATAGGGTTTACTAGAAGTTCAATTTATAATGTGATAAAAATATATTAAAAATACATCTGGAATTTAAGGGTCAAAAGGATACAGAATATGTGTGTATATATATATATGTGTATACACATATATATTTTTTATTTCTGAAAAAATACATATTTTAAAAGCTAGGCATATACTATTTTAAAGGTGGAAATTTTACTGTTGTTATATATATATATATACCTATTAACATATATGTTTAAGATATATATCTTAAATCATACATAGTTGAGATGCTCAACAACCTTAAAAATATTAGTATTAATATTTCATTGTGTACACTGTGCATTAGTAAATATTTCTAGTGTACACTAAGCATATTAAAAATTAAAATGACTTCTATTAAAAACTCTCAGCAAGGCAACAATATAATATCAAAGGAACAGACTCTGTATTGAGATTTAGCATTTCCACAGAGCAGTTAGAAAAGTCAAATATTAACTCATTAATTCCCATATCATCCCTACAACTCAGATGATTTCTTCATCGAGCTTTACATTGGAAGGACAATCTTTGGTGGATTATTCATATTTAATAAATATAAAATCTTCTTATTAATTGTGAAATCTACTGTTATTCAAACACTTGCCTAAGGTAGGGGTAAAGGTGAAGAAATACAGCTCTGATATACTCTGAATTCTGCTTTCAAGTATGTTAAAAGTGAATTTTTATATAGGTGATTAGCTATAAAGGAACAAAGGAGGTATAACCTCTCATCACATAATGGGCCAAGAGAAAATTATTGTGATAGCAAATGAATTAGAAGCAAAAAATTGCAAAATTGCATTTATAATTCCCAAGCTAGAAAGCAAAATTGTAAACCAAATAATTTCCATTGTTAAATTTATTTTGCTGAATGAGTGCAGAATCTCTAATATTCTTTTGACATTAATTTTTAATGTTAAATGATAACATATTTAACAAATATTTTTTACATGTCTACTGGATAGGGGAACTGTATAACTACAGTGAAAGGGTGAAGAGTTCTCTTTTGAGTCAGACAAGCTTGGGTTTGAATCACAATGACTGGTTTTATGGACTTTAGGCAATTATCTTGACCTCCATAAGCTGTAGTTTCTAATTTGTAAAATGATCCCTACTTTACATGGTTGTCATAAGGACTGAACAAGATAACACATGGAATAACTCAGTCTAAGAAGAACAGGGTAAAAAAAAGTGACATTTGGGGCCAGAAGGATGAGTTGGGGTGGGAGTGATTCAGGTGAAGAAATATGGGGTAGGAGAATATCCCAGATAGAGGGAACAGGAATGAAGATCAGGACCTGATAAAGCATGAGGAGTTTTAGGAAACAAAAGATCAGTGTAGTTGGCTGGGGAGGGGTGGGAAGTACTATTACATGAGGCTGGAAAGGTCAGTAATGGTCACTTTTGCAGGGACTTGTAGGCCATGTTAAGAAGTATAGACTGGGAGCAATGGGATCTCCTGAAAGGTTAGAAAGCCAAAAGAGCTATGGCCAGATTTACCTTTTAGAAAGACCACTTATCATTATGTGGGAACTGGACTAGTGAGGAGAATATGAATGTGGGAGCCCTTTTTGGAGGCTGTAGCAGTAAAACTGAGAGATGATGGAGGTCTGACATTGGGTGGAGGTGGTGGGGATGCAGAGTAGACAAAGACAAAGTAGCATTGGTGATAGCTGGTGATCAATTAGGTGTAATAAGGGAGAGGGAGTTTGGGTATCTGTTGGCTAGATGGCAGTACTCTTCATGGAGAGTAGTTGCCATCTCATAGGGATCATGGTCCTGAGGAACTATATAGCTCAAGACAAGGAAATAGGCAAGGGCTGAAGGGACACTCCCAGTCAATACCCAGATGGGACTCTACAAAGTGTTCCCTGAGCATCTGTCAGGCAATGATACGAAAATTCTGACTGTTTTCTTTTCTCCTCCATCTTCCTTCCTCCCTGCCCTCTCCCCAGGGAGGAGAAGCTTCATTAAAGAGTAAGCTGCTAACTTAATTTGACTTAGGAATAGTCTTGCTTAGTTTATTCTATCTGTACACTTTCAAAAAATATAACTGATAAAAATGTATTCAGGAAAAGTGAGATTAACTTACATGATGCCAATTAACATTGATCAAGCACCTCATTTGTGCCAGGTACAGTGCTAGTTACTAGAAATACAAAGGTGTATAGGACAACAGTTCTTGTTCTCAAGTTGCTCACAAGATTAGTAAGTAGGATAGACAGATACACAACAGAGAAATAGAGTGCAGTATAGACATTTCATGTTATGCAGGTAGTAATTCTACTTAGGGGAGTCTCAGAGCCTTGCCCAGAATAAGAATTGCTAGGTATCATGAGCAACAAACAACAATATGTTTGAGTGAATAAATTGACAGTGTCTTGAAAGACAACTCAAAATTCCTTTTTTTGTTTTGCTAGATTTTGCAGAGAATGACAGGGATAAGAAGAGAATTTCTAATAAGAAATTATGGAGTCAAAAGGTATAATCTTCATGGAACTATGTGACTAGAACTGAAATAAGTCATGAGATATTAGACTGGTGAAATAGATCTTCTCAAGACCATCAAGTTGCTCATGATAAAGACTGCCCTTCTCCCCCCCATGGAAATGTGTTTCAGATGGTAATTCTATTGATATTGGTGAAATAATAGGATGAGGAGTGGGGGGATGGTCAAGATTGGAGACGGATTTAGGAGATAAAATCTACAGGATTTGGCAGTAAATTTGATGAGGGGCTTCCAATTAGAGAAGTTGAGAAGGACTTCAGGCTTCTTGTAAGCTATTTGAGAAGGAGATCATATGGTTGGGAGGAAAGTAGCTTGGACTTTTGTAAACCAGGGAATGACGACTCAAAGAATTAGGAAATGATGCAGATATCAAGTAAAATAGGGCCACTGAACTTGGCAATTAAGAGAACACTGGTGATTTTTGAGAGAGAAAAGTAAAGGTGGAAACCAGAGATGACGCTTTAAGATGACTGAGCAGTGGAAATGGGAGACAGCGAGCACAAGTTATCTTTTAAGGAAGATCAGCAATGAATTCAAGGAAGAAATTACAAAAGAAACTTAAGAAAGGGAAAAAAATCAAAGGAATAACTTTTAAAATTTACATGATTTTATTTTATTTTAGAATGAGGGAGTCTTGACCATTTAAACAAGCTTGTGGTAAGGGCTTAGAAAGAAGAAGAAACTGTAATACAAGATGGAGGCAAAACGTGCTGTATCAGAGACCATGAGGTAAAGAGACAGTATAGATAAAAAAGTGTGGAGGCATATATACCTATCTCCCAGTAGATTCTTAATATCCCCAGATATGTTGTCTGACATTTTTCTACAGGGAAATTTGTTATCGTGATGTTCGTAAATTTGGATATTTGCAAAAGTCTCGGTATATATCCATTTGATTCAAGATTAATCAAAGACTTCCTATTCTTATTTCTTTATTTAACACACATTTACTTACTATATGCTAGGCACTGTGATGAATGTGGGCCATACTGTGTTATATGAAATAAGCTTAATTCCTGTTCTTATGCACATTTTAAAACTGACTATTGTTCACATAGGGCATTCACTGTGGACTTTTATGTGGTAGCACAAATTTAATTTGCTGATATTCAGCAATGTACAACAGGTTGAAAGTTATCATGTGTTCTTCAATCTATATCATGTCCAGTAAAGATAAAAGTATTAAATGAGAAAATATTGGCAAAGCAGTAAGTAAATATTATTTTAACACAGGTAATATCATTGGGAGGACAAATGGGATCTAGAATTAACTGTTCGTTACGCATTTTTTCATTCATTTAATAAACATTTTTTATGTGCTGTGGACTTAAGGTGAGTAAGACATGTTTGGTGTTTCCCCTGTTCTCAAAGACTTTATAAGCTAATGATGTAACCACAGAAGTGCTTCCTAATTATTTGGAAGATTCTTATAGGTAGAATTAAACTCAGAAGGGTATCTTCCTAAAGCACAACTTTGAGTAACCATAGTTTCTGAGAATAAGCGCTCTGTAATTAGGAGAACTCCACAGGTCAGAAGCAAATCAGTCTAAATTACAGGCCAGCAGAGGAGGGAAAGGTCCCTCCAGGACTGAGGGAGACTGAGATTCTCCTGGCTATATTATTAACCTGTGTCCAGTGATGAGGGCTTGGTAGTCAACACCAACTCTACAGTGGGTACCTATTCTTAGGTCTTCAATAAACAGTGTCATTCATTTCAAATAGAGGTCAGAGATAGTACCTTTTTAGACATTGTTAAGGAAATTTAATGTAATAGTTCAGAACATAGACTGTAACTGACAGCCTGGATTCTAGGTCAGGATCAATCCTTACTATTTGTGTGACTTTGGCAAGCTACTTAAACTCTTTGAGTTCAATTTCCTTATCTGTAAGTTTGGAATAATAGTATCTGTCTCATGGTGTGAAGATTGAATGACATAACACTACATGTAAAGCCCTATAAACAGTGCTTTGTCCATGGTAAGCATCCAACAAATGATACCTGTTACTAACAAGAACTGTATACAAAGACTCGAATGACATTTTTACTCACTCTGCAGCTCACTCATTGCAAAAACAAGCGTACTTTTTCCTAACTACTTTAATAATATGTTGTTTTTATTCCAAAGAGGCCTAAGTTTAATAATTCATTTTAAAAGTATTTATTTAAACAGATTAGAGTAGTAATTTTGCTATCAGTAGCTATCACTACCTTATGTTTTTTGAGTCCTTTTAACTTCTAAACAGCTTTTAGATCCTCATAACATTCCTATAAGCACCACAGAACAGATGTACTCCTATTATAAATTAGGAAACTGGATAATATAGAGTTAGTGATTGCCCATAATAGAGTTAAGGCCACCAGACTCTTAGTCTAGTATTCACAAAAATCAGCCCAAACTCAAAAAGATATTGAGCCCTTATTATGCACCCAACATTACAGGAGGTGCTTCAGAGGATTAAAATTATATAAAACACAATTCATTGCCAAAACAACTTACTTTCTAATTGGGGAGATATGACTTTATTTGTCTTTTGCATAGTCTCAGCAATTTTGCCCAGCTTTCAAAACTCCTCAAAATCTGTCCAAGCCTCCATTCTTTACTATTATTTTTCAGTAAAAAGCCATATTTCTAGCTATTTATTTCCATGAGTCAAGAAACTTTCTGAGGTTTTAAAAACAATGCTTTAGGTTATTTGAATATTCTTTGAAGGTTGAGGTCCATTGGGACTTAAAAAGGTGAGGAAATGTGACCCATGCTATGCCTTTTCTGCTTTTGGGGACCAAAAGGGGGAAAGTATAGAAAAGATAGTTCTCAAATTTGTCCTGGAATGGGGGACAGTGATGCATGAGTATGTACATTATGGAGGAAGTAAAACAAGTACCAGCCTCCATTTTACAGTGTTTCTTCATATCAGTCTATTTTTGGTTTCCTGGAAACAGACTATCCGCTCCTTGATTATGCCTCTACTTTCATCTAGATTTTATGTCCCAGCAACAGCAAACTGCTAATTATTTCTAAACACACTCTATGCTTCATAGCTCTAGGTTTTTGCTCATTTATTCTTTCTTACTGGAATGCCCTTCAGAAAAATAGTTTTTTAAAAATATTTTAAATGAGTTAACCATTATCAAGAATTTAATGAAAACAGTTTAAAAATTAGACAGAAAATACAAAATTTATCACTCTCTCCAGATAAACATGTAAAACAGTTTATGACAGAGGGCAGAAGGCAAACAATAAAAAAGGACAAATAGTAGAATATGTTACTAGTAATTCTTAATAGAAAACTTACCAGGAACAGAGTGTTGGGAATGCTACTAGTAATAATAATAATAACAATTTATTGAATACTTACAATTTGCTAGACACTGTGCTAAGTCCTTTACATTTACTATCTCATTTAATAATATTCCCCCAAAAGTAGGTGATTTTATCCCCATTTTTGAGATGAGGAAATTGAGGATTGGATAGTCAAGTAAGGTCACACAGTATGTGGCTAAAATAGAATTATATAACCCAGTATTTGGCTTCAGAGAATACTCCATTACCAACAACTTTATAATTACAGCCTCACATGTCTAAAAACAAGTGCTTCAAAAATGGATAATAAACTATGAGCACCAGTAATTTTAACCCAAGGCACTAATGTAATTTCAATAATGCCCATTGTAGATAAGACTCATTATTGAAATTCAGGAATGGAAACATTAATATATTAAAATGGAATAGGTCAAACAGAGGTCATGAAAGGTAATATTTGTAGTCAATAAGGTATGTCCCAGTATGGAAATGCATATTTAAAGGTTGAAAGTTATCTTTCTAAAATGCAAATGTATGTATACGTGTGGATACATGTATATATGTATTTGTATACATATATATTTACGAAGAGAGTCATCTTTCTAAATGCATATATGTATATATATATAAGCAGAATCATGGCTCATTTGTATCCTTCATTATCTAATACATTCCTTAGCACATGGTAACTGTTGAATAAATTAAGGTAGGCAAAAGAATAAAGGCCAAAACAGAAAAATCAAAATGGCAAAGTTACTTTAACGTATTATAGGCTGCATTCCTAATGTAGAATAAAGAATCTTCATCTTTTGAGGTATCTATTTTCAGTTTAATTCCACTAAAAGCAGAGCATCTCATGATTTGTGCCTTGCTTTGATGAAGCGAGTACTATATAAGACTAGGGGAGCAATGAAGAGAAACAATTTTGTATGGGTTTATTTCTAACCAAAAAGGAAGACATGGTAAAGAAAAGTGCATGGTAAAGGAAAATTGGGACAATATAGTAATCTATAAAAGAATATTTATAGAAAGCCAGATTCAAAAATGAATGAAAGAAATTGAAATGTAATGGGGATGAATAGAAGTTTCAGTATTTAATATAAAAATATCAACTGGATGAGAAACAACTGTATTTCAACAGCAATTCATGGGAAAAAGATAAGGGATTATTACTTTCCTTGAAGCCCAATATAAACTGACAAGGTGAAATGTTTAACAAAGATAAAAACAACAAAGTTCAATATTGGATTGAATCAAGAGAAAAATGGAGTCTGGATGATGGGAAATAAAACTATATTTTCAAGAATGCTCTCATCAGAGTAACTGTGATGAATACCTTCAAACTGCTTCTATTAAAAAGAGTTAAATGAGCTGGAAAATTTTGATTTGAGTGCCTACTTCTTACCAAAAATATACAAGTATATACGTCGCAACATAAAAGGAGAGACATACATGCATATCAGTGGTTATAATAAAATAATATGATACTTTGTAAGATGCATGAGCCTAGAGCATGAGTTGTTTATTACCCACACTTTGTGCCTTATATCTCTGGGAACCAAAAAAGAAGCCACACATTCTGCCTAGGGTCAGGAAGGCTCCATGATCACTACCTTTAAAGAGCTGAAACAGTGTTTCTCACACTTAAGAACTCCTGAACTTCAGGCCCTACACCCATGGACCTAGTGGTTATACTCTATTAGAAAAGCAGTGCATTACAGTTCAGCACAGGCAACAAAAGCTTCACTCACTAGTTCTTCCTAAATGTGCAATGTGCTCTGATATCATTATTTTATTAAATTAAAAAAATTTTTAAATTAGTGGTACAATAAATTTGTTTATCAACTCTTACTGGGTTATGACTCATAATTTGAGAAATAGTGCATTAAATTCTCTCTAAAGTTTCTACTAAACATTAAATTTTCAATTAATGCAGTGTTTGAAGATATAAAATGACAGAGTATGAAGAAATAGAACTTTCTCCAGTGGTTCAGTGGATGATCACTGCTTAATAAAGAGATCAGTGTTCCTGTTAGCCCTGATCAATACAAATAAAAATGTATGAGTATAAATTATGTCAAATTTTTGCAGAAAAGTATTCATTATGGATGGTTTTTGTAATAAAATAGTTTTGAGGAATGAAAATCTCACAACAAACAAAAGTCCAGGACCAGATGACTTCACAGGTGAATTCTACCAAACATTTAGAGGAGAGTTTACATCTATCCTTTTCAAACTATTCCAAAATATTGCAGAAGAAGGAACACTTCCAAACTCATTCTATGAGGCCAGCGTCACCCTGCTACCAAAACCAGACAAAGATATTACTGATGAACACAGATGTAAAAATCCTCAACAAAATACTAGCAAACCAAATCTAACAATACATTAAAAGGATCACACACCATGCAAGTGGGATTTATCCCAGGGATGCAAGGATTTTTCAATATCTGCAAATCAATCAATGTGATACACTACATTAACAAATTGAAGAGTAAAAACAATATGATCATCTCAGTAGATGCAGAAAAAGCTTTTGATAAAATTCAACATCTATTTATGATAAACCCACTTTGTGGAGAGTTAACACATCTCAACATAATAAAGGCCATATATGACAAACCCACCGCTAACATCATACTTAATGGTGAAAAGCTGAAAGCATTTCCTTTAAGATCAGGAACAAGACAATGATGTCCACTCTTACCACTTTTATTTAACACAGTTTTGGAAGTCCTAACCACGGTAATCAAAGAAGAAAAAGAAATAAAAAGAATCCAAATTGGAAAGAAGTGAAATTGTCACTGTTTGCAGATGACATGATACAATACATAGAAAATCCTAAAGACACCACCAGAAAACTACTAGAGCTCATCAAGGAATTTGGTACAGTTGCAGGATACAAAATTAATATACAGAAATCTGTTGCATTCCTATACACTAACAACAAACTATCAGGAAGAGAAATTAAGAAAACAATCCCATTTACCATTGCATCAAAAAGTATAAAATACTTAGGAATAAATCTACCTAAGGAGGCAAAAGACCTATACTTGGAAAAATAAACTGAAGAAATTGAAGATAACATAAACAGATGGAAATATATACCATGTTCTTGGATTGGAAGAATCGATATTATTAAAATGATCATCTTACACAAGGCAACCTACAGATTCAATGCAATCCCTATCAAAATACCAATGGCATTTTTCACAGAACTAGAACAAATAATTTTAAAATTTATATGGAAACCCAAAAGATCCCAAATAGACAAAACAATCTTGAGAAAGAAAAATGGAGCTGGAGGAATCATGCTTCCTGATTTCAGATTATACTACAAAGTTACAGTAATCAAAAAGTATGGTACTGGCACAAAAACAGATACATAGATCAATGGATAGAGAGCCCAGAAATAAACCCGCACACTTATGGTCAATTAATCTATGACAAAGGAGGCAAGAATATACAATGGAGAAAAGACAGTCTCTTCAATAAGTGATGCTGTGAAAACTGGACAGCTACATGTAAAGAATGAAATTAGAAGATTCTCTAACACCATATACAAAAACAAACTCAAAATGGATTAAAGAGCTGAATGTAAGACCGGATACTATAAAACTCCTAGAGGAAAACATAGGCAGAACACTCTTTGACATAAATTATAGCAATATTTTTTTGGATCTGTCTCCTAAAGCAAAGGAAATAAAAGCAAAAGTGAACAAATGGGACCTAATTAAACTTAAAAGCTTTTGCACAGCAAAGGATACCATTGACAAAATAAAAAGACAACCTACTGAATGGGAGAAAATATTTGCAAATGATATGACCAGTAAGGGGTTACTATCTAACATATATAAACAGGTCATGTAACTCAACATCAAAAAATACAAAAACAAAAAACAAAAAACCAACCAGATTAAAAAATGGGCAGAAGAGCTGAATAGACATTTTCCAAAGAGGAAATGCAAATGGCCAATAGGCACATGAAAAGATGCTCAACATCACTAAATCATCAGCGAAATGCAAATCAAAACCACAATGAGATATCACCTCACATCTGTCAGAATGGCTATCATCAAAAAGAATACACATAACAAATGTTGGTGAGGATGTGGAGAAAAGGGAACCCTTGTACACTGTTGGTGGGTATATAAATTGGTGCAGCCATGTGGTATGGAGGTATGGAGGTTCCTCAAAAAACTAACATTAGAACTACCATATGACCCAGCAATTCCATTCCCAGGAATATATCTGAAAACAACAACAACAAAAAACTAATTTGAAAAGATACATGCACCCCAATGTTCATAGTAGCATTATTTACAATTGCCAAGATATGGAAGCAACCTAAGTGTCTGTCAACAGATGAACGGATAAAGAAGATGTGGCATATACATACAATGGAGTACTACTCAGTCATAAAAAAGAATGAAATTTCGCCATTTGCAGCAACATGGATGGACTTGGAGGGCATTATGCTAAGTGAAATAAGTCAGACAGAGAAAGACAAATACTGTATTATATCACTTATATGTGGTATCTAAAAAATACAAAAAAACTAGTGAATAAATGAAAAAGAAGCAGACTCACAGATATAAAGAACAAACTAGTGGTTACCAGCGAGGAGAGGGAAGAGGGGAGGGGAAATATAGGGGTAAGGGAGTAAGAAGTACAAACTATTAGTCAGAAAATAAGCTACAAGGAAATACTGGACAACACAGGAAATACAGCCAATATTTTATAATAACTATAAATGTAGTATAACCATTAACAATTGCGAATCACTATTATATTGTACACCTGTAACTTATATAATATTGTCCATCAACTATACTTCAGTAGAAAAAGAAAAACATGTTCTAATGCAACAGATAGCATGTAGTAGTTATTAGTCTTCATCAAATATTAAATAAAGGTATGAAGATTCAAGACAAAGAAAATCAGACTAGGAAGAATACTGCCAAATTTAACAGAACTTCAGAACCAATTCTGTAAATATAAAGATAACAACTAAAAAAATCAGCCTCCATCAGATTCTTTAGCAAAACTCAAGTTTTTAATGAACAAAGTTTGAACTGAAATAATATTCAAATTAAAAATCCTGAAAAAATTTCACAATGCTTTGCAAAAATGATCTGTAATTTTTATCTCCCAAATCCATTTCCATAGACATGTGAAATGTAATGAGGATCTACCCACAATTACATCTCTACATGCTTTCTCTCCCCCTATCATTACACAAATCTGATTTACCTAAGGAAGCCCACAGGCTGGGGTCAAGGCAGCAGCTTCCAGCTCTGATATTAGCTCCACTCTGAAGAGTAGTGGATGACTTAGCCTATTCAGAGACTTATTATAAAAGCTCGAAACATCTTTAAAGGGACATAAGCAATAATTCACATGCTTATGATATCTTACTTGAACAACTGTCAAAATGCATTACCTTGGACATGGTAATATTCTAGTAGAACTTAATCCCTAATAAAATATCGTTGATAGTATTTGATCCTCTGAATATTTTAAATATTTAGTATTTAAAGTATTTTAAAATATTTAGACTATATGAATTAATGTAATCCATCACATCAATAGTCTAAAGAAGAAACATCACACGATGATATCAGTGGACGCAGAGGAAACATTTGACAACAAATAGCACCCATTCATGATAAAAATCTCTCAGTAAACTAGGAATAGAGAGAAACTTTCTTAACTTGATAAAGACCATCTACAAAAAACCTACAGCTAACATTGTACTTAATAATGAGAAACTAAAAGCTTTCCTACTAAGATCAGGAACAAGACAAGTATATCCCTTCTCACCACTCCTTTTCAACACTGTACTGGAAGTCATAACTAATGCAATTAGACAAGAAAAGGAAACAAAAAGTATACTGATTAGGAAGCAAGAAGTAAAACTGTCTTTGTTGGCAGATGACATTATTGTTTATGTAGAAAATCCAAAGAATCTACAAAACATAATAAAACAAAAACAAAAACAAAAACCTCCTGGAACTAATAAGTGATTATAAGAAGGTTGCAGGTTACAAAGTTAATACACAAAAGTTCATCACTTTCCTATGGACTAACATTTAACAAGTGGGGTTTGAAATGAAAAAATACCATTATGTTAGTACCCCATAAATAAAATACTTAGGTATAAATCTAATGTGTACAAGATCTATATGAGGAAAACTATAAAACTCTAATGAAAGAAACAACTAAATAAAGTGGGAGATATTCTATGTTCATGAATAGGAAGACTCAATATTGTCAAGGTGTCAGTTTTTCCCAACTTGATCTATATTGATCTATTGATCAATGCAATCTCAATCAAACTCCCAACAAGTTATTTTGGCAATATCTACAAACTTATTCTAAAGTGTATATGAAGAGGCAAAAGACCTAGAATAGCTAACACAATACCAAAGGAAAAGGACAAAGTCAGGATTGCCACTACCTGACTTCAAGACATACTATAAAGCTATATTAATCAAGACAGTGCAGTATGGGTGAAAGAATAGACAAACAGATCAACAGAATAGAATAGAAACCCCAGAAATATACCCACATGAATATAGTCAACAGATCTTTGGTAAAGGAGCAAAGGCAATATTATGGAGCAAAGAGAGTCTTTTCCAACAAATGGTACTGGAACTACTGGACATCTACAGGCAAAAAATGAATCTAGACACAGACCTTATATCCTTCACAGAAATTAATTCAAAATGGATCACAGACCTAAATGTAAACATGCAAAGCTATAAATCTCCTAGAAGATAACAGGAGAAAATATAATGATCTTGGACAAGGTGATGACTTTTTAGATACGATACCCAAAGCACAATACATGACAGAGAGAGTTAATAAACTGGATTTAATTAAAATTAAAAATATCTGTTCTGTGAAAGACATTGTCAAGAGAATAAGAAGACAAGCCACATTAGGAGAAAATATTTGCAAAAACAAAGCTGATAAAGGACTGTTATTCAAAATGTACAAAGAATTCTCAAAACTTAACAATAAGAAAACAAACAACTTGATCAAAAAACAGGTCAAAGCTCTTAAAAGATACCTCATCAAAGAAGACATACAGATGACAAAGAAGCATATAAAAAGATGCTCCACATCATATGTCATCATAAACTGTAAATTAAAAAACAATGGGGTACCACTATACATCTATTAGAATGGCCAAAATCCAGAACACTGATAACACCAAATGCTGTCGGGCAACAGGAGCTCTCATTCATTGCTAGTGGCTGTGCAAAACTATACAGCCACTTTGGAACACAGTTTGGCAATTTCTTACAAAACAAAACACTTAGCATACCATCCAGAAATTGCCATCCCTGGTACTTAACCAAATGAGCTGAAAACTTATATCCACACAGAAACCTGCACATGGATGTTTACAGCAGCTTTATTCACATTTGCCAAAACTTGGAAGCAACCAAGATGTCCTTCAGTGGGTGAATGGATAATTAAACATCCAGACGACAAAATATTACTTAGCACCGAAAGAAATGAACTATCAAGCCATAAAAAGGCACAGAAGAAACTTAAATGTGTATTACTAAATAAAGGAAGCCAGTGTGAAAAGGCTACATATTATTTGACTCCAACTATATAACATTCTGGAAAAGGCAAAAACAGTTACAGATCAGTGACTGTCAGGGGTTAGCGTAGAGGGAAGGATGAATAGGCATAGCACAGAGTGTTTATAGACCCATGAAACTTCTCTGTGTGATACTATAAGGGTGGATAAATGTCTTTATACGTTTGTCCAAACTCATAAAATGGACAATACCAAGAGTGAACCCAAATGTAAACTATGGACTTTGGGTGATAATGACACATCAATGTAGATTCTGCAACTGTAACAAATACACCACTCTGGTAGGGTATGGTGATAATGGGGGAGGTTATATATGTGTGGGGGGCAGGGAGTATGTGGAAATTTTTCTGCCTTCCTCTCAATTTTTATGTAAACCTAAAACTGTTCTAAAACATAGTCTTTAAATAAATATTTAAAAATTTGGACTGTGTAACCTAAGGCACCTTACCATTTTTGGGACTTCCACACAATAAGTGGGAAATGAAGGTGGTTTGTTCTAGACTTCTTTGGAATTATCTTTTATATCCATTAGAGTTTTAGCTTAATATTTCTAAGTCAGTTGCTATGGACTGAATTGTGTTCCCTCAAAATTAATATTTTGAAGCCCTAACTCCCAATGTGACTCTATTTGGAGATATGGCCTGTGAAGTAGTGATAAAGGTTAAGTGAGGTCATAAGGGTGCAATCCTAATCCATCAGGGCTGGTGCTCTTATAAGAAGAAGAGAGACCAGAGCTATTTATCCATGCCCATGCATTGAGGAACGGCCAAATGAGGACACAGAAGGCAGCTATCCGCACCCCAAGGTGAGAGCTCTCCCCAGACACTGACCCTCCTAGCACCATAACCTTGGACTTTCCAGTCTCCAGAAATGTGAGAAAATACATTTTGATTGTTTCAGCCACCCAGTGTGTGGTACATTGTTATGGCAGCCTGGAAGATTAATATGCAGATCAATGTAATTTTAATCGGAGGAATGACATAGACTATTTCTTGTTGCTCAGTTCTCTTCCATGTAAGTGAGCTAATGAGTATGGTGTCAGATAAACAGAATGCATAAACAAAGATTATGAATTCAATTCTCAGCTATACCCCCTCGTTAGCTACATGATCTTGAACTTCCTAAGCTAGTTTTCTTATCTGAAAAGTTAGAAAAATAACACATACTTTTGAGGTTATTACAAGGATTAAATCTGATGATGTTTGTTCATTTCTTGGATCATTCATTCATTCATTATCTAACAAATATCCATTACTTAGGATGAGAAAACTTACGCATATACTATATTATTCTTCAATTTATTAATCACCTCACTGAGCTTAAATCTTTGGTTCTTCAATGAAAAAGTATTTTATATGATGGCAAAAATATTCTACATGGAGAATATATAATCATAAATATAGGCAATACAATACAAGTATACACATATACATTTATACCCACCCACATCTATAAAATCTTACCTCTTTGCTTTCTTCCAGATCTGATTCACTACTAAAGTCCTCTGTGTTTAAATTTTCAAAGTCAGACTCTCCTACAGCAATCGGTACAGTCACAGTTAGACTGGGATTGTTTATGAACGACATGTAATCACTTTCATCGATAATGTATTTTTCAACACTGCTGCCAGTTCCTATTCCACTTGTGGTTCCATTTACATCTTTAAGATAGTCAAGATCTTTCCCAATTTCTGTTGTATGATTGGACATACAGCTGTCTTTCTTGTTGTTTAGATCATCAAGTGGTTTAATTTCATCTAAAATCTTTTGTTTTCTAATGAAGGACTGTTGAATAAATTCATATATTTTTCTCTTCACATAAGCTATTCCCTTGTGCATCCTATCCACAGCAATTTGGAGATTGTTCATTTCATTATCATCATCAGTGGCTGCAAGGTTGTCTGCACTAAATGAGCTCAGGAGCAAGGCCAAAAAGAGGTTCAGGACCTTAAAAATAATACAAACATCATTATAATCTCACCCCAATGTGAAGAAGAGCAGATTGAGATCACTTATTTCTCGAAGTGTGGAGGAAACTATAAATTCTAACAACTAGACAAGAAAGAAACACCACAGCATAGTGATCAGAAGTTGGGTGATCTAGGGACTTCCCTGGTGGCGCAGTGGTTAAGAATCTGCCTGCCAATGCAGGGGACATGGGTTCGATCCCTGGTCTGGGAAGATCCCACATGCCGTGGAGCAACTAAGCCCGTGCGCCACAACTACTGAGCCCGCGTGCCACAGCTACTGAAGCCCGTGCGCCTAGAGCCCATGCTCCGCAACAAGAGAAGCCACTGCAAGGAGAAGCTCGTGCACTGCAACGAAGAGTAGCCCCCGCTAGCTGCAACTATAGAAAGCCTGTGCACAGAAACGAAGACCCAACGCAGCCAAAATAAATAAATAAATAAATTAAAAAAAAAAAAGAAATTGGGTGATCTGAATTTGTGGTCTGGCTCGATAGCTACTTCACTATTCATCCATGGGCAAAGACATGATTTCTGTTGGTCTCAAGTTCCCCTACTTATAAAATGAAGATGATAAATGAGCTCACCTATGGTTTTACTAAATTTAAAATTGTATGATTATAAGAAACAAGATTTATACGTGTTCTATATAAGAGTTCTAAACTTAAAATTCATTAGTGTTTAAAATTATGCATTTAAATGCGTTTTATAGTTTCTTTTTTGATGAAGAGAGATATTAAATTGGATATTAATTGAAAAATAACCATTATGACCCAGAATGAGAATTATGAGCTTAACATAGGCATCAACACATGTTTTCTTGATCTACTGTATTTCTCATACCCCACTGTTCACTAATTAGGCAACTGTTCATAATCAGTCGCTAATATTTCCATGAGACTGTAATATAAATGTACATATCCTTTGGAGTATATTATATATTTCTATACTATAACAGTAATGTTCCAAACTTAAGAGAGAGGATTGATCAGTTACTCCATTTGGGTAATCTCAGGCATCATTAGCCAACTTTTGTTTGGTTAATAGAGCCACTAAAGGATTGGTTAATCCAGGTTGGTTCATGCATCTGCCATATGACATAGAGTGACTGAATGCTATCTACCATGAATGGGCAAGGAAAAGGTGAAATAACTAGGAACATTTAAAGGCACCACTTTTTAGTCCTATACTGGCAAGTAAGATTGGGCTTTCTCTAAGTTTATTCTTCAGACTTCTCCCTTCCTTGGATCTGAATTTATGAAATGTTCCCAACATTTCCTACTAGACCTGTCTTCAATATGATACTCTATTGGAATTCACATAATAAGCGTGATGAAATGATTGACAAAATGGAGTTGAGTATAAATATTGTATGGTCACTGCTATATAGTTGTGTTGTCAAAGTGAGGCTGTAAGTGTATCAAAGGTAAGAGACTTTTAAAATTAATAATCATAGTCTTTGTTTTGGACAAAATGGTCATCATTTCATTATGCTCTTAATGTATTTCTGAAACACACTTCTTAAATGGGTACATACCACCAGGTTTCCAATGACCATGACCATCATGAAGACAGTAAGGCACATGGCTTGCCCGGCGACCTCCATGCAGTCCCACATGGTCTCTATCCACTCTCCACACAGCACTCGGAACACAATCAGGAAGGAGTGGAAGAAGTCATTCATGTGCCAGCGTGGGAGTTCACAATCACTGGAAATCTTGCAGACACAATCTTTGTAGCTTTTACCAAAGAGTTGCATGCCGACCACAGCAAAAATGAAGACGATGATGGCCAACACCAAGGTTAGATTTCCCAGAGCCCCCACTGAATTGCCGATGATCTTTATTAGCATATTTAACGTTGGCCAAGATTTTGCCAACTTGAAAACACGAAGCTGGAAAATAAAAAAAATAATGTATATTATTATGATCAATCTTTAAAAGCATTACATATATTGAGGTTTACTAAGAAGTGATTAAAATTGAATTTCTTACAACATCTGCTATGCAGATGTTATAACTAAGCATGGTGATGGATGTTAACTGGACTTACTGTAGTGATCATTTTGCAATATATACAAATATTGGATCATATGTTGTATACCTGAAACTAATATAATGTTATATCAATTATACCTCAATTAAGAAAGATATATCTATAACAAAAGACATTAAAAAAAAAAGCTAGTGGATATCCTGGACCACTACTGATTGCAGAACTTACAATCTACCAATCTTCACTGGGGAAATATGCAAGAGCCACCTTGCATTCTTGCACTTTGCTTTCCAAACTTTTACATCTGTCCACCTCTCGACCTTAACCAATTAGAAATGACCTGGGGCCACTGCACTGTCATAGCACCACTCTCCTAAGCAAAAGGCATGGAGAGCAGGCTGTCTGGATGTCTTTGTGGCAGTGCTTGTCTTAACTCCAAGACACATTTCCTAATCTATCAAGGACAGAGAGCTGTGAGCAAATGTTGCACTTTACGAAATAAGAAGTAAAGGTTGTCCCATAGGGAGCTTCTTATCTAAAAACAAAACAAAACAAACAAAAAAACCAAAACAAAAAAACTCTCTTACAACATCTGCCCTGCCCTTGATCACTTTCAGGTGCATGGCTAATTTTTGGACCCCCCCCCCCAGGAAGAATCTGATTCTTCCATATTTTAACCCTGAGAGCATTTTCCCTGAGAGTGAATTTTTAATGATTACTTGGGGACCAACTGTCCTTAATTTGTTTTGTGAAGGTGGTTGTAAGGCATACCAGGCCTGACACTAATATTAACATCTGATCTCGATGATCTCTGCTCAAAGATACTCATTTGTCAATAGCATGCAAAGTACCATCACATTGAGCCCTGCTATAAGTAGAGAAAAGTGTTTATTATTCATAATGTTCCTTTGGAGCACTGACATAGCTAGATGCACCTGCATTTAAAAACCTGGAATACTTCCCATGACTTTATAATTCTTTCCCTGATTTGCAAGGACATATATGTGAATCAGTGGACATAACAAGTAATCCTACAGATTTCTCTTGTCTGATTTTGGGAAGGAGCATATTTTCCAGAGGTAGAATTAGGAAGAATTTCTACATGCACATCTTATATCTGATTGTCATCAACCACTATAAAAGGGTGTTTATATTTTCAAAGCACTATTAAAATGTGGTACATTTTCATTAAAATATTTTCTTAGATCCAGAAATATTAACTGTAGTCATCTCTAGAAACAATAATTAGTCAGAATGGTAACTAAGCAATATATGAAACTTTATGTGACTAGGATTTTTGCAATAAAGTTTTTTCTAAATAAGTGGGAACAATTTTTTTTCCATTTAGGGACTGTTTTTGACAGTGCAAATGTTACACAAAAACTTAAAATGTTAATGGTGTGTGGTAAAACCTATGATGTAAAACCTATGATGCTTGTTGGAAAGGTTTTTGTCTTTGGGCTGTTTTGTTTTGTTTTGCTTTACCAATCGGAATGAACGGAGAACTGATAATCCTTCCACGTTGGCCAGGCCAAGTTCTACCAGGCTAAGTGTTACAATAAAACCATCAAAGATATTCCAGCCTTCTTGGAAATAATAGTAAGGATCCATGGCAATAATTTTCAGAAACATTTCTGCTGTAAAGATCCCAGTGAAAACCTAAGATCAAAACAAAGTTACTCTAATTCCATCAGATAATGATAAAGTAGAATGACATAATATTTGCTCTTAGAACAAAATGTTTATACTAGTAATGATTATATTACTAGCTTACATTTGCATAGTAATTTATAGTTGATGAAAAGCTCTCATGTAAGTTATTTCATTTTATCCTCAACAGAAACGCTATTAAACACATAATGCAGGTATTATAACCATGACTTTACAGATGAGGAAACAGGTCTTCAGATGGGTGCAATGACTTGCCGAATATCAGCTAGAAAACGGCAAAACTAGGATTGAGAGCAAATCTATTTTTAACCAGTGTTCTTTCCATCACATCAAACTGCATTTTCCTTCAGACTTCATACAGCACAGCTACTGACAAGATTTTCCCATAAACAGTTTTACGTATCTATAAGCTTATTCACATTTCCCTCTAATCAGATAGTTGTCATTATACATATGTATCTATATTATAATATGTGCATTACTATTATCAGTATTTTTTATACACATGAAAAAAATTAATTTACTTCCATAGTATTGGGTTGGCCAATCCTCTTACGTAACATCTTACGGAAAAATCCGAACAAACTTTTTGGTTAAACTTATATAAATACTAAAGCTTAAAAAATAGAAATACTGTAATTCAGGATGCTTTACATGATTTGCTTTCCATCATCAAAAACCTTAAACCCTAAAACAAATATTATGGAAAATGCATACATTATTTTAGAGAGCATTCTTTCAGCAAATAAAAGCTAATATTCCTATGTTGAGTCAACAGACAAACACTTTAATAATTTATGTTTTTTAAACACAGAAGAGAAAGAATTTAGTGGCAACCTTCACCAAAAGTGGCGCTGTTAATCATATAATACACAAAATGTACTGGACATTTTCAATATTTTATGGTTTTGATCTAAAATAGATGGATTAAACAATGCATGGTCTACCTAGATCCTGGAAGCGGAAAAGCTGGAGACATTTTTGAGTTGTTAAACTATTGCTTATAATGATGATGACTAAGCAAGATAAAAAGATCTGCAATTTTATTTTAGCCTTCTACAGGTAGGGAAACTGTGATAACATCATTTCAAAAAGTGTGTCCTTAAACTATGGACTGCTTCTGTACCTTGAAATAGTTATAAATATCAATATTGACTTTTCAAGTAGTACTGCAGGCCTGTGCCTATTACTCTCTTTCTCAGTGTCTGCTTTGATCTTAAGGGTTGTTATTTTTGGCAAAAGTAGGATATATCCAGCTAGATATAATTCCCATCTTTTGGGAGCCAGGAAGTAGAAAGGGTGGTGGAAAGACTGCTATAAGCTATTAAATGTAAAGAGTTTCTCAAACAGAAAGTTTGAAGACTGAACACATTTACCTTCCAATATGCTTACCAAGTTTCCTACTGTAAGCACATTATTGAAATGGTCCGTCATGGGATAGTGCTCCATGGCCATGAACAGAGTATTTAAGACAATACAGATGGTGATGGCCAGGTCAACAAATGGGTCCATCACAACCAGGTTGACAATATGTTTCACTTTTAACCAATATGGCGAACAGTCCCAGATTAAGAACATGTTGGAAAATTTATACCAACAGGGTGGGCATTTCTGCCTGGATTCTTCAAGTTCTAGATTTAAAAAAAATAAATTAAAAACAACCACCAAAAGATATTTTTACACACATATATTCCTTTCAAATCCACTAGACTTCTTTTTAGTAACCAACACATTTCCATTTGTGACAGTCAACCTCTTTTATACTTGATTTTAAAAAAACTATACAATTTAATCTTTAGACGGCTCAAAATATTTCTTCACACATAAACATAGAACAGAGGTAGCAAAGAATGGTTTTCTTCTCTTATGCATTGATACTGTGGTTCCATACTTTGCCTTAAGTTAAGTGAATGGTCTTTTAAATAAAGTCTCAATAGGAATATGGGTTGGAGTAGTGTAGACAGTGTGTAATCCTATGTTAATGTCTGGCTATGGTGTCATCCTCAGGCTATAAGAGATAGGACAGAGAGATAGGGTAGAGCCAAGAATCATCTTTTTAATTTGTTTTTATTTTGTGAGAATGACCCACTCCTCCCCTCCAATCTTGAGAGTCCTACGCTAAGTGGAACAGAAGAGAGGAACACCATGGCTAATGGGATTAGAAACCCCTAACAGAAATGCTTTAGTCTGCATTTTCAAGGAGTTGCCACACACAGGATACATTCTTTAGTTTCAATATCACAGAATTTAAGTAACTTTTTAAAAAGCTTCTAGAATACAGGAGTAGGTATAACAAATAACTCTTAAATAAGACCTATTATGTTCTCTTTAGAATACACTGCTTCCAACTCACAGAGACATTCGTTTCGAATGAGACGATATAAGCTCAGTGAAAACAACTGAAACGGAAATGGAATTTGTTACAAACCTTCTACTGTATTTGTTAAAATGCTGGCTATGCTCATTGCTCTTTGCCTTTGAGTAGGATCTTCTAGAAAGTCCATGGAAACATGAAAAGAACTTGACCTTCTCTTTCTCATTTCAGTTTCAGTGGTTGTTCCCTGTAAAGAAAATGCTAATGTATTAAATGATTAACTTGAGCAATATGATAAGTGAACAACCAATGTGACACTGTGAAATTCATGAAACACATGCGACATGCACGTTCATATTTAATTGGTGATGGCAGATATTGCTGACTTATTGTATCATTAGCCTGGAATGTCCAAACTGTTAACCATTTACTCATACAGCAAAAACTGAGGGTTTTTTTTTTTAACCCTCTGATTTCATAATTTTATGAGACATAATGTAATTTGTATATGATTGATAAATTTGTGAGAGACATATTTAACAATTTCCTTATTTCTGAACTAATAGTAAAAAGTAGTAACTTGAAATGACATCTAAATGATCAAGGCATTTTATGTTGAGAAGGTAGCCCTTTATTTTTAAAGAAATACAAATAATTATGACACTCGTAGCTGCCATCTCATTTTCTGGACACAAGACATAGATGATCATTGACAACACAAACTGTAGGTTAAAAAAACAACAACACATGCTGCATGGACAACAGTTTCATCCAGGGTACCAAAGCAATAAGTCATCTAATTCTGACTTAGTCATGCCTCACCATGCTGATATATTTCCAAGTCTAATAAGAGGCAGCATGTGTTTAGAAATTCCTCATCTGGGTATACATTCACAAACACATAACATACCTTTGTACACAGACAATTCTTTTATGTGCCTGTATTAATATTTTTTTGTGTCTCTTCATTTAGATTAGTTTTGAGAAGACCTATATCAGCATTTTTTTTTTAGTAAGACAAATATGAATACTAGAAATTTTAAGATAATATTGAAGCTATCTATTCAGGCACAGTGTTCTTGAAAATCTTCTAAACTAAAGCAGAGCTATATTGAAGAATTCGTTTGAAAGATTTATTATACACCCATTACAGTTAAACATAAGAATCGTTCATTTACTCTTACACCAGAGCTTTAGAGGATGTCCTGCTGTCTAAGTTCAGCATGGGTATATAGCAAATCCTCCAACTGGAAGCAGTCATTTCCTATTGTGTTTAATTTATCCTTAGCACGTTTAATAAGTAAATGCATTCAGGTGTTATGCAAGAAGGTGCTGAGGCCTTAAGTTTTAGGTGGATACTCTCTTAAAGATATTAAAAGATGCAGGTGCATTCACAGCTTGACCAACCAGGAATCATTCTCAAGGGGTTCCCTTCTGTAGAAACACTGGCTGGGGCAGCAATAATGGGCCAGCCATGCCTGAACTATTTAAAACTTCCTTACATTGTCATCAGTAGCTGGCTTATCTATTATCACCTCTGGTAGAAGCTGTCCAACAGGCGATGTAGGAACTGAAGGTCCACCAACCAAGGAAACCACACCATTGCAATCCACAGTGCTGTGCATCTTCCCATTGGCTGGAAACACGGCCAGCATCCGGGACGACCTACTGGTCTGACTCAGGTTACTGTTGCGTCGCTCTCCATGTCGTCGGGGCACAAATAAGGAGTCTCTGCGGCTTTCATTATCCTCGAAGGTGCTGTGTTCATCATCAGCAAAGTCATTCTCAGATCCCACATCCTTTGCTCGCCCTCTGAAGCTGAAAAGGCTTGTTCTGCTATTTCGCCTTGGAGAAAATAAGGAGCCACGGATGCTCAACAAAGACTAAAAGTTTGAAACCAAAAAAAATAAAATAAAATAAAATCATATTAATATGGCCATTTGGAATGTGCTTTTATTTTGCAAGATTAAGTTGAAGGGGACTTCAGCATTCAAAACAGAATGTGACTCATTCTTTTTTGATTAACATTCTCATTTTATGTGCATTCGGATTAAATTAAATTACTTTTCTAAGAGACGGTTTCTAGCCCTTGAGATTAATGACTGGGGAGACAGATCGCAACTTAAAGATATTGAAAAACAAAACCCTGAACCACCATATTTCATATTCAAAAGCAAGCATCTTTAGTACCTTACTATGGACATTGTAAACACTCAATAAATATCAGTAGCATGACCTTAACAGGGGCACATTTGTTTCCGTTGCTCTTTCCCTTCAAGAAATTCTAACACTTTTCACAAATTGTTTTAGTCCGTCTTTCTAAAATCACTTTAAATTAATTATTGTTCTTGTTGCAGCTAAAAGGCACAGTGTTGTTGGAACTTGAAGACTTCTGAAATTCAGAGTGATGTGCTTTTTGATAAAGTATACCGTGACTAATATTTTCAGAAGCATGCATGATAGTTTATAAAGTAGTCAGGGGTAAAAAAATATATAAAATAACCAAAAAGACATTACTGATCAGTTATCTACATTTTTTTTTCTCATTAAAAAGGCTGCAGACCAGAAAGATGAAATGTCATTAGTTACAACAAGTACCAGCAGACAGGTTCAGGTGAGAATCCGGGTCTCCTGACTTTCAATGTAGTGTTATCTCAACTACACCCCGCTGTAGATTTACGTGTGCAAACTAAGATTTTCTCATAACTATGTACAGAAAGGATAGGTTTAAATATAATAAACACAGCAATCAATTCAGCTGATAAAAATTCATAAGTTGTGTTTAATTCCTCCCCCTCTCTTCAGTGTTCTAATTTCCATCCATGCATCATTTAACTCAGCAGTGCCATACCTGGTGTGGGGAGGAGTACCTCTTTTCGTATGTCAACCGATTCCCTTCTATGGAGAAGCGAAACCCTTTCCTCCTGATGCTGTCTTCGGATTCAGATTTATGGAATTCATCGTCATCTTTCTCTTCTCCACCAGACTGCTCTTTCTGTTTTCTTTTCTTTCTCCGATTTCTTCTTTCCTTTGCACTCTTGGAACTCAACTTGGAGGCTTCAGAGGAGCTGTCTGAGAGCCCGCCTGCTGCACTAGGTTCCCTGGAATGCACTGAGGCAGTTACAGCCGCTGCCTGCTACATTGAGGAGAAATGGTCTTAGCATGGAGCTAGAGAAGACTTCACCTTTAAAAAAAATAGCTAAAGCATTTGCAAAGCATTTTAAAAATAATTTAGCTGACTCCAGCTAATCTTACATCGAAGAAACTCTGCAAGTATAAAAGAGAATTTTTTTTCTTTCCATCTAATAAAGGCTTTTAGAGTTAATTTGGTTTCCTTTGTGCTAACATTGATTACATTTGTATGATGTTTTACAGACTGCATATTCAAAAGGATCAATCAGACAATGACAAGAACACAAATTCATATTACTTTTGGGATTTGATTTACTCTAAAAATTGGTATCTAATTAGCACTGTCTTTTTTTTTTTTTTTTTCACTGAAAAAAAACTGGAGCATGGAAGAAAAGCTGATCAGTAACCTGGGGTCTAATCCAAAGATAGGAGGAATGAGATAAAGAGCTGAGATCCTCTTTCCAGTTATTGAAACAGGGTTGTCCAATACTCTCACAATATTATCAATCAGATTTATGGAAGGTGATAAAATCCCTTCCTTACCCCTCCACAATACTCTATTCAGAAGACTGGAGAAGGGAGGGTCAGAAGTTTCGGCTAAGCAAGACAAGATGTTCAGTTCTCCAAAGACCATCCCCAGCTTCTTTAAGTCGGCACTGGTTCTTGCTGGCCACATGGTCATGGGATGAAAGCAATGCTTTTTGATCACAACTTGTACTAGCCCTAGGCTGGCACTTTTTGATTATTATCATTGTTCCAAGAGTACTCTCAATACAAGGACTCTTGCAAATAAATTAACACTCCCCAAACAACTTTCTTCTTTACTAAAAACAGTGAGTTTCGATGCTGAACGGAAAGAGTAAGGAAAGATGGAAGTGATAAGAAGGGCATTTTGTTGTACTGTGAGTACTGACACCTCACTACAAGAACAAGTAATTCTTAGGTTCCCTGATCTCCATAAAATTGGTGACTTTCATATGCCTATTGGATACTGCTGTATCAGAGAACATTACATTATTTGATCACTTTCTTATTTATGTAAGAAAGGCAATTAAGCAACCACATTACAAGACAATATATTTTTGGTTAAAGAAAGTAATAGACAATCTTCTAAGAACCACATGAACATCTTTTTATATAATAACCAATAAAATTTTTTCTAAGAAAAGATGATTTCTTAGGATTTTCTTCTAATGCCAGTATACTCATTCAGTAAGTTTCTCACCTGAGAAGACCCCAAAATCACATTTTCCCTTGTATTCTAAAATTTTAAGATGATTAAAATAGCATGAGAGAGTTCTATTGTGGTCCATATCGTAAACATCTTAGAATAATTAAACTAAATGACTTAAAGATGATCAAAACAATGTAGAAATCCTTACTAATCCCCTATACTACCAGCTTCTCTTAAGTACAAACAATTATCTGTCTCTCACTTTCTCTCCAGTATTTTTGTAACAACCAAAACAATAAAGAAGGTTTGTACCATGAGACAGGACATATTTGATTTGGTGAATTTACCTGAGTTGATTTGGTGAATTTACCTGAGCTGCTTCCTGTTGCTTTTTAAGCTGTTCAAGCATCTGCTGAAATTCAGCCTCTTTCTGTTCTGCCTCTTCTAAGGTGGCCTGATTCTGTTCCTCATAGGCCATGGCTACCACAGCCAGGATCAAATTTATTAGATAGAATGAGCCCAAGAAAATGACCAGCACAAAAAATATCATGTATGTTTTTCCAGCAGCACGTAATGTCTGAAAATAAGAACACCAGAATTATTTTTTTCAATATTATTTCACTAACGGGTGGCTTTACCTGTCTCCAACTTACTGTGTGTCTTATAGGACTCTGATATAAATAATAATTATGACGTTCACAGCCCCTCCTACCTCGTTGACTGTTTCTTTAACATCATCCTCTTCCTTCTCCCCTAACTCATGCATTCAACATTCTGATGTGTAGGAGGGAATTCTTGGATTTATCAGGAATAAAGCAGAGTCAAATAAAGTACCATGGAGATCTCCATCAAAGAGCTGAGGCTTTGAATAAAGTTAAGGAAGAGACCAAAGTTATCCTTCTACATCTGCTTATTCATTTTCATCACCTGCCACCTGAAGGATGATACTTGAGCGGGTAAACAGAGTTGAGGGGAATATATGCCTTCTGTTTAGGAGGATCTGTGTCTGGGAAGGGTGGGAAATAGGTTTTGAGCCAAGGGGAACTGAGAGAGAATTGCTGCTCCTGGCATTGCTATGCTTAATGTGTGTTATAATCAATAGGGTAAAGAAAGTCAAATCTGATTTTAAGCTCCGCTCTTTCCATTATATTATGGTGTGGTTTGGATTTCATAACTAAGCTGGTTTTCTTATATACTTCCAATTAAACACAATATGTGTCTCTTTAGGTTCTCACCAGTTGGTAAAGATTTTCCCAGAAGTCCTGAGTCATCAGTCGAAACAGGGACAAAAAAGCCCAACTGAAGGTATCGAAGCTTGTGTAGCCATAATTGGGATTTCTACCAGCTTTCACACACATGTATCCTTCTGGACATTGGCTGTAAACGTGGCAAAAGAAAGTATTATAAGAAGTTCTGCTGTCTTTTTATTCTGGTAGCGTGCTATACTTATGATATTGTCTAGCCAGGAAGATTTGCTATTTCAAGGGATAAAAGTATGATAAATAAGCAATTAATACATTTCCCAACTTTTGACTTAACATAATTTTACTATCCACTTGACGTCATCATTAAAATATTGCATAGCATTTCTAGTAATATTTTACAAAACTATTTTCTATTGGTAATTAGTGTGTTAACATATGTCTAGTTCATTTTCCTACCGTGGATAATCCAGAGTCATCTCATAGCTCACACATACTCATCTAAGGGAAACAGCATTAGAACTAAAGTATAACTTCTTGTTTTATGAAACATGAAAGCTTGTCTAATATCTAAATAATCCCTCACCTTATAAATAACTTTAATTATAGCAAATTAGTATGAATAAAGTTAGTTGGCTGTTACCTGTCAGTTTGTACAAAAAAAGAGAAAATATATATACACACACACACACACAAATGATTGTCTTACCCAGCATCTGAGCTATTGCCACACAGTAGTGCATCTGAAAAACCCTCCAGAAAATAATGATATCCTGTTTAGGAAAAAAAGTCACATGATGAATATTTGCATGACATTGCAAAATGAGAATAAGATCAGGCCGCTCTTTTAAAGTTCATAATTTAAGTACATTATTATAATTTTAAATAGATTATTATAGTTTTAAATACATTATATAATTTTTTCAAAGGCACAAGTATTATTCCCTCTAAATATTAGATATTATATTAAGGAGATTGGATACTTAGTTAATAGTACAAAGCATTTGTTCTTTATGAATGTAAAATTAGTGATAATCACAGGTACTAACATAGTATTTTAAAAGGTATCAGTGTTTTTTTTACCCTCCGCATGAAAAATAAAAATTTCATTCTGTAAAAGTAGATAAGAATGGCAGGGATTTCTTTGCTTTCTCAAAACAGCTACATATTTCAAAATAAAGGGATTTTAACTTTTCTGAACTGTCTTCTGTATTTTTTAACACTTTATAAATGACTAATAATTAATTATAATCTACATTCTACCAACTTATAGAATATATCATAGGCAGCTTATAGTAAAAGATGCATAAATCATGTCAACTGCTAAAACAAGTGAAATAAAAAATAATTTTAAATATTGTACTAAAGCTAAAATAATTATTATAGGTGAATATTTCACTATCTCAAAGTTTTCTGTCTCTGGCAAATTCGTTAGATTCTTTCAATGTCCTGTTGAAGTGTCACTTCCTCTGTGAATTATTCCTTGATAGCTTCTACTTTCTTCCCACTTAAAGATTGGCAAAATTAAGAAATCCTCTCACTGTGCTACCAGTAACATGTACAGCCATTATTATTACATTCACTGTCTTATATTGTGATTATTTGCTTACAAATACTGTTCCTCCTTGAAAAAAATGTCTAATCATTCATTATTTCCATATTACTAGTGTTTGGGACCTAGTAGCCTTTCAATAAAGTTTATTGAATGAATAAGTAAGGGGATGACAAAAAGAGAAACACATGGAATTAAAGAGTCATTTTGTAAAAAGGACAATTTTGGATTTTGTAGGAAAAATATTTTCTAGATGCTAAATCTTCTGAGAAATTTACTCTACGTATAGTTCTGTAAGAGATACAAAAATACATAATGGAACTATTTTAATTTTCAATGTCTTTACTTCTCTGAACATAAGAAAATTAAGATACAATTTCTTAACTTTTAAATGAAATTAAACAATGTGAAAGGAATATGACAGTTTCTGGATAAATTTTTTTTTTAATTTATTTATTTTTGGCTGTGTTGTGTCTTCGTTGCTGCACGCAGGCTTTCTCTAGTTGCGGCTAGCGGGGGCTACACTTTGTTGAGGTGCGCAGGCTTCTCATTGCGGTGGCTTCTCTTGTTGCAGAGCACGGGCTCTAGGTGTGTGGGCTTCAGTAGTTGTGGCTCGCTGGCTTCAGCAGTTGTGGCTCGGGGGCTCTAGAGCACAGGCTCAGTAGTTGTGGTGCACGGGCTTAGTTACTCCTCAGCATGTGGGATCTTCCCGGACCAGGGCTTGAACCCGTGTCCCCTGCATTGGCAGGCGGATTCTTAACCACTGCGTCACCAGGGAAGCCTTGGACAAATTTTTGGTACCAGATATTTATAAGTGAAGTTTTGTCCATTAAACTCACTGATCTAGAAGTTTAATCTGGAGAAAATATAACTTTCAGTCATAATGTTTATCTTTAATTTTAATAAATTTAATTTTCTATTACTTTCAAAAGTAAGCCATTTTATTTATATTTGCATTTAGTTTAAAATAATCTTTGTTCAACAAATGGAATATTATTAGAGAAAATGATAAGAAACAGATTTTTAGGGCTGAAAATAGCCTCAGATATTCTTGACTTCTTTTATTTTGAATGTAACAAAAATGGAGTCCAATAAATTTTCCCTAGAGTGAATAAATCCTAAGTGACATCCTCATAATCAGTTCCTTGATCTTAGATTAAAACAACAACAACAAAAAAAGCAGATTTCAGGGAGTTGATGACAGCAGTGGGCTTATAAGGATCATGTGAAGTGAATAAGGGACATTTCATGTATTCCTCTGACATGTATTTTTCTTAAGGCATTTCTCTTAATCCAGCGATTTACAATTATTTGCAAATTATTTGTTGGCATGTCACTAACATCATGGAAGTGTTCATCTGTATCAACCAAGGTATTTTCCAGATCTATAACTATAAAAAGACACTGATTAGTTTTTTTTATTATGCTATCATTACTTTAAGAATTATCAAACCACCAGTAAGTAAACTTTATGACTAATCCTACTTCTTCCACATAACCAGTCACTAAGACTTTCTTTCTTCTTTGATTTTTTTCCTAAGAATTACTCATCACCTTAAAATAATAGATACAGCTATATTTAAGCACATCTAGAGTCTAAGTCTTATATATTTAATATTTTCCTTTAAAAGGACATTCCCTTTCATGAGTCATGTTCTTTCTCTCTGCTTTTGAAATATTGCTACTGGCAGATACTAAAATTATATGATAGAAAAAGAAATTGTTAATTTTACTGTCACTTTAAAAAAAGGATATCAGACCAATTATTTTTTCAACCTTCTAGAGTAGACTATTTAAACGTTTGACTATTTTGTCTAAACTCTTGAAATAAAGATAAACTGATTCTCATAACTTCACAGTTTTATGACATTTTAAATTTCTCTCTCCTAAACGTTGACTCTCATTTTCTTCTCTTTGATGTAATACTACTTTTAACTCTTATTCTACAAATGTAAGAATAATGTTAACCTTTAGGTCTCACTTGCTTTCCATAATACAACAATAAAAATAACCTGGTAAACTATAAGCACCCTGGAATCATGTGCCATCACCATTATTTTCCCAGCATCCTGTGCACTTTCTGGTACATAAAACACATTCTGCAATTAGTGTTTAATGGGTTACATTTGCGTAATACTTTGGAGTTTACAAAGGGTTTTCAAATACTTTATGTCATTTGATTGTCTCAAATGAGACAATATACAGCATTGTACACTGTGAAGAGAAGAATGTACAGCAACCCAATATCCTAAGAAAATTTCTTTCTAGCTGAATTTTTCAGCCTCCCATAGGGTTATCAATAAAATAGTTATCATAGTTATCAATAAAATAATTAAATGTATGTGCAAACCATTATAAGGTGATTAAGAGATCACAACCTGTTATGCAATCATTTAAAAAATTTTCCATGCCTAGATGGAAAGACGATCAACAATGAAAAAATAAACCTACATAACAGTAATTCTTACTTGAATCTTGAATATATGACTTCCAGTCAAACTCAATGAGAGTTTCATTTACAAGTGTGCCATTGTAATTCACAGTTATATTCTTCTCTACACTATGTTCCTCCAGGGAAGCATTGGTGGGAGGCCACTGTACACATTTATTCCGCAGGTTGCCCATAAAGAGCTGCAGCCCAATCAGTGCAAACACGCTCAGACAGAACACAGTCAGGATCATGACGTCTGAGAGCTTTTTCACAGACTGGATCAGGGCCCCTACGATGGTTTTCAGGCCTGAAAGAAAGAAGGTTATTACTATGAAGACTTAGAATGTCTGAAATACCAAAAGCTTCACACAATTTTCTTGAAAACATACACTCCATGAATAAGTCTGAAAATGATTGCAATGCTAGTGGGAGAGCAACACTTCATGGAAGGCTGAAGTGCTTATGGAAATAAACTCTGGAAATGTAAAAAAATCTAAACCATGAAATGAAGATCCATATCCCATTGGGTTGGGAGAAAATAGCTGGAAGTTCATGGTCTTCACAAAGCCTATATTAAGGTCTTGTATTTCTCCGTTTTGCTAATGAAACTTGCCCCATACTTTCTTTCATTGGGGTCAGTTGTCAGTTTTATAACAAATTACGTGAATAAAAATATTTTAAAATTCCTATTCATAAGTAGGAAAGGTTTTGCTATAAAACTGGAAGTGGTTTGGAGTATAATTGCACTTTAGGATAATAACTCCTTGGGGAGTTCCCTGGCTGTCCAGTGGTTAGGACTCGGTGCTTTCACTGCCGTGGCCCGAGTTCAATCCTTGGTTGGAGAACTAAGATCCTGCAAGCTGCATGGCACGGCCAAAAAAAAAAATGATAATAATAATAATAATCCTCCATGCAGACCCATGCTACTCTTTATTATCTTATTCCCTTGTCTTTTTAAGCAATATTAAGATTTACATTGTATATACATTGTCACCAACGCCTAAAATGAACAAGAAATTACAGATCGGTACATTTGATATGGAACAAATCCTTGGTATGACTGATGTGGAGAAAAAACCCAGCACATCTCTAAGTGCAAATCACATAGACTGTATATTACAGTGTCTCATGCAAGAAATTGTTAAGCTCCAAGGATGATGAAAAATGTGAAAACATCAAATTTTATGTTCAAATAATAAGAGTCATTTTCTGAATAATACCCAATTTTGATAGTTACGATTTTGATGATTTTAATTATGATGACCCCTGATTTTCTGTAATGCTGAATGTCAAGAAAAGAGACAGTTGCTGAAAAAAACATGATGGGTGAGCCTCAGTGTTTAACCCTCACCTGGAATGACTGAAATTGTTTTCAGTGCTCGGAGAACTCTGAATGTTCTCAAGGCGGAGACATTGCCCAGGTCCACAAACTCTGTCACATATCTGTAATAGGGAGTTCACATACAAACACAATAACAGAATACAAAGAAAGAGCTGTAGGTGCAAGGATCCTTATGCTTTACACTGATCACTTCTTACCTGGAATTACAAAAATAGTTTTCAAAGCTCTCAAGACTCTGAAAGTGCGAAGAGCTGAAAAATTGCCTAGGCTTACAAATTCTGTTACATACCTGTAGAATTAAATAAGAGTTATTCAAGATTTAAGCAGGATTTATATTATTTGCTTGGGTCTTTTATAAAGACCTTCTTGGTGATTTTGAATGATAATATTGTAAGTAACAATTTAGAAATTAGGGTCTATCACTATGGTTTTCTTTACTCAGATAATTTAAGGATGTTAACTAGATGTAAACTTCATAACGCACACAATCCTGTTGCCATTTCAAAAAGCAATACAATCGATACCATGTGTAATTTAGGAGAATTAAGTAGAAAGAAAATAATTCTTGGCTATAGTGTCATGGAATTAGTTTTTAAAAATATACATGAAAATCATGAAATCAGGGCTTCCCTGGTGGTGCAGTGGTTGAGAATCTGCCTGCCAATGCAGGGGACACGGGTTCGAGCCCTGGTCTGGGAAGATCTCACATGCCGCGGAGCAACTAGGCCCGTGAGCCACAGTTACTGAGCCTGTGCGTCTGGAGCCTGTGCTCCGCAACAAGAGAGGCCGCGACAGTGAGAGGCCCGCGCACCGCGATGAAGAGTGGCCCCCCTTCGCCGCAACTAGAGAAAGCCCTCGCACAGAAACGAAGACCCAACACAGCCATAAATAAATAAATAAAATTTTAAAAAAACAAAAAACAAATGGGTAATAGCATAAAATACTCTTATAAAAAAAAAATCATGAAATCATCCAAGAGAAATTTAGACAGATTGACTTACTGCCTATCTGTATGTGATCAGGATTTCCTAGTGTAACTCTTAAGTGAAAGCTAGGCAAATTAAGAACAATATTTTATGGGGGCCCAATGGTTACTCCTGCCATTACTGCTATTTTATTCTCAAGAAACAGTAGCCCCAATATGCCTTCTTCTGAGCTGTGGCCAGAGGGAATGGTGAAGAATCATCCTGACTAGATATGGAATTAAGATGAGATAGGCAGCATCCGGAGCCGTGAGAATATCAGCACCATTTCTCCTCTGCCCATCCATCCACCTCCTTACACCTGTAAGAGGCCAAGAATGTCAGCTCCTGAAGGATGAGAGTGAACTGTATTGGTCCACCTTCCTCCACACTCTAATTTTACCTACTGCTGAGTGGCCTTCTGTTACTTTTCTGAGTGTCTTCTTCTTCGGGGAAGTATATCACTAGACCAAAAAAAATAATAATAATAAGCAGGACTGCAGAAATTGTGCATAATACTGAGTGTATCTGGATGGGAAATAAGGATAAGAAGCTTAATATAAAGAAAAAGATGAAGAAAATTATAAAGGGAAAGAAGAGAAGAAGAAAGGAAAAGGATCAGGTAAGATATAGGAAGAGGCAGAGAGAGTGTGTTTGTTTATATGTCTTAATTATCAATTGACTGATGAAATAACAATTTAATATTAAATACATAATATATTAACTACCTTATTTTTTCTATTAGTGTGATTTGTCAGAATGTTTTGATGTTTATTTTCTATTATTCTACCAAAGAAGCTGGGGAGAGTGTGTGACGTGGGTAAGGTCAATGGAAATCTGTAGGGTCAGCCGAATTGTTTCTGGCTGTAATTTTAAAAAGCCGTTTTCACAGATGTATTATGAATACATTTATGCTTTCATATTAGGGTGTGTGTGTGTGTGTGTGTGCACCTGTTGAAAAAGCAGCATGTATGAAATTTTCTGACAGATGTTTGTTACATGTGAAAATTGTAATTTCAATTACTGCAAAGCCTTTATGCCAAAGTGAAATGCCACTTTGAACTCTGTTGCGCTAAATTAAAATCCAGAGCTTAAATATATAAATCACACTGAAATATTCTACAGTTAAAGCAAGCTTATTCTTCAAAAGCATGAGCACTTATAGAAGACAAAATATAGTCTCTTTTGAAGCTTCCAAGAAAGGCACTTACGCAAATGTAATGACAGTGAAGTCGAGCCAGTTCCATGGGTCCCGAAGGAAGGTAAAATCTTCTAAACAGAAGCCCCTTGCAATAATTTTTATAAGTGATTCAAAAGTATATATTCCTGTGAAAGTGTACCTGGAGACAAGTATCCAAAAAGAATGGATAAACTAATCATTTTCTTTCACAGCAATTTCAATTACTTGTCACTCCATTAAGGGAATAGACGAATATTATAAAACGAATCTAAGCAAGTTAATATTATTTTCAGGGAAATAAAACATAGCTGTAAATTTAAATTCAACTCCTTAACACATGAGGAGTTGGCTTTAGGTTGTCCTAAGAGTAGGGTGAGAACCATATACTGTATAAAGTGTATCTGAAATGTCTTAGTATTGACATACATGAAGAGAGCCTCTGAGAATTACCCAGTACATTCACATGACGGAGTAGCTGATCAACAATATTGCAGAAGCATAAAATGATTTTCCTTTAGAAAGTAAAAAAACTCAATTTCAACCATGTTTTATGAATGAGGGAACATTGACAAATTAGTCTCAAGTTTTTCTCTTTCTTTAAGATAAGCTAGGTTAACTTACTTGGAAAAAAGAATTTTGTTAACATCAAAAGTGGGTAAGTTTAAGGTCACAAGAGGTGAAAATTTAGTTTAGAATAAAATACTGAGTCTTAGACTGGAAACTTAGATGTTTCCAAAATTTAAATCTTCTACTCAGTTTAAATGAGCAGAAATTTAGATATTTCTGAGTAGAAACTTAGATGTTTCCAAAGTTTTAATCTTCGACTCAGAAGTTGGAGAATGAAATCACGGCAACTAGGGCAACTTGAGACCTGTGGGCCTCACATGGTAGCTTTAATACTTTAGAAATCCTTTGTATATAAATTTTTTATTTTCTTCAGAATCTTTACCCCTTTTTTGATTGGGTCCAACCTGGAAGCTGGAAGTTTCCAGGAAGGGAAAAAACCCTTGGAAACACCCCCGTGGTGGTTGTTTTAAGGGTCAGCAGGCACAGAGCAATACTGGCTACCACGCCGGCCGTGCAAGCAGACCCAGCAGCACTTATCACACATCTGGCCTCTCTGTCCTCAAAAGTATCCCAGAACAGAGCCCATCAATACAATTAGTAATGCATCTGGTTTCTGAAAATCCTACCCTAACTTTCCCTTCGGTTAGCTTAGCCCTCAGTCAATTAAATTTTCAAGTTTGAAAATCTCAAATTTTGTGGGCTTTTTTTTTTTTCAGCGAATTTTTTGGTGACCACATTTGAAACTGATATAGGCCTGGCATGGAGTGGATGTGTCTGATGGAAGTGAAAACTTTGTGAGGCTCAATATTATCCTTTTAGGGCAAGTGTAAGACTCACTGAATTCATCTGGAAATGAACTGGAACCAAGGTCTACCATATTGGTTCCTTTCTGTGAGTACTTTCATCACATTTGCTTTGGTCACTGTAGATCCTACAGGAAAAGTGGCGAGTGTCCAAGAATGATGGGCTTCTGGTAACCACCAAGTACACGTGAAGGAGAGAGATTAAATACTAAATACATATATATAGATATAGATATATGTCTATATGTCTGTATGGCTATTCATCTATACACACACACATATACATACTCATGTACGTCACTTAAAACGTTAAGTTGAACTTACTCTACATTCTTTGTCCAGTCAGGAGGGTTACTCATTGTCATAAACACACAGTTCGTCAAAATAGTGCACATAATTAGCATGCTGAATAATGTAGGTCATTGTTAAGGAACACACAAAAGAAAACCCAAATCCATGTATCGTATTACATAAAACTAACATTGAAAAGCTCAACCTGCAGTTTGGCCAGGACTCAGGGCCAAATACCCTATGGGCAAGTCATCTAATCTCTTTAAATTTCATTTTTGTCATCCATAAAATTTGGATAATAATATCACCCTCACAGAGTAGTTGTATAGATTAAGTGAGATAATGTATGAGAAAGCTTTATAAAAGTATAAAGTGCGGCTTTTGTTACTATTATTAAATCAATCTATTTACCTCCCAGAAGACTTTAGGGGGAAAACAGTGGGCACTTTGGAGTGGTCCAGTTTTTGAGCAGAGAGCACTGACTTGAACTAATTTAGTTGATTAAAATAGTAAATTGTTGAGGAAGGCACATCCCTGCAGAATTGTAATTTCTTAAATACATGTGATACAATATAGTTGAATACATTAAAATTTATATAGTTGAAGTACAGCATGGTGTTAAGGGTCGGGTTGCTCTATTTCAACTGAGTTTGTAAATGTGTAGCAGCATTGGATAAGACTGAAAGTGAATATTCTTCAAGGCCATGACTTAACATGATGTGAATGTAATTAAAATTCAACATAAAGGTGATCTTAGCAACATAAAAGTGACTTGGGCAAGTCATTCAGCCTCTCTATGCCACGGAAGCTTCTTGTGTCTCTACTGAATTTTATGCAGTGGAGCTAATCAGGTATGGAACTCATCAGTTTGAGGTACAGATTAAATGGGTTAATATGTGTGAGTACTTGGAACAGGTCTGTATGTTAGTAGACATGATCTAAGTGTTAGCTAAAACCAATGACTAACTATGACATAACAGAATTATGGAGCTGAAAGGGACCTTAAAAAACAACTGTTTAATCCCTATATTTTAGAAATCAGAGAAATAATGCGTAAGCTCTAAAGAAATTAGATAACTTGGCCACAGATTAAAACACAGGTTTCTTACTTTCACATCCAATATTCTTTCCACCACAGTTTACTGCCAAAGCAAAAATTTTCCATATGTGATAAAGAAAGTTTTCATCAAATGACCACATGATGGCACTAGGAACACAAACTAGGATGAGGAAACCTCCATAAATGTAAAAACTCTGAACATATAAATTTTGTGTTTCAAATCTTTGATTTTTAATAATGCCGTATTTATACCATAAGGAATCTCTTACTATCAGTTTAGAAATAGAACGGATTTTTAGGTTTTAAAATCTTTTTTCAAAAACTCAGGTAGTGTAAGTTTATGATCATTATAACAGTATTTCTATATTTATTAACAGTATTTACATTATTACATATTACATTAATTACATATTAACAGTATTTCTATATTTATTATTGCCAAAGCCACCAAATGAGACAGGTTTTTGCCAATGAATATGAACAGATGAATTTAGTTGCAGAATCCTTTTTTAACACCAATGAGAATCTCAAAGCCAAATCCCTAAAGACCACTTGGAAATACAATCTCAGCGTCTTTCATTAACTTCCAAAGCCCTTACTAAGCAATCAGTTTTGCATGGCAGAGTCATAATTCAATGACTTAAATTTGCAATTAAGCCAATATTCCAGTACTTCCTTACAGATTTCATTAGGAAAGTTCAAAAACTAGCTAAATATTGGCCAAAGCCCCCTGATCTTCTCCCATGGAAAATATGCTTAAAGGTTAATTCTAAGGTACACTAAAATGCTTTGTATTATAGATAGCTCTATATTGGCTCTGGATGTAAATTTTTTGCTATTATATCATTATTCACTGCAAATTCTAGAAAATCAGAAACTTTGTACAATATCTTAAAAATAAATGTGGCTATTTTACACTAGATTTGTAGGACTTGATACATATAAGTGTTTTTAGAAAGATATGTATAATGTTAAAGACTTTGATGTATAATATATATTTGAAAGATATATATATAGTATATATATAATATTAAAGACTATGTAAGTTTCAGTGACATCTATGTAATAAATTTTAAGAATAAGGCTTTTATGACCAAAGAAAATACAAAATGAGAGTGATAAAACCACAGAATATGGACATTTCCCAAGTTAATTTTACATTTAGCTACAAAGCATTTATAGATTATGTACTAATAGCTAATACTGATCGCATGAAAAGGATATGAATGTACCAAAATCTTAATAGCTATTTTCCTAAGAGGATTGAAGGGAGTTAAAATGTACAGGGCAGAGGTGGCACTGAACCGGAAGATGGCCTTCCCTTTATTCAATACTATAAAAGTCTGTAAGATAGGAACACATAGAAGTATAAAAGTATAAACCATTTAAACTCTATTACCCACCTTCTATCACTTGTCAAAATGAATTATTCCAATGTTGCAACTTTCGATGCGCACCATGAAGACAAACTGTTACTGGATCTCTTCTTAACTAGAGACAACATCCAATGGTATAACTCACCTTTGACCTGATACTTACCTGCAATTTTATTGTATATAAGACAGTTAGCCAAGGTAATTTATTTATTTTCTTAATATTTTAAATATCTGAGTTAAAGGAAAAAGTCTCAAATGGGTGCACGTTATCATTTCATTCTACAGATCTTAGGACACTACATTCCTTTTACAGCGATTTCAGCTTTTCCATTTCAAATATCTTGAAAATTAATGCTCTGGAATGCAAAATCATTCAGTAAAACAAATAATATTTTTGAAATAAATATTCTTTTACCATTTCTGCTTATAAAATAAACATTATCACTCTATTTGTAATAGGAAATAAAAACAGCCACCATCAAACCCAGTCTTGGGTTAGATGGATGTAATCCAATAATTGATTTCTGGAGGCCAAGCTCCCTGGAGAGTATCCGTTGGCCAGGAGTGCTAAATTCTGTATTGGGATTTCTGAGTTAGCTGACACACTGAATTCTAGTCCCAACTGGCTGCCTATTTCATGTAGTGCTTTCTTAGAGGAAAAGCTCAAAGCCCCTGCAGAATCTAGGATCCATGGATGTGAATGGAACTGGCATTCTAAAAATTAGACATATTTGAGCACAATTAGCAGTGTGTAGAAAAAAACAAACAAACAAACAACAACAAAAAACAAAGCAGCAACATACAATCATGTATCAAGGATTCTGACTCAGTGTTTCCTAAGACCTTTATGTACATTCAGACTGGGGGGAGTGGAACCTATTTCTCTATGAAGAACATATCTTGAGAAGGGAACTCCAAATCTTTTAAATTTAAACCCCATTCTTCAAAAATACTGTTTTTCTGACTAAGGACACGTATCTGTGTAGATCACATTACGACATAGCAAGCATTAACCTTATGTTTACTTTCTACTAAAAATCTTTGACAAGGGTTTATTCTCTACATTTAGTCTTCAGGTCATTTATAGATTTCTCATTTCTTTTCTCCTCTACCTTCAGGGTTTTCTAAATTGAAATAGAGTAATTACTCCAAAACATTTACTGAGTTGCTGTTTGAAAATAGCACTTCCTGGCTGGTATATGTAAGAGTGCCCTAAATCAGGGCTGTGAAAATGGTCCCCCAACCAGTGCTGGTCTCCAAGTTGTTCCTGATCTGTGACAAGATTTGAGAATAAGTATTTAGAAACTTGTAAGGCAATTCGACAGACTAATTTTACATCTGTTGAATGTAATAATAAAAAGACAGGGTGTATTTTGCAGGTCTGTTTTTCATTTCAACTTTCTGGAAATTAATTTTATTGTATTTTATAGAATAGCAACCTCACCTTCACAACAGAGAGTTTGAGATGCATTGCTCTACGTCTAACTTTGACTCCATATTTCCACTTTCATCTTTGATGGACTGTGGGTCCAGAGTACAAAGAAAACTGTGTCACAATGTCCATTTGTAGGAGGGGAGAGTTTCACCTGTGCCTATTGGAGGAGCAGTCACCCGTGTCTACAAGACTTAGTCCTCTTTTGCTCTGATTCATTCAGTGCCCCTGTCCCTAAATGGCATTGTGAGAACATCATAAAATGTGCACAGACTTGTGCAATGCAAATGCCTTTGCCCTAGGGAGTACACACATGCAAGGACACAGAAAGGCTCTGAGTGAGCTAAATCAGGACCGAATATGGTCCACCTTGCAAACCAACTGCCTATGCTTCCTTTCCCCAAAATTATGCTGAGTAAAACCTGATGGAAATATTGTGGTCTGGGAGTGGGAGAGCCAGTAAAAACATAACATAGAATATATCTTTTTAAAATAAGAATTCCCTCATTTCAAATAATATTACAAGCCTAATTTTGGAAAAGAAGTTACAGCCCATACGGGGCCTAAATCATGGGCTGGAGGAAGAGGGGGATGAAGATGGTACTGATTGTCGCTCAGTGGATAAGAATAATAATCCAGCTCATCCTGAGGAGATGAGACCACGTGCAGAAGAGATCACCTGTGTCTTTGACTCTGTGGCCACCCCCCAACCTAAACCATGAGCAAACCTAACAAAAAAAGAAGTAGAAGAGATGGAGGAAGAGGGTGATGAAACCAAAGGCAAAGCTGCAGAGGCCAAAAGAAAGGGGTGGAGAGAGAAAGAAATTCTGCCCTAAAGACCAAGAAGAAAAAGAAACAAGACTCAGAAGCTGAACCAAGAGGAACCCAAAAAGGCAGGGCAAAGGGCCAGAACTCAGCAGGGTAAAGCTAACGAAAGCCACGGCACCCTGATGCTGATAAATAATTCTCAATCTAAAAGTCCTTTCACATAGAGGAATTAATATTTTGACACAAAAGTTAAAGGCAAAAGGACAAAATTCCCAATTGTTCAAGCCTTAGATGGAAACTTTTACTGATTTTAGGGTATATTCTCTTTATTTATTTAAAAAATTCAAAGAATGTATTTTAACTTCATGTTTATAAGAAGTATGTGTACATGTGTGTAAGTGCTTACAATTAGAATGTATAATGGAATTAATGAGGTTTTCCTGTACAGCAATATTTGTTCTCCTTTAATTTTTCACAAGCCGTATAGATAGATAAGACATCCTTGACAGAGCTCCTGGGAAGCTGATGATAACACCGGCACTAAGGGACTATTTCAGAGGGTTTCTTCTGTGAGGACTTTGCTGTTCCCAGGTTGAAACATATATTTACATACAAACTACACAAATGTTGCTTTAAAGTGTTTACGGATTCATTTTAAACAGCTGAATTATAGAGCAATCCAATATTAGAATCTAGACTCTGTTACCATTTTTATGTCAGTAAGTTCCATTTAGAACTTCAAATTTGCTATTTGTAACTGATCTTGTATCTATTTCCTCATCTATCTGTATCCATCCTCCTTATATTTACTTGCACAGAGAAGAAGCCAAACATTTAGTTTCTAAGTGTTGAGGATTAATGAAAGGATACTTGCCCCTAAAGACTCTCAAATACATGTTTCCCCAAATAATGGTATTGATAGTATTGAAGGGAGAAGAGAGTCAGAAGGGAACACTGTTTACTTACAAGTGGTCAAGTAACTTTAGAATTTTCAAACAAAGATACTTGCCTTCCTCATTTCACAGATAAGAGAGGGATCAAAAAGGAAAGAATTAAAAGACTAGCCAAGATGTTACTATTACCCCTGCCCCATTTTTTTTTTTATTGTGGTAGAATACACATAACGTAAAATTTACCATCTGGTCCATTCTAAGTGTACAAGTTCAGTGTTGACATTTTCAAAGAATGTACTGAATGGCTTATTAGAGGAAAGTATTTTAGCATCCTTTAAATCTAACTAGTTTAATACAAATTTCATTAACATAACTACTCAGGACAATTTTTATTGCATTAAGTCACTTCAATAGAAAAGAAAAACTTCAAAATTGATGGTGGAGGAGAAATGGCTGATATAGTAGTATCCAGCTTGAAAAAGGCTTTTTTTTTTTTTTTTTAACAGCTCAAGGCTGTAGGAAACTCATGAAATCATTTTAACCTGAGAATAATACTGTGCCTCAGAACCAATTTCAAAACAGCATTTTGACTGAATTAGAGATGAGATTCTATATATAAAATATCACTTTAAAGACACATTTGTAGGAATGTAACTCTCTTCACATACTAGATGTTGATCAGGCTTGTCACTTATCTCTTCATGTATAGCTACCAAACTCAAGTAGCATTTATGAAGTCCCTATATGATAAGCTGTTAATATGTATGAGTGTGGTGGACACCTGGAAAGCAGCCTGGATCTCATTCTCAGTTCAATTGTTAATTCAATTGACTTCAATGCAGAAGATTTGTGTTAGTTGTTTAGCACAATATTTGCAAAGCTCTGTGCTAAAGTTTATAGGGAAAACAAAGACCCCAAGTAGTTTGGGGTAAATAGTAAGTTATGACCCCAAGAAGCTTGAAAACTAGTAAATGTTCAACTATCTATACTAACGGAAGAAAATCTAGAAGGGTAAGTGAAGGTTTACTTAGACCGGAGCTGCCCAATAGAAATATCACATGAACTACAAATCTAAGCCACACATGTGATTTTAAATATTCTAGTAGCCATGTTTAGAAAAAGAAAAAGAAGCAGATGAAATTAATTTGAATAATGTTTTCTTTAACCCAATATATCCAGTAAATTATCATTTGGGGATGAAGTCAGTATTAAAAATTATTGAGATAGTTTACATCCTCTTGTCATACCAACTGTATGTCTTCAGAGACTTGAACTCGCCACATTTCAAGTACATTTCAAGTACAATAGCCATACATGACTTATGTCCACTGAATTGGGCAGCGCAGACCTAGGCGTAAACCATTCATTGTACTGCCAGTTTATACTGTCTTCAGCAAGCCTTGCCAGGTAAAAGTCAATTCTAGCTTTAAAGAAAGCAACAACAACGAAAACCCAAACAGGTAAACACCCCTGATAATCAAAGCTTAATAGTCTGGAAAGCAAATTAGAAAAACATAAGTAGGATTTGTTTTAACTTACGTATTTATTGAGTGCAGACTCTGGAGTTGGATGCCTGGCTCAAAATCTGGCTGTGTTGCCTTCCACCACTGAGATCCTGGACAAGTTACTAACTTTTCTGTGACTCATTTGCCTCTTTTGAAAAATGGGAATAAGGACACTAAGTTCACAGAGGTGTTGTGATTCCAATTCAGTAGGTCAGATTCTGATGCCTAGTATTCTGTACTTTTAATAAATAACTCAGGTGAGTCTGCAATAGGAGAGCTGTGAATCTGTTTTTATTAACAGTTCTCATGTTGTGTACCTGGAGTAAAATCCTTCCCCATTATCTAACTGCATAGTCAATAAGGAAACACTTAGGTTATAACAGTTTGGTAGGATTGCTATTTATGAATCTGTACCCGTTACTATTTAGTAGTCTTTTTTTGTCTCTGGGTTTTTAGAAAGTGTTTGCTTATTTTTTTACTCAGGTTGGACACTGAATTTAACAAGCCATAGTTTTCCAGTTCCCTTTTAAAAATATGTCCATTATCTTAACTTTTCTTTCACTCTAGGGGTCTTGTTCCTTAAATAGTTTAAACCTAATGCTCAGCTTTGTGTTTATCTAAACATTATTGAAAAATTGCTAAATCACAGGATTGACTCCAAATTTACTGCAATTTTACTGCTCTAAAAGTAAATGTATTGGCAAAAGCAAGAAATAACAGAGGAAGGTGAGCAATGATCATGAACAATAGAAAAATGCAGAATATACTATTGGTTGATTCCACTTATGCCTTAGCCTCAAAATTTAAAGAGGCAATTTTCAACTTGTACTTACACTGTGATCCAAAAATGTGTTTGGAGGTCAATTGTTTGGAACTTCGAACATATTTTCCCAAAGAAAGGAGATACATATATATATGTATTTTTTTTTTTACACATAGATTCAAAAACCTACGTAATTCCTAATTAAATAGAATTCTGTATAATGACAATGTGAAACTTTATCCCTGTGTATAAGCAAGTGTGACTCTGAAAATGGTAACAGACTTCTAAGTTGGGTTGCAAGGTATACCTCTCTCCCCTTGATGTTGCCCTGGCATTCAAACTAGGGAAATTCCCTGACGTTATCTTCTGCCAGAAGTGGGGTCAACTTTTTCTAGCTCTAAGCTGCTGGCTTGAGAAGAGGTTCCATCGGGAAAAGGCAGAATGAGACCACATGGCAGGAGGAGGGATGCTGCAGAGCTTTGGGTGTAAAGAATTGCATAGACAGTCAAGAGATTCCGATTAGTACACATCTCTGGGGACATCTCTTGTTCTGGGCCAATTCCAAGGCATCTAATTCTTTTTTCTTTTTTTTCCTGTGAGCTCTCTAAATGGTCTCACCTACTTCCTTACCTATCTTTTTTTTTTTAATAACCTGTGGATTCAGGCCAAGATTTTCCTCCTTTTCTGGCTCACTGAGGGATGGAAAGCTTTCTCACAGGTTCTCTACCTGACTCTGAAGTTAGTGTGCAATATTTTAAAAAATGTTTTCTCGGGGCTTCCCTGGTGGCGCAGTGGTTGAGAATCTGCCTGCCAACGCAGGGGACACGGGTTCAAGCCCTGGTCTGGGAAGATCCCACATGCCGCGGAGCAACTGGGCCCGTGAGCCACAACTACTGAGCCTGCGCGTCTGGAGCTTGTGCTCCGCAACAAGAGAGGCCGCAACAGTGAGAGGCCCGCGCACCGCGATGAAGAGTGGCCCCCGCTCGCCGCAACTAGAAAAAGCCCTCACACAGAAACGAAGATCCAACACAGCCAAAAATAATAATAAATTAATTAATTAATAGAATAAATTGTAAATACAGTAGTTGTTTAAAAAAAAAAAAGATTGACTAACAAATTAGGTTAATTTAAAAAAAAAAAAAAATGTTTTCTCTCCCAATCTCATTCTGTCTTACCCCTTAGATGCGGGATAATCATCCTAAAGAACAACTTGTGGACTTGTGCCTCCTGTGGCCCACCAAGCGTTAATATCCAGCCCTCATCTAATTGCACAGGGGTCTTGAAGCCAGGGATCACAAACCAAAACCCCCCACAGAGGCTAGGCAGTGTGAGAGACCTGTCAATTTTGGGCATGCAAATCAGTGATGCCAGATCTGATACTGTATGAGAAATCCTAAATATGCAAAATTATACATGTGTGTGTGCAATCTTCTGCTTTATAAATCTCAGACACTAATTCAGAATTGTAAACAATATTGCATGAGGCAAACAAAAATGTGTCTGGGGGCTCAAGGCATTATAGTTTTTTTCTCTTTGCTTTAAGTTCATGCAAAAGAGAAAAATTTGTACCCAGAAAAGAGTCTGTAAAATTGCTTGTCCCTAGGCTTTAGCTGGGTAGAACAGTTGCAGTGGGGCCAGTGCTGGAGAGTTCCCAGCTGGGCTCCTATCAGCCAGGGTTACAGATGCTTCTGCCTCTATCTCAGACAGAGAGAAAAAATTATAACCACAGGGTGAAATGATAAAATCTGGGGGTCAAATATTTCTCATCCCTGTTATCTTCAGCCCATAGCATGGGTGTGGTACACTATTATATGCTCAGCTAATTTTTCATTGACAGAAAAGGACTAATTGGCCCAGTTTTATTGCAGACTTTTCTGTGTGAGAACTTTGGGCAAACTCTTCCATGTCAATTTCTACATCTGAATGAAGATTATAACAATACTAACCTCAGGGTTGTTTAAAGAATGAAATGAAACAAAATGAAATAAAACATGTGAATCCCCTTAATGAATTCAAAGTGCCACATACACTCAAGGATTAAAGGATTAAAAATATGTGTCTCTCTGGTTCTCAAATATATACACATACAAACACTTGTGTACTTGAAAGCAATGCCAATTCTCACATTGGAACTTTGCCGCTCATTTTCCTTCCTCCCAAATTTCATATTCAGAAAACAATGCCATCCATTTGTTCCCATCTGTTAAGCATTACACCTCCAAAATAGATTCTGATCCCACCCATTATTGTCTTCATTGTCAAAAATCTAGACCAAGCCTCCATAAAGACTCCCAGTTTGATCTTTAAAAATGTGAAGCGGGGACTTCCCTGGTGATGCAGTGGTTAAGAATCTGCCTGCCAACGCAGGGGACACGGGTTCGAGCCCTAGCCCGGGAAGATCCCACATGCCGTGGAGCAACTAATCCCGTGTGCGCCAGCTACTGAGCCCGCGTGCCACAACTACTGAAGCCCACGCACCTAGAGCCCGTGCTCCGCAACAAGAGAAGCCACCATAATAAGAAGTCCATGCACCACAATGAAGAGTAGCCCCAGCTCGCTGCAACTAGAGAAAGCCCGGGTGCAGCAACGAAGACCCAACACAGCCAAAAATAAATAAATAAATAAATTTATTTTAAAAAAAAATGTGAAGTGGACATTGTCACTTCTCTACCCAAAGTCTTCAGAGAATTCATTTTGCCCTTAAACTTCGAACTCTTTAAGATGTCGTAAAAGGTGCCTTGATCTAGCCCCAGGCCCACCTCCCCAATCACATCTTACTCGCCTTTTACTTATTACAGTCCTGCTATATTACATGTCTTCTTATGGGCTATTCCCTTTCCCTGGAAGTCTTCTCTCCCTTCTTTCTACCCTTGAGATCCCAATATAAATGCCATTTCTTTACAGAGGCATACAACTTAAGTTTCCTGAATCTGTCCTCTTTGAAAAAAAGGTGCTTATCACCCTATTAGAATCTGGTGGGAAATGTACATCTCTAATTATTTTAGAAGCTGATCCAGACCCCCTGAGTCTCAAAGATTTTAGTTTTTATAAAGGCAGGGGATGCCCCTGATTGAGCAGAAGTAGTAAAGCAACAAGTCAGGTTTGGGAAATACTGCCAGCCTAAGAGATGAGGAGTACAGCTGGCAAAGTGGCATAAGTGAAGGGGCAGGAAAAGCAGTGACAGGCTTATTTAGAGTCTATCAATCACTGACTTCTCTTCTCCACTGGTATCATTAGTGTGACAACTGCAAACCCAGAGTAGCATGGTGATGAGCCACGGAAACTGATGGATCTGTTACTTAATAGCTTTATGATCTTAGGAAAATTAAATTTATCTCAGTTTCATCATTCTATTTTATTTTATTTTTTTAGTCATCAATTTTATACACATCAGTTTATACACGTCAATCCCAATCACCCAATTCATCACACCACCATCCCCACCCCCCTGCGGCTTTCCCCCCTTGGCATCCATACGTTTGTTCTCTACATCTGTGTCTCAATTTCTGCCCTGTAAACCGGTTCATCTGTACCATTTTTCTACGTTCCACATATATGCATTAATATATGATATTTGTTTTTCTCTTTCTGACTTCCTTCACTCTGTATGACAGTCTCTAGATCCATCCACGTCTCAACAAATGACCCAGTTTCGTTCCTTTTTATGGCTGAGTAATATTGCATTGTATATATGTACCACATCTTCTTTCATCATTTTAAAACAAAGATAAGAATTATCTTGGAAGGACATGTCAGTTAATTAAGAACTGTAAATTTCCTAATGCACAGTGCATAGGGCAGAGCTACTGTTTTTGCTTGCCTAGCACACCTTCTTCAAAGTCTCCATCTCTTCCTTTTAGAGAAAACCTCTGCCTCATTGTCTGGTCATGTGGCTTGGATGGAGCTGACCCACCCCTTGGCAACACTGGTCAACATATGATGCTGATCTGGCCAATGAGAGCATCACAAACCCTTGGTTACAGTGATTGGTTCAGAAGCGGCCATGTGACCTAATTAGACTGAATTTCAGGACTTTTGCAAGAAATTTTGAAGAAAAAGAGAGCTCTTTTTCTTGGGGTTACTAGGCTGTAGGATGTTAGTTTCATGCTACTGGTGGCTATTTCTATCATCTTGTGGGAAGAGCCAGCCTGTGAATGCAGCCAGCATAGGTGAAAGTAGAACCAAAAATGGAAAAGGATTGTGTCCTGATGATGTTGTTTTAGGTACTGGATCCTTTGATATTAAGAGCAGATTTACCCCACACATACATTTACTTGTTTGTTGCTTAGTTTGTTTTCAAAAACTAGTTTCTGTTGGTTTTTGGTCACTTTCACTTGAAGGGAAACTTATTAATATGGCAGGTACTTAATAAATGCAGTCATTATTTTACTACCATCCTCATCACTTTGGGATTGTTTCTGAGGCAGAGACGGGGAGGTGACAAAGAAGAAAGGGACATAAGGAAGAAATAATGAATGGGTAAGAGAAAGATTTGGAAGTAAACTGTAGTGCCTTGCAAGTAAGGGAGAGTCTGGGTGACTGGTAATTCTAGAAGAGCTAATGATATACAAAGAAAAATCATGAATCTGACAATTCATGGAATCCTGAGCTTTTACCATCTACTTTTCTGATTTTCTTTTAAACTCCTTTTGCAAGAAAAACTCCCTAATCCCAATTAAAAACAAAACAAACAACCCTCCCTACCCCATGTAACAATTAAAAACTCCTGTGGAAGGACAAACCAGGCATGAATTTAAAATCACAAGTTCCTGTATGATTCTTCATGCAGCCCCGGTAAAGAGGGAGCATGCATCTCTTTAGAAGAGCTGATATAAAGGGAGAATAAATTGTCTTTAAACGTCGAAGAGACAATCAAGGAAAGAGCACATTTTTAAATGGATACATTTCTACATTCCATAATTGACAAACATGCATTTTCACTACAGATCTAACATACCTCATTCTATTTCCAGTACCCTGTCACACTGTCAAAAGGATATTTTCTTCCATGGTACTAATGAGTCATCTGTAATTTTAAGAGAACATGAGAAGGAAGAAGTTTTCTGCAATAAAGAGCGGGTGAAGAATTTGAATGTATAGCCAAATGGTGCAAAATCAACCGAAGCTATGAAAGGAAACTGTGAAAAAAAAATCCCATGAGGAAATAAAGGTGTGTTCACAAGCTAAAATGTGCCTTGTCACACTGCTAAAGTAAATAAACAAACAAAGGAACCCAACCTGGAATCATGTTCTGAAGATCACGGGACCAGAGCTAACATGGTATGGAAAATTCTGTGACTCTCCTCTGATAGCACTGTTATTTTACTCCTTAGTTCTTACCTCGGACTTCTGAAGGCTTAAAACATCTGAGGGTCTGGAAGTGCTTCTATGAACCACGAGTGTTCACGAGATGGTTGCTACTATTTCTCGAGTTATTACCACAATATCACTGACCATGGATTAAATTATTTTAACAATTTCAACAGAAAATCTGAACATTATATAATTTGTACATTTTAAGCTAGGGCAAAGAAGATAAAAATATGTGGGCATGTGCCATCTGAAAATATACCATCAGCAGTGACATTTTCATAAGCTCACTGACATTGTCTTTGCAGAAGATCACAGAGAGCTTCACTGGGGTTGGCGTCCTTTCTATTCCTTACATGTAGATTCGTTATATATATGCACCACTGTACTTTAACCTAAAACTTAACATAGATTCTGCAACCATTTTTTGTAATAAGCTTGCTTTGTTTATTCTATATATTTTTAAGAAAGAAACCAGAGACTTGGTATATACATACAAGGACATATTAAGTATTGTGCTTGAGTTAAGCCTTAGGGGAGTCACTAGTCTGATTAATATTTGCATATTACAACCCACTCAGGCAATAAAATGCACATCCCCAATATCAGTGATGGTGGGAAATTTCATCCTAAGAAGCATTTTCCCCAGTGACATTTCCATCATTAGACCCTTTATCTATGCTGGGAGTATTGTGCATGTGTACTGCCATCCTCAGATACTCAAGTCACTAAAGTGAAATTGGTCATCAAGTAGCAAAAGAAATATTCATTATTTTTAAAAGGTTATTATTTTTCTAAGGATTCCAGCTTCAATCAGAGGAAGCTAATTCAGAATTTAAGACTATTCTTCCATACTGAAATAATCCAATTATGAAGGAAAATTTAAGACTAGAAAGAGTGTACACACAACCATGGAAAGTTATAAAACATGAAAATGCAAAAGAAGGAAATTTCCAACACATAGCTCAATCATGTCCTAAGCATGTCATGTTAGTTTTTAAGGATTTCAGTCCTGCAAAAAGTTTCACTTGTATTTCTGTTGAATGACTTACATTTGGAGACTTGCTGGATGTCAGCTCAATGTGAAAGCAATGGATGTGCCTCACTTTGGGGAAACCTCCTTCCTGATAACAATATTTCTCTTGTCAGGTTGTGCTACTTTCACTCTGTGATTTGTTCCAAAATACCAAAATATTTTTCCTTCCTCACACAATGTGCATTTGAAGATAAGGACAGAAGATGTTAAAGGCAAGTTTGAATGTGAACCTAACAAAGTTTATAAGGGTTACTTCAGCACAAGAATCTGAATAGTCATTCCTTCAGGATTGGTCTTTTACCCTCAGTTTTAAGACCTTTCTTTTAACTATTTGGATGGGTTTGCATCATTTTGTTTTCCATCTGCCTTTATATCCTTTGTTATATCTCATTCATTATAAACCAATTGTGGACGGCTTTGTTTGGGAACATTCCCTCTAGATGACAACCTTTATCAGTCTAAAAACTCTTTAATTTAAAGGAAAAGATTAATTGGATGATCTCGTTTCTACTTGAAGAATAGCTGCCCTTGTCAACACGCATCAGTTTGGTCTTTCTCAATGTATGCATTTATTGTTTTATAGATAAGGACACAGCACAGGAGATGGGATGCTAGACTTCAGCCCTGTTTGATGAAGTGGTAGACTCTGGGTGGCTTTAATAATTTTTAGATGGTGATTACTACTGGAGAGGTGGGGGCTGGATGTCTGGGGGCAGCAAAATGCCTGCTGAGCATGGAGCCCACTAACCCACTGTAATAGCAACTCTAAATAGATTGGCTATGTCCAATGGCTATAAATAAAGTAACATACTTTAGTGTTAATGAATTTCTGCCTAGAACACATCAGAGTCATTATTCAATAATAGAGTAATTTTAAATAAGTTAAAACGTATGAATAGTTGGATTATCCACATTTTTACTTTTTTTATACAAATAAACCCCTCGTAGTCTGCTTAATTTGGGTTTTAGCTTTTCAGATATCATATTAAATTAATTTCCAAAGGAGTGATTTAATGATAAAATTCAATTTTTCTCATAATTTAAATGGAAGTTATGAAACAGATAATGGCTTACCTACTAAGATTTAATAATACAATGTTAATAAGCAAAGTTAAATAAAAGATAATGAATCTATGGAAAATTATTAATCTCTTCCTTCACAGTAAAATGGTCAAATCAGTTTTTAAAAAGGAAAAGTGTGTTACACTTAAGCTGGCTATATCCTGAAAAGTTTTTAAAAAAAATCTGAACATAATGAGGTTTTTACCTCTGAAAGTTGTAGTAGTCAATGAGAATGTATTTACAAAACTGTCTCGAATCCAAATACTAAAATTCCAAACTTATGCACTTGATAAAAACTAACACGATAACTGTGCCAGCAACCAAAAGCATCCCTAAACGTTTTGGGGGTATTTTTAAGGCCCATGTTTAACTAAAAGATTTCATTTGCTTAATTACAATCTTTGTGCTGTACCTTTCCACCGAGTTCACAAACATATTGTTCTAGGTGAAAAGGATAATAAAATATTGCAAATTAACTAGTCATAAATTTAATCTAAAATCAATACAATAATCTTTTTTGATTTTATCTTTTTCTACACTTTTCTTCTTGGTTTGGTGAAATCATGGTCATAATGAAAGGCTGGGTGCTTACTATTTTCATTTCAAGCATGGATATTCAAATATCATTTATATGTTCTTCAGAATACTACACTTTTGGTCATCCTTACCAATATCAATATATTTCCACCAAAAGATTAAATAAATTTTTAAACTATAGTTTGTATAGGAAAGTTTTTTCCCAATGAAAAAAAGTTTATTCAGGAAGTTAACTGATATATTATATATAACATAGTATTTATATATAATATAGAAACTGAAAACGCTTGTGGCATCAAATTTCGTTCCATGAGAAATGAATACCAATATTTTTGAGGTCTTTATAATTTGTGATAATTTCAAGATTTTCAAGTACAGAAAACCCATAAACTGTAAATACAATCTCTGGGGAGAAGTTTTTAATTTGTTAAGTTAGCTGCCTACAACATACATTTATTTTTAGGTATCTATCGTGGTGCATTTGGGACAGCTCCATCTGTTATGATATAATCAACTTATTTGTCATGTATATGCATAAAACATATGCAAATGTGTTTTATTTCCTAAACAGAAGGATACTTAGGCTTTGTGCTAACTTAGCATGTGTTGGTGCTACAACAGTCCAAGGTATACTGTAAGGCAATTAGCAGCAAAATATGCCGGATAAAACACACTCACTTTTTTATTGATATAGTACGGGTCCAGGTCCTCCAGCGGCTCTGACACCATCCCTGGAGGGATGTCTCCATAAATAAAAGGAAGGTTCTTTCCAGCTTCCAAGTCACTATTTGGCTTTGGGCCATGTTCGTGATCATCTTTCTTGTCTGGTTTGGGATTCTTAGCCTTTTCTTCTGCAATGCGTCTTTCAATAGCTGCAAGAGATTCTCTGGTGAAGAAGCTGAAGCTGTCAGGTCCTGGTGGTACAAGCACTGTTTGCTCCATCTTGTCATCCTGCACATTTTAATCACCATTTACTCTGCATATGAAAGTTCTAAAAAAAAAATACAGATATTTTAAGGAGATTAAGAGATCTTAATATCTACAAACTCCTGTCATGAAATAAGAGCTAGAGGATTGAAATGTTCATTTCCAATTAAATTCAAATGGAATTACTAAATATAAATTCTTTTTTTGTAGTAAGAACATTTAACTTGAGATCTTTAACATGACACTTTTAACAAATTTTTAAGTATGCAAGACAGTATTGTCAACTATAGGCACGAAGTCGTACAGCAGCTCTCTAGAATTTATTCATCTTACATAACTGAAACTTTATGCCCAATAAATAGCAACTCTCCATTTCCCCCTTCCCCAGCTTCTGGCAAACACCATTCTACTTTCTGCCTCTATGAGTTTGGCTTAACAAACATGTTTTCTATCTCGGGTTTGTTAAATGTCCCATGTTTATTAATTCTTGTGCTTTGCCGAGACAGGAACTGTGCCATAACTTAAGAAAGTAGTTCAAGTATAGCCTTAATTAAAGTACATTAGCTAAATACCACCCTGTCCCAAATGGGCTGTTCACTCTGTGAGCCACCCAGAAGATGAGGATGTAGCCCCATAGAGACCATGGTTAGCTCATCAACAGGCTGAAGTGGAAAGGGAGTTGTCTCTGAGAGGATATAAAATCCAACCCTCTAATCCGCACAAATGGCTCCTGGCCAAGCCGGTCAGAACAGTTTGCTGCAGCCTGACTTAATAACCAGTCAAACAGCTACTGCTGTCCTGATTGAGTCTTCATCTATTCTGAGATACAGACAACTGGAACTGTGACCTGTCACATCATCAGCCATGCTAGGGTTGGCTTACTTAAACACGTACAGAAAGAGACGGTCCAAGGTTAGACAGATGCCATTTAGATGACTAAGAATGAGAGAAAGGCGAGGCTGGGAAGAAATTACTAGATTGGGCTGCAGGTGGGAGAAGATAGCTGTAGGTGCAGGAGATAGCAGGATTCTCCTATTTCAGGAAAATAAAATAATCGGAAAGAAGACAGTTCCGTAAGTTAAATAGGAACTGAGGTTTTCCTTCACTAAAGCAATAATGATATTCTTGCTGATTCTATAGTCCTATAGTGAGAAACATATGAGGACCTGAGGCAAAACACTCGACTCTGTGTAGCAGTCAGACTTGATCTGATGCCCGAGGCCAAATCCCAAATGTATTGTTTTAAGGCATATTTAATATCAGCTCAAATTTCACAGATATTACTGAGCCAAAACTCCTCAGAGCCTAAGCTATCATTTGGCCACACGTTTTATTTGGACACTGCATTAACTAATTAAAGTCAGCAAGCTGGGACTTCCCTGGTGGCACAGTGGTTAAGAATCCGCCTGCCAATGCAGGGGACACGGGTTCGATGCCTGGTCCAGGAAGATCCCACGTGCTGTGGAGCAACTAAGCCTGCATGCCACAATTACTGAGCCTGTGCGCCTAGAGGCCGTGCTCTGCAACAAGAGAAGCCACTGCAGTGAGAAGCCACTGCAATGAGAAGCCCGAGCACCGCAACAAAGAGTAGTCCCCACTCATCACAACTAGAGAAAGCTGCACAGCAACGAAGACCCAAAGCAGCCAAAAAATAATAATAATAATAATAAAGTCAGCAAGCTATGATACAGTTAATTGCAGCTTTGGTGTATATGAACTGCAATAATAAAACTGCTGCCATAACTATCTTTTGAGAGGTCTTATAGGTATCTCAAATTTCACTGAAGGAGATTCTCATTGCTGTGAGGTTTATGACCATATTTTTTAGGGGGTGACCAGAAACAAGGAGGTATGGAAGTCTAAATTTGTACTCTCCATCCATTAAGTGAACTAATAAAACTTTCAGAGGTTATTACAATCTACCTGCAATTCGGCTTAGGGCCTAGAAGAATAGAAAAATTAAACCAGTAAATTTAAATCAATGGAAAAAGAATATTTTGCCTTAAAATTTTACTGCTCCCATAAGGCATCAGAAAAATACTGGCATTTATTTATTTGGAAGTAAAAGTTTAGGGATAACAAGCATGGTGCATTTTCTAAGGGAAGTTTTATAACATCAATGTATGTATGTTTTTATTTTTAACTAGTTAGTTTTTTGATAAAAAGCATGTGTAAGTGATATAAATTCAAAACATTAAAAAAAAAGCAGTGTAAATTTTCCCTTCCATGTTGTTCTCCAACAATCAATTCTTGGTCCCAGCGGTAACCACTGTTATCTGTCTACATATATTTTTCCAGATATGTAATAGGTATGTGCTAATCACATGGGTGTATGTATACTCACACATTTTCTGTTTAAAAACACATATATAGGGCTTCCCTGGTGGCGCAGTGGTTAAGAATCCACCTGCCAATGCAGGCAACATGGGTTCGAGCCCTGGTCTGGGAAGATCCCACATGCCGCGGAGCAACTAGGCCCGTGAGCCACAACTACTGAGCCTGCGCGTCTGGAGCCTGTGCTCCACAACAAGAGAGGCCGTGACAGTGAGGCCCGCACACCGCGATGAAGAGTGGTCCCCGCTCGCTGCAACTAGAGAAAGCCCTCGCACAGAAACGAAGACCCAACACAGCCAAAAAGAAAGAAAGAAAGAAGCTTTAAAAAACAAAAACAAAAACAAAAAAACACATACATAGAATATCTTGCAATACAAACTTTTCTGCACCCTGCATTTTTCACTTAAAATATATATTAGAGTTCATTCCTTATCAGTTTTCATAGATTCAACTCTTTTTATCAGCTGCATGGTTTTCCATTTTTTGTACATACTATAATTTATTGAATCAATTACCTAGTTATGGGTATTCAGGTTGTTTTCAGTCTTTTGTTATTATAAATAGAGCTGCAATTAATATATTTTAAACACATACTTTCACATATATGTGAATATATTTATGTTATCAATTTCTAAAGTTGGAATTTGTGCAAAAAGTGAATCTTTAATTTTGATATTATCACAAAATAACTCTCTCTGAAGGTTGAACCAATTGATTCTCCTGACAACAATGTAACACAGTGCCTGCTCATCTCCATTCTCACCACATAATGTGTTATCATACTTTCAATACGTTCAACCTGACTGAGGCAAAAATGAGGTCATATAATTGTTTTAATTTGCATTTGTCTTAAAATGAGAAAAGTTGAACTTATATGACCATATGTTTAAGAGCTATATTTTCTTTTCTGTGACTGCCTAGTTAAATAACGGTCCATGTTTTCATTTTCATTTTCTTTTCCTTTTTAATCTATAGCACCTTTTAAATACAACATGAACCATTTAATTTTGGGATATGGGGGCTTTTAAAAAACATACAAATCGAAATACCTGTTCTTTTGTGAGACCAATAAAAAGGCCTTTTAAAAAACATACAGTGTATGTATTTTGACTTTATGGTGTTTTATGCTACAGATTAAAAACATTTTAATTAAAAAATGTTTAATGTTATGTGATGATCAAACTCTAATTCTTCTTTGGTTTCTAGATTTTGTGTCATGCTCAGGAAAGCATCCATGTCCCTGGAAGTGTGGAGGGACATATCACATATCATGTTTTCTTCTTGAATTTTTGTCATTTTTATGGCTTAGTTTTATAAATTTAAATCTTTGATCTATTTGGAATTTGTTTTCTATCTGGAGTGAGGTAGAGATCCATTTTTTCTAGTTGTCCCAACATTAATTACTGAATAAGCCAACTTCTCCACTAATGCACTATATATGTATATATAAAACCCCCAAAATCAACAACAAACTTTACAAACCCTAGATATATTTTCATTAAAGTTAAGAAAAAAAATCAACACTATACAAACAAATCCAATTAGATATGAGAAACAATTATACTATTTAATAAGGATGAAGGAAGTAAAATACAGTTATTTGCATATTATATGATTGTATGCCTAGAAAACTCAATAGAAACATATGAAAAATTCCTAAAAGTGGTGAAAGAATTGAGGTGTTTGACTTCAAAGGTAACATAAAAAACTCAATAGATTTTCTTTATAGGAAAAACACAAGTTTAAAAATACAATAGAAGAAACTAGAAGCTTTCCCACTCAGATTAGAAACAAGGCAAGGATGTACCCTCTCACCACTTTTCAACATCATACTGGAAGTCCTAGTTAATGCAATAAGCCAAGAAAAGGAAGTAAAAGGTATACAGATTGAGAAGAAAGAAATAAAAGTGTCTTTGTTTGCTGATCACACAATTGTCTATATAGAAAAATCCAAAAGAATTAACAAAAGAACTCCTAGAACTAATAAGCAATTATAGCAAGGTTGCAGGATAGAAGGTTAATATAAAAAAGTCAATCACTTTCCTATATACCAGCAATGAACAAGTGGAATTAGAAATTAAAAACACAAAACCAGTCAGATTAGCACTCCCCTCAAAGAAATACTTAGGTATAAATTTAACAGATTACGTTCAAGGTCTAGATGAGGAAAATTATAAAACTGGTCAAAGAAATCACAGTACTAACTAGATAAATGGAGATATTCCTGTTCATGAGTAGAAAGATTCAATATTATAAAGATGTCAATTCTTCCCAAATTGATCTCTATTTGTCCATTGATCTACTGATCAATGAAATCTCAATCAAATTATTTTGTGGATACTGACAAACTGATTCGCAAATTTATATGGAGAAGCAAAAGACCCAAAATAGACAATAAAATAGTGAAGGAGAACAAAAATGTTGGATAATTGACAGTATCTGACTTCAAGAAGCTACAGCTTCACATCAAGAAAGTGTGGTATTGGTTAAAGACTAGATAAATAGATCAACAGAACAGAACAGAAAGCCCAGAAATAGACCAACATGAATACAGTCAACTGATCTTTGATAAAGGAGCAAAGGCAATACAATGGAGAAAAGATAATTATTTCCAACAAATGGTGCTGGAACAACTGGACATCCACATGCAAAAAAAAAAAAAAATGAATCTAGACACAGACCATATACCCTTCACAAAAATTAACCTAAAATGGATCACAGACCTAAATGTAAAATGCAAAACTATACAATGCCTAGCAGATAACATAGAAGAAAAAGTAGATAATCTTGGGCAAGGTAATGACTTTTTAAATAAACACAAAAAGCATGATCTACAAAAAAAATAATTGATAAGCTGTACTTCCTTAGAATTAAAAACTTCTGCTCTATGAAAGACAATATCAAGAAAATGAGAAGGCAATCCACAGACTGGGAGAAAATATCTGCAAAAGACAAAAGCTGATAAAGGACTGTTATCCACAATATACAAAGAACTCTTAAAGCTCAACAATAAGAAAACAAGCAACTTAATTTAAAAATGGGTCAAAGACCTTAACAAACACCTCACCAAAGAAGAAATACGGATGGCAAATAAGCATATGAAAAGATGCTCCATATCATGTATCATCAGGGAAGTGTAAATTAAAACAATGATGGGATACAACTACCTACCTATTAGAATGGCCAAAATCCAGAACACTGACAACACAAAATGCTGGCAAGGATGTGGAATGACAGGAACTCTCAGTCATTGCTATTTGGAATGCCAAATTGTACAGTTTGGAAGAAATTTTGTCAATTTATTACAAAACAAAACTTACTCTTCGCATATGATCCAGCAGTTGTCTTCCTTGGTGTTTACCCAAATGAGCTGAAATCTTATGTCCATACAAATGCCTACACATGGCTGCTTAGAGCAGCTCTATTCATACCTGCCAAAATGTGGACACAACCAGTAGGTGAACGAATAAATAAACTGTGGTACATCTAGACAATGGAATATCATTTAGCACTGAAAAGAAATGAGCTATCAAGCCATGAAATAACATGGAAGAAACTTAAATGCATGTATTACTAAGTGGAAGAAGCCAGTCTGAAAAGGTTACATACTGTATGATTCCAAATATACAGCAATTTGGAAAAGGCAAAACTATGAAGACAGTAAAAAGCTCAGTGGTTGCCAGGGGTTAGAGGGAAAGGAAAGTTGAATAGGTAGAGCACAGAGGATTTTTAGGGTAGTGAAACTGCTCTGTATGATATTATAATGATGGGTAAATGTCATTATACATCTGTCCAAACTCATAGAATTTTCAACACCAAGGGTGAAGCCTAATGTAAACTAGACTTTGGGTGATAATGATGTGTCAATGTAGGCTCATCAATTGTAACAAATGTACCACCCTGGTGTGGGATGTTGCTAGTGAACAGTGCTTGTGTGGGAGCTGGGCATATATAGGAACTCTACTTCCTGCTCAGTTTTGCTGTGGACCTAAAAAATAGTCTATTTAAAAGGAGGAAAATACAATTGATGAAAATTTCCTAAGTACTGTGTAAGAATTTCTTAAAAACTTTGAATAAACCTAGAAAGAAATACAAATGGATAGGAAAGCATATCCTATTCTTGGATAGGAATACTATATAATAAAGATACAAAAATTCCCTAAATTAATAAGGTAAATGCAACCCCCACAAAAATAACAAGAAAATTTTAGAATTATACAAATTTCTTTGAAAATTTATATGGAAAAATAAACACACAAAAATAACCAGAAAATTCTTAAAATGAACTTCAGTTTCAAATTCCTCTTTACTGTGAGAGCTGTGGAAGATAAAGTGCTTAAAATTTCCAAATGATAGATTTTTTTCAGTAATTTGTTTATTTGTGTTTAGTTTAATTGCATTATAATCCAATAATGTAGCTTGTATCATTTTTGTCTGTTGGAATATATGAGATTTCCTTTTTGTTGTAATAAAGGTTATTTTTTAAGTGACTTCACCAAGAACACAGAAAACAAGCTTATTCTTTGTTTTAAAGCTATAGAGTTCAACATATCTCAGTTAAGTTTACCTTTATTCTTACTTATTTAGACTTTCTATATGCACATGTTTTTGTTCTAGTTGATCTACTAAGAGTTGTGAAAGGTGAATTAAAGTCTATTTTTAATGTGTTTCTATTCTGCTTATAGTTCCTGTAATTTTTGTTCTATGAATTTTAATGCTATATTATTTGATGTGTAGACATTGGTTATAATCCAATCTTTGCAGTGGGTTGAAGACTTTATTACCTTAAATAGTCCTCATCTCACTTTAATTTCTTTCCCTCTGAAGACATCTTTGTCTGATATCATGTCATGGCTCCTACTTTTTTCTCATCTGCATTTATCTGGTATGTCTTTGCCCATACATTTGGTTTCATCCATTTCACTGCTTTAACACTTTCCTTAATGTGTATATGTTTAGGTTTTGTCTATAGATGTATTTTAAATATATATGACCATTTTGGCCAACCACTGCCTTTCAGAGGGAGTGCCATATTAGAGATCATTGTCCGTGAAGTGTGTGGATAGAACAAAACAGTGACTAAAAGCCTTCCTCTTCTCCAGAAATAGTCCATTTGAGAAAAGCCCTCCACGAAAATCTCCCTGATTACTGGCTGTTAGTGCTAACCGGAGAAGTAAACAACCAGGAAGATAGAAGAAAAGCATTTTACACTGACAAATATGATCACTTCAAATGCATTACATAAAATTACAAATTAGCTTAGACACTGGAATTACATTTATATATGAGCAATTTAACCCATATTATAATGACATCATGCTGAGGTTAATGAAATTGTTTCTTCAACTCTAAGTAGACCTTATATTCAAATATTATCTTAAAAATTTTTATATTACATTAATTACAAGAATAAAAGACATTTTAAAAATTATAATCTATCCCATAAGTTTACTTATGGAATATCTAAAAACTGCCAAATATAATTAAATATTAATATTTTATCAGTAACATTATAGAAAAAGTTCTAAATCATATTTGGAATCTGTACATACTTTACTAAAAAATAGAGAAATAAATCATGAGTTTTTCATTTACCCTTGAAAGGGAACTTCACTCTTCAGTGTAAACATTTATAACTGAATACTTCAAATGGTCCTAATTTATGAAATTATACCTCATCAGATATGGGGGTGGGAACTCACAAAATCTGTGGTTGTAGTTTTAGCTTACACTTTTCTCTTTACATGAGAACCAGCATTTAAATACGTCTTTGGGTTGACAGAGGAGCTCTTTCTCCTTTCAAAGGAGACAAAACAATATAACTTTCTTGGTGAGAAAAGACTTTGAAGAGACATAAATATTTTCAAAATGAATATGAATATGCATTTAGACAAAATGAAAAAGAGAACTAAAGAAGAGAGAGAGAGAAATAATTAAGTAACCACAGCTGGGAACAAAAAAAACCAGGAAGTGTATTACAACAGATAGCAAATCTGAAAGAATTTTTTAAAAGTTGGGAATAAGTAGTGTAGCGGGCAATAGAAAAATGAAAGAAGAAGAATTCTTTAGGAAGACAAGCAAAACAAAAGTAGAAGCCAATTAGATATGAAATCCTAAAGAAGATAAGAAAAAAAAAATCCAAAAGAAAATAAATGGAAACCAGAGGCTGTGAAACAAAAAAGGTTGTAAAAAAGCAAAGTAGAATTTGTGAGTGGAAAGAAATAGTCAAGTAATAGCAATAGCATAAATGATATTAATTAATGTGGGCGAAAGAAGAATAAGGGGAAAATTTATTAGAATGTACAAGTATAAATGAAAGAAATGATACATCCTGATGACTCCAAACTGATATAAAAAGGGGGAGCTAAATCAAAAGCATTAGAATTACATTTTAGTGAAATATTACACATTCTTGGAGGCCTTTGTAAGATTAGAGAGTTAATGATGATAATATTCTGTACTGTTTCTAAGATTTTCCTAATTCATTACATATATTATTATAATAAGTTTTATTACCAGATGAGGTTTTGCTTCTTGACGCTTCATATCTCTCTTCCCCTTAGAAGATTACACATGCATTGCATATTGGACTTGAGTAAGCATTTATCACAGCCAACATATTTTCCTGAGATAGCTTGGACTGGTGACCAATATGGTTTTGGTTAGCTGCATAGTACAGATAGAGGAGCTTCAATTAAATAAACTTAACACGTGACGTCTCACAGTTCAGACATATTTGGGCATCTGAATTTTTCCACCCAAAGAGAAATATCTACAATAACTCATATCAAGCATTTCATTTTCAGTGTGGCATTTCACATAAAAGTCTTAAACATGAAGGCAACCTTATCAATGCTTTGTACTTGAAGAAATTTGGCCTTTTATAAGTTAATTACTATGCAACTTCTTTTGGGGAGCACCTCTGTCCGTGACTACACAGCTATGCCCTCCAAACAAACTTCTATGAAGCTATAAGGTGATATTCTATTACTTATCTTTCTTAGTCCTCTGCTAATTTTTCTCTTTGGTTCAGAATCTGGGTGAGAAAAAGAGATGTTATTTAATGTTCCCCTTAAAAGATTCCCAACTTCCACAACTTTTCATTCTGATGCGATTGTGGATTTAGGTGAGGAATAATATAAATGAGGTAACTTCTCATGGAATTTTTTTGGTTCAACAACGGCCTTAAATTCCATGTTGTTTTTAACGCCTAAAAATAATTCGCCTCTCCACTTGCTCTGCCTCCTCGCCCCAACGTGGTAAGAAAATTTTCTCACCTTTTCCTCCAAATTTCTACTGCTGCCATTATGATCTATTAGAATAATTACTATTATTTTATGCCTTATCTGACCCTGGAAGAGATTTACAGGGGAAAAAAAAATCAATTGACTAATAGATAAGTAAACTAAACATACAGTCTGATGTTTTCTCAGGTTGTCACTTTTAAGTTTTTCCTGACAGACAAGTGTACATACGATATGTAATCCTTCATATAATCATTTTTTAATGTTGATGTGGAAGAGGTCCCTCGAGTTTACAGGACAGGCTTTCAGGAAGAGGAGAATTAGTTTGCCTCAACCTCTGAACTTCTGAAAGGTTAAGTAAGTTACTTTAAGACAATCAAAGATAAGTAAATCATAAAATCAAGAAATAGCAAACGTTGAAAGAAAAGTTAGAAATCATCTAATCCATCCCTCTCATTTAATAGAAAACAAACTGCATCAAAGGCAAATTGACATTTCTTTGTTTAGATTTTGCATGCTTCTTACTTCCAAAATAAATATATGATTTGTCCGGGGTCACTAGGTTATTAATGAACTGGATTCAGAAGTTTATTTCCTGATTCCCAAACCAGTGCCTGCCCATTTCTAATAGTTATGAGATAATTTTCAAGTATATACATGATTTTAAACTTAAGTAAAATGTATGCAAATATAATACAAGTAGCCACGTTAAACTAGTATTCATTCAATGAATTACATTTCTTGGAAAAACCCAAAACAAATCTAGTAAATGAAGTATTTTGGCAGAAATGGAAACTGTCTTTAAAAATCTGAAAAACACGAGACACCAAAAAAAGGCAATCATAATATTTAAATTTAGAAATTGTATTATGCAGGTTTGAAACCTGATGAATTATCTTTCCACAGTCAATTTATATTTTACTTCTGTAACTTTTTTATGTTTTGCTAAACCTATTTCTATTTACCACTGAGCAGATCACTCTGTATAATTCATCAGCCCCAATCAAAGGTTTTCTAACCAAAATTATAACATAACTATCCAACATTATGTGGATAGTTGATGTGCCTTGACCACCTTATACTATATAATATGAAGTGGGGAAAATTCATATATTTGCAATTCTGTCTTTAAAATGGTTTGATTCTCAAACTGAGGAGAAACCAAACAGACGCTTGCCAAAATGACTGCCAGCTCCTTACAGCATCCCATTACTATTCTGGGGACATAATCCATCTGGGCGTGGCAGTTCGTGAGGAAGTGTTTCAGTTGATTTTGTGGTGTTTCTGCCACCCACTTTACAAGAGAATGTTACTGCCAATAATAATAAAAATAACTAGGCAAAATGTTATTCTTATGGTTGTGATCTCACATCATTATTTCTTAACACCCAAGAAAGAAACTGCTTTTACATAGAATTTCACAAGCCTAGGAAATATTGTTTTATGAATTTATTTTCTAGAAATAATTGGGTTTGGTATGTTTATAATTAAAGTCTTTATTTCATGTGTTTTTTAATAAGACCAATTTTTAGTATTACAACTGGGATTAACTACACAACATATTTCATCTGCGTGTTTAAAATATTTACATTCTTTCAAAACTTTATTAACCACCCCTAAATTTTCATGCTATATGCAGATTACATTTAAAATAAGGTCACATACCTAACATACGTCTACATGTACATTCATTCATTTCAAGAGTATTTTTCAGAGCATCCTAATAATGAACTACAAGCTACAAAATTCAGTAAATTCCCTAGTGCCTTTGTTGATCCAATATCAATAAACTACTTTGTTCAAATTGACAACATTATTTCTTGCTGTGTTGAATATTTTCTATATTTCTACCTTTACTTCAGATGCTAATGCAAAGTTAACACAAAGAGTGCAATTAACATGTGCTATATGTTGAACTAAAATAAAACACTGCATTCTAGGCATGTTTGGAATCAAGAAATATATAACCATCACTTTTTATTAATAAAATTGTGCAATTATTGGGCATCTTTTGCCTTGAATTAACGTTGAATTAAACATCGTTTAATTAATTAATGTTTAATTCTAAACATTTAATTAAATGTTTAGAAAAACAAAAAACGAGACCTCATATCACATCAGTTGGAGTTAACTTTGAAATAATACCAGTTTGGCAATATGTTTGAAGCAGTATTTGATAAATTTAAAGAAATACATAGATTCATTCATTCGTGTCAGTTCCCATAATGTGCTTGACCATGCATATACTCCTGTAGCCCACAGGCTTATGCTCTTGCCCCACAGAGAACTCACCTACTCAAATTTAGCTCAAATAGACACCATCCTGTCTTTAATCCTATCTTTCTTTGCTCAGTGGAAAATTTTATTTGGCAAAATAATTAATTGGGTCTAGTCTTATAAGCAATTGCTATTTCTGGACTATGCCTTTATACCATTAATTTGTTTCCTGAACTCCAGAAACCACTACCTAGTATAAGACATATCTTGCACTTAGTGGATTCCTGAGTAACAAGATGCTTAAACAGTATGAAGTGCTGAAATGTATGTGTCCTAGACTTGGGCTGAGAGCCTTAGCCCTTAGAAAACTCATTATGTGATGGCATAGTTTAGTGAAATATAAGTTTGTGTGTTCTGTTTATACATTTTTCTTTCTCTATCATTTCAAGCAAATTGAACTGTGAGGTCTTTATTACCTCAGGAATTTTAGTAGAGCAGTAAATAGGAGCTGCTTAAAGTCCATGCTCTTGGTAAAATCTTAAAGTCTCGTGGTAAAATCTTAAATGCGTTGTAGACAAGAGGTTAGAAGTTCCAGAGCAGAGGAGACAGGGGAGAGAGTTGTACAGGTGAGTTGTGAGAGTCTCTAGACAGAGAAGAGGATGGCAGTACCCCAGGCAGGTGATACAATCTCAGAGGGGACAGCTGGGAGGCTAGATTCTTGGCAGGGAGGCTCTTAGTCTTACCAAAAACTCCTGTACTAAGCATGGCACAGAGTAGCAGATTTTATGAACTTGAAGGGGTGATTTGGGCACCATGATGGTATTTAATTATGGTAAGGGGATTATACATCTCCACCAGCTGCCATGTTGCCTTCAGTCCCTTCCAGTAGGTGGGGCTCCTGGAATGTACTTCTTTGCCCCATTGTCCATTTGATCATGTGACTTGCTTTGGCCAAAGGAACGTGAGACAAAAACATAGACTTCAATCAAACAGAAGTTTTCACGGCAATGTTGTGGTCAGCCCAGATTCTTATTCTTTTCCCTCTGCCCTGAGACTGCCCTGAGTCTCAGACAGGGGCTGCTCCTTCAGCCTGGGTCCTGGGATTGGAGGACACATCCCAGAACCACCAGAGCCAACCTGCAGCCACTAACAAGTCTGTAAATCACTGAGACTTCGGGGTTGTTTAACACAGCAAAGTTAACTAACCTGTCTGTGAAGGCCGCTAATCAATGACCAGATTGCTAAATTGATTGAACAAATAATAAAGAAACATGGTATCTCTTAAACAACTTTTGACTGAGATTCAGCTTATCAGGCTCTCTACCTGTAGTTCTGTCATGAAGAACATAAGTATCATTAGGATGCTTTTTTTTTTTCTTCCTCTGAGAGATGCCAGTTATAAAAAGTCAGATGGCAGATAGCCCAGATTACAAACCTTGTGAAATTCAGGTTCTCTTTTGGATAATCCTACTCAGAATAACTGAAGGGAATTCTTTGGCACAGCTTTGATTCATTTGTATTAAGAATACAGTAACAGCCCTAATTATGAACAAATTATTTAAGTTAAAATTTCCATGTCTTCCACGTTAGAAGTAATCTTATTTTGGTGGGTGAGGGATCTGGTCACAGAGATTTGGGAGGATACAGAGTAGAAGACTCATAGCTCACAGCTGTGTCTGTGGTTACAGATTTGGACAGACTGTGAGGTGAAGGGCCCTAAGGGCCTAATGTGGGCCTCCCAGCCCTGCTTAACTGGGAATGGCGGAGGCACACCTCGATCCAGGCTACACACAGCAGGTTTTGAACACAGGGGATTTGTTGGAGCGCAGAAGTGCAGAGGCCGGTCCCGTTCTTTTGCTCACTCTTCCCTTTCTCGTCGCTCATCTTTTCTGTCCCAACTCTCCTTGATTCCCCATCCCCTTCCTTTTCCTCAGGCCCCATCTCACTTCTGTTGCTCATCTTCCCCACCCTCCCCCTCCTCTGCAGAAATGTCAGGAGTCCACTCAATTTTTTTTTGAAAACCACCATCAAAAAGTAATTTAATATAAACCCCACAAAGATACAGACAGAATGAATGTCATTATTCTTGTTGCTCTCTCTCAGGCAGTGCAAGCCATTTGTGCTGAGAGCCCTCATCAAAGTGGGAGTTCTGTAGCTATAAGTAGCAGCCAGGGGACATGGTGCTAGAGTCAGCATTTGTCCTTTTATGGCTATGGGACAATAATGGGAGGGAAAAAAAATCAGGCTTACTTGGTATGATTCCCTTTGAAGGAAAGTAGAAGCTGGCTCTAGCATTTTAACACAAGATGTCAGGGGCGGGGAGGGTGGGGGAACGGTTACATTCCCTCTTTGCAAATATCTACCTTGATCATCATTTCAGTGAAAGACTGTGATCTTTTCAATCAGTATGTAAACACTTTCAGGACTCACAGCACACATGATTAGACTCTGTTCCTCAGAGAAATAGAGTCCATCTCTTTGGTCGCATCTTTAGTGAATGTCTAGGTGTTCTTAAGAATTCATAGTTATGTTTATTTTTATTTTGGGAGGACTTCCACCCTTTACTCTTAGGAGTGTTGCCTGACAGCTCAGGGTATGAAATAGTTCAAGAGAAGTCCCAGAGCTGCTGCAGCCAGAAGGGTGTGGAAATGGCGTCACACAGGAAGTAGCCTGGAGGGTGGAATTCTGCCCAGGGGGCTCCTCTTTAGCATGAACTCAATCTGAAGTTACTCTTCCTGCTCAGAGAATTTGTATGGCACCATCTCTTCAGAAAGCAAAACTGCCAAGGGAAGAGTAGATATATTGAGAAATATAGCACAGAACTGAGGGGCGGCTGGGTAGAGGCGGGATGGAACTACAGGGGGAAGAAAAAGAGAAAAAGATGGCGGAGGAGGGAGCGAAGAGTGCTGCACACAAATGAATGGCCCTGGGGCGGGAGGATCTGCTGATGGACACTTTCACTTTTCCCAACGGCTTGAAGACAAAGGGAACCTCCCTGTGTTTTGAGGAACTGAGACCAGGAGTATCAGAGCTGCCGAAATTCAGTTGAAAGAGATTCTGTATATATAAAATCTGAACATTGAACACTTATAGACAAAGTAATAACATTATGTGCAGTTATTACTATGGACTCTTTGTTCAAAGAAAAACCCTACCAGTACAGGGTAAGCTGAAAGAGCTTACAGAAAATAGATCTTGAAAGATGAAAGATGGGGATGATTTCCTGATTCAAGGATTCACTATATTAAATTTTCTTTATATGTTATTTCTCATCTGTGACATACAATTATGATTCACTTATTTTATATACAATTATACTTATGTTAGCTGCTTTACCTTTCAGTCTGTGGTGTGAGTTCAGTCATTCTCACTACAATTACTTCTGTAGTGTACTGGTCTGGGTTAAAGTGACCCTCTAGCTATTGCTATAGCTTTGTCTAGATTGAGTGCCCACCAGCTGATGATTAGCACAGATTTGTATAGAGTGGATATGACCAGATGTCCAGAACATCTGTCACAGCAGAGCCTTAGCCGGGACTATTCCTGTCTCTCTGTGCAACACATGATATGTGCAATGAATTTTGTTCATTCTTCAAATGTTTATTGAATGTATACCAGGTACAAGGCACTGAGCAGGGCTGTGAAGGATATAAGTTCGCAAGTGGAAAAGAACAATATTGGGAATACTGGAAGGTAAGTAAATTCCCTTTATAAGCTACTTTATGAAATAGACTTTAGGCCACTTGGCCCTTGACTTGAGAATTAAGCATTTTTTGACCTTACTGAATTCACTTTTTTAGTCCCAGGGTGGAGGGAAACAGATGTTGAACATTGAAGCACTAAAAACTGGACATCTCTCCCAACCCCACAAGTCAAGAGACTCTGTGTGTGTGTGTGTGTGTGTGTGTGTGTGTGGGCAGTGAGCTGCAAAGCTGTTCTGAATTATTACCGATAAGCCATGTTTTAATAATTGGACAACCATTGTGCCATCTGTATTCACAGTCTCACACAAAATTATCAGGCCAGAGTGATTTTTCTCTAATCTAGATGTCCATTTTAACACTCATTTCATTTAAAGATATTTTTGGTACATCAAACTGAATGTTAATAAACCTGTGAGACAAGAAAACAAAGTTCAATGCATGTCCTGCATTCTTTCTACCTAACCATTTTCGTGGTGCCAATGCCTTTTATCCAGGTGTCAGTGAAGAGATAGTTAAAACAAAAATTCCTAAAGGAAAGAAAAAAGCATGCTTTTCGGATCCATTTCTGTTCTTGCATCTCAATATATTTTCTAACATTTAAGTGCTGAGAAAAATTTCCCTTTTTGTTACCCTCCATAGCAGGTGGCAGCTGAAGTTGTTCAATTATATGCTTTGTTAAATAAAACCTTGTAAATAATGTAAAGACTATTATTATATTCAACTAAAGCTTACACTCAAATTATTTTTCCTTCTGCTTCAGTTCCCAAATACTTTTCACCTGCTACTTCACCCCCAGCCCCAGTAAAGTCCCAAAGCCCCTGGACTAGGCAGGGTATGATTGTTTTTTAAAAGTTATAGGGTTGGTCTAGATGAGTGCTTGACTTGTTGAGAAAATTGCTGCACTTTTCTGGGTAGAGTGTTGGGTGGAGGAAACATAATGGTGTTCAAAGATCAAGTCATCACTGGGGCTGGGCTGGCAGATTGGGGTAGGGAGAGCCAGGGCCAGCTTAAGCCATGGTGAATACTAGTAGCCGCCATGATGATTTAAGGAATCTGAATAGGGCTGACAGAAAGAATATGTGACACCCAGTTAAATCTGAACCTCAGATAAACAACAGATTCTCTTTTTTAGTATAAGCATACCCCATACAATATTTGGGGCATACTTCTACTAAAAAATTATCCATTGCTTATCTGAAATTCAAATGTAACTGGATATCCCATATTTTTATTTGTTAAATCTGGCAACCCTAAATCCAAAGAAAGTCTTCTCTGCTAAAACTTCTTTTCACATTGCCTAACATTCAATTAATTAACATTTTTGGGTCAGTTAACAAGCATTCTCTTTTAAAAGACCAATATCTCTGTGAAGTATATGAGTCGTTCATATGCCACTGTGAATTAATTTAAAGAGACTGCTTACTTCTCAATGTCTAGCTCATTTCTCTGAATCAGAATGGGTCAATCAGTCAGACTGAGGGGCCGGGAGTTCTTTTTCTGGTGGGAAGAGGTCAAGTGTGTGGTTGGGCAGATACTGTTACTTTCAGTGGGAGTATACTTATGGATGAACCAATTTTAGTGGGGATTTTCTGACAGAATTATCAAATGCCAGGGAGAGACTATATAAAAGGATGAAATGGGGCTAAGAGTATAAAGCAGTAGTACCAGAGAAAGCCCATTTATTCTAGAATTTTTCCTGAAAACAGTGCTTAACTCCTGAGAGGAAACAGTAGTGGGATTTATTTTTCAAAAGTGGATAATGATTAACAATAATGTTATTTAATTAATAATAATGTTAAAACCAGTGGCAAGTAGATTTTCACAAATGGTGAAGAGATGGCAATAAAAATAAAATCGCAAGACAGATCAAGTTAACTAATTTCATTGTGGCCTCAATATGTGTAAATAATGATGGTTATATTAAAAACATTGGCTTCCATTTTAAGCGGACTTCTCAAATAGAAGGTTCTGAAAACCCAGCTTTTGGTGTGGATGATATCTGCTTCCTCACATCCTGTATAGTCAGATCACTAAGGATGAAACCAATAAACCTGAACAGCCATAATAACAAGGAGAAAAATGCTCTTACACATTTGCATGAGGCATAAACCTATAAACTTTTGAAAGATAAAGCAATTATATACTCCCTTCTACCTTAGATGTGGGACAATACATTCCTAGCAAAAATCAAAGGACAATATGAATTTGGCAACATTTAGCTCTTCTTAAAAAGAGTCTAGGCCATAAAGCCTTCCCCAGTCACCAGCGTCCACAGCCTGTAGAGTCTTTACCACTCACTGGGCACAAGACAGATATTTTCTTATAAAATGTAGCTAATCTGTTATACTTTTACCATTGTTACAAATCCCTTTCACTTCCTGTAACATCCAGAAGAGTAATATGTACTTAACAGCCTTCCAAATTTTTTGATTAATTGAAAAATTGTTCATTAAATTTCATATTTTGAAGTGAAATCCTCCATATTCTAAATTCCAAAATCTAATATTTTATATTATCTATTGGTTTATTCATACTGCTATTTGTTACTTGTAACCAAATAATCCAAGTTTAAAATTTCATTTCCCTAAGATTTGTGTTTTAAAATAATGCAATTTACCAAAACTAATTCAGACTACAATTACATTCTATTTCAATTACTAGCATGTTATTGTACCACAATCTGCATGAAACAGATGTCAGAACATAATGGTCTATCCTGCATTGGGGTTTTTGTTTTTTGCCCCCTCTTGAACAATGACTTCTATGGGAAACACAGTGAACCAGCTGTCTGGCTGACGGGGAAAGGTATACAATGCACAGCTTTGCAACACTGCACTAATGCAGTACAGAGACGCTGCAAAGAGGCTGCAAATAAAATCATTTCTTTCTGGAGCACCACTGCTGGCTCTCAGCTGAGATGAAAAAGAGATTTGCTTTTCCTTTCTTTCTTTTTTAGAATTCACATAACTAATCTAACAGTAATTCCTGTAAACACTGGCTACAAGGAAAGAAAATTGTTTGACAATTTTTAGAAACTAGAGACACAGCAGTTTTAAATACTTTTATCTATCTGGTAACCAAAGCAGAGGGTCCTTACAAGAAGGACTTAGATGCTACTGATTTGAATAAAGGAAAAAAATGGATAAATTTATTGTATGCTTTATTTAGTTTGAGCTTCATTTCGAGCCTAGAAACAGGATTATAAAAACATCAAGGATTCAACAGCACTGGTAGAGGACATTAACTGAGCTGTAGGGATGGAGTTGACAGGTCTGATGCAAGCGCAGGCTTTCCTCAGCATTCCGGGTATCTTTATAACCTGACAAATCTTGTTGGCTGCGTAGGTAAGTCAAGACCCTTTTTGCTACTGCTCAATTGTTGTTTTTTCTTTTTTCCACCAAAGAGAAAGGCAGAAAAGGCAACTTCAGCATTAAGGAAAAAGGCAAATTGCTCAAACATCCAATAAGAACTAAATCTCTTGGATCCTATGTTTTCTCCCAACTCTCCTAGAGGTATAAGCAAAATCATTCTATCTGATATACGGGAGAACCAAAATGTGTGCCATTTACTGCGTTCAGTAAATGTTTTCTTGAATGAATGAATAAATGAATGAATTCAGAATCAGAGGCTGACCTCAGGCCATCTGCTCAGTCATAGGTCATTAGAAGGGCAACGCTACTGTCCTTCTCCCACATCTCATTCTAACATATATGTCATCACCAAACTAAGGGAACTCAAACATGAAGCGATAATAAAAATTTTCAGAGCTTCATTCATTCTCCTTTCTACAAAATTTAAGAATGTAACATTAAAGTTTAATTAAGTACAGATTTTTTAATTTCTGGAGAACTAAAATAATATGGCATATTGCTTATGTATCAAATAGACACTGAACCTTGAGGATATATGTGATTTTATTCATAAAAATCACCCGGGGAAGCTTTTTGAAAACACAAGTCCAAGGCCCACCCCAAGATTTTGTTTCAGAGGTCTGAAGTTGGGCCTGGAATCTGTTTTTAAACCACCCGTCCAGGTGATTAAGATGGAGGGCTTATACTTAATCAAAGGGCAAGTGTTGAGAAACATTGATATGGATGAATGGACTAGGTCAGGCATACTTTATAAATATCAAAAGCAAGCATTTGGCACCTAAGGAATTAAGTTAATTCATGCGAGTATCTGTTTATTGATTAGAGAGGAATCCATGATTCAATAATGTAAATGGAGGAAGGGTCATTTATAACCTGGAGGTTTATTTTGTCAACCATGAAAGTTTTGTGGTGAGATCACAGGACCTAGAATGAGGATATCTCAGTTCAAATTTTGGTTCTAATCCTTAATAAAACTGTGACATTAAAAATAGTTTCATGACCTCCTTCAGTTCAATTCCATCACTTATAAAATGTGAATAATTCTTATAATAACACAGCTGGGGTGCTTACTCAGCCCCATGTGTAACCTGGGCTGAAAGATGAACCTAGACGAACATGTTTGCACCACCTGACTTTCCCATCCCTTCCGCATGGCCATAGCCTAGTAGGTGAAATGATCCCCCACTGATCACAGGGGGATCAATCCATAAGCTTAACTGAGCAGATAGGATTCTCTTTCTGGAGAATGATTAGATTGGGGTGGACTGAGTGAGTCGGAACATTATGGGAACCTGAACGGAGTGATACAGAGTTGAGGCTGGGAAGTACTATCTGGCCACGAGCAAGCCGGACACGAGCAAGAGGACAGCAGCCAAAGCAGCAAAAGACAGAGAAGCAGAGACAAAAGTAAGCGTGCAAACACCGAGAAAGAGGGAGCTGTTGTGATCTGGCTCCTGACTTCTCAGTTCAGTTCAGTCTCTTTATGGCTTAGCTGTATTTTGGTCTATGGGATTTTCAGTAAATAACCCATTTGACTTACACTACCTTGAATGTGTTTTTATTCCTTGAAAACAAGTGTTCCCTGACCCACCCCCCCTACCAAAAAAAAAATGTAAAAACACTTTGCACATAACAGATTCTTAAAATTTTAACTATCTACCTTATAAAGGAGAAAATGAAGGCCCAATGAAGTTAAGTATCACATATAATGGGGTGACTAGCCCCAGTCAGAGAGTTTGTAGGACGTTTGAGATTTGAATCTGGGTCTACTGTTTCATAGTTCAATGTTCTTGTTATAAAACCAGAAATTTAGGCAACAGGGCTGATATTTGGTTAGAAACATTTATTGTCTCAACATGTTTTCTCAGTGAGAAATTGAGCCATCCTAACTTTTCTTAAAAGTAGACTGAAAGAATCCTTCCAGGCCAAATCTTCCTCAAAACATGGTCTAACATAATTTCAAGCACTTGGACAAATGCCTATTTGGGATATCAGATCTCTATGTTATAAAGAATGGATAAAAATCTTGACCAGAAGAAAAAAGGCTGCCATTATTACTATACTTTAAACATTATAAAAGAAAGAAAAGAATGCCACTTAGAGAATGACTGATTTTGAAGAGACGTTTATCCTGATAGGTCTGTTAGAAGGGGTTACCTGCAAATGGCATCTCTGGGTCACTTAATGACTTGAGTGGTTGAAAGTGTCCTTTTAACAGCTTTTTTTTAAAAATTAATTAATTAATTAATTTATGGCTGTGTTGGGTCTTCGTTTCTGTGCGAGGGCTTTCTCTAGTTGTGGCAAGTGGGGGCCACTCTTCATCGCAGTGCGCTGGCCTCTCACTGTCGCGGCCTCTCTTGTTGCGGAGCACAGGCTCCAGACGCGCAGGCTCAGTAATTGTGGCTCACGGGCTTAGTTGCTCCACGGCATGTGGGATCTTCCCAGACCAGGGCCCGAACCCGCGTCCCCTGCACCGGCAGGCAGACTCTCAACCACTGCGCCACCAGGGAAGCCCGAAAGTGTCCTTTTAAATGATCAATTTAGACCTTGTAGAATGAATATCTGTCAGAATAAGTTTTAGTGCAGGTGACACTAAGTTGTGCCCAGCATATTAAATTGAGCCAAATTCATTTTCCAAATTAAGTCTCAGTTTTATATGTTATTATATAATCTTTTGGCAGAAATAAGGAACAACATCCAGAATGTTGCACTTCAGAATTCAAAGAATCCTAGTACAAAAATATCTAGTGTTTTAGATGTTTCAAACTAGGGCCAAATGCAGAAAATAAGTTGGAGATGATAAAAATACCAGAAATTTCTATTCAGTTGGCATAGACATACTAGGCATACTAGGCTAGGCATATAGTAGAATGGAATTCAACAACAACAAGAAAGATCACTAAATACCAATCGACCAATTAATCAAACACCAAAGAAACTATTAAACTACCACCATGCTCAGTTACATACTAGACAATGTAGGGCTAGCAGAGATTTGCAGTGGGCTCCCTTTTATTAACTTCCCGGTGTAGACACAGGGGTTTATCTATGAACCCATTATAACCCTCCACCCTTCCCCTTTAACTATTAGAAGCACAAAGCTAAGTTGAGAACCAAGTAAAAATCATTATAACACTTCAGGGTTTGGGAACATCTAATTCACCACTCCTTTTAGCTTGTTTGGTCTTTACTATTTTGATTTATATTGTATTTGATTTTGTAAGTCAGATCAAATCACTTTTGAAAGTAGAAAAGAAATAAATAAATGAAGTTCTCCCTTGCTACAGTTTATGCCCATTTCCAGTGATTTATCTTTCCACAGAGATAAAAAAATCCAATCACATCTCCTTGTGACAAAGCTACATATATTTGAAGACAGCTACCATGTCTCCCTTTAGTTTTCTCTTCAAACTGAAAAATTTTCAATCTTTTAAGCCCCTATCATGGATACTACGTAATCATTGGCATTGTTCATTTGCTCCTTTCCAATTTCTGTCCAACTTCACTGATCTGCTTAGAGACTCTAAAGGAATAAGAGTCATAAGAATAGCATAAAAATGATTCCTGACTTTTGCATACATTTTCTTTACAAATTACTGGGTCAAGTGTTTCAGTAATAGGGTATCTTTATTCACTTAGCCTGTATCTTGCACAAATCAATTTGACATTTAAAAAAAGGATTGAAAAAATAAAATTGATCTTTAGATATAAAAATATCCTATGATCCTCTTCCTGCTATTAATCAGCAAAAACAAATATTTACTGACTTCCTGTTAAACGTAAGGGTCTTGATTCCACCAACTTGTGACTAGTTTTCCTACCATCTTGCGATTTGTATAGTTTGTTCTTGATTCACAATATATTACACCTTGGCTGAACTTTACACTAGAATCTGTCTTGCTTTAATCAACCAGTTTCTAAAAGTTTCAAGGTTATTCTGTGTCCTATTCCTGTATCCCTCAGAGCTATTAATATGATTTACTATATACCATTTAAACTTTTATTCCCAATTTCAACATTGAGGTCAGTGAAAAGTTATTAAACAGTAATAATCTCTGGATTGATTTCAATAGTGTAATTAATATATTTCTCCCTGATATCATGGATTCATTCTTAACCATCTTGAATCACTTGAACATTACCCTAACAATTAACTTTAAATTAAATTAGATTAATAAGGCAATAATTGCAGGAAAGCAGATTCAGAGTTATTCTAAAGATTCTAAGACTCTGTAATGCCCACCCTGGCTTTTGATTCACGCTGAATACATGTCGTGTACACATTCATACCATAATCTCTTTTAATTGTATAATTGTATATGGTAGTACTTAATAAAATATAAATTCTTTCATAGATGTCTTTTTTGACAGTCAAAGTGTATTGTTACCATCAACAGACACTGAAAGTTCAACTTCTTTCATGTGGTGGTCCTTCATAATTCTTATACAAACGTTGGAAATTAATGATAAAAGATCATGTACAGATATACAAAAGCCTCCCTGAAGCACAGATAAGAGATATCTATTATTTTTGTCTTAATCAACATGACTTTTTACTTTGTCACAGAAGGAAATTAAATTGGTCTGACATAATTTCTATTCACAAGGCATCAGTTGTTTGTTTTTTTTTTTAATTTTATTTATTTATTTATAGCTGTGTTGGGTCTTCGTTTCTGCGCGAGGGCTTTCTCTAGTTGCGGCAAGCGGGGGCCACTCTTCATCGCGGTGCGCGGGCCTCTCACTATCGCGGCCTCTCTTGTTGCGGAGCACAGGCTCCAGACACGCAGGCTCAGCAATTGTGGCTCACGGGCCTAGTCGCTACGCGGCATGTGGGATCTATCCAGACCAGGGCTCGAACCCGTGTCCCCTGCATTGGCAGGCAGATTCTCAACCACTGGGCCACCAGGGAAGCCCGCATCAGTTGTTTTTATCTGTATTACTCTAGGTGACTATCAATTTTAATATATGTGTGATTTTTATTGTTCTGTTTTCTCATTTTTTAAGACTATCTCAAGATATTGAGTTAAGATGAAGGTCCTAAAGTTCATTAATCACTTTTCTCAAACACCCCCAAATTTGCCCTTTCACGGAATTAATGAAATACTCTATGTATTCACCATTACTGATGGAAATCTTCTAAATATATTATATACTTTTTCTCTTTTTATTTAAGAGTTTATAAATATATGGTAATTACACTTTGTTTCTGCTTTTAACTTCTCTCCCCTTCTTGCCTGGAAGGGAATGCCTAATTCTGGATATCTCCATCTCTACTTCCTCCTCTAGTCCCTATTAATTTGTTCTTTCCAAATGCCAGGGTTTGAAAGAACTGTTTTAAATAGGTGTCTATTAAAAAAATTTTATATGTGAGGCCATGTAGACTTCAATTTGAAGCAAAAGATATGAAAAGATATTTGGAATGTTCAAAAGCCTGTATATTCAATTGGAGGTTGAGTTCTAGAGGTTTGGAGAATTAGAGAACTTATATCCAGATAAATGGAGTTAATTGTAGAAATATTTATGTGCAATCTGCATTGTTTAGATTGTTTTCTTCTCAAATGCATATAAACAATTCTCAAGAAATATACATGTATGTATATATCTGTGTATATGTGTGTATGTACACTGAAATTAATATTAAAGCAGAGAATTACATCCTTTGAGTTAGTAATGTGGATGTGAGATTTGTAAGCCATTTACTAATTAAAGTTACATGAAAGAGAAATCTTATTTAACCTTTCTCATTTATAATTACAAGAGCCAGTAAGTAAATTTATATTTTGAATATTAAAACTATTTGCCAACCAGAACTTCCCTGGTGGTCCAGTGGTAAAGAATACGCCTTGCAATGTAGGGGACACCGGTTCGATCCCTGGTGGGGGAACTAACATCCCACATGCTGCGGGGCAACTAAGCCCACGCCACAACTATTGAGCTCAGGCACCTCAAAGAGAGAGGCCGCGTGCCGCAAACTACAGAGCCCATGCGCTCTGCAGCCCACGCGCCACAACTAGAGAAGAGAAAAAAACCCGCACTCCACAACTAGAGAGAAACCCGTGCGCCACAACGAAGGGCCCACACGCCACAATGAAAGATCCCACATCCCTCAGTGAAGATCCCGAGGGCTGCAACTAAGACCTGATGCAGCCAAATAAATAAATAAAAAATATTTTTAAAAAAACTATTTGCCAACCAAACATCTTTTCCATTTCTATATTTTAGAATACTGACATTTCAAAAGTTTTATATTGGCACATTACATAAAATAATAACAAAAATGTATCATATTAATATTCAAAATGAGAATGACTACATGCCTAAACAGCAATCCGGCTGGCCAATCCTTAACTTGGCATATATGTTAAAAGCTAAGAAAATATTGCCTGAAATTTAAAACAGTGATATAAATAATAAATATTTGAGCTTTAAAAAGTACAAAAAATGACGAAATAATCTTACTGTATTCATCTAAATCAATGCTTAAAAAAATATAACCTCACTTTTAGACTGAAGAGTTATATTATATTTTTGTATTACTTTGCTAATTTAAAGACAAAGTTTGAACATTTTAATGATAGTTATCTTTAAGAAAAGTATGTAAAACACTTATTCATAATGCAAAACATATATATTTGTATTCAGAAGACAATTAAAAAAACAAATTTTTTGCTAAATATATGCAGAACTATTTAGATAATGTAATAATTATAAATACATTATATCTCATTATTCAGATATATATTCAGGTAGAGAGAAAATATTCAACAAATAAAGCATCAGTAATTTTTTGATGCTATTTTGTGTATAAAGCAAGACTTTTGAACCTTAAGGCGTGGTTCAATTCTATTTAAGAATAATTAATTCTTGGGTTGCCTAACAAGTTCCAAGTCTGATTTCGAGTTTAGGATACACATATGAAAGAATGACTTCTGTTCCAGAGGAGCACACAGTCTACCAGGAGAAGTATAACAGGAAAGTTATGTAAGTTGTGTAAGTATAATAGGAAATTATCTGTGGGACACAGAGGAAGCACAGATGAGGCTTCTTTGATCAATTCTTTCAGGATAGGAGTAGGAGCAGAAACATTGCTAAGAGAAGTTTTCCAAGTAGGTGAGAGCTGAAATGAGTTTTCTAAAATAAGAGGAAATTTGCCAGGAAGACAAAGGAAAAGGGCTAAGAACATGTAAGGCATTTAAAATTACTATGGTCTTTTGATCACTTAGAAAGAAGTACAAAGTAGAATGCTAATGGTGATTAAAAGCATCTATCTATTAAGTCGTGCTATGTACTTGATAAACATGAAGTTTAAACTTTAGGAGACAATTTGCAGATATGCATTAGTATCATACTTTATAAATGAGAAAAGTCAGAAAAATAAACCTTAATCAAATTGATACAATATACAACTAGAGCTGGGATATGAATAGTGACTCATCTGAGTCCAGCCCCTCGGTTCCTTCCACAGTACCATATTTGCTGGAAATATATCTCTGTTTGTGGCATAGTGCCTAGCACTATGCTTATAAATATCTGCTGAGTGAAAGAATGAATGAATGATTTGATATCAAACTCAATTTAGTCAGTTAATTTTATCAGTGATACTTATGGGTAGTAGAGAGAAGAACTGAGCAGAAAGACGAGAGCCATAAACAGGTTGGTTGCAACTTTCTAAGGAAAATGATGAAACTAGACATTAGTAAAACAGGAATGTTTTCATTCTTAAAATGCAACGGTTAATTTTTACATAAAACAAAAGGAGTAATCCCCATTTTCTAGACGAGGAAACCGGGGAAGAAAGTGTAAGAGAGACAGTGATCGACATTGTTTAATGTTATAGCATAATCTAGTAAAATAAGAACAGAAAAAATTTCATTGGATTATCAGCATGGTTGTCCTTAGGCATCTTAGTGAACATATAAAAGTTCTAGAGTGCTAGAAATATAAAAACGATTGTGGTGGTTTAAAAAGTAAATGGGCAATGAGAAATGGAGACACTGACTGAGTCTCTCTTCAAGAAGCTCAACTATGAATAGGACAAGATGTTACTATAGCAAGAGGGAGAAGGAGCGTTTTGATAAGAAGGGAAATACATCTTATATGCTGGAGAAAAAGAGCTAAGTAGAGGATCAAGACCTCTGAGAATGTAGGTGTGGAGAAGACAGGGGAATTGGGAGGTTTATATAGAAGAAGAAGAGATGGTTCAAAATTCAGATCTTTATTTTGGAGAGCAGAGATACATCATTTCACCTCTCCTAATTTCTTCTTCATCTACAAAATGTGGGGTTGGACTATACAGGACAAGAGAGTTTCATAAAATGAAGGGTTGGATCAGATCATCTCTAAGACTCCATTTAACACCCATGTCCTTTTAACATTTTATATTTCTCCCCCTTAGGATAAGCCCTTTTAAAAGTGAATTAAGGTGCATTTTATGTTTGGGATCTTTAACTGATGTTTCTTGGTCAACAGCCCTTAACAGAAAAGTTTCTTCATCTTTAAAGTGAATTGGTCACTTTGTCTTGCCAGCCTGCTCTTCATAAGAAAGCTCAGGGCTGCTTATGAGAAAGGAAACAATCAATATCATGGTCCTGAGAAAGTAATTCCTCTGGGATTAAAAATAACAGAAAATACTTTATCTTTGGTGAACACTTCTAAAAGGAAATGAAACAATTTCTTGATTTATTTCTGACATGTTTCAAAGAACTTCAGTTAAGTCCTGAGTAGAATATCTTTTATCTTCTATCTTATTTTTTAGGAGTTTTGCTATAGAGGAAAGAATATGAAGTTTCCTTAATTTAATGTTTTGTACATATTTGCTTGGTGTACCTCACCCCTAAGATAGTGGACATTCTTTAGAAAATGGTAAATATTTTCACTTTTAAAAGATCCCAGAGTTAATGAAATTGTAGTCTGGCTATTATTGTTTTTGGTTGTTTTTAAAATCTTTGAGGTATGGCCATTTGTGAGTTAAAAGAAATCAATCATAAAAATTTAAAAACTGCTTTATCCAGGGTTTCCCCCTCTTGCCAAAGGATCATAAAGTTAAGAACGAGGGACTCCATTTAGTTATTAACATGGCTAACACCAGGCCTGAATGTAAATCAAGGCTCTGGCAATTAACAAATGATTTTGTGAACTACAGATATCATGTATTTTAAAACTTCTACATACATAGTTATGCATTATTGAAAGCCTTTACATTAAAATAATCATCACATACATGATCATAAGAAAATAGTTTAAAATCTATCTCTTTTGGTTTACTTTGGCCAAAATAGTCAATCCCTACAAAATCTGTTATATGGATAACTCAGTTTGAAACCAAGCACTTACTTGAACTGGAAATAGGATCAACAACACTTGATTTGGTCAATGAATGCCTAATATTTATTTATGAACGGGATGCTAGAACATATCCAGTATTCACTAGTGAAAAAGCCATCTTCCATGATGCCATGTGAGGAGATATGTCACACCTGTCTAATTCTTTTTCAGGGATAGTGGTGTGAAATTAAGCTTTTATCACTCCTAAGGAACTGAGGAACTGGAAAATCAATAATATGAACTGAGCAAAAGATCTTATAGCAATAGGTACCAGTTGGGGAGCCAATCAAGAGACAGAAACCACATACAAATTTAAACAGGAAAACTTTAATATGAAGGATTATTAAGTTATTATAGCAGAGTAACTATAAAGATGCAAGAACAGTCTAAAGAGTATTCTAGGGATGAGGGAGAGCACCCAAAGGAAGATAAACAGAGAAGCGTTCCCCTTAAGGCTGTGGTTCAGACCTCATTGGAAAAGGGGTAGCTGAGACCCTCTTTTGTATGGCAACATAGTTTGCTGAGGTGTTCAGGCCAGGGCTGGGCCATAGTTGTCAGGCAAGCAAGAACAACGCTCCAGAGCTCAGCCAAGTTTGGTGGATGGGCCCTCACAGCTGTAAGCGTGAGTCCAGGAGCAAGTGGCCTCTGTGTTGGGAGGGCTGGGGCTAGGTGGTCACTGAGCCCTCATATGGGCTCTGAAGTCATCACGGACTGCCCCAGCTGGGCTGTGGCTGGGGAAGAGTATCACTACATGTCACCATACATGCACATGTCTAATAGGTCATGCACCAGGAGCAAGTAAAAACAAAATGTAGCGGGGAGAGCAGCCCCTCCCTCCTGCAGTGTTCCTTTTAGCGCCCTCTACTGACAAAGCTGAACATCATGCTCACTGTACAGGACAAATGCTTAAGGAGCCCAATGCACAATCACTGGCTAGGTTCCAAAGGGTGAACTTGGAGCTGAGAGACAACAAACAGGTAACTGGCATGTCATGTACAATGATTATTATTATTTGTAATTATTTTTATCACAGGCCATATTTCTTAATAGCTACATATATTTCATTTATATTCATCAGTCATATACTTAGTGCTTATTCTTTGTGATCCCCTTAACTATTTTTATAGGCCACTGTAGAGCCAAATTTGCTGTCACATAGACTGTTAATCCCTTTATCCACCAGCACTTCTCCAAAATAAATAGCAAGTCATCTTTAAATTCCCATAAACATTTATCTGCAATTCTCACATTACTTGCCAACTTCTACTTCTTATTATATTTACTTGCAAATGTCTCATTTTCTGTCTTACTTCATAAACACCTTGAGAACAGCATCCATCTCTGCATTCTTCACTATACTATGCAAAGTGCTTTACTTGTGAGAGGCACACAATAAATAGTTTCTGAATTAATCAGTAAAGTAATTGGAATAATAATGCCATTTCCCAAGAGTGAGAGGTGCAAGCACAATAGTTAAAAATTCAAAACCTATAACAAAAATCAAAACCTAAAATACAGAACATTTTATAGTAAAGAACACTGTACGGTGAAATCTATGATTTATTGGAAGGTCTCATAAAGTTACCAAATAGTTTTCTTAATATATAGACATCTGATATATATAAAGTAAGTAGCAATGGTTTTTATTCTGATTCACTCTTGAATAAATAAGAAGAGAACACAACTTTAATAAAAATTGTTATCAATTCAGCTTTTGATTAGCAACTAATAGGACATTGGCCAATTGATTTTTGAAAAAGACACCATGACAATTTGATTGGAAAAGAATAATTTTTTCAACAATTGGTGCTGGAAAAACTAGATACCCAAGTGCAAAAGGAAGAATTTGGAACCATGCATAGCACCATACAAAAATTAATTGAAAATGAATCATAGATATAAATGTTAGAGCTAAAACTGTAAAATTGTTTGAGAAATACGAGTAATTCTTCATGACCTTAGATGAGGTAATGATTTCTTAGATATAACACCAAAAGCACAAGCAATCAAAGAAAAAAAATTGATAAATTTTACTGCATAAAAAATTATTTGTAGTTCAAAAGACAACATCAAGAAAGTAAAAATAAGCTAAAGAATGGGAAAAATCGTTCACAAATTATATAGCAGATAAGGAATTATATGCAGAATATATTTTTAAAAACCTCTTACAAGTCAATAATAAAAAGACAAAAAACCCAATATAAAAATAAGCAGAGGATTTGGATAGTCGTTTGTTCAAAGAAGGTACATGAACCAATAAGCACACCAAAAGATGTTCAGCATCCTTAGCCATGAGGGAAATGCAAACCAAAACCACAGTGAGATACCACATCACACACACTAGGATAGGTATAATCAAAAAGACAGATAATAACGAGTGTTGCTGAGGATGTAGAAAAACTGGAACCCTCATATATTGCTGGTGGGAAAGTAAAATGGTACATTTTGGAAAACACTTTGGCAGTTTCTCACAATGCTAAACATAGATAAATTATATGACCCAGTAATTTCACCCCAAGGTATCTAAGCAAGGGAAATGGAAACAAACATGCATACAAAAACTTTTATGGGAACATTCATAGCAGCCTTATCATAATAGCCAAAAAGTATAAAGCTCCCAAATGTCCATTAACTGGTGAATGAATAAACAAAGTATGGTATATGCATACGATGATACTGATACATGCTGCAACATGGATGAACCTCAAAGATAGCATGTTAAGTGAAAGAAGCAAGACACAAAAGATTATGGATTGCATTATTCCTTTCATATCAAATGTCTAAAAAAGGCAAATGTACAGAGACAGAAAGTAAATGGTGGTTACCTAGGATTGAGAATGGAAGTGGGAAGTGACTACAAATGGACATTAGGTTTCTTTTCAGCTCAATGGAAATGTTATAAAATTAAGTTGTAGTAATGATTGCACAAATCAGTAAATATACTGAAAACACTGAATTACGAAAGAAGTTCATACCACAGTGATAATCATGTAAGCAGTGATAATTATTGATTCCCTTTCTTTTCTGTTTACAAATCAGAAAGTCTCGATCATTTCTTTATCTTTTACTCCTCTAAAGGAGTTCAAGAAGAATTTTATAGAAACAATAACTACAATATTTGAATGATAAATATATTTGTTTACATAATTTTCTTTTCACCTAAAGTCAAAAATGATTGTTCCTCATAGAATGTCTATTAATTACCTTTGGTGTTGTGTTGCTATTACAACAGAGAAAAATCTTTGTTCAAAATTTAAGCTGAAATTTTGAATCCCATTATGACCAATCAAGGCAAATGTAGAGACAGAAAGTAAACGGTGGTACTGAATTTGCATTAAAAGAGTAGTACCTATAAATAAGAATATTGATTTTCTTAATATCAGTAATATTGAGGTTTAGAGATGGTATGCAATATGTTCAGAGTCTCAAAGAAGCAATGAATTCTATGTTTTTAAAATAATTTTTATATACCCAGTTTATATTTCTTACTTAGAATCCAAAAACTTAAAAAGACAGTATCTTGAAACCTAGTGTTATACATAGTAGGTCCTCAACACATATTTGTTAAGTGACTGAATAATAAATGAGCAAATGAATGATTGAGAAAATTATTTCTTGCTCTGACCAACTTCCTGACTATTCTACTCCAAGGCCCAATAACTGTGAATTCTAAAACATTTAGCATTTACAATGCTAAGATAGTGTTATTGGTCAGTTGCCCTCATTTGTCTATCAGATTGAGCAATCAGTATAGATGTTAATCATAAATATAATATGGAATTGATTTACTATAATTTTAAATAACTTCAGACAGTACTATAAAACATTACATTTTATATGCTAACCAGACCACTGTTTTGGGGGGTTTTTGGGGGGGTTTTTTGGTTAGGGAGTTTTTGGCTTCAAGATGTCTTAAACTAAGGAAGTCCATAGGAAGAGAAGCCTTCAGGGTTGGTTCATTCAAAAATTTCACCAAGGACCCAAGCTCTGTTCAAGCCTCTATTCCACCACCCTCAGTGATGGTTGAGTAAGGAGGTCTGCAGCAGCTAAGGGTGTCACATCAAGAGAGGCAACACCCAGAGGAAGAAGAAAGACCATCTTTTGTTGTGGCTTTTTCTTAGGTGAGAAGTGAGTTTTCTTAGAAGCCCACTGGTGGATGTCCCTTATATCTCATTAGTATGAGATAATGAGCCCATTGCTAAACCAACCATTGGCAATGGCAATGGGATCACCCTTAGGCCAATCAGCCCACCCCTAGAACTGGGTGAAGAATTAGGAGAGATCAGTTTCCCCTGACCCTTGAATGTCCTGGGGAGAGTGGCACCTGCACAGAATTAGAGTTGTGCTAAGAAGAAAGAAGGTAATTACGTGTCTATTACCACTACCAAATTCCGGAGAAAAAATAAATTTTTCTCAGGTCATTTTGAGTGACCTTGAAAATAACAACTACTTTCAAATCTCTGACGTGTAGATTATGCTCTGAGAACTAGATGCATACACTGAGGTTTATTGCTAGAGGATATAAATTACTAGACTTTAAGACAAAATGAGTTGTTTTTAACACTGTAATGCTACCCTGGTTTGGGGATATAATGTGATTCTTCCATATCATGGAAGATATTAATGATTCTTTCTTAGATAATATCAAACCTATAACTACATATATTTGAAGAAAAAATGCGAACTGTAAAACCATTACCATTTCCTTACCTCCCTTTTAAATCTCATATTATTCAATATGCTCGTTAAACACATATTTTAAGGGACATTTTAAATCTCTTTAAAACTGTATCTGGATGTCTAAGAAGAGTGTTATTTGCTACTGGGAAGTGGTAGAAAAATCAGAAACCAGTTAGACAATGCAATGGTTTTTGTATAGTTGTTCAATGTTAATATTTAAATTATTTTGTCTCTATTTCTAAAAGTAGGGAAAAGTTTGGGAAAATTAATAAACTAATGCAAAAGGATATATTTTGAACAAATGGTGAGAGGAGGAGTGAATAAAAGTAGTGAGCCAAGTCCTATTTTCAACCTCTACTCTCCGTGGGGACCAGGAAGAACCAAAGGTGAAAGCTAAGGAGCCCACTGCACAAAACCACACACCTGAAATTGTCCCACACGTGTTAGTTGACTGTACCTTCTTCTTGTGTGTACTATGTGGACATTGTGGGAGTTCTGTTTCCTAATCAAGAAAAGCATAAGTTTTTGGCTCTGTTTTATACAACAAAAGATCTAATGACTACTAATAGAAATGTAAAATGCTTGGTATTTTTAATGTTTTATTTAAGTTTACCTCAAAAGTAATTATCCAATTAGAAAGAAACTAAATTTCTATGACAGTTGGAATAATGAAACAAATATAAAACGCTATGATGGAATATTATGGAGCCATTAAAATTATCTTTTTGAATTATTTCTGACAGCATGAAAAAGATATTCAAGATATAACACCTGATAGGTTAAAAATTGCAAACCACCATAGGAAGCCCAAGAAACAACAAAACAAAATCCCAAAAAACAACAACAAAAAAAATTATTTAGAGGAAATTATTAAATATCAAAAGCAATACCTTATTATTCTTATGGGCAAAACATCACATAAAAGATTATAAGATTGCAAGTATTATTTTTTTATACTTTTAAAATATTCTAAGTTCTCTGTAATAACTATTACTAATTTTTATAACTATAAAAAGATAATACTTGGATAATTTTTTTAAAAATTTGACTCAAGCAAAAACCAAAGTATGACTCCAAATGATTAAAAGAGAAGTAACAGAATTTCTCAGAATTGAATCATCATAACATCTAAAGTTAAAAATAAGAAAAAAAAACCATATTCAGAATTACTTTGAAAAGGAGTGTTTAACCATAGCATAAATGGGCTCTGTGATAGGAGTTTGGAATTTGCATAAAAATATTAAAATTATTATGTGCTTCTTAAGCATATTTTTACAAAAATGGTATTTGCAAAAACATCATTTAAAGTATAGAATTGTCAGATATTAAAGGTTACCCTAAAATGTTTTTGTTTTGTTTCATTTTCATTTAGCAAACATCTATTGAGTACTTAGGTGCCTCCCAAACTGAACTAGGCAGTGATGATGATCGTCAGTCACATCAGAAAATAGATGGCACCGTATTGCAGAGAAGGCACAGTACAGCTTAGGGAGGCTGAGAAATAAGCACAGTAAAGTGCAGTTGGTGCAACGATCTAAGTCTGTACTGGGCACAGCCATAGCACAGAAAGGAAATGAATCATTCTTGAGGGAAGAAGAGATCGTGGCTTTTCAGGCAGAGAAAGAAACAGGCTTAGAGACAAAAGCAGCTTCAGATATGCACAGAAACACAATTATTTCTGCAAGACTAATAGTAGAGTAGATAGACCATGGGGAAGACATAAATCTCAACAGCTCACAGAAGCCAGCCATCCTGAAGAAACTAGGCTTTTACCCCTGGATATCTCTTATAAACAGTGGAGATCTGATGTGCCTGTTAGGTCACTCGTGACTGTGTGGATGGCAGATTCTAAGAAGGAAAGGTGGGTACTTGTAAAAAGACCAATAGAAAAATTTTACATTGTTTTAGTTGAGGGATGATGAAAATCCAAACAAGAGTATTGGAACATTTATCTTTTATAATATCTGATTTGCTTTGCAACACTTTTTACTTACTTTTACTAGAACTTACTGAGTTAAACTGATATGTGCAGCTCATATTACAGTAATGGAAAACACACGAGTATAATATGATAAATATTTTCCTTATTCAGCATAACTTCAAGGGACTCAGTTACCTGCATTATAATAATTTCAACTAAGGCATGTCCATATTGTAACAGACATAAGTGTACCACAGAATAAGATGAATTATCAAATTCGTCCTTGTCATATAAATTTTTGGTCTCAGGACCTCTTTATATTGTTAATATTATTGAGGACCCCCAAAAGCTTTTGTTTATATGGGTTAAGTTTATTAACATGTACTATATTAGAAATTAAAATAGAGAAATCATGAAAATATTTATTAATTAATTTATAAATAACAATAAGAAAGCAATAGCATGTTAAAATAATATTTTAAGTGAAAAATAATCATAGCCCTAAAAGAAAAAATCTACTGAGATTTTAAAAATATTTTTTATTTATTTTATTACTTTGCTATTCTTTATTTTATAAATTTTTAAATCTCTTTAATATCTGGCTTAATGTCTAGATTCTTAAATTTGCTTCTGAATTCAATGTTATAATTTACATTTGGATGAAGAAAATCTGGCCTCACAAGGATATGTAGTTGAAAAATTTTAACAGCCTTTCCAATATATGTTCAATATATTGAATATATTCAATATATATTTCAATACATATTCAATAGTAGCCTTGTGAATAGTCTTCTTTGATAGTCTAGCAAAACTAGGCAAATGGAATCCAAAACCATATCAATGAACTTGTACTCTGCTACATTAAAATCTGTTGCTTTACCTTGCACTTTGAATGGATCTATTATCCATGTGTGATTTTGTATCATTATACACTGCTCATTTGTAAAATATTGGTTGACTGAGTTATGCAGATCTTTGAAATGTTTGTTAATATCACCACTCATCACACCAGAAAATCCTTTAAATTTTGAGAAGTTGTTGAACTTATGGTGGCAGATACAAGTTTTCCAAAGTTCTAATTTTTCTCTTGAATGTTCAAATGTTGTCCTTGGTAACAAATATTCTCAGTTATTTTTCTTGAAATGACAGGCTCACTTCACTCAATTTCAAAAATTCATCTGCCAGATATCCAAGTCTAAATAACCACAATTTGTCTGTCAGTCATTTTTTTCAAGGAAAAATGGTGTTCCATAGAAAACTGGCTAATTCAGCTTGCAACTCAAATAATTGCACAAGTACTTTTTTTTTGAGTCAATCATCATCATACCTTGGTTTGTGGAAGCTACTTTTTATGCGTACTTCCCAGTTCAGCACACAGAACATTTAAAACAAGTGTACTTATGTGTCTAGATGAAATAGAATTAATACTTTTTCCTGCTTCATGTTTAGTAAAACTGGCTTTTAATTTTACTTATATATTTACTTACTTATTTTTACTGGGGGTGAATGGTAATGAAGAATACAACGACTACTAGGACAGTTTGGTGCCATTGTCTTGATAAGTGTTAAGGCTAAGAGTTTTAATTGCTCTTGCACCCTAAGTGCAAACGTCAATACGGTGAAAAGGGCAAAAAATGTTTTTTCTTATGAAAATACTCTTGCCCTGAGGGACACCCTAAAAGGTTTCAAGAGAACTCAAGGAGGTCTATGGACCATACTTTGAAAATAACTGCTGAAATCGTGTTAATAATTTTTCTATTTTTTGGACTACATTCTATATGCATCAAAGGTTCTGACCACACTGAGAACACTACTGTGGAAATATTTTCACATAACCCACTGAATGGAGGGAGGGTCAGAAATGAAATGCAAAATCCGAGGATAAAACAAAATGCCTAGTAATGAAAAAAAAAATGAGAGTAAGGGAGAGCAAGATAAATTTTGGCTCCAGAGAAGAGAAATCTGAGATTCCATTCTTTGTCCTCTTATAGAGAGTTTTATGGAGCTCACCCTCTTCTTTTCTTTGCTTACTGATTTCTATTTAACTTTTTTACTATGTCCAAACTTCCTTTTCGGAATTTCTTTAAAGGACACTCTTGTCTTCATTCATACAGGTTGATCTATAATCCTCTGAATGCCTTAAATATTGGTGTGCAATCTTCCAGACTCCTCAAATCACCCAAAACGTGAAACACCAAGGGCCAGGCAGCACAGAAATTATGGTATTCTACACCTGAAACCAGTCTGTTGCCTCTTTGGTTTTGTACCAACACACTGACATATATAGCCCAAAATATCTGGCCTTTGTAAATGGCATATCACATTCCAGGGTAATATCAAAACTGCTGCCTGGGAACATCTGTCAAGTCTCAAAATAACTCTTTCCAGGATTTTCAAATCCACTGAATTTCTTAGGTTGAAATATTTCATGTGACAGAATTCTCTTAGTTTTCCCTCCTCTTTGAATATATACTCAGAAACACTGAACTCTAGTTCCTTTTTATTCAATATTTGTCTTTAATTTTTAAATTATTAATATGTGCTTTAAAATAATCTAGATAGTCCCGAGCTGAGGTGTTGGCTCTGCCATTTAACGAGGAACTCTTATCTGAAGGACCAATAGCAAGGCCTCTGCATGGGGCCAGCTCTGAGCTAGTGAAACAGACCAAGCACAAAGGGAAAAAAGGTGGATGGGCTAGGCCTGAAGTGAGATTGCCAGATTTATGACCTTTCCAGATGAAATGAGGATCCACTAGCAACAGGAGGTGTGAAGAGAGAGGACCTTCAAGATGGCAGAGGAGTAAGATGTGAAGATCACCCTCCTCCCCACAAATACATCAAAAATACATCTAGATGTGGAACAACTCCTACAGAACACCGACTGAATGCTGGCAGAAGACCTCAGACTTCCCAAAAGCCGTGTGGCTGACAGGGTCTTTGTGTTCCGCTGGCTGTCAGGCCTGGGCCTCTGAGGTGGGAGAGCCAAGTTCAGGACATTGGTCCACAAGAGACCTCCCAGCCCTATGAAATATCAATTGGCGAGAGCTTTCCCAGAGATCTCTGTCTCAATGCTAAGACCCAGCACCACTCAATGACCAACAAGTTCCAGTGCTGGACACCCCATGCCAAACAACTGGCAAGACAGGAACACAAGCCCACCCATTAGCAGAGAGGCTGCCTAAAATCATAATAAGTTCACAGACACCCCAAAACACATCACCAGATGCGGTCCTGCCCACCAGAAAGACAAGATCCAGCCTCATCCACCAGAACAAAGGCAACAGTCCCCTGCACCAGGAATCCTACACAACCCACTGAACCAACCTTACCCACTGGGGGCAGACACCAAAAACAATGGGAACTACAAACTTGCAACCTGTAAAAAGGAAACCCCAAACACAGTAAGTTAAGCAAAATGAGAAGATAGAGAAATATGCAGCAGATGAAGGAGCAAGGTAAAAACCCACCAGACCAAACAAATGAAGAGGAAATAGGCAGTCTACCTGAAAAAGAATTCGGAGTAACGATAGTAAAGATGATCCAAAATCTTGGAAATAGAATGGAGAAAATACAAGAAATGTTTAATAAGGACCTAGAAGAACTAAACAGCAAACAAACTATGATGAACAACATAATAGATGAAATTAAAAATTCTCTAGAAGGAATCAATAGCAGAATAACTGAGGCAGAAGAATGGGTAAGTGACCTGGAAGATAAAATAGTGGAAATAACTACCACAGAGCAGAATAAAGAATAAAAAGAATTGAGGACAGTCTCACAGACATCGGGAGCAACATTAAATGCACCAACATTCGAATTATAGGGGTCTCAGAAGAAGAAGAGAAAAAAGAAAGGGACTGAGAAAATATTTGAAGAGATTATAGTTGAAAACTTCCCTAATATGGAAAAGGAAATAGTCAATCAAGTCCAGGAAGTGCAGAGAGTCCCATACAGGATAAATCCAAGGAGAAACACAACAAGACACATATTAATCAAACTATCAAAAATTAAATACAAAGAAAAAATATTGAAAGCAGCAAGGGAAAGGCAACAAATAACATACAATGAAATCTCCATAAGGTTGACAGCTGATCTTTCAGCAGAAACTATGCAAGCCAGAAGGGAGTGGCAGGACATATTTAAACTGATGCAAGGGAAAAACCTACAACCAAGATTACTCTACCCAGCAAGGATCTCATTCAGATTTGATGGAGAAATTAAAACCTTTACAGACAAGCAAAAGCTAAGAGAATTCAGCACCACCAAAACAGCTTTACAACAAATGCTAAAGGAACTTCTCTAGGCAGGAAACACAAAAGAAGAAAAAGACCCACAGAAACAAACCCATAGCAATTAAGAAAATGGTAATCAGGACATACATATTGATAATTACCTTAAATATAAATGGATTAAATCCTCCAACCAAAAGACATAGACTGACTGAATGGATATAAAAACAAGACCTGTATATATGCTGTCTACAAGAGACCCACTTCAGACCTAGGGACACATACAGACTGAAAGTCCGGGGATGGAAAAAGATATTCCATGCAAATGGAAATCAAAAGAAAGCTGAGTAGCAATTCTCATATCAGACAAAATAGACTTTAAAATAAAGACTATTACAAGAGACAAAGAAGGACACTACATAATGATCAAGGGATCGATTCAAGAAGAAGATATAACAATTGTAAATATTTATGCACCCAATATAGCAGCACCTCATTACATAAGGCAAATGCTAACAGCCATAAAAGTGGAAATCGACAGTAACACAATCATAGTAGGGGACTTTAACACCCCACTTTCACCAATGGACAGATCAACCAAAATGAAAATAAATAAGGAAACACCAGCTTTAAATGAGATATTAAACAAGATGGATTTAATTGATATTATAGGACATTCCATCCAAAAACAACAGATTACACTTTCTTCTCAAGTGCTCATGTAGCATTCTCCAGGATAGATCCTATCTTGGGTCACAAATCAAACCTCAGTAAATTTAAGAAAATTAAAATCGTATCAAGCACCTTTTCCAACCACAACGCTATGAGACTAGATATCCATTACAGGAAAAAAATAAATACATGTAATAAAAACAAACACATGGAGGCTAAACAATACGCTATTAAATAACCAAGAGATCACTGAAGAAATCAAAGAGGAAATCAAAAAATACCTAGAAACAAATGACAATGAAAACACGACGACCCAAAACCTATGGGATGCAGCAAAAGCCATTCTAAGAGGGAAGTTTATAGCAGTACAATCCTACCTCAAGAAACAAGAAAAATCTCAAATGAACAACCTAACCTTACACCTAAAGCAATTAGAGAAAGAAGAACAATAAAACCCCAAAGTTAGCAGAAGGAAAGAAATCAAAAAGATCAGATCAGAAATAAATGAAAAAGAAATGAAGGAAACGATAAAACTAAAAGCTGGTTCTGTGAGAAGATAAACAAAATTGATAAGCTATTAGCCAGACTCATCAAGAAAAAAAGCAAGAAGACTCAAATCAACAGAATTAGAAATGAAGAAGGAGAAGTAACAACTGACACTGCAGAAACACAAAGGATCATGAGAGATTACTACAAGCAACTATATGCCAATAAAATGGACAACCTGGAAGAAATGGACAAATTCTTAGAAAAGCACAACCTTCCGAGACTGAACCAGGGAAAAATAGAAAATATAAGCAGACCAATCACAAGCACTGAAATTGAAACTGTGATTAAAAATCTTCCAACAAACAAAAGCCCAGGACAGATGGCCTCACAGGCGAATTTTATCAAGCATTTAGAGAAGAGCTAACACCTAATATAGATCAATGGAATGGGCCAGAAAGCCCAGAGATAAACTCACGTACATATGGTCACCCTGTCTTTGATAAAGGAGGCAAGAATATACAATGGAGAAAAGACAGCCTCTTCAATAAGTGGTGCTGGGAAAACTGGACAGCTACATGTCAAAGAATGAAATTAGAACACTCCACTTCCTAACACCATACACAAAAATAAACTCAAAATGGATTAAATACCTAAATGTAAGGCCAGACACTATAAAACTCTTAGAGGAAAACATAGGCAGAACACTCTATGACATAAATCACAGCAAGATTCTTTATGACCCACCTCCTAGAGAAATGGAAATAAAAACAAAAACGAGCAAATGGGACCTAATGAAACTTAAAAGCTTTTGCACAGCAAAGAAAACCATAAATAAGACGAAAATACAACCCTCAGAATGGGAAAAAATATTTGCAAACGAAGCAACTGACAAAGGATTAATCTCCAAGATTTACAAGCAGCTCATGCAGCCTAATATGAAAAAAACAAACAACCCAATCCAAAAATGGGCAGAAGACCTAAATAGACATTTCTCCAAAGAAGATATACAGATTGTCAACAAACACATGAAAGGATGCTCAACATCACTAATCATTAGAGAAATGCAAATCAAAACTACAATGAGGTATCACCTCACACCAGTCAGAATGGCCATCATCAAAAAATCTATAAACAATAAATGCTGGAGAGGGTGTGGAGAAAAGGGAACCCTCCTACACTGTTGGTGGGAATGTAAATTGATACAGCCACTATGGAGAACAGTATGGAGGTTCCTTAAAAAATCTAAAAATAGAACTACCATATGACCCAGCAATCCCACTACTGGGCATATACCCTGAGAAAACCATAACTCAAAAGAGTCATGTATCACAATTTTCATTGCAGCACTATTTATAATAGCCAGGACATAGAAGCAACCTAAGTGTCCATCAACAGATGGATGGATAAAGAAGATGTGGAACATTTATACAATGGAATATTACTCTGCTATAAAAAGAAACGAAATGGAGTTGTTTGTAGTGAGATGGATAGACCTAGAATCTGTCATACAGAGTGAAGTAAGTCAGAAAGAGAAAAACTAATACCATATGCTAACACATATATATGGAACCTTAAAAAAAAGTGGTTCTGAAGAACCTAGGGGCAGGAGAGGAATAAAGACGCAGACCTAGAGAGTGGACTTAAGGACATGGGGAGGGGAAAGGGTAAGCTGGGACGAAGTGAGAGAGTGGCATTGACATATATGCATTACCAAATGTAAAATAGATAGCTAGCGGGAAGCAGCTGCATAGCACCGGGAGATTAGCTCGGTGCTCTGTGACCACCTAGAGGGGTGGGATAGGGTAGGAGGGAGATGCAAGAGGGAGGGGGTATGGGTATATATGTATACGTATAGCTGATTCACTTTGTTATACAGCAGCAACTAACACAACAATGTAAAGCAATTACCCTCCAATAAAGATGTTAAAAAAAAAATCTGATATTGTCACCTAAGACTTGTCATTAACCATCTCTTCCTCTTCACACAGATCCCTCCCACTACACCTTCAACACAAATAACTTCACATCTCCAAATGCAACAAATACTAATAATTACCTTCATTGCTCCATCCTGCCACCTCCGGCTCAATAGTGTAAAGTGCTAATTTACTCTTGTCATCATTCTATTTGGTAATGATGATAACCTTATAACTTGATTTTCCCAGTTTGAGAAGTTTTATTCTAAATAGGTAAAAATTTATGTACATACTTGTCAGTATTTACAGGGATTTTTGTTTGTTTGTTCTTAGTTCTCAATCTGAGGTCAGTTCTTACTAAAACAATCCATTGCAAATAGTAGATGCTCCAAGAATATAAGATGACTTTCCCCAAATTTTGCTGAATTCTAAAGGGAGAAGTTATATTACCAAATTACACAATTTTCTGGACAACACCCTTTTGACACTTCGAAACTAACTTTATGTTAGATCCTTTCCCAAAAGTAATCTATTTGTTATAAATTTTTCAAAAATACTATATTATATATAGTATATAGAGGAGTTTTGGGCTGATGAAATATTCAAATACTCAACTGTTCCCTAAATAACTTTGAGTTTACTATTTTGGTTAGAGATACAATAAACATCTTTGTACAAAATAGACTAACCCACTTCCATTTGAAAAATAATGTATGCTAACTTTTATGCTGATTTTGAAAGCAATACATGTTTATTTTAGAGAATTCGTACAAAAATACTTTGTTATATAAAATAAATTATTACCACTGATAATTTTGCATTGTAGGGGTCATTTTATCATTTATTCTTTAATACTTTCTTTTTTGCTTTATGTAATTAGCATGTATTAATTTGTTATTAGAAAAATAAGATGTAATATTTTATTTTCTTAAAAGAAAATTGAAATTGCAATCCCATAAACTGGAGATAACTATCACATTATTGCAAGTTTTTTTTTTTCTAGGCAAATATACTTTTTTTGTTTTTCATTGAAATCATACTAGATAGCTATGTTTTTATGGTACTTTTTTATGTACCATTATATCCTGAATAATTTTGCATGGAAGTAAATACTCCTTGAAATATGGAAGCTCTATAAGATCTCACTATTTGCATGGATGATGATTTATTTAACCTTTCTTCTAACATTGTGTATGTAGATTGTTTTCAGTTTTGTTTGGTGGAATTACTCTTTCCAAATGGGGCATAGTTTGGTGGGACTGTCAGTCAAGGGACCCAGTTCACCCTTAACTAAAGGGACAGAGTCACAGCTAACCGTGACCAATCAGATGGTCACTTCCTGGAATTTTAATCTTAAACCTGAATGTTTAAAAAAAAAAAAAAGCCTGAAAACAGTTGAACTGATTCATTCCAGAAGATAACAGCTTGTTGCAGAAACCACCAAAAAGTCCAAAATCTGGGCTACCTGACTGTCATAGTTTTCCCTACTCCTGTCATTTCCAGTGTCTAGATTTTAGCTATCCCTCAAGTATGTGAGCTGTAGTAACTTTACAAGACATTACTCGTATACTTAAATTAACCTCAGTCTCAGAGTCTTAGGTGTGTCCCAAATGAAACTGAGGTTAATTGAAACACTTTGAAATTAATTATTTTATTTATGTTTCTCCTGAATACCTAATATTTTATATCACTTTTTGTCACTTTTCTCATTGAAACAAATAAGAGCCTTAGCTTAGTAAACTTACCATAGATTGTGAAAATGAACATGACATTGTAGGCATACACGTGGAATCAATGTCACTGCCATTTTGCTTCTGTGGACTTTATTATTCATCTTGTCTCTTTAAATGCAAACCTCATTAATTGCCTTTATTTGACTATTAACAAATACACAGACAACTCCGTATTATCCAGTGGGAAGAAGGCATGAATAATGAAAGACTACCATTAACAACAACAACAATTTCATTGACAATAAAAAATGACTTATCAGTTTCAATCATCTTTGCTCATTATTTTAGCAGTCGTAAGTATAGCCAAAGACGACTGCTATTGGCTGAACTGTGACCCCTTCAAAATTCATGTGTTGAAGCCCTAACCCCTAGAACCTCAGAATGTGACTGTATTGGGAGATAGGGCCTTTAAAGAGGGGATTAAATTAAAATGTATTAGGATGGCTTCTATTACAATCTTACTGGTGCCCTGATAAGAAGAAATCTGGATACAAAAAAAGACACTAGGAATGCCCACACACGCACGCACACGTGCGCGCACACACACACGAAACAATATGAGGACCCAGCGAGAAGGCTGCCATCCACAAGTCAAGGAGAAAGACTTCAGAAAGAAAAAAAAAAGCCTGCAGGCACCTTATCTTGAACTTCTAACCTCCAGAAATGTGAGAAATAAATTTCTGTTGTTTAAGATATCAGGTCTGTGGTACTTCGTTATGGAAGCCTCGACAAACTCATACAACAACTAACCCTATTTGAAAGGCACACCTCCACCTCAAGTTCAACGTTTTCCCCTCAATGGTGCTTAGAAAGCAAGAGCAGACTAGCAACATATATTATACAGATAACATTTGTATGAGTTTGGGAGAGCACGTGCAATACAGTAGAGATTTTCTTAAAAATAATTAGTAAGTAATCTTTCTCCCAAAATGTTAGCTCATTACTGAACTCTATACCATCTCCTTACATTTCCAGTAGAGTCATTAATAAGTATGCTTTCAATTATAATTTTAAAAGTTGACATGAAGTTAGGTCAAAAAAGCATTTAACAGTTAAAGGCATATGGGACAATTGTTTCATGCTTTAAAGTTATATGGATTCTCCAGAAGGGAGAATCTTACTGCTCATTTTTAAAGAAAAAAGTCACCCCTAGTACCCAGCATATGAAATTATTGCTAATAGTAACATGCTAAAAACACAGATGCACTTAAATATGGCATGGCCAACAAGATAAACAAGACAATTCAATGGGGAAAGAATAGTCTTTTCAACAAATGGTGCTGGGACAATTGGATGTCAACGTGCAAAAGAATGAAGTTGGACCCCTACCTCATATTACATATGAAATCTGACTTGAAATAGATCACAGCCCTAAATGTAAGAGATAAAACTGTAAAACTCATAGAGAAAAAAGAGAAGTAAATTTTCATGACGTTGGATTAGGCAATGGTTTCTTATACATGACATCAAAAACACAAGTGACAGAAGAAAAAAATTAAAGCCAAAGATTACAGACACTTCATCAAAATTAAAGACGAGGTTGTAGGTGGAGCATCAAAGGAGGAAGAGGCCATATGAGAGGCAAGGACTTTTCACCATTTACAGGGATAAACTAAGAAGCGAGGTTTATTCTAAGTTAGAAGAGAAACTCACATTTGCTAGAAAGGAACTACAGTGTTAGCAGGTGACTGAGAGAGTGGGAGCAAATAGCCAGGCAATAAAAAGATAAACCATTAGAATGTGAATTTTGAAACAGAAATATAACAACAAAAGGTTTAATATAGATAAAAACGAGAGCTGATGCTTGTGTTTTACCATATTGTTTTTAAATCACATTAATATGAATTCACTTGCAAAAATATGATTTGTTCAAACCCTCTCAACACCTACTGTGTTGTGACCCCCCTAGACTGGTTTCCATCCTTAATGTCCACTCCCAGCCCACACCTCCTCAGTTTGGTCATTTCAGGGGGAAAGTCCTCAAGTGCAAGCAAGACTGACTGGGTGACAGGGGCTGCTTTTTATTTTAACTGATAGTTTATAGCAATCTAACCAATAACCTCATTCAAACTGGTTTTTTTATTTTTTCCACCAAAGAGTGTCTTTTAACTACTTTTAAGCCACTTTCACTGCATACCAGGAACTACAGCATTTTTCACAGAACTTTACAAATTGTTAAAACGTTGTGCATGTGTGAAAATGACTTGGTTTAGGTGTTTTTTCTTTTTTTTAACCTAGTAACTTATCATTAAATATGGGACTTAAATTGACTTGACATTGTTCCTGGATATGTTTTTTATAAACGCCAGGGAAATTAGAGCCCTAAGCACACTCACTGAGACTCCACAGATCTGGCCCCATTTCCTGCCATTTCTTCTGCTATCGTGATCACTCATGAGGCAGGTGCCATTCCTTATACCTGTCAGACACTGTGCCCTTTGGGACTTGTGTTTTCTCCCTTCCCTCTTCCCAGAATGCTCTTCTCTCACCTCATTCAGATAAAAATTACTTTCTGCACCTCTTGAACATTGTTTTGTCTCTCTGCAGGCCCCTTTCATCCTCACTATTGCCTTATGCTGCCGTATTTTTCTTCAAAAAACATGTATTCACTATTATTTCATTACACATTGATTCGTCTACCAACTCCATCTTTAGACTGAAAGCACCACGTGGGCAGGAATTTTGTTTTATTTACCATATTCCAGCACCTAGAACAGGGACTCTCCAATAGTACAGAAAGGCACATTTTTAAAAAATGAATAAATCAAGCAGATATAGAGAATCATTCTAAACCAAAGTATTTTGAAATTTTGGCATGTAAAGGAGCAGATGAATTATAGCTGCCATGTACAGATGGCACCAATCTGAGTCTTTACTATCTGGGCTAAGCCATTGCTCTACCACCACACAGGTGATAAGGAATAGTCAAGAGCACAGACTCTGCAGCCAGACAGCCTGGGTTGAAGTTTGGGCTCTGCCACCTACAAACTGTAACTAAGGGCAAGTTAACTTGCTGTGCTTCCTTGGTTTCCTTATCCATAAAGTGTGACTAATAATAGTACCTACCTCACAGAATTAAATGAGAAAATATTTGTAAGTTGCTGCTTAGAATAGTGGCTGGCACAGAGTAAGTGCTATATATCTTTGTTAAATAAAATAATTAATAAATGGGAACCTGGACAAAAGAAAAATTTGGAAAAGCATGGTTTGGGACAGTTTGGGAAAATTTGGCTTCATTTATTTTTTCTGACCACAGTTGCTCTGAGAATCAATCTCTTCCCCACCCCTACCCTAGAGCAGTATCATCTAAATTGATCTGTGAAACATGCTTAATTGACTAATCAGAATTTCAAAGGGAAGTGATTACTTCACAGATCCCAGCCCCAAATAGCTGGGATTGTCACTCTGCCTCCACCCTCCCTATAATCTCTTCCTGCACCCCCCTACCTCCGCTTCACAGGTCGCTGGGAGATCTGGCCTATGCTCTTGGTATTTACAGGGAGGGAATGATGGGTTAGGCCTCTCCAACTACCCAGGAGGAAAATAATACCTTGCATGGGACCCCAGGCTAAAATTTGCAGGGACGCGTCCCTGTGTGAGCTCATACAAATATAAACCCGTGAGGAGTGCTTTGTCTGTAACATCCTAGAGGTAACTCCAAAAGAACCCCCAATTTTTCCCTTCCTTGTCTGCAACACCCAGAGAAGATGCTCTTCCGTTTTCCCTCTCTGAATCAGTGCCCTCTACACAAGGAACTAGAATGTTTCTTACTGGACTCCTCTTGTGAGATTCCAGAGTTTTCATTCCCTGTGTTGGTGGCAATAGTTTACTTCTGGGTCTCTGGCCTGTCCCTTTGCCCCTGGTATCGCTGGTTGGTAAAGCCGAATCCTGGCTGAGATCCCCCAGTGCCTTCTTGGATACTGTATAATTAATTAGGCCTCCAATTGTGCCTTCCCCTCCCCTCCCATACATGGAGAAAACCTCTCAACCATGCCTTAAAGGGAAACTGCCCTAATAAATGAGTCTCCAGATACCAGATTTCCCAGCAGGAGGGGGCCATGTAAACGGAGACTATTAGTATTGGCAGCAAAATCCAACATATTATTTTTACCAGTATGAGCATTCCGGACATACTGGCCACCTAGAGAGATATTTGAAAAAACAGACCAACAATGTGAAGAGGGAAGAAAGAAAAAAAAGCCATACACATGAGCTACAGTGAGTTTCTTGGAAACTAATTCCCTTGCTCAGTTCATGTGATATAACCAGCCACTGCTGCTCTGTGCTGGTGGTTTATAACGTTACCTCACCCTCTCCACGAAATTGTTTTCCTGTAAATCTCAGTGGCCATCCATTCCTGTCTACACATTATGTTCCTAAAATAGACACCATCTAAAAATCTCTTCAAGGAGCTTTGTGGAGGAAGGCCTAAATTACAACACTGCTCAAGAGGGATGCAGTGGCTTGACAGCAATTACAAAAGCAGCGGCCACAAAGGAGAGGCTTAAAAGTTTTTCACCGGAGTTGTTCAGCTTCCCAAATGCACAAATGAGGGGAAAGAAAAGTGTCAGACACTGGTGAACGTGCAGGAGCTCCAAGTTGCATCACCCTGGCGTGCCAGGTATTGCAGCAAATAGGAAAGGTAAGCGACCTGCCGACTGGACTGGACAAACGAAAGCAGGGATCACCAACCTCAGCATGGAATTTTCCGATTTCTGTTTGGCATCAGCCTCTTGGGATGACTGAAAGTGCTTAATGGAGAAATATGCTCCGTTACTACACTAGCACATCAGAAATACCACGTGAACCTGGAAATCCATAGAAAAAAGAAGCCACATTTTATAGGTGTGATAGCAACCGCATTCGGCAATTCGCAAGTTTGCTACTGCACCTGAGAAATATTTAGTCACATGCACATATGGAGAGAATGTTACACTGCTTTGGCTTTAATCATTTCGTGGGACATGTGAAAAAGCACCTACCACCACTCTTTTTGGACTGATTTGCTAAAGAGGAGCGACAATTGTCATGAAGTCACTGAAGGGAACAAAAAGAAATGAGGGAAGTAAAGGCGGTGGGGGAAGGGGGAGTGCCTTTAAACAAATACCTCAAACAGGTAGGAGAGAGGGGATCCGTGGCAACAAAGACCTCTGAAAAAGCCTCACGTCCACCCAGAGACATTTTTTTTTTTGGTGCTGTTTGGAAAAGCAGGACGGTTCACACTGGGAACTGAACAGCATCTGCAGTATTACCGCGGACAGTGACCTCTGTGCAATTAACAGTAACTCAACCTTTCCCATTTGGCATTCCAGGAACAACGGATTCTTTCCCACTACCCTCCAGCTCCTTTGTTAGCCTGCTCAATCGGAGTTACAGAGATTAAATCATTGTCCCCTTCTGGCCCAAGGCATGAGGCTTTCCTTCTCAAAAGCCCAGCCTCTGCCGGAGGAGCCTCAAACCCCTGCAGTGCTCCGGCCCCAGCAGCTGTCCCGCTGCCTTCCTTCTTCCTGTGGGGTTAACACTGAGATCTAATTTTTGCTCCATCCTTAGGAATACTACGACCTCTATTCACAGCTCGCCTAGTCCAGTTCTAAAGCACCAGTGAAGGAGGAGGGGGCGTCAAAAGGAGACCTTGAATAGGATGGAGGCAAGCAAAGGCAAGAACTGGCAAGGTGCCAAGCTATTTCAGGCCAAAGAATCCCATCTCGTATCAAAATGCTGAACTGCAAAACAAACCTGATTTCAGTTCGTGGAAGGTGGAGAGAGGAGGGGGAAGGGGAAGGGGAGGAGAAGAGAGGGAGGAGGGGGACCCGTTGGTCCGAATTCACATGCAAAAATGGACTTCCTGCTCTGCCCAAACTGTATTTCCACGGGCTCTTTTTTTCCAAAATAACCGGAACGAACGTGCCTAAGATCGTGACGAAACAACCAGACGGCTTACCTGATAAAAAGGAAAATTACCCATCTGCAATGAGGAAGAGCATCTCCCAAAGACCAGATGATAACAACGTGCCTTCAGTTGCAATTGTTCAGATCCTTCTTGCAAAAGGTGACCAAGTATTTACAGGGGCTGCAGTCTCACGGGGGCAGGACACACATACACAAACACACACACGCACACATACACACATGCACCAGAGACCTCTGCAGTATCCTCTCGGCTTCATCCTCGCCTCACTCTATGGTACCTAATACAAATCAGCAAATAGCTTGTTTTTAAAAAAAAAAAAAAAAAAGGTCGAAGTAGCACCTTACATTACATCGCCATCTAGTGGCCAAACATTAAATATTTTCTCACCAGCCGGATTTCTGTGTTATTTCTCAACCTCTTTTCTCTCTCAGCCTCATCATTTCCCTCTGCCTTTTGACTCTCTCACTATGGCTTCCTCTGTTTCCCCTTCATTCCTAATTGCTCTATCGTATCAAATACCTAATGACTGAAAGATGAAAACGTTTAAAACTAAATATAGCTATTTTCAAGTATAGCAAATAACTTTAGTGTTGTTTTGGAATTTTATTTTTGTTAAGAAGTATTACTTTATTCCTACTATGAATCATTATTATCTTTACAAATTATAGAGCTTGTGAATAAAACTTTGTCTTTTTTATTCCACCAGAAGAAAATTGGGAGGCCCTTTATGACAGATCAATGGCTTTCCATTGGGGATCTACTTGAAATTTTTCTCATTTTTAATATTGTTTTTTAATAGCAAATTGTTTGTTATAGTGAAGAACCCAGAGTGAGAAGATGTGAGTTTTACTTCAGCACTCATGAGCATGTGCCTTTGAGCAAGTCACTGAACTCTTCTGTGAGAACTTACATTTCCCCACCTTCATCTGTGATTAGAGGTTAAACAAGATTATATTCCCACTCTGTCAATGGTTCTATTATCTTTTACTGCAATATATTTCCCCATTTTGTGGACACAACCTACAGCTTAGTTATAATAACATGTTTTAGTAAGCAAATATGTATTTTGACTCCAATTAAGTATTACCTATCGATAGAATTATGAAAGCCATGTGTATCAGGTTTTCCTAAAACAATGGAGAATTCATGCTAAACTATTTATAACTCCAGGAGATGAGAGTGCAGCTTTCTGTGTTACACACTGTACTTTAAAACTGAAGCAGTCTTTAGCATTTGGTCCTGCATATGCTCACAATTAACTATGTGTAGATTAATCATGTGGCATAATTTGCAGTAAATATTTCATCCTGGTTGTCTTCCATCTAACCCACTTATTGTTGATAACTATCTTGCCTGTGCTTTACCATTTATTAAATGACATCACCTTCAATATTTAATTGTTCTATTCCTTACTATAGGACAGTGTGATAGATACTATTAATATTATTATAATTATTCCCATGATACAGTTGGGAATACTGAGGGTTTTCAGAGCCTTATTGAGATTTATTCAAGGCCACACCTTGCTTGCAAAGCAATAAAACTAAGGCTCTTGGTCCATTTGTTCTTTACAACATACTCAAAAGTCCTCCTTTCTTTCTCTGTTCTAGAATCACAGGAATGTAATTTGCATGTCTCTGTTCGAAAACCATCTACTAACCCTTATTTATAAATTACTCATGGGCCCATCTCCTTATCTATAAGAGAAAAAAATTAAGTAAGATCATTTCCTGTGCCAGCTCAAAAATCCTGTACTTCCACAAAAGCTAGCCAAGGTAGCATGAACACTTAAAGCTATTCAGGGAATTTCCTTGTGGTCCAGTGGTTAGGACTCAGTGCTTTCACTGCTGGGGCCCGGGGTCAATCCCTGGTCAGGGATCTAAGATCCCGCAAGTCGTGAGGTGCAGGTAAATAGTGTTCTTCAGTCTCTGGTAGAGTCTAGGCAATGTTGAAAGGAGCTGGAGAGACAGGTGACCAATGCACTAATGTTTGGTAAATAATTACCAGGATGTTAGAGATGAAGAGGAAGTGGGAAATATGTGAACTAACAGGCAGTACTTTTTTAAATTTTAGACTAACATGTTACATATGAATGGTCCTTATAGTTTAGAGAAAATAAGAACACCCCTGACCACATGCTTTCATGCCTTCTAATCGCTTATTACAGAGGTCAATTTTTTGAGTGTCTGCTCATAACAGTCCTCCCAACAGCTCTCCCTACCTGATCCCCAGAGGTGAACCTGTGCTCCTGGCTACAGAGGACCAGGACAAGGAAGGGTGCAACATGTGATTCTGACAGCTGTGGGCGCCACTTCGCCCTCCCAATGCAGACTCAGGACCAAGTGGGCCAGGGCACTGAGAGAAAGGAATCATGCAGGTGTGGAAGAGGAAATAGTGACAAAAGACAGAGCCAGAATCATCAAAAAGTCTACAAATAACAAATGTTGGTGAGGATGTGGAGAAAAGGGAACCCTTGTACTCTGTTGGTGAGAATGTAAATTGGTGCAGGCACTGTGGAAAACAGTATGGAGGTTTCTCAAAAAAACAAAAATAGAACTACCGTATGACCCAACAATACCACTCCTGGGTGTATATCCAAAAAAAACAAAAACACTAATCTGAAAAGATACACGCACACCAATGTTCATAGCAGCATTATTTACGACCACCAAGACATGCAAGCAAGCTACGTGTCCATCAACGGATAGATAAAGATGAGAGATATATGTATACTCAGCCATAAAAAAGAAAGAAATTTTGCTATTTGCAGCAACATGGATGGACTTGAAGGGCATTATGCTAAGTGAAGTAACTCAGACAGAGAAAGATAAATACTGTATGATATTGTTTATACGTGGAATCTAAAAATACAACAAACTAGTGAATATAACACAAAAAGAAGCAGACCCACAGACATGGAAAACAAAATAGTGGTTACCAGTGGGGAGAGGGGGAGTGGGAGGTACAAACTGTTGGTTGTAAGACAGTCTCAAGGATGTACTACTGTACAACACGGGGAATACAGCCAATATTTTGTCATAACTGTAAATGGAAAGTAACCTTTAAAAATTGTATAAGACAATTTTTTAAATAAATAAATAATTTTTTAAAAAGAGCCGGCAAACTCCTGATGACTTCCTGTTTCTGGCTCTTGTCTTTCCCCAAATCGAGCTACTCTCCTGATTTGGGGTGTCATGATAGTCACAAATAAACTCCATTGCTGCTTAGTTGAGCTTGGTTTCTGTTCCTCTACAGAATCCTAGTCAGTTCCCTCACACTGCAGGAGTCCAAATGCCTTAGCCCTTGAGAGCTCTCAAATACTGCTCATAGTTTGGGCATCTGACACCTCACCTATTCACTTCTTCAAGCACCAGCTAGAAGCCAGGCATGTATTTCCAGATACAGAAGTTACATCAGTGAACAAACCAGATCAAATTCCTTTACTAGTTGAGTTTCTTTACTTTGACACATCAGATAAATGGAAAGCCATGCTGTTTTCAGTGCACACATCACCCTTACACCTCTGTGTCTTTGTTCATAATCTTCACTTGACAGAGCTTCCTTCCATCTGTTCATGGAAAATTCTACCAATGTTTTAGGTCCCGTATTCTTTTTTCTCTAATGTCTTTCTTGTTTTCTCAGTAGGTAGAATCTCTTTTCTTTCGTTAATTACAGAACAACTTCGTGTTTTATTTTGCAGAATGTGGTTATTTGTTAACTTGAAAGCATTGGGAGTAAGAGAATAAATGCCTATTTTGACAAACTCTGGGGAAAAAAAAGGCTGGCATCACACCCATTGTACAATGAGTATATTTAATGAGTAGCTTGTCATTCTGTACACAAGACATTTCATTCATCAGAGCTGAGCCAATTTAACAACAATGGTAACCTTAAATATTCCTTATATTAGGCCTGGCATAAAGGCAAAGTATGAGATTTTTATTAAATTAGTGTAGTATACACTTAAACTCACATATTCCTAAAAGTTGGCAAAAGATAAATTAAAATGAGTCTTTATCTGTGTTCCCTTATAACACTACTGCTCTTGTCCCTTTTGGCTTCGTGGGAGAGTTTTACGTACATATTTGCCTCCCAGATTCTAAACTCCCTGTGGAACCAGTCCTGTATTTTATTTACCTTTGAGTGGAAGTTAATTTACTGAGATATAATTTTCTCTTTCCCACTATTATGTTTCCAGTTTCAAAGAATGAGCAAGTAATTTCCCCCCCTTTTCTTCTCACCCTGAATGTTAGCCATTCCAGGAGATCCTCTGTAATTTCATCTTAGAAGGTGGAAACAAAGTACTGGCCCTTTCCTATGTGACAATACTTCTTAAACCTGTGAATACATGGACTTACTAAACTGACTAAGAGGCTTGGGCTGTGCCTTTCCTATGAGAGAATTCCTAACAAGGCAAAGAGGATGAAAGCATAAGATGCCCTTTAGTCTTTGAAGCATTCTCTCTGCCATGAGGATTGGATTGTTCCTTCAGCACAGCTTCGATGAGGGCTAGGGGCAGCAATTCACTGCTCAGTGCCCAATACAGAAAGGGAATATTGTAATGGGACATCATCACTGTCAATAAATCTTAGGTGTTAAAGAGGAAGAGAAGTCACTCAGGTGGAAAAAGCCATGCCATGTCTTTTTGCCTGTCAGTACTGAGACAGCCTGGAGAATCTCCTGCTGCAGTGAGAACTCTGAAAGAGTTCAAGGAGAGAGCTCAACATCAGAAGGCTGAAGAATCAGTGCAATTATTATTAATATTTATTAAATAGTATTTATTGAATATTATTTAATATTTTCTTGCATAGAAAATAAAGGGAATTTGTTATCAAAACATGCTGCCTGATGTCCAGCTCTTGGAGTTCTGAACATTTTACTTAGCTGCCTTACAAAAAGAGTTAATTAACTCTTAAATTAACTTGAGGCCTGGTGGGAAGAAGGGGATCATCCTTGATCTTTGGCCAAAAATTTCCCTAAGTAATGGTCAAATCATTATGTCTTGAATTTTGGATTCCCTTGTTCAGAGTTATAAATGACATTAGAGTTTTAAGGCAGAAAGTATTTCTAGATCCTCCTGTAATTTGTTTGGGAAACTAGGCTCACTGAGCTGGTTTCCTTCTTGAAGGAAAGGGATCAGGATGCTGGTGTCTGGGGTTGAAACTGGACAGTGGTCTGACCTTGGGATGGTGTCCCCTAGATATAGTGGTGACGCCACACGGGCTGTGGGTGGTGACAGGCCTCCTGATGGAGTGAGTTAACGATTCCAACATGGATAGAAAATACCAGAGTCAGAATATGAACCCAGACTTTATGATTCTAAATTCACAGGACCACTGTGTTATTACCTGGCTTCAAATCCTAGCTTTGCCCCCTGTGACTGCAAAATGGAACTCAGCTAAAGCACAGTACTAATGTGATACCATGGTAAACATCATTTTCCACTCCAGGGCTTTGCTTTTATAGGTATGAGTTTCCCAGTCCTTTTTTTGAACATGCAGCATTCTGCAAAGATTTACTACCAATTCCTTGCTCTCTCCCAAGCATTCACTAACACAGTGCCTTTAGCAGCCACTGTTTTAGAAATAGAAATCACTTCCTAGCAGAAAATATGAACTCTTATCTTTACTTTTCAGGTTAATTTATCCTTTTTGAAAACGAGCCAGAAATAAATGCGGAATTTACTGACTATTAGATAAATAAATAAAGAAACTGCAATTAAGAACACTCTTTTAGGAAGACTAGAGCCAATGAGTTTTTCAGCAAGTTTAAAGTTACAATTTCTTAACAACACAAAATAGGCCTTTGGTTTCAGAACATTTTGTAGGTACTAGAAGGTAAACATTTAACACTGTAGTAAAGTCCATACTTCCCACTAGGAAAAAAAATCAACTATTTTTTCAAACATGATACCAAAATATTTGAGGGCCCGCCATTTGAATTTACTGAATCAAAGATGTATGGGCTTGTGATTTCCCACTCATAGATTGTCATTTTTTAAAATCACCTACTATATATTGACCTTATATAATTGGAATTGTTTTTATTACCAATTTTATTCTAAGATGTTTCTCAAATGTCTATAGAATCGATGTGTTTGTGGGCACACGAAATTTTATTAAAAGTTTCTAAAAAATTGTTAAAATTACCCCCAACTCTCCCTCTGGTAGTGGAGGAAAATGAACGGTAAGGGTTTTTCTTACCTCACCACAATGTTGTATTTTAAAGTGAGAAAGAGAGGGAGGGGATTATGATGGAGATCATCAGATTCTCCCAGATCACCAGATTCTCTACTCCTTCCCTGCTATTCCATCCAAAGCAATGAAAGCCAGAATTTAATCATAAATCCACAGAGGATCATTCCCAGGGTGGCAGTTACTTGTTGGAAGATTCACTGCAATTTCCTTTCAGTCACATAGGTAGCCATTGGTGGTGGAGAAGGAAATGATGGTATTCTCACACCAAATAAACAGGTTTTATGGACAAGACATAATAATGCACAAACCTGATTTCTCAAAGGGAAATTAAATATATAAATATAAAGCATCTGATGAGATCAGCATTGCAATATTGTTTCAAGATGGGTATTAAATTACAAAACTACTTTTTATCATTTCATATAATATTATTCTTCCTCTGTTATACAACCATCCAAGCAACACTCCTAAAATAACTCCATCATTTTACATTATATACATATATCAAACCATTATGTTGTATACCTAAAACTAATACAATGTTATACATCAGTTACATCCCAATGAAAAAAATCACTCTAGTGTTCCATGTAAATGTCAATTTACAATCTTTTATTATTTGGGGGCCTGGTTTATTTTTGGTCTTTTTTTTCAGCTAAAGTGTAAGAGTATGCTATCAATATTTACTGAGGACAACCTCAATGTCATTTTCGTAACAACAAACTCTTTGCCTTTCCCTAAATAAGCCAGGAGCCATCATATCTTCAATACTTTGCTTCCTTCCTTTCCTCTGCTTGGAGACCTCCTCTTCTCTGCCCACAACCCCTCCCTCTTTTATCTGTGCACGTCCTCATTGACCCTACCCCATAATCTCTTTGAGAGCAAGAACTATGTTTTGTTTATTATTTTATTTCCTAAACATATCTCAGTGACTGTGGTTGAATGAAGGCATTTTCTGAAGATGAACTGATGGTATCTGCTGACTACTGATGAATCAAAATTCCAGAATGAAACGCCACTACAATTTACAGGTAGGATAAAATAACGTTTTCAAACCTTATAAAACAGAATGTCAACTGACATAAATATTATGTTCACCACTTCTCTACAGAGATGATAATTTTTGAGGAAGTGTGGAGTTGGAAAGTTCTTAAAGATTACTCAGACAAGGGATTTTACTTTAGATATGAGGAATGATGCCAAGAGAAGTGATGTGACTTGACCAAGGTCACCTAGCTAGTTTTATCCCATAAGAGTCCATTCAATTTTTTTCCACAGTCTAACTATGAAGGAAATTAATATTGAGTAGGTGCATCAGCATATAAGAAGCAAAATGGAAGTGAGTGGAGTATTTCTAGATACGCCACAATTGATGTTCACTCATGTTTTGATAGATGGATGTGATGAAGTGTATAATTGCAGTTATTGTTTAAGAAGGTGACAGACTAACCAACATTGGTTTTAGCAAAGGATAAAGAAAGTGACCGTCCTTCAGTCTAGCTCCACATACTGATCATAAATACTATCCACAAGATGTTCAAGTTCAAGGGCGTGAGTATCAGGTACTCAGAGTGTAACATTGACAGCTTTCAGAAATGCAGACCCAAAAAGAGTGCCAGGAAATATCCAGGAAGCAAATGGTCTTGAAGCTGTATAATTTATATGAAAAGCCAAAATGTAATCTAAAAATATATTGTCTGTTTCTTTAGGCTGATAAACCATATATATATGGCAGTTATCTTTCATATATGAAAACAAAATTTAATGTTTCACATGCCTAAGCTTTATGCCTCTTTCTCTAAATATATAAAGGCTTCATAAAGCTTTGGTTCTTGAAATAAGATCAAAGATCACAATATTTAAAGCATTATGTCCAGATCTACTGCCACAGGAGATTAAAAAGAGAAAAGAAATATCAGTGTAAATTAAGAAAATGCATGAACAGTTATAAAAAATTAGGTTACTGTGCTGGATTCTCTTCTGTCTCGTTCCCATCCTCTTAAGTCAATTAAACATTATGCTTGGTTTTTGCCTGATCTATTTCATGCAGCAATTTCCCCCTTTGTAAAGATGAGTCAGTTAAAGCTAGTGCTAAGAAAAATATGCTTGATTACTTATTGGAACCAAAACAGGTTTGCCATTTTAATATATCTTTAAATCAACCACATCACTTTATTTATTGAAGAGGTTTAATAAGATTTTTTTTATAAAGAGGACTTTATTTAAACTAAAGGAAATAGCTGATATTTATGAAGACAACTCTTTATTTACAGAATAAAACTGAACTTTGCCATAACTTAGCATAAGCAAACATGTAGTTCCTGTCCCCCTAAAGGATTCTTACTAACATCTTTTTCCTTTCATGTTCAAAGGCGGAAAGCCACTGACTTTATCAAAGAGCATAGCAAAGCTATTCATAATGTATGCATGTCATTAGGATTAGGTGCTGCCCTGTTTCTCTGGGAAATTTACACCTTTCACACAGTCCTAAGCAGTTCTGATCTTTAGAAATCCATTCACAAATGCACACAAATCACATACGATTACATCTCTCCTCCTCCCTTCCCTTGGGAAATGCAAGAATTCCACCTTAGGCCACATAATGGACAGAGGTTCTTCAGGGCCCACTTCAGGGCTTCACACTCTTTAGAATAGATTGGCGAGTGAGTGGGGGAGAAGGCACATGAAAGACCAGATGGTAATTACATTTAGTCTAGTCTTCCTAGAATGCCTAGAAATTTTGCGGCTCATGAACTGAGTTACTACTCTTGGGATGGTCCCTATTCATATCAGATAACACAGCACCGGACACCTGGGATCCTTTGGGTCTCAGGTGTGGGAGAGAGGTGCTGGGGCGCTGTACTCCCATGCCTATGTGCAGACTCCCGTACCTGGTTGTCTACAGTTGGATTAAAGACAACCAGATTCATCTACTCATTCTGGGATGCTAAAATGACAGAATCACTTTGTCTCAATGTTTTCCATGGCACTTGATACATAAGGAAGCTCAAAGACTGATACACTTGTTTCCATGTTCCATTCAGTCTCTTTGAAAGTCTTATATTCTGGTTGTTATCATTACCTCACAGCAACCTGTATTCCTCCTCTCTGTAGGGAAGAACAAGCTGAATAAGCAGGAAAGGGCTCCTTCTGGGTCTGCACCTCTTTAATTAACATATATGGGATGTGACCATTTACATTTACATTTCTGCTCCCCTTAGTTTTGCTGCAACTAAGCAAATACAGAATGTGGATCTTTCCATGACTTCAGCAATGATAAAACTCAGAAAACCATTTGCCCTACTTCACATGGTAGTTGCTGCCCCACAAGACAGCAGTACCTTTATCCATAATTTCATCTGCCCAGATTCTCCTCTCCAGGGTGTCACAACAGAGCTACACTTCCGTGAAACATCTATTGCTTTAAAATTGCACCTTTGATTTAGTCAGGATCTTGGCAGAAAATAGAGTCTACACTCAAAAGGGGCTGAATGAATACAATTTAATGGAAAAAAATGCTAAGTAGGTTCAGATGGTTGATGAAGCACGCAGGAACCAAGAGTGGAGAGAGCCAGACACCCCTGGGTCTTAACAGGCAAGGAGGTGAAAGCAGCTCTTTTGCCCTTTTCCTGTTTGCCCATTTAACGATTCACTGAGATTCTTCTCCCTTTTTTCCCTTTAAAAACTGCTGAGCAGAATCTTAGGAGTTGGTCTTGGGACATAAGTCCAGCTTCTCCCCAGATTGCCAACTTTTCTGGTTAAGGAATCTTTGCTGTCTATTGACACTTGCCTCTTGAATTATTGGCTTTTGAATGGCAAGCAGCTGAACCCGAGTTCAATAACAGAGGAAATGGAAGCCCCAGCTCCCAGTGAGAGCTGGAGCTTTGGCAGACCTCAGCAGGAGGTTTACCAGAGGAGAATGCAGCCACCTAGACTAGAAAGTAGGGGGTGGTGGGGGCAATCCCTCAACTTTCTATCAATGCCTTCCTTGGGCTAAACCCAAAAGAACCCAGAAGACTAGGGCTCCCAGATTATGTCTAACCATGGAAAGTAGCCTTTGGGGATTGAGGGTCTTTCCAGAGACTCGCCCCTTGTTTGACTTCTACCTGACATTTCACTACTCTCACCATTCCCTTCTCTGGACTTTGCATTCTACAGCTGCTGCCAGGGCTCCAGCTCTTGCTGGGCTCTGGAAATGCTGCTCTCTCCATTTGCATATTTAGTCCTCCCCACTGGTGCATGTCCCTGGGCCTCATCATCTTGTTTTGGTCCCTTGAACCTACTCTGTATATAGTCCTTTCATTCACATGGGAAGCGGGGAAATAACAATGTGTCCCATCATATCTCTAAAAAACACTTCTTTCTCTTTGCGTACAAAACAAATGAAATTAAACTATTTTAAGGAAATGAATAAAATCTTCAGGATAAGAGATTCTGTTTAATACCCTAACCCTTAGCACAGTGCCTACTATATGGTAGGTACTTAGACGTTAGTATTTTCAAATCAATTCTGATAATGATTTAAGAGGAATAATAATGAATATATGCCAGGACCTTGAAAACTCACAGCACTCTCATGAAATAGGTACTATTATTATTATCATTATTTTATAGATGAGGAAGCTAAGTTTTTGTTTTGTTTTGTTACTACTTCAAACAGTGCTGATGCAAACATCATTTTACAAATGGTTTTCCCACTCGTACCCATTTTTCTGTAGATACATTCTCAAGAAATGGCTCTGCTGAGTGGAAGGGAATGTGCCTTTTAACTTTGGTGGATATAACTAGATTTTCCTCCAAAGGCATGGCAACATTTTATACTCCAGCAGCAGCGTAAAAGACCTGTTGCCCACACCTTTGCCCTCATTAGGAATTATCAAACTTCTTACTTTGTTAACCAGGAAGTGAAATCTAGGCCAAGTCTTGACTTTGCCTGAGAGTTTCCTATAGGACTTTACTAGGAGAAACACAAAGATGTGTGGAGGAGAAAGAGAAAATGTGTTCTAAGAAGAGGAAATATTGTGTACAGACAGATTTCAGGTTGGGACTGTGGAAATGGTTAGAGTTTGGGTAGGTGGGTAGATGCCAGATCACATAGCGCCCAGCACACCTACTACAGAAGGAAAGATGGAACCATGTTCACAAGGAAACCAGCAGAGTATGATGCTGAAATGCTAAAACAAAGTATTTTGGTTTTTCTTTCCACCAGTTTGAGGGAGCCATCTCTTTCCTGTCAGAACACTGACAATACTAGTAGTCCTTATAATTGGCTTATTTGCTACTAAAACCACTTAAGACAAGGTGGATGAGGGTATGAGAGGGCTGACAAATTGTCAGGAGGACAATGGTTAGAAAATCTGGAGACCAAAACATTTCTTTTCCTTCTGATGTCCTGATCGTGCTAATATAAAGTTTTCTCTAGTGCTTTTACTAGAAACTGCACATTTCCCTTATCCCAGTATTATATAATCACAGTAATATTCTTTAGAAAATTTCATACAGAAGATTGATACCTCTTCTATTTTCCTTGTATCCCCAAATGAGACAATCCCAATGAAACATTGACAACTCTTTCAGATATCCTATTTCACTACTTCACTTTTTGGACATAAAATATAATGTCACTTTATCAGAAAACCATAATTTCATTTTAAAAAACAAGAAGGATTAATTTTTCACAAATCAGCATATTTATCAGACAAATTCCAGATCATGAGACATATGTGATTAGTGATGCATTATAGGATAAATGATTAAAATGGCAGCATTGAGTCACTTATTTTTCTTTAATTATTAATGGATATATGAAATGGGTCTATTAAATCTAATCATCTTGGATTTGGTTGATATTTGGATGCTCATATTCCAGAGTTAATCTCCTTTACACAGAATGTTAGAATTAGAAAAAAATCTGAGGAATTATTTAATTTATGCTCTCAATTGTCAAAGAATTTAACTTAGCTTGGTAGAAATTTTGTTTGGCTTTATCTTTAGGTCCAAACCATTTCTCAAAATAAATTAAGTAAATCAGTGGAATTTTAAGTTTCTTTTCCAGTCATAGGTACTTTCTCCCCATAGTTGTTCCTTCTACTCTGAAGAAAAATTTCTACACTTCCTAGGCTTTTCAAATCTCTCAAAGGATTATAATCCTGATAATATAATTATATAATTATGTAATTATTATATAATTAAATCATATGTAATTATATATAATAAAATGATTGTATTATATTATTCAATATATTATAATAATATATGATTATATGTAATATAATGATTATTACCCTGATAATATAATTTTGAAAGAATAGGGGCTGACATATTAGAAAAAACAAGTAAAAATACTAGACATAGGGTTGGCTAGTTATCTTGGGATACTGCATTTTTAAAACTATCTTTAGGGGCAAGGTGAGAGAGTCCAGGTAACCGTCCATCCTTGGTTATCCTTGTCCCACCTAATCTCCAGTTCCTGATGCCTCAGTTCTTTGAACATTTGTCCTTGAATCTAGCATCTTTTGAGTCCCAGATCCTGATATTGATATAAATGTCCTCTTTGCTCAGAAGATATTATACTAGGAGGACACCCTGGGACAGCTTGATATGTTTGGGACTGTCTGATGCCAAATATTATTATAAACGATTATTTTCTGAACACGTTTAATATGTGAAAGACACTGCAATAAGCCACTTGACATACATTATCTCATTTGAATTCTGACAAGGGGATAGTACCGTTCCCACCTGGCAGCTAAAGGGATTTTCAGAGAGGTTAAATAAATTGTCTGTGGTCACAGAGCTAACCAGTGATAAGGAAGGGGATTGTCTGACAAGACATTTATACCCCTAACTCTACTGGGGTAGGGTGTAGCTTGAGAACTTCCACTCTCAACAGAAGACTCTAATATTGAGCTGAGTCACAGCTTCAGAAAAAATAGAATTCACATATACTACCAGTTCATTTGAAATTCATTGTATTTAATATATATTTAAATTATTCTCTATTATTGTATAATTTTCCCCTGAATTAATATTCCAAAATGGAATAAAAGATCTTTTAAGTTCTTCTCGGGTATTTACTTTAAGATCAAATAAAGCTGGAAGTGACTGTGTGATCCTGGTGTTGGGAAACGAGTCATTTAAAAGAAGAATTTATATTTGATGTTGGGAATAATTTTTCATGTTGTAAATCTGAGAAACTCTGTGTATCAAACCCAAAAGATTTTTGCTCAAGGTAAATAAAGAAAGCAGCATGAATGATTGAGAGTTGCAAAGAGTTCCAAATGTATTGCAGCCATAAGTGAACCACTTCTTCCTTTTGGAATTTGATTTTTTCCTTCTAGATCTCATTGGCAAGTTGCTATTTAATTGACCTGAGTGAATAGAGCTATATAAAGTCCAAAATACAAAGGAACTAGGTAGCATTAAGTGACATAATGCAGGTGACTATGATGAGTATAATAAATGGTGTGTTGAAATCATTCCATAAGCACTTTAGTAATACATATGAAGAACAATCAATTAAGCATATTATACAAATAAATGTATGATAAATTGGGGAAAATGTATTAATCCTAGAAACCAAAACAAAAAATTGGTAGTACATCTCAGTCCTTATACTGAGTGCTTTGGAGCAGGAAGACCCTTGAAATAGGTTTTTATCAGAAAACACTTAGAAATTATACTCACCAATATGTTGAAACTACATACACTAGGGAGTCTTGCCTTGTAGAATAGTAGAAAGAGAAGTAGATTTGACATCTGGAGATACTGAGCTTTTACTTTCCTCTCTGTAAAGTGAAAACACTAATGGGACCAATCTTATAGGGTGGCTGTGGGTCTGAGAAAGGACCATGTCTATAAAATTACTTGGAAATACAGACACAATCATTCAAACATAAGATATTATTATTTTGATTAATCAAAATATAGTTACCTGGTATATTTTTATATCTACGTTTTAGATTAAGTCCCTTATTTCACAGATATCTTAGAATAACACAATTTGAATTTTTAGTACAATACGTTTTGAAAAGAATTTCTAACTCTTGGGGGAAAATGTGTGTGTGTGTGTGTGTGTGTGTGTGTGTGTGTGTGTGTGTGTGTGGCTTATCTATTTCCACCACGCATATCAGCTCCAGAAGATGCCTGAACTAAATTGCTGAACAGTTTGAGGTAACAATTCATGGGCAGATATAATTTAAAATTCTGAAACTCTAGCATGCAAATGTATAATTTTATGGGCCAAGAGCAATCATTCAGTATCACTTCTAAAGACATGTAAATGAACTTAAGTTCGATACCTGTTCCAGCCCCATGACTTTATGATTTTGTGATTATAGAACATGACCTCAACTGCCTTCCATGAAGGGGAGAAAGTCCTAAACTGAAGGGCCTTAATCTTCTAAATTCTTTGATGGGTTTGGGCATTTACATCCAGATATAAGAGCTGTGGAAAGCTGGACTACCAGGCACACTAGAAGGAAAAGAATTTGCAGTTCTCAGAACATCTTGCAGGGAGGGGGTGGGGAGCAGAGATGGTAGAGAAAGGAAAGAGAATAAGGGGAAGAGCAGCCCAAATCCTTAGTGAAATCGATTTAACTCAAAAGATGATTGGTATGCATAAATCCCTGGTAGAAACTAGTGACAGATGGAATCTGGGTCACTTTTTTAGAGTGGTGAGTATACATGGAGCTAGGACTCCAGGACATAGAGGAGGATGCAAGATTTTAAGTCCCTGAGAAAGTGCAGAAGGGTTTGGGACCTCCACAGACTATGGAACTGGTAGGGATTTGAGACAGTTATGCCTAACTCTTCAAGGGGACAAAGAACTTAGAGCTGAGTTATACAAGTAAGACATATATCTATTTATTCATTTGGAATTTTTAACCTGCCTGCTTCCAAAAGGAGAAATTATACATTGTTTTATTATTTAGTATAATAGAACTTTATGTAGAGGAGTTAACAATGGTTCTCAAACATGGGGAGGGGATGATTAGGACGTGAGGAGGTAGGAGGGGCAATTTTGCCCTTAGGAGAGACGTGTTCATGTCTGAAAGTATTTTCGATTGTCATAACTGGGGGTTGTTACTGGCACCTTTTGGGTAGAGGCCAGGGATGCTGCCCCACATTATGTGATGTACAGGACACACCCCACAGCGAAATGTCAGTCGTGCTGAGCTGAGAAGCCCTGACTATGCCGACCTATCATTTTACAGATAAAAAACTGAACATCAGAGTGGGTCAGTGACATAGTCCACGTCACACAGCAAGCCAGCAGAAGAGATAGGCCCTCTAGTGTTTTTCCCATCACACTATGTAACTTCTGAAAGCTAAAAATGGAACTGTTGGAAAATAAAGCTTCTTATGAACAAATTTAGGTTGAAGATGTACTAAGTAAATGCATAAATCTTTAAAACAGAGTACTGCTTACACCGGGAAATCTGGGCCACCAGGGAAATAGAAAATTTAATTATGTAACATATCTTTGAAATATATTCAATAATATAAAAAGGACCTATTCGAAATATATTATAGTAAGAACTATTTTTTATGAGATTTAACCAAAGTCCTGCCCAGCGTAGCGGTTCTCAGCCTTTAGCAGCTTCACAGTCACCTGGAAGGCTTGTTAAAAGACAAATTGCCCCACCCCAAGCCCAGAGGTTCTGACTCAGGAAATCTGGAACAAGGCCTGAGGATCTGCATTCCTAACAAGTTCCCAGGTGATGTTGCTGCTGCTATTGTTCAGGAGATAACACTTTGAGGTACCACTGGCCTAGCATTTGGTAGGTACTCAATTGGCCTAGTATTGTAGGTATTTAAAAAACATAACCTCACCAAAAGATGTCATCTCACTTTAGCATAGATTAATTAATAGGGCTAATTCACATTTAGAAGACTATATCCTACTGACGGCCGAACCGAAACTAACTTTAGACCTCACTTAACTCAAATACCTTACTTTAGAAATGAAGAAATGAATATAACTTTTAAGCTACGTTACCAGAAAGAATTCCTTTTAACAATAGCCAATAGAAATGGTATTAAACGAAAATCATTTATAAACAATTTGAGTACTGACAGTGTTATCCTAAAGATATATAAAGTAAAAGACTGTAAGTACAACTAAATATGTATGCGTTATTGTTAACATTATGTTTATGAGGAGTATTCTCAATGCCAAGCTAAGTAAAACCCAGTCTGATGGGGCCCTTATGCCAAGCTAAGTCTATGGGGAAAATGCCTATTGAACATCAATAATACACAGTCAGGCCCTGAGGGACCATAACTGTCTCTTTAAATTATTTAGAAAAACATGTACATGTCTAATCAATTAAATATAGCATAAGATGATAAGCAGTATATTCCCATCATAAATAATCAATGTGCCACTGTTAATCTTGATTAATAGAATGAAAAGAACTCTCAAAGAAATTCATTTTAGTAACACTCATTTTCATTCCATTCATTTAATTAAAAGAATGCAACAAATTTCAGATACTTAAAAACTACCTGTGTACCTGGTTAGTGCGCTCCAATTAACCTGCCTCATGCCGGTCTTCACTTAGAAACACCCAATGACTGAGAAGTCAGCATCCTCTTTATCTCTTTAAAATCACGAAGGCAGTTTACACAGCCTTTATTTTCCTAATCATGACATCCTGTCCAAGGCACTGAACTTTGCTTGCCAAGGGCACGCAGAAAGCCAAACCCTCTCAAATGTGCTGTATCTATCTTCAACTTTTAAAATAACCACCTATCCTTTAAATCAGGTGCCATTGTTGTCTCATAATCTCTGGTTAAATTTTATTAAAGATTTTTTCCCCAATATCACACTGCTGCCACAATCTTACCAGGCTTTTCTGCAGCATTCAATAAGAGTCTCCCATTTTAACTAATTCCCATACCAGGACACAGTGTGAGAGTCTAAAACAGAATCAGCATGATATTCGTTCTACTTTTGCTCAGAGAATAAATAAGTGCTCATGCTAAACCTGGGATAATGCTTCCAAGCACCCCATACACAGCAGTGTGAACGAATGCAGTTAACCCAACACTAGTCAGGCTTGTATCAAATGGCGCTCCTACTGCAGTATTCACCTTGGAATAAGTAGGCAGGATTTATTATTTGTTGAAGTCACATAACTGCCAGGTTATGCAGGCTCCGTTCTCATACTATCACAAACAATCACAACAGAAGACAAATACAGGAAAACATAAAGCTCATTTACAAGGGAAGCAAATTTGCAATCAGACAAGGGCAATGTAACAGCCAAGAACTGCAGTAAATCTCTTACAGCTAATAGCCTCATCTAATAATGCTCTCCTTCAATGCCTCTGAGTAAATGGATTGCATTCAGTTTAAACAATCAAATCCAACATGCATTCCTCGATAGTTAGAGATGATGCTTGATAAGCAAACTCTAATTTACGATTCATTTACTCTTTAAGTGTCTTAAAGCTAGGATTGCTAGAAGACATCCTATGCTTATTCAAGCATGCTGACAGAACTGAAATCTCTTAGTAATTTCTCTCTACACCTCTCAGCATGGCTGACAGGCATCTGCCAAGACTATAGCACATAAACCACTGATTCATGCAAAAAATATTTACCCCCGAAAGATGTAGTAAAAGCTCAGCTTCCTCCAGCTTCCATAGCCCCTGAAGTGTTAATCTGAAGGAAGAGTTCCATGAGTTTTCACAGGCCAGCAGTGTGTCTCCTACACTTGACCTAGACAGCCTTACATAACGAAGCATCGGATCTGGGGAGCTTGCTGAATGTCATCACCAGCAAGAGTGAGGAGTATTGGCAGCAGCAGGCAGGCGGGCAGGCTGGGAGTTTGCATGGAAATCAAGAAGTCTTGTCTTTCTCTTTTCAAATGTTTTGGAAGGACAGTTAAGAATAGCTCAGAAACTGGTCTCGTTCTTTTTTGTGGGGAGAATGACCAGAAGCATAAAAGCTAAATCTTCCAGCAAGTACAAGATACCTCTTTCAGGGTTTGCAGTAAACCTAACAGAATGACTGGCTGTCTGTAAAGGACTGTGCCATGACACCTCAAATGAAGGGAATGGTAAAGCAAAGTAATGACTCAAAGGCTACCACGGAGCTTTTGTCTACCTTTAACTCATTGTGGTAAGTATAGGGGAATATGTGTATTTGTAATAGAGGAATACTTGCAGGTGTGAGTTGGTTTGCAGGACGATAACTAAAGGATTTGTAAAGAGTGTTCATGTCCCTTGAACATCTTATTGTAAGCAAGATGATAGCATTTATAATCCTGTGTATCAAATTCAGAATGCGGTGGGTTAAACAGGTTGTGATTAATGTATTTCACTTTCAGATATTTTCATGAAAGTAGTAACAGAAGCAGGTACCTCTTTGTGGTGGTTTGCAGATAACCGTCAAATGTGTTAATTACTTCTACTGTCTATACTAAAAGGATTTGAATTTCAGCATTCAGATTTTGCGTATAATGAATCTTTTTTTAGACTTTGAAAGCAATTTCTCAGAATGAGGCAAGAGGATCACTGTGCTTTTAAATAAGCTTTCTTAGACTCACGCCTGGATATCTGGGGGATACTTTTGAACAACAAATTAAAAACAATGTACTCTACATCTAATTTTCATTCAATTACCTCAAATGCGTGCAATACAAGTTAGGTCCTTAAAACCTGGAAATAATAAAACCAGTCCTATATTCTGATCCTGAGTAAAGTGATATGGTATTATTAATATGATATTATATTGTTTAATTATATATAGAACTGTGGTTTTGTATGGGATATGGGCTAAGATATATAATTCCCAAGGCAACAGAAACAGAAGAGAAGCCATGCATCTTTTAAAAATAATCTTAATGTGCTGCTCTTAGTCAGGAAACTTGTCTACTAATGCATCCCACTGAGAATAGAGGAGGGAAATAAGAGAAGCTTAGGTCTATGAAACAACACAATAGTTTAATTCCACCCCATCATGTAACCCCTAAGGAAACAGAGGTAGAAAGAAGTTAAATGATGGGCTGATGGTGACACAAAGGAAGAAGTGAGTAGAAAGGGGTTTTCTTGACAGTCACCGGTATTTTGCTGACCATACCACAGTGAATAATTGTCCTTTAGTATTGGTATAAAGGCCTGATGTACAATAATTTTTTTATCATAGGAATGACAGAGAACAAAGTGGAATAGCATTAAATATCTGCTTCTAGCAGTATTCTGATTTTTGAAAAACAAGTTTTGTAGTGGACAGAATGAGAAATTTTCTTCAATTATTTCTCACAACTGTAATGAACATACTGGTATGATAGTTAACTAAAATTTCAAATTATGAAATAGTATTCTGAACATTTAGCACTGGATACCATGTTGGTGGTTCAAATTCTTTTATTTTGTTAATGTTGATTGTGGTGCTAGGCTTATCCGTCTCTTGGAGAGCTAATGTACGTGAAATAACCCATAGGAAGCAAAGGACTGGAAAAGAGAATGTTTCAAAAGAGATTTTGTCCTGTTACTTTCAAGCAAACTGAGCCTTTTGTAGTCAGGCACTTGTTTTTCATTTTTGCATCCCTGCCCACAGCACAGGGGTTACTGTGCCCTCAATAAATGTTTGCTGAATAAATAAATGGAGGGGTGAAATGCATCCATATTGACCCTTCTATGAGAGTTGCATATGTTATTGCCAAGTAGAATTCCTTGGAGGAGTCATTTTAAGGAATGTATAAGAATGATTTACAAATGTATCACTTAAATAAGTGCCAAAGTAAATGAATGCTTCTGAAATACTTGTTTAGAAACTGTTCTTACAAATTTTTTTTTAGTGTATTCCTTGCCACCTAATTAGATCAACTTGGTATAGGTTTGACAGCCCATAAGAGATAATCCAACTTTCACTAGGTTAACCAAATAGAGGTTTTGTTTTACTCAAGTGACATTAAGTTGAAACAAGTGACATTAAGGTCAAGTGACATTAAGTTAGGATTTCACAGTCCTGGCAGACCCACAGTCCTCAGGGCTCTAAGCTCATTTTTCCTTCCACTTGGCCATCCTTAGTATGTGGCCTTTATCCTCTGATTTGTTGCCCTGTGGTCTCAGAATGGCTCCCTCACCTCCTGCATCCTGACTACATTCTAGGCAGGAGGACAGAAAGTGCAAAAGGCAAAAGGCAAAAGGCAAGTGCCAGCTGGATCAGCTTTCTCCAAGAGCTTTCCCAGAAGAGACTTTGACTTATGTCTTCTGGGTTGTAACTGTAAAAAATGCCACCCCTCCTGGGGGTGGGAGGACTCTGGAATAATTGTGTTTTTAGCTGAACTCATTGCCACCCCCAACAGAGCTGGGGTTCTGTTTTTAAGGCAAAGTGAGGTGCTTCCCAACATCCATTCTCCCTTAGCATACAGTTTTGGTGATTCTGGGAAAATCCTAAAGTGTGATCATTTAGTCTAAGCTGATTTATCTTCCAAAAGAAGGAAAAGTTTTCTCATTTTATATCTGGCTCTTCTATGGAAAAAATTATCCTACTTTTGCAATAGAATGTTACCTGGGAAACAATGGATTTATAACTACACCATAGTCAAACAGATACAAAGAGAAAGCTGGAGATAAACTTTTCAGAATGAAAAAGGGAAAATAATCCCATCTGCCATTTCACCTCATACTCAGCCCATAATCACAATCAAGGTTGTCTAAAGCTGTTTCTTTCTGGAAAGATTCTATAAAAGATTAAATGGACACTGAATTAAAGCTCTAACCCTTAAAATTTATGCAACTACTAAGTAAAATGGTGTCTCACTAATTTAGAAAAGAGGCTTTTCTTCATTTGTTTCAGTTTCGTCTGTTGTCTTGTTGGAATCAGCTAGACTGAAAAGCACATGGCACCTCCCGCTGAGCCATGGAAAACTTTATCAGATAACCCAACTAGGTCACAAGAGCGCCTTTCTAAACCAGAAGCTGTTCTTTATATTGTCTGGAATAATACTGACATCTTTTTAAAAACCTGGAACAAAATGAACCCTCAAGCCAAAAGTTTTACTTTAAACTTATAGAGGGTTCCTGGGCACAGAAGAATAGAAGCTCTCTAATTTTAGAGGAAAAAAATGATGGCATTCATAGTTTCTACCAAACTTAACTTTTAAAGGAAGATAGTTGACTTCTGAACCCAAATCACAATCACCTTGAAATAACCTATTCGGAAAAAAATTGAATATTGCAGTAGCTTCTACTTCACTGAATAGCCATGAGGAGCATGGTATTTATTTCACTTTCTTACAGAAATAAATGAGGAAATTCTTTGCAGAACACCAAGACTATTCCCAGCCTAACTGGAAACAGCAAAAATAAAATATGTTTAGTACCTGGCAGGTATGAGTTTTACAAGTCGCAAACTCAAGGGAGAACAAAATTGCAACTTTCTTCATTTCCCTATAAATTAATTTAATTTCTATTTTACTGTCCCATTTTTGCCTAAAGGCAGAAAACGTAATTATTTCTAGGTCAGCTCAATCACTTTAATACTTTTTCGGTTATCTCAGGTTTAGCTCAGTAAAATGTGAGGTTTTAATTTTTGCCCTTTATATTAATTAGAGTAACACTAGCTTCGGCAACAAATACATCCAAAAGTCTTGGTAGCTTAGTACAATGAAACTGTATTTCTTACTCACGCAAAGATCTATGTGGTTGTTCCTGGTTGGCAGGTGGCCTTCCGCGTGATGATTCATGGATCCTTCTTGCGGCTCCTCCTGCCTCTAGAGTAAGCTAACAGACAAAAAGAGATCATGAAGAATTACACATACCTCTTCAGCCCAGAAGAGGTACACATGACTGGCTTATATTTAAATGGAGAGGAATAGTCACATAGTTCCTCCTAGATGCAATGGAAGGCTGAGAAATGTTGTCCCTGGCTGGGCAGCCATTTCTCAGAAGGGAGCATAAGTTCTTGTGGTCATCAAGCTCTCTCTGCCTACTTTTCATCTTTGCAGTTGAAGCATCTTTTGAAAATAGATCATCTTTTGCCAATTATTGTCTTTTGAGATTAAATTAGAGAACTGAGAGGATTTAACAGTGGGCGTAGGGGATGTCTTCTTGTGTTGGTGGCATGAGTGATTATATTTTGCACCTGGAAATGGGATCGCATCCTTTTCCTTCCACCTACAGAGATTGGAGAAACTTTAGTACAGGTATTCAAATGTTTACATTATAGTACCTGAAATTCAGGTCTATAGTTTTACATTTTAAATAAAGTACCCCAAATTGGAACAGTTCCACATGCTATGAGAAACATGGCTTGTCTATATGAATTTTGAAAGAACAGTTTCTAAATCCATTCTGAACATAACATCCAGCTAATGCTTGGATATCACTTTGGCATTTCAGGCAGGATGTAAGAAAATACGAGGAAGGGTTAGAACCTGTATCAGGAAAGCGAATTTCTCAGAAATCCTCAGCAGACTTCTTCATGGGTCTCACTGGCCAGAATTGTTATATGGCCACTTATAGTGGCAAGAGAAGAAGCCGGGAAAGATAGCTTTCAAGTTGGATTGTTAGATGTTTCAAACAAAACTGGGGTTCTCTTAATAAGGAAGAAGGAGAAAAAGAATAACTATATCTGTCTCAACACTAATAGCTCAATTAATCAGCCTGAGGTGATTATAAACTTCTTTTACACTTTCCAGAGGGCTTAGTACAAGTGGTGTGTATGCAGGTGGGTGGCGGAAGGGCGGAGAGAGAGAGAAAGAGAAAGAGAGGGAGAGGGAGAGGGAGAGGGAGAAGAGAGAAAGGGACACAGAGAGAGACATAGAGAGAGAACATGGAACTGAATGAAAGTGACCTGATATTATAAGAAAACTGGGGTGGTAAAGACAAAGATTCAGCTCTAGAAAAAGAAAATTCTAGAGACCTCTGAGATAAACCCTAAATAGTTAAAAGGCTATTCTGTAATAATTAAGAAGTAGACTAGGTATCAGTAGAAACACAGGGAAGTGGTCTGAAAAATATATTATTGATACATACCTGCAGCAGGTATGTTTAAATTAGTGCCCTTGAGTCTGTGTTGGAATTGACAAGGATGAGGCTCACTCAGTCCGTGTGGTAGTGGCCCGAGGAATCTGGTTATTTTAAGTGATCTCTCTCCTTAGGGAGCTGGGGAAAAGCAACTGCACATCAGTGATGCCACAATCCAAAGTCCAGTTTGTCCATCTAAACATGTGGACAACAAGACGGGCCAGCTAATGTGGTGACTAATGTGAATGGTGACCAGCCCTGACGAGGTTTTCTTAAGCTCATTGTTGGGGTTTTGTATCTGTTGCTGTTCTGCACTGCATCTGTTGCTCTGAATCAGACGACTTCCAGCAGGAGAAAAGGAGGAGAGAAGGAGAGAAGGAGGGAGGAAGGAGACAGAGACAAAGAGAAAGAGAGACAGAGAGATTGGAGGAGAGAGAGAGAGAATGAATACATTGATTGGTGCTGAGGATGAATCCCTAGGCAATCCAGAGACTGCTTTCATTTAAATTTGCTCTGCAATCAGTGGCTAATGAACCAGGGTGTTTGTAGATTTATAATTTTGCCTTTCCATATTTTCAGTCTTGGATTCTCTTCTAAACCTGCTAGAATATATTCAAAGCAGGTGTTCTTCTTAAACTAGAAAGAGGCACCCTTCAAAAAAAAGCTTCATTTTCTCCTTCCCGGTTGCCATTCTTCTTTAAACACACACACACACACACACACACACACACACACACACACACACACCGGAATACCTAAGCTTTTAGATAAAAAGGAGAATCATCCAGGTTGGAATATGTGTGTGGATGGGAGGATGTGGGGAGAAGGGTACCTGGGAAGAAGGAAGAGACATGCTCAATTTTTGTCCTTTCTGGTGTTTTCTCGTTTCCAAGTTGGTTTCCTGGGTGGCATCTCAGCATGCGCAGCCCTGGTTCTTCATCAACATGTCAGGTTACCTCTGTTGTAGCCCTAAAGGGCTGCCATGGCTGCACTGTCCTGTCTTTCCCAGAATCCCCACATTCTAATACCAATCCACCTCCACATAGTTAGCATTACTCAGGAATTTCCTTCCAGATCTATGAATAGTTCTCAGATCAAATCAAAAGAAACGGTTTACTTTCCTTCTCACTTATTTTGGCCAGTGTTTCAGTCTCACTGAAACTTGCAGATATGAGAAATCTTTATGCTATTTCATGACTCTACCAATTTGCTCAGGTTGTTCCTTCTGTTGGGGTCACTTTTTTCCCCTCACCCAACATCCCTGGCTTTGCCTTTCCCATCATCAGTGAAACCTATTAGGTTTCAGGACCAGATTTTTCAAGCAGCATTTCGGATACCTCTACCCCATCCAAGTAGAAAATATTACTGATTGTTGGGATATTACTGTGACCTATAAAGCCCTAGTGTGTTTATATGACACTTCAATAAATATGTTTGCTTCTATACCACTTCACTCAACTAACTGGTCAACTACTTAAGAACCAGTACTGGGTTTTATTCATTTATGAATTTCCAGCACCTAAAATGAAGGCTTCCTGGGAAACACTAGGCATTTAATAACCGTTCCATGCAATAAAAATTGCGATTATTAATAATAAAGATGAGGGACAGAGTCAAGATGGTGGTGTGAAAAGAAACGGAGTTTGTGTCTCCCCACAACTAGGGCACCTGCCAGACACTAGTGGGGGACCCCAACACCCAAGGGGACAGGAGGAAACCCTAAGTGAACCGGTAGGACGTGGGGAGGACTGAGGAGGGAGGAGAGGTGGAGACCAGACAGGACCAGCACCCCTGAGGGGTGGCTGAGAGGGGGGAGGGGTTCCCATACCTGGAGGGACCCTTGGGGGTCTCAGATCAGAGGGGAGTGGGAGTGCGCCCAGCGTTTCCCCTACCCAATCGCCGGGAAGTCTGCCTGGCTCTCAAGCCAGGTCCTATGCCCTCAGAGGTCCCCTCTGGGCCGGGTTGGTCCTGAGGTGTAGGAGGGAGGCCAGGAGAGAACAGGAGAGGCAGGCGGAGGGAGAGTGGAAGGCATTTGCCCCACCCACTCGGGCATGGGGAACCTGCTGAGCTCCCAGGCCAATCCCCTGCCCTCCAAAGCCCACTCCAGGCTACGTGGGTCCTGGGGGCATAGGAGGGAGGCTGGGGAGATCAGGAGAGGTGGGCGGGAGGGGCCCTCCAGGACCGGAGAACCTCAGACCCCAGGGAATATTCATCGGAGTGAGGTCTCCCAGAGGTCCTCATCTCAGCACCAAGACCCAGCTCTACCCAACAGCCTACAAACTCCAGTGCTGGAAGCCACAGGCCAAACAATGAGTAAGATAGGAACATAATCCCACTCGTAAAAAAAAAAAAAAAAGAAAAAAGAGAGAGACAGCAAAAAAATATGTCACAGATGAAGGAGCAAGGTAAAAACCTACAAGACCAAATAAATGAAGAGGAAACAGGCAGTCTACCTGAAAAAGAATTCAGAGTAATGATAATAAGGACGATCCAGAATCTAGGAAATAGAATGGAGGCACGGATTGAGAAAATACAAGAAATGTTTAACAAAGATCTAGAAGAACTAAAGAACAAACAAACAGAGATGAACAACACAATAACTGATATGAAAAATACACTAGAAGCAATCAATAACAGAATAACTGAGGCAGAAGAACAAATAAGTGAACTGGAAGACAAAATGGTGGAAATAAATGCTGAGGAGCAGAATAAAGAAAAAAGAATGAAAAGAATTGAAGACAATCTCAGAGACCTCTGGGACAACATTAAACACACCAACGTTCAAATTATAGGGGTCCCAGAAGAAGAAGAAGAGAAAAAGAAAGGGTCTGAGAAAATATTTGAAGAGATTACAGTGGAAAACTTCCCTAACATGGGAAAGGAAATAGTCACCCAAGTCCAGGAAGCACAGAGAGTCCCATACAGGATAAACCCTAGGAGAAACACACCAAGACACATATTAGTCAAACTAACAATAATTAAATTGAAAGAAAAAATATTAAAAACAGCAAGGGAAAAACACAAAATACCATAGAAAGGAATCCCCATAAGGTTATCAGCTGATTTTTCAGCAGAAAATCTGCAGGCCAGAAGGGAGTAGCAGGATATACTTAAAGTGATGAAAGAGAAAAGCCTACAACCAAGATTACTCTACCCAGTAAGGATCTTATTCAGAATCGACAGAGAATTCAAAAGCTTTTCAGACAAGCAAAAGCCAAGAGAATTCAGCACCACCAAACCAGCTTTACAACAAATGCTAAAGAAACTTCTCTAGGTGGGAAACACAGAGAAGAAAAAGACCCACAGAAACAAACCCAAAACAATTAAGAAAATGGTCATAGGAACATACATGTTGATAATAACCTTGAATGTAAATAGATTAAATGACCCAACCAAAAGACACAGGCTTGCTGAATGGATACAAAAACAAGACCTATATACATGCTGTCTACAAGAGACCCACTTCAGACCTAGGGACACATACAGACTGAAAGTGAGGGATGGAAAAAGATATTTCATGCAAATGGAAATCAAAAAAAAGCTGGAGTAGCAATACTTGTATCAGATAAAATAGACTTTAAAATAAAGAATGTTACAAGAGACAAGGAAGGACACTACATAATGATTAAGGGATCAATCCAAGAAGAAGATATAACAATTATAAATATATATGCACCCAACATAGGAGCACCTCAATACATAAGGCAAATGCTAACAACAATGAAAGGGGAAATCGACAGTAACAAAATAATAGTAGGGGACTTTAACACCTCACTTACACCAATGGACAGATCACCCAAACAGAAAATAAATAAGGAAACACAAGCTTTAAATGACACAATAGACCAGATATATTTAATTGATATTTATAGAACATTCCACCCGAAAGTGGCAGAAAACATTTTCTTCTCAAGTGCGCATGGAACATCCTCCAGGATAGATCACATCTTAGGTCACAAATCAAGCCTCAGAAAATTTAAGAAAATTGAAATTGTAACAAGCATCTTTTCGGACCACAATGCTATGAGATTGGAAATCAATTACAGGAAAAAAAACTATAAAAGCCACAGATGGAAGCTAAACAGTGTGCTACTAAATCACCAAGAGATCACTGAAGAAATCAAAGAAGAAATAAAAAAATACCTAGAAATAAATGACAACAAAACATGATGACCCAAAACCTATGGGATGCAGCAAAAGCAGTTCTAACAGGGAACCTTATAGCAATTCAATCTCACCTCAAGAAACAAGAAAAATCTCAAATAAACAATCTAACCTTACACCTAAAGCAACTAGAGAAAGAAGAACAAAAAAAACCCAAAGTCAGTAGAAGGAAAGAGATCATAAAGATCAGAGCAGAAATAAATGAAATAGAAATAAAGAAAACAATAGCAAAGATCAATAAAACTAAAAGCTGGTTCTTTGAGAAGATAAACAAAATTGATAAACCCTTAGCCAGACTCAACAAGAAAAAAAGGGAGAGGACGCAAATCAATAAAATTGGAAATGAAAAAGGAGAAATCACAACTGACACCATAGAAATACAAAGGGTTATAAGAGACTACGATAAACAACTATATGCCAATAAAATGGACAACCATAAACAAATGGACAAATTCTTGGAAAGGTACAATTTTCCAAGACTGAACCAGGAAGAATTAGAAAATATAAACAGACCTATCACAAGTAATGAAATTGAAACTCTAATTAAAAATCTTCCAACAAACAAAGCCCAGGACTGGATGGCTTCACAGGTGAATTCTATCAAACATTTAGAGAATAGCTAACACTGATCCTTCTCAAACTCTAGCAAAAAATTGCAGAGGGAGGAGCACTCCCAAATTCATTCTACAAAGCCACCATCACCCTGATACCAAAACCAGAAAAAGATATCACAAAAAAGAAAATTATAGACCAATATCACTGATGAACATAGATGCAAAAATCCTAAACAAAATAATAGCAAACATAATCCAACAACATATAAAAAGGATTATACACCATGATCAAGTGGGATTTATCCCAGAGATGCAAGGATTCTTCAATAGATGCAAATCAATCAATGTGATACACCATATTAACAAAGGAATAAACACCATATGATAATCTCAATAGATGCAGAAAAAGTTTTGGACATAATTCAACACCCATTTATGACAAAAACTCTCAGGAAAATGGGCATAGAGGGAACCTACCTCAACATAATAAAGGCCATATATGACAAACCCACAGCAAGCATCACACTCAATGGTGAAAAACTGAAAGCACTTCCACTAAGATCAGGAACAAGACAAGGATGTCCACTCTCACCACTCCTATTCAACATAGTTTTGGAAGTCCTAGCCACAGCAATCAGAGAAGAAAAAGAAATAAAAGGAATCCAAATTGGAAAAGAAGCAGTAAAACTGTCACTGTTTGCAGATGACATGATACTATACGTAGAAAATCCTAAAAATGCCACCAGAAAACTACTAGAATTAATCAATGAATTTGGTAAGGTTGGAGGATACATAATTAATGCACAGAAATCTCTGGCATTCCTATACATTAACAATGAAAAATCAGAAAGAGAAATTAAGGAAACAATCCCATTTACCATCCCAACAAAAAGAATAAAATACCTAGGAATAAACCTACCTAAGGAGGCAAAAGACTTGTATTCAGAAAACTATGAAACACTGATGAAAGAAATCAAAATGACATAAACAGATGGAGAAATATACCATGTTCTTGGATTGGAAGAGTCAACATTGTGAAAATGACTGTACTACCCAAAGCAATCTACAGATTCAATGCAATCCCTGTCAAACTACCAATGGCATTCTTCACAGAATTAGAACAGAAAATTTTACAATTCGTATGGAAACACAGAAGACCTCAAATAGCCAAAGCAATCTTGAGAAAGAAAAACAGGGCTGGAAGAATCAGGCTTCCTGACTTCAAACTATACTACAAAGCTGCAGAAGTCAAGACAGTATAGTACTGGCACAAAAATAGAAATATAGATCAATGGAACAGGATAGAAAGCCCAGAGATAAACCCAAGCACCTATGGTCACATAATCTATGACAAAGGAGGCAAGAATATACAATGGAGAAAAGACAGTCTCTTTAATAAGTGGTGCTTGGAAAACTGGACAGCTATATGTAAAAGAATGAAATTAGAACACTCCCTAACACCATACACAAAAATAAACTCCAAATGGATTAAAGACCTAAATGTAAGACCAGGTACTATAAAACTCTCAGAGGAAAATATAGGAAAAATACTCTTTGACATAAATCACAGCAAGATCTTTTTTGACCCACCTCCCAGAGTAATGAAAATAAAAACAAAAATAAACAAATGAGACCTAATTAAACTTAAAAGATTTGCACAGCAAAGGAAACCATAAACAAGACGAAAAGACAACCCTCAGAATGGGAGAAAATATTTGCAAATGAAACAATGTACAAAGGATTAATTTCCAAAATATACAAACAGCTCATGGAGCTCAATATCAAAAGAACAAATAATTCAATTAAAAAATGGGCAGAAGACCTAAATAGACATTTCTCCAAGGAAGACATACAGATGGCCAAGAGGCACATGAAAAGATTCTCAACAACACTAATTATTAGAGAAATGCAAATCAAAACTACAGTTGAGGTAGCACCTCACACCAGTTAGAATGGCCATCATCAGAAAATCTAGAAGCAAGAAATGCTGGAAAGGGTGTGGTGAAAAGGGAACCCTCCTGCACTGCTGGTGGGAATGTAAATTGATGCAACCACTATGGAGAACAGTATGGAGGTTCCTTAAAAAACTAAAAATAGACTACCATATGACCCAGCAGTCCCACTATTGGGCATATACCCTGAGAAAACCATAATTCAAAAAGAGTCATGTACCACAACATTCACGGCAGCACTATTTACAGTAGCCAGGACATGGAACCAACCTAAATGTCCCTCAACAGATGAATGGATAAAGAAAATGTGGCACATATATACAATAGAATATTACTCAGCCATAAAAAGAAACGAAATTGAGTTATTTGTAGTGAGGTGGCTGGACCTAGAGTCTGTCATACAGAGTGAAGTAAGTCAGAAAGAGAAAAACAAATACCGTATGTTAACACATATATATGGAATCTAAAAAAAAAAAAAAAATGGTACTGATGAACCTAGTGGCAGGGCAGGAATAAAGACATAGACATATAGAATGGACTTGAGGACACGGGGTGGGAGGGGGAAGCTGGGGTGAAGTGAGAGTAGCATCGACATATATACACTACCGAATGTAAAATAGTTAGCTAGTGGGAAGCAGCAGCATAGCACAGGGAGATCAGCTCGGTGCTTTGCGATGACCTAGAGGGGTGGGATAGGGATGGTGGGAGAGAGGCTCAAGAGGGAGGGGATGTGGGGATATATGTATGCATATGGTTGATTCACTTTGATGTACAACAGAAACAAACACAGTATTGTGAAGCAATTATACTCCAATAAAGATCTATTAAAAAAATAATAATAAAGATGAACTCCCTCTACTTTAAGAAGCCAAACATATACAAATCCAGACATATGAAATAGAAAATACTAGGAATAATGATACAGCCTTTAAAAAGATGCTTCACTTTGTAAGAGAGCACCAAATTTTCACTGAAAATGTCATTTAATAGTTGTCTTTACATTCAGTTTTTCTAGGAAAAATATATATTTCTTAAAATAAGCAATATCTTTACTTCAAAAGTCCAATTGCAGGCAATGGCTTGATTTAAAAAAAATTTTAAAACCTGGCTATAGTAGCAGCTGTACTTTGACTGTTGTCTTCATGCTTTATTAAAACCATATGTAAGAATTACAAAATACTTCTCTCTTTTGAGAAGCTAGATATTGGAAGTCTATTTGAAAACACTCCAAAAATTATAAAAAATGATATCTATTATTAATAGAGTTTAAATTTCATATTTGGCCCAATATTATATAAGATGTTCTAGTTTCCCTAAACTCTCACATTTGGTTTACTATTTTATTCTTTTTTTTTTTTTTTTTTAATGAATAGCCCAGTTTGCTTTTTTTTTTTTTTTTTTTTTAAAGAAATTCACGTTCTTTTATTTATTTATTTATGACTGTGTTGAGTCCTCGTTTCTGTGCGAGGGCTTTCTCTAGTTGCGGCAAGTGGGGACCACTCCTCATCACGGTGCGCGGGCCTCTCACCATCGCGGCCTCTCTTGTTGCGGAGCACAGGCTCCAGACGCGCAGGCTCAGTAATTGTGGCTCACGGGCCCAGTTGCTCCGTGGCATGTGGGATCTTCCCAGACCAGGGCTCGAACCCGTGTCCCCTGCATTGGCAGGCAGATTCTCAACCACTGCGCCACCAGGGAAGCCCTATTTTATTCTTATAATAACCCTGTGATAGGTGTTAAACAGATTTCACCACTCTACCCTACCTTTTTTATTAAAAAAAAAAAGATGGAGAAAGTACACATACTCTTCCAAGATTCCTTCTAATTAATTTACTTTTGGAATTTATGTTTTCTCAGGATGGGCCTCAGTTCTGTTCAATAAAAATTTTTAGTGTATCAGCAAATCAAGAAGTCAACATACACTTCTTGTGTGCCACCCTTTATTACTTCTGCCAAGTCCTCAGGCATTTTTAGTCAGAATTCCAAATTAAGCTATTGTATTTGGAACACAGTTTTAGAAATGCTGTCTTCAAATCGCAAGTCTTGATCCTCTCACACATTTTGATGTGAACATCTGTGAGTATATAGAACTCTAAACCAGCAGAGCTCCCTTTGTTTAAGGCCAGAGTTCTCCTGGAGGTGGAAAATTCAGGCTGTTAATGCTGACCTGGGTAACCCAGACCCATTTGTTGGTTCCTTCTGCCTCATCTCTTTCCTACTTCCCAACTTTTCAGTTCGAAAAAGATTTGAAAAAAATTAGATAACTTGCCTGAGGCCACATGGCTAGTTGTCCCTAAGGCTTGGCCAACATATAGGTTTTCTTGACTAGGGTCAAATAAATGAAAAATCAATTACTGAAATGAAAAATAAACAACCCAGGCTCTTTTGGCAGATATAGCCTGATTATAAAAAAATTTTAAACGTGTTCCATTTAGCAAAACCTCTAAACATGTTCTTCATAGTGACGTTACATATGCTGACCCATCCTCTTCTTCTCCCCCACCCCCGCCCTTTTTTTTAAAATAACTGAAGAAATTGAGAATGTTGGGCTAATGACAGTTAAATGTTAATCATAATTTATAGTTGTATGAACGTGCCTAATACTTTTAAGGAGTGTTTATAACTTTATTCCCTAGAGACCTAGATGCTTACCAGATCTACATGAGGTCTGTAAGGCAGTCACTTATCTGATGCCTTGCTTCTGTTAAGATGGAGCCCAGATGCATTCCAGGTCGTGGAACTCAGCATGCAGTGCTCTTTGCAGCTCATCACACTGCAGGATTCTGCTAATCAAGTATAGGGCCTCCTGGATGTGAGGTGGAAAATGTGAATGAGGAATGTGCAACCCTAACCCCACTCCTGCCAGAGAGATTCTCTGTTATTCAAGCCTCTACTTGGATTTTGGTTGAGAAGCTCAGGATTTCAGAGATGGGCTCAGAAGACTTGTGAAATCCAGTGATGAAAAGATCTTCAGAAGTGTCAAGTTATATTATTAGTCTGAGTAGCAATTAGTCCCCAGATGATTTTTATTTTGGGGAAGAAAATCTCAGAAGTGATGAGTCAACTAGCCCAACAGCTGCAAATGTCTTCAGATTTGAAAACATTTCCTTCTTTGCAGAGGACCGGCAGTAGGGCTCCAAATGCAAGCAAATTCCACATATACAAGGAACTACTCTGTCAGCAAGCTTAATTGGGTAGAAAAAGTTTGCCTCTAATTCCACTATTAAAGAACATTACAAGTCAACCAATCATAGGATTTGGAGGTTGGAGGAAACCCTAGTTTTGCTATTGCTCCACATGGCTAGCTTGACAAATACAGAAGCAGATGAAATTTGACTGATTAGTGCTCTTTTTTAAAGAAAAACTATTTCTAGAACACATTCCAACCCACAATCTTTCTTTACTAGTATAAGACAGTTTTTTAATGTAATATGTTGTTTGATATTTAATTTTTAAGCCCTAATTATTCTTTAATAAGCAATAACATTTGATATATACTAATGAGTGATAAAAGCACTTAAGCTATTTCATTTCTTAACATAAATTTATTTTGTAAAACAAAGCAGAGGAAATATTACCTGCATGAAATGTCACATCTTGACCACATTCTCTCTGTAATCCTGGTTCCTGAGCATTCAGGGCAAACTTTGTAGGGGGAAAAATGGGAATAACAATGTCTCACAGGATTGTCGCAAATTTTAGTGGGAAAATATATGTTAGTCACTGGGCATGGGATGAGTGGTCGGTAGTGTTTACTTCTATCCCTCTTGCTTCTCTCAGGTAAAGATGGGAATTTTGATCTCTGGTCAGCCAAAGGAAGACTATTTTTAACCAAGTAAACCTTCAGATTACACTACATTGAAAATCTTCTCTTTGACTTTTAAAAATTCCTTTTTTATTCTCACTTTTCTCTAACAGGAAAGGTGGGCGGGCTGGAAGTGTCCCTTCTTCCTAGGGAAAGCTCACTTTTAGTATGTGTGTTAACCAATGATCCACTGATTGAATTTTTAAAGTATCCTAGCTTCTGATGTATTGATACTTAGCCATTTATTGTGTATTCAGTCTATTGGCAAGGAATATTTATTGACTCCCTAGCCCACACCTGTCTTCTAAGACTATACAACTCAATCCTTTTGGAATGTTTAAAGTCTGGGGAATATATGCTGATATTACACTGTATGATCAGTGTTAAGTGCTGGATGTATCAAGTATGTTGAAATTCAAAGGAGAACAAAATCGCTTCCTCCTTTGGTGGTCTGAGATAGCTTCTTGGGGGAAAGTAGGATTTGGTTGGAGAAGTGGAGGTGGGATTACCACAGGGAAGAATACAGAGAGGGTAGAAGTGGTTGTTTTTGAAGAAAAAAGAGGAGGAGAATATTCCAGAAAGAAGGAATAGGCCTGTTTATCTGGACCTGACGGTTTGTGTACCATTATGATTAATCACAGGAACGGTTGCCAAGCTTTCACCATAAAAATATTCTCCAGGAGAATTCACCAAGTTCTATGGCCTATTAATTCCTGTCGATGCATTTTATTTTGCATATTCAATGACAGGTGACAATTTTTTTTTTAAAGGAATGAAGGCAATAAGATGAAGTTCATCAGAGGACAGGTTTATGTGTGATATTTTAAAACTGAGCAATGTCACTACCCCAAGCAAATTATGAGTCTTTAGTTTTAGCATGTTTTCAGTGTCTTTGAAATTTCTAAATGTATGACTTGACATTTTTACTTAGTACATATAAATTTATATTTATCAAGAAATTATGAAACAAGGCAGTGTAGCGCTGTGGCACATGTTTTGATTTGGAATAAAAACAACTTGGTTTATAGTCCTACTTTTACCATTAAATAGTCTTTTCTTGTATGAACTTGAATATATTTCCCATCTGTGAATCTGTGTAATCATGTACAAAATAAGTGAGACTAAACTTAAGTGCATTTTAATCCCAAGTTTTATAACTGCATAACATTTTTTTTTAAAAAACCACAATCCTCTTTTATTTTTATGACTTTAAAAAACCACATTCATGATAAATGGGATCTGCACATTTCAAATGTTTTTCTTCTTGGGTAGCAAGATAATTTTTCAAGGGCTACATGGCAGCTTTTAGCCCAGTTATATCTTAATGTCAAAGCCAACATCCTAAAGAAACTTAGAGATAAAGGACAATTTTAAAAGGAGTTCTTCTTTCTGTTCCTGGTAGGGGCTTGCAAGGAATTCTGAAATACGTGTAATTTAACATTAATTATAGCACTTTATGAGGTTTTGCAGTTTTAAACTGTATCCACTCATACAACTGAACTTGACCTTAATGACCTTTTATGAAAGATAATAATGTATTCAAGGCTCGCCACTGGAACTGGTGAGGTGATGCCAACCTTATGAAAAGTGCATGCTATGTGGAAGATGTATCCACAGGAGGCCAAGGGCTGATGGAGGGCTGTCCCACTTATGAGTATAGTCCCAAGGTCCCTGTGGTACCATTACTACCTCTCTCAGTTCCCCAGCAGGAACACTATGCTCCCACTCTCTGTGTGTTAGAGAAGACATCTGCAGGTTATCAACCAGCATAGAGCACTGATTAAGCATTGCTGATGCATCTCTATCAACAGAAACCATGGGGCTGGGGGTGTGCTCAGAACCCCTGCAAGAAAGCCCAGGATATGCTTCTGCATAGACACAGTTTCTCACAACCCTGAGAAACCCTTTCAGACATTTTCATAAGCCTGGGTCCTATATGGGCATGTAATTCTAGCTTACACATAAATAAATAACATCAGTGCTAACAGTACGTGCATTTTTGTTGTGAGGTAAATTTCTCCTAAATGCCTATTGCTATACATTTTTAATTCCCTTCAGAATAAATAGAAGCTTTTCTGTACAAAGTGGTTAATGAAAGAAAAAGCCCTTTTCTGTTGTTTTTCTATCTGATGAGAAAAAATGTCTACATCTTTTTTAAGTTTTGAGAACATAGGAGACCCGATGTTTATTCCCCAAAGCAGATTTGAATTGTCTAGTTTTACTTTTTAATGTTTAAATGTTAGCATATTGTATCAACCAAAATAAGACTATGATTATAAAAACTATAATTCACAATAAACCTGCATTATATGATCATTTGAAGTTAGCCTTGGTTTAGTGTAAAAATAATAGCAAAACACAGGCAGACCAGGATTGAGCTTCTGGCTCCATTAATTGATAGTGTTGTGACTTCTGGAAGTTGTTAAAATTTTTTGAGCCTTTGCTCTCATCTGTTTAATGGGGATGATAATCCAAAATTATAGGGTTGTAAAATAAGATAGTGAGATAATGTGTTTGCCATAACAAAGGTATTAGAAAAATACTACCCTTTTCTCACCTCTCCTTCTTAATCAAGTTGAAAGCACAGGGTAAGAATTTAATGAATGCTTCATTGAAAAAGAAAAATCAAGACCTCATGATTTTATCCTAGGCCTTCTGTTTCCCTTACTGTATACACCTTCCTGAGCCATCTGGATCTCTTTGTTGGCCACAGTTACCACCTCTATGCTGATGGCCCCCATATATCTGTTTCTGGTCCAAATCACTTTCCTGTGGTCCAGACCCTTTTATCTATATGCTTTTTAGTAATCTCACATACATGCCCCTGTTAAACTCTACATTTTCTAAACTGAGTTTAGCATCGCCCTCCTACCATTAAAAAAATGCAATAACAATCAAACAATTGCATTCTCTTGCTCTGTTTCCTATCACGTGTACCTAAGCTACAAATGTGGGTTATAGCCTGGACTCTTCTCTAACTTTTTCACAACCAATTGCCAAGTCTTTCCCCTTCTACTTAAGTATCTTTGAGATCCATCAACAACTCTCCACTCTTACTGCCACCACCCTACCTCAGGCCACTGTCACCTTTTGCCTGAATTTTTGCAACCAACTTTCAACTGGTCTCTCTGTTCCTAGTCATGCCTCTCTCCAATCTGTTGCTCATCTTACAGACAGAAAAACCTTTCTAAATATACATCATATTGCATCTCTTCTGTGCTTAAAACCCACACTTACCATCCTTCTAATAGTTTAGTCAGTGCATCCTTAGTATACTTTATTTACAACGGGGTTCACTCCCTAGGCCCCCTTGAAAACTCAAGCATTTGTTGTAGTGTTGCAGCTAACAGCTCTCAATTCTGTCCCTCCCTGGGACTTTCCCTCAGCTGAAGAGAACCTACATGCACAAGGTCATACCCTCCCCAGAGCAGACGGTATCCAATGACGGCTCCATTCAGAGGCATAAAATTCCACCCCCCTGAATCCAATCAGAGACAACTCTGAAGGTCCATCCCAATTTCAGAGCTCCCTGTGGGATTGGCTAAAGACTTTCTAGTGACCATATAACAACCCAACTTCTTCCACGCACAGGGAGAGAGAGAAGTTGGGCAGTGGAATGCCTTCACTGACTCACAGGGTTTGATATTGAAACCTCTCCCCAGTAAACTTCCTGCATGAAGACCTCAGCATTGGAGCCAATTTCCAAGAGAACCCAATATTTGGCACAAGACTCTCCTGTGGACTATTTAGCATTTTGGCCTCATACTGTATGGCTTCTTCCCTTTGCACTCTATTTTTTATCTGGTCTAACCTAATTTCAGTTCTTCAACTGTATAGTGCTCTTTGAGCCTTGGCACTTGTCCTTTCCTCTGAGCTCTCTCCTCCCTCATTCTTTTGGTCTTTGTTTAAGTGTCACTTCTTTCAGGAGGCTTTTCTGATCCAGATTCTAGTTAAGTGCATTTCCTTTGTGTTCTCCTGGTATTGGGTTGGCCAAAAAGTTCATTCAGGTTTTTCTGTATGCTCTTATGGAATGAACTTTTTGGCCAAGCCACCATTTCCTTCCTTACAACATTCATCACTTCCACGTTGTGTTGTTACAGCCCATGACCACATCTAGTCCATATTGTTGACTGGCTATAGGCTCTGTGAGGAAAGGGAATTGTCACCATTTTATCCCAGCACATTTTATGTTAGTCTCTCAAACATTACTTAATGAGTAAAAGAACAAGGTAATGAATGAACTGCTTTAAAATTTAAGTAAATATATACACATACATATACATATATTCTTAAAAATCTGCAAGCAGGCTAACTTTTTTCCCCTAATAAGTAATTCTTAAAACAGTTTCCTTTACCTCTCAGAGACAAGGATACCGTCTATTTTGGCAAAAGCGGAGAAGCCCTTTGGGATGGACAAACTTGGCCATGTGGTCTTCTCTTTTCCCCAGATCCCACCTGCCAGAGCTAGAGCTGAGCCACATGATAGGCCCTTAGTAACAAGAGTGAGTGTCCAGCCAGTGTGAAGGCAACCAGACATTCAGCCTATCAACCATGGGCCTGGAGACTTTCATACTCTCTGGAGAGCAAAGAATTGTCCAACTACTTTCTAGTTTAGCAATTGATGTGCTAAGTTTCTCAGTCAGTATTTAGTAGCGATTTGCATGTATTTTTAGTTTGACCTACATGATCTCATTTAAAATCCTTTCTAAACTTAAAGCCAATTTTCTCTTCAGATTTTTTTCCTTCTCTTCTGTCCCAAAGATACATATTTAGATGATCTTTGGTTTTAAACTACAACTGTTTGGTCAGCCTGTTAACAAACACGGGTGGTGGTTTCAGCTGCAGCCTCTTATGATTCTACATCATTAAAAACAATGTGATTATAAACAAATCAAACCTTCACTGGATCTCTCTAGAATCTGACCATTGTGTGCTTCTATCAAGTTCCTATGCTTGATGAAAAAACTATATGGTCTCTCTGTTCACCACATCTGGTCTCTATAAAGCATTGTGCTACAGGGGTGGGAAGAGTCTTTAGGAGACTAATATTGACCAGGGGCTGACAGGAGAGATGAAGGAGCTAACAGGTAGATTTCTTTTCCTTTTCCTCCTCTTATAGACAGTTCCAAAGCATGGTGCTGTATATAGCCTATCCAGAGACATCCCACATGGCTGAGTGACCAGTTGTGTCTCTTGATGAAGCAGGCCACAGCCATAGTGTACCACTTGAGTTTACTCCCCTATCCTCCCAACTCACTGCCATCTCTCTCTCAGTTGCTCATCTTTGATTCCATGATGGCCTCAGGCTGTTTTCTAGTCAACCTTGGCTAAGACTAGAGCATAATCCCTTACCTATTGCTTGATGAAATAATTATGAAACACTGTAAGTTCCAACCAACACTCCTAACTCCAGCTTAATACTTCTTTTTAGGCTTTATTGTCACTAAGAAAATAGTAGCTATAAGCAAGAGAAAAATCAGGAAGGCTTAATTGAAAAGTAGTAACAATGGTTTTCATTGGTAAGTTTATTGGAGATTTCTAGTTTCTGGTTTGTTTTCTTTTTTTTGTATATTTCTATTTTCATTTTTTTCTGAAGTGCAGGTATTTACGCAGTTAAAGGACTATTAAAAGAAAGCAAATAAAAATATTTTATATTTTATTTTAAAATACTATAGCTATTATTTTTTTTAATCTACTTTTAAGTATTAGTCTAAATTCTCCAGAAAGTGGGCAGAGAGGGAACATACCTTAACACAATAAAGGCTGTATATGACAAACCCTCAGTTAACATCATCCTTAACCGCGAAAAGCTGAAAGCATTTCTTCTAAGGTCAGGAAAAAGACAAGGATGCCCACTCTTACCAATTTTATTCAACATAGTTTTAGAAGTCCTAGCCACAGCAATCAGAGGAGAAAAAGAAATAAAAATAATCCAAATTGGAAAGGAAGAAATAAAACTGTCACTGTGGATGACATGATACTATACATAGAAAATCCTAAAGATGACACCAGAAAATTACTAGAGTTCATCAATGAATTTGGTAAAGTTGCAGGATACAAAATTAATATACAAAAGTCTGTTGTGTTTCTATACACTAACAATGAACTATCAGAAAAAGAAATTAAGGAAACAATCCCATTTACCATAACAGCAAAAAGAATAAAATACCTAGGAATAAATTTACTTAAGTAGGCAAAAACCTGTACACAGAAAACATCTAAGATGCTGATGAAAGAAATTAAAGACAACACAAACAGATGGAAAGATACACTGTGTTCTTGGATTGGAAGAATCAATATTGTTAAAATGATCATACTACCCAAGGCAATCGACAGATTCAATGCAATCCCTATCAAATTACCAATGGTATTTTTCACAGAACTAGAACTAATAATTTTAAAATTTGTATGGAAACACAAAAGACCCTGAAGAGCCAAAACAGTCTTGAGAAAGAAGAACAGAGCTGGAGGAATCACGTTCCCTGACTTCAGACTATACTACAAAATTACAGTAAGCAAAACAGTAAGGTATTTGCACAGAAACAGACACATAGATCAATGGAACAGGATAGAGAGTCCAGAAATAAACCCACACACTTATGGTCAATTAATCTATGACAAAGGAGGCAAGAATATACAATGGAGAAAAGACAGTCTGTTCAACAAGAGGTGCTGGGAAAACTGAACAGCTACTGTTCAGCTACTGAAGAGTTCTAATTAAATTAGAACATTCTCTAACACCATGTACAAAAATAACTCAAAATGGATTAAAGACCAGAATGTAAGACTGGATTCTATAAAACTCCAGAGGAAAACATAGGAAGAACACTCTTTAACATAAATTGCAGCAATATTTTTTTGGATCCATCTCCTAAAGTACAGGAAATAAAAGCAAAAAAAAAGGGGGGGGGACCTAATTAAACTTAAAAGCTTTTGCACAGCAAAGGAAACCATTGATAAAATGAAAAGACAACCTGCCAAATGGGAGAAAATATTTGCAAATGATATGACCAATAAGGGATTAATATCCAACATATATAAACACTTCATACAACTCAACATAAAAAAAGAAACCTGATTATAAATGGGCAGAAGAACTGAACAGACAATTTTCCAAAGAGGAAATGCAGATGGCCAACAGGCACATGAAAAGATGCTCAGTGTCACTAATCATCAGGGAAATGTAAATCAAAACCACAATGAGGTATCACCTCACACCTGTCAGAATGGCTGTCATAAAAAAGAAAACAAATAAATGTTAGCAAGGGTGTGGAGAAAAGGGGACCCCTGTACACCGTTGGTGGGAATATAAATTGGTGCAGCCACTGGGGAAAACATTATGGAGGTTTCTCAAAAAACTAAAAATAGAACTATCGTATGATCCAGCAATTCCACCCTTGGGTATATAACACCCCCCAAAAAAACCCCCCAAAAAACACACACTAATTTGAAAGATACATGCACCACAATGTTCATAGCAGCATTATTTACAAACGTCAAGATATGGAAGCAACCTAAGTGTCCATCAAAAGATGAATGGATAAACAAGATGTGATGTATATATTTATTGATACAATGGAATATTACTCAGCCTTAAAATAGAATAAAATTTTGCCATTGTCAGCAACACTGATGGACCTGGAGGGCATTATGCTAAGTGAACTAAGTCAGAGAAAGGCAAATACTGTATGGTATCACTTATACGTGGAATCTTAAAAATACAACAAACTAGTGAATATAAAAAAAAGAAGCAGAACACAGATATAGAGAACAAACTAGTGGTTACTAGCAGGGAAAGGGGGGGGGCAATATAGGAGTAGGAGAGTAAAAGTTACAGACTTATGTATAAAATGAACTATAAGGATATATTGTACAACACGGGGAATAAAACCAGCATTTTATAACTTTAAATGGAGCATAACCTTTAAAAATCATGAGTCACTATATTGTACACCTGTAACATATATTATACAGCAACTACACTTCAATAAAAAAATAATGATTAAAAATAATAGTATAGGGCTATTAAGTAGCCGATACTTGAATTATTTCTAGACTTTGGTTCCAGAGTCCACGCTCAATAAATACTTGTTGAACTAAGGAATCAATAAAAGAATGAATGAATTTTTTAAAAAGTTCTTTCATCTTAGAAATGTTATTCTGAAACCTCAGGCAGCTTTAATTTGTATCCAGTGAAGGAAAAACAAGCAAATGAAATACTTCCTTGATCAGAGTGCTCCACAAAGACTTCATATTCAACTACTAATTTTGCAAAATTGGGTAAGGGATAGGAAAATCCTTAGGAAGAACTAACTGTTCACTGCTTAAAACCCTCATATTGTGTTACCACTTGCTATCCTTTTTAAAAAGTGTGTTATAATCTTTCTGAAATTTTAAAATGCATTAGTGTTTCCACATTTTTGTAGTTGATGTTTTCTGTGTCTAATAGAAGTACACAAGTCTTCAAGTTGAGAGGATTCCAGTTTTGCTTTTCTTGCAGGCAAATACTTGACGTATTTCCCTGCAGAATTTAAGACTGGGATTCCCCAAAGCAATTTCTTCTAGTTAATTGCTCCACTGTGATCTGAAAGACCTTTCTCTCCACTGCTGCTAGAATCTTGACATAATCAGATAGTGAAGCAAGAGGTACTGACAACTGAGGCCAAGTGATGGCCTCAGCCTTGTCTTGGCACCTTTGTATGAAACAGGCTCTAACTACCAGCTGACAAAGAAGTCAGAGAGGTTGCTGCCACCAGAAAGCCCTTCCTGGAGTTAAAAATCTCAGGTCAGTAATCTCCAAGAGCTTTGGAAGCTACATTGAGATTTCAGTCTCTTCTACACTCATTCCCCCAAAACACACACTTTTATGCACCCCCAAAAAGTAATATGAAAGGTATATATATATATGTGTGTGTGTGTGTGTGTATAGAACATACACACACTAATCAAAATACATCCTAGTACCACATACATCCTAGTTCATTGTCCTGGGGAAAGGGTATAAGAACATTTTTCTTAGAAGAAAGGACGATATATTTTAAAAGACATCCCCATAGAATTTTATTTTTGTAACATGTTTTCATTATTTTCCTGAGGTAGAAAGGACACTGTAGAGAACCAATAAAATTGCTAACTTCCACATTGGTTTAATGTCTGCAGAGGGAATTAAAAACACTTTAATGTGCCCTCCAGTGCAATGTTACCACTTCCTGGCCATGTTTAAACTGGGTTTAAGTGCTTCGATGTCTGCCAATAGCAATATCCATGTTAAACAGTGATTGTGAGGCACATAAAATGGTTCACCAATGTTTTTGTCTGAAGTCTCCCAGGCTGTCTTTATAGAGAGGAACTAAGTACAAGATATTGGATATTTTCTGTGCACAATGGATGAAATATTTAAATATAGTTGTTGCTGGGAAGGTGTAACATTCAGATGTCTTAACTGCTCTGTATTTTTCTCTTTTATTTGTACACAACTATGGTGAGCTTCACTTTGCAGTAGAACACATCTCTTAATTTCCTTTTATTTCATGGCTAATTGGGAGAAAGGAAAGGGCAGATGTGAATCGATCTCCCTATTTAATCCTTAGAGCATCATAAAAATGAAAACTTCTCAGTCTTACTTTGTAGTCCCTTTGATCCAAGAAGTAAAATAATTGCACACATTAAATCACTCCTCCACAAGTGGTTAAAAGGTATGAGTATCATTTTTTTTAGAAATCAAGCTCTAAATATTTAATAACAGATTCAAAGATGTCTCATCAGTTTAGTGATGCTATTCTCTAACTGAAGTACCATATTTACCTATGAAAAATGGGACTGATTTATTGTCTTATTTCTTGTGTTACAAAAAAATTCAAGCAACTATTCACTGGTTCTTGACTCTGTTCCACATGCTAAGAAAATGAAATGTTGATTTTTCTCTTCTCTACTTCTTTATGTTCCAATCGTCCTCTTTTTCTGTCTAGGTTTATTAAACTCACTAGTAAAATAAAATATCTTGCTCAGTTCTGATAGTATGTGTGACCAGAATCATTCCTTAAAGCATGTTCATACTGAGACTAGCTCTTCTTACTCTAAATGAATCTTATTTTCTCAATGAATTTTTTTGTGTGTCCAAGAAGACACAAGACCTTTGGGATGCACTGCTAAGAGTAGAATAATTAAAGTCATCTTACAAAGTAAGCTTTGTACTCACTATTCCTTAAGACAATAGAAGCAGTTAAAACTAATACAAATATGAGAAACACACACTGTAGAAAAATTTTCCTTTTTTTAAACTTCATACAATTTGTTTATTTATTCTCAGGTTTAAGGTATTATTCTTTTTCCAAGATAAAATTATTTGATAAATGTTTTGAAAATTTATGATTACATCCAAATACTAAATGAAAAAAAAAAAAACAGCAGTTCTAATATCTTTGTGTTTGGAGATACCTGATGAATAAGTGGGCAGCTTTTCTCACTCACTGTCTGTGTCCTTAAATACAATTCCATGCAACCTAGATGCCACTTGGGCACTAGAGATCCATGTCAGGTACAGCATTGCTATATTTTGTTAATTTTTCCCTTTTCCCCTTTACCGTGAAACAATTACCTTTCACATATAAAGCTCTCATTAAATGTAAACCAGTTAGAATGATTACCAACATGACCTTAAAGGAGTATCCAAGCAGACAGTGAGGCCTGGATCCTGAAAGCATCCTCACCTGGCAACCTGCCCACTCTCTGCACTGACCTCATTGAGCTTCCAATCCAAAAGCTCATACTTATACTATGGGGTCAAGTCTGCCTCAAGGTTAAAGCCTCAGTACAGTATTCCAATTTTAAATAACCTCTTTGCTCCGTGTTCATTTCACCTGCTTTATGTCGAAACTGATTATAAAATTCATTCACTAGAATGAACCTTGTTCTACAAAACCTCACCATTATATTCACTGGACTATAATGTACATCAGTTCTACCAGCTGTTCTTTATTTGGAAGCCTAGTTTCCATTATTCTTCTTTTGGTAAGAATGCCAGGATTCACTTTGGGCAAATAACCTCTCCTCATTTTTGTGCAGTCAAGGCATCTTGTCAAGAGGAAGAGTGAATGACTCAGGTTGGGCCAACTGGGTTTTCTCTCTTTAGATTTGTAACCTTGAGCAGGCTGAACACAAGGACAGAAAAAGTAGTCAGAGTCTGTTTATTTTGGGAATGGTACTCTGATGGTACCAAAGTGGTATTTTGGCCCTTTAGAGTCTTGTTCATAGCTTTTTCTGAGTCCTCTTTCTTTAGCCTTCCTGTGAATTTTGAACTACAAAATATCCTTATAATACATTATTTTCTCCTTAAGTTAGCCATCGCTGATTTTGTTGCTTATAACCAAAAGCTTCTAGCTGAAATATGTTGCTTTCTTGAGTGTAAGTCTGAACTGTATCTATATTCCTTATGGATTTCATCAACATAATTATTTCTGAATGTACACTTTTGGGAAAAGTTTGACAGTTTTAGAAATGGTTTCAGAGAGGACAGGATACCAGCTTGCATTTTAGGCCTAGTTAAAGATAAGAGTAAATTAAAATATAAGATTCCCGGTCATGTAATAAGTATTTGTTTGGGTGCCTATAAAGAGCATATTTCTATGTTGGATTAAGAGGGGGATATAAAATAAGAAAAGATCCATATCTCCATACTGAAGGAAGATTTAATTTAACAGTCTAATGAGGTTGTATTAGACATAATTACAGAAAGTTAAACAAAAATGTAAAATATCTTAAATAAAAATTAAACCACAATACAAAAAATGTCATAAGGCAATCACAGGATTCATTGCCAAATGAGAGATAGAGACAACAAGTGCTGTGATGTCAGAGGAAGGTGAGATACCTATGCTTCGAGGGATCTAAGAAAGTTTCATAGAGGCCTGGAGGAGATTGGGTTGAACTGGACCAAGAAGGATAGGGTATCCAGTAGAGGAGTATTGTTAATTCAAGGGTATCCCTCAACTCTGCAAAGCATGCCAAACCACAAGAGAGGACAGCAGTAGAGGATACATAATAATTCCCAAACTGGCCTCTGGCACACTGATACCTCACTCCTTTTACATCCTCCAGCTCAACTCTCACATTAGCTTTCTGACTTTCTGTTTGCTCAGATCATCTGACTTGGCAACTCCTTCGATCAAATCTCAGGGCCCCCCACTTTACTCGAAGGTTGAAAATTGCCTCCTTCCTCCAGTATTGATTTTGGAGTGTCCTCTCGGTGATGCCCTTCTTCCAACTGGCTCCTCTCCTGATAGAAAACTGTCCTTTAGAGTAGCACCTCCTGGGTTCGTGCCAAGCTCCTCTCCTTTACAGTCCCCATAGGCTGTACTCAAAAACTGTGAGGAGTTGGAGAGGCTGAGGGAAAGAGACTCCAGAGTGATAAAGTACAGGCAAAATAGCATGAGGCCAAGGGCAGAGGTAGAAAAGTTTATGATGTATTCAGGGGAACAGCTCTGACTAATTGAGGTGACAGGATTGAATGGGAGAATCGTGAAAAGTTAAAATGATATAACGGGTTGGAGTTGATAACGGTGATGGAACCAGAATAATCAGTATGGATTTTATCTGTAGGTAATGGGAACACACCAATTGTTTTTAAGCAGCACCATCTATATAAACAGTGACTGAATTTTAGAAAGATTAATTTGGGAAGGTTATGACTGCTAGATTGAAAACAAGATACTCTTGCAATAATCTAGATATGAAGAGATGAGTCCTTGGCTAGATGGTGACAGCAGATATGGAAATAAGTGACTGACATGAGAGGCATAATAAGGTTCCTAAGACCCCAAATGGTTTTTATCATGCTGGGCTTATGCAGAATAAATTACCAGTGATTATTCTACAGACTTCAGAGCAAGCCATGATAATAAGAAAAAAATGATTCTTACTATTTTATCCAGATTGGTTGTCAACAATAGACTGATCTTCAAAATTCTTCTACTTGAGAGGCACAGACATAAAATAATAAGTATTGTTACCAAAATGGTGGCCTAGGAGACCCCAGCCTCCATCCTCCCACAAAGATCAACCATGAGACAACTATCCATGAACAAAAACAGCTTTGGGAGAGCTCAGGAGCCCACTTAAGAAACTTCAGCAACACAGTAGAACAAAAAACCTGAGAACATAAAATTGGAAAGAAGAACAGTTTTATTTTGTCTGCATTATTCCAACCCCCAGGCTGGCACTGTTCAGCACCAAGAGGGAACTCCCCAGCTAGAAAGATTTTCCTTCCCTGGGAAAGGGTGAATGGGGTGAGCGACCTGCTTCCCCAGCCTTTTGGGGCACTGCATGAAGGACCCGCTTTAGTTTCATAGAAGAGACCAGTAAAGCTGAGATGTATGGAGATGGCTAGAAACAAGGAAGGAGAGCCCGGGCTATCAATGTCAGCCCTGTAATGGGAACAACCATGGCTCCCAGTGACCTGCCCTGGAGAGGACCCTTGTAGCTTTTGCCACTGAAGAAACCAATGGCTAGCATAGGCACTGCAGATCTCCTGCAGATTTCACTAGTTTTTGTCCCACAGGTATTAGCATCTGCATACACCCACTGCCTGAGTCCCTTCCTGTCTCCTCTTCCCTGACCCTGCTAGAGCCCAGGATCTTCCCCAGCAGCCATCCTAGGCTTCTGCATCTGTGCGAGTGCAGGATGCCAGCCTAGATCCCCCACAGCTGACTTCCACCATCATGCCCTCACTCGAGGCTAGCCTCTAGCTGGGATCCTGCACCTCGCTGGCCTGATGCTTGTCACAGGCTGTGTTTGTCTCTGTGGTGAGACCCTGTAGCCATGGAAGTGCATACCAACAGCCAAGGCCACCAGAGCTGTGTGTGGGCTCGGTTTTGGTCTTATCTCCTATTATTGGCCTGCACCACTGAGCTCAGCCACAGCTAGCCTATCCAGCCAGGCACCTGCATGACCCCTGCCCAAATCCTGCCATTGGCCTTCACTGCTGTGCAAGTGCCTGGGGTGAAATCCTGCAGTCACAGGAGTACACACAGATAGCCAGGGCCCCCACAGCTGCCAGTAGGCCCCTAGTGACCCTGGCTCTTGCGGCTGACCCTGGTCCCACCACTGTGTGCAAGTCTGCCACCAGTCCTACTGCTAGTCAGGTTCTTGCAGCTAGGCTCCACAGCTGAGTGTGTACACACCACCTGCTCCAGCCACCACCACTGATTGCCATAGTCCCTCACCGCTGGACCTATAGGTGCTGCCGAGGACCCTGACAGTCCTAGCAAACACTGCAGACTCCCCGCAGTGCTCATCAAGGACCACAAATTTGTCAAAGCTGTGGAACCCAGCAGCCTGAGCTGATAAGACATCACATCCCCCCATACCTGAAGCTGCCACATGCTCCAGCACTTGGTGCCCTGCACCTCTAGACCTGGGGTCACAGCATGCTCCAGCATGCCTCCACTTACAGGTAAAGGCCTTTTCTTACTGAAGTTAAATCCATAAAGTCTGAAAGAAATGATTTCTTCAAATGCACAGACACCCACACAAAACTATAGGGATCACAGTGAATCAAGGAAACATGACACCACCAAAGGAGTACAGTAAATTTCCAGGAACTGACACCAAACAAATGGAGATAGATGAATTGCCTGACAAAGATTTCAAAATAAAAACTGAGCCCAAATTTACCAGAAGCAGGGATATAACAAAGATCAGAGGAGAAATAAACAAAATAGAGAACAGAAAAACAATAGAAAAGATCAACAAAACTAATAAGAGTTGTTTTTTGGAAAGAAACAAAATTGACAAACCTTTAGCTAAAAAAAGGAGAGAAAGAACTCAAGTAAAATTATGAGTGAAAGCATAGACATTACAACTGATACCACAAAAAACCACAAAGAATAATTATACACCAAAAATTTGGACAGCTTGTAAGACATGGATAAATACCCAGACACATACAACCTGCCAAGTCTGAATTGTGAAGAAATAGAAAATCTGAATAGACCAATAACAAGTAAGAGATTGAATCAGTAATCAAAACTCTTACAACAAAGAAAAGCCCAGGACCAGATGGTTTCACTGGTGAATTCCACTAAACACTTAAAGAAGAATTAATACCAATTCTTCTCAAACTCTTCCAAAAAAGAGGCAGGAACACTGACAATCTCACTTTTACAAGGCCAACATTACCCTAATACCAAACCCAGATAAAGGTACTAAAAGAATAGAAAGGTAAGGCCACTATCCCTGATAAATATAGGTGCAAAATTTCTCAACAAAATACTACCAAACTGAATTCAAGAGCACTTTAAAAGAGTAATACAACATAAGTAAGTGAGATTTATCCCTGGGATGCAAGGATGGTCCAACATTCACAAATCAATAAATGGGATATATCACATTAATAGAATGAAAGGCAAAAATCATATTATCTCAATAGATGCAGAAAAAACATTTGACAAAATTCAACATCCTTTCATGATAAAATCTCAACTAATTGGGTATAGAAGGAACATAACTAAACATAATAAAGGTCATATATTATAAATCCATAGGTAACATCATACTTAACATTGAAAGATTAAAGGTTTTCCTCTAATATCAGGAACAAGACAAGGATGCCCATTCTCATCACTCCTATTATAGTATTAGATGCCCTAGCCAGAGCAGTTAGACAAGAAAAAGAAAGAAAAGGCATCCAAATCCAAAAGGAAGAAATAAAATTGTTCTGTTTGCTGATGACATGATCTTGCATATAGAAAATCCTGGACTTCACCAAAAATCTGTTGGAACTAATAAAGAATTTAGTAATGCAGGATACAAAATCAACATACAAAAATTAGTTGTATTTCTATACATTAAAAATGAACTATCTGAAGAAAAAATAAAACTCCAATAGCATCAAAAATGATACTTAGGAATAAATTTAACCAAGGAAGTGAAAAATCTATACACTGAAAATGACAAGACATTGATGAAAGAAAATGAAGACTCAAATCAATGGAAAGATATCCATGTTCACAGATCAAAAGAGTTAAAACTATTAAAATGGCTTTACTTCCCAAAGCCATCTATAGATTCAATGCATTTCTATCAAAATTTCAATGGCATTTTTCACAGAAATAGAAAGAATAATCCTAAAATTCACATGAAACCACAGAAGACCCCAAACAGACAAAACAATCTTGAGAAAGAGCAAAGCTGGAGGCATCAATATATTACAAAATTATAGTAATCAAAAGAGAATTATATTGCCTTAAAAAAGACACACAGACCAATGGAACAGAATCGAGAGCCCAGAAATAAACCCATGCACATATGGTCGACTAATATTTGACAATGGAGCCAAGGATACTGAAAGGAGAAAGGATAGTTTCTTCAATAACTGGTGCTGAGAAAACTGGGTATTCACTTGCAAAAGAATGAAATTGAATCCCTATCTTACACGACTTACATAATTGTCTTGAAATGGATTAAGGACTTAAATATAAGACCTGTAATCATAAAACTCCTAAAAGAAAATATAGGAGGTAAGCCCCTTGACATAGGTTTTGGCAATAATTTTTTGGACATGACACCAAAAGCAGAAGCAACAAAAGCATAAATCAGAAAGTAGGAGTACAGCAAACTAAAAGCCTTCTGCACAGCAAAAGAAACAATCTACAAAATGCAAAGGTAACCTACAGAATGAGAGAAAATACTTGCAAACTATGTATCTGATAAAGAGTTAATATCCAAAATATGTAAGGAACTAATAATTCAATGGCAAAAAATCCCCAAAACATCTGATTTAAAAATGGGCAGAGTATTTGGACAGACATTTTTCTAAAAAACACATGAATGACAAACAAGTATGTGAAAAGTTGCTTAACATCACTAATCATTAGGAAAATGCAATGTAAAACCACAATAAGATATCACCTCATAACTGTTAGAATGGCTATTATCAAAAAGAAAAGAAAAAATGAATTCTGATGAGGATGTGGAGAAAAGGGAATACTGTTGCCTTGCTGGATGGGAATGTAAATTGGTGCAGCCCCTCTGGAAAACAGTATTGAGGTTCCTCAAAAATTAAAAGTAAAGCTCTCATATGATCCAGCAAATTCACTTCTGGGTATATCTCCAAAGAAAATGAAATCACTATCTCAAAGAGATATCTGTACTTCCATGTTTAATGCAGCACTATTCACAACAGCCAAGACATGGAAACAACCTAAGTGTCAACTGATGGATGAATGGATAAAGAAAACATGGCAAATATATCTATAACAGAATATTATACAGCCATAAAAAGAAGGAAACCTGCCATTTACAACAGCATGGATGGACTTTGAAAGCATTATGCTAAGTGAAATGAATCAGAGAGAGAAAGACAAATACTGTATAATCTCGTGTGTGAAATCTGAAAACACTGAACTCATAGAAATTAGAATGGTGGTTGCCAAGGGCTGAGGGGTAGGGGAAATGAGAAGATGTTGGTCAAATGCTACAAGCTTTCAGTTAAAAGATGAAAAGTTCTGGTGATCTAATGTACAGTATGGTAATTATAGTTAATCATACTATATTCTATACTTAAAGGTTGCTATGAGAGTAGAGTTTTAATATTCTCACCATAAAAACAACTACAAAATGGTAATCATGTGAGGTGAAGGATGCGTTTACTAACCTTATCTGGTAAACATTTCTCAGTATGCACACGCACACACACACACACACACACGCATATCAAATCGCCTCATTGCCCACCTAAATTTACTCATTGTTATATGTCAATTATATTTTAGTATAGCTGAGAAAAAAGAATAATCAGTACTGTAATATTATAGTAACTCACATTCTAAAGTCTACTTAATGAAGTTTTCTTCCAGACAGGAATATTTTCTCCAATTTTAATATAGTTTGAAGCATTTTCTTATAAGCCTTGGCCTCTGTAGAGGGCAGTTTGGTATTACTTTTTAATGATTAAGAATACATAGTCTTCAAGTATCTTCAGGAATGTGATATGAATCGGGTAGGATGCTACTTACCTAGTCATGTTGTAGTTTTGATTAAAGCTTTTCCAGATCCATTGATGGAGGCAAGGAAATCACGTAAGTCTCTGAAGTGAGCCTTGGAAAACAAGGTATTATTCACGTTGCTGCCATATTCAGAAAGACAAATGCCATATCATTTTCTAGGAATCATTTGAATTGTTCCCGAGCAGGTGACACATGGCAAATAAGCCTTACTCCATAGGAGAGGCCTGTGTTTGCTCCTCCGTGTCCTGGTATCACCGCCCTCCACTTCCCACTTACTGGGGCATAGACACAAATGCGGCCAGGGCAAGTGCTTTGCTGAATTAATCACTTAAAACTTTTTGTTTTGTTTTATTTTTAAAATAAACTAGAAAATATCTTTTTTATGCTGATAACAGTAACTCATACTTCATTTCTTAAAATTTCAAGCTAAAGGTGAAATTCATAAAAGTACAAAAATTCAGAAAGCACATCCAAATACCAACACTTAGAGACACTAGTGTATGATGTATATGCTTCTACACATTTTTATGAATTTACACACACATGAACTTATAAGAGTTTTAAAGAGTTGAAAAATGGTTAAAATAAGTAGAAATGTTTTCAAACACACTCCCCTTTTTGGTATTTTCAAACACATACACATACACCCATTCCAACTGTGATTATAAGAACAATACATGAATAGATATGGGAGGGTGCTTATGATGAAAATTGTGAATCTCATAGGGGTCTACCCCAGGACCAGAGGCTGATTTAGTAAATGTTTGTAACTGAAGGTTTCTATACACATTTTATTTAAAAGTGCTCCCCTAGGTAGATTAATATTTGGAAGCAAGGCTGTTGATAATTTTGTCTTTGCTACCACTAAGAAGCAGCACACAAAATCCAGCTTCAACCCTCTGTCCACTGGAGTCAAGCAAATTAAATAGTATAGCTTCCATACGTGGGAGCAAGGAGTGGGGACTCTTCACCAGCATCCGTGCCTTCACTGCTGAGAGAGAGAAAGAAAGAGAGAGAGGCATGCAGAGATAACAGAGACACAAAAGACAGAGATGGAGAGACAAAGAAAATCAGAGAAAGCTCTATAAGACGAACCAAACATAGCACTGAGCTGCCAGCTGACAGATTTAAGAAATAAATGCTCTTAGATTACTCTGTAACACATGACCCTATCCAGAATACATAAAAACACAAAAATCAACTTTACCTACATAGAAAAAAATGACTGGGAAGAAATGTATCATAATACAATAATTGTTTATTTCAAGAGACTATGACTTTACAGAAGTCCCCTACATCCGAACCTTCAAGTTGTGAACTTTCAAAGATGCTAACTTGCATTCACACGTCCAGTCACCTAAGTTAGTTCACGTGTCTGGCATACACTGTCATGTGCGTGCATCCTCTACAAGTGGTTGTGCTTTTGTGTACTTTACTGTATAGTACTGTAGAGAGTACAGTAGTACAGCATCTTTATTTCAAGCCCAGGATGTCTGGAAGCAAGCATAAAAGCAGCGGTGATGTAGCTGGTGCTGCTAAGAAGCACCAAGCAGTAACGATGGAAACAAAAGTGAAAATAAATGAGAGTGAAGCGAGGTGAAAAGATGGTAGACATCGCTCATTCTTATAACATGAATCATTCAACCATCAGCACGATTCTAAAGAACAAGGACAAGATCATGGAACATGTGAAGTCTGCTGTGCCAATGATGTCGACAACAATATTGAAGAAGTGTGGAAAAGTGATGGAGGAGATGAAGAAACTTCTCAGTGTGTGGATGCAGGATGAGCATCAGTGTCAAGTCCCGCTCAGCTTAATGCTGATTCAAGAGAAAGCTAAAAGCCTTTAGGAAGTCTTTTTTTTTTTTTTTTAACATCTTTATTGGAGTATAATTGCTTTACAATGGTGTGTTAGTTTCTGCTTTATAACAAAGTGAATCAGTTATACATATGTTCGCATATCTCTTCCCTCTTGTGTCTCCCTCCCTCCCACCCTCCCTATCCCACCCCTCTAAGTGGTCACAAAGCACTGAGCTGATCTCCCTGTGCTATGCGGCTGCTTCCCACTAGTTATCTATTTTACATTTGGTAGTGTATATATGTCCATGCCACTCTCTCACTTTGTCACAGCTTACCCTTCCCTCTCCCCATATCCTCAAGTCCATTCTCTAGTAGGTCTGTGTCTTTATTCCCGCCTTGCCCCTAGGTTCTTCATGACCTTTTTTTTTTTTTCTTAGATTCCATATATATGCATTAGCATACGGTATCTGTTTTTCTCTTTCTGACTTACTTCACTCTGTATGACAGACTCTAGGTCCATCCACCTCACTACAAATAACTCAATTTCGTTTCTTTTTATGGCTGAGTAATATTCCATTGTATATATGTGCCACATCTTTATCCATTCATCTGTTGATGGACACTTAGGTTGCTTCCATGTCCTAGCTATTGTAAATAGAGCTGCAATGAACATTGTGGTACATGACTCTGGTTTTTTAATTTTTATTTTATCAGGTTTCTAATTTCACTTTCAGATTTTTCATCATTAGTGTATAGGTATGCTAGAGATTTCTGTGCACTAATTTTGTATCCTGCTACTTTACCAAATTCATTGATTAGCTCTAGTAGTTTTCTGGTAGCATCTTTAGGATTCTCTATGTATAGTATCATGTCATCTGCAAACAGTGACAGCTTTACTTCTTTGTTTCCGATTTGGATTCCTTTTATTTCTTTTTCTTCTCTGATTGCTGTGGCTAAAACTTCCAAAACTATGTTGAATAACAGTGGTGAGAGTGGGCAACCTTGTCTTGTTCCTGATCTTAGTGGAAATGGTTTCAGTTTTATACCATTGAGGGAGATGTTGGCTGTGGGTTTGTCATATATGGCCTTTAGAGGAAAGTTCCCTCTATGCCTACTTTCTGCAGGGTTTTTATCATAAATGGGTGTTGAATTTTGTTGAAAGCTTTCTCTGCATCTATTGAGATGATCATATGGTTTTTCTCCTTGAATTTTTTAATATGGTGTATCACATTGATTGATCTGTGTATATTGAAGAATCCTTGCATTCCTGGGATAAACCCCACTTGATCATGTTGTATGATCCTTTTAATGTGCTGTTGGATTCTGTTTGCTAGTATTTTTTTGAGGATTTTTGCATCTATGTTCATCAGTGATATTGGCCTGTAGTTTTCTTTCTTTCTTTTTTTTAGTTTTTTTTAGTTTTCTTTCTTTGTGACATCTTTGTCTGGTTTCGGTATCAGGGTGATGGTGGTCTCGTAGAATGAGTTTGGGAGTGTTCCTCCCTCTGCTATATTTTGGAAGAGTTAGAGAAGGATAGGTGTTAGCTCTTCTCTAAATGTTTGATAGAATTCGCCTGTGAAGCCATCTGGTCCTGGGCTTTTGTTTGTTGGAAGATTTTTAATCACAGTTTCAATTTCAGTGCTTGTGATTGGTCTGTTCATATTTTCTATTTCTTCCTGGTTCAGTCTCGGAAGGTTGTGCATTTCTAAGAATTTGTCCATTTCTTCCAGGTTGTCCATTTTATTGGCATAGAGTTGCTTGTCTTAATCTCTCATGATCCTTTGTATTTCTGCAGTGTCAGTTGTTACTTCTCCTTTTTCATTTCTAATTCTATTGATTTGAGTCTTCTGCCTTTTTTTCTTGATGAGTCTGGCTAATGGTTTACCAATTTTGTTTATCTTCTCAGAGAACCAGCTTTTAGTTTTATTGATCTTTGTTATCATTTCCTTCATTTCTTTTTCATTTATTTCTGATCTGATCTTTATGATTTCTTTCCTTCTGCTAACTTTGGGGGTTTTTTGTTCTTCTTTCTCTAATTGCTTTAGGTGTAAGGTTAGGTTGTTTATTTGAGATGTTTCTTGTTTCTTAAAGTAGGATTGTATTGCTATAAACTTCCCTCTTAGAACTGCTTTTGCTACATCCCATAGGTTTTGGGTCATCGTGTTTTCATTGTAATTTGTTTCTAGGTATTTTTTTATTTCCTCTTTGATTTCTTCAGTGATCTCTTGGTTATTAAGTAGTGTATTGTTTAGCCTCCATGTGCTTGTATTTTTTACAGATTTTTTCCTGTAATTGATATCTAGTCTCATAGCGTTGTGGTCAGAAAAGATACTTGATACGATTTCAGTTTTCTTAAATTTACCAAGGCTTGATTTGTGACCCAAGATATGATCTATCCTGGAGAATGTTCCATGAGCATTTGAAAGAATGTGTATTCTGTTGCTTTTGGATAGAATGTCCTATAAATATCAGTTAAGTCCATCTTGTTTAATGTATCATTTAAAGCTTGTGTTTCCTTATTTATTTTCATTTTGGGTGATCTCTCCATTGGTGAAAGTGGGGTGTTAAAGTCCCCTACTATGATTGTGTTACTGTCGATTTCCCCTTTTATGGCTGTTAGGATTTGCCTTATGTATTGAGCTGCTCCTATGTTGGGTGCATAAATATTTATAATTGTTATATCTTCTTCTTGGATCGATCCCTTGATCATTATGTAGTGTCCTTCTTTGTCTCTTGTAATAGTCTTTATTTTAAAGTCTATTTTGTCTGATATGAGAACTGCTACTCCAGCTTTCTTTTGATTTCCATTTGCATGGAATATCTTTTTCCATCCCCTCACTTTCAGTCCGTAGGTGTCCCTAGGTCTGAAGTGGGTCTCTTGTAGACAGCCTATATATGGGTCTTGTTTTTGTATCCATTCAGCCAGTCTATGTCTTTTGGTTGGAGCATTTAATCCATTTACATTTAAGGTGATTATTGATATGTATGTTCCTATTCCCATTTTCTTAATTGTTTTGGGTTTGTTATTGTAGGCCTTTTCCTTCTCTTGTGTTTCCTGCCTAGAGAAGTTCCTTTAGCATTTGTTGTAACGCTGGTTTGGTGGTGCTGAATTCTCTTAGCTTTTGCTTATCTGTAAAGGTTTTAATTTCTCCATCAAATCTGAATGAGATCCTTGCTGGGTAGAGTAATCTTGGTTGTAGGTTTTTCTCCTTCATCACTTTAAATATGTCCCACCACTCCCTTCTGGCTTGCAGAGTTTCTGCCGAAATATCAGCTGTTAACCTTATGGGGATTCCCTTGTATGTTATTTGTTGTTTTTCCCTTGCTGCTTTTAATATTTTTTCTTTGTATTTAATTTTTGATAGTTTGATTAATATGTTTCTTGGCATGTTTCTCCTTGGATTTATCCTGTATGGGACTCTCTGTGCTTCCTGGACTTGATTAACTATTTCCTTTCCCATATTAGGGAATTTTTCTTCTATAATCTCCTCAAATATTTTCTCAGTCCCTTTCTTTTTCTCTTCTTCTCGGACCCCTATAGTTTGAATGTTGCTGCATTTAATGTTGTCCCAGAGGTCTCTGAGACTGTCCTCAGTTCTTTTCATTCCTTTTTCTTTATTCTGCTCTGCAGTAGTTATTTCCACTATTTTATCTTCCAGGTCACTTATCCGTTCTTCTGCCTCAGTTATTCTGCTATTGATCCCTTCTAGAGAATTTTTAATTCCACTTATTGTGTTGTTCATCATTGTTTGTTCGCTCTTTAGTTCTTCTAGTTCCTTGTTAAATGTTTCTTGTATTTTCTCCATTCTATTTCTAAGATTTTGGATCATCTTTACTATCATTATTCTGAATTCTTTTTCAGGTAGACTGCCTATTTCCTCTTCATTTGTTAGGTCTGGTGGGTTTTTGCCTTGCTCCTTCATCTGCTGTGTGTTTTTCTGTCTTCTCATTTTGCTTAACTTACTGTGTTTGGGGTCTCCTTTTCGCAGGCTGCAGGTTCATAGTTCTCGTTGTTTTTGGTGTCTGTCCCCAGTGGCTAAGGTTGGTTCAGTGGGTTGTGTAGGCTTCCTGGTCGAGGGGACTAGTGCCTGTGTTCTGGTGGATGAGGCTGGATCTTGTCTTTCTGGTGGGCAGGTTCACGTCCGGTGGTGTGTTTTGGGGTGTCTGTGGCCTTATTATGATTTTAGGCAGCCTCTCTGCTAATGGATGGGGTTGTGTTCCTGTCTTGCTAGTTGTTTGGCATAGGGTGTCCAGCACTGTAGCTTGCTGGTCGTTGAGTGAATCTGGGTCTTGGCATTGAGATGGAGATCTCTGAGAAATTTTCACCATTTGATATTACGTGGAGCTGGGAGGTCTCTTGTGGACCAGTGTCCTGAAGTTGGCTCTCCCACCTCAGAGGCACAGCCCTGACGCCTGGCTGGAGTACCAAGAGCCTTTCATCCACACGGAAAGAGAGAAAAAGGTTAAAAATATATATATCTTTGCTCCCAAAGTCCACCTCCTCAATTTGGGATGATTCGTTGTCTATTCAGGTATTCCACAGATGCAGGTACATCAAGTTGATTGTGGAGATTTAATCCGCTGCTCCTGAAGCTGCTGGGAGAAATTTCCCTTTCTCTTCTTTGTTCGCACAGCTTCCGGGGTTCAGCTTTGGATTTGGACCCGCCTCTGCATGTAGGTCGCCTGAGGGCATCTGTTCTTCGCTCAGACAGGATGGGGTTAAAGGAGCAGCTGATTCGTGGGCTCTGGCTCACTCAGGCTGGGGAGAGGGAGGGGTAGGGATGTGGGGCGAGCCTGCAGGCGGCAGAGGCCGCCATGACATTGCCACAGCCTGAGGCGCACCGTGTGTTCTCCCGGGGAAGTTGTCCCTGGATCTCGGGACCCTGGCAGTGGTGGGCTGCACAGGCTCCCGGGAGGGGCGGTGTGGAGAGTGACCTGTGCTCGCACACAGGCTTCTTGGTGGCGGCAGCAGCAGCCTTAGCGTCTCATGCCCGTCTCTGGAGCTCCTTTAAGCAGCGCTCTTAATCCCCTCTCCTCGCGCACCAGGAAACAAAGAGGCAAGAAAAAGTGTTTTGCCTCTTCGGCAGCTCCAGACTTTTTCCCGGACTCCCTCCCGGCTAGCTGTGGTGCGCTAACCCCTTCAGGCTGTGTTCACGCAACCAACCCCAGTCCTCTCCCTGTGATCCGACCGACTGAAGCCCGAGCCTCAGCTCCCAGCCCCGCCCGCCCCGGCGGCTGAGCAGACAAGCCTCTCGGGCTGGTGAGTGCTGCTCGGCGCTGAGCCTCTGTGCGGGAATCTCTCCGCTTTGCCCTCCGCACCCCTGTGGCTGCGCTCTCCTCCGTGGCTCCGAAGCTTCCCTCCTCCGCCACCTGCACTCTCCACCCGCGAAGGGGCTTCTAGTGTGTGGAAACCTTTCCTCCTTCACAGCTCCCTCCCACTAGTGCAGGCCCCGTCCCTATTCTTTTGTCTCTGTTTTTTCTTTTTTCTTTTGCCCTACCCAGGTATGTGGGGAGTTTCTTGCCTTTTGGGAGGTCTGAGGTCTTCTGCCAGCGTTCAGTAGGTGTTCTGTAGGAGCTGTTCCACATGTAGATGTATTTCTGATGTATTTGTGGAGAGGAAGGTGATCTCCGCGTCTTACTCTTCCGCCATCTTGAAGCTCCTCCCCTATGAAGTCTTGAAGAAGAAAAATGGCAAAGAATCAGAGGTGCATCTTTTAATGCCAGCCATGGCTGGTTTCATCGGTTCAAGGCTAGAACCAAACTTCACAACGTAAAAGTAAGTGGTGAGGCAGCAAGTGCAGATATGGTATCTGCTGGGGAATTTCCGGAAATGCTTCGAGAAATATTGATGAAGGCGTATATTTACACGAGCAGGTTTTTAATGTGGATGAGACAGGACTGTACTGGAAGAGAATGCCAGACCAAAGTTACATCAGTAAGGAGGAAAAGTTGATGCCAGGCTATAAAGCAGCAGAGGATAGGCTAGCTCTGTTGTTTGGTGGCAATGCTTCCGGAGATATGAAGCTGAAGCCTCTCTTAGTTTGTCATTCAGTGAACCCAAGAGTACTTAAAAACAGCCAAGGGCTCTCTTCCTGGTGTGTGGAAGAGTAACCCCAAAGCCTGGGTTACACAGGCCATTTTCCAGAACTGTTTTTTCCACCACTTTATCCCGGAGGTAGAGAAATATTGCTTGGAGAAGGATGTCCCGTTCAATATTCTTTTGCTGCTTTACAGTGCTCCAGGCCACACCCCATTCATGGACAACTTTCATCCCAATGTCAAAGTACTGCATCTGCCACCAAATACTATGTTGCTCATCCAACCTATGGACCAGGGAGTTATAGCGACTTTTAAGAAATATTATTTACGTCATACTTTTCATCAGGCAGTAAAGGCGAGTGATGAGTCAGGAACAACCTTGCGACTATTTTGAAAGGCATATAACATCTACAAGGCCATAAAAAACATTGACTTTGCTTGGCGTGAGGTTACGGCCATCACCATGAATAGGGTTTGGAAGAAGATTTGCCTGCAGTTTATTCATAATTTTCGTGGATTTGAAAAGGTGGATAAGGAGTCCAAAGAGGTCTTCAGCAACTTAGTGACCCTCAGCAAGAAGCTGGAGCTAGATCTGCAAGAGGACGACTTCACTGAACTCCTTGCTGTGCAACACAAGGAGCTTACTGATGAAGACCTGATGGAATTGGAGGCCCAGAGAAAGGACGAAGAGAGACAAGAGGAAGAAGAAGTAACTGAAGAACCGAAGAGATTCACAACGTAGAAAATGGCAAGGGGATTTTGTTTATCTGAGGAGGCACTGTTAGTTTTTGAGGCACAGGACCCGAACTAGGCCGGTACACAAAGGTTGCAGCAGTCGTTCAGAATGCAATCCAGTGCTACCGTGTCATCTATGACGAGGAAAAAAGAGCTACTACCCAGACATCACTGGATCGTTTATTTCAAGAGGGTAGATAGAATTGAATCCAGCAAGGAAGGGGAACCTGTGCCGTCAACGTCAGGCGTGAGTGAAATTGCAGCTTGCCCTCCGTCTCCTATTACTGATGATCCTTCAGCTCTACCATCTCCCACCTCCCTTCCCTCCTCCAGTCAGTAACTCTTCTTGCCTGTTCACTCCATGCCAGCCCCTGTATGCCAGCTGTTGTTCTGTACTACTGTACTTTTCAAGGTACTGTACTGCAAGATTTTTAATGTTTTCTTTATTTTTGTGTTTATTTTTTATGTATTATTTGTGTGAAAAGTATTATAAACCTATTACAGTACAGTACTATATAGCTGACTACGTTAGCTGGGTACCTAGGCTAACTTTGTTGGACTCAATGAGCAAACTGGACTTACGAACACGCTCTCAGAACAGAACTCATTCATATGTAGGGGACTTACTATATTTTTTTCCTTATTTTTGGGTTTCTGTGTTTTTTCCAGTTTCTACAAAGAACATGTTATTTTTGCAATCTGAGGGGTGAAAAGATTTTAAGGAAATAATAAATGTGTATTTCTATAGTGCAATGTGTTCCCCCAGTACATCAGGCAACGCAGACCCCTTTGAAGTGACCGGCCTGGTGCAATGTGGTCAAGCAGCCTACCTGCGCTGACCAGACTACACAGAACTGGTCTGTGATCGGTGACTGGTGAATGTATACTCAGACTCAGTTCACAGTTGTTGTCATTTTAGTTTATACCAAATTAGCAGCAAGTGGTGCAAAGATTAAAAACCAAATATTAAAAAACAGACACGAATGAGTGAGTGGATGCAGCTCCCCAGAGACCTCCCCCCTTCAGAGGAACACCCAAAGAGAGCTAGCTATAAGCAGAGTGAGCAAGCTGTAAGGTCACAGGAATCCAGAGCTGTGGGCTGGCTGTCTTTCATATCTTCGGAGGCCACGTCACAGTTTAAGACTTACCTACTACCAAACAGGGCATGCCTTGCTGTCCACAAGTTCACTCTCTGGATCCATTTCTTACCATTAATCCTGCAGGGGGAGGCTTTTACAGTGATATCTATGCAACCTGTAGTTGTCTACTGAGGTGTTCCTGACCCGTTTTCCCTCACTGTTCTAGCTTGCTTGTTCCATGCCTTACTTTTCTTTTCTTAGTTCTCTTGACTCTTCGGGCCACTTAAGTGGGACCATGATATGAGGCCTATTTTAAGTATAGATCCCAATACTGTGTTAGTACTTCATAAAGATGAAACAAAATCCCCAGAAAGCTGAGTACTCCTCAGGGCTGTCCTAACAACCTGCGGTGAGGAGGAGAATCCAGGCACATGACATTTATAACAGAACCACGCTAATCCTCAGCCCCCTCTCTACCCCCAAAGCTCCTTTCTACCATATTGCTCAGAATGAACTCGGATTGTTGTGATTTTTTTTTTTTTTAAACTACAAATGAGGGGAGTGAAGGATAATGAAGAAAAGACGGGGACAAGAAGAAATTTGTTATAAATATTAATTGAGGGATAAATTAGATGAATAGATCATGCAGGATCTGGTGTAATTATGCCCAACTACTACTAGCTATTGTTACTGTTGTTATTATTATTAAAGACTGAAACTGTTTTCTGTTTTGTTCACTCCTTTTTTCCCCCAGTGCCTAGAATAGTATCTAACAAAGATGGCAGTCAATAAATATCTATTGAATTAGTTATCCTACCAAAAAATCATTGGTTATTTCTTTTCCTTGTACATTTCATATCAGAGAATGTAAGACCTTATTAGTGAGTTAGTGAAAATACTGTGTCCATTGGAGGTTCACAAGAGACTCAGTGATTATTTTGCTATTAGAGCATTTAACATCTGAATCCTTTATTCTTCTTTAGTTTCTTTACTATACTTTTGAGGTAATTTTCGTATCCTTTCATTTCAATAAAACCACTTAAAATATCTCAACACTAAAGTATTAGAAGAGACTAAGTTTTTCACTACCATATTTGTAGGATGAAACAGTAGCAGAAGTTTTATACTTCTTATAGAGCAGTTACAGAGCCAAAAGTATGGTACTTCTCCCCAACACTTTTCTTTTACTATTCAACTAACTGCTTGCACCCACTTTATCCCAAGAGACATATTAATAGACTCAATATGTGTTGGTGTAAATAATATCCTATTAGACTCAATATGTCTTGATGTGAATAATATCTACTGTGGCCCAGAACATTCCAATGCATACAAAAATAAATCACAATTTCCATAAAATAAATATAAAAAAGTAAAAATATAATTTCTATTCAAGTATGTCCCTGTCTCCCTATCCTAAGAAAAGATTGTGTTCCTCTTAATAAAAAGCAAAACAACAGCTATAATGACAATAGGCTCATACTGGATTTCTAAAATACTAACCTAGCTGTGAATATTAATATTCAGTTATATTGAACCAGTAAGTTATATTTGCTAAGGCTCAGATAGACATTGAAATACAATTTAAAATGGTCTACTATTTTACTGTATTGTATTAACTAAAGAATATGGATAACTTGTGCTATTTGCCATCAAATACACTGGGCACAGGGAGAGTAAAACATTTCCATGAGATTTATATCCAAACAGTAAGTGGGTTCATAGGGTTTTTTTTTTTTCCATTCAAGTACACATCTTTTCTATTCATTTAAAATTAATCTCACTTTTCAATAGGTCTTCATTCCTACTAAGTTAAGCCCATAAGCCCCCAAAGATCTCTTATACTTATTGGATCTAGATCTGCTATTGAGAATCTTTCTTTCTGCTAGATATTCCATCTCTAGGAACCACACTTTGTTCACGGGTCAGTTATCCATACTTTCTCATTGCTATTTTAGCATAAATTTCATACAGTTTCTTCCCAATTAGAATGAAAGGTTGGGTACAGAGCATGAAACATCAAGCCTGCCTGAAGTATCAGGGGTAGCAGCAGGACTGGGTGCCAGAAGAAGAAGTACCAAGAGGGAAGGATGGGGAACAATGACGAAGGAAATCAGAGGGAAATATGCAAATACAACACCGTTCACTTTTACATAGCAGTGTTACAGAGATTGGGCTTGATTCAAACAATAAACAAAGTAAAATTCTCAAGGAAGGAATTAAATCAAGTTTGTGGAAGCTTTCTAAATAAAAAGTCACCTTATTCTTTTCCTGACTCAGACTAAACTAGTTAATTTGTGGAGCGTGAAACCTGACTGCATTTTGGAGCCTGAAAACTCTTTATTTCATTGACCAGAAGATGGAGCCATTATATAAAGAATTTTTAAAACTTGCCAGCCAAAATGGAACCACAAATTCTCTCTTTACTATATTATTATTTTAAACCATTTTATGCAATCTGAGTTGGCTGAATGTCATTTTGTTCTTAACAATGGAAAGGAGGTAACATGTTTTAACCTCCCATTTGCAGAGAAATAATATATTATTATATTATTATTTTCCAAGTTTTTTTAAATATACTGCTCACTATTATCTATACCTAAGAACAGGAGACAAAATAGAGAAATTAAATGTCATATTCAACTAAGTAAGGTCACACATTCAGTAAGTAGCAGAGACTGAGACCCAAAGGAGAGCTTCCTAACTCATAGCTCAGGCACAGTCTACTGGATCTCCCAGCTGGCACTCCAGCTTATACCAATCAACACACACTTGAAACAAGCCAGGACACTGAGGGAATGAATGTTTTTCTTATGGGTCAGTTTTAGGAGGAAACACTGAGAATCATGTGCAAAGAATATAGCATCCATGGATTAAAGTTCAGAGCAACTTCTACTGGTTTTCAAACTTAGATGTGCATTAGAATCACCTGTGGAGTTCTTAACATTCCCAGCACCAAAGCTGCACTCCAGACTAATTAAAGCAGAATCTCTGGGCTGGGACCTAGGCATTTGTTTTAAAGTCCCCAGGTGATTGCAATGTGCAGTGAAGTTTGAGAAGAAGGGATCTTTACCAGTGCTTTTCCATCTGTAATGTGTACACAAATTACCGGGTATCTGAAGCATCCCGCTCTAACTGTGGTCACTGGATGAAAAACCTCAGCATCATCTGGGAACCTGTTAGAAATGCAAATTTGGGGCCCTACCTTAGATCTAGTGAATCAGAAACTGGTCGTGCAACTCAGTGATCTGTGGTGATCTGACACGTACTAACATCTGAGAATCACTGGTCTAACTTGGGACCAATCTTCTTCTCTTTTTATTCCTGACAGGTGAAGACTCAATCTCCCAAAGGGGTGGAACTCCTTCACTACCTCATTGATATTTTTACCATTGAAACTGATCCATTTTTTGTTTTTCACCAGAATTGCTAAATACATAGACACATCCTGTTACTCACTTTTTCTTTCAATGCCTGCTCCCTTGACGTCTAAGATGTTAATGTCTGGAGGAAAGGGTCAAAAAAAAAAAAAAAGAGCTAGCAAACAAAGCAAGAAAGAGGACTAGAGAGAGGGGTTCCAAGAGTTTGTTGGTGCACTGAACTCTGATTAATCTTCCACTCTAAGGATTCTCAATCACTCTAATTGTATACTCTGCATATAATTGATGCTAGCAATAAAATTTCCATCATCTGCAAGACATCCAGGATATTCAGAATATAGCCATGATCTTAAGAAGCACCTCAATGTTTAACCAAACTCTTGTTTTGTTTATTGCTGAGGTTTTGGGTGGCTTTTTTGACTACCACTCCCTGAAACAAATGAGAGATGTGGTCTCTGGAATCAGAGAAATCTGGATTTGAACTCTCGTATTATCCTTTTCGTGATGTATAGCCATGAGCAAGTTACCTAAGTTTATGTCCTCATCTCTGACATGTAACTATCAATTTATGGGTTACTCTAAGATAGGAGAGACTGAATAGAAATTTTCCACTCTGTTCTTGGCGCATGATAGATGGCAGTGGTGTGCCGGAGCCAGCTGGGACTGGCTGGAGGGACCCGTGGTGCCCATCTCTTCCCAACTGTTTACAAAGTCCGTTGTGGACATCTCATTCCCCAGCTTCTCATTTAAAATTTTTTTATAATCTTGTTCACCCCAACTTTTATCACTGCTGTGGGCAGATGCAATGTTAAATAATTGCGAACAACCGCAGGGTAAAGGCTCTTTGCACTGGCTGAGCTCTGAGGCAGGCCAAATAAGACAGCCGTGCAAGTGGATTTACCAGGGAACTGCCACGCAATTTTCTGGTAATGGCTTTTGGGGAGCTCCAAATCTGTTCTCCCCTCCAGTGTCTCTAGGCTGTAGGTTTTCACTGTGATTGTAGGACTGTTGGTTTTCAAAGGCTACTATGAAGTTTGCTGTTCTTACTGAGATACAGCCATTTTTCTTGAATAAATGTTCCTTTGGTTAATTTTGGTCAATTTTCAAAGTTCTGAAAAAGTTGGTTTTGACCATTTTGCTGGTGCTCCTATTCATTTATGGAGAACTGGATTTTCAGAAGTCCTTACTCTGACATATCCACTGATGTCCTGAAAGCCCAATTTAAATATATACAGAAAATGCAAGCATATACTTCATGAAAGAGGATGTTCAATCTGGCTCCTTAAGTTTCTATTCTTACACTATCTACTCTGCTATGTGCTGGAAAGGTGAATTTCGTGACAGGTGTTTAATCGTCATATTAAGCCTTAACATACTTTTCATTGATTCGTGCAACATAGCTCTTGCATGTACTATTCCTCAAAAATTTTTTGCACTAAATGACTGATACTTTTAGTTGTGTGCCAACTTTGCAGCATTTTGTAATGCTGCTCACTTTCTCTTTCTTAATACTCTCTTGGTTCTCCTTAAAACTCTCTGTTTCATGTCTCAGCCTGCATATGCTCTTCCTGGTTCGCTTAGTCTGTCTTTAGATTCTACCATCCCTACAAAGCAATGACTCCTGGATATGTGTCTCTAACCCTGATGTCTTCATTGAACTACAGGCTATTATATTCAATTGCCTTCAGGACTTTTTTCTTTGACCTATAGTACCTCAAATTCGACACATTCAAAACTAACTCTTACTCACTTTTCAATACTCAGCTCTAGTCTACCCTGGCTAGATTTAACTCGTCTTCATCATGTTCGCATGGTACAATATGGAAGTAAAGCATCGTACTATCATTGTTGACTGATTCTTCCAAGATACAGTAGATGCTCAATATAATTTTATAGAATTTATTACTGAATCCTAAATTGAGAGATACTTCAGAAAATGCATAATAAATTGTTGTCCTTTAAAGTTTCTACCACATATTTATGTATTTTGGATCTAATGAGTGCCAGTCTCTTATAGATGAAGAAACAGGCTCAGAGAATGGAGTACATTGTTCAAGTTTATAGTCACATTGTTAGTAAGTGACAGAAAGATTTAAACTCATGATATTATGTAATAGGCTGCTGCTGTGTATATGTGTGGATATTTATATTTTTTGGCAATTCTTAAAGGCATAAGATGGTATTGCACTCTGAAAAGCAGAGCTTAGATTTCTTTAAGTGCTTTCAAAGTCATGTCCAATATTCTTTATTGATCTTGTAAAGAGGAAGAGATTTGTTTTGTTAGTTTTAGCTCTGAAGATGACAGATACAGGGGAGAAAAAAAAAGAGTTCTCTTACTCTTGAAGGAGATAACTAGACAGGAAGAAATGCCAATGGGGAAAAAATGCCAACGGCTGCCATTTTAAACTGCCAGAATGATTCCCTAGCTTTGTTCAGGTCAATGGGCTTTGTTTTTCTATAGAAGCATTGGCTTCTCAAGACCAAACTAATCATGCCCATTATAGCTCTTGGCATGAGAGTTAAGTGAAGTTTTAGCTTTATTTCAAAGGAAAAATTTTGAATATGCTTACCCACATTCACTTCTTGCCTGCAGTCATTCTTCAGATTTCTCATATAGTCTGTCGTTTAGTATCATGAAGCTAAAGTAGATCGTTTCCTTTGTTCTCCCTGGCTCCCTCCCAGATCACTTTCTGCCCATAACCCGGCCCTACACTTGGTATTCTGGCCAAGGTTTGTAGGAGGCAGACCCATTTACCTCTCAAATAAACAGACAGTGTGTGATTCCTTAGAGATAAACAACTTTTCTTTTAGTTGCAAGTGTCAGGGCCAAATTAGATGACGCTAAACCAATTTTCAATCTTTGTGGGTCGAAATGAGATGGGTAGGGAAAGATGAATTTATAAAAGAAAATACATTAGGCAGGAAAATGAAGCATGGAGGAATTCTTTTCCCACCTCTGTTTCCCCCAATTCTTCTCTTAACAGAGCTGATTTTATTGACGGCATCAACTAGAACCAATATATCAAGACAGGCTGAGTTGTTTAGGGAGATTACAAGAAAATTCTATCTTTACTGTTTTCTTAAAGGGAGTCAAAAGGAGATATTGATATTTAGAAGTTTGGTAGTTGTGAGTTTCACAGGATTTTTAAGAAAAAAATATGTTTTCTGTGGAGCTTTGATACCTATGTCTCATTCATCTTATTTTATTACAAAATTAGTTCTTAATTTCCAGGATTGGGAAGAACATCAAGGACAATAGTAATATCCTAGCTTCAAACAGAAGCACACATTTTAACTATAAATTTTAATCTTTTCTCATTAAATATTTGGCCTGAACTGCCAAAGTGAAATAACTATTCTGTATTCTTGATTTTTAAATCACTTATTTGTAGGAGTGAGAAGTAAAATACCTACTAGGGATGAAAAGTTAGCTCCAAAGTGATTTTTCTCTGGCAAAAAAGCTTATAAATTATTAGAATGAATGGCTAGAGTATTTCTACAGTTACAAAATTTGCAGTAAAAGAATCTGCACAACCTCAAGTCACTGTCTTTAAGTTATGAACCAAAATTATGAAGCTTTTGAGAGTGGAATGTCCTGATACTCTTTCAAAGTATCATAAAAGAAAATAGTATATAACATAATAATAGAAGAAATAGTAAAATATAATTTAACTCATATATACATGATTTATAATGAATGATAAATCAATATAATATTACTCTCTGATATTTATAATCATTCAGTTGTCATCATTTTTGTCTCTCCTCAAAATCTCCACGAGGGAAGGGATTTGTCTGTTTTACAATGTCTGAAACAAGGACTGGCAGATTGAAGGTGCTCAGTAGATATTCACTGAATGAATGAACAATTCACATATGACGTTTAGTTCTTTTTGAACATAAACTGAATTTTGCTAAGTTTGACTCCCTTGAAAGTAATCAGGAGTCAGAAAAGCTTTTAATTCATGGATTTGTTTCCGTAGGCTGAAGTGGAAGTGAAGGTGTCAGCAGCTCTAAAACTCTGCAGAAAGACAAAAAGTAGATGGGGTTTGCGTGACTTTTGGGGGAAGGTTGGAAAAGTTCACTTTTTTGTTGTCTTAATTTGTCAGGAGTCTTTCCCAGACCTTGTCTTTGAATTGCGTTCTTTTCCCTCAATACTTTACAGCAGTTTTCTTTGGTAGTTCTCTTTTCAATTTTGCTAGGGGTCTAATGCAGTTAAAATCAATTTTATTAAATTCCCTAAGGTTATGAAATCTCAGTTTGTTCTGAGTTGAAGTATTCCCATTGGTGTCACCTGCTAGTTTGTACGGTATGTTGCCTTTTCAGACTGGTTTCTTTCACTTCGTAATACGGTTTGTCTTTGCTTTTGATTATTTTGATAGGCCCATAGAGATATCCCAAGGTGTTGCTAGTCACCTAGTGGAAATTTTCACAAAAACAGAAAATACATGCAAACATGATTTTATTTTTTTGATGACTTTTATTTTTAGATTCTATTACAATGTGTAAGTCTCAAGTATAACTACAATATAATTTATGACAAACATTTTGAGCATTCATAGATGTATGAAATTTGTAAAGAATTCTATGTAAACAGCATTATTATATTCATGGCTATTCACTGAATTTTATGAAGCAGTTCTTGATTATTTTCCTCAAGAATATAACATAATAAACCGCAGATATTAACAGAAATTGATGGCCTCTATACATAGGTCCTAAACCCAAGCCAATTACTTGGGCATTCTAATTTAGCTGGCCCTTTTTCATCACTCCCACTAACATTTCTCTGAAATTGCTATTTAGAACTGCTTTATTTACATATGCATTTTATCTTAACTCTTTTTAACAAAGCTATTAAAATTCTATAAAATCATGCTGAACATTTTGGGTTGAGGTTTTCAACAATCAGCATTAGAAACAGCCCACAAATCACTTATATCTTTTGCAAACTATGTAACAGTCAAAAAGGTGAAGTGAGATTCTCCCACTTTTGTTCAAATTGTATGAATGGATTTGTGTTCAGATCTGTTCACTTCAGTTTTATTCCAATTTAAATTTTACAGTGTAACTGCCATTCTATATCATTAGGTTAAATGAGTTCAATGATTGTGTGACTTAAATATTAGCATGACAGTGCTTTCTGAGGGTGGTATCTTATAATCAGTACCAAACAGTAATCTACATGAAAAGAGAAGTCTAATTTTCCTTCAAGCTTGTACTGTATTAAATGAGCTCTTGGTTCCAAATATTATTAGTAATTGATAAAAAGTCACAACTAGACATTCCTGGGAAAACATACATATACAAAACCTAACCATGTTATATTTAAAAAAAATTATAGTTCAGCATGAAATGGAAGTGTGACTTTGTAAGTTTTTCTTTTTTTGAAACGCTAAGAAGAAATTGTGTTGAGGAACCAGTTGCCAATATTTTCCTCACATAAAAATCAGGCAATGTAAAAACATTAGTAGTAAATCACACATAAACCTACCCGCTATATATCTTTTCACACTGTATTATATAAATATGCAAAGTGCAGTTATATTTATATGGATTTAAAATGATGAGGATAAACTGCATTCAAATTTAAGGTAATATTCATTTCTTAATTTAATGTATTAAAATATCTTACAAATGTAATATATTTTGTATGGTTCTCTAATTAAATTGTCAAAACCTATTTTCAACAGACTTAGCAGGGATGTGATGCAATGCTCTACACAGTCTAGGAAAACACTGCATGGTATCTTATATATTAAATAAAAAAGAGGCTCAAATAATTTAAGATGAGTGATTGAACTTAGGTGTAAAGAATCTTTGGCCCTAGGTTTAATTTCATATGTGCCTTAGGACAGATGTCTAGACGTGATAATCTCCTTCACAGATGTTGTAAAATACATCACAATTTAAAAACATTCTAGATAGGAAGTTCTGTGGAAATGTCGCTTTCTTTGTTTTTATCTGTCTTTCTCATTTCTGTTTCTTTGCCTTTCTGCCTCTCATTCTCTACCTATACTTCTTCATCTCTATAGGTATGCTTTAATCTCCTTTATTTTTAACTAGCCAGAACAACAAAAAAATTGCTTTAAGTACTTAATATAGAAATATATTTATGTTCTTTTTTCATTTAAGAAAGCAAATGAATGAAATATTGTTGTATATATTTGCTTTGAAAACTCCCAAAAAATCTTCTAAATAAAATTCTTTCTACTTATGTAACTCGATTTTTGTGTGTGCATGAATAACTTGATAGAAGAAAGATCTTATATTCCTGGAATAAACTCATAAAAAATACATCATGGCTGTTTCTTTTCAAGCCACTATTAACAAGGATTTTTAAAAAACTAGATTCATAATCCTTGGTAGAAGGACAACAGCTAAAGCAAAATGAATGTGTGCTTGGTAAACTATAAGCTCAGGATATGTTATTGATTGATATATAATATACCTCATAGTCATAGAATTTTATGGAGAAAGTGACATCTTTCTCATTTTGTAGATGAAAGCATAAAAGTTCAAGAGGATGAATGCTATTTCATCCTTTTCACACAAAAGTCTGTGTTGAACGCATGCCATGTGTTATGACTTGAAAGCTTGCCATACACACTTAGGATGGTATGCAGGAGACACAGTTAATACTGTGCCCAAGTCATTATCTGCTCAAACATGTTCCATGGTATCAAATATCTATCTGCATATCTGGAAGCACTCCACTGAAGAGAAATATCAACTTTGCTTAGTGCTAAAGAATGACTCAACACTGAATCAGAAAGCAGAAAACTGACAAAAATGACTAAGAGTTGGGTCATTATTGGTATTTTGGGGCAGCACAGTCCAGTGTTACACTGTATACATAAAAGTGAATAAAGTTTTCTTCAGTTGCTTCGTTTCTCAATTACCTTCATTTTTTTCTTTCGAGGAATGTGATATGTACTTAAAATAATTTTTTCATGTTCCACAGTTATTGTATGAACAAAGAAGGATATAGAAAAAGGCAGTCTATTAAGCACAATACTCTAAAGGTAACTCTTATCCTAGTTGGTATATGAGTCAAGATGAATAAAAAGCATTTGTTGAACGGACTAGCCTACGTGTTTTTAATCCCATGGCATTTAATAGGCACATATAAATTGGTTTTGATGCAATATGAATAAATTTAAGCACCTCAAAATATAGAATGACCACTGTAGATGGATAAAAGAGTCTTGCCCCCTAATAACAAGATGTTTTAACTAAACATTCATTACTAGTATTCATTCCTTCTATCAGGGCACTTCATTGCAAAGCCAAGGGAAAATACTTTTGTAGATATCCAAATGATAGATACTTGCACGCATGCACGCGCGTGTGTGTATTTGCATGGGAAACATGAATGTTTACAATCCTGTGAAAAGATGACAAGGTAGATGTGAACATTTTCTACATGGTCTTCTAATTTATTAAAAGTAAATAAAATTAAATCACCTTTGTTTGCTGTAATCAATAATCCCTGTACAGTTACTCTTTAGAATTCTTATAGATTCATTTACCAATGCAAAAATAGCCACTGCTAATGCTGCCCACCTATGTTAGAGAATCAGAGCTAGCGACTGCACTGACTTTGAGACTATTTTGATAAAAAGAGTTTTGGCATAGACCTCCTTAAAAGAGTCTTAATAACACAAATATATCACCTTCACAGGCTGTAAACAATATATCAAAAGTGAAGCTCTATTTTTTGCCTTCCTTGCCATCTTTTCCTTTGTCTTCCTTTTCTGTTTTGTCTTTTTCATATTTCTCTTTGTCTGGTTTTGTTACACTATCATATGAAGGTGGAGAGATGGTGGATGGAGTTCCATCTGTTTTTTCTGGACTTGAGTTCTCATTAACGTTATCAAAAACCATATCTTCTTTTTTTTTTTTTTTTTTTTTTTTTTTTAAATTTTTTTTATAGCTACTTTTATTTTTATTTATTTATTTATTTTTGGCTGTGCTGGGTCTTCGGTTCGTGCGAGGGCTTTCTCTAGTTGCGGCAAGTGGGGGCCACTCTTCATCGCGGTGCGGGGACCGCTCTTCATCGCGGTGCGCGGGCCTTTCACTATCGCGGCCCCTCCCGTTGCGGGGCACAGGCTCCAGACGCGCAGGCTCAGTAGTTGTGGCTCACGGGCCTAGTTGCTCCGCGGCATGTGGGATCTTCCCAGACCAGGGCTCGAACCCGTGTCCCCTGCATTAGCAGGCAGATTCTCAACCACTGCGCCACCAGGGAAGCCCCCCATATCTTCTTTATTGGGCAAATCATCATCTCCGTCACCATCTTTTATGTATATACTTGATATGTTTTTGACATTTTGCCGTAAGCGATAACGTCTGTAAGCACGCTGAATGACAGTAGCAGACACATCTTCCTGTTTTCGTTTTAGTGTAGTTGTGATGGGTTCATAGGACACTTTAGAAGGATTTGCAGACATGAACCTTTCTTCCATCTGTGAACGAAGAGAGTCCATCTCTCCACTTTCACCCAAAACACGCTTTGTAAAAGCAAATAAGATGTCGAGACAATGGATCCGGTCCCCACTGACCATGGGCAGATCCATGGCAATGAGCTGGGCTTTGTTTGGTTTTGCTATGAGAAGAGGAGGATCCAGGGCAGCTGCAAAATCAGAGAGTTTGCTATATTCTATAAATTGGGTGGCATCGGGATCAAACTTCTCCCAAACCTCATAGAACATCTCAAAGTCATCCTCACTCAGCGGCTCAGTACTTTCTTCAGTGGCAACACTGAAGTTCTCCAGAATGACAGCGATGTACATGTTCACCACGACCAGAAATGATATGATGATGTAACTGACAAAATAGAATATCCCCACAGATGGGTTCCCACAGTCTCCTTCAACTGAGCTTCCAGGATGAACTTTTCTGGGGTCACAATCAGGTGGTGCACTGTTGAGAATAGGTGCTAGCAATCTATCCCAGCCACCAGAGGTGGTAATCTGGAACAGGCAGATCATGCTGTTGCCAAAGGTCTCAAAGTTGAACATGTCATTAATTCCAGCTTCCTTTTTAACATAGGCAAAGTTGGACATTCCAAAGATGGCGTAGATGAACATGACCAGGAAGAGCAGGAGGCCGATGTTAAACAACGCAGGAAGGGACATCATCAAAGCAAAGAGCAGCGTGCGGATCCCCTTGGCCCCTTTGATCAGACGGAGGATTCGGCCAATCCTGGCAAGACGGATCACTCGAAACAGGGTAGGGGACACAAAATACCTTTCTATCAAATCTGCTAGAAACATACCTGGTGAAGAGGGAAGGAATACAAAGAAAATACTTAAATATCCATGCCACAGAAAATCATGACTCTAAATAGTTTTTTTTTTTGTTTTTGTTTTTTTTTAATTTTTTATTTATTTATTTTTGGCTGCGTTGGTTCTTCGTTGCTGCGCGCGGGCTTTCTCCAGTTGCGGCGAGCGGGGGCCGCTCTTCACTGTGGTGCACAGGCTTCTCACTGCGGTGGCTTCTCTTGTAGCGGAGCACAGGCTCCAGGCTCATGGGCTTCAGTAGTTGTGGCTCGTGGGCTCCAGAGCGCAGGCTCAGCAGTTGTGGCACATGGGCTTAGTTGCTTCGCAGCATGTGGAATCTTCCCGGACCAGGGCTTGAACCCGTGTCTCCTGCATTGGCAGGCGGATTCCCAACCACTGCACCACCAGGGAAACCTCTAAATAGTTTTATGTGCCATCTTACCTCTTATGATTTCAGGATTGTCATTTTACATTGAAAGCAATTTCATAACAACCCAAGGATCGAGCAATCCCACAGGAAAATGGTTAGAATTACTATTGTGAAATTTTCTCTCCCTTACTAAGTTTGTAGATCTTATTTCTTACCTCCACAACAATTTTTTTAATTGTAAGAATAGAAAAATTAAAGCTACACAGTAAAATGCTAAAAAGAAAATATAAATCACCTGAAATAACAACCAACCATTTACTACTGTTAATATTTTGTTGAGGATCACTCCATGTTTCTATGCAAGCACACAAACATTTACAAATGTAATCATGATATAGGAGCTTTTTTATGTCATTTGTTTTAGTGTTTTAGTTACTTCATCATATGGTATGGACATATTTTCATATAAATGACAAGAGAATAATTCCTTATAGTTGTATAATGTTCTGTCAAAATAACCATATATTGAAGAATTTTATGTTGTTTCCAATTGTTTTGGTTGAGACAAATATCCAAGCAGGTATATTTTCTTTTAGTTGCATGGGCATATTTTGATAATAAGAGAAGGTAGCTCAAACAGTATATTTCAAATTTTGTTATATATTGCAAATCTATCTCCAGCAAGTTTGTACAAATTCACACTCCTAATGATAGTCTATGAAAGTGTTCACACTCCACATGCTCCCCAGTGTTGTCATTCTTTATAATTTTACCAAAAAAACTTTGTGATGTTTAAAACATCTCATTATTGCAGTTTATTTGCATTTCTTTTGGGGAAAAAATAATCCAAATTTTTTTTATTATTTATTGGACATTTTGTATGCTTGTTGACCATTTTCAACTTTCTCTTTTTGGCCTAGTCTAGTCCTTTGCCCATTTTTCTATTGGGAGATTTACTATTTTCTTATTGATTTATGAGGACTATTTTTCTATTACAAGTGCTAATCTTTTGTTGGCCTTAAATGTTACATTAACAATATCCCTGTTTTTAATTTGTCTTTCAACTTTTTTTTTTTTTATTTGGTGGTGGTAGTGAGTTTTCCTCCATAGAATATTTTGATTTTTATGTAGTCATATCTATTATTTTTTCTTCATGGAGTCAAGTTTGTCATGAATAGAAAGGACTATTCAAGCTCATGGTTATACATCTATTTCTACTAGAATCCATTTTTTTAATACATTAATTTTTATACATCAATTAATTAATCTTGATCCATGAGATCTTTTAACTGAGTAACTTAGTAATTCTCTATATATTGATGTTTAATTTTGGATTATTTATTTGAATCCATTGAGCTTTTTAGTAAACACTGTTTTACTTCATCAATGTAATAATAATCTTAATATCTAGCAATGTAAGTCACCCCTCATTACTCTAATTTTTCTTCCAGGTGAACTTTAGAATCATTAGATTTATATCACCAATTTATTATCCCCACTACACAAAAAGACGCTCATGTTCTCATTGGGATAACACTGGAATGATAGATTAATCTATTAAAAAAATGGTCATGATTACAGGGAGACCCTTCTTATCCAAGTACAAGAAAAGCCTTTCAATTATTTAAACCTTCTTTTGTTTCTGTTAGTTTTCCTCATAGAAGCCTTATACATTTCTTGTTAAAGTTGTTACTAGGTATTTTACTTTATTTTTATTGGAATTGTGAATGAAATTTTTCTTTAGGCCTATTTTCTAATTTTTTGCTCCACATATAAAACAATTACTAACATTGGTACGTGCAATTTAAAATTTGCACCTTCTGAATTCTAATTGAATCCATTTTTTTCAGTTGATTCTCTTGCATTTTTAGAGTGCCATAATAAGATCTGAAAATGAAAATTTGCTCCATTGTTCAAATATATGTACCTCTCTGTTTTCTTATCTAATTGTTATCAGCCAACACTGTTACAAATAGAGGTGATAGAGGGACACTCTTTTCTTCTTCCTAAGTTAACTGGAACGCTTCCACCATTTTGCTTGTTGTTAGTATGTGATTCCTACCTAAATTTTAATTTGTTTTTTTATATATTAACTTTAATGTCACCTCTGGTAATAATACTCCTTTTTCAAAAATTGATTTTGCATCCCTATTCTAACTTATACTAGTCAATATGGCAGTTTTAGGTTATGTGACTTTTAACCTTTCTTGTCCTGCCTGTTTCAGCATCTCTAAATTGAGTTTGTATTAAATAATCCCTACAATCTCTGTCTAAAATTCATAATTATGAAAATAAATGCAATCCTAAACTACTGGGCAAGGCATGTACAAATAATAAAAAAACAAGAGGATAGAAAAACAGCTATGGTAATGAAATGAGAGGAAGTATAAAATCACATACTGTGATTCACAGATATGACTGGGGTTGGTTGAGAAATGATTACAAACTTGACAAGTATGAAGCCAAAAGGAATGAAGCTGGCATTTCTTCAGACCTTAACGTTTCACTTTGAGTTCAGGAAGAATTTTCACAAAGAGTCACCGATATTCTGGCTAGTTATATTATCATTAATCAAAGGATAGTTCTCATATGTGTAAAAACTAGAAGTGATTTCAGATTCTACATTGGTCTTCTAAGACATACCTACCTATAGACCCAGTTGCTACCTTTGTGAAGGGTAATCTTGGAAATCAAATATCAAGGAGTTTTATGTGCTTCCAACAAACAGAACATGTGTGGCTTTGAGGCTTGTTGTGTGAACCTAGGAATTCTGACATAGAGGTATTTGTTTTTTTTAGTTTTGTTTTTAAGGTTCCTTCACTCTTTCAGTATTACTAACTTACTCAAAAGTAAGTTTACATTCAAGAATTCAGAAACTTCTCTGAGTATGTGTGATGTTTAGTTTGATTCAAAATGGAAATCTGATTAATAAATGCTCTTACCTACAATGGAGAGAATCACAACCACAAAATCAAAAATGTTCCATCCTACAGTGAAGTAGTAGCATCTGAGGGAGATCAGTTTCAGCACACATTCTCCAGTGAAAAGGATAACAAAAACCACATTGACCCAATATAAAACTTCAGTCATGTATGCACTTTGTCCCTCTTTTTCTACCATCATGGTTATCATGTTGAGGCAGATAAGAACCATGATGGCGATATCAAAAGCTTGGTTTGTTACTAGGTCAAATATACATCCTTGGATTTTGTTCTGCAAAGAAACAAAAATAATAGGAAATGTACAGTAAATTTTGCAAGTAGTATCCATAAATCATTACATTAGTAAAAAAAATTTTTTTAAGGTATCAGTCTTCAAAACTTGCATAAATTATCCCTGGTCATAGGTTCTTGCTTTGTACAAGAAATATTATTAAATCTTAGAGTACACGAAAACTTTTTGTTGTTGTTGACTTTCAGTATACCAAGTCTTCAGCGAGCCTTGTAAACTAACATTTGCTTTTAAGCATATCCACCCCTAGTATGTTATATAGGAGTTGCCAGGATCACAAGGTAATTTTTACTAAGAAAACCTCAGCTCTACTACCTAGAGTATTTCAAGGTAATAAAATGATATCTCTAAATTTCTACATTGTCACGTTATTTTGACTAATATGTTGGCACTGTCTTGTACTGATATTACTGCTATAATATCAGATCTATATTTTCCTATCTCTTCCATGTATAGACTATACATTTCCAAATATATCCATACTTAACACATCACCTTTCTTGTCAGTCTCACTGATAGTATTATGCTTTCCAGGAAACCCAATTTCAAAATCACTTTATTAGTTGCATAGGCAAGTTTTAAGGCACTGTATTCAAAGTCAAGTAGTGTACTGAAAAAATTAAATACCAGAGCTTTAAATTCATACATTATGATTCAGTAGGGTCTGGGTGAAACCTGGCCATGTGTCCATTTAAAAAGTGCTGGGTAATCGTCATGTAGCCAGCTGGTACGAAGTGGATTCCCATCTTTAGGATGCTCTGTCTGCAGCCATGACTTTTGGTAAGGTGTGTTATGTTGAATAGAAATTGAAAAACATGTAATGCATTTAAAATTATTTTAATTGTTAGAGGAATACAAACTATTCTTTAACTGCTAAGACTCACTATTTACATCTGAGCCTATTCTGGTCTTTGACCCTATGGTAAGATAAAGTTTAGATTCATGACCAATCCAACTGCTTCTCTGGCTATTTGTTGTAATATCAAAGATCTACAAGGTTAGTTTCACCTGACTGATAGACAGCCATCATTACATCATAAAGCCATCAAGAAACTCAAATTTCAATCAAAAGTACATTTTATTTTGATTCTCTATAGGCCATTTGTACTAATAGTAAGTTGTATAGCTAAGGTAGAGATAAAAGCATATATAAGTATTTTTCATTTTTATAGAAAAAGAAATTATATGAAGGCATATTACGAGCTGTGACAGTGTTCAAAATACATATGTTCAGTTTTATAAGAATTTTTCTTCAAAATATTAAAATATATGCATTCATGTTTAAGAAATAATTATATATTAACGATGAATTGAAAATAATTTTAAAATTTACATGCTAAATATATATATATATTTTTACCCCCGGACGAGGTATTGGCTTTTGTGGTTTCTTGGATCCCAGCTTTTTCATTGCATTATAATATTTCTTCTGTTCTTCTGTCATAAAGATATCTTGACCTCCAAGGTAAAGAAATAAAAAATAAATCTAGTTAAAACCAGAATCATTGCCTAGATCTTCCTTCAGATCATTATTCAGGTTAAAAATGTATTCATATAGAAATGAAATGTTTTCTCGTTTCAGTAGCACATATATTAAAATTGGAACCATAGAGAGATTAGCATGGCTCCTGATCTAGGATGACATGCACATCTGTGAAGCGTTCCGTGGTTTTGGTGACAGATGGTGACAAATGGTAACTAGACTTTTATGGTAATCATTTCACAATGTATGCAAATATCAAATCATTATGTTGTATACCTGGAACTAATATACTGTTATATATCAATTACACTTCAATTTAAAGAAATGAAATGCCTTTTATTATGTGCAAGGTAGCTATAAATCAAACCTGTCTTAAAGGATTACCTACGTGTAGGCACATGACTCTCTGTACGTAATGCAGTATGCATAATACATAAAATATATGGATTACATGCAATAATGATTGGCTCAATTATCTTTTAGTAGCCTAACCTGCTATCTCATTTTATCTGTTACTTGTCTCACCAGACATTTCATTGCTAAATAACAAATATTTCAGGAAGGGTTATAAGAAATAAAAGTAGTGAATGATAATTTGGCTAACGTTTACTTATTAGCCATACTGACTCATAAAGAGTAGGGAGTAAGGGCCAAAAGTGGTAGCTAAAATAGTATTATTTTTATGTTCACTTGTATTCATTTTAATATATCATATTCCCTTAGCAGAATAAATGAATATAGTATATACATGTATAGCACATATCCATAAATACTGTATATACACACACATACACACATATATTTGGTACACATATAATAAATTTATTTATTTATTTATTTTTTAAAAAAACCTCTTTAGTTACCTCTTTAATTCCAAACAAGGAATTTCAACATAAACACTTTATTGGGTGTAAACATTACATGTAATAGAGCTGTAGATGCTGAGAAAATTACCAATAATCCAGGGTCTCTGACTTGAAGGATTTTCTAATTGAATATACAACATATAAGATTCAACAGTAAATAAACTAACATCTAAATAAAGTTTTTGTTCCTTTCTACACTGTATAAGTCTAAATCTCACAAAGGAGGCCTAGAAGCTTTGCTTACTCTTTTAAACTGTTAATTTCTTAAAATTATCTATAATTTATACAGATTCATGCATATTCCTCATCAGTCCACAATATAAACTTTTTAGTTATGGCATAAATTAGTACAATCCATGTAATTAGGAATTTATTTTGGGGAATTTACAGTTTTGAAATCCTTACTTAACTTGTGGGGTCCTGGAGCTAAGGTGATCTGTTTATGGTTTCCCTTTGGTTTTCCTGGATTGCATTTTCTTATCAAATACCTAACGATAACCAGGCTTCCCTTTCTGTCTTATGTGTTTTAATTTACATCTCCTCTAATTGATAGGCAGTCTTTGTGCAATTTTGGCATTCATCTGATCTATTGATGCATGAGAGAGAACTTTCATGCCAATGTTAAGAGAAGCCCAGACCCTTTATTCCTCAGTGATGAGGGTTGAATATCACCGCAGGTCAAGAACTTACAAGAAGCTAGGAAAACACTGGGAAGATAACTCTGAATTAGAGGTAAAAATCAAAGTAGCAGGTTTTGTCTTCCCTTGATGATACCCTGGTTGTCAACATAATGAAGGATGGGATGAAGCTAAGAGGAGATTACAAAATGCTCCAGTAGAGAAACTTGTGTTGTCATTTTATTTAACTGTAGCTTATATAGACCTTGTAAAATGCACCCTGTTAAAAGTTAGGTGGCAGACATTCTGTAAGTCAGGCTGGTCTTTACACTCTATGTCAAGGCTGTATTACATAGTAGTTAAGAAGACCCCAGTTCTGGTGTAAGATCATCTTCATTCAATCCCCATCTCTGTTGCCCTTGGGCAAGTTTTTTAATCTCTTTAAGGTTATATCATCTCATCATTACAAGAGTAACTACCTCATTGGTTTGTTGTGAGGATCAATTAAGATACTGTATTCCAAACACTCAGTAATTATTTATAACTTCCGTTGTTGTTATTAACCTTCCAAACAAGGTTATAGTTACTGAAAAGGGTTGATGTTAGAATTTAGTCATATGTACCCAGGTCTGTACTAGTCATTTGTGTAAATACATTGCATACATTTCCCTTCTATAACTTGAACTCATTAATAACTTATGTTCTAATTTTCAGAAGTGTATTTTCTGATGAACTATTAAAACCCAATTATCACATGGATTTGTTAAAGATGAAAACAGTGTGTATAAGAATGATGGATAGCTGGCAAACTAGTAAAGTGGGGGTGGTGATTAGAAAGAGGTATATGGGAATTTGGCAGGGTCCTAAACCAAGACCAAAGTGTTGAAGTTAAAAAGCATTAAGAGGCAACATTTCATTGTGGAAAAAATAGGCTTTGCAGTCAAATAGAACTTTGGATCCTGACCACCAATGACCTACTACTTGATTTGAAACAAGTTGTTAATCTTCTCTAGGCCTCAGTTTATACACTTGTATAAAGATAGCACTTTCATTGGTTTGTTCTATGGATTAGATGAATTCATATAGAGGCCTCTAGCAGGAGACCTCCTCTGTAGTAGATTATTAATTGATCTGTTGGTCCTGTCTTCTTTCATTCTCTTAGTAGGTTGGAAAGAAACCCTAAACCATTCAGAAAGGGTCAGAAGATAAAAAGCAGCTTAGAATGCAAATGAAACACTGGAAGAATGGTAGGTGATAACTGTAGCAGTCACTGCTTTGAAATTAGTAACTTTCGCCTGACGTTACTGGTAATGGTGTCTACCCAACCCATCTTCCTGCAGTGGCAATTCTTGTTGTAAGAATAACATTCAAGAGCAAGGGGATCAAAGCAATTAGGGCTGTGGCTGTCCTGTCATGTCATACTGCTCTTTCTAGATACACCTATAATTTATTCTATACAGGGAATGCTGGAGAACCATATGTATGTGCTTATATATCACATATACACGTATATAATGACTAAAGTAGGAAAAATAAATTGGAAATTAGGGTATAATTTGTGAAATTATTTTCAAGATTAATTATTAATTATTCAAGATCCTCTGCCTAAAGGCATGAATATATGATAATGCTAGCTAAGTTTGACTGTCAGATATAAAATGTAAGAATGGAACATGGAATTTTAAAAATTCTTTGAAAAATAAACACCTGTATTTGGAAATGTAAGCATAAATAACATTTAATATTTACTACATTTTCCTTCACCTGAGAATAGTCAATCATGGCCACTGATGCCATTTTACTGCATGTACCCCTGTCTTTTCTTAGATGCTAAGCCAGTACCTGAAATCACTTCCTCCTGGTATTCCAGCACTCACCCTTCAAAGGTCTCTTTTCCTGTGGGTGGTGCTACAGCCACAGTAACTCTGTTAACTTTGAGAAAACTGAGGCTTCTTAGACATTTTTTTCTCCTGCAAATCACAAACAACACTGTAGACCCTACCCCTTAAAATCTCTTAACTGAATGAATACCCTATTCTCTATTGCTGCAAATGACTAATTTGGAGAATTAAGTGTGGTCTAGGTGGCAGGTAAAGCAGGGTCTGACCTAGTCTTTGGTCTCTCCCCAGTCATTCTCTGCATCATTGTTAGGTTAATTTTTTAATTAAAGCTTAGTTTTCATAATCTCTGGGAAAAGAGACCCTGGAGTTAGGTCCATGACGAAGCTACTTCTTAGCTATCAGACCATGTGCAAGTCACACAACCCCTCTGAAAGGTGAAGTGGGGATACTGTGCCCTGTAGACTTATAAAATGTGACGAAGATTACTGTGTAAAGTACTTTACACATGATCAGACATGTCATCAAATCTTAATAGATGTCTATGTCCTGCTTATACGTTCTTCCGTACTCAAAATACCTCAGTGACACATCAGATCCTACTGAAAAATATCTAACATGACTTTTCAGATCTGCTCTCAAGCAAATAAAGACCTCATCTTTTCTATTTCTCTTCTCAAAACTCCATCCAAACTGGATGGACTGCTATTTCTCCTGCACTGCACCTCCTTTGCCAGCATGGTGCATGTGCTCACACACTTCTCTGACCCTTCATGTGGCTTACTTATCCTTCTGCCTGCCACTTGCTTTGTGTCTTTTCATCCATCTTCCAAGGCCTGCTCAATTGTCACATATATCATAAAACTTTCTATAGCTGTATCTAGTTTTCCTCTGACTGCCCATTTACATTTTTTGTTGTTAATTTTCTTACTGCATTTATCACTATGTCATATTATAGTATTTGGGGGTACAGCATAGGAAAGGGCCTAAGTAATATACAAGGTACATGGGATCAACTACCGACTATTAAAACCCTAACACTTACCAGGTGCATAATCGTGGGTAAGTCACTCAAAATCTCTGTGCCTTTCCTCATTTATGAGACAAAGTCTATAATAATAATTCCTCTCATGGTTGATGTTAAGGATTAAACTGTGTCCAACCCCCCCACACCCCGCCAAAAAAAGAAAAAAAAAAAAGGAGATATGTTGAAGTCCTAACCCCTCGTACCTCAGAAAGACCTTATTTGGAAATAGTGTCATTGAAGATGTAATTAAAATAAGGTCATACTGGAGTAGGGTGGGCCCTTAATCCAATATGACTGGTGCCCCTATAAGGAGAGGAGAGAGACAGAAAGAGAGAGAATGTCATGTGACCACAGAGGCTGAGACTGAAGTTACGCTGCCATAAGCCAAGGAATACTTGAGCTACCAGAAGCTGGAAGATGCAAAGAAGGATCCTCCTCTAGAGACTCTGAGGAAAGCATGGCCCTACCAACACTTTGATTTTGGACTTCTAGCTTCCAGAACTGTGAAAGAAATCAACTTCTGATGTTCGAAACCACCCAGTGTGTGGTACTTTGCTATGGCAGGCCTAAGACTGATACAGTTGATGTGAACATTAATGAAACAAAGATCTCAGGGGAGTGTCTGACTTGCAAATCTTAACTTTAATTACCTGTGTCATTTCTTCTGCTATAATATAAACTCCTTGAGCTCAGGAAAGTATCTTCTGTTGTTCTCTTTAAGTACCAGCCCAATACATACCACACAGAACAGTGGCTCAGAACAGAATACAGTAACTAATTATGAAACATGTTTTGAGTAAATAATTAGTTCACTGAATTTTCTTAATCAATCCTCTACAGGGAACATTGGAAAATAAAACTGAATAGTTGATGTATTTCTTAAAAATAATTATGACTTAGGAGATGATTATTTTCTGTGCAGAGATGAATGAGATTAAGCATATCCATCATTATATAGTAATCAATTACTTGGAAAATTAATGAAATTCTAATGAACTAATTACTAACTGACATCAAATTAAATTTCACATTGTATTTTTGGAAAAATAATTGTTCCTTTCTTTCAGTGCAATGACAAAAACTTGAAATACTTATCTTCTTTTTCTGTTGGTTGAAGTTATCTATGATGACCCCAATGAACAAGTTCAAGGTGAAGAATGACCCAAAGATGATGAAGATGACAAAATAAATATACATGTAGAGGCTGTATTCATATATGGGCTGCTTGTCTACCTATAAAATTAACAAAAGTTAGCAGTATGTTGACAATAAAATTCATCATTTTCTTTTTCACATGGTTTGACAAGGTAATTCAAACAGTGCTATCCTAGGTAAACGTGGTTTTTCAGAAGCCATAGTGTTGTCAAGGTTCAACATAATCATTCTTAAAAATTTATTCAACACTAAATAAATATTTATTACATGCTTACTATGAATATAATCTTCAAATTACTACAAAGGGCTTATCCACTGTAGTACTTATTCTCAGATTGTAGGACAGTTTAGTAAGTAAATGACCTAGTGCATAATTTTTATTTCCAGAAAAAAATAGTAAAAGAGATGATATCACACTTATATAAATCTTTTTTTTTTCATTTGATTACAGCAATGTCTTCTGTGGCTTTTGTGACAATATGAAATAGCAGTCTTCAAACTTTCTTAGTGTGTGACTAATTTCGCATAAACTCTTTCAAGGAACTTTAAAATATAAAAGCAGTAAAAACTATGAATAAAATATGTTATTTCCTTTTTATTTTGATAAACAAATATTTACTGAGCACTTATTATTGCCAGGCTGTGCTAAGCGCTCTACTTAACATTTTCTAGTTGGATCCTCACTCAGAACAATCCTATGAGGTAGGCGGTGAATTATTTTCTTTTCATAGATCAATAAACAGGCTCAGAGAGATAAAGTAATTTGCTCGAAGTCATATGCAAGCTTGTCTGATATGGTACAGCCAGAATTTAAGCCAAGCTCTGTTTCCAAATGCTGCACAGGTAACCACGAGGCTACCACCAGGTGGGTGTTCTTCAGTGTGTGTGCACATACCAAGGGCTCCTTGGAGCTGCTGTTTGAAAACAGCCTAACTAAACTAAGGAACTTTTCAAAATTGTAGAGTTTAGCGTTATGTTTACCAATACTTACGTTAACAGAATCAACTGCTGCATACATAATATCCATCCATCCTTTAAATGTTGCCTGTAAATATAAAATTTATAGAATCTGAACCTCATACTTTAAAATAGTCACAAGTGAGTTTAGTGTGTTTAATGTTACAGCATTTATTAAGTAATACTAAATTAGTGAGTTTTACTATACAGTCCTCCCTCGGTATCTGCAGGGGATTGGTTCCAGGGCCCCCCTGAAGATACCAAAATCTGCCCATGCTCAAGTCCCTTGCATTAGGCAGATGCGAACCCATGGATAAGGAGAGCCCACTGTATTTCAAAATACCAATTTAACATAAGATGCTGTGTCAAGGGAAAAAAGGGGAGGGACACATTACAAAGTCACATCCTAAATCTGACTCCTAGTTAATTATTGCCAGGTTGTTACAACTGCCTGTGAGTTTTGTACATGAACTTTTCATTATTTTTCCGGGGGGGGGGGGAGGAGAATTTTATGAATAACAAAGGAAACAATTTTTCTCCATATCTTAAGGATTCTCCATACCAGTGGGAAGTCCTTCTCATTTCCCTGTAGTGTAAAAGTGCAGTCCAAAACATGACTATTCGTTTTTGGACACAGTATTCAGATGGCACAATGGCAGGGGCTCAGGTGACTCCAAAAAGGTGGATTAATAACTCTACAATGCAACGACAGAACCCATGTTCTGTTCTCATGTTTATAGGCACATGTTCTAAAAAGACCAACTCGGGCTTCCCTGGTGGCGCAGTGGTTGAGAATCTGCCTGCCAATGCAGGGGACACGGGTTCGAGCCCTGGTCTGGGAAGATCCCACATGCCGCGGAGCAACTAGGCCCGTGAGCCACAACTACTGAGCCTGCGCGTCTGGAGCCTGTGCTCCGCAACGAAAGGCCGCGATAGTGAGAGGCCCGCGCACCGCGATGAAGAGTGGCCCCCGCTTGCCGCAACTAGAGAAAGCCCTCGCACAGAAACGAAGACCCAACACAGACAAAAATTTAAAAAATAAATAAATAAATAAATAAAATTAAAAAAAATAAAAAATAAAAAATAAATAAAAAGACCAACTCTATGTTTAAAGTCACAAAGTACTTTATCTTTAATTTTTAGTTAATAATTATATAAATAATGACAGCTCCTCCATCCAGTGTGCACCAAAATGTCAAGCATTCATAAAAGGAGTCACTTACAACTTGAAGCAGAGACAGGTAACCAAGTCCAACATTATCAAAGTTCACTTTCAGGTTCTTCCATCGCACATTTTGGCTAACATTCATAAGTGCAAAACACTCAGAACGATTTTCAACTTCACTTGTAGGAAACGGTGACCCATCTGTGGTGTTAACACACTGATAGAACTTGCCAGCAAACAAATTTACTCCCATGATGCTAAATATTAGCCAGAATATAAGACACACAAGTAGCACATTCATGATGGAAGGGATTGCACCTATGAGTGCATTCACGACCACCTAGCATTTAGAGGAAAGAAGAGAATGATTAGGATTAGTATGAATGTTAAATGGGCAACATTAATGAAACACAATACAGAATTAAAGAAGTTAGAAAAGCCACCCTTACATGTTTAAGACATAAATCAACCAACCAACACGTACTTATTGAATGCCTACTGTGTGCTCATCGGGACAAAATGAGACAGGAGCCCCTCGATCAATGAGTTTACAAAAGTACATGAGGATCACACAGTGAAACTATTAGCAACAATACAGAACAAATCACTAAGATTATATGACAGTTTAAATAAATGAAAAAAATAAATAAAAAGAATAAACCAAAAACCTGATATATGTAAGGTGAAGTCATAAAATCTGCATGCTCTAGAAAAGAAAGAAATTTGTAAATTTAAACAATTAAAATAAGTAAAATGTACATTTAAAGGTTCATAGTCCTAGAATTACCAGTGCTAAGATTCTCCCATATAGAGAAACTACTAGTACATATAAGCTGGAGTTAAGATTGGGAATCTTTTCACGGTTTGAATCCCGTAGATTTAACTGGTTCTGCTAGTTGTGTGATACGTAAACTTAATTAAGACCCTGGGACCTCTGTTTCCTCATCTACAGAACGAGAGCAATCTTTTCAAATTTATTATTCTAACTCTAAAAACACTTTATACATAAGCCCTTGGCTAAATATAGATAGTGCTGGCCTCAATTAAAACAAAAAATGCAGAATAGTTTATCTTTAATACTCCCTTTATTTCTGCTTTTCAGCATTTCCACTACTATTGATCACCAGTGCCTCTTGCCACCCAGTGCTCCTTCATGGCGACCACTGTAGCATTTATCACCCTCCAGATTTTCTTAATTACCTCATCTTTCCAAACTTACGATCTTCTTACAGTTGACCGCTACTCTGAATTTGAGTGCAAAGGTGTTAAAGAATAATTTGTTAAGTAAAGAGCACGTGCTGCCTTTTTTTTTTGCAATGTATCAAGCAGGATCCCTGACTACTTCTGAGATTGTCTAGAGCAGGAGTTGTCAAACATTTTCTTAAATATTTTTAGGTTTTGCGGATTATATGATTTCTGTTACCACTATTCCATTCTGCCCTTGCAGCGATAGATCATATATAAACAAATGGGCATGGCTGTGGTCCAATAAACTTCCTTTACAAAACAGGCATCCAGCCTGTAGGCTTTGGTTGTTGACCCTTGGTCAAGAACAACAGTTATTACCCTGGGCTTCATGGGTAGACATGGACCTGTAGAGGTTCCATGGGGGAATGAACTCATATGAAGAACATTATTATGGGTATGCTTTCTTTACGGAGAAATGACTTCTACTTTTATGAGATTCTTACAACGTACATGACCCCCAGAGGGTTAGGAAGAACAGAATTAGAGAGTAGAATTCCAAGTGGTCAGCTCTTTTTCAAGCCTACATTTTCATCCTCATTTCCTGCTACCCTCCCGCTATGCTTATAACCTAGGCACGCCGATCCTTATAGTCACCGCTCAAACACACCTTGCCTAGTCAACTCTGTCCTCTACCAAGTTGCATCTCTGCCTGGAATGCCCACCTGCCTGTGACTTGGGGCCCATTCTTTTAGTCATGGCTGCGAGGTCACCTCCATAGGAAGCCCCTCCCAGACCTCCCCAGGCAGCCAGTTTCATCTCTACTCCCATAGCACTGTGTGCTTACTGTTTTATAGCAGATGCCACAGAATAACTACTACTCCCCTCTCTGTCTCTCCATGACCACTGTCCTGACTCACTCTTGGGGGACTGGGGTCTATTTACCATTGTACACTTTTTACAGTACAAAATTTGACACATGGTTTTGGTGCTGAAAGAATGTGCATAATGATGAGTCTCTGAGGGAGATGGATACATATCGTTCTGATGAGAAGCCATTTGGAAAAGTCAGTAAGTTCAAGAACCTCAAGCCCTTTTAAAGGAAGCTAACTACAAAATGCCTCATATGCCAATCATATTTCATTGATTCTTTAAAACGATCCTGCAATTTGAAGAAACATCCCTGTTTCGCATGGCTAATAAACGTAACTAAATAGACATACTTGTCCCTCCAAATATATTAAAACATTCTCCTGCATCCAATTCACCTGCATATTAGATAAACAACAGAGAGCAAACAGGGTAAAATAATGGAGTGGCTTAATCACTGAGGGATGTATTAATATCTTGATGGGGAAGGTATATTACTTGACCATGAGAATGTAGTAGACGCTCTGCTTGAGTCCAGGGATCAGTCATAAGTTCTGAATAGATCGCAACATTCTACTAATGCTCAAAAAGAAAAATTAATGTCAACTCCAATACTACCGTTCTGTATAAAATGAAACTTGTAATTTCAATTCTTACATGACCAAAAGTACTTGACTTTTACTTATGAAAAAAAATCTTTGTATAATCATGATCTTTCATATACTTACATGGGGGCCAACATACACTGGATACACTAACAAGTAGAGGTTACAGTCATAATTAGGTCACAGTCATAATGTAATGAAGATCTGCTAGACTCAAACACATCTAACATTCATTCACCTGAGGCTTCAGATTTCTGAGCCCCATTCCAGAGTTTATTACTCAGTATATCTGGGGTGGAACCTGGGAATTTGCATTTCTAGTAAGTTTTCAGATGATGCTGACCACATTTAAGAGATGCAGTAAGCAAATTGTTCAGAGACTACTGTTAGAGAGGCAGTCGGATAAATAAATAAGTACGATGCAATATAATGAGGATGTTATGTGCCTGAACATACAGGAAGGATGCTCAATTATACCTGGTGGTGGACAGACAAGGCGCATTTAAACTGAGGCTTAAAGGATGAGTAGGTATTTACTATATTGATGAGTTAGGGTTGAGATAGGGCAGGGAGAAACATTCCTGGCCAAGAGAATGGAGGCATGAGAAAGCAGGAATATATCTGGAGAAGAAGAAATTCAAGGAGAGAAGCAACAAATGAGGATATAGACTCATCAGAGAAAATAAAGAATGGATTTTATGAAGAAGTTGCTGGTTTAATACAGCCCTAAAGCTAAGTTGCTGGTAGTCATTATTTATCTCACCTTGTTTTTTTCTGCAAAATGAATCTCTTTTCAGGTACTATGCTGCCTACTGCAAATTAAGTAAAATCAGAGCTTTAGTTTTCTCAAATACAATTTGGAGCTATTTCCACTTTCACTGAGCCATGTATTTAAAGAATGAAATTAAAAGTGATGCCTGATGCTACTTCACTTCTCTGTCTTTTCTTATGCCCCACACCCAGGGTAGTTCCTTAAAAAAAAGTTTGAGCACCTGATAAAGGCAAGTCCTTCATGACTTATATATGAGAGATGCTGTCAGGACTAATAGTGTCCCCTTCACCTGAGTTTCCTAGCATAGGAAAGATTGTCATTTAGGAAGGGAAAAGTCACTTATTTGAATCACTGCCTCACAATATAATATGGAGGCATTACTGTATTTGATTTAGTCTTTGTTAGACAATAGGCACTGAAACACTGCATGTATATGCACATGTATACACACTTATATACATAAACAGCCCATATATACGTATATATATGCATGTGTGTGTAAATATAAACAGTCCATAATTCCTACATACCCATGTTTTCATATTTTACACTCCATTAAGAAATATGAATATTATATTAGAAGTTTAGTATTTTCTTACCCTCATTCCTTCAAATCTAGATAAAGCTCTCAGAGGTCTTAAAGCTCTAAGTGTCCGAAGGGATTTAATGGGGCCAAGGTCTGAGTAGCCAAGAGCGTTTGCGACCAAAGTAACCAAAGAAACCTAAAAAAGAAGAAAAATTTCATTAATCATTTCAATGAAATAATAAAGCATGAAGAGAAAAAGTCAATTTCAAAGATCACTAAGAGCAGTTCAACAAGAACAATATGATTTTATACATAAAGTTATCTACTTATTGTCTAAAAATTGGATAAGATAGATGCTTTTTAAAGGAAATAGATTTAAAGGAAAGTTAAGCTAAATAAGATGAAATAATAGAAGGAAAGTAAGTTATTTCTTATATCTGAATTAAAAAAATCACACATGCTTTTCACACTTTTGTAGTCAATGGTTTTGTACTTGCTTATTTTTTTTTTTAATTAATTATTTATTTATTTATTTATTTTTGGCTGTGTTGGGTCTTCGTTTCTGTGCATGGGCTTTCTCAAGTTGTGGCAAGTGGGGGCCACTCTTCATCGCGGTGCGCGGGCCTCTCACTGTCGTGGCCTCTCTTATTGAGGAGCACAAGCTCCAGACGCATGGGCTCAGTAGTTGTGGCTCACGGGCCTAGTTGCTCCGTGGCATGTGGGATCTTCCCAGACCAGGGCTCGAACCCGTGTCCCCTGCATTGGCAGGCAGATTCTCAACCACTGCGCCACCAGGGAAGCCCTGTACTTGCTTATTAATCCTGAACATTTAATTAAAGCAACTATCAAAATTTCAATTGGAATAAAGCCCAGGGCATAACGAAGTGTGTGATTCTGAAGCTAAGTTAAAAGAGTGTGGCAATCACTCAACCAAATCTAAGTCCCAGTATAGAGCTTTTTCAAAAGCATTCTGAAGACTTATGACTTTGAGATGAGGCAAATTCCCCAGAAGATTATTCTGACCTACAGTTTCTCAGAATTGGCACCAAAGATCTTCCTATCAATAATTAGTGGGAGAAAATCTCAATTGTACTGAAGACAGCACACAAGTAGGTGATCTCACTGGCTTCACCATTAACATAGACACACAAGAACTTCGTCATGTTAGACGGACCCTCCACAATCACCATAACCAGTATCCAACAGAAATTTGTGTTCTTATCGTAAGTTATCTCAGAAGAAAGAACATGGACAGAAGTAAAATCAATACATGTTTTGGTAAGGAGCAATGAGCTCTTCAATGACCCAAGATCTGTATTGGTAAATGTATTCAGTCTTTGAATAAGTTCCATTTAAAATATCCATTGTTTCACACTGCGTGCAGCAGGAGGCAATGCCTAAGAACAATGTCTGCAATGCAGTTGATTGGAATTAAGTAATGACTGAAAGACTGAAGTTTTCCAGGGAAGATTAGGAACAACTGGAGAGTCAAGTTCCTTATGTTTAACTATTGAAGGAGTAGAAAAATTTATTGCTTGCAAGTTCACTACTGCTGCTATCAGAAACACAGTGAACTGATTTTTGAATCAGGATGTGTTGAAGTGTTTTGCTCTCATACAGTTACTTCTAAATGTCTCACTAAATGTAACATAACTCTTTGTTTTTAGGTCTTCATGCTATGTATTCAGAATTACTAACTAATCCTCAGTATCACTCTTAGATTGACCCAGTCATTCAGGTCCATTATTTCCCACTTACGTATGCTTAAAAAAATGTGTATTTTTTAATCAGAATAATAAATGTTCCTTTTTAATCAGAAAATAATAAAGGTTTAAAATGTCTATTATAATTTGAATAACCCCTAAGGAAATGGTTAACCTGATCTCCAAACCATTGTTAAATGAGTGTTATTATATTGAATATATGTAGTCTGTAACTGAGAACATATGTATATGCATATATTTATTTATCTATTTATGTATACATGTGTATGTGCATGATATATGCCCCTATTGATGAATAATGCTCAGTCAAGTAAGTTTCAACTAATCAGGAAGCTTGCAGAAATCAAACAAATCCATCCTCTGAATATCAAATCAAAAGAATATCAAATCAGGTTCTGAAACCTGAATATGTACCAGAATCATCTGGAGAGCTTATTACAAGAATTTTCTGGGTCCCAACACCAGAGTTTCTGATTTAGTAGCACTTGAGTGGGACCTGAGAATTTGTATCTACAACAAGTTCCCACCCACATGTGCCAATGTTGTTGGTTCAGGGATTACACTCTGAGAGCAACTGTGCTAGATAAATTTCTCAATTTTTGAGAAATAAAAAAAATCTCAGCTCCTCCCCCAAATCCACATGCTTAGATTTGCACCTCTATCAGCAAGCAAACTGAGTGGAGTTTTGCTCTCTCTGTTGCATTATGAAAACATTATATATATATAATATAATTATATGCGTTATGTGTGTGTATATGTATATATATATACACAAACACACACATATATATATAATTTATTTAGTTAGTTTTTTCAAAATGTTAAATATTTCAAATTGAAGCTATATAACTTCCCTGAATTCTGCATATTACATACCCCTAAATACTGAGAAGCACTACTTCAGATTTTCAAATACAAAAAAATTTCATTATTAAATAGCCATATCTCTTTCTTAACTAAAAATAAATTCAACTCTACTTGTAAACTTTTTTTTTAATCTGAGAGATGAAAAGAACACTGACAATATTTTTAAAAGTTTCTGAATATCATATATTTTATAATTTTTAAAAGATGCAATCATATTTACAGGTTAAGAGAAAAGAAATAATCCACATTCCTTCTATTATTTCTTCTTATTTTGGTTATCCTTTTTTTAAAACTATTGTATTACAAAAGTGTTCATCTTACCATTCATTTTTCTAGGCACTAACTATGTAACGTATATGAAAAAAAGGTGAATCAAAAAATAATCAAACATGAAATCATTAACATAAAGTATCAAAAATTAAATATCTCATAGAGGAAGTCTGAGAGAACATAGGAGATATAACGTATAGCTATGCCTGCCTTGGAAAAAAAAATCTTTTTGCATATTACCTATCTAAATATGATAATATTTAACATTAGTGAAGGTTTTTGAAAAAACTTATTTGTAAGAATAAATCTCCCTTTAAAATTTACTCAGAAGTACCTACATCGACAATTAAGAAATCCAGCCAACACCAGGCATTGGTGAAATAGGTTTTATAACCATATGCTATCCATTTTAGAAGCATTTCCAGAATAAAGATGTAAGTGAATATCTTGTCAGCATACTCCAGGATAATCTTAATGGTCTTTTTCTTTTCAATATATATATCTTCAAAAGCCTGTGAAAATAATATTCAGATTTAAATTTGCTACAACTTAAAGCTTATGATTCATGACAAAAACAGGAAATGAAATTCTGATAAAGAGACCACTGAGATATAATACTATTACAGGCCAGCTGTCTTTCTTCTGGTTTACAGTTACTGTGTAACACTTAGTTCTAGCCTTTGCACCAGTGCAGGGGGCTGATCACCAGAGGTCAAGAGAAAGAGAGTGAAAAAGAATGAAATTATTTATAGTCCCCTAAAAGAACCATGATCTCTGACACATTCAGGGATTTCCACTCATCTGACTCCCCTTTTATCCTCCTTCAAATTAGGTAAGTCCTAGTAATTTAAGACATGATTCCAGGGTCAGCCCCTTTTATAAATCTCTCTAACCCTGCACTCTACTTCGACACAGAAGTAGGATTTAAGCCCTCTCCTTCAGCTCTTATGTGCCTGTACATTCCCAGTGCCTAGCACTGTGTCAAGAACACAGCAGGAAAGGTTTGCTAAATGAATGAATGCAGTAGCTTAATAGGGCTATAGAACACAGAAGATGGTTTCTTCCTTTGAATTTTGCACCAATATTTTATCATTCATTAAAAGTTTCAGCTCTACAAATCACTGTTATATTTATTACATCAATGTGACATCTTTTAACACTTTCCAAGAAATTTTAGTAAGTGATAGACGATGATACTGTGGTCATAGCCACAAGGCCCGTGGGAAATAATTTGAATGGACTTAAAGAACTGATCTCACTGAAGCCACTGAAAATGACTGCTGACCTAAACAGGTCTAAAGTATTAGATTTTTCTCTTTCAAGTTTAAACAACATTCACTTTGTTGGAGAAAATGAAAGCAAAAGGACCTGTATCCTTGGTGGTTAACACTGGACTACCTGTCCACAGTCATGGGCTTGTGCATTCTTATTCTTCTTATTCCAAGTTCTTATATCAATACTTTAAAAATGATCCTTAGCACTTTTGGAGAAATGTAATCCTCAATATTGAAGAAAACAGAGAAGTTGGAACAGAGAGAATGGACAGATCCATGAAGATGCTGAGAGAAGGTTCTACCAGCTAGCAGAGGTTCTAAAAGACAATGGAACTAAAAGGCAAGAACTGAAGTCCAGCCCTCAGGACTCTTCTGCTTCCCTTCTCCGAGTTCTGGAGGAATCAGGCAAGCTACCTAAACAAACTCTGGCAATGCCTCAGTCCTTGAAATGCGAAGACAAGGAAGGGGCTTGATAACAAAGAAGAGTACACCTTGCTCCAACCCATGGAGCCTGAAGCAGGATTCTGCCTGCAGAGATCCTACCTTCTAGAACTAATCTTGTGGATGAGGGAACAAGGAGGCAAGGAGGTCGCTGTGTGAGCTCGGCCAAATCTGAGGCATAGGCCTCCCTGTTACTTATTTCGGTCACCACTCATTTGTTTCTCCCCTTTCTGAGGACCCACAACACAGTGAAAAGATACTGTGGCTTTGAATTTAGACTTCAGTTATACCTCTGCCATTTACTAGCTTTGGGACATTAGCAACTTTTAAAACTCTGCACCCAGCTTTCTCATTGGTAAAATGAGCAAAATACTATAATCTCACAAGATGTTTGAAAATTAAAGAAGAAAACCTATATAAAGATCTTGAAACACAATAAATATGTACTCAGTTGGAGCTATTACTTTTTATTTATTTTTATTATTAATTAAGGTACTATTCATTAAGTAAGGTATTTAAAAAATCTAGCTCAGTTAGCAAACTCCCTGAGTGAAAACACCAGTTTCTTGAAATACAGTTCCCTTTTCTTCCTTATATGATACATTTGAATTTCAGTTTTGAGAATGCCCCTCCCGCAAAATGTCATCTTCCTTTTTAGACAATTTGAACAAGGGATTACTCTAACTTTTTCTTTAATTTTTGGTAATCTCCTTTCTAAAAGTCTCAGTCACATATGTGACTCAACATGACTCATCAACTTCCTCAGTTATTAGGAATACAAGAAAATGTAGATGTTATCGAGACTCCTACTTGCATTCCACCAGATAAACAGAGCAGCATTTTTCTCATTACATCTTCTGTTTTCCGATAGGAAATTTGTTGGCAGAGGCAGTGCGCTATGCGCCCTGAGCATCTCTGCATGTTCCTGTTGGGCAGGCCAAGAACCCAAGGCCCTGACTGCTCCTTATCCAGGTCCTTTCTTAGGGTTGTTTTTGCCACAAGCAACCTTGAGGGATGAGGTAGCGTCTCCTTCTGGGACAAAGAGCAAGTCTGCTTATTGCTTGCTATAAAAGAATGGGTTCCCTAAGCTCAGTGCTTCTCAGCTGTGATGCGAACACACTGTATGTGTACTGTTCATTTTAGTCCCTGTTATGCCCTCACTGGACTTGGGGACAAAGGGAACCAACACACATATGCTAAAGTTCTTGCTCCTTTCTATGCCATGAGTAACAAAGTCCTTTGTCCCTGACTCGGAAGCCTCCCATCTTCCACCAGCATCCATGAAACAGTAACAGGTTAACTTTCGTAAGTGAAATCAAATCCCAGATCCATAAACCTGTCTAAGAGGAAACTTACAAAGTTCTTGAGTATTCTGTTTTTAGTAAAATGGAACGTCCAGTGGTATCTTTAGCTGGAACTGGGCTTTTCTAATGGCTCATCTATATTCGTGTCAGCAGGAGAGAAGAGCAAACAAGAAAAGGCTCAGGGAGCTTCTGACTCTCCCAGATCCCTCTCAAACCTCAGAGAAGGCACTTGGCACAAGTACAAGAATGACAGACCTATCCCATTCTCACCCTAAAACTACAGTCTATTTTCCCTTATGCAAGATGCTTCATAAGCTGACACTGCCTATCTCTGTCACAGTATCTCTGGTCACCACCCACCTGCCTGGATTTGCTCTTCCTCCCATGACACCTTCTATAGTTTGGGAACTGTTAATTTCCTGAATGTCTCATGCTATTTTATGCTTCACTCCCCTCAGGCCACCTTCCTGGCTGGAAAATTCCTATTTCTTTCTAGATCTTGCAAAACATCATCTACCGTTCTGAAATCCCAAGCAGACAACTCTTCCTGCTCCAGAGCTTAATCATGCATATACTTCACTTACAAACATATCCCAATTCTGTATCACTTGTGCCTCTCACTTCCCTAATGCTCTCTGAGCTCCTTGAGAAAAGCACCTGGATCTTATCCAACTTTGCATTCAGGGCAGCAAGAATAATGCCAGGCATGGAGTAAATATTTACTGAGCTAAGTAAAATTTTGTCCTTGGGACTGATCAGAGGGATTAATTTTTAAGTAAAACCATCTGCCATGATATTTTTATCTTCAACTCATCTATTAAAAATAATGACTTAATTGATTTAAGCCTTAGATGTCAGATCACTTACCAGAGCACCACTGCTGAGCAGGATCATGAGAACAATGAAGCTTTCAAACCAACTGTGCTCAACTATCCGATAGCAGGTCTTCCTGATGTTCCACCAGATTTTTCCTTTCCCTGATTCTGTGTTAATTTGGCAGCATGGGAGCCTCCGCACACAACCTGGCAAGAAAGACATGCATGTAAAATCTGGATATTCAGAATACATAAAATACTTAACATACATCATTTAATGCAAAGCGCTCCTACGATAGTTCCTCAACCAAATAATTTCTAACACTTACACCTGAAGCTTCAAATAGTTTCAACTTGGATGCTGCCTTTTCTCATCTCTTAACTCTCCCTGGTGTTTTCTTAATACTTGTATCAGTAATTTTGAACTTGGGATGTATTCGTGTTTTCTGTTCTTCCCTAGTTTCTCATCAATCTCCTCTACAGTGTTTAAACCACATATTGTTCTTTTTATTACTGCAGCCCTAATGCAATCCTAATACACAATGAGCAGTAAATAATTACTGGTTAACGAATGAACTAAAATCTCAAGACAAAAATGCATTTCATGGCCTTCTTGATACGAATTTAGTCTGCAGTCTGGTGCTGCTTCAACTCCTCTATAAAACACCCTTTGAGAAAGAGCATTCTATGTAATACTTTAAAAATTAGTAGAAGGTCCTATAATTCAGTTCAAAAGAAACAGATCTTGATTACAAGAATCAGATGAAACTGTTTCAAGTACTATAAGTTAAAAACAAATCTGATTTTGGAATCCCAGATGCAAAACACACTGCTATAAAAAACTGAAGAATATTTTATTTAAAGTTGTTTAGGTTAATTCATTCATATCCCCATCAAACATTTATTGATTAACCTTTTACTCAGCTGTGTACATATTTCTTCTCCTCAAGATATCTATTACTGGTTTTTGGTTAGGCGGCTAGATATAGAAATAAATTACTATAACTGGATAATGCAACTAAAATGACAGATATGCTGGGGTTATGTTTGATAGCTTGGAAGAAATTCACCTAACCTGGCTTATTTGTTGAGAAAGTGAGGTCAGAGGAGGTTTTCTGGAAGAGGTGGGACCTGAATTGAATCAAAGTATTAGCCAAAAAGAGTGGAGTGGAATTCCAGGCCAAGAGGCAGCAAAATGTGCTGTGTACAGGACTTACAAGTAGTTCAGAATTTTGATGAAAGCAAACTGCACAGAAAAGGGATGGATGAGAGGTAAGGTAGAGAAACTGGTCAGATTATGGAAAGCATTTTCTCCCACCTTAAGGAGTTTGGCTATATCCTAAATCCTAACGAGGAGTAAGTGAAGGGTTGTAAGCAGAAAATTACATAGGAAGATTGTAATTTAAATAGATGTCGCCAGCAACTGTGGAGGATAAGTTGGAAGAGAAGAAGAAGGAGGGGTGGGGGGCAAAGAAAGACCCAGAGCTAGAAAACCAGTTAGGGTCTGGTTCAGTATCCCCAACAAGAAGGATAGATTTGGGCAGCTCTGGTTAGGAACTAGAGCAATAACAGAGTCAAGACATATTTGGCAGGTAAAATCAGCACATTTGCTGACTGATTGGATATGGGATGTAAGAGGAAGGGAGAAGCCCAGACAACTGGGTGGATGTCAGTAATGAAATGAAGACCACAGGAGCAGGAGCTGCTTGGGGTGATAATGAGTTTGAGATGCCAGTGAAACCTCTAAATACAGACATGCTGTAGATATTTGGAGGTGTGAATCTGAAGCTCAGGGGAAAAGTCTGGGCTGGAAAAGAATGTGTAGGAATCATTAGCACATATGTGTCAGCTGAGATCAGGACAGTTGTTGAGGTCACACACAAAAAAGTATTTAGGGTGAGGAGAGAAAAGGGTCGAGTCTGGAACATTCTGGGACAGCAATATTAAGAGACAGAATTCAGTGGTATGCTGGAGCCAACTCATACTGGCTCTTGACAACTTATTGTTAAATTGCCAGGAAATTTTGCTAGCCTGTTGTTAAATGCAGCTGTTATCAAAAATTAAATTGTGTAAACTTAAAAATATAACTTACTTAAAAAAGGTAATAAATACTAAAAATATATTACTCTAATAATTTTACTCTAAAAATATATTACTCTACATTTTACTATTATCTATGCTCTTGAGTATATTTAAGCATTCTATCTGGTTGGCAGAATATGTTATACTGTTGGGCTACAATGTATCTCTTCCCAACTGTGCATGCAGCAAAGTCACACCAGTAGTTTGAGATCAGCCATGGTGGGAATCTTTACAAAAGTCATCAAATGCTATAAATCCAGGCTTGTTGATTTTCTAGAGAAGAATTAAGAAAGTGATGGAGAAAATGTTAATAAAACTGGAAAAGTATGCCATATTGGTAGCCATTACACTGTGAATAGCACAAAAAATTGAGGAAATATTCTTTCAGTATTCGAATTCTATTATCTGATTCAGCAAAGATTTGTTCACATCACTGATGAAAGAGTCAAGTTCTGACACACAGCCTTTTTGTTTCACTCTCACCTTACTGATTAACGTAAATGAAAATACCAACCAACCTTCAGGTTAAAACTATACTTGTTCATCAGTTGCAACCCCTGTTTATAAATATAAAATTTTGGCAAAATTCAACAAAAGCATTCTGTGGGAACCAATTAGCTATATGGAATGTTCAATGAAGGATGGTGATTATATTACTGCCTGTAAATTGTGTACCACATATCTTTTATATCAGTAAAATACATGGTAAACTGATGGATGTATGCATACTTTGTTTTTCTTGAAGAACTGGTTGTTAAACATTTACCTGTCCACCACTGGGAAAGGCAGAAGATGAGAAAACCCTGAAGGAGGTGACAAAGTTGGGGTGGGGAAAATGTAGAAGAGGCTGCAGTAAAAGAAAAGTCAGGGAAGAGTTTCATGAAGGACTGGTGAACACAGCTATGACCAAGAGAGTCTCAGAGAGAGAATGATTGAAATTAAAAAAAAAATAAAGTTGATTAAAAAATAAACAATCAAAATTACTTAAAAAAAGGAAGAATTTAAAAAGAGGAACTACAGTGAATTCTTCTCTTAAAATTTTTAGATCAAAAACCTCGTTTGGAGGGAATGTAGAAGGTGGGAAAGCAAGAATGAACAGCACTTTTTAGAGGCTTGTTTTAGAAGTTTGCAAGTTAGGCACTCTAAAAATAATTTACTTGTCTATAAAACAATATATTTCATTAAAAATATTGAGCCTATCAAGTAATAACTTCATATAATCATAAGCTGTCTGTTCTGAAACAACAAAGCTATATAATTCTCTTGGTGAAATACATTTTTTGGACAATGTCTTGTTATGGTTTCTTTTACGATTATGTAGCGAAATTAGTTCATTGATCCTTAATACGAGGTATCTCCTAGTACTTTAATTTCCAGTTTTATAGAAATGTAGCAAGTTATGTTTTTCTCCCACATCTGACATTTTTGCTAACAATTTTATGTGTTCTTGTCCTTTCTCTCTGGAAACTTCTAAGTTCCCAGAAGGCTGAACTGTGCCTGTTATGCCCTTTCTTTCTGCTCACAGTACTTACTACAATCCTCTACATAGATTCATATGCTGGGATAGTTGACTTAAAAGACATAACCCCCCAAAAAAAGAGTTCTAAAATCACCTAAGCATTAGTCATGATCTGAAGGGTCATGTCTTTGTGAATTCTAGAATTTACACAAAGTTTGGATGAAATAGAAAAAAAAAAAAAAAAAACCAACTGGGTGAAAGGAAAATATACACATGGCTTCACTTATCCAATGTTATTACAGTTTACATGACCTCAGATCTCAAAGAATTTATCTTCATTGTATCTAAAACAATTACTTTATATCTCAAATGCATTTAGTAAAGAAAGAATATTTTATAAAATGATATGAAAAAATAGTAAAAGGTAAGGCCAAAAATTGACACCAGATCATCTTTTTCGGGGCAAAAGAAAACACCAGATAGAGTGGAAAAATTTAAGATGGAATTTTTTTTTATTAACTTAATGCTTGAGACTTTAGAACTTATCTTAAAAACAAAGATCTTGTGCAGAACAGAATCTATCTGCATCAAGTATAATTACCAGAGGAGAAAGTTATCTCTTTGGTTAAGAAGATTTTACTATTTGGGATTTCTTTTTGTAGGTCTTAAGGTTGAAGAGAAATATTATTCTTACGATTGAGGCAGGAAAAGGCACTATATATTCTAATTAGAAAAGTTAAGTAAACTTTTTATCTGAGATGAAGGTTCATAAGTATTTTCCTCAGGATTTATCACACCTCAGAGAGTTTCTCTCTTATTTTGAGGCAGGAGAATAGGACCACCGCCTGTCTAGCTTTTATGCAAAGGCATATCCCAAGAGATTTCCAACCTAGCTGGTTAGCAACGTTATCACACCTTCTTTTTTAAAAGGACTATTAATTAAATGTAAACACAGCAGAGAATGTCTCAAACATTTTAATAGGTCCCCATGGGTAAATGCTATTTCTTTTGGGTGGTTTCATTAATTTGCTCTTGTGATCCATTAAGTAAAATCTCTATTGTGTTTCATCATGTTAAACTAATGCTTTCAAATAAAAAAGAAACCACAGGCCTCTTCTAAGTTTAGCCATTAATAGAAATATAACAGCATGATCAGTATAATTAATATAAAAATTTATTAGGAAAACATGTCTTTTTTTAAACACTTCTTAAAAACTTCTAAATCCTTTATAACGAGTTTTTTGTCCACATTTTCCTTCCAAAAAAAGACAAAAATAGGCACAAAGGAGTTGGTTATTGTGTTACTAAAGTTAGAATTAGTTATTAGTTATTTTATAGGAAGTGGAACTCAGAACATTTTGGGGGAAAGTTGAGTTAGCTCCTCCTACTAAATTAATAGAAAATACATTATTTTAAGGAGAAGAGTGTGTCCTTCTCACACCCTAATCCTGATTTTGTGATTTACTAATTGTATAATCCAAAAGGAGTATAATATAAAACCAAGCAAAATCAAACAGTCATGTCATGTTCATAATTATATAGATTGCAAAGACATGTAGAATTAAGGATAGTGAAGAACAGTACCAGATCTGGGAAGGTACCTGAAGTCTTGAATGATAAAGCTAATGAAACAGAACTAAGGAAAAACACAGAATAAGAGGGAGGAGAAAAAGGTGAAGAGGAACAAGATGCAAATGAATAAAGTGATAGTTATGAAGTTAAAAAGGATCAATGGATGTGAGGCTATGAACAACAAAATCATTTTAGCATTCGTCTTCACTGAAACACAACTATTCTGATTTAACTCTCCCACTTCCTTTGATTTTCCTGCTGCCTTTCAGGTAACAGAAACCTCTAGAGGCCAAATGATGCTCTAAATTGGCATTGGTTCTAGCGCAACACTTGTCAACCAATCACGACTTGGTAAGGGTAATTTCCACTATGAGTAAACAAGTTCCCAATTTTCCATCCTGTCAAGCCCACTTATTTTGAACTCTTCATGTGGAAACCATATATTTCCAGTTTCTTGAGGCCCCAAGCTTGGTGTCTTCTTTGACTCTTCTAAAGAGAAGAAAGCTTTAACACCCAGCATCGAATCCATCAGCAAATCCCTTCAGCTTTAACTTGAAAATATACTCAGAATCTCATACTCTCACCATCCCCAATACTCTCACAGTAGTCTACACTCCCATCATCTCTCACCTGGATTACCGCAGGGACATCCAAGAGGTTTCCCAGCTTCTGCCCTTGCTATCCACCTATCTGCTCTTAAGATGGCATTTTGTGAGACTTCTAAATGAGATTCTTATGTTTTTCAATGCTCTTGAGATCTGGCCTCTACTGTGTCTCTAACCTCAACTTCTACCACCCTTTCCACCTCTCAATCTGTTCTACTCATACCAGCCTCTTGATTTGGTTTTCAAATATGCATATCGCCACTTCAGGGCATGTGCCTTCATTACTCTGCTTAAAATACTCTTCCTTCATATATTTGCGTGGTCCACTTCAATCTTCTTCAGGTCTCTGATCAAATGTTATCTTTTTAGAAAGGCCTTCTCTGACCACTCTATTTGTATGAGAGTAGGCTTCCACCCCTCAATCTTAGTATTCCCATTTTCACTTTACTTCTCCATAGCATGTATCACTTATCAGACCTACTAAATATTTATATATTTATTTGGGTAAGAAACATTGTTTTTTTTCCCTGCTCTATCTCTGTCTAGTGCTCAGGTCTGGGCCTGGCAGACAGAAGGTATTTAATGATTATTTGTTGATTGGATAAAAGAATGATTAAGTGGATAAAGGGTTGAAGGGCTCAGAAAATTGGTTGCCCTGTTTTTATCAGGCTGAGCCTCTTAGCCCAGCAGGTCCGGTAAGTATAAAGTCTCGAGTGGAGCACAGCTGCTCAAAGTGATATGACTCAGAGATGTGTGTTTGCTAGTAGATATTCCTGTCATTAAAATATATATATTTATCTGTTTATTTAAATTTTTATTGAGAACATACATACAGTGTAGTACACATATTTTAAGTATATATATTGATATTCTCATGTAACAGCCATGTAGGTCATGATATAACATTTCCAAGCACCCAGAAATCACTCTCATGCCCTTTCCCAATCTGTACCCCCTAAAGGTAACTACTAGTCTGACTTCTATCTTTGTAGATTGATTTTGTCTATTCTTCTCCTATTTTGCCCATTTTTTCCAGCTTTACTGAGGTATAATTGACAATTAAAAACTGTATATATTTAAGGTGTACAACTTGATGATTTGATATAGGTTTATACTGTGAAATAATCACCACAATCAAGTTAATTAAATTGCCATCACCTCACGTAGTTACCAAATTCTTCTTTTTGGGTGGGTTGAGAACATTTAAGATCTACCCTCTTAGCAAATTTCAAGTACACAACACGGTATTGTTAACTATACGCATATTGTTGTCCATTAGATTTCCAGAATGCATTCATCTTGTGCAACTGAAACTTTGGTTCTCAGTAAATTTTCAGTGGTCAAGACCACAATTCACTGAAAATGTGTTTCTATAATATCTCTTATATACTAGACTCAAATTAGAAGTTATGAATAATCTCAAAATCATTATATAAGTATTCTCATTGGTGTTTTATAGGATTAAAATAGCACCTACAGTCTGAAATAGCTTAGCATTAATACTTTCTGCAGAGGGTTTAAGTTTTTCTAAGGCCCTTCTCTGATATAGAGCCATAATTTGTTAGATAAGCCCAACTTCTTTCTGGTTATCCTAGAATTTTAAGTCAGGGTCATTCATAAAATGTGTGGAAGAAATCTTGGTAGCATCTGTACAAATTTAAGTTTACATGGTACTAGTCAATTTCATTTTATCGTGATGCTGAAATACATGATGATACTCTTAAATGCCTTTAACATGAACACTTCTAAAGAAAACTCCATGTGTTTTGCTTATAGTACTAATTTGAGTTAACACAAATTTCTATTAATTGGGTGTCACACTTTTTTGCTTCTCACACACACAAAAAATGACATTTGGCTTTTATTTAAAGAGAATTCATGCATCCATTGTAGTTTGCAGATATCTTTATTTGCTGGTCATTTTGTTTACTGCATGAGTGTTATAGGAGACTGGTTGAGAAAATCTTGAAGAATGAAAGCGAGTCAGTGATTTCTACAAAAAAACACAAATGCTGAGAGTTTAAGCCCATGAGTAGATCATGAGTCATTAGCATCAAGGCTACCACTGCTTCTAGATAAGATTGCTAACAAAATACTTTAAAAACAATAAGGAAACTAGAAGGAGATGAAAGACAGTACTGTGCTAATTAATTTATTAATGCTATCTCATTTAATCTCCTCAACATCCCTATGATATGGATGTAAAATGTACCCATTTTACAGATGAGGCGTCTGAGGTATAAGACTAAAATGTGCTCAAGGTCTCATAGAGAGTTAGCAGTAGGCCAGTTAGAACTCATATTTATCACGCTCCAAAGCTTGTACAATAAATTATTGTATTACATTGCAACCCTACTCTAGGTTTGCGTTTTTACTTAGATGACACAATACTTGCTTAGAAAACTGCATATTTTCCCAAGTCAAGTTCAAAGTAACTGCTTTGAATAAAATCCCTGAAAAATTCCAGGAGTAGTAAGAAGTTCAGTAAGGTAGAAAGTGAAAAGGAATGAAAAGAGGCACTGTTAGAAAATAAGAGCCTGAGGCCAAATGTAAAGGGCCTTACATGCCAAGTTAAGGACTTCAGGTTTTATCCTACCAATGGTTCTCAAATTTTAGTGTGCATCAGAATCCCCTGAAGGACTCGGACCCTATCTCCAGAGTTTCTGATCAACTTGTGTGTTTTGTGATCAACCTGTGGCTAGAAAGGGAGAGGTTAGGACTGACTTAAAGTCGAGCTTGAGAGGCAAGATAGATCATGACATCACTAAATGTGACAGAGACTGGAGGAAGCTGTAGATTACATGTGGAAACCCCACTGAAGTTTGTTTTGAACTTATTCAACTGTTGTTTAAAGACAACAGATGGAGATGAGCAATGGGGAGCTGTAGGCAGATCTGGAACTTGAATGAAGTCAGGGGTAAAGATAAAGATGTAAGAGCAACAACACAGAAATGGTTGCTTACACCACAGACACGGACGAAACCACTTAGGGCTACAGAATAAGAAAAGTAGATAACCAAACATCAAACTGTGGGCAAACGTCATTATTTAAGGTTTGTGCATAAAAAATAGTCACTAAAAGAAACAGGGGAAGAAACTCAGAATTCTCAGTGATGTAAAAGAAGAACAAAAATAGAGTGTGGCCTCTGAAACCAAGGGAAGGAAGAATTTTGAGACAGACTATGGTCAACTGTATCAAATGGTTTCCTGACAGAGTAGCTTCAGCTTTTGATGAAAAGGACAACAGTATCTACCCCATTAATTTGTTTACTGGTTCCATGGAGCTGGGAACATGAATTAAGGATCTAAATGAGAATATGAACATCTTTCAGGAAGTAGAGTGCTATATAGTATAACACCGTCACCGTCATAAATTACTGTTAGTAGCATATCATAAGTGTGGAAACTGAAGCTTAGAAAGCTCCAGCAACTTGCCCTTAGTCACAGAGCCATGACTGAATCAGCATTGGAATAGAGTCTTCTGACTTTTTACTCATCAACCCCCAGTAAGTATTAGGTTTTAAGACCAAAGCCAAAACACTAATAAATGGCTGCTAACTGAGGTCTCAATTTTTCTCTTACCATCTGTAAAACAGGCCTCTGGCTCATCTGAATTTACAGGCTCAGCCTCTGCTTCCTCTCCTTCTCCTGGCACAGGGTTATCAACTGTGCTGCACTCAGAGGAACTCGATCCGTTCAGCCTCTAAAAAGAAATTCACCACCCCACCAGAGAGTTCATTTAGGGTTCATTCAAATCTTGCATTAAAACCATATTTGATAATCAGAGTCATGCAAAGTGTTATGAAAAAAGATTAACAGTATGATGGCCATAAAAACATATAAACATACATTGAGGTCAGGTCACCTTACAATGCATCTGTGCTTGATCTTTCTATCTACACATCCTGTGAAAAATACATTTCCTTATTTTTAGTATGCTAACAAGTTATGGACAGAATCAGTCTTAAGGTAATATTTTTATGTAAACTATAACATCTGCAAAGTATTGGCCACATTTTTATTTTGCTTTATGTTTAATATAAATTTGTATACACCAATAATTACTATTTTAGAACAACCAAGACCCTGATAGAAATAATATACAAGTGCCAAACTGCCAACACCTGATAATTGAAAGGTCAGATCTGACAACTGGCAGAAAAAGCTTGTTGGTACTTAAAAGTTTTAAAAAGAATAAAATCAGTGTAAAATGAAATCCAAACATATTTTTTCTATTAACGCTTGGATTTGAAAATATGTATCAGGATGATATAGATAGAAGGCCTTTCATCAAAACAAAAAAAGTCAAATACTGTATTGGAATCAAAATGTCAAAGACCATAGCAATTATCTTATCCAATACCACCTATTTCAGTGATAGAATTTCAGGATACAGTAGATCATAAATATTATTTATAATGTCAAGAGATAGTGGCTACTAAAGTGAGTACCACATGCAAACTCTGAAACAAAGATTCCATGAAATTGAACATGGCGGACCAACACATGAGAGGAATGAACTCATTGTCATTATGATCATAGAACTGATCATAACACAAATTTTTCCCACCCAGAACTTTGTGATCAAACATGATGTTTACACACATACACATACACAGAAAGTTTTAGATAAAATACATACAGCAATTGTAGCAAAACTGTGTCAATTTTCCTAATATTATTTTATAAGGGGTAGAGCAGCACATCAATGGAAGAGTTCAATTTTCATTCTCATTTGCTAAACGACATGTGAATATTGAAAACTACTAGTTATTATAGCATGTACTTCTCTTAATAAGATTACAGCTTTACTTGTTTTTTTTTTAAGAATGATTCAAACAAATGTAAGTGCTAAAAATGAGGAAATACTTATTTCATTTAAATTGATTCTTCAATCTATTGATTTGCATTAAGATCATAGGCCCAACCTAAAATATTAACTTTTAGAGAATGACTTTGGAAGCTAAAAGTATACTTTATGGGTACCACATTAAATTCTCAGTGCTATTATTATCACACAGTATTCAATATCGTAAAAAAGGCATTGATAAGAATTGAACATAAGGAATGATGTAAGCAAAGTGGTTTGTATAACTGAGGTAAAGAATTATGAACACTCTATTAAATTAATACTTCTAATCTACATTGGCATAGAAGTATTATTCCCACATAGTCAAAGAGTTTTAAAATATTATGTTATTAACAGTATCAATATGAAATTTCACTTAAGAAGCAGGTTATTTAAACTGATTGAATTCATCTAAAATTACTTTAAAATAAAGCAAATACAAATTAATTGTAAGACAATATCCTGTAAGACTTAAGGTTTTAAAATATATATTACTCCAGGAAACAATGGGGAAACTTATAATTATTAATATGTCCTATTGTGCCAATTACCACAAAAACCCATTTTAAGTACCATATCTAAAAGACTACAATTATTTGATGTCCTCAATTCTTGACCTTTCAGTTGCAAGTGAACTGTCGCTAGGGAATTGAAGGACAAGGCACTATGATTCTGTGGAGATGAGACCAAACATTTCCATGCTGAAAAAAAGTTATTGGCTTGAACTTTGAGGAAAAGCAGTGGGTGAAATAGCTGATAGAATACGAAGCTCCTCCCTGCTATTAGCCAAAATACTGACAAATAGGATATAGTTATAATGATTTTCTCTCACCTTGTAACAACTTTTAAATAAAATGTTTCAAATCTGCAGAACCCTGACGTTTGTTAAATTAATGAAAGCATCTTCAACCTCAACATTTGGTTTTCTCACTCTTTGAAAGAGCATTAACAAAGCAGAATTATGCCAAGTTAATTTATAAGTAAAAATTAAGATGATTTTATGACGTGTATTCTTGCCATTGAAGCCTTTCCCCCCCATCACTTTCATGGCAATTTTTTGTCAATTAAATTCGGAGTTTGGCTCGGATTTTACATCATAAATGACAGTTATTCAAAATTATTCCTCATTGCAACAGAAATTATCAAAATATTTAATATGAACTATAATTTGTATCACAAGCCAAATTCAATGTTTAGAATGTTTTTAGGAATTCAATGTTTTCCTGGGAATGCATTAAGTATTCACAAGTAGCTATTTCAGTACTGTATATAATGTTAAATATTTATGGGCATGTCCTAGCAATATAGACAGTTTAGTTTTAATCTATTCAGCTTTTAAACTTCATACCTACTAAAGCAGAAGTTTCTTTAACAGGGTCCAAAAAGGATATTTTTAAATAGAAAGGCTAACATCTATTACAAAGGTTTTCTCTTGAAGGTAAATTCTTTTAAATCTCATAGTAGGCATTGCTAGATTTAACTACTGAATCTTCTTTTATTCTTGTTTAGTATACAGTGAAGATCAAGTCAATCATTTGTATCATTTTATATAATTAATTATATGATTATTTTCATTTATGTATACTCAATCATTTACTATTTAGTTTTCTTGTGATTTTGGAAATGGAAGAATAATTATACTATACTAAGAGCAGTGAAATAAATACTTCAGTATGAAAAAGTTCCCTTCTGGATTTATAAATAGGTCATTTTAAAATTTCACGTCGATTTTATTTTTAGTAAAATGTGAAATCGTATAGAATAGGAAATATGCTATAGTTAGCATTCCTGCCTTTTTATTAAATAATATGGTATTGACTGTAGGTACTTCCTCATTTTTTTCTTTCTTTCCTTTAAATAAAACATATACACTTGATTCAAAAATTTCAAATGTACAATAGCATGTGATGAAAAATACAAGTCCCCTCCACTCTCGCCCTGATTCTATTTCCTTTAGGTAATTACTATACTATATATAGGTACTTTTTGACATATCTTTCTATATTCTTCAATGAGCATCCATAAAACACTGAAGTAGCTTTGAAACATCCTACTCTTGATTATAAACTTATATAGCTATGTCACTATTGAAAATATGATCAAATTAAAGCTTAATTATTCTTTATGGATCTCCTTTTGATTGTCTTGAAGGTGTGTTTTCTACAACACTGCATATAAGTAGAAACTCTGTTAAATGTAGGTGTCATATGAAAAACTGCCCTAGGCTGGTCACTTACAAACTTGTTACTGTCATTTCCTGAAATAGGCGATCTCATTGTAAGCCTATTTGATGCTAGTATGGATGGGTTAATGCTAGTTGGTCATTTATTTCGAGAGGTATGAAGTAGGATTGTCTAATAACTTGACAATCTGGCACTCAAAATCAAAAACACTATCAACATATAGCAGCACTGTAGAAAACACAGAACTCAACAAAAGCCTTATTCAAAGAGGATGGTTGGTGTTGAAAACATCCCAAAGATGTCACGTTTAAAGTACGTGCTATAAGGCTGTTTGCTTCACACAACACAAGAAAGGTATTCTTTGAGTAGCAGAGTCTAGAATAGTTATTTCACCTGAACGTCCAAACAAAAAAACCCAAAGGATAGCAAGAAGATTGAAAGAAGCAAATCAAAAGGAAGGGATGGGCATATAAGGGCAGAAAAATTATGGGTGACATTAGTGATACACTAAGCTCCACTGTATGTCAATAAACAAGAAAGACTTTTATTAGATTCAAATCAACATCACCCAACTTTTAATTTTATAGCCTAATTTTCCAACTGATATCTATAATGAGGGTTCTGAATCTATAATGAGGAGTAAAATGGTAAAGTTTAGAATAAAGGATCAAAGAACATTTACAGAGGAATTCCACAGATAGCTACTATGCTTTGTGAGAGAAGTCCAATGTTTTTCCAAGTTTACCATTCTATTACGGGATAACTTGAATTTTAAAGCCAAAATATGCTTTCCTCTCCCTTGCAATTGTTAGGCTGTTTTTTTGCCTTCTGAAGAAATGCAAACACTACCCCTTTCAACCTTTTATAAACTAGAGATTACCTATGGTATTGCCATTTGTGGGTTTTTTTTTTTTTTTATTTTGAGAGTAATGATATTTAGTTTCTTTACATGATTTAGCTTCTGGGCCCCTCAAAGTCCCTCAAATCCTTTTCCAGTCTCTCTGGAATTCTGCTTTCTCTCAAAATTATTTTTAAAAGGCAAATACCATATGCTAACACATATATATGGAATCTAAAAAAAAAAAAAAAGTAGTTAAGAAGTACCTAGGGGCAGGACAGGAATAAAGACGCAGACATAGAGAATGGACTTGAGGACACGAGGAGGGGGAAGGGTAAGCTGGGACAAAGGGAAAGAGTGGCATGGACCTATATATACTACCAAATGTAAAATAGATAGCTAGTGGGAAGCAGCCGCATAGTACAGGGAGATCAGCTCGGTGCTTTGTGACCACCTAGAGGGGTGGGATAGGGAGCGTGGGAGGGAGACACAAGAGGGAGGGGATATGGGGATATATGTATTCATACAGCTGATTCACTTTGTTATACAGCAGCAACTAACACAACATTGTAAAGCAATTATACTCCAATAAAGATGTTAAAAAAAAAAAAGGCAATGCCCAAAGTTAAAAAGTACTCCAGATACACTTCATAAATGGAAAATTAAATATTTTTTTCCTCTCTGTGATCTAGATTTTCATTTCACTTCCATTTAAGTTAGCAGAAAATAGTTTATTTACTAGTTACAGTAAATTCTTTTCTCACATTATGGGCAACTAAAACTCCAGCACTTTTTCATATAAAGGGCAAGAAAATGGAGTTTTTCCTTTCCTAGTGTTTTGTTTATTGCTACTAGAGAAGCTGTGTAGGCTTTTTGGGAACAGTTGTTCATTCAGCAGGAAATCTACTTAACAATTCCATCACAGGGTCAAATGGTTTATAGTATTAGTTGATGGAGAAATAATGAGGTCAAATCGCAGTCACCACCAGGGAAATTCAAAATAAAGCAAAAAGTTTACTGAAAGTTCCTAGTTTTTTCAGAATCTTCTACCTAGGGTACTTTCTATTCAATAACAGGACAATTTACAGGACTGAAAGATCAAGATCTTGCATATGAAAACAAACAAACAAATGCAACAAAGTTTGGCCATATAAGATCCAACCGGCTATAGATTTCTCAGCCAGATCCTACAGTATCATCAACTTCTTTCTAATGGAAAGGCAAATGGCATTCACCAGTAAGGTCCTGAAAGGTAAAGCAACCACTGGTATTCAAAGGCTTTGTGCACTAACACAGAACTGCTATTTGCAGAGAATAGTTATTTAAATAGCTGGAATACAGTGGGTCAAATCAGAAAGAATATCTTAAAAACTTCAGGAACGAAAACTTAAACAGTTCTACTTTTGAGGCCTGCTAGGAAACTCCAAGTAGGTAAATACGGATTGGAACACAAGCAAACATGACAGCAAAATGTGAGGTAAAAGCATATACTCTATGACTCAAGGTCACTAAATATTATTTATAATAAAAAAGGAAATGACAAAAAACAAACTACCTGTACATCTGAATGATTAATGCTATTCTCTAAAACTACCCATAATGAGGAAGCACAAGGAAAGAAATTCCAATTGGAACAATTCCAATTGGAACGATTCCAATAGTTTTTAAATACCTGGGCTTCTAATACTGCAAACACAATGTAAAATAAAATTTGGCACAGATAAAATATATTTTTCCTAACCTTTATGTAGGTAGCTTCTGCCAAAAAAAAGTATTGTATTTCAAGTCAATTTTTTGCAACTGAATTCTTGTTTATCTGGAGAATAACCACTCCTTAATATGTACCTCATGTTTTCTAACAGTAGTTTGGTAAAAAAAAAAAAAAAAGTAATAATAATTTAGGAACTAAGCACACACACACATACACACACATATATATTTCTAGAAACAGTTTCCTCAAAAATTGTGTTTTAGCTGTACATATATAGATACTATTGTATATGTGTACATCTTTACTTAGGTTCTAGGGGAAGGAAATTTACTGCATTTTGGAATAAAATGGTTCTTAAAATATTGCCTCTAAATCACCATCAATTTGAAATAGAAAAATATGTCTTTTACCTAGGAGCACCTTTAAAATTAACTGCAAGTAAACTAGAACAATTATATGTTTCTTTTTAAATTTGAAACTCCTATCATTACTATTCTTAGAGTGTATCAATTTTAGGATAGAGTTTTGCTTTCATCATTGCAAATGGAAAACAATAATACAAACATCCTAACAATGACAGAGAAATTGAAAATATGAACTGCATTAAATATAAAAAAGGCAAGATTCTTATTAATGTGGAATTTCTTCCTTCCAAGGAATTTTAGAGTTCATTCATTCAACAGGTTATACTAAAATTAAAACAAGATATTATATCTGAGTAGTATATTTCTTTTATACGTGTTAGCCAGATACAGCAATCCATATTAATCTTTCTAATTTTAGGGAAAGTGTTTCATGTCTTATTGACAGGTTTAGTGTTCACTTCATAATATGTTCCCTTTAAACCTCTTATCTTTCTTGAGGCTACATGTATATCTATCGCCTCATGAAATATATTCAGTCATCCCTCGGTATCCTGGGAGGTTGGCTGCAGGGCCCCAGCAGATACCAAAATCTGCAAATGCTCAAGTCGCTTATATAAAAAGGTGTAGTATTTGCATATAGCATATGCACATCCTTCCATTCTCCCTTATACTTTAAATCATCTCTAGATTACTCATAATACCTAATACGATGTGAATGCTATGTAAATAGTTGTAAATAGAATGTAAATGCATGTAAATAGTTGCTGGTGTGCAGCAAATTCATGTTGTGGTTTTTGGAACTTTCTGGAATTTTTTCCCCCGAATATTTTCAAGCCCGATTAGTTGAAACTGCTCATGCAGGACACATGGATACAGAGGGCCAAATGTACATAATCAGAAACTTATTCTCATCAGTGTGTAAATCTGCTTCTGGAATCAAATTAATCATTTCAGGCATTTGCAACTCATTCCTTCATAGGCAGAGCCCAGTAAATTATTAATTGATACATTTTATATACTGCCAAATAAAAATCAAATATTACTGAATTAATTAAAGAAATAAAGTCCTAGTTATCATTGTGCTTAAAATAATTTCAAAACATACTCAAAGTCTGGCCTAGAAGCTGGGTACTTTGGCTCTGTCTCCAACTTTCTACATGTGTACTCAGAAACTGTATGAGTCTCAATTTCCTTACCTGTGAATACACGACTAACACTAGAAAGGTCCTTTCCTGTTACAAGAATTTTATGTTTACGCCTGAAATATTTCTCCCACAAAAATTATTTCTTGAGTTTTAATTTACTGAGTTTGAATGTGACAATTTTAATTTTTTCCCCAGCTTTACTGAGATGTAATTGACATACAGCATTGTGTAAGTTTAAGGAAAACAATGTGATAATTAGATACATGTATATATTGTGAAATGTTTACCACAATAAGGTTAGTTAATACATCCTTCACCTCACATAATTACCATTTCCTTGTTGTTATTATGGTGAGAATATTAAAACTCTACTCTCATTGCAATAAACCTGACAATTTAGTATGACATACATCTATACATATACAGGTGACCTTGAACATCATGGGGGTCAGGGCACGACCCTCCGTGAGGTCTAAAATCTGATTATAACTCGTAGTCAGCCCTCCGCACCCACCGTTCCTCAGTGCCCTCTGTTCCACATCCGTGGATTCAACCAACCACAGATCGTGTAGTACTGTATTCTTTACTACTGAAAAAATCCCAGTATTAGTGGAACCACGCAATTCAAGCCCCTGTTGTTCAAGGGTCAACTGTATAGCTTAAATTAGGAGGGGAAGTTGATAGAGGTTTTTTAATTAAATGCTGCTTCAGTGGCTTCTGTTACATACTAACTTTTATAATCCAGCCAATAAAAATTTATAGATCATGCACTTGAAATCACCTAAGGACATGAGAGATGTATCAAGGAATTCATCAAGAGAGCAACAAAAAACGATGGAATTGCCCCAGTGACATGCTGTGATGTCAATTTATCTATGGAAAAATTGTATATGTTTTAACTTTCTTGCAATGGGTCAGGCAGAGAGATTTTGTAGCTGAACAGCATGCATGACACTGAAAAAAAATATCATATACATATGTATGATTTTTTTTTTTAGGTAACCTGTGTAAAAGTGGTCACATATGTCTGTGCCTGGTTAAAAGCACAGAGCTGCATCCTTGATGGATCCAGTTTGTTTTTACCCCTGTGAGAAGTAAGAAGGTCAGGTACTGAAGTCTGTAAATGCAGCATGATGGAACAGTTTAATCAACTGATTTGAAATGTTTAAAGTCACATACCTGTAAGTAGAAATTAGTTATATTTGACAATGCATGCTATATGCTCAATGCAAAGCAATATATTTGAAACACAGTAATAAGATTAAATATAATTCAACATAGATTTAGAAATAATGAACTAAACAGTTACATAGTTCTGTTATTTAGATGAATTTAAACACTATTGATATAATGTGCGAAGGCAATCTTTTGCATTCTGCTTGCATATTCTAAAATTAGCATTTCTTGATTTACTTTTAATTTTGACATTTCAAACAGCATTACAGGAACGGAATGTTTTCAAATTTATCAAAATATAAAAATTAAGAAACATTGATTTAAACGTCAGACCAAAATTTCACTGTTTTTAGACACAAGAACAAATCCAATAAAGATGAAAATAATTTCAAATAGTTTGGAACCAATCTACAAAAAAGATATTATCTAAGTAAAATTCTGTAGGGGTGCTTTGTTTTGTTTTTGCAAGAATCTATGCATAAAAGATAGGATCAAATGTCAGCTTCCCCCAAAGGTATAATTGAAACTAATCCCTAAATCTTGCCAAATCAAATGCATTTCTGGAGAAGATTATTATATTTTCTAAAATGCAGTAAAGAGAAGAAATCTAAACTGCCTGCAACTGCCTCTTTGTGGAAAAAACTTTATAAAAAATCTAAGGAGAGACAGACCTAACAACAATGTAATTAAAACCACCATATATTAAAAATAAATAAAATATTTAACCTTGATGACTGCAAATACTTAAACAACTTTTTATAAAATCAATAAAAGGAGTGAATTTAATAACAAGTAAGCACATTTAAGTTTCTCCAAAGATGATGGCTTTCAAAAATTGAATGCTGAATAGATGAATAGGTGGATGGATAAATGAATGAGTGAATCAGATGAACAACATGAATGTTTGTTCCTCTGCCTGGGATTTCCTTCTCCACCACATTCACACAATGAAATGATCTCCATCCTTTAAGGTCTAGCTTAGGTGCCACCTCTTTTCATGTGCCTTCGACCTGATATAACCGCTTACTTAATACATCCTCAATGGACTGGTTTATTATTCTCTTACGGACTGTACTTTGCTCTGCTCTATTATCAAAGTAAACTATAAGCTAATAAATTAACATTAAGGAGGATTAGACACTGAACACGAATCAGCAAATGCACAATACCATTAGAACGGAAAATTTGATCCTGAATTGCAACATTACAGAGATATAACAGAAAATAATTATATTCCTATCCACTCTCTTGCCTTTCTATGATATGTATTATGGTAGTTAAAGCTTGGAGCTCAAATTTTAAAAGACCCCTAGAAACATCAGTGACTAACCAGCATCATTTCTTAATCTTTTAGCATCTTAGTCATCTGTAAATATAGATTAATATTATCCACTTTCCTGGGTTGTTTTAAGGAGGAAAGTTATATAGCTTATATGAAAGTGGCTAATGTATACATTTTCTCCTTGGTCTCTTTGGTGCTTTCCTGTGTCCACTTCTCAAGTGCTGAGTTGATCACTTGTCCTCGTCCTTTCTAAGGTCCCTGTACTGCAGTGGATGCTGTGGTGCACTGCCCCAGTCCCCCTTTCAGACACGCCACTCATTCTTCCACCTGCTAGGAGTGTTGGCAGCTGAGGGCTTGCAGCTGAGTCCCTCTCTGGGAATTGAAATACAGAAGGAAGCTGCCTTACTCAAGGTTACATCCCCTCCCCTGGCCTGGAAGAGTGGAGGGAGAGCCTGTATCCAGTGACGGACTGGCGTGGACCACACAAAGTCCTGACCCCTTGCTTCAACTTGGGACTACTCCAAAGGGTCATTCCAGTGCCGGAGGTGCCTACAGGGTCAGCTGAGGCCTCTGCTGCAACTGCAGAGCATTTCAGCTTCTCCCTCTGGGCAATCATCTCGCTTCCCTCACTTCTTACAGGTGTTAGGTGCTGAACCTGAGAACACTACTCAGAGTTGGTTTCCCAGGGAACCTGACCTCAAAATTAACATACAAAATTCCAACCTGTTTACAACTCTGACTTATCTTCTTAAAACCTCCAATTACCTACTGTTCACCATCACTTAGCTATCCTGCACATAGCTCACAATTAAGATGTCCCCAAATTAAACTCTGTCTCTATCTTACCCCCCAAGTTTTCTTCCCTCCCCCCACCCCGTATATTTTTAATAGCATCAATATCCATCCAGTCGTCTAAGCCAAAACTTTTGATTATGAGTTAATTTGTATCTCCCAAAAAAAGATATGTTGAAGTCCTAATGCCTGGTACCTCTGAATATGACCTTATGTGGAAATAGGGTCTTTGCAGATGTAGTCAAATTGAGAGGAATTCACTAGGGTGGGCCCTAATCTAACATAATTAGTGTCTTTATAAAATGAAAAGACAGAGACAGATAGGGAGAACTCCATGTGACAACAGAAGCGAAGATCAGAGTGATGCAGCTGCTACACATGGGAGGCCAAGGATGAAGTACCACCACCAGAAGCTAGGAAGAAGCGAGGTAGGATCCTCCCTAGAGCCTGCAGAGAGCATGGCCCTGCCTACACCTCCATTACAGATTTACAGCCTCTGGAACTATCTAAGAATACAGTTCTGTTGTATAAAGCCCCAAGTTTGTGATACTCTGTTATGACAGCCACAGGAAATGAATATACCCTTTGAAACAGCTCACAACTCACATATCCAGACCCTGAGCCCTTATTTTTTAAATCGCAGTGTCTTACCATTATCCCACGTGCCACCATCACTCCCTTAGATTGAGCCCTCATCAAGTGTGCTTCGGATGGCTGCAATAGCCTTTCATCCTCTCCCCTTTGTTACGCCCCCAACCAAACTTTCTTTAAAAGTAGAGGTTTGCTAACAACAAAGTATAACAAGACAGAGTTTCCTCTTTCTGTTAAATAAAAAGAAACCTATTTCAATCTCTCGCCCATGGTTAAGTCAAGCCATTTACTATCTGGCTCCAATTTACCTCTGCCACTTACTACTTCCCAGCAGGCCATCCTCATGTGTATTTAATGGGCTTTTGTGCACCTGGATGCTTCCACACATGCTAGGCCCATTACACCTACCAGAAGGGTGTCTCTGTCTCTCTCTGTCTCTGTCTCCCTCCCTTCCTCCCCCTCTCTTCCCGCTCCCTCTCTTTCATTCTCTCTCTTTCCTGATGAATTCTCTTTTTACCATAAAATCCGCTTCAAGTGCCATCTCCACTGTGAAGTGTTCCAGTTTATTTTCAAGATTATTAACCATATCTTTATCCTGCTTCAATATTTTTTCTAAAAATCTGTTTTAATTCTTTTTTATATGTTTAATTATAATTTCTGATTTCCATACGTGTTTCTCCTCAAAGGCAGGGACCTTGCTTTACTCTTTATCACTTAAGACAGTGCCAGAGAGCAAGAAGACCCTGAGCCTACAGCTACTGAGGAAATGAGTACACCAATGACATCTTTCTAGTGTCCAGCAGGCATAAGGCAAAAAGCAGGTGCTTAGGAAACGTGAGCTGAAACAATGAATAGCCACAGTTTACTGAACATGTACTCATGTATTCCTTCACAATTTTTTTCTCTCACAATGATCAAAGTGAATGGACTTTACTTCCTTTAAGAACAAAAATTTTGCATAACTGTGTTTGCAGTGTTTTAAATGACACTCTGTTGAAGGTGAGAAGTTTGATTGCGTAAAATTTGAAGGTTTCATTGATTTCCTTTCTTCAAGGACCTCAGCTAGCTCCATCACAACTTGGAGACAATGTTTCAAAACACTAAAGAACTACTGAGTAAAGCTGAGTAAAGTTTCTGTATTTGACTGGAGGAGGAATGAATAGGGGATCTTTCTGTGCTGAAAATTTTACACAGGATGTTTTCCTTTCTGCTGAGTACACAACAGGAGCAAATTCACTTAAGCCAGGCTTGATAATAGATACATTTGTCAAAAGAGCAGTAAAGAAGATTTGGGGTATTAGATTCACAGCGAGTAGCTTCTCTGAAAGCTGTCAGAGTTTAACCACTCCAAAATCACAGGAGGCTGTTACGTTTTAAAATATGTGGAGAAGTAAACTGGGTAAATTTAACGTTTTTCCCCCAAATGTACATATACTTTCAAATCAACATCACAATTCTGTAAAATGGCTCTTTTTTTATCTTTAAAGAAAGAAATAAGTTATCTGTAATAACTGAAAACAAAGGGTCTCTTTAACTCTCCAAGAAAGAGCTCTCCATTTAAAAAAATTTATTAGTTTAGTTTTTTAGAACTTTCAATTTTGAGATTTGGCATGATTTAAAAAAGAGAAAAAAACTACACTTCTTAAGAATTTAGTTAAGCCAGACACCAATCACATTGAATTACTGCAGCTGGGTGAAAAAAAAAATTTTTTTTTTTTTTCTCTAAGCAGCTGTTAGCACAGTGCCTGGAGCATAGAAGATCTCAATAAATATTTATTGAATGAATGGGTGCATTTCATGCTTCATTTGAGGCTCATAATAATGAAGCACTTCATTGTTAATGGTGAAAATCTGCAGTGTGTTAATGTTTGCCTAGGGCTTAGAGGGCTGCCTCAGGTGGAGGCTGATTCTGAGAGGGGCCATCAGTTCAGAGTGTATTCTGAGATGCAGTGACAGGAGTCTCACTCTCATGGGTCCCCTTGAGATGACAGTACGTCTTTCTCGATTCTGAGACAGACTCTATCTTCAGAGAAATGCTGATGTTCTATTGCCAATTATTGCCTCAAAACTCTTTAAGATAATTTACTCAACGCCTTATTTGAACTCATCTCTTTGGTCATTTGCTGGTAAGCTGTTTGATTACAAAATATTTTGACTTCAATCTGGAGTGTATATCTGTCTATCAGAACATGGAAACCTGCCTATCTGAGAGCCGACACTAGAAGAGGACAGAAAGTCTCCATAAACTACAATGGGAAAAAAAGGATGCTAGGACATGAAAGAGAGGGTGGATTTGTTTTTTTGGATGGCGAAAGGGAAAGAGGGAAAGGTGTCAAAGGTCAAAGATATTCTTTCCCCCTGTTCAAAATGCAGATTCTTAAACAGGTAAAAGTGGAAAATACCCCAGCCTCTGAATAAAGAAAATGATTTCTCAGAAACCTGGATCAAAATAAACCAGGAATGGGACTTCCCTGGTGGTCCAGTGGTTAAGACTCCGCACTTCCACTGCAAGGGGCACAGGTTCAATCCCTGGTCAGGGAAGTTCCGCATGCTGTGCAGCGTGGCCAAAAAAAAAAAAAAAGGAAAAAAATAAACCAGGGATGAATTTAGGTTCACTTCCTATGCAAACTCAATCCAGCACAGTGGCCCCTGGGAACCCTGCTGGTAAGGATTCTGAGGTTGCATCCAGACTTAGGCAGAGAGAGTTTGGAGGATATGGACCAGAACAGGCGTTTGTAACAAGCTCCTATGTTTGTCTTTACACACTAAAATTTAACCTGTAGCAAATAGCTACTTACAGTGTGTACATGACTACTAATCATACCCATGATAATTGTTAATTGGGCACTTATTTTCCAACAGGCACTTGTTTATCTAAATCATTCAATCTTTATTACAATTCTGTTGCATACAAGTAAACTAGAAAAAAACAGAGGTTTTTAAAAATTGCTCAAGATCATGGAGTTATTAGCAAATATTAAATACAGGATCTAAGGCAAGTATTCTATCTCCAGAGGATGCATTTTTCATCAAACTCCAAGGTAGTGCTTAAGACTTAAATAACTTACAAATATTCAATTGGGCATTATTTTCCATTGGATAATCATGATTTGCCTCTTTGGGCAAGGTTCATCAAGAACATGGAATCATTATTTCAAAGATATCTGAGGCATGAAAAATAAGAAAGTTACATAGGAGTTAAAAAATTGGGAACTCAAGTAAGAGCTGAAGATTAGGGGAATTAGAGCAGGGAGGTTAGCCTGGAAGGGCGTTAGAAAACACTTTAGGTGAATAAGGAAATCTGCATTTTTTTAGTGGTCCAAATTGAAAAGTAAAACCAACAAGTCATAACTAGGAACATTTAAATCTCAAGCTACTGGAGAGAAAGGCTCTAGAACAGGGTGTCACAGTTGGCAACAGCTTAATATTATCTAACAAGTTTCCTGTAGAGCTTGAAATTTCATTACTTCTCAAGTCCAGTATATACTCAAGTAGGTTTGAATGTAGTCAAGATGACACATTTTGAGATATGCCATGGAAAAATGTCTTATGAAGAAGGACAAACTTTCAAGATCCATAATTTAAAATCTGAACTTTTAGAGGCTAATAATGATGATGAATTCAGTAACAAACACAATACCTAACACTTTTTTAGGGCTTACCAACTCAAATACTGTGCTAAATGATTTAAAGAGACTAGCTTATGTATTCCTTATTACAACCTATGAGGTAGCCTCAAGCTCCTGAATATTATACCATGTAAACCACAGATAGGAAATAGAAAAAGTGTATTTTTTCTCATGTAGTTATGACTATAATGTCATAAAAAAACCCAATGGTAATTAAGAATATTAAAATGTTACCATCAAACGGTCTTTGGATAACACAGTTTAAGGGCACTAAATTTCACGCTTTTTAGGAAGGATTTATGGGCTAGGTGGCAGAGTAACTTTATGGATGGTTAAAATAGTCTATTTCCGTAACCAAATGGTTTATAGACTAAATCATTAATTATAAAAGACTGCTGGATACTATGACATCACAAACTTCCTCTGGATACCACAGGGTATGTAAATTCTTCAGAAGCATGGCTCAGTATCCCAGGGGAGACAAACTGGGTATCAACCCCAATAGGAATGTGGGTTTTATCCCTGAAATAGACAAATACAGGAGAAGGAAGGTAGACTTATGAATAACAAGACTGGGATTCTTGTCTTGGCTCTGCCTTGAACCAGCTTTATAACTATAGATAAAGTCGCTTCCTCTTAATGGCCTTCTCAGTTAGGAAATGAGGTGCTAAATGGGGCAGGTCTATTATAGTCCCTTTACAATGTTATAATTCAACAGACTAAGAATATGATTTTTGCCAGCGACTAAGGAGATCCATGTAGGGATAGCCACAGGCTTTGAGCAAAGAAAAAACGACCAGGTAAGAAATGATTCCTCCCGAATATTAAGATGAAAGCAATATTTGGTAAACTCAACCAAGCTACCAAAGTGCTTTAACACCCAGAATCTCAAGCTTATTCAGAAAGTCTGCCAGGCAGTTAGGGTTTTACAACTCTAATCTTTGTAGGCAGAGAAATGGGTAATTGAATTAGTTTTCCTTTTCACATGAGACTAGACGCAGATTACTGTTCCTGAGCGGGGTATGTGAAATCTAATTTTCTACCTTCAAGCCAAAACAACCACATCTTTTGAATTTTGGATTACTTCTTCCATGTAAAGATTTTTAAAATAAAATATTTTATTCCTTACTTTGTGATCTTGGAAATAATTTTTTTGGCTACTTAAAATATATATACTCATAATTTATTTAATCATCTATTCATTCAATAAGTAAGTACTGAGCATTTACTCTGCACCTAGTACTGGTCGTATGGTGTGCATGCACACAAACACACACACATACACACACACAGAGCTGTGTATCTTTGTTCCAAAATCCACTATAAATTCATGGAGGATAGGTCTTAATATAAGGTTAAGAAGATAGAAGATGTTTGGGAAATACCTGTCAAACACTTTCAAATATGACCTAAAGAAAGGAAAAATATTTTAAAGTGATATCTTAAAACTTTAAAGAGATGCCATAAAAATGCTTTGTGATAAAACTCACTTATGATTATTATATTCCATATTAATAAAAATACAGCTCAACAATGCTTTGAATATATGCAACCAAGTGTGGGGAAGGAGGATACAAAAAAAGTTTTAATAAAAGTTTCCCGTTTTCAATGAGTTTACAGTACCATTTGATGCATACAATAATTTCTCAAAAAAATTAAGATACAAGGCTAAATAATAAGTCTAGGAGAAGGCATAAAATTGTGTGGGGTTCAAAATGAGATCATATCTGTTTGAAGAGAAACTAGGAATGATGCAACAGCTACGACTTTTGAGTTCTGAGTACTGTTCTAAGCATACCGCATGTGTTAATTCATTTAACCCTCACCTAACCCTATGCTGTAAGGCCTAATAATTTTACACACGAGGAAGCTGAGGGCTATGTCTTGAAGTACATGTTTAGGATTTTGACTGAAGAAGGAAACCCCAAGCAAAATCATGCAGGTTGTGAGTGTATGTGGCCCAGAAGAAAAATGGCTTGGTTCAGGCGCAGGAGCCCTAGCAAGCCCAGGAGAGACAGCTGGTCAGCTGGCTGGGGCCATGGTGTGAAGGCTTTATGTATGGTCCACAATTCACATCTACGTTGGGGATCAAGGATACTTCAAAGGAGAAGTATGATTAGGACTGAACCTAAGTAAAATTAATCAAACAAGTGGATTAGAGTAGATGGAAAATGGAGGCAGAGACACCAGTGGGGAATGGGAATACACGTGGAATGGTTTCGGCAAGAAGTAGACAGGGCAAAGGCAAAGGTGATGAACAGGAGCTGTGGATTCAACAGACACTGTGAAAGGAGATGGTATATGACTTTAGGATTGATAACAAACAGGGAATAAAGGAAGGGAAGACTTAAAGATACCTGGTGCTTTCAAATTTCGCTAAATGGATTATATCAGTTATGAAGAACCAGTAAGTAAAACCTTACCATATGAACCTTCAGGAAGCTACAGTATAAATTCACATACACACAAACTACTCAGTAGTATGCAATATTAGAATAAACTTAGGACAGCAAAAATCTGAAATTTTAACTCATTTCGTACTAGTTAATAACATGAAACAAAATGCGTATAAAACAATCTTACCCCTTTGCTGTATTCACTATCTGAATCACTGCTAAGTTCCTCAGTATTCATAAATTCCAAATCAGATTCCCCAGGTGCAATTGGCACTGTCACTGTGAGGCTGGGATTATGAATAAATGATTGACAATCACTTTCTTCCACCAAGTATTTGTCCATGCTGTTTCCAAAACCACTGGTTTTATCTTTTTCTTTGTGAAAATTGTGATCCTTGCTCATTTCAGCAAGTGTGTGGTTAGAGATGTAGTTTTCCTTCTTAAAATTTAGATCTTCTTTTCGGCTTATCTCTCTGGAAATCTCTGGCTTTGTGGAAAATGCTTTTAGAATAAATTCACGTAAGGTTTGTTTCACATAATTTATTCCCTTCTTAATTCTAGCCACTGCAGTCTGGAGGTTGTTTGCATCAGTGTCTTCTTCAATTGCTGTAAGATTGTCTGAACTAAATGAGCTCAATAATAAAGCAAGAAATAGGTTGAGGACCTACGTCAGGGTGGGGATAGGGTGTGGAGAAAAAGGGAGACAGGAAATAAAAACGAAAATAAGTGCAGTTTTCTGAAATACAGGCCAAAATCCAAACCAGCAATGAAGAGCCCTGAACTTCTTCACCCATAGATAAGAACATATGATAGGTGTAGAGGAGAAGCTAGAGTCCTCATCAGTCTCTCCATGTCTGAGCTTCTGTGAACTCTGGGGAGCAGAGGTCAGCCATACCCTTAAAGGGCTAGCATGAGGAGCAAAGAGAATGTTCCCTCACCATTACCATGATGTCATTCCTAAGTTACTTTCTACAGCAGGAATCCCTTGTCCAAATTCCCTTTTATGGGTCTAAATAGCTCTTCTAACATTACCTTTGATATTTGTTACCTGTGAGAAACAAGTAGAACAAGAAAATTGTGACTAGTGTCTATTGTGCTGAAGGTAACTTAAGCCAAGATCTGTGTTCACTTTTCCCAGGAGATAAATGTCACTTATTACAACAAATGGAACATACAACACTTGCAGAGCTCCTGTAATAAAATATTCTGTCCGAGAATTTTGCCAACTTGCAACTTAATGAGGCTTTTTTTTTTGGTTGCGCTGTGTGGCATGCGGGATCTTAGTTCCCTGGCCAGGGATCAAACCCGTGCCCCCTGCAGTGGAAGCATGGAGTCCTAACCACTGGACTGCCAGGGAAGTCCCTTAATGAAGCTTTTAAAGCAAAGAAAAAGACCTGCGCATTGAACCCAATTCAAATGAGACAATGGCATTATGATTGGGTGGCTTCACTGCCAATCATTTTGGCCCTGGACAACTCCAGGTCAAGACAACTCCTACTTGAAGCAAAGTTCTGTTTGTGTGCAAACTATTTCTGTTTTTCCTCCTGGAGGTAAGGGTCCAGGTGAACTGAACATTGTGGAAAGAAAAAAAAAAAACAGAATTCTTACAGAGGGCTAAAAATATGTAAATCATATTTTAAAAGTGTTTTACATAAAAAACAAAAAGATAATTGAAATAATCTTTCATTTAAGTCTCTTCATGGCCAAAAACATCTACCTCATATTTAAACAATCAAAATTAGACCAAACTGAGGAAAAGGGACTCACCCCTGATTTTGGTCACACCTAAAACAATTTCTCAGAAATGTAAGTAGAAAAGCACAAGTTAAAAATGTCTGTGTTAATATGTCTAGTTTAAGAGAAGAATCCGAGAGGGAGGGGAAAGAGAAAAGCATAGAAAACAATTTGATGAATCATTAAGGAATTCTGAATTGGTTATTTTCATTTTGGTTTTTATTGTCAATGAAAAATATATTGCACTATGAAATGTATGTTTGTTTATGTATATGTTTTAATAGGAATGTTGATGGGAAGCCAAGGGCTCATTTTACCCTTTAGTCTCCCTAATCAATGCAAATGTTAATAGATTTCTTTTTTTCCTTCAAATTTGTAATTAGATTTCATTTTTCCAGCTTTATTGAGAGATAATTGCCATACAACACTGTGTAAGTTTAAAGTGTACAACATGTTGATTTGATATCCTTATATATTAGGGAACACCTCCATCACGTCTCATAATTACCATTATTTTTTTGTGGTGAGAACATTTAAGTCTACTCTGTTAGCAACTTTCAAGTTGGCATGTGGGCTGCAAGGACAAAAAAAATGAGCAACTTATTTTTAAGCCAGTGGGAAGTGAAGGTACTAACCATATGGCTGTTATCACAGACAACCTCCTGGGATACCTGATGAAGAGTCTGATGCTAGGTTGACCAACTAAACCAAACCAACATGGTGGCTTTGAAAACTGAATTGAGTCATTGAAGAGCATCTTATCCCAATTATCTCCTGCCTCTAAGCTTGAAAATTCCTACCAACAGGTACGTATAAGAAAGAAGGAAACAAACAGTGAAGGCGTACAAGCTAGGAAAACACTAATGGAGAAGCAGATCACTTGTAAAAGAGATGCTATAGAGCAGTGGTGGGCAAACTTTTTCTGTAAAAGGGCCAGATAATAAATTATTTAGGTTTTGTAGGACAAAGAATCTCTATGGAGACTACTCAGACCTGTTTGTGTAGAGTAAAACAGCCGAAGACAATATGTAAATGAATGAGCATGTCCGTGTTTCAATAAATTTTGCTTATGGAAACTCAAATTTGAATTTCATATAATTTCCATGTGCCAAAAAATATTTTTCTTTATATTTTTTTAACAATTTAAAAATGTAAAAAACATTTCAGTTTTGCAGGGCCATGCAAAAACAAGCAGTGTGTGGGATTTGGCCCATGGGCCATATTGTTTGCTGATAACTTGTTATAGGTGCTAGTCTTATATGTGACTTTAACAGAGCAGGACTAGTCCTTCCATTTGCCTTGTTCCATTATAACTTCATTTTTGTTATTGTTAATTTAATCATATTCTATTTACTAGTGTAGCTTCACATTTGAATCAACACTTAAGAGACATGAAAACCACAGATGTAACCCATATGACATCACTATCAAAATGAAAGAATAGAAAACTTTCCATTAAAATAAATATTGTGAAAAATATAAATATAGCTTATCTGGCACAGAAATGTAGACAATATTTCATTTTCTTTTCTGTTCTTCACTGAATTTAAATAGTCAATATTCCATTATAATTAATAGTTTTAGATCTAATTAATCCTATAATTATAAAAGTAACTGATCATATCATCATGTAACAATTTTCTATGGAGAATTTTAAATGTATGAACATCAGATTACATACCACCAGGTTTCCAATGACCATGACCATCATGTAAACAATAAGGCACATGGCTTGACCGGCGACCTCCATGCAGTCCCACATGGTCTCTATCCACTCTCCACACAACACTCGGAACACAATCAGGAAGGAGTGGAAGAAGTCATTCATGTGCCAGCGTGGGAGTATGCAGTCTTCATTGATCTTACAGACACATTCTTTGTAGCTCTTACCAAAGAGCTGCATGCCAACCACGGCAAAAATGAAGACGATGATGGCCAACACCAAGGTGAGGTTACCCAGAGCCCCCACTGAGTTACCAATGATCTTGATCAGCATGTTCAGTGTTGGCCAAGATTTTGCCAACTTGAAAACTCGGAGCTAAAAGTAAACACAAAGCTTAATATTAATTTTTATGAAAAAGTTCTCAATGTTTCCAATCTTGAATTTTGTTCCAAAATTTAGTTCTAAAATATTGTCATTATTACCTAGCTAAAATCGATTATTTCTACTTTTCATTTTCATCTACTCTCAATATTCCTGTTATTTTGTTATACTTGCCACCATATAATTACCACACAAATTTTGAAGGAACTGTAATTTTAGTTCAGGATTGTTATAGAACCTCTATCAGATATTATATCCTTTAAATTGAAAATTTATCCTTAATTCTATTTTCTGATACTTTCATAATTTTTTTCATGCTGACATAGGGAGAAAGCCTAACATGTTAGAGGAAAAAAGCATTAGAAAGTGTTTACTTTTTAATATTTTTGATATCAGAGAACAATTTTGAGGCTATAATCTTTAATTATCAAATCCACAAAGTAATGAACATATTATAATGGTTGAAATTCTATAAACCATAAGCTTATTGCGATATAAATCATCGCGCTACCATTATACTAGCATACAACTGAATATGTCTTCAAGATCCTAAAATTAAGATATCTGTGTGATTTTGAGCTCTAAGTGCATTTGTTACTGAATGGGCTTTATTTTACTAGATACTGAGACCTAATCTTGTCTTTTGATTCAAACCTCCAAAAGTTTTAAATAATAATAATGCAAAACCAAAGAAACACCCCTTTATATATAGAATATAATGGTAAGGTTGGTCTATATTTACCAGTCTGAATGATCGTAGAACTGACAATCCTTCCACATCTGCTAGAAAAAGCTCCACTAAGCTTAAAGTCACAATAAGACTGTCAAAAATATTCCATCCTACTTGGAAGTACTCATATGGATCCATGGCAATTAGTTTTAAAACCATTTCAGCTGCAAAGATGCCAGTAAAGACCTACATGAAAAATATAATATTTTTCTAGTATTATTAGAAGGTATGGAATCAAGCTAATGATAATAATGACATGTTTAGCATTTACTGTGTTTCAGACAATGTGCTAGATACTTTATAAACATATTATTTCATTCAATCCTACAAACTAAATATCACTAGTCCTATAGCTCTAATACAAGCATCGAAGGGTTATGAAGCTCTAACTCACCTATCAGCTCTCATCACCTTTAGACAGCATCATAGAAAAGCATACTAAAATTTCAGATAAATTAAACCTTTGAAAATTAACACAGGCAATCTTTGCAAAACAAGTTTTGTGGGTCAACAAGTTATCCTGGAAGATAATATAAAGGAAACAGACTGATACAAAAATTTTGAACCAGTCTTTTTTTCTGGTCTGACTACTCTTAGGGTAATAAGGAACAAGTTGACTCACTCTTTAAAGATTTATCAGTAGAAAAGGAAAAAGTATTTAATTGATACAGTAGCAGCTAAAGTAAGACTTCCAAAGCTTTGACACAAAAGTGCATCACAAAACATCATTAATTCATGACATGGCATCAAAGGACTCATTTAAAAAGGCAACAGTGAAAGACTTATGAATCATTCGGGTACAATTTGATTCAAAAAAACTGAGCAAAGAAGGTTCAAAGGGAAATAGTTAGCTCTATAACTGTGCGAGTCATTTTTAAAATAATGCAGCATCAAGAAGACTAGCAGGGAGCACCCAGACTTGGGATTGTAGTTATAGACAAGAAACATGGTGAGTCTTTTTTGGATTCACAGTGATGCAGTCAAGTCAGTGAGAAGGTACTGATTTTCATCATCTGGACCTCTACCAACAATTAGAAACTAGATTAAATAGTCCTGCCTTTTTCCAGTGAGGAATAGAAAGAAAGAAGAATGCTAACTTAGAGCACATGAGTTTTAAACATCCTGACTGGGAATATTCATAAGAAATTTTGGAGAGATGATCAACTCAGAAACACTCTTTGACTTCAAAGATCAATTGGTTTGGGACCACGGCAAAAGTAAAATTATCTTATACAGACATTTGCAAAGACATCCAGAGTTTTTCATGATTTATGAAGAGTCATAAGTTGGGACCCTTTGGTTGTGAAATAGTACTTCTGCCTGATTCATGCAGATTGTTGGAAACTAGCACTTTCTATTTGCCATAAGGCATTAATTAACTTGAGTGTGATCAACACTGCACATTAAAGAGCATCAACTTTCCTACTAGAATCCTTCTAGTCTGCCCTTATGTCTTCTGTGTCCAGTTTAATCATTCTGGTTTCCAAATATTCTTGTTCTTAAGGCTTGTTTCTGCTGATTCATTGAAAGCATGATGGTGATGATGAAGATGATGGTGACGATGATGATGATGGTGATGACAATAGGTTTGATTTGTTGAGTACTTACTATATGCCAGGCTGATAAGTAGAAAGTGTTTATTCCTCTCAATAATATGATATATAAAATATTATTATCATTATATTAAAGAATTATTATTATTATTTTATAAAGTATTATAATTACATAAATGAGAAAATTAAAGATTACAGACATTAAAACATTTTCCCAAGGTCATAAAACCAGTAAGAGGCAAAACCAGGATTCAAACTCAGGACTTTGGACCTCCAAAGGTCTAGGTTCTTTACCTATTATGTCAAAACAAAGTATCCATAGCTTTTCTGAAAACATGTAGGGTATGTACTCATAAGGAAGCTGCAGTGTAATTATAAAATGGGTAAGGAAGTATCAAATTTTCAAAGTGTTGCTGCTAAGAGACATGCCAGCAGAAAAACAGAACACACTATCATCTCCCAAGATGTGACTCGTTATGGAAATAGTATTGTTATTTATAGGCCTCAACATTACCGCAAAATTATTTAAAAATAGTAACTATCACCAGAAACTTGACTCTGTACAATGATTCATACTGTGAGTTCTGGAGATGCCTAATTACCTAGCTAAATATTCATCTGACTTCAAAAAAAGAAACGACAGTCATGACAAACAAAGAGAGCAGCTCTGGGAACACAACCCAAATTAAGAGACTTACCAAATTTCCCACAGTGAGCACGTTCTTGAATTCATCAGTCATTGGGTGATGTTCCATAGCCATGAACAGTGTGTTTAAAACTATGCAAATGGTAATAGCAAGATCTACAAAAGGATCCATTACAATAAAATAGATAAGTTTTTTGAATTTTATCCAATATGGAGAGCAATTCCAGATCAAGAATGTGTGTGCAAATCTGTACCACCAAGGTGGACATTTTTGCCTGGACTCCTCGAGTTCTGGGAGAAAAAACAACAGAGAACACCAAGTCAATCATTTGCATATTGTATACTTTTTATTCCTCACCAGATACAAATCAGCAGTATACTTTAACACTGAAACACGTCTTCTGTTTAGACTTTGCAAATTTAACAGTACTGTTTCTATGAAAGCATAGCATGTTACATAAAAATCTTATATCACACATTCATTTACTAGATCAACCATAAGGAGAAGGCAGTGAAATTAATGAATGAGAGCAGATATGGATATCTCTGAGAGAAACATATCCTTAACATATGACAGTAAACAAGAGAATTGATGTTTTCTTAATGGAGATATGTATATTTTTAAGATAAATGTATGTATACCAGTATACATACTTTCCCCTGTGTCCTTAACCCATTACAACAATAACACACTTCTACTCTATCCAGGAAAAGCTCTTGCTAGTTCACAGGTGAAAACAATCCCAGAACCAAGAAACTGAAAATAATTTATAGAGTGACTCATGCAATAGGCACTAAACACCATTAGCCCATTTCGTTCTCATCATAAATTTAGGAGGTAGGTGAAAACTTTGTCTGGGCCCATCATGGGTATGTGGGGGGACGAGGTGGTAGCCCGTGGACAAGGTAAGACCTGGGGCACATTGTGGGGAGAGAAGGTGGGAGGCAACACAGTTTTTAAATTGCCACCCTTTGACCGACCACTACTATTCACATCATATTCTCTGAACTGCTTTCTCTAATTCCTTTGGATCACAATCTTAACAGATGTCATGTCACATATTTACCATTTCACCATTTTATAGAAGGTGCTCAGAGGCAGCAATTTATAAACACCTGGAAGTTTGTATTATTTTCTCACATTTTAGAAAGATGATCAATTCCAAGAGACTAGGTAAAGTTTCGAAGAATACATAGTGAGAGAACCACACAGGCCTGGGTTAACCTCCCTTTCTTCATTTAGTACCATAAAGTTATCTATCTTTGAAAGGCATATCGCCCAAAGCCTGTCTTTAATCACAAATAACTTTATCCACTTTTTAAGCACATAAAGACAATTCCTTTAGTGTCCATTGGTTAGCCTTACCATTGTTTATAACCATTTTATATTCTTTGAATTCTTTCTAAGAACTTGCTATATCTATTTAAGGCTGACTAGGACTTACCTGAATTTTGTTAAAAATCTGTATGGTAAAGAGAATATTATTCCGTACCTTCTACAGTGTTTGTTAATATGCTTGCCCTACTCATTGCCCTTTGTCTGAGATTGGGATCATTCAACATATCCTCAGAAAGGAGGTAAGAACTGGAACGTCTTTTCTTGTGTATTTGATTGTTTGTACCCTGAAAAAAAAAAGATGATTAATTACAGTTTTAAGAATGGAATTCTAATAAATTGTAGGTAGAAAATAAAATCTTGCTCACATAGTTGTAGTGAGTAATTAAAAGTAGAGTCTAGATTGTTGATTTGAATCATGGCTCTGCTACTTACAGGCTGTGTATCATAGGAGAGTTACTTAACCTCTCTGTCTCCATTTCATCACTGGTAAAATGGGGGTAATCATAGCACTTGCCTTACAATCTTTCTATGAGTATTAAATGAATTAATACTTAGGAAATAAAAGATAAAATGAGCTGCTTTCATTGTTAAATTCACTATCATTATCTATCTTTCAGAGTTTCCAATTTATTCAGATAGTTTTACTATGTAAGAATCCTACGTGTAAACAGCTAAACAATTGTTAAGTGGCGTGTGCGTAAAGGGGTAGAACCTAGATTTCTAGGTTAAATTAAATTTTTGTAATTATTCTTTGTTAAGGTACAGCAATAACAGAGGCAACTGTAATGATTGTTTCTCACTGCCAAGGAAGATCTCATGAGCTGCTCTGAGGCTATGAGGAAAAATGACTCAGTTGGAAAAGGACAATTAAGACTGATGGAAACTGTAGCAAAATGGAGAATATAAGCTCCATCTAAAAGAGGTGACCACTCTCCAGCTCTAAAGGATTGCTGCTATGCAGCAGGAATATGAGCTCAGTCTTACCAGGTATACCCATTTTTATGTGAAGATGTCTTATTTCTAAATCTTAGCAACTAATTCAAAGTTAAAACACTATGCCAGTTCAGGGCAGGCCAACAATACACACACACACACACACACACACACACATGCTCACACACATATATATACATATAAACAACTATACAAGTCTACATTTATCATCTATCTATCTAGTTGTGTGTGGTATGTATGTACGTGTGTATACACACAAACACACACACCATTCTACATATATATAGATATACAGATCTAGAGTTGTAAAGTTGTACAGTTTATATTTGTGTATATATTAAAACATTGACAAACAGGCAAAAATATGTGTATGTGTGTATGTATGCATGTATGTGTATGTGCAAAGACACACACACATATCTGCAGGTGGCTTTATATAGAAATCTTTCTATAACCATGTTTTCCCTGATATACTCTCTAATTTACTGACTTTCCAGAAGCAGAGATTTCTTTTTCCCCAAGTCAAACAATCAGCTGTGTTGATTAAATAATTTGTTCTCCATGTAGACATGTCTCAGGTGTCAAGTTTATACTATTTCTCATGCAATTTTTTCATCTAAACTGTACATTATTCCACACTATTATGTTTTGCATTTCTATTGAATCTTAAAGTTTCCACTAATTACTCAAGTTTTGTAGTTTTAGTTTCAGGATTTAGAGTGCTACTGATTTTTCTGTGGGTAAAAATAAAGTATTAAATAAAACATTCCATTTAAAAATAGGAAATAATCTCCAAATCTGATACACATTATATAATCTTTTACAGGTAATACACATTGTTGAAAAGCAAAACACAACAAAGATCTGATTCTATGGAAATTTAACATGCTCGTTTGATAAGGAAAAATACCTTGACAGAGGGCTGAAGCTGTATCGTGCAAGCACAGAGGTCACAGGTGACCTAAAAGCACATGCATTCTTTCAAACCAAATGAAAATATGTGTGTGGCCATGGCTTTGATGGAACTTTATTCTCACTTGAAATACTACATTGTCTGCAACTATGAATTTACGAATCGGTAGCCCAAGTTCAAAGTCAAAGCCTTGCTGATACTGAGTAATGCAGTGTAACATAGTCAGTGGCCTTAAGAGGTAACCTAGATACTCCCTAAACCGGAAAGACTTTCAAGCCTAATCACACCCTTTTCTCAAACCACTCAATGACTCCTAAACTCTTGAAATTGTTGTTTTGGAAAGGTGTTTTGTTTTTGTCTTTATATATATATGTTTGCATTTCTGTATGTGTTTTGGATATTATGTGTTTATTCATAGATTCCAGATAAAAGAGTTCTGTTGTTTTTTAATGAAAACAGTAAGTTTCATTTATGTATGGGAAAAAGCACAGTTATTCTAAATTATTTCCAAGAAGCCTACCACACATTGGAGAGAAAGTATGGTGGTTAAAAGCACAAGCTTTGAAATAGAGGGTCTCTGTTTGAACTTTAGGACTACCATTTATTAGCTGAGTGACCTTGCACAACGTGCTTTATTTCCCTGTGCCTCAGTTTCCCTATTTGTAAAACAGGGATAATAATATATCACCTCATAGGGCTGTTGTAAATACTAATGTGTCTGCTATTATTATTACTATTACTAATTATTAACAACTCAAATAAGATCCTTGCAATAAGGTATATATTAAGTAGTGACTTGAAAAAAATAGCAGTAGGTGACAAATAATCCAAATTTCCTTAGAGACATGGGACCTATTATCAACTAATAAGATCAGCATTATCATTGCATTTTGTGCTGATACATAGATCTTTTATAAATTGTTTTCTAAGGGGATGATTCATAATCAAGTATAGTATCAGTAGATAAGTATCTTTTTTCAAAAATGGGGTTTTAAATATCTTGGAATTAGATACCTACAACAATAGTATTAGGAGTACGTTAATCAGTTAAAGGTGTGTTTCTAACATAAAAAGTATTGCAAGATGCAGAGGCATTCACAGGACCAGAGAGAAGGCCCCTCCAGCAGAGAGATTGATGGATGCAAGAGTAAGGGCCAAGCCATGCCTGAGCTATTTAAAACGTACTTACACTGTCCTCAGAAGTTGCCTTATCTATTATCACCTCTGGCAGAAGCTGTCCATTGGGGAACATGAGGGCTGAGGGTCCATCTACCAAGGAGACCACACCATTGCAGTCCACGGTGCTGTGCATCTTCCTGTTCACCGGCAGCACGGGGGGGGACCTACTGGCTTGGCTGATATTACTGCTGCGCCGCTCCCGAGGTCTGTGGGGCACGAACAGTGAGCCCCTTCTGCTCTCGTTGTCCCCGAAGATGCTATGCTCATCGTCGGCAAATTCAGTCTCAGATCCAATATCTTTTCCTCGACCTTTGAAACTAAAAAGACTTGTTCTGCTGCTTCGCCTTGCAGAAAACAAGGAGCCATGAATGCTGAGTGGTGACTGCAGAAAAAATAAGAGAGGACATGTATCTGCTGAAGCACCCAAAAACAGAAGTTCATTTCCCATAACTTCCACTGAGACCACTGGCCTGAGGGCAGGAGGTTCTGTACAGGTTTAAATGAAACATATTTAAAAACAAAGAAATTCAGCAAAAAGACAAATTCTTCCAAATAAGGAACGAAAAGACTGGAAAAGTTCATCCTTTCAGGACCAGGTACATTATTTGTTGCTGTACCGCTCTCTATAGTTCTGGCCTAGAGTGTTCTCTCCATTCATTCTGTACCGTTCATGCTGCTATAAAGAACATATCACTTAAAGAAAGAATTTGGTATTGATGCCCGTTTTTGAGCTTTTCATATATCAACCCATACATTCCATAAGTATTGAAACTTTCTTGAGGTCCAAGACCATGCTGTATGTATCTTTGCGTTCCACTGCTTGCAACTCTACCCTGCATGTTGAGGGCTCGGTTAAGGTGTGTTAAGAAAGACCTTTTGGGACTTCCCTGGTGGTCCCGTGGTTAAGAATCCTCCTTTCAATGCAGGGGACATGGGTTCGATCCCTGGTCAGGAAACTAGATCCCACACGCATGCCGCAACTAAGAGTTTGCATGCCACAACTACAGAGCTGGCGAGCCGCAACTAAGACCCGGCACAACCAAATAAATAAATAAATATATTTTTTAAAAAGACCTTTTAATACTAGTGGGTTTACAAAGTCATAAAATATTAGAACTTGGAAAAGAAGCTGCCCAGTACAAAAGGGGAAAAAAGTCCCATTTATATGACTCATGTCCAAGATAAAACATGTGTATAAACCAAACTGCATATTCTTCGGAAGTATCTAATTGAATAAACATTAGTGCTTGCTATGTACAGGACAAGGTGGTAGGCATAGTGAATAATGGCAAATGGGTATGACAAGGTCGTTACCTTAAAACTAGCTTGGACTGCTCTTGTCATATTTCTTTTTATTGATATCACATGTATTCAAGTTCTGTCTCCCCAACCAGATTATGAAATCTTTGAAGGCAGGGACTTTTATTTTTGTATATATCTGGAAGGGTTTTACAGACTTAAGTAGTAGAAGATAGAATTTTTAAATGATGACGTAGATAAAAAGGATAGGAATTCTGAGTGGGTAACTGAAGAGCAGATTGGGAAGAGTGGCGAGGACAGAGGAATCTTTGTGGATGGGTGGCACCTGAGCTAATGGGTAAAGAATGGGTGGTCCTATGCCAGGAGGAAAACAAGGAAGAAATTCATCCCACTTAGAGGAAACCATGTGTACCAAGTAATAAAGGAATGAAAATACTGGGCATGTAGGTGAGAGTAAACAATCATGGGGGACTGAGGGTACATGAAGGTTGAGAAAGGTAGGACTGAGGTGAAGCCAGTCCATGGCGTTGACAAGATGTGGGTCTTGTTCTGTAGTCAGTGGCTACAACAACAACTCACTCCTCTCCTGAGGTCCCTTCCCTCAGATAGAACACTTTGCTCTATGATGCCACCTCTGGTGATATGCATGTGATGGTGTCAGTGGTACCTGGTTAGGGGTAGACAATCTCTTTTCACGTGCTCGCCTATGACCTTCAACACCAAGGTGGAAACTTTTTCTCCTGATGCTCTCCTCGGATTCGGATTTGGACAATTTCTCACCATCTCCCTTTTCTTCCCCAATGGAGAGTTTCTTTTGACTCTTTTTCTTTCTTCTGTTTCTTCTTTCTTTAGCACTTTTAGAGCTCAGTTTGGATGTTTCGGAAGAACTCTCGGAGAGGCCCATTATCCGGCTTCTCTCAATGCTTGTATATTCAGCTGCTGCCATTGCTATTGCCTGTTGCACCAAGAGGTCACACACACAGTGAGTCATTTCCAAAGTCTGGGAAACCCTATTATGGGGCATCTGGTTACTACAAATTCAATTACACTGTTCATGTAATCACGTCCCTTGTAAGGGAAGTAATGTCGTTTTCTTTGCACTCTGAATAGAGAGCTTACAAAATATATGTTTATTGCTTTTCCTGCATTGTAATAAAGCCATACTGTGCCTTGGAATTAAACTATTACATACTATTACTATATAGTAAAGCAATTTAAGTAGTATATGTGGAATTTTAAATTGTATATGTAAAAGTTTTAATTTTAGGTAATTCTGGGTCATAAAACACATAAACCATGTGATAATTCATTTGTATATCTTGTTCTGGTAATTAACTCAATATTATCAATAAATTCAGGTACCGCTATACTTTAATGAAGAATGAATTATTTGCAAATAAAATAAATTATTACAGAATAATATCTCAAGAAAATGAAAGAGCCTTTTAGGGGTTCTCTAGGAAATTCCTGGGATAGCCTAGTGCTACCCCTTTTATAAAAATTAAATTTTTATTATTAAAATAAAACGATCCTTGTAAAAATTTGGAAAATAAAGATATTGTGAATAAAAAACAAAAATCAGTCAGAAACCTACATCCCAGCAATAATTGGTGTTAACATTTCTTCCACTCTTTATATATATAATTTTTAAATTGTTTGTATCCTATATTCTATTTTGTATTCTACAACTTAATATATTGTTATATTAACACCTTTTCCTGTCATAATATTATTAAAACACATCATTTTATGGCCGAATAATACTCCACGACACAAACATATCATAGTCTTCTTAACCATTTTCTAATTTTTGGAAATATAAATGCTTTCTTATTTTTAATATTATTAAAATACTGTCCTGAACATCTTTCTGCTTCAAAGTTTCTCCGCATCACAGATTATTACCCTCCCCCAAATAGGTTAGGTTGCTTGAAGAGATTTGCTAGGTCAAACACGTGTGGAATATTTGAAATTTTGGTTCTCTTAGTACAAGCCTCCTCAAACTTTTCCACTGAAGTACCCCTTTGGAGGAAGGAGTAAGGAGAAATCCTCAAGAATTTGTGACTTAACCTAAAGTGGCCACAATCATAAGTATGATTTTCTTAACATCTCATACGTTATCTTAAAATCCTTGCAACACTAACCAAAACTGATGAACATTTTGCTTTCTACCTCACAGAGTACCTAACTTTAACATCAAATAATTTTCCCTAAACATTTGTGTACAATGGGGAAATACAACATATACATTTGTGTACAATGGGGAAATACAACATATATATTTTGGGACTTTGCATAATGCCATACACACAGAGGAATTGTGAGTAACAGGTTTAGGAGGAAGAGATTAGAACATTCTCCGTGCTGGAGTGAGCTGATTATGTGGGAAGGTGGAATGGGGCAGATGTCAGTTCTAACTCAATCCAGAATTGCTTCCTTTGACCACACCAGAATGAAAATTCAGTTTTCATTTATAAAAATGAAAGGAAACCAGGAAGGAAAATCTCCCCAGGGAAGGCTGAGCATAGGCCACAGGGCTTCTGTTGTTTCCTCTGCTTTTCTACTTCTAGGAAGAAGTTTAAATCAAATAACAATACCTCAGCTTCCTCTTGCTCTTTTTTAAGTCGATCTAACATCTGTTGAAATTCTAACTCTTTCTGCCTAGCTTCTTCGATGTTTGCCTGGTTCTGTTCTTCATAGGCCATGGCAACCACAGCCAGGATCAAGTTTATTAGATAAAATGATCCCAGGAAAATCACCACAACAAAGAAGATCATGTAGGTTTTCCCAGCAGCACGCAGTGTCTAGGGAAAAATGGAAATTATTATTTTAATAACACAAAGGGTTTTTCTGTTAAATCATTTCAACTTGAATGGCATATTAGGTATGTAAATCGTACAGTTCTGTATACTCTTATGTTATCAAAAATATAAAGGAATAAAATTGTATCTTCATCGAAAACAATCAGTATGAAAATACACACTTTTTCAGTACAAAAGATATAGCAATTAATTAAGCTTGTACCGAAATTAAGTATGATTCTTGACTATTAGTAAGCATAATAATAACCCTGGATTTTTTCTCCCCTAATCTGAAAATTACTCAAAAACTAGCTGCTTTACTCATTTTCAAATTATAGGACTAGATAATTTCCATAGTATCATTTACTGATAAAATTGTATCTTTAAGAAATATTAATGATTATGTTAACACAAGGTAGATAGCCTTATTATATGAACTTATGCATTCATCTTTTATGTATTTTTAATTAACATTTATTAAAATTTTTTAAATGTAATACATGGTAAAAAATTCAAATGGTACAAACAGATATTAAATGAAAAATAAGTCTCTTTATTCTATCTCTGATGCCTGGTAACTCAATTGCCTTTTCTATCAGTTACTGTTGTTACTGATTTCTTCTTTTGGATAAATTCTTTGTAGTGGAATTCTTAGGTCAACAGGTATATTCATTTTAATTTTCATAGAAATTGCCATGATATCTTCTCCAGTGGTTCCCAGAAATGTGTGAGAAAGTCTACCTCCCCACATCTAGTCAGACAGTATCCCTCTTTTGATCAACTTTTTGATTTTGGTGATCCAACAGGTGAAAAGTTATATGTCACTCCAGTTTTAATTTGCAGTAAAGGTGAGTATCTTTTTGCATACTTAAAAAGTCATTTGTATTTCTTTTTTTTCCCGTGAAGTAAGATTTTTATATAATTTCTACATTCATTTATAATATTCTCAGAAATTAAATAGACATAAAACAGGCCAAAAGAAGAATCCGTAGCAATTTGAGAAGTGAGTCATTATTTTTTATAGTATAGAATAATCATTTTTGGTCTCCTTCCTCTTGGGGTTGGGTACTGATAACATATAGGTGAAAAGATAGAGCCACAATCCCAAGAGGATCACATGTAAGTTAGAGAGGAGATGGTCACATGAATGAAGAATTCCAGTACAAGAGATGGATGCTATAAACTGAAGAACAGTCAAAGGGCATGGAAGTATAGAAGAAGGAACAAGTGAGTTGAGAGAGAAAAACTCAGAGACATGAATTGAGTCTTCCATTCTCATATTAGTTTGCTCAGGCTGCCATAACAAAATGCTATAAATTGGGTAACTTAAACAACAGAAATTTATTTTCTCAGTCCTAGAGGATTGAAGTTCAAGATCAAAGTATTGGCAGGTTTGGTTTCTCCTGCGGTCTCTCCCCTTGGCTTGTGGATGGCTACCTTCTCACTGAGTCCTCACAAGGTATTTTCTCTCTCTGTGTGTGCATCGCTACTCATGTCCTAATGTTTCCTTCTTATAAGGACATCAGATTGGTTTAGGACCCACCCTAATGGCCTAATTTTAACTTAGTTACCTCTTTAAAGGCCTTAACTCTAAATATAGTCATTCTAAGGTACTGGGAGTTAGGACTTCAACATATGAATTTGGGGGAGATACTATTCAGTCCAGAACAACTGTACATGGGAGTGCACAAAATAAAGAACAGTGAGCAAAGGAGAGCCTGGTGTTTAGGGCACTGCAGACAGGGAGGCAAGTGTGGAAAGCATAGCGTGTGTAGGAGTGCTGTGAGAGAACATTACAGTATATTTCTTGCTATTTACCTAGGACCCCGTGGGATGCTATATTCAGAAAGGGGGAAAGAGATCTAGAGATCCAAAACCCCAGAAGAGTAAGAAAATAATTCATGATTTAAGAACTATCCATTCTAATAGTGCTGGAAATAGAACATGTCTAATTTTAGTACTAAGACAATAGAGTTTTCTCCATTATAAATTGAATAAAACATCTCATATATAAAGCTGGTAAGGAACATACATCAGATTTTTGTGCAATGAACGCAATGAATGTTTCTCTTGGCACTCACCTGTTGGTAAAGGTTTTCCCAGTAGTCCTGGGTCATTAGCCGAAACAAGGCTAAGAAGGCCCAACTGAAAGTATCGAAGCTCGTGTAGCCATAATCAGGGTTCCTGCCAACCTTCACACAGGTGTACCCTTCTGGACACTGACTACATGTGAAAAAGGATATCATAAGTCAGAGTACCTTCAGGATGCAAGCTAAAGGGTACTACAGAGAAGTCAGAAATTCAAGGTTTCCTTTCCAGGGGGACAATATTGAATAATGATAAAGAACACATTATTTGGAGCCAGCAAGAACTGGGTTTGAATCCCATCCTTACTTTTTACTAGTTGTTGACTTTGTCAAATTACTTAAATTCTCCAAGGCCCAGTTCCTTCTTTCTGTGAGACAAGATAATAATACCTACCTCCAAAGGTTAAGACTGTTATTAAGTTTAAAGAAGATAATGTATGCAAATTACCTAGCCTAGTTCCTGCACATAGAAAGCATTTAATAAATGGTAGCTGCTATTAGTATCATCATCATCAATCATTAAGACTTGGAAACTTTCACCAGATGTCATAAAGTAGTTCTTGTGCCCATAAAGATTGATATATAGGCCTCTAATAAAACTGTGTCTCCCCAAATTATTCTTGGGGTGAATTAGAATCAAGAACAGTCAACAGATAGCAATTGTGTACGTGCATAGAGATTTCTAGTTTAAGACTTTTTTTCTTTTTAAAATTAGTGGATTGGTATCCATGATGTCAAATAAACACAGTGTTCTGAGGTGTCTTTAGGAGCAGCAACCTTATCTTGTTTATTTTTATGTTCCCAGTGTACACAGAGCCCCTGGGCAGGGGGGAGTGAAAGAACAAAGGTCCTGCAGCAGAAATAAAGTCGGTGTGTGTGAGAAAGAGCAAAATGGGTACTTACATAAATATGACATTCTTAAAATATCTTTACCCCAGTCCATGGGATCCTTTTGTTTAGAGTGGCCAAACTGTCACTGCATTCTGTCACCTATGAACCATACTTGATGGGAGAATGAGTATAATTTGGGGATGGAAAGAAAAGTTGATTTTGTCACTCTTCTTCCCAGAAAGAAGAAAGGTTGGAAACTATCCAACCAACTTTTGGTGGGGTTTTCTGGAAGTAATTTTTTTCTACTTTCTTAGGATGTATATGATTTGTATCTTGTTTTAATTCAAGCACTACCTCAAAGTATTGCTTTCAAATGCATGGTATGCATTAACCATGAAAGTTTTAAAGTTTGGACTCACTGTGGGACAGAATGAGTCCAAAAATGCCATGAAATATATGAAAATAATATAGAATCAAAGGTTCTTATTAGCAAACTGATTGAGTTTGATTTCCCTTTTTTCCCCCAGCCTTTGGACTAAACTGAAAACAAATATTACATACCCTGAATCGGTGCTGAAACCACAAAGGAGAGCATCTTTGGATCCCTCCAAGTAATAAAAATATTCTGTTTAGGAAGAAATTGAACAATATAACATTATGGAGTGTAAGCTTTAAGAGTGACACAGCAGGTCAGTTAATTAATATAGACACATTTACAAACATATTCAGGCCCAGTGCCAGGCAATAGGCATTCATTTATTTATTGTATCCTTATATATTCTCCTTCAAATATTTGTTGATAACCTCTTATGGGCGAGGCAGTGAATACGATGACAAACATGATAAATAAGATAATCAATTTTATGAAGCTTTCTTTATGTTTAGGTAAGGGTAGAGGTTGGGGATGGAGAAAGACACTGAACAAGTAAATAAGTAAATATACAAGGTATTTTCTCATAGGGATAAATGCCCTAAAGAAAATAAATTAAGACAATGTGACCAAATGTGGTCAGGGAAGTCCTTTCTAAAGAGATGACATTCGAGCTGGAACCTAAATGCTACAGAGAAGCCAGCCATTCGAGGACCCTCGTGAGACATCTTGACAGAGTCAAGAGCAAAGAGCAAAACCCCAAGGTAGAAGTGAAGTTGGTATATGGAAACAAAAAAGCAAAATGGCCAGCCCAGTTATAGTGCAGTGAGTGGGGAGGATTGTGGTGTCAGAGGTGGGCCGGGGCCACGTAGCAAGGCTTTGCATGCCATGGAAAGGAGTTTGGATTGTAAGTATGATAGGAAGTAATAGAAGTAGGAAGTAGAGATGTGAGACAATAATTAACATTTTTGAATGTTGCTGTGGCTGCTCTGTGGACTATGGGCTATAGGAGGGCAAGTGTGGAAGCAGGGACACAAGCTAAGTGACTACAGTGACAGGTGACATGGCTATGATTCAGAGAGTAGCCATGGATACGGAGAGAAGGGGATAGAATCAAGTGGACGGGATGTGTTGACGGAGTGCATGTGGGGTGTGTGGAAGAGAAGAGACACAAGGATGGATCTACTGGTCAAGAGTGGTACCAGTTACTGGGATAAGGACGAGTGGGGCAAGGAATGGCCTGAAGGACAACCAGGAGCTCCGTTTTAGCTGTGCTCCACGTGAGATGATTATTAGGTATTAAATTATATTTGTCAAGTAAGTGACTGGATTGATATGAGTCTTGAGGTCAGTGAAGGTATCAACTATGGAGATACAAAGATGGGCGTCATCGTCAGGCCATGGGACCCGATGAGTTAACCCAGAGAGAAAGTGGAGCTGGGGAAGGGGAGGGAAGGGAGGGAAAGAGAAGGAAAAGAGCCCCCAGCTCAGCCCCAAGTATTCCAGAAGGGGTACAGTTGGCAAGGCAACACTATAAGGGAAGGAAATTTATTTTCTGAAATTCTCTCATTGTTTACTCATCAATCAACATCTATTTAGGACTTACTAAGTTCTGGATGTTGAGGATACAGAACTGAAATAAATGTACATTTTCCCCTTTCATGGTACCCTTTGTGCCCATTTTCAGGTGTAAAGGAACTCATAACTCTTCCTTTATTTACTATAATGACTTATTCTTAATACAGGGGGCTGATCCAAACATATACAGTAAAGGTATAAAGGACAAAAAGAATTTTTTTAATAAGGGCCCAACTTCCTATTTGGCTCAAGTCAAAATAAATAAAGATGTAATTTCTAGGAGGCTCTGGAGTAACAGCAGAACGATGACTTTGAAGTCAGATGTACTTGGATTTGAATATTGTTTCTACCCCTTCCTATGTAGGTAAATTATTTTATCACTTTAAGATTTAGCTTCTGCATTTGTAAAATGTGGATAAAAACACTTACTTTGTAGAGCTGTTGAATTAGTACTAATAGGCCATTGCACGTAAAACACTTAACACAGTGACCCACACGTTCTACATCAATGCTCAAAGAGCAGCAGCTCTTATTAGACAACTTCAGATAAGACTAACTGACTTATATGCCATCGTTTGGTCTTATGTAGAAGACACAAATCTTAGAAGACACAAATAAACCAATAAGGCCTCTTAGTTTGGGGTAAAAACTCTCACAGTGTTCATTTTTGCAAAAAATCCTGTGCCTTAGGGAGGGTAGGCATGGCAGAATGACGATGGAGGAGGTTATCATGCAATGTTTTATACATAAACCTCTGAGATATTTTTATTATGGAAGGATTACTTTAGCGTTATCCTTTAAAGAAATACCAGTTCACATTTACCAATCACTGAGGAGCTGATTTATAAAAGTGGGCTCTAGAGCTGCCTGTACGGGCATGTTGCAGGGCTAACATAGTCAACTCAATACACGAATGATGAAAGGTGAAGCCATGAGCGAGAGTGAACTACTCTGGTCTTGTAGAACACTTGAAAATAATTCCCAAACAAATAAACAGTAAATTATTAGGATAATTAGCCTCAAGAGAATTTAAGGTTAACATGTAAAGGGAAAATGTAATACCAAGAGAAGAATTCCTCTTTTGCACTCCCAGCCAATGATCCCATCTCGCACTTTTCTGTGGAAATAAAAGCCACTGGGCTTGACTTAATCCTCCTCTGATTACGCTGGAGCCTGCTTTTCCATCTTTCCTCCTGCTTCTATGGTGGAGATGTCTCTCCCCTTCGCTCTCCCACTTTCTCAAGGACTTGCCCTCCCCCACTCTCCTGAATTATTAATCCATATTTTACTACTTATTCATTTCTAAAACTAGAAAAACATCCTTATCAAAATCCATCTTTTAAAAAAATGTTGGCCATTGCCCCTGTTATTCTGATTCCCTTACAGCCAAATTTCTTGGAAGAACTGTCTACACATACTGTCTTCTCTTCTTCCTGACATCTTATTCACCCGTCACCACCTTCGTCCAACCCTGTGCTCCTACCGCTCTACTAGAATTTGCTCATGAAAGTCTCTAATGACTTCCATGTTGTTTAAGCTAATATACATTTCTCTATCCTCATCATCCTTGATCTTGATCTTAATCCTTGATCTTGCAGCATCATTCAACACAAGCACTCCCTTTTTCTCAACATACATTTTTCTCTTGGTTTTCCAACTTATACCTTTGCTTCTTGCTTTACTGGCCACTCTTTCACTGCATCTTTTTTGGGGTCCTCCTCTCTACCTGCCTTCTAGACATTAGGGTTGTAGAGATGAGCATCTTCTAAACACCAAATTTGCTTTAAACACCAGATTTCCCATTCTCTACCTACTTATAAACATCAGGGTTTTCAGAAGGATGTGTGTATGTGTGTACATATCTTTTCCCTCTGCTGATTACTTCGAAGCGTATATCTCCAAACTAGGCAGTTCCTCTGATCTCTATGCTTAACTCTCCAATTGTCTACTTTCTATCTCCACTTGGATGTCCCAATGACATCTCAATTTTAACTGGTTAATAGTGACTTTCTCCTACAAACCTGACCACTCTTCCCTCACTTCCCATTGCCACCTATCCAGTTACTGTGCCAGAAACCTAGACGAGATCCCCAAGCCCTTCTCTCCTCTCTAATTCATCAGCGAGTTCTATAGGTGTCATTTTGAACTCACCTTTTTCACCTTCTGCCGCCACTCTAGATGAAACCACAATCTTGTCTTGTTTGGAATGATAGAAACAACATCCTAACTGGTCTTCCTTATTCCAATCTACCATCTACTCTTACCCAATCAGCTCCCCATATGGTAAAGTGATTAAAGCCACTGCATTTAAAATAAAATCCAAACTCCTTTCCATGGGCTAAGACGTTCTTCATGATATGACCCCTGCCTTTTTCTCTAACTTTCTCTGTTGCCATTCTGCCTCTCCTTTGCTAAAGTCTAACCACACTGCTATTTTCCCATTCCTTAAACACATGATACTCTTTCTTGTCTCAGGGCTTTCCCACAAGTTCTTCCTTCTAATTCAAGGAACAGCCCCCATTTACACTTACACTATTTTATGGCTTCTTATTATCCTTTAGATCTCTGCTTAAATGCCACCTCCTCAGAGAGGGCTTCTCATTTAGTTGGTATCTCAGCCCCTGAGATTTATTTTCTTTGCATAGCATTTGTTATAACTTGCAATATTTCTTATTGGTCTGTTCCCCTCCTTTTACTCTTTTTACCCTACAAGATAAGCTCTGTGGATGCAGGGGCTGAGGTTATCATACTCACTGCTACAGGTCCAGAAACTTGTACAATGCTTAGCTCAGGGAAGCACTCAATAAACCCATGTGATAAATGAATACTTGAATTAATATTGCAGTGAGACTGGGCTTCTATGACACAGAAGACAGGTGGGAAACCAAACTCGGACTTAACACAATCATCTCTGCTGTGAAACTATATTTCAGAAGAAAATCAAGAATAATGTATAGAGTTGAGGGAGAAGATTGTGGTATAAAATTTCATTGTTAGCTAAGCTGTCATTCACTCATGTGTAAATGCAATATGAAGATACACTGCAAAATCCAAGAGCTTTTTCTACTCTTTTTGAAAAAAATTGCTTGAAGCAATTCCAGAAGGTTAAAAATCACTCAAAGCATGAACTCAGGAATGAGACCAAGATTCAGAATAAAAGGACTGGTAATGATCCTAGTTAAAAAAAAAGTCAAGTTTAAGTAAGTGCTGTAAACTGATTCATAAAACAGAGTACAAATGTCTGCAATTACCTGTAAGCTCTATAACTTGCATGGTACATAAATTAAGAAATAAAATCCTTTGGAAACTAGGAATAAAATTTAAGATCATATTAATAAAAATCAGAAGCTGAAAAAATAAATTAAAGGAAAGGAAAATATGCTACATTCCTCATCAAATGCTGGTAGTAAAAAAAATATACATTAAAAATTTTACTTTGAAAACCTTCAGTTTTCTTGTTTTAGGCTTCCTTTTCTTCAGTTTTCTTTATTTACAGTCTTTTACTATATTAGCTAGGTTTTATTTGCCTTTATATTCCTCAGTGAGTAGGAAAAAACACATTAAGTAAAAAAAAAAAAAAAAAAAGATGTATACGACTCTTTATTATTTAAGGAGAATTAACACCTGACCTTTATTCCCTGATCTCCTTCTATCAAAGGCACTTGCATGTCCACCTTACCTCTGGATCTAATTATTAAGGTTTATGGGTTCACGTGGGCAACATCATACAGACACACTGCAGGTGTTAGACAGAAATTACAATCTTGCTAGATTTCATTCTCACCCAAACTCATCAGCTCTGGTGAGAGAAACTGTGTTAGGGGATAACTATTTAGAAAACATGACGTTTATGCTTTCTGTAAGATACTCTAAAATACACTTGTGAATTAAGTAGACTTCTGAGACTGTGTGTACAGATCATCTTAAATGGTATCTACAGAACTAGTTCTGATGAATTAAACTTTGATGATCATTAGCTAGATTGAGGGAAGCCATTAGAAAGAGCTGTAAAACTCATCATTGGTTATAGTATGAGGATAGTGCTGATAAAGCTGCATAAACTGTTCTGCTTATACAAATCTTTAGAAATATTATTGAGACAAACATTTTAATATGTGATAATATTATCATTATAACATGATTAACATGACTGTACAATGTTATAGTTATAAGAAAAATACAAGGGTAAAAATATAATTATATTACTATATAATAAATTATACTATAAAATAAACATAAGTATAAATTACTCAATAAAACTACAGTATATAAATATATAACTTATGAAATTTAATGGTCAATATCATTAATTCATAGCTAAATTTATTTTTCTAGAGCAAACTTATTCTTTTTTATCTTACAGAAATTGAGAATTATGGAACTATCCCATGTTCTTAATACCAGAACCGCTAGAAAGCTTAGATTGAGGGAAATTTATGAAAATATAACATGATCCAAATTCACATTGTAGCAACTTTCTCTATATTTGCGTGATTTTGAAATAATTAAAATGAAAGCAACATTTCATTGCCAGAAGAGAACAATGCTCTTAGCCTTATTTCAACCTATTAATAACTACAGGGGCATTCTTACTTCCATAGTCTTCTTCATCGAGAGTATTCAATATGCTTTCTATTGTTTCATTATTTTCAAGTGGAGTCCGCACACATTTTTGCTTCAGGTTGCCCATAAAGAGCTGCAGCCCAATCAGTGCAAACACGCTCAGACAGAACACAGTCAGGATCATGACGTCAGAAAGCTTCTTCACAGACTGGATCAGGGCCCCTACGATGGTCTTCAGGCCTGAATACGGGGAGGAGAAATAGGTGTTCAAAATGAAATAAAGCCTCTGAATGAGAAACGAAAACAAAACACAAGCTTTCCTAGAAATGCATGCATTTTATCAAATCAATGATCTTAAATAACCTAGTTGGAAAAAAGTCTACCAGCTCAAAAGGGTGGACTTGCTGTTTTATATATTTTGTTTCTGTATATTACAGCAAGTGATTAAAAACTTTAAAATATTTCAAGAGAATAACCAAACTGTCAAAATGAATAATTTGGTTGCTCAAACCATATCCACACTCACTTGAAAAAATAATTTTTAAAAAGTGTCAATTCAGTGAATGTTTGTCAGACAAAACATCTCTTTATAATGACACCAAAACAAAAAAGAGGCTGAATTGCAGCACATAGTGACAACTTACTAATTTTCAGTTAAGAAATGGTTTGTTGAGGAAAGAAAAAAACATTATGTCATGCAATCCTCCCCATGCTGATATTTTACATCTCTTTTCTTAACCATATGAAAAGCAATAAAACAAATTGAAATTTTCATTCCTGGATAAGCAAAATGGAAAATGAACTGTTAGACAGGAGGGAAAATTTCAAGTTGAGATGTGAACCAAATGGCCATCTTCATCGTCTAAGACTCATGCAACTGATTAAACTCAAAGGCTGACTTTTAATAACGACTGTGAAAACCATAAGAGATCAAATTTAATTAAAATTGCATAAGAGAAAGTTTTTCTTGTTTTTCCTTCAAAAGATCAAAGTCAGCCCCGGTGTTTAACCCCACTCTCACCTGGAATGACTGAAATTGTTTTCAAAGCTCGGAGAACTCTGAATGTTCTCAACGCTGAGACATTGCCCAGGTCCACAAACTCTGTCACATATCTGTAATAGGGGAGTTTACACACAAACACGGTAACAACACACACACAAACAAAGAACAACTCCCAAATAGTTGGAGTTATGAGTGGCCTAATGCTTCACACCAATTACTTCTTACCTGGGATTACAGAAATAGTTTTCAAAGCTCTCAACACTCTGAAAGTTCGAAGAGCTGAAACATTGCCTAGGTTTACAAATTCTGTTAAATACCTGTAGAATTAAATCAGAGTTATTCAGAATTTAGATAAAGTCTATGATACTTACCTGTGCCTTTAGTCAAGGTGTTTCCTACGTTTGGAACTTCTTATTTAAATTTATAGTTCTGCAAGTCTTTTGTTTCTATCATTACTAATTTAATTTGATTTGATTTGAGTCATTTGATGTGAGCAAAATACAAACGTATTATTAAAATGGTTTCATACACATAAATGCCTAAATAAACAATTAAATGCTTCAATTACTAAACTTTAATATTATGATAATATAGATATTTAATATTCTATAAAATATCAGCAGCAAACCTTGACAACTGTATGCTAATTAAAAGAAGCCAGACACAAAAAGGCCACATATTGCATGATTCCATTCATGTGAAATGTCTAGAACTGGCAAATCCACAGAGACAGAACACAGTTGAGTGGTTTCCAGGGACTGGGGGGGAGAAGGGAATGGAAGTGACTGCTTTCTGGGGTGACGAAAATATTCTGGAATTAGAGAGTGGTGATGGTTGCACAACTTTGTGAACATACTACAAAACACTGAATTTTATACTTTAAAAATGGTAAAGTTTATGGCACATAAATTTAAAAAAGGAGACCCCTGAGAAGATGCAGCCTTCTTTGACACAGTGTTGTCTTGGCAGGTGGTGGGTGGCACTACAGCAGTCTTATATGACCACAAAAAGAGCCAGCCTGAAGGACAAAGAGGTGGGGCAGGTGTGCGGGAACTGGAGACTAGAAATCTCAAGACCCTTCTGTATTGTCTAAATCCCTCCAATGAACATGTATTACTTTTACAATTCAAAATGACAGAGGGAAAATACTGTATCTAGGTTTGAGATTTAAAAAATAAAGAAATGTTTCTGACAAATATATTTAGGAAAAGAGCAGCAATATGAATAAATTAAAATTATATCTTAATGTGATACTTTTCCCTTGAAAATAAACTGTGGTTGCCTATGTAATGCATACACAATGCATTAATGTTAGGTTTAGTATGCAGTGACAGCCCTTATAAAAAGATTTATTTCTATATTTTAATATACTTATTAGCTTTTGAATAATATAGGTTAATAAAAAAAAAGAGCACCGTACTTATAATAAATGCCTGAGTTTTTTTCTGTTTTTCTTATAGGTTTTACCAGATTTTAAATAAGAACTTGGAAAAAGTGTGACCCTAACTGGCACCACATATATTATCTATCCAAGTACTGAGCATGGAGGAAGATCATCTATCTTAATGATGTCATACACTTTTGAGTAGAAAATGCTCTATCTGAAAAAATATTAATATTTTTTTGATGACTAACTTTCATACAGTATCCTTTAAATGCAACCATTATATGCTGGAAAAGTCAAACCCCAAAAGTCTGTTCTTACTGGAATACTGTGCTGTCTGAGACTTTCATGAGTCTGGCATTTCAAAAAACTGAAAGTACTTACGCAAAAACAATGACAATAAAATCAAGCCAGTTCCAAGGGTCACGAAGGAAGGTGAATTCTCCTACACAGAAGCCTCTTGCAAGGATTTTTACAAGTGATTCAAAAGTATATATTCCAGTAAAAGTGTACCTAGGCACAAGAATCCATTGGGATATTAAGTGCGAAAAGAATACAATACCATGTGAATCTTTATAATTCATTTTTTCTGATTAACCAAAGGAAGGCATCTATTGGAGTAGGGTCGTTGGTTTATGGATCCATTCTAACTATTAGAATAAACTACAGTAAAGGGCTTTCCAGAAAATCTTAAAATGTACATATCAGAAACACTCTCAGAAAGTAGAGGTATTTAAAAATTACTAAGAACACAGGTATTAGATCTGCCTAGAAAATTCCTGTATTGTTCCTATCAGAAATATATCCAAGGACAAGAGATATGTGACATGTCTAAGAACAAAGCAGGGTATCTGATAAGGTATTTTTTCTAGAAAAGACTGTAGCATGTATTATTCTATTCTAACATTAGCAGGTTAATATTGTAGGGGAGAAAAAAATAACTGAAAGAAAAGCAACTATGTAACATGGGAAGATAAACACCACAACTTTTATAGATGCAATAACTTCCTGGTATAAAAAGGAAAGGATAAAAATGACCATACTAAGACTATATTAAAATGTACTTAAACCCACTTACTCTACATTCTTGGTCCAATCTGGAGGGTTACTCATGGTCATAAATATGCAATTCGTCAGAATAGTGCACATGATAAGCATGCTGAATGCGGTAGCTTAGAATCAAGGAATATGATAAAAGACCACGGTAGGAACTTTGAATATTTGATAAAGACATTTGTTGAAATGCTAACAATATTTCCTTAGAAAAAAATTCTAAGCACGTCTATAGACTTAAAAAAAATCTCTTTGAACAAGGTAGTAACAGACAAAAGCAATTTTTCCTAAAATACTAAAATTGCCATTCTCCCAATCTACTCACAGATCTACACCAAATCATATTGAGATTGGTAAACCAGAGTCTTTTCAGGTACAAAAGGACTAAAATCTATATTTTAAAAAAATAACAAAAACTGCATTTTAAAGAACCATTGTAAGTAAGCATTTTAAAAAGGATATGAGTGTACTAAAATCTTAATAGATATTCTTCTGAGAGGACTGAAAGGAGAGAGCATGTACAAAGCAGGTGTGGCATTGAAACGGAAGATTGCTTTCCCTTTGTTCAACACTATGAAAGTCTGCAAGAGCAAAAAGAAAACAGTATGAATCGAGACTCCAAAATTTCAGTGTAGTAGATTAATATCTGCAATTTACCTCTCCACGTGGTAGGGTCATATTAAAGAAACACTGCCATCAGACTCGAGCAATGTGGTTCCAATACCATTGATGCAGCTATTCACGTCATGTTGGCCAATGAACTCCAAGTCCATTGTCCATTTCTTCAGTAAAATAAGAAGTGAGCCATTTATGAGCATGTATTATTTAGACCTTTCAAAATACAGTTTTCACTTTTTCATATCCCTTCAACACCCAAATCAGTAACAATAACTTGTGGCCACTGGAAATATTTTAAAATACAACTTCCTTCTTTCATTACATTGTATTTTATGCAAACCAAATAGAAACTAGCTATCCTTGATTTTTATCATATCACTTAGAGAATTTTAATACTTCTTGGCTATTGTCAGGTTTAGTAGCAAATGTTCCAAAATATGAGTTTTCAAAAATATTTTCATAAATTTAAGGAATATTAGAGTTGAAAGAATCCTACTACTCAGTATGATTTTCCTATTTTAGATGTTAATACCAATAACAGCTAAAATAAAAGAACATAAATTAAAGGACTTGCTTGCTACTATCCATGGCAATTTTTTGAAATAATATGAATAGAACCAAACATTTAAGAAGTATGTTATGTAACCATTGCATAATGAATGACATTTTCCATGTCTCTGGTATTTAGTTGAAAAATTTGAAACCCAAACAAACAAACAGCAATAACAACAAAACATTAAAACAACCGAAGGAATTGGCTTGGAAATCAGAAAGACCAAGTTCAAATCCTTGTCTTATTTTTCTGTGGTTGGCAAACAAATTCCTTGTGTTATCTAGAAGACACTGATTTGGTCTTTTTGTTGTTGATTATGAATTCTATATAAGTTTATAAGGGAGCTTCTGGTAATAAATATTTTTCACCAAATTGGAGATGTAACTAGGGGTAATCTTGCTTTTGTATGTGGCAGAGCCCCCGAGAAAACAAACAGAATCTATTCTTTTCAGATGCCCTTTTATATTCCTGGTCCCTTTTACTATACCAGTTATGTCTAAACATAATTTACCATAAAGTTCACTTTTACATTGAAAATTAGTTTTAAAATTAATGTCTCACCTTTGAGTACAACTATTGGTTTCTTAAATCTCAATACACTGTGCTTTTTAAAATTCATTCAGCCATTATACTCTACAATTGTGCAGTGAGCAACTATGGCATAAGAGGCAATGAAAGGAATTTGAACATAAATGAGGCATGAGTTTTGCATTCAAGGAGCTTCCTAGAAAAGTGATAAGAACACAATAACTCTAATACAAGGCAAGATGTGACAGGTAGCATACAGAGAAATACAAATGGCAGAGCATGAGAGTAAAGAGTGGGCATGGTCACATGTCTGTCAGAATAATCAGGGGACTTCATGAACCAGAGGTCATCTGAGCTAATGTGAAAATCATATTACTGCCCCAACTTGGCAAGATCAAGTTACCCTGTACTTGAAATTTAAAAAAAAGAACTGGTTTACTATTTTTAAATTCAGATTCCCAATTTTTCATTTTCATTAAAAACTTCTTTAGGATTGTCTGGGTTTATAAACAACCAGGAGTTAATTACAGGTGGGAAAAATAGATATGCCTATGACATTTTGGGTAGCAGAATAAGTCTCTTTAGCAAAGTCTAAAATCCTACTAGGAAATGCATAGATGTCAAGGTCTGAATAATTTTTTTTAATATTGCTCACTTATTTAATAATTTATTGAACATAAAATTAGAGAATTAAGGTACTTAAAGAGTATAAGCGTTGGAGCTAGACAGATAGGATTCTAAATACCTGATCTACCATTTCACAACTTGAGAGCTAGCACTTCAAGTCTGTGAAGCTTTTAAGTTCTGGTATATTGTAAATTCTTAGTAAATGGTGGGAAGAGCTGCTGATATTTTGGGCAACATATAAGGCACCAATGATATGAAGATAATAAGACATTGTACCTGTCCTCTTAATACTCACAGCAGAGGGTAATTGGTAATTTATTCTTTCTTAAAGACACAAACTTTCATCTATAATAAAGGCACTGCATAAAACTATTCAAAAGCACTTAATATATTCATCACACATGAAAATGAAGCCCTAATTTCTATCATTAGTTTATTAAGTGTCCTTTTTTTAACAAAGCATTGATAATTACACTCAAATATAAGTTAAAATCTGAACCCAGGTCAAATCAGGAGTCATTTAGATTTTTAATCCAAGCAGTGATTATAATGTAGCAGAAATAAAGTTCTTGTCAATTAGTGTGAATAACCCGAAACATTAAGGAATCAATCCACACAGAAGTCAATCCTGAAGTTGCAAGTGGAAGTCAAAACTACTTTAATCAAGAATGATTGAAGGGCTAGGACATGGTACAAAAAGCTGATCATCTAAAGCTCGAAACCAAAAAAAATAAAATAAAAAGACTCGGTAATCCCTGTGGGTATTTATTCATCTGTTAATAGAGGACCATGAAAAATAGATTACTTCATTTGACCTAGCTCTACCCAAGTATACTGATGCAGATGTGCATTAGTCTTTTAATGTGGTTGGCGTCATATTTGAAAGGAGCTGGGGCCAAGGTGAGGGATTGGAGTCCCACCCCTAAAGATTCTCCATTAAAGTTGTCTACCACATACCTAAAATGATTCCATTAGTTAATCCTCCATTCAAATACAAACATTTTCTCCTTACCTCCCAATTCACTTTAAGCCAATATTAGTCTATATCTCTGAATTGGGATTTATTTCAGAAAGATTCCTTTCCTCCTTCAGGGCTTCCTGGTTAAGTAACATCCAGGGCCCCTTGAGAAATGGGAAATGCAGGAGGTATCCATGAAGAGCCAGGCATTTTTCAGAATGAAGTAGTAAGTAAAATGAGAAAGTACTTTTTATATTGCCGGTTTCATTATTTACCCATTCATTCTTCCATTCATTTTTGTAAAGCTGTGAGCATGGTGATGCTATACAACAGAAATTAAACTAAGAGATGTTATATAAGAGAATATTTCAGTAGGGAGTCAAATCAACTTGAACTAAAAAATTTGTGACAAAACTTACTAGCATGTAGCATTTTGTAAGTTACTTATTTTCCCCAGGTCCTTTGTTACTTCCTGTCTTACCAAGTTATAGTAAATATGTGTGCTAATTTGTATAAAAAGTCTAGTGCCTGATGCAGAGATCCTGGATACGTGTTAACATTCTTCCTTCCTGTGTCAGAATACTGATTGGTTAATTGGAATGCTGGGTAGTATCTCAAAGGCTTCTCAGGTATTCTGCTTTCTCCTTCTGTGCTGTCAGCTTGCTGAGATGCCGGCTTTAATGTGAAGCAAAATATTACATATTGCTATTCATAGCAACTACCCCGAAGAAGATGTGTTTCTACCATCAAAATTAACTTCATCACATTTTCTATTTCTCAAGACATTTCAGTGCCCTTTATTTTATTTGCTAGATGTGTTATCAATAAATAATCTCTTTTATTTACATCTTAAGTCAAAATAATTTTTTTTAATGGACTTTATCCTGCCTTTCTTGACCTCTTAAAGATAACTCTGCAGTTGCCATGCAGCAAAGCATTGTTGGAGAAAGTTATGGAACCTGCTGATCTAATCCTTTACTGTCACCTCTTTGTCAAGTTCAATCTGGTTGTATCTGCTACTGTCTCAGAAATGATTGTAATCCCCTTCTCATTTTCTCGGTAGAATAACCTTTATAGCAGTTGTTTCAAACTCTCCCATTTCCTTAATGCAATCAACACCTTCTCAGGTCTGCTGCTCTCAAGATTGACTCTCAAAGGACAATTTCCACTCCTGTAGTACGGAAAATATTGATATGATTTAACATGCATTTCCTCAGATGTGCCTACCTTTACTTCAACATATCAGGACTCAAATTCATCCTCCTATTTGCCCTTCAGGGCTCACACAGTAAGGCTTCGCTCCATTTTTCTAATGCAAATACAAGCTGACCTGTGGTTTATCCCTTGTCTGTTAACATCAGCAACTAGCTACTTACTCGACCCTCTGTATTTTTCTCTGAGAATAATTTTTCTCCACTTTCAAACGTGCTACTTATACCCTACGTTGAAAAGGTTTTCAATTTATTCCTTGCCTCAAGTGACCATCTTTCTGGTGGAAATTTCTCAAATTTTTCAGCATGCATCGACTGCCACCCACTTCCTCTTTTTACTTGCTATCCACCACTATCTTGCTTTGATTTCCATCACCTAACACAAACTGCTTCCAAAAAGTTACCAACTCATCCTCCTTGTTCATTCCAATAGCCTTTCTCCAGCCTCAACTTTCTGGATGATTTTATGAGACACTCTCTTCCCTTTTTTTTTTTTGAATAATGGAAAACTTTCTGATTTACAATGTCTTGCCTCTCTGACCATCTCAGGCTCTTTCTCTCCAACCCCCTAAATGAGTGACTCTCTAAATCCCATTATTAGTTGAGTGATTTTATATATTCCCATGGATTCAACTGTCACCTCCATGCAAATGCATTCTGGACGTATCCCCAGGTCTTACTTCTCAAACGGACAATTATTTTGTTCCTACCAGGATGCACTTATGTTATGTCCCAAAAGGCAGAACATTATACTGAACACTATTAAATTAAAAAAAATCAAAATAGTATGCCAGTGACAGAACCAGTTTTGATGAAAAATTAGTAAAAGTACATATTCTGAAAGAGCCTACATATGTATTTAACTAAACATTTTTGTCATGATGTGGCTTTTCACTAAATTCTACTTAATCTCAATTTAAAATGTCTTTCTGTACAAAAGAGGTAAACAGAGTCTGCACCATTGCAGGCACAATAAACTCACTTTTTTGTCTGCATAGTAAGGGTCCAGGTCCTCCAGGGGCTCTGAAACCATGCCCTGAGGGATGTCCCCATAGATGAAGGGCAGCTGTTTGCCGGCTTCCAAGTCACTGCTTGGCTTTGGCCCTTCTTCGTCATCGTCTTTCTTTTCTTCTTTGGGTTCCTTTGTTTTTCCTTCAGCAATACGTTGTTCAATGAGGGCAAGAGACTGTTTTGTGAAGAAGACAAAGCTCTGAGGTCCTGGGGGAGGCAACATTGCCATCTTTTCATCCTGTATATTTTATTTCCCCTTCAGCTCCTTACATAAGAGGCCTAAGGAGAAACAAACAAAGCCTTAAGTGGTTGCCAGCCAGGGACAGCACTTTAAAAAAATAATAATAGTAATAATAAAACAGATTTTGGTTTCAACTACAAGAAGTACTGTGTTCACAGAATTATCATCATGTTGAATGAGCAATTATTAAGTGACTACTATGTACATGACTTATTTTCTATGCTCTCTAATGATCTTTATTTAAGAATTTGAACTTAACACTTCACAGATCTTAAGGTGACAACTTAATGAAAAATATGTTTAATTCCCTTTATTTTTCATCTGTATTTACTCTTAGTGCAATTCAATTCAACTTTCCTTGTTTAAAAATCTTTATGACAGTGCTTCTGATAACACCACTCTCCAGGTTCCCTTCTTGCCTCTCTGGTCACCTGATCCTCTTCTGTCTGACATCTCATAATATACTCACACCCTCTGCTTCTCTTTCTTGAGGAAACTTATCTCTGTGAAGTGAGGTGGTGGAAGATTGTTTTACTCTATTTTACACATTTAGATTTTCTTACAATAAATACATATACCTTTATGAATCAGAAAAAAATATATTTCCATTCTGAATTAAAAACAATTTAGGCAAATGTTTCAGAAGAACAAAGAAGATAAAAGGAATTTGGGAAAGGTTTGGGATAGATTCAATTTAAAAAGTAAAAAAAAAAACACTATAATAGGCATTCAAATTATGACTTCCCTAATTAACTTACATGTGTAAGTAAATTGGGACACACCAACTTCTAGTATGTCAACCCACTGTGAACAACTTGAAAGGTTGTATATTAAGTGATATCATGACACACAGAGGGAGGATAAGCTAAGAGAAGCCATGGTCTGTTCTTTTATTTTCCAATGTGAAACATAAAAATTAAGCAAATCACAATAGTGACAACACAGGTTATACAGATTCAGAAAAAGTAGTGAAAAGAAGCTGAAACTAATTATTCTTTTACAGATTTCTCCTATTCCTATGTCAAACAAAATTTACTTCAATTATGTTTAGAGCAAAATGGATGACTTTTCCCCTTAGTCATTTGGGCAAGGTATAAGAATAACCCTTATCAGAAATCTATGTATTTTTTTTAAGGTGGAAAACCAGTTTAAAAACAACAGAAAATCATTTTGCAATGTAAAATTATAAAAAGGCTTATAATGCAAATTTAGCTTTTCTGGAAAATGCATTTTTATGTTTTTATCACATAATTGAGTCTGCTTTTTGCCATGGTATGTATCATCATATTTCTTTTTAAATCTGCTAACCCATATTCATTTAAAATGTTTTTACCAAAGAGTTAATCTGGGCATGTTCCTATATCAGATATTTAAAGCTGTGAGAGTAAGGAGAAAACACAGTTTTTGTCATTAAGGACCTTACATTCTAAAAAGGAATAATCATATCAAATCATACAGTAAAGACAAGCCTGGTTTGGCCATACTACGGGAGAATACAATCAGCTTAAATAACTCACAGCCTTCTTTTGTACCCTGATGTAGACACAGAGATAGAGATATAGGCATGCGCCAGGAGAGAGGGTACCATAGGTAACAGGAAGTGGCGAGTTCCTGCGATTTAAGTACAAAATTTCTAACATTTCTGACATAAATTGCAGGACTCTTTTAGGAGCCTCTCCAAACGTGGAGAACTCAAAACGTCTTACAAGTAGTAGATGTATAGCAATAGTTCATGGGAGAGAATTTGCTGAAAGCCATGCAATGGCATATTTGGAAATAAGAACACATCTCTACCTATGGATTCAGAATTATGGAATTTTATAATTATGAAAAAGAAGAGCAAAGTCAGTTCACTCTGCTGGCCACAAGCAGCTAAAATTATTACTTTTGAACAAAATTCGGACAGTTAATTGACTATGCGTCTGCTGATTTGCCCTGGGTTTTAAAGTATTTGACTAAGATTATTTATTCTGTTATTTCTATAAATTCAAACCAGTAAAAAGAGACATATATTTTGATGGAAACGAAAGTTGAGATGAGTTTCGAAGAATGTAGTGAAAAATAAGGGACACTTCATGTGTACATTCAAAAGCAGGATAGAGTGACTCATGAAAGAATGAATCGTGACTCAGCATTCCACTACTAGGTAAGTACTCAATAGGATTGAAAACATGTCCCCGCCAAACTTGTACCTGAATGTTCGTAGCAGCATTATTCTTAATAGCCAAAAAGTGGAAACAATCCAAATGTCCGTCAACTGACAAAATGGGGCGTATCCACACAACGGAATACGACAATAAAAATAAATAAAATACAGATACATGTTACAACATGGATGAACTCTGAAAACCCCATGAAGGTGGCCAGACCCAAAAGGTCACATACTGGATGATTCCATCTGTATGAAATGTCCAGAACAGGCATACCCTCAGAGACAAAAAGTACATTGCTATTGCCAGAGGCTGGGGAGAGGGGGTAGTGAGGAGAGACCATTAATGGTTATGGGGTTAATGGTTAATAGGAATGAAGTTTCTCGGGGAGGTGATAAAAAGTTCTAAAATTAGATAATGGCAATGATTGCACAACTCTATGAATATGCTATAAACCACTGAATTTACACTTTAAAGGATGATTTTTATGGTATGTGAGCTACACCTCAATAAAATTATTATAAAAGTTTTCTAAGAAAATTGAATCATGAAGTCTGTGAAAATTGCCCTGAGCTGAGAAGAGAGGTTTAGGAAAATGGAAACAAATTCACATACTCAACACCAATCACTGTATAAGTCTCTGTAGTCTCAGTATAAACATGGGATTGCTCTTGGTGTAAGATTAATTCAGGAGAAGCTAAGGTTTAGTTCTAGCACTTGAAGGCCAAGCCTGGTACAGGTTTTAAAACTGTGGTCACAAATCAATCTAAAAAACAAGGCGGTGAGTGTAGTTGCCACTTGGGCTTAGGAGATTCCTCAACACTTTTGGAAATCACAAAGGCGAGGAGGGGTTACTTGCGTCAACTGACTTTCAGTGTACACATACATGGCCTCCTGCGGGAAGAGATGGCTGAAGAACTGGTATTTTTGTACATCTTACATTCGAATGAAGGTGTCACCTCTTTCAAGAATTATTTGACAGAAATCCAGGTAAGTAGATGTCATGAACTCAGATGTCCAGTCACCAGCTCCACTCTTTCAATATTCCTATTCTCTTTTTCCCTCTTTTTCTTCTCCTTGCTCATGCACATTCTCAATATACAGTTTCTGAATCACTAAAGTATATGGAAATAGCAGGGATGGTGGGTGATTCAAGTCAGTGGTACCACTGGGACATATCTTCCTCAGGCTAAATTGAAGGAAGACACTAAGCACCTGCTTAACATCAGGGCCTTGAAAAGTTAAGTTGAAGAGACTCCGGTCAGATTCCATAATCATCCTCTAGTTTGGAGGGTAGAGGGGAAATCACTGCCTCCTGTCTGTATGATGGGAAAAATAATGTGTACCAAATTTTGAGGGTAATTTTGCAATATCTATCAAAAGCCTCAAATATGTTGATTCATTTTTATGGCCAAATAACCTCCCTTCTAGGAATGTAACCAAAAGCAATAATCTCAGATGTCCTCAAACATTTATGAAGATGTTTACTGCAATGTTTTCATAATATTGAAAATTGTAATCAATCCAAAAGTCTAACAGTCAGGGTTTCATTAAATGAAAATAAACATACAATGAAAAACTGAGTGGCATTTAAAGAGTGCTTTTAAAGACTATTTAATAAATTTAAAAAATCTTATAAAGGATAATTAATAGAATACAGGGTACCTGTACACAAACATATATTTATATTCATCTTAATTTTTAAAAATGTACAGAAAGAAACTCTGAAATTAAATACACTATATATTTAATGAAGGTCATTCCTAGCTGAGGGATTATGAGTTATTTTTATTAATTTATTTATACTTATTTTTCAAATTTTATGAATAAAAATGTCATGCTTTTTTATCCAAAAAAAGGTAATTTAAAAAGAAGCACTTAAATTTATTTGACCTGATTTAATATATTTAATGAAATCAGCCACTGTTTATTCTTTCCATGTTTAGTTTACAATTTTGAAAATTACCATGTTTCCACTTATTAATATCACCATGACTGCATCTTCTTCAGAGTAAGATCACAATATTGCACATGAAGACAATATTTTTGTGTTCTCATGACTATCTTGCCAACCTACCATTAATCTCATAATAGAAGATACTTAACTTCTGAAAATAAAAACTGAAGGTATTATCCTTGTACCTAGGATTTCTTACAATTATAATAGGTATGAAAATATTTATTCTGAACTCTTCTTATTTTCTAGCTATTACCTATGTATGTATGCATTTCTCTCTCTCTCTCTCTCTCTCTCTCTCTCTCTCTCTCTATCATCTACCTATTTTTATCTCATACATCTTTCCAGTCAAAGCAATGTCAGCTTCCAGTTCATGACAATGGTCTTGACCCATGTGTTTACCACCCCTTGGCCTCCAATTCCCATTGCACTGAAAACAAAGATGCACAGTAGGGAACAGTTTCATGACATCACTGAACACCAAAAAAGACACTAAACAGTTTTCACAAATCTGAAGAAGAGATAGCAGATGGGGTTACCCCAGTGAAGAGATCAGAGCAGAAGACGCAGCCTAAAACACTCATCTGAGAATGTCAGAACAGAGAAAGAAATACTTCTTCCCAGCACAGAAGTCATAGAGTTGGCACACAGGGCAAGTATGTCAGAAAACAAGTTGACTAACCCAAGGATTATCGATTTAACAACTTGCAGGTCACATTTCCCACTACTCCCTCTATATTCAAGTATAAAGCAGCAGAATTTATCCCCAGGCTAAAACCAAAAAGTTAATCTCTGAATGAATTGAGATAAGACCCCTAGGGTGTCCATTTCCATTTTAGCTGAAAGCAGAGTGGAGACTGGGGAAAGGTGGACTCTTCTTCTTGCCCATACATCCTAAAAGGAAGCCAGCCTATCAACACGCCAGACACATACAGAGAGCTTGCTGTCATCCCTCTCTTTCAAGGCAGTATTTGTTTGGAAAACAGGCCTACATAAAGGCAGAAGATATCCTGACCAACAACAGCATAGCTTTTCATTTATAACTATTAATAGATAATTAAGGATAAATTGGTAATCAAAGACTACTAAACATAAAACTGAAGGACTAAGATGAACAGACCAAACTCCTAACTCTAGAAGAAAGGAAAAAGCAAACATAGGGGAATATTGAGTTTAAAATTAGTATTCCCAGAGAAATCTGAGAGGATAGAGAATCTATTACAGAAAAGAATAGGCTACAAAAAAAAAAAAGAGGTATCAAAACAACAAAAGTTCCTGATAATTAGAGGCATGATGATCAAAATAAAAATTTCAATAGAATGTTTGCTGAAAAGAACTAGAAGCCAGAATTTTAGTTACCTTTCAAGGGTACTTTATCAGGAAGGGGCATAAGTGAGCATTCTAAGGTGTGGAAATGTTCTGTATCTTGATCTGTGTGATGGTCGCATGGGTATGTACATATGTAAAAATTAATGGAGTTCTATACTTTGGATTTGTGTCAAAAAATTCCCCTAAAATGTAGTGCAAAAGAGCAAAGGAAAGCTCAAAATAAAATTCAGGAGATATAGAATAATCCAGGGAGTCCCAACATCAGTCTCATTTGAGCTTCCAAAAGAGGGAGCAGCAAATGGAAAAGAGAAAACAATAACTAAGAAAAGATAGAAGAAAATTAATCAAGAGTCATCAGGCTGAAAATACAAAAGAGGTTCAATTAAAAAGGTAGATTCTAGTGAAAATTTAGAATTCCAATAAGAAAGACAAGATTTTGAAAAAAATCCATATATTAGATCCATTGTTTTTATCTCTTTAGGGTAAATTGGAGACAATCTGAAATTTATTTTATTAATATCTTCCTTTCAAGGGACCAATGTGTCACACTGCAAACTCCCACAGGGTAAGGAATGTCTCTTCTACTTTCTTTGCTTAGATGAATACAGAAAGCTTTATTAGGTGCCACCTATGGTTGGCTTGCTGAATGTATGATTTCCAATGGTATCAATTTTCATTGAATCTCACACCAATTCTTCCATAACTAGGTATGGATACTGGTATCATGTTAAACAATATCAAGAACCCATATTATAAAATTAATGAGTCTTATTCCCTACTGTTTTCTTAAATACTACTATTTTAAAAGCTCTTTTCACTTAGGTAACAGTAAAAAGGCGGCTAAGGACTTCCCTGGTGGCGCAGTGGTTAAGAGTCCGCCTGCCAATGCAAGGGACATGGATTCGATCCCTGGTCCAGGAAGATCCCACATGCCGCAGAGCAGCGAAGCCCGGGAGCCACAACTACTGAGTCTGCGCTCTAGAGCCCATGCGCCACAACTACTGAGCCCGCGTGCCACAACTACTGAAGCCCACGCGCCTAGAGCCCATGCTCCACAACAAGAGAAGCCGCCTCAATGAGAAGCCCACACACCACAACGAAGAGTAGCCCCCTCTCGCCGCAGTGAGAGAGCCCGCACACAGCAACAAAGACCCAATGCAGCCAAAAAAAAAAAAAAAAAGGCAGCTAAGTGTCATTTTTCCCTATTGCTGCCAAAAAATGTATGTCAGAATGAAGGTATACTCTGTTTTGGTTCCCAACGTGGGTGTATAAAAGAATCATCTGCATAACTTAAAAACTACAGCTGCCAGGGCTTATCCAAGTAATGCTGAAATAAAATTTTTGAGGGAGGGTTTAAGTTTATCTACTTTAAAAAAGCATAAAATATTGATGTGACTCCCCTTTTAAGAACCATTTTTAAAGCAACAAATGCACTAAATCAAAAACATCAGATGAATACATATAAATTAATGACCAGGTTTTATTATTCAGTAAGAGAAAACAAATGCAATTAAAAGCACACAAAAGTTTTTGGATTTTTTATTTGAAGAGTATGTAGTAGGAATGTAAAATATGAAAGTTTAAAGTCTCCATTTTAAAATTGAAAAGATAAACATAAATTCCATTCAATAAAAACAACACATTTTTTGAACTCTGAATCTATATTATGCTCAGTTAAAGAAAGAAGATTTGGAATGAGGGGGAAAAAGGAGGACATGAAAAAGGTTGAAAGAGAGAAGGAAGATGATAAACAAACTAAACAGGAAAGGAGAGTGTAATAGGGGGAAAGGGAGAGGGTCTAACAAAAATACCCTAGGTCCCTTAGCTCCCTTCCAGCTACAAAGTCCAAGACAATAAAAAAAAAACAAAGCAAGTTCTTCGCATATTAATTTTTATTTTTAATTCTCAACATTTTAAGCATCATTCATGTTGTATTACTCATATTACTTCATCTCTATTAAGCCTGGAACCCCAAATATCAAATTATTATGTTGTACATCTGAAATTAATATAATGTTATATGTCAATTATTCCTCAATTAAAAAAAGCTGATCGTTCAACTTTTAGGAATAAATGACAACACTGCAAAAAAAGAAGACAAAGATATTAAAAGAAACATGTTTATCAGCTTAAGAACTAAAGGTATGTATTAATTTATGAATGCTAAATATTTAGCAATGTACACACTTCAAAAAAATTTTTTTCACTTTACATAAGTTTCTCCAGTTTCTCTTCAAATTTGAGTTTCTGCAAGACATTGAAAATATGGCTCAATTTCCAAAAATGTAAAATGGACAAAATCCTTCATAATATATATCATGAAGTGCACTTGTATTCAACACAGAAAAACTCAAACTGGTTTCAGTAGCTCACAGATCAGTCATCATCTTGACCTTTCCCATCACAATCCATGTTCCACATTTTATAGCTATTGGCGCTTTACAGATGACAAGTTCTCTAAGCCTCAGTTTCCTAGTTTGAAAATGGGGTTAATAATCACTGCCTCCAAGAGTGGTTAGGGTTGGCATGGTTAAGTGTATATAAAGTGTTTAGGAGAGTTTTACACATAGTAACCGTAAATGGTGCCGTTAATATTATTAACTTGTCTCATCTTTCCATTTGAATTCCTTGCTTTGGTCATTTACATCATACATTTGTAATTAAGATCTACTAATTACAATAAACTTGAGGATATTTCAATTTATAGAAATTTATTAGCCTTTTAAACAAGAAACATAGTTCACATATATGTATAACACAAGCAGAGATTTGATTTAGAGACATGATTCAAGTGCAAGTTCAAGAGCCAGAAATCCTAGAGTTTGAATCCTGGGTTTACTAGTTACTAGCTATGTGATCTTGTATATCCAAGTTATGCAACCTATCTGAGCCTAAAAGACACTGAAGCATTTACAATAGAACCAGTTACTTTGTAAAACATAATGTTAAACACCACAAATATCCCTAGAATGAATCTTCATTGCTCAGAGATTTAGATTGCTGCTGAGTTTCCTTTGTTTAAGTAAATTCCCATTATTTTGCCTTTGTTGCCTTGAACTTTATATCAACATTTGTGAGATAATTTTTTATTTAGACGAAATTATGTGGTTCAAGAACTATCATTAAGATTTTTTTTCTTTTTCTTCTTTTTTTTTAATTGAAGTGGTATTTCTGTACAGGCTCAAAAGGAAGTGAATTCTACCACTTGGTTCACCTTCTGAGAAGCATTTAAGTATCATTAATGGAGTCTCTGAACAGAGTACAGGAATGATCCTTTCATTCAAACAAAGAAATATCACAGTCTCTAGAGAGTTTTAGGGACTCTGGGTACCTTCTATGGCTCTGAACATACTGTTCCAAAAATTGTATTCTTTTTTTTTTAAATTATTTTATTTATTATTTATTTTTGGCTGTGTTGGGTCTTCGTTGCTGCGTGCGGGCTTTCTCTAGTTGTGGCGAGCGGGGGCTACTCTTCTTTGCAGTGAGCAGGCTTCTCATTGCGGTGGCTTTTCTTGTTGCAGAGCACAGGCTCTAGGCGTATGGGCTTCAGTAGTTGTGGCACGCGTGCTCAGTAGTTGTGGCTCACGGGCTCTAGAGCATAGGCTCAGAAGTTGTGGTGCATGGGCTTAGTTGCTCCGTGGCATGTGGGATCTTCCCGTACCAGGGCTCGAACCCGTGTCCCCTGCATTGGCAGGCAGATTCTTAACCACTGAGCCACCAGGGAAGCCCCAAAAATTGTATTCTTGTAGTCATGTATCAGCAGCAGCCATGACAAAGCTGCTTTGGGGGATTCCTTTAGTCCTCAGGGTCCTATGAAGCCCCTCACATAGGGATAATCTCTGAGAGTGAGATGGGTGTGGGTTCCCTTAGATGTGTACAGTCCTAACTGAGAATCTCCCAGAAATCAGTGAAGTGAACCCCAACACCAGTTTTTACTTAAATGTGGAAAAGGGAAAAAATGTGGTCTGTGCCCATTATCTTATTCTGGTAAAGGTCTCAGTGGCCTCTGTTACCTTAGCCCCACAGCAGGTGCCTAATACTGGAACTCTAAATGGCAGTTCCCAATTGATTTATTAATGCCAGAGTGTCAACTCTATTGTGGTTCAGGTAGGATATGTGTATATCATGTCCAAATAACTTTGTAATAAGAAATGGGCTTTTGTAATGATTATCAGCATACTTTGTCTTACCCATGTAATATGTATTTAAAAATAGAATTATTCTCTTAAAATATTTCCTATGGAATTACTTTAGCAGCTAGTTTCATTTGACAAGTTTCAACATTTCTTGTAGAAATCAGGTAATATTTGAATTTCTTATTTCTTTGTGATTAGACAATTAAAGATATGATATTTCCTCATTTCAAGGAGCAGAAGAATAATTACATGTTTATAATTCTATAATAAACTAAACTCAGGCTCTGTTTTATATTCCATCACTGAGTCTCTTACCTATAGCTAACTTGAATTTATATAAAATTAAAATAGGTCCAATAAACCATTTTGAAGTTCTGCCAAAATCTGAATCAACTTTGGTCAAATCTAAATTATTTAAGACAGTGGACAAATGTAAAAATAAGTAAAATAGGATGTTATATTGATCTCACTGTTGTCAAATGAAAAATTGCTTTGAAAATGTCACTTGTCTGGAAACAGATAGTGATATTTTCTCACAGGTAAAATTTTAGCTGGAGTACCATTCATTTTTAAAGTCTTCTCAAGGCACCAGGGAATCCATATACAAGCATTTTAAAGGGCAATTTAAAATAAATCATACCTCACATCAACAGTGATAACTCATGTTGATGATATGTTCTCTTGATATATGATGAGAATGGTGCTTTACCTGTATAGTCGTCCTCCCCAAAATTCAAAACTTTGATCCTAATCATGAGAAAAACATCAGAAAACCCCAAGTCAGGGACATTCTACAAAATACCTGACCAGTACTCCTTCAAATCATCAAAGTTATCAAAAACAAGGAAAGTCTGAGGAACTGTGACAGCCTATAGATGTCTAAGGAGACACGATGGCTAAATGTAATACTGGTATTCTGGGCAGGATCTTGGATGAGAAAAAAAGACAGTGGGGAAAACCTAGGGCAATCTGAGTAAAGTATTATTACTTAATAATAATAATGTATCATTATGGTTTCATTAATTGCAACATATATACCATAAAAATGTAAATTGTTATTAATAGGGGAAACTGGGTATGGAGTACATGGGAACTCTCTGTACTACCTGCATAATTTTTCCATAAATCTAAAACAATTCCAAGATAAAAAGTTCATTTAAAAAAAAAGAGACATCACAGGTATAAAATTACACTAATATTATGTAAAGTTAACAATGTATCAGTAATTTTATTTTATCAAGTAAATACATTGCCATTATTTAGAATGTACCTAAGTGATAATAGACCTACAAAACTGAGCTACTTTAATTAAAATGGGTTATAATTAATACATAAAAATAATTTGCATAGTAAAAAATAGCATCGCTTTGATAAACAGGAGATCCATTAGAAATGCTGAACAATTTTTAAGTTATTATGCTTGGGAGGGTAATTTTTATAAATGTGCCCTCTTGGGTAAGGAATAAGCTTACAACTTATAAACATAGAACTAGACTGGAGTCACAATGTCTGAGTCCTAATTATACTTGAGATCATTATGACTAAGTAGGCTAAAAAATTCATCTATAAGGGATTCATGTGTGTTTTCTTTTAGAATAAGGGTAATTTAGCTCACTCGGTAGTGTTAAGCATACCAAGTATTTTTTAAGTTGTTAAATTAATGCATTATTATATGTCTGTCATGATTATGCAGTTAAGCTATAAAAGGCTCTCTTTTGGTTTCTGTGTTACTTTAGAAACTGTGGGGTAACACTGCAATGAAGGAAATCTATCTGACTCAGAAATTCTCATTTTACTGACTTCTAAACACCTGATAATAGTCAGGGATACACTTAATTAACCATTTCTTATAACCAAAGTCCTCTGTTGCCACCATAGCATTTTAAAACCCTCACCTATGTTCAGTGGCATCCCCTTTACAATTTTTCTACTCATAAAATCTAAAATCCCATGATAAAAGAGAAAGTCATCATCAGGAGATGGGAGAAGCAACCTTTAGTTCCAGTATGAACTGTTATGATATAAGCTCTCTTTCATCAGAACTACAAAACTTCAGATGAGTCTGGAAGCTCTGCTCTACATCTTGGCACCAAAGGAAACACCTGGATCCTTCCTATACCCAGCTGCAGCACATGAGAGGAATACCTAGATCATACAAATCCTATCTGTCAACGACAAGGAAGATGAAGCTGAAACTCTCAAAGATAAGAGGAAGTGTACGTTAATCATCCAGTAGCTCTACTATTTAGATAAGAAAGTGAAAGCTGCTGGAGGACTGAATCTGGAGAGTATAGGGAAAAAAACAGTAACTAAACCAGGTTTGAGTCCATTCCTGGCTGCTCCCTGAATTGTAATTAGAAGGCCTCTCAATAGTCGTTCATTTTGCTGATACGTGAACACCTGATAACATCACTGGAGGAAGGCAATAGACAGATATGCCCTGGCTGTACAAATTTTGTTCCATTCTTGGCAGGATGACCATGGCATTTATGTTGCGAAGAAAGATTTTTTGTCAAGAATAAATGCTACATCACATCAGACACCAAGACATAAATTGGGACTGTTCTGGGCAAACTTCGATATATGCTTATCTTACTTTTGAGACATCCTAGAAGTTACCAAAAAGGACCTAAGATCCTTACAAGGCATTCCTTTGTAATATTTTCCTTTTTATGGGAGCATATAAGACTAACTGTCTTGATCATTATTTGTCTAGGTGTACCACAGCTACTGTGTGCTTTGCTAAAAGACGTTATGGCTGCACAGCAGTACCAAAATAAACATAGGCAGAACTTAAATCTTAAATTCGTAAGATTTAATCATAATGACATTCCTACTCTTTGGAAATACTACACCTTGCTTAAATGGCATCCCAGGGAGTCTTCCAGCCTGGGACCTCAGATAACGGAAGATTCCCAGCTTCAGGTGCAGGCTGGAAGCACCATGGGTTATATTCAAATACTGCTTGGCATTGCATTTAATATGCAATAAAAGGTCTATAAAACCCCTTGACTAATCTTTTAATTTGCTGTCTTGATATATCTGTCTAATTTTGATCAAAATAAATACATAATTTTAGCTCTAATTTGGGCAGACCCTCTAACACTTCCTGAGTATCAGTTTATCATTTTTGAAAATTGTACAAATTTTCAAATTGTCAGTTGTTCTACCTCTGATGCTTTATCTTACCCTTTGCCATATCATGGTTCAGTAAAACCAGTGGTTGTAATCCATTATGTTTAGGGATTTAGGTGATGGCCATATTATTTGTTTCGTTACCTGAAATTTAAAAATTAACCAAAATTTTTTCACTTAAGTAGGCAGTAAGGAGACTAGAATTAAGACAGCCTTTATGAATCTATATGCAATCCTCTATTTCCTCAATTTGCTTTTAACTTTATATAATTTCTTACAATGTCATCAGTAGTCACTAAATATAGTACACTTTATCATTTAATTGCCTATCTTCATTGTGGATTTATCCTGTGCATATCCTAGTCATTCCTCATGTCTAGCCGGTACTAAGGAGCCTTCCCTTACAAGATGGGTTAGATGAACTAATATGTGTCATCATTGAACTATAGCCTATAAATATATAGCTTCACTTGACTGATTGTTATAATTAGGTGTCTCTAGGAATCTCTAAGATTATGTGATCCTAGAGAGCAGTGTATCCTTAGCCTGTAATTGTGCTTAGAACAAAGTAGACCTGCCACTTGGTTTTGTAGTCTCGTGGTCACTGACAATCCAGAACACTAGAAGGTATAAAAAATATCCTTCTAGAGTGAGCAGTTCTGTGTTTTTACCCCATTGCTGGTTGAATGGTTTGTTTAGTTTGGAGGAATTCATGGAACTATATATTTAGGATATATGTATTTTTCTGTAAGTATATTGTACTTCATGCAAAGTTTAAAAAGATGAAAGCGAAATTTAAAAACTTTTTTCAGAAAACACAAACTGAGAGAATTCATCACCATACGAAAATATACATTAAACATTAAAGGAAGTTTCTAGGCAGAAGGAAAAGATCCTAAGGGAAGAAGAGTGGAAATACAGAGAGAAATGAAGAACATCGGAATGGGTATGTGTCTGTGTATATAAAAGGAAAAACTGACTCTACAAAAATGAATGACTATACAAAGCAATAATAGTTCTATATCATGGATTTTAAGACTATGTAGAATAAAATGCATGAATGAATTCCAGTTTATATATTTTCTTGAATCCATCATTATATATACAAACTAGATTTCCTTTAATCTTATTTAATTTTTACTTATTTCAGCCTGTAACATTTGAGTTTTATTATTAAGGTAATTGTTCTCAGGTTTCAAAAAAAGAACATGGAATTTTTTTCTCTGTTGTGTAGAAAACACTGTCCATGAAGCCCCTTAGTGTATACTGTTGTATAAATACTACTATTTTCAAAGTAGCCTTATTTTGAAAGAGCCTTCAATAACTGAAAATTAGAAAATGAATCTTAAATGACCAGCCATCAGTTAAATTATTTTCAACATTATTATTTGTATTAAAATTTATTTTTAAATGTCATCACAATAAACTGTCAGCAGAATTAACAGGATGTGCTTTGGGGATTTTTCTTTATTAAGCTACAAAAGACTAAAGCAAGAAGACCTAAATATTGGTCTTCTTGACCAATTCAAGGAATTCAAGAAGACCTGAATTCCTTATTGTTCAAATTATTAAGACAAACTGAAGGTAATCCTGATTTTAAGATCACCTCCCAATAGGTTATACAAATAATAATTGTTACATGTGTGAAATCATATGATGTTAATATTCCTTTAATATGTCCATTCCATTTTACTTACTGTTCAACAAATATTTTTAAACTGATTACTAAGTGTCAGACACAATGCCAGGTTCTGGGGACACAAATACAAAATAGGCGGCCTTGGTCCTTGTCCTCTGGGACCTACAGTCTACTGGGGAATATGGGAAAGCAAACAATTGCAATCCACCTATCATATGAAAGTAATGAGAATATATGGAAAAGGCACCTGACCTGGACTCTGGAAGGAAGATTTTGGTCAAGGAGGGAAGATGAGTAGAGGTTGGGTGGTCTGTACTATGACTCGTATCCCCGATAGGTCCTCTGCCTTGGCACTCTTTATTCGTAAGATTGTTAAGTGCCTGCTATGGTCCAGGAGCTGTCTTTGTCTTTTTTTAAGTTTGTCCCTAGCCTGATCGTCTTCTCCACACTCAGCTTTTCTAAACAATAAAAATCATCTCTGGTTTTGTCCTTCCATGGACTCTGAAATGTATAACTTCATAAGCTCTTTAGATTCTATTCCTGGATTTATCTAATCTCAGGCTATTCTAATTTAAATTTTTTAAAAGTTTGCACAAAGCTTGTAAAGATTCAATCATAATTTAGCTGTATTGTGGATAATATCAACCATCACTGCATTCCATAGATTTTTTGTTTTAACCTCAGGTTTGGAGAGTTAATCTCCCCAGATCATGCCCATCATCACCACTGGCCATGCAAAGCCTCTCTTTATTATTATTTTTTTCTTTTTTCAGCCCGGTATGCCAGTCCTGTTTACTCCAGCCCCTTCCCATTCCTATTCTCATCCATACGCAACCATCCTAATGGGTTTACTGTGCATCTTTGTGTTATGTTTTCTTAAAAATTGAATATTACCTTGGATGCACGTATCTTAAATTTTTATAAATTTTGTGTTATACACCTTATTCCGTTTCTATTTTCTTTAAACTAAGCACTATGATTATAAGATCCATCCGTGTTACAATAAGTACATCTAGTATGTGCTTCTAACTACTTCTAATATTCCAATGTATATTATCAGACATTTTACCTATCTGCTCTCTTAGTGAGAACACCTGGGTGCCATCTAGGGCCCCCTACCTCTCTGGGGACCCAGAGACAGATCCAGGTTATTTAAGCCTGTAGCCTATACAATTTTTTAGCAGGAGGATTGAGGGAAAAAATGCAAATTACAAATACAAATTAGATACAGAAATTAAATGTATTTCCATTTAGAAAAAACTAACCAATACCACAAACACCATAAATTCCAAAATTTAATGAATTAACTCCCTAGTACACCTTTTTTAATGCTTTTCCTCCATTTTTGGCTTCATTCTCATTGACCATCTCTACACAGGGTAACAATTTTGTAAGGAGGGAAATAGAGGCAATTTAGTCTTTCCTTTAGTATAACTAATTGGAATGTATCTTGGTAATGGCATGTACATTTTTAGTATTACTGTTAAATTTGGGAAAACCTCCATCAAGTTCCTTTCATACATGAGCTCTAAGATACCAGAGCATTTGAGTGTCCTTGTTCAACGGCTAATTTTATATACTCTGAATTGACAACACTCATTAACCACTTTGTCATCAATGTCCTCAATGTAGTGATACACAATGAATATCATGTTATCTCATGTGTTTGGGTATTTCATGGCCAACCGGCAAGAAATTTAAGTATTTTTTCCCCAACATATTTATATGATTCACTTTTCTTTAACTGGATTATCAAACAATCCAAGAGCCTATTTAATACTTCTATTAGAAATTCACCTCTTCCTTTTAGTGAAATACTGTTTCTTACTTTTGCTTCTGATATGATAAAATGCTTTGCTATATTTCATTGTTCAATGTTAATATAATGATTTCCTTGCTTTTTACAATTTTTGTTTCATATTCCACTAATTTTATATCTAAATTTTCTCTCAGTACTTTAATACAAAAAGTTAAAGATGAAAAAGAAAGTGCCTTTCATATATATACCTATATTATATATATTTAATGTGTAATTTTTAACTTAGAGTATTCTTATGTATCTATCTAAATTGCAATTAAACTGTCATATTTGAGCTTTATTGTGTTTGTGGATAAATATCTTGTACCTCATTTGTAATTGGGTTTCTCAAGAAACCCAAAATATATATTAAGGATATATTTTGCAATATATATTAAGGATATATTTTGCAATATATATTTTTCATTGTATCTATTTCATGTAGTTGGGGAAGCTTTATATTAGGCAGAGTAAATAAAAGAAAATTCCAAGTTGGCATCTGTGTTTAAAATATGCCATCTATGAAATGTGACCAGTAAAAAAAAAAAACCAAAACGTGTTAACTGTTGAAAAATACCAAAGTAATCACGATTTCAGTTACTGGGAAGCTTCTCTGGCAAGATTAAAGAGCTGAACATGGCACCTATTCTATATATTTAGTGTTTTTATAAGAGTGTGTGTGATAAATATACATGGAAGTAACTGTAAACCCCATAAATAAACTCAAGTGAAATGTATCTCCAACTCAACTCCTCTTTGCTACAAACCAGATATGGTCATGGCTACTCCAACACTACTTGATAGGAGGGAAAATCATGGTAATATCGATAGTTAAAATATCTTACTTTTGTAAATCTTACCAAAATAGGTAACATGTGAAAACATTGCTAAAGCTCCTCCTAGCTTAAACTTTATTATTTCCTCAGTAAACTCACTTCTCTCACCACCACAAAATAACATTGTCATGAACAACTTTGTATGTGTCCCTTTATGGAGCTGTGTAAGAATTCTTTGGCAATGCTCCCGAGGTAGGGAGCATAATTGTTGGGTCCTAGGGTACATACATACTTAATTGGACTAAGTAATGCCAAGTTCCTCTCCAGAATGGCTGCACTTTTCTATTCTCCCACCAGAGAAGGTTCTACATCTCTACATCCACACCAACATATGGCATTATTCAGTTTTTTAACTTTTATCAGGCTAAGAGATGAAAAACCTATCACTTTTTAAACTGAGTTAGCATGGCTCTGGTCTATAATGATGTTGAGCATCTCTTTGTATGCCTACTCACTTTCTGGGTTTCTTACGTGAATTCTTTGTTCTTATCCTTTTTCCAATTTTTCTATTATGATTGTTGTCTTTTATTGGTTGATTAGCAGGTGTTCCCGTATATACTAGACTGTAATACCTCAGTTTCAGAATTGCAAGTATCTTTTATTCTATCATTAACTTTTTCAGTGGTATCTTTTCTTCATTGAACAGGTATCTTTAATTGGCCTTATTTTAATGTTCTGAAAGTCTTGCTTCATATAGGCTTCTTCACCTCTCCTCCCACAAAGATTTCTTATAGTATGTTTTCATCCATATTGAGACATGTCCTCTCCTTTTCTCTCTACTTGAGGTTAACTTACCTATACATGATCGTTTAGTCTTTTACTTTATCAATTTCTCCAAAAAGCCAATTGACACATTGAATAATTTATGAAGGATTTATACCTTTATAATGTTTGTCTTCCCATCTGAAGAGGTTAGATAATTTTATATGTCCCTTATTAGAGTTTAAATTTTTCTACATAAGGATTTGTATATCACTACTTAAATTAATGAATTAATTCTAGACACCGTCTAGTTTTATGTTGCTATTGTAAATGAGGTCCTATTTTAAAAACACATAAATTCTAGTTGGTAATTGCTACTGATTGGACTTTATATCCTGTGATCTTTAATTTTCATTTCTAATAGTTTGTCAATTATATTTTCTGAATAGATGATCATATCTTCTGGAAATAATGACAATTTTTTCTCCTTTTATTTCTTTTTCTTTTCTTGGAGCACCAATATAGAGTATGAATAACCACTTTATGTCAGATACCGCATAAGATCTGGGAATTCAATGATAAAAGAGACAAAATGACATGCCCTCAACTTTAACTGCTTCTTTTTAATATAGCTTACTTTTAGTGCATTACCTTAAACACTTATGTTATCTCTTCATAATATACTACTTCATAGTTCACTTATCAAATTAGAGAATAGGCATAGTTGGGTATAAATCACTTGGGAATTCTCTGAACTATAGAATGATAAATTCACAAATTAGAAAAGCACCACAAATTATCTATTACCTTGGGGAGGAGGGACATCCATTGCCACCAGATGAGTTAAACTCAAATGTAAAATGATACTTTATTTAATCGTTATACTACTTGAGGTAAAATGCCTTCCTTTGCTTCAAGTATATAAGGTATATCCATTCTAACCATTCAGTCACTCAATGTCTGATTGCACATACCTGATCAATCTTGCATAATCAGATATTAATCTGCTTCATTTTTAAACCCCAAAGCAACTTATAGGTGTGTCTATGCATATGTGTGTACATGTATATATATTTATATTTATATCCAGCAGCCAATCTTCCTTCTTAACTGGGGTGAACAAGGATCTCCCCTTGGGAGTAGTGGTGATGGAACTCGAGCCCTACCTCTTGCTGTGGAAATCTAAGGTGAATTATCCTTCCTTTCTACTCTTTTTTTTTTTTTTTTTTCTACTCTTGTTAGTATGGCAAGGCTGCATCTCCTAAGCTAATCCAAATGGATTAACTTTCCCTTTACTTGGGTCCTGGAATGAGTGAAGCCAAAATGAAGGAAGGTCTAGTTGGAATTCCTTTGCGCTGGAGTCTTTGTGCAACTACAGTAGAGTCCAATTCCAGCAGAATCATCCAGCAGTTCCGTCCTGGCCAGATGAGTCTGCCAGACAGCCTCTAGCCCTCCCACTGGTCTGCTCATTTCCCCAGCCAGCTCATCCAGATACCCAAAGCCTTCCAGTGACTGTGTGAGGATCCAGAATCTTTCAATAAATCTCCCTTTGGCTTGAGATAGCCAACGCTTATTTCTCTTGCTGTCAACCAATATTCTTGTTTAATAAGGGAAAATTACTTCTTACTCACTGTGTGGAAACTAGGTTATGATAAGAACAGGCTAATTTTAGACAGGGCAGTTTTGCTAAGTGATTAAAATACTTCAAAATTAAATTTTCTTTTAAAGTTACATTTTTAATACATTTCAAAATAAAATATTTGTAGTTTTTCATCCTCAGGAAAGTCTGGGACATACAGGAATATTGTGATTATGAGAAATATAAAGACTAATAATCAAGTAATTTAAATAATCATAAGAATGCTATATTATTTGATCTTGGCCTAAATTAGTGGTTCTCTCAACAGGGCAATTCTTCCCTACTCAACTCTCAGATAGGGTTCTCAAAGTTAGGAAATAAAAAATCACAACATTCAGTTAAATTTAAATTATTTCTAATTGCCTATGTACATTTTGAGATAAATAAAACATATACACAGAGCATACTTATTCTAAAACTTCATTCATTGTTTATCGGAAATAAATTATCAGTATCTAAACTATATATATATCTTTCCTGAATATCTGATGATTTGGCTTTCATTAACAGCTCCTTGGTTTTGCAGAATTTTCTCATAAAATTTCTTGCAGTTAGAGTCTATGTTCCATTTCCACTGTAACATATCTGCCATAGTGGTCACATCCACTTATTTCATTCTTTTGTCCACTGAACATTCATTAATGAGAAAACATGGTCAATATTAGCCTTACAAGCTGGGATACTGAACACATATGTATATAAAGTTAGAAACAGCAAGGCTCAGAGTTGTTATCTTTCATGACATAACTTGCTTTTGTATTTTTCAGGACTAAGTTGTATCTCTTGATCTACAACTTTTTAAAATGTTGCCTACTGACAAACAAGAGCAATGTCGTGAATTTTTATTCTCTTCTTTGACTACACATGATTCCAATTATTCCCATTCTGGAAGAGTATTTAGCAGTATTCATATACAAGAATCAAATTCTTCAACAGGTAGAATCCATTTCAAAATACAGTCATGAAAACTGTTGTAAAAATCATTCACTTCTAATGGATTTTTTTCCCCATGTGTTCCTAAGTAATGTTGTCCCTTTTAAAAACAGCCTTGGCATTTAATGAATAACATTTTCACTCATTTTTTTCATTCAATAAGTTCTTTAAAGCAGTGGAGTACTTCAATAATACTTTCTACTCTTCTTTCAAACAGCATAATCCTACTGTAAAGAGAAATTGAAAACCATAAACAGGAAATACGTAGGCTTCACACAATGAGCTATTTAAAAAGTCAGCAAGAATTTGTAGGGCCTTTTCAGAATTAATGTATGATTTCAGTGCTTCAATAGTCGAGGATTCTCTCCGCCTCATTTGTTAGAGAGCCACTAACTTTTAGCATGCAAGAGAACTGAAGAATAATGAATGCAAACAAAAACACAAAAATCCTCTAATCATTCTGTTTGAACAGAATCCTAAAATAAGAAAACAATTTCATGACAATTACTTTACTGTCAATATAAAGGACACCAGATGTTGTTCATCATGTACAATATGGCAGAAGAGCCAACACCACCCAGAAGCTCATTTATACTTTGCTTCAACTTTGAATAAACAACACACCTTTAGGCAAACATTCACCAAATTATATTTGTACTGTCTCCACCAAAAGAAGTACAGTTTTTTTTAAACATCTTTATTGGAATATAATTGCTTTACAACGGTGTGTCAGTTTCTGCTTTAGAAGTACAGTTTTTATGATTAACTCCTAACTCAATAAGAGGGAGGAGTGTTTGTTATGGACATCTGGTAGGAAGATCTAGGAAGGCTGCTAACAGGAAAGCCTCCTACAGCAAAGAATTATATGGCCCAAATGTCAACCTTGCTGAGTTGAGAAACCTACGCTTAAACCACAATTTCATCTGTAGGCCTCTCTGATTTAGCCCTGACCAGGGTTCTTAGGAACTTACTTGCTAATTTGGCTCTAATTGATTTTTACATTATCTACTTGCTGTTTACATTGTAAACACCCCAAGCAGATGGCTGTTTTTAGTTCTCTGTCTCCTGAAGGGTATTGTAGGCTGTCAATAAATCCAAAGGCTCCACCGTTTTCATTTATAATCATTACATTGTCATTAGCTTTGGTCCAACCTTTGGTACTCCTATTGTAGTACTCTCTATAGAGAATATCTGTGCAGAGCTATAGACCCTAGACACTGACACTAATTCACTTGGGAAATATTCACCATTTCCATTATATTTAAAGGAACTATGTCCTTGAAAAAATAAAGTGGAGAGAAAGGGGGCTGGAGAAGAAGGTAGATGCAATGACTGTGAATTGATTTAAGCAGGAAAATGATCAAATCTGTATTTTATAAAGCTCAGGTCTCCCACTGTGCAGAGGGTGAGTTTACGACACAGAGATCAGCTAGCAAATGAATGTGAAACTGTAGCATATCATGATGTAGAGGTGTGGTCATATTTGAGAGATAATGAAAAGTTAGAATTGACACTGGAATGTGGGACCCTAGGAAAGAGATGAGAATCAAGGATTACTTTCAGGTATCTGACTTGGTCAACCAAGAAATGCTTTCATAATTTCTTATGGTAGAAAAACTAGGAGGATGAGGCTTAAACAAGGGAGGAAAAATGATGGTTCCTGTTTTGGTCATGATGCATCTGAGATGCCTGGAGACATAAAGTATACAGGTCCAATATATAGTTAGCCATGTTGTTCTAGAACTCAATCCATGAACCTGGGTTGGAAATAGTAACTTTGGAGTCACCAGCACAAAGAACTATTTGACACTGACCAGGAAAATTTCTACTCTTAATAGGTTAATAGCCTTTAAGACTTACATGCAAATTACCATAATACAAGGGAATGATATAATTACTTGAATGGAAGTATTTCAAAAGTACTTTAGAAACACAAGGAAGTAGAAGTGGGTTTGAGCTAGTACAGGAAAGATAAGTCAGAATTCTGCAGAAGTACATGGCTGAATGTGTATTTCTCAAGGCTGGACTGTCTGAGCCAGGATACCTTCTTTTTAATCCTGACTTCAAGACTTAGAAGCTATGTCACCTTGGTCAAATTACTTAATTGGGCATTTCAACTTACTCATCTGTAAGATGAGTATGAAAAGGATGATGGAGAATTAAATGAGTCAACAAATATAAACTCTTCAGAACTGTATCTGAAACACTAAGACCTTAATAAATGCCTATGATGATTGCTGTTATTATCATGATTAATCAGGCAGAGGGAACAAAATGAACCAGGGCATTGATGCATCAAAACATGCAGAGCAAGTTAAGGAAATGATGAGAGGTCTATGGAGTACTTGGTAGCCCTAAACCCAGGAATAGATGATATGAACCAGAACTTGCTAGCAGCAGAGTAGTGGTGACAGGCATTCCCCTTCTAAGGGAATGTTTTCAGCAATTTTTATGCCATCATGTAGTAGGAAGAGTACTAGTAGGAACCTTAAGAAACCTATATTTCTGTCCTGGCTCTTACTCTTGTCACTTATGAGACCCTGAGTAGGTCACTCAGCTTACCCTGGCGTCAGTTATCCCACCTAGAAAACACAGACTTTAGATGGTGATCTTTAAGTTCTTTTCTGGTCTAAAAAGTTAATTTAAATAGCTTTTCTGAACTAGTAATACTACCAGAATATGTTTAACTTGTTCTGAATAAAGAGCACAGTGTCTATAAATGATTATTTCATAAACCCTTCAGTATTACTTGATAGTGAGACTGCTTTTTGAAAAAATAAAAAACCCAAAATGGGTCCATTATTTGAAACAAAAGAGGAAATGTATGTGTTCTAATATTCATTCTCACTTTTTTTCTTTCCACGAGAATCCTGAGTTATCGGCCCAACTAAAAAACCATATTTACTCAGTTTTCCTCATAGGTAGGGGTGTGACTAGTTTTGACTAAACAAAGGTAAGAAATATTAATGGAACTTCCTTGCAGATGCCTGGAAAGGGAGAAGTTGAGTCTTCCCTTCTTTCTGTTGCCTTGAATTTGGATATTACCACTCCAACAACCATCCTGGACTATAATGTGAACTTCTGGTTGGAAGTCAGAAGTAACAGAGCAGGAAGAAGGATCTGGGTGGGTACCCACTGATTTTGCGCAGCCACTGGACCAGTCCTGGATGTCTATCTTGGCCTTCCATTAAGTGAAAGCATAACAACTTGAAAGTTTGAGCTACTGTGTTCAGGTCGGTATTATTAGCAGCTGAATCTACTTCCAAATGACACGAAAGCAATATTGAATACCTATCCAGTTAAGTGATATTAATTTGATTCATAAACTGATTAACTCTGAATGAAATTATTCTTAGTAACATCATATACAACATTGAAACACATTTTACATGCTTCTGTTCTTTTACATTTATCAAACTTTATTTAATTTTTCATAATTATTCCTAACTTTTAAAAATTATCTTAGTGTTTGACATGTTACCACACAGGTTGGTTTCCTCAAAAAGCACAGTCCTTATGAAATGCAGAGGGCTATAAAACCAATCTCATAATTGAACAACTTTAATACCATAATTAATATTATTTTTCCAAAGAGAAGAATGAAGCACAGAGCAACTAGATCTTAGGTGCCATTTGAGAGGAAGTTCAAGGTACAGCAAAATATCAGTTTCACTTATAAGAAAATCTCAAGGACTAGACTCATGAATCCAGAGGTAATATTTTAATAAGATGCCAAAAATTATAGTACATACAGACCTTGGTTCAAATGGTCTGCATACAAATGGCTATATTAAAACAATTTTTCCTAATTGAAGTTTTCCAAGACCAACAGTGCTAAAATCTATTTTATAGCTTAGAAATAAAAAGCCAATTTGAATACTTTAAGAAGACTACATTAATTACTATCTACTGAGGTTCAACAATTATTCATCTGATTTAATATGCAAATCTCAGATGGCAAGGATCAGACTCATTATTCTGAAAGGAACAGGGTGCAGCAAAGCCAACATTAAAATTTAACCACTAATCAGACTTTTAGGATGCAGCAAATACTTAAAAATGCACCTCACCTTAACAGGGCAAAATACTATTTAGTGCCTTGAACACATTCTGCTTTTCCATGACTACATTTAGGATAATCAAAAAACCCTATATCATACATATTCCAGGCATGAATTATCCTGGTTTGTGTTGGGTTTGTTTTGGGGCTTACTGTTTGGGGACATGGTGTTTTGTAAGGCTGCGACAATTAAAATTCTGTAATGGGAACAGGTGTTATTTAAGTTTTCATTTGCAAACCAACCATTATAAACAGAGTGGGAAAGATGGGTAAGATTCTAGAGAAGTTCTCACAGTTTTTGACCATGACCCACAGTGCAAACTATGTTTTACTCTGTGGCTGAGTATACATGTTCACTTATATCTGAAACAAAGTTTCACAAACAATATATATTCTTACTGTTAACTAATACTCACAGGAGGTTCTCTCTTCTAGTCTACCCTCACTGTCTTTGTGTATGTGTGTGTGTGTTAAATCTACACACTACAACTCACTAATCCCGTTTAAAAATACTACTCTACAGTGATTGGAGCTTAGAGGAAATCTAAGTCAGACCTCTCAATTCACAAATATGGAAACTGAAGTGTCATCTAGAGGGTGACTTTGTTCAAGATGACAGAGCTGTGTAAAGCAGAGTCAGGACTAGGACGAAGGTCTGCTGATCCCCAATGTAGAAAAAAAAGATAACGTTAGATAAGGGATGTTCATGTTTTTAAAAGTTCAAAATGCAGAAGTATATGGCTTAGAGTATGTACCCCTCACAAAGGTCTTGGCATCTGAATCACCGAAGTTTTTAACTGATGACTCATTTGGCTTTGTTCAGCAGGCTTGAGTCTAGAAACTCAATCAGCAAGTAGTTTATCTAGTAAACTGCCTTTGTAATTAAATAAAACAATCTCCAGAAACTTAATTGAGGAATGTCTACCCATCAGTAATACCTAGAAGCTACAATTTGTTGGGGTGCTTATGTCACATTTCTGTCACACTGCTCTTTGAAAATCAAATTTAAAATGACAGGCAGGTTGCTCTTAACTTCCTTAAAGGCATGCACAAGTAACTGCAAACTCTCTGATACTTAATGTGTCAAAGAAAAGGCTCATTTCGTAGGCAGTAATCTTTTATTGATAGGAACATAATTTGGGAATTTCTAAATTTGTAATTTGGACTTATTGTAATTAAAGATTAGTAAATATGCAAAAATAGGTGAGGACAAGAGAATATTAAAGAAATACCTTGCGAAGGAAACACATTTTCTCATATTTTGTTGAAGTACAACAAATCTATTGGTCCTTGTATTTTTACAGGCCCCCACCCCTAAGTGTAATGAATTTATGAAGATGGAAGAGAAGCTTATTAAATCTATTACTTTTCATCCCAATATTTGATATCGAGTCTCTATATTTAAATAAAAAAGAAATATATTAACAACAAAATTGAGTCCCTTGCATCTAAGTGTCTACTCAATAAGTATTGGTTAATTAATTGTAAATTCACCACTGCAAAGAAGAAACTTGATGTTAGTATAAAAATCATCTTAAGATGACTTTTATTTAAATAACCTCTATATAATAATATGGCAAACATTTTAAATAAATGAGAACGTTAGTGAGGAATATAAGTACACACAACATCTCTTATGATATTTCTTTTTGAAACTAAAGTCCACTGTCTAGAGAGGTAGCATATTACAGTTAGCAAATCATAAGCGCTCTTGTCACAAAATCACAGGTCCAAATGTTGGCTTCACACTGTCGTATAAAGAGCAAGTAATTTATTCTCTCAGATACTCAGGAATTCTACATCCCATTTCAGTAGTGAGGAACTTATCTGGCTAATCTGTTAGGAATAAGGCATGAGATAAGCATGTCGACAAACTGGTTAGTTTTATTCTACAGCATTACAGCAAAAAGAAAGAAAGAGAGAAAGGAAGGAAGGAAGGAAAGAAGGGAGGGAGGGAGGGAAGGAGGGAGGAAGAGAGGGAAGGGAGGGAGGAGAAGGAAGGAAGGAAGGAAGAAGGAGAAAGGAAGGAAGGAAGGAAGGAAGAGCGAAGGAAGCAAGCAAGCAAACGCGAAATCTGTCTCCTTAACGAAAATGAGTGAAAACAAAATTCCCCAATAATACAAACTGAAAAGAATGTACTTTTAGAAATTTTATAATTTATATCGACTGCATTTGACATGGGTTTTCTCCCAAGCTATACAATTTTAACATTGATATATATGACTTAAAAGCAAAGACATATGCATTTTACCAAATATTGTTTCCACATTTATTCCACCATGACCTCTCATTCAGTTTTATTTTCTCTCTTTCAACTAGTACTACTGATTCTTGGTTTTCTAAATTTTTTTTCTTCAGTATTTAAAAATTTTTATTGCTATATAGTATTCCATCATATCAAAGGTTTACCGTTGTTTTTTTTTAACACCTTTATTGGAGTATAATTGCTTTACAATGGTGTGTTAGTTTCTGCTGTATAACAAAATGAATCAGCTATATGTATACATATATCCCCATACCCCCTCCCTCATGTGTCTCCCTCCCACCCTCCCTATCCCACCCCGCTAGGTGGACACAAAGCACCGAGCTGATCTCCCTGCGCTATGCGGCTGCTTCCCACTAGCTATCTATTTTACATTTGGTAGTGTATATATGTCCATGCCACTCTCTCACTTCATCCCAGCTTACCCTTCCCCCTCTCCATGTCCTCAAGTCCATTCTCTATGTCTGCGTCTTTATTCCTGTCCTGCCTCTAGGTTCTTCAGAACCTTTTTTTTTTTAGATTCCATATATTTGTGTTAGCATACGGTATTTGTTTTTCTCTTTCTGACTTACTTCACTCTGTATAACAGTCTCTAGGTCCATCCACCTCACAACAAATAACTCAATTTCGTTTCTTTTTATGGCTGAGTAATATTCTATTGTATATATATGCCACATCTTCTTTATCCATTCATCTGTCTATGGACACTTAGGTTGCTTCCATGTCCTGTCTATTGTAAATAGAGCTGCAATGAACATTGTGGTACATGACTCTGGTTTTCTAATGTTTATTTTATCAGGTTTCTAATGTTTTAGATTCAGTCCTCTCATCACATTATGAAGTTTACTTCCTGATGTACAAAAGTATACCAAGAACATGGTTTTGTGTACTTGCTCTATATTTTATTTTTATATCTACATTTCTTCATATTTTTTGACAGACATTAATATGCCAACATATTTCTAAAGAACTAATTTCTTTTGGAAACACCGCTTAATTGATAGTACCTTTTTAGGAGAAAAAAATTAAAAATACATTTCCAATTCAAGAGTAATACAAATTTATATAAAGATATGCTGAGTTACAATAGTTTTATAATTTTCACAGCTCTTTCTCATATGGCAATGCTCTGAAATATAAAATGCAACTATCCTTTCCTTAATTTAATATAAATGGTGACATCAAGGTTTACAGTTTAGTATTTGCAAAGTCATGTTGAAGGAGATATTGGAGCCATGACTAGAAGTCAAGTTTTGAGCTTTGAGTTCAGTGCCTTCCACCACTTCATTCTGCTTAAGATAGGTCATTTGGATAGTAAATGGAAGAATATGCAACAATAAGCCTAAAGATATTTGCTCTCAAAAAAAAAAAGGCAGTTTAGCCAATATGTCTAAATATGTATATGGGTCTCTCTTTTTTTAAGGCTCTCAGAAAGACACACTGATGAGAGTTCATGGGAATGAACCAGGCCTATCTGTGAATAAATTCTTAGTTCACCGTTGCTGTGGGAAAAGTGAGAGATCCAATGACAAAGTCTGAGAGGTTTCCTATAGTTAGTGGCTATTATGTTTCTTTTGCTTATGACACAATACAGAGGAAAAACTGGGAGAGGAATTGCTGTTTCATTTCTTTCTTATTTTCCTAATTGCCTTTTTTTTTCCTAACAGCTTATATTTAAAGGAAGCCAAGCCATAATCTTTTCATCAATCATATTAACCTGTCGTTTCATTCAGAAAATATGAGGCAAGTTTTGATCTTAATTTTAAGAAAACTAGGAGATTCTGGTCTCTCTTTTATTGTCTTGTAAGCATACTTGCAGAATAATGAGGTCAATACACAGGAAATGTCTCACACATTTCTCTCTGTGTTGCATAAATATCTATCAAAATAATAATTGAGAGATGACTGTGTATACTTTCCAAAAATCTTGTCATGAAGATCCTCTCCTTGACATTTGTGAAATTATGATGTCTTACAAATAGAAAAAAAAAGAGCAAATAAACATATATGAACACATATGTGTATCTATAATAATACATTATATTTACTTCAAAATAATTTAGAATTATTGGGTTATTTCAGGTTTGTGCAGGAAACACAAATGATTTAAATCAGAGGTGGGAAAAAAAAAAATCAGAGGTGGGGCCAGTCTATTCAGTCAATGCCATATGGAGATGTTTGTGTCTGGTCACTTGCTGATATGCTAGGCCAATCATGACCCCTACAACATGACAATAGGCAATTCCTGCAGTTAGTTTTCCTGCCTTTCCTTAAGATGATAATACGTATAGGATCAAGTTTGCAATCCTTATCATTAAGAAAATGTCCCAGATTCATTTTTACTAGGAAATAACATAATAATAACGTGAGCATCTCCTACACGAATTTATACTATGGCTAAATTTTAAAGAATCTACATGTGCAAACTGTAAAGCATTATGTAATTAAAATATGTACATATAAGATTGAAAATTTAAGACAAGAATTTTTAAAAAAGTCTTCCAGCATCCTTCTTAGATGTGCATAATCCACTTGGAGACTGCAGATTACGCCTTTCCCACGTCCAGATCATAATTTGACCAGCTCAGCTCAGGCCTCACATCCATCACCAAAACTTCCCTGGAGAACCATGGCAAACATGTCCCATCTTTTCCTACCTTCATACTGCAAAAATACTTTTAGTGCAGAGTACTTTTGGTTTTAAAACTAGCATTGTTTTCAACATCAAGATTAATTGTAACATCTGTATTACACCTTTCTAGATGTTGTGAAATTAACTACATAATTTAGTGCAGGCGAAATCTGCACTAAATGTATATTTATATGAAATAATTATAAGACTGATTTTTCTTGGTGTGGTGGAAAAGAGAACACATAAAATTTTTTGTCATATTCTTTGCTGGTTTTAGAGGAGAAAATTACATATTTGGCATAACCCATTTAGAGTTATGACTAGTATTATATTTTGAAACAAAAGCAAGAAGTCTTTACATATGGAAACCCCAAGTTTTTAGGAGACATTACATATATCAGTATTTTACAGAACTGGAAATGTTTGTGTTTCAAAAAAGAAGTTCCAGTTGACGCAAAATACACCTCAGATACCTTTTCTGGGAAAGAAAAATTTTAAATAAATCTTGCTTTCTTTTCCCCCAAGAATTTTTCTGTACATTTCAAAATCAGCCAAGAGAGAGCCTTTGGATTGAGGAACATAGCTATTGTATTAGGAACTATGAGTCAGACAAACCGGCTTTTGAAGTCCAGCTCTATCATTTTCTGGTTGTGTGTGATGGACTAGTGTCTCTACTTCTCTAAGATCAAGTTTGCTCACCTAAAAAGTGGAGATGACAATAGTGCCTTTCCTCATTATGTTATTGTGTGCATTACAACAGATACTGCATATAAAGCCATCTATTTACATAGATGACTTTATAAGATAAAGTGATGAGAGGGGTGCTGAACACAAGGACCACTCAATAAAATATCAAAGCTCAAAATGCTAAGGTTCAATTCTGTGCTTATGTGGATAATCGGCTAGGGTCAAGGAGGAATGCCTGAGAGTATAATATGCCTTTTCATGGAGAAATAAATGCTAAGTGTTCCTATATGGATCCAATCCATTGCATTAGCTTTAGTAGTATCATATTTCAATCAACCAAACTAAACTGGCACAGACACATACTTAATTGAAAAATTATTAACCACATCATATTATTTAGAATAAATGAAGCATCTTTAAAACCACATTTTGATATATTTTTTGTCTTTATAAAGCTTTTTAGTATTATTTCATTTGAACCTAACAACATTGTACTCTTAAAAAAGATACCATTAACCATCACCTAGGAGTTAACAGAAGTGTGAAACATGAGAAACCACGAAGTAAAGCCTTTTGGTGAGAAGTTATCTTATGAAACTAAGGATTTATAATTTTTTACATTGGCTTAGAAACGGGTCCTCCTAGTCATCTATCATCAGACTCATTCAACCTTATAAGAGTACTGGGCTTGGTCAAAAGAAACTAGAGAATGAACCTTAAGAAGATGTATCTGAGCTGTATAAATAATCATCATACTAGCAATTCATCAGTATGTGGTAGACCTGTCAAAGACAAAACAAAATTTCCTATTGCTTGGATTGTTTTCTCCACTGCCAATAATATCTAATTTATTTTCAAATTCCTTTTAGTGATCCCTTTCATGTGTGTTTTATGGAAAGCCACCTAAAATCCTTTGTGCAAGCAGGAAAAACTAATCAAGATAACAAACCCAGAGATGGAAATTTCCACCGCTGATGTCACAGCTGTGCCTTTAGATGAGAAAATCCAAAATACGTGGGAGGAGAAAGCCACTAAACATAAAATTCTCTGCGTCTGATGTGAAGCAGGAGTGCAAGTCAGAAAGCCCTGAGTCATGCCCTTTGCTGTCTTGCCAAAGCAGCTTTTCCTCAAGGCTCCGAAAGAGAGCTCTGACCATGTTTCAGACCTCATAAAATTGATAAATTAGATTTGAGCTGATTGTATTGCAAATATTCCCCCAATTACTGCAAGAATTAAAATATCACAACTGTCATGTAAGATGGGCATCAAGTGGCCTAAATAGAGACCTCAGCTCTCATCCGTATAGAAGAATGGTCAGCATTTGCTGCTTGATAATACATATCTTGATTTAGTAGTACCCAAAATTCTTTCATAGAATCTCTATTCTTAGGCTATCTTTAGGTCATTTCATGACAAAATTGGTACTGAGTTGTGGTGTGCATAGCTTAGAAAATCGGCCAGTGATGAGAGCTTTTACAAAGCTGTAAATGCCATTAGCAAAGAATACGATTTTTGAGAGTAGGTAGAGTTTGGTTGTGCTATAGAAGAAAGTTAATATATATATAAAGCAGCTACTCTGTGTTAAGTACTGTGCTAGAAATGTAATCTTTTCAGAAACATTATGAATATGTTATTACACTCATTCCAATTCATGGAGACCTAGAGAACTTCTTTGATACTACTAGAAAGGGGCAGAGGCAGGCTAAACTCAGTTCTCCCTGTTTTGAAAGTTTTCACCACATTGAGGTCAGTAGGCTCTTTAAAAGGTGAGGGGAAAGAAAGCTATGGAAAATGGGATACTGACTGACATAAAGGTGTAAGTTATAAGAAAACACACAATACAAATAGGTATTTCAAATCAATAGAGGAATTAAAAAAACAATGAAACAAAAGAACAAACAAACCCAGGTATATTTACCAGAAGGTCCTGTTGAAGGTGAAAGTATTTGTTGCTTTCCTTCTTCCTGAGCTCCCAGAATTCCATGCTGCCATGATTAGGAATGAGGATGATATCCTTGGTTACATTTTCCCCTACTACCACCTCCTCCCAAAATAAAACTAATGGTGCCTACCCTGTATTTTAAAGTTCTCACCCAAGAGAATATCTTCCAAAGATATAACTTGTTAGAAACAAGACTGTTTAAACACAGGTATTATGGATTAGACTTCCCAATATTACTGAAGAACAGCTAGACCTAGCATCCTTGCTAGGGAGTATTTTAAGTGCAGAATTCACTTAAAATTGCCACCATGGAACACGTGATAAAGTCCTATGTCATTAGGTCTGCTTGTTGGGACTTATAGGCTTGGGAACTTTTGTCATCTGCCTTGAAACCACCAAGATGGAGAATTCTGTACTGAAATATCAGTAAGGAGTGTCTCATTCTCCTGCTCCTCTGAGCCTCTTGATCAACCTGTGCTGCTGTGGTAGATAATTTGTCTCACCACTTGTAAACAAACAAGGAAAGAAGCACCAGTGGTGCCCTGACACTTCCTCCCTCTTTCCTGCCTTAGCCAATTTCTCAAAAGGAAAACGGGCTTGGTCAGGGGATATGAAAACAGAACAGATCATCAGAAAATCTTCTCATTATTTAGGCCTATTCTTAATTCCAAAATTTAATGCCAAAGATCATAAATCTTTTGCACAAAACTTTTCTCTTTTTTCCCCAAATGAATCCACCATGACTTGGCATTTCTCATAGATCTTTTCAGTCTTGCCTTGGGAAATTGGACACCTTTTATTCATCTCAACAAAGAGGATTTACTAAAACATTAAGGATACTTAATGTTTTAAAACAATTCAATACTGTACGTATTAGACATTTTAAAGTATACAATGCTTTGGCCGTGTCGACAACATAAAGATGGGCCTCTAGGGGCATTTCTCCTAATGAATGGGAAGTGCTCAGCTCAAGCTGGAAAAAAATTTACCACCTGTTTGTAAAAGATATAGTTCAGCTGCTACCTTGACAACAAAACCAAGCACGCTAGCGACCTGAGGGACTGCAGAGATACCTGCTATTGTTTGATACGGAAAGGAACTGGAAACTTACTAAACATGGAACAGGTGCAGAGAAAACTATCATTGTTCTCTCTATAGCATGGTTTCAGGTGGGAATCGAGCTCAATGAAAAGGGTATATAATATATAAATGTACACGATCAAGAATATGACTTCTAACAGTAGGAGGAAAAGTGAGGAGAGGAAAAAGTCAGACAACAAAAATATAGAAAAACGGACACCTGCACAATAGTTTTGAGATAACCATTCAAATCATTTGAGCCTCAGACTGGACAGAACTCAGTGTGCTTGAAGGGTTGAATATTTCACATGAAGATCAGGATGGGGAATTGGGACTGGGGCTGAGTCACCCACGTGTCTTCTCCTCCTCCTCCTTCCCCACATCAATTTGCTGATACCTGACTGGTCTTCTTTTTTAAAAATATGTTTTTATGTATTACGGTGACCCTGAATTAATAAGAATGGAATTTAGAGAACACAAACTAGAAGCATTAGTACTGCAAGTTTGTCTAAAATCTTTAGGCACTGGCCTACCACTCTCTCCATCCTCCTAGCCCATTTGTCCTTTCCTACTTCTTAATCTCCTCTGGGATCTTATATTTTTGGAGTATTCTCTCGTTTCCACTTACACCTACATAAGAATACAGATGAAAATATTTTCACAATATTGTCCTAAACATCCAGAAGGTTCATGAATCATTGCTCTTAGAAAGCCTTTGACACCCAAGGGATATATTTTCATGCAAGTGATCACACCGGGAGATCAGCCTTCCTAGTGGATGATGTACCTTATGGACAAGTTGTATTTGTTTTTTCCTGGCATAGTAAAGTGTTATTTAAGTGGACCCCCAATTGAGGTGAAAAGCCTTGAGTTCTGCCCTATTTAGGATGCCTCTCAACCAAGTGTTTCATAATTAACTAATTAATGCTCAAAACACACCTGGGGCACTGTTAGTACTATTCCATCATTCTTCCTGAGTTATAAACACATTAAGGCTTTATGTGAAGTCACCAATAAATGACAACACTGAAAATAAATCCAGGAATTAGTGTCTTAAGTACCTTGAATTGACTGGTAGACTATCCTCCCCTGACCCCACCCTTCACATGCATTTGAAGTTCATGTCCCAGAATTTAAGGGATACATTCTGCTCTACAGCTTATATATTGAGGTCATGAGGAGACAGAAAAGGATGAACATTTTTTTAAAACTATAGGATAGGGTTGCCAGATAAAATATGCGGTGCCCAGTTGAATTTGAATTTCAAATAGACCCAGGACCTACATAAGGAATTGGCAACTTTTCATGACCATGTTCCAGAGGGACTAGGCCTTTTTCTTTTAGTATAATAAGATGGTGGGTACTCAAATCAGATGCACATGCAGGGAGAACACATGGGGGAGAGATCGCCCACTTCCCAACTGTCATGCTGTGACTCTCAGGACGCCAGGAAGCAGTCAACTCATGAGCCAATGGAAATCAGCTAAGATACCACCTTTGCACATGTGCAATTGCTTGCTGATTATCATATGGACTGTTTTTTTACAAACTAAGAATGGAAAGGCTTTCCACTGTAAAAACTTGAGAAACAACTATTTTCCAGCCTATATACGTCCTTCAGGTTCAGCAAACTGGTATCTATTTTTCCTATACTCTTATATTACCCTGATCACTTAAATGACACTGTTAATCAGTAGCCAGTACTAGAAGTAACAAATATCATTCACTATCTAGGGATACAGAATAGACTCTTAATATCCAATCAACAAGTCCTACTGATTATTCCTCCTAAACCATCCCTAAATTCATTCCCTTTTACATCCCCACAGCTTTTCTCTATTCTTTACCTCTTATCTGCATTATCACAATAGTTTCCTAATACCTAGGTTTCCAGTCTCTTTTCCTCTAATCTACAGACTACACATTACTATCAAAGTGGTAAATAAAAACTGATGACTTCACTACTCTACTTAAAAATCATCGATGGTTGGTTTATGAGATTAACTACAAAGGCCTTTCTTAAGTGATCCCAGCCTCATTCCATGAAATTCAGGCTCACCCACCTATTCAGAACTCTGGCGAAGTGGCTCTGGTCCAATGGAGCATTCCCATTCACCCTTCAGGAGCCAGTCCAAGGATTATTTCACCCAGGACCACTTTCCTTAAATCTCCAAAGTAGTTACTCTCATCATGATTTGACATCTTATTCATCTTTCAACTCCCAATGTTTAGCCCAATAAGGCACACAGTAGGCAGACAACAAACATTGATTCAATGGTTATATACTTTTTTCTCTATTCCATACTCCAGAAAAGATTAGAAAAAGCTCAGAACTCAAGATCCCAATAAAAGAAAAAAAAAAATGTCACAAACTTATGTAATGAGTTTTCCACTTCTCTCTCATATTTATTATTTTCTATACAATCCATTTTATGTATTTCAATTTCTGCACTGAACCACATGTTTTACTTACCTACTGAGTACTTTCCCCTCATCTCCCAGTTTTGGAATATTAAATGAAACATTCTCAATGGTCAGAGAGAATTAAAGTATTGTCAATTCTGCTAATTATAATATCTCCACTACATTAAGTTAGGGCACAATTTTACTAAACACTCTAAGTAGACACTGAGGGCAGTACACTATAAGAGCCTAGAGTCATCACGAACATAAAAATGTTTCATAGTAACATGCTAGGTCTGCTATATTTTCAGTTGAAAGCCTTTCTACCAATGAATGGTTCATAGACTTGACTCTAACTTGCTATGCTATAGCTAAACTATCTCTGGCACCAAGAACATTTATACTAGTACATCTGTAAGGTTCCTTTCTGTATGAAAATTGATTCCATTTTTCCTGTATGTATAATTTACAGGTAATTTGAGTGTTTTACATAACAGCAGACATTATTAAACAGGCTAGTGAAGACAACTTTCCAGGCACTTCGTATGCATTCCTGTCTGGTTTTGTTTGTGACAACTTTCTCTGTGTATGTAATATCCCCAGCACTTGGTCTCATGAAAGTAGACATCCCCATATGTGCTTTAGAACCCAATAAATATGTGCACAAAACCCAAGAAAATCCCCTGCTTCACTTTCTCATCTCTGCTGACTTTGAGGATTTGGAGATTTAAGAATATGAAGAGAAATCTTGATTTGGGGGAGAAGAATTAGTGTGTATAGAGGTGTGCTCAGGAATTCACTAATGAAACTTTAAAAATGACAATTACTTTCGATCTTGTCTTTAACTGTGCTTTCTATTATGCTAGACACAACGAATTGAGTGCTCAGGGATTCGTCTGTAAAGTGAGGAAGTCGACTATAATTTTTGAGGGTACTTTCAACTTAGTTATCTATGACTCCATGATTGTAAACACATGCTCTGTCAGTCATCTTGCAGTTGTCTGCTGATGGTCACCAGGGAAAAAGTGAAAGATTCTTCGTTTAAAAAGAACATTCTAAATGCATGTATTACCTCAAGTACGTTAGTAGCAAGTATACTAATATATGATGGGCAGCATATTATTAACCAAAAGATGGTTATAACTAAGAGTAAGAAACAGGAATCTCTAGAACTATAAATATAGTCAAAGTCAATGCTATTTGATGGTGATATTTCTTTATAAAGCTAAATTTTCTTTAAATGTTATTTTAACATAAATTTATTTGGAAAGCTAAGAGAAATCTCCATGAACACAGACACAACCAAATTTTTTTTCTAAATAGATATTTAAGATGTGTATACCTAAAGTGAAAAAAAACCTAATTTGGGGACACAAAAAGCTTACTGGAAGAATTTTTTAAAAATAACTGAGGCTTCCCTGGTGGCGCAGTGGTTGAGAATCTGCCTGCTAATGCAGGGCACACGGGTTCGAGCCCTGGTCTGGGAAGATCCCACATGCCGCGGAGCAACTAGGCCCGTGAGCCACAGCTGGTGAGCCTGCGCGTCTGGAGCCTGTGCTCCGCAACAAGAGAGGCCGCGATAGTGAGAGGCCCGCGCACCGCGATGAAGAGTGGCCCCCGCTTGCCACAACTAGAGAAAGCCCTTGCACAGAAACGAAGACCCAACACAGCCAAAAAAATAAAAAATAAAAAAAAAATTTAAAAAAAAGCTATTAAAAAAATAAATAAATAAATAACTGAAGTGTGAAATGCCTAAGAAATGAAGAACAACAATATAAAACAAAAACAGTGTGGGGGAATAAGCAAGTCAGAAATATTTCCTTTATAATGTTTTATCAACCACACAATTACTTTATGGTTCACAGAAAATCAGAACTGCATAAATCTTGTCACAAAAAAAATGTCTCCCTGCAACTGAGCTGAGGAATTTAGAGTTGATACATGTCAAAGGTAAAAACATGTTTCTTTTCTCAAGCAGGAGAGATGGGTCACATGATGATGTTCTATTGCAATATCTTCATGGCTCCCTTGCCAAAGGGCTGATGTATATTTAATCACTTTATCTAATGGATGTGATTTCTCAAGTCACAGTTACCCATTAGGAAGGCTCTTGCTCTGGTTCAGCTGAGCACTCTGATTACATTTCCTGACTGTGGTTTCAGAGAGGCAGAGCTAGTGGAGAATTCCCTGGCTGATCCATCTGTCTTTGCAATAGACAAGCAAATACAACAGGATCATCTAAGTCATTAGGCTTGTGGATTGGGTGGAAAAACCACGTGGATGTACGATGTCCAAACCTTTTCAGCCAGGTGCCTATATCTGGTAATTTTAATTACCACAGAATCGATCTTTTTTTTTTTTTTCAAAATGCCTTATCCTTCTCAATTAGAATGGGGACAAATCTCATTGTGGAGTTTTAAACAATTACTATGAAGCACCTCATCAGCATAGCTGATACCACCTAAGAACATATTTATATGCAAAATAATACAGTGACACTTAAAAGTCTTTTATTCCAGTACAGTGTTATAATGTTTTTACTGTTGTAAGACACAGTAAAAAAAAGTATACAAATAAACATATATTATATATATAGCCTAGCCCCATTATAACCGATTATATATTATTAAATTATATATGATATCTACTATATCACAAATACTCTTGTCTACTGTCCTCCTTCTTCTGCATGTTCTTCAGCAACATGTACAATGTTGAAACTATATTGACATAACTAGAAAATAAACCTTATACCTGTAAGATGGGGAAAAACTGCTAACTTGGAATACTGGTACATTTCCTATGATAATTTAACAGATTATCAGTTTTACACAGTCCTACTTTAGATAACAATAGAAAATTTTAAATAGATAAATCCATACCGATTTAATGATGTACTTCAAAAGACTGTTCTACTCAACAAATATTTACATGGTTGACATGTGTATTCCTTTGCTCTGAGACAAGAAATAAAGCATCTAAAATATGATCTAAACAGGTGAAATTCAAAAAATGAAACACCATGGCAAATTAATGATGGTGATGCATTTTTTTTTAATTTCATTCTTTTTTTTTTTTTTAAACATCTTTATTGAAGTATAATTGCCTTACAATAGTGTGTTAGCTTCTGCTAATTTCATTCTTTTTTATTGAGATATAATTGACATATACTATTATATTAGTTTCAGGTGTACAACACAATATTTGATATTTGTATATACTGCAAAATGATCACCACAATAAGCCTAATTAATATCCAGGTGATACATTTTTTTAAAAACCTACCATAAGGGCAGAGTACAGCAAGACTGAAACGAAGAAACCAACTAATGCCTTAGCAAGGACCTTGTATATCCTACACTGAAGTAAAGGAGTATTTAGGAAAGCAACCCTCAACCACAAACTGTTAATCATTAACGGTTAATCATACATGTGTTGCTGTATGGATTTTAATGAATTCATTAACTGAATATATTGTAAGAGATTCTCCTAGATCTTGTCAAGATAGTTTTGCCCCCTCAATTATAAGAATATAGTCAGACTTTCAAACGTAAAAAAAGGGAAGAAACTCCAAACAGAGCCTATTTTAGGAATCTGAGCCTTCCACCTGAAAGGGGGCTTCACATTTCTGTACTGCTCTCTTCTGTCGCCTCCTCAATTGAAAATTGGGTGTCATTTCTGTGCATGTGAGATAGGACACATTAGTGGTTTTCAATTTAGCAGTATCAGGGGTTGTTAGAAAAAGGAATTATTTTCTCTAAACCAAGATTTAAAACTGTTAAGGACCCTATCTTTCCATTTTATCTATTTTTCTTACTGAAGCACAGCAAGATTTCTTTTGGAAAAAAAGAAAAAAGAGTTGTGCTACAGAAAACGCTGGAAAGTATTTAGTTGGGTAGTACCAAGTAAGTTTGGATCAGTTATAATATTCATTCAATGTACAAGAGATCCTGCCTTTACAATGGGAAATTCAGTGATTTTCCCCTGCTTAAAAAAAAAAAACAATCTTCTATAGCTGACCACTGCCTACAGCATAATCTGCCATGGCTTTGGTTTGGCAGAGAAAGCTTTTCCTAGCCAGGTGCTGACAGCCTCTTTTCCTCCCCTATTTGCGTCTACATTCCAGCTACATCACTCTACATTTCATTTCCCAAAGGGCAGCCAGATTATTTTATGATCACTGCCTTCTCATGCTGCTCCCTCTATCCAGTTTCAACTACCCAGATCATCTGATTACTTATCTTTTAATATTCAGCTCAGCACCTCTTATATGAAGAGATCTGATCTCATCTCCTACCTTTCTTTCCTCAAATATAAATTCAACTCTTCATCAGCTTCTCCTTCTCTCATCTCTCCAGTCTGACTTGGGCTCCCAACTACCACCTAGTTGGTGGTAGTTTATCATATTTATCATATTTATCATATATGATATATCATATATATATCATACATATTTATCATATATATATCATTTATCATATTTCTTATAATGCCTCATTTCTTTCATTAGTCTCCATGCCTGTCTTCTTCAGCTAGACTCTAAGCTTCTTAGATAGGAAACTTGTCTTAGGCATCTTTTATCACTAGTGTATTGCATGGTATCTAGACATCATAGGAACCTGCTGAATGACTGATGAATGACAACTTCTCCTAACCCAAATATATGAAGAAGCAAGAATATTGCCTTTAAGGTAATGTATACATCACACTGATTTGTAGGCAAATTTTAGTTATTATTCAATGAAATTACTTAAGAGTTTTCAATATTTTGAGAGTATCTTCAAATACAATAATCAATAACTGTCATGTCACTGACTTTACATCAGAAACTTGAAAAACATTTATGGCACTCTCAATTTTTCTTTTGCTCCTCATTTAAAAAATTAAAAAACATTCAGAAACAAAACAATTCCTATCCTTATATGTAGCCTGATGTGTGCAAGAAATATAAAATTTCTGCTGTTATAGTCTGTTTCTCATTTTAATGATACCAAAATAAAAACTACTGCCTATCTGCTTGGGTTTAATCAAAGCAGCATTCAAACAACTAAAAACAGTAAAGTTAAAAGCTTGATCTGATAGATGAGAAGGGAGACCAATATGGTGGACATCACCTAATTAAATGTAAAATTCTTCAATTCTGAATTATACTAGTCATGCAGAGTCACAATTATACTAGTCACTCCTAAAAATTCATTAGGAATGTTTTCCCATTTCACCAGTGCTTAAGCACCCCCAAATTGCAAATACTTTATTTGAAACACGTATTTGATTAAGGACAAATCCCCAAATGTCTGGATCTCTAGCAAAGTGATAACTTAATTGTTTTAGAAACTTAGGCACAGATGCAATACTAGATTCGTGATTCATTCTAACTTAAATTTTGCCATTAACAATGCAGTTTATTTAAAATTTGTAGGCAAATAACAGGGCCAAGTTATACAGAAAATATTTTATTATTGTTAAATCCAACATACAATACCTTGAAGAAAGTTGTGCATATAACTAATTTAAGGTTATTAATATAGTTGAATATAAATATAGCAAATTTTCATTGGTATAAAATTTAGAAAATACTGAAAAGCATAAAGATTAAAACAAAATTAATCTATTCAGAAAAAATTACTGACAATATTCTGAAGTATTTGCTTTGTGTTTTTATGCACATACATACAGCGAAAATGCTTTCCAGAAAGGCTGTAAAAATTTATGTTCCCTCTAGCAATATATAAGCATATATTTTTCCATACCCAAACAATATTAAATACAGTAATTTTAAAAATGCTTCCCAATTTGATAGGAAAAAAACATTTAAAAATGTGCATTCCATGGAACATTTCTGTTTCTTCTCTAATAAATCTGCTTATTCTCTTGGTCCTTTTTCTATGGGGGTTTTCATCATTTCCTTCTTTGATAAGGGGTCTTTTTATGCTAAAGATATTGGTCCCTTTACATAAAAGTTTTTATTTACTTATTTTTTGCCAGTTTGCCATCTTTTAATTTTTGTCTTTGGTAAGCCTGGTTTTTGAAAATAGAATTACATAATTGCTATCTAAAAAACTATACAGTGACTTTATAATCAAAATGTTCACACTTTTTATGCATACGTATTTTTTCCTAGCGCGAGAGCAGAGTTTTATTTTCCAGATATATTTCTGGGAATCACAGGCCTAGGAATGAGCTATTGACACAGTCCCTGGAGTCAGGTCTGAGGCTGAGACAGGTTGCTCATTTTACCTCGACTGGATTCATCCAATTCAACCTTTGCCTCTCCTCTTTTCTCGGTGTTTGGGTCACGCACCTCCTCCGATCTGTATAACCTGTCTGCATTTGGAATTTTTGTAGAGTGAAATTTCTTTAATTCAGATGACTCTATACTAAATAAGGCTAATAATAATATTATATATTTTTATACACATTATAGTTTGCTAAACACTTTCACCTGCATCATTCATTCATTCTACTTCATTCTAGACATATTTTTGAGGATACACTATTCGATTATAACCCTAAGCTTCAGAGCAATTAGTAACTCCGAGAATAGAATACTTTTAAGTTGAATAGTTGGGTCAAAACTACAGGTTTATGACTCATTATTTTCCCCTCAATAGTGTTCTTATATTTGTTTTTGAAGACTAAATACAGCCATAAAACTCAAAGGTATATATAATGAAAATTAATTCTCCCTCTCTCCCTTGTTTCCCAGCCATAGTAGGAGGGAACCACTGGTACCAATTCCTTGTGTATCCATCTAACATGTTTCTATAAACACATAAATACCTATTAATTTTTCTTTTCACACAAATAATACCCTATATACACACTGCTTTACGTTTTGCATTTATCACTTAAAAGTATAACCTGGAAGTATTTCCATAATAGTATGTATAGAGGCACCACCTCTTTTTTCCAACAGTTTCATAAATTCCTATTGTATGAATATATCAAAAAAATTTTTAACATCATTATTGGAGTATAATTGCTTTACAATGGGGTGTTAGTTTCTGCTGTGTAACAAAGTGAGTCAGCTATACATATACATATATCCCCATATCTCCTCCCTCTTGCGTCTCCCTCACACCCTCCCTATCCCACCCCTCCAGGTGGTCACAAAGCACCAAGCTGATCTCCCTGTGCTATGCGGCTGCTTCCCACTAGCTATCTATTTTACACTTGGTAGTGTATATATGTCCATAAATATGCCAAAATTATTTAGCCATTCCCCCTTGTAGAACATTTAGTTTTTTTCACAAAGCTACAATGATTATCCTCTCATATATAGCTTCACAATACGGAACTATATTTGTGAGACAAATGCCTGAAAGTGGAATTGCTGGGTCATAATTGTATCTCTGTTTTTAATTTGGAAAAAGATAATATTGCCAAATTACTTTTCATAGAGGTTCTATCAATTCATACTCCCCACAATACGTCAGGAATTGTTTGCACATAACTTCAACACAGAGTTTTTAAAATTGTTTTCATCTTTGCCATTTTGAGAAGTGGGAAATGACGACTTCCTATTGTTTTATTTTGCATTTTCTCTTCTGAGTAAGGTTGTGGATCTTTTCCTATCCTTAGAAACCATTGGTTCTTCCTTTTCTGTGAGCTCTTTGTATATAGCCTTTGTCCGTTTTTATAATGGGCTATTGGTCTGTTCTTATTAATTTAGGAACTCTTAATATAATAAGGAAATTAGTTCTTTTTTGTGGAATAAGATGTAAATATTTTTAACAGTTTGCTATTTTTCATTTCTTTTGGTTTATGGCGATGTTTCCCCTTCAAAGCGTTTAGTTTTTTATTAAATTGAATTCAGCAATGCTTTCTCTAATGGCTATTGTGCTTTATATTACCTTTGAAAAAATTCAACGTTTTCTTCTAGTAACATTTTTTCTTCCTGTGGTTTATATTTTAAATATTTGATTCATTTGAATGTATCTTGGGATTAAGTTGTGAGGTAGCAATCTGAATTTATCTTTATCCACACGGCTATCCAGCTGTCCCAACGATACCTACTAACTAATATTTCCTCGCATCTACTTGAGATGCCACCTTTATAATTCTCATATGTAATTATGTCTATTTCTGGACATTATATTTTCTTCCACTGCATTATGTATTATACTAATATTACACCATTTTAATTACTCTAGTTTTATAAAATCATTTGATATGAGTTTTCATGACATTTTATAGCACCTGATCAACGGATACACAAAAAATTTTAAGGATTGTATGTGATAATTTTATACTAAGAGTAGCAGACAGATAGTTAGGGATTTATTTCTAGACTCTTTGATGAGGAAAATTATTGAAATATTGTGATCTGGGTCTTTCAGACAGCCTGTAATGATTATCTATGTTATACTTTAAGACAGAAGCTGTCTCTATGCATGGGTTTACAAAATACAGTACTCCTCAAATTTATAAGAAATTAAAGTTTAAAACCTCAAAAAGTATATTACTTTGAGGGAAATTAAGATGATTGTCAATGATTGCTGGCATATCTGAAATTTTTAAAAGAAAATTCATGTAGTCCCATTTACATGAGATGTATGAAGGAAAAAGGGAAAAGATTCTTTTGCTCACATTAAATTTTCTCTGTTAGTCAGAATTCCTGAGAGCACAAATCATCACAAACTTAGGTAACTTCTGGGGTCACTAAAGTATGGCTGCAGAAGAGGTCCTACCCCTTTTTATAAAGTGTTGTATAGAGAGTGCATTTCCACTCTGATTATGCATGTACCCACCTCCCCCCCAACATGGTTTTGGAGAAACGGCATAATACCTTTGATGCCAGGCAGGGTTAGGTTTTTTGACATCCCTAATTATAACACATAAGTAGCCTTGTGACATTATGCAAATTCCTCATACATGAAGCAGGGAAAGTAGCTGTCTTACAAGGTTATTAGGTAAAATAGAAACAGTTTCTGTGCCTACCACAGTGCCTAGGCTAAATATTAGCAATATTCATAGTTCTTAAATTTGTGGCTCCAGAGTGAGAGAGACCTGGGTTCAAATTCCATCTCTACTGCTTATTAGCTTGTGTCCTTGGGCAAGTTAATTAACCTCTCTAAAGCTTGGTTTCTGCATTGGAAAACAGGGCTGGAAATAATTATCCAATAAGGTCATTTTAAGGGAAAAAACAAGACACTGCGTTTTAAACATGAAGCATATTTCTTAGTACACTTTAAGTGTACAATACATTCTAACCATTCATTTAGCTTATTTCCTGATAATGTTTTATGTGCACAAAAACTCTAACCATTATTGTGAATGATTTTTATCAACTTCCTTATCAATTGATTTTGCACACCTAACGTTCTTAAGAAAGGAGAATAAATTTGGTTACTTCATAACAGATAAAGCTTTGCATTTACCTACACACAGAAACTTTTCTTCTTCGGGATTGTTTTTTTTTTAGGTCAAAGATATGTGTATTTGTAATTTTGAAAGATATTCCCAAATTGCTCTTCTTAGGGGTTGTACCTGTTTTTTTTTTTTTTTTAACTTTTTATTTCACACTGGCGTATAGCTGATCAACAATGTTTTGTTAGTTTCAGGTGTACAACAAAGTGATTCGGTTATACATATACATGTATCTATTCTTTTTTCAAATTCTTTTCCCAATTAGGTTGTTACAGAATACTGAGCAGAGGTCCCTATGCTATACAGTAGGTCCTTGTTGGTCATCCATTTTAAATATAGCAGTGTGTACCTGTCAATCCCAAACTCCCTAACTATCCCCCCCGCCACCTTTCCCCCCTGGTAATCATAAATTCATTCTTTAAGTCTGTGAGTCTCCACTTTCAAGATATTTTAAAGATTAAAACTAAACTATGATCAACCAAAACGACAGTGCTTTCTGCCAACAGATGGCGATATACGTCATATAGTCATCTAGTCCCTGCCTGACATAAGGCTCATTAGTCTGTCCATGCAGTGTACGCAGAATGTGTGCATTGCTTTTAAAAGGTGATAAAAATTATTAAATCAATCAGACTTGTTAACTGCAAATATACTGAGAGTGTTAAAATGTTTGATAACCAAAAAATTGGAATTTGATGAAAACCAAAGTGGAAATAATAAAATAATTGAAAGTGTATGAAAATAAGGAATATGGCAAGTTCATAAAAGATTAATCATCTGACATTAGAAATAGTTCTTTAGGACTGAGCAGGCTCATGCAATAGGTTAAAAATGCTGAGGGTAGGCAATAACCAGCATGATACACAGAAACATTATTTAAAAAAAAAATAGGGAAAAATTTCTAGTAGGGGTCAGAGGATTATTCTTCATTAGTAGTGGATGCTCCAGAACTTAATGCTAAAGCAAGAGAAGGCTCGGTATTCGTTCAAGAAGGTAAAATCCAAGCATAGTGACAGCTGCTGATCAAATATTCCTGGCAGGCCAGGAACGGTTCAATAGACTCAAAGCCCTTTAACTCAATATCAGAACAAGTGAATTAAGTAGCACACATGCCAAGAGATTCTTTGGAATATTTGTGGACATTATCAAGAAAAGTTGTCAGTCTACTTATAAGACTTTTGGTGTAGACATTTTTTTAGAATGCATAATGGCAGGGAAAGGAGGTTTTATGATTCTAAAGAAACAGCTTATTTAGTGGAAATTCATCTAGGGATGGTAAAGAACCATGGAATGAATCACATGAACTTACAAACATGTCTTTTGCAAACTAATATGTCCATCGAACTAATATGTTCATCAACAGAGGAACTTCCTGTGCTTCATACTTCTCTACTCCTTCTTAGAACTAGAGGTTATAATTATGGCAAGGCATTCAGTAGCCCTGACCTCAATCTGGGAATACGATGAAACCCATATAACACTGTTTAAAAAGTACCCTCTTTTGAGGTAGTCATTGTTTAAAAGATATTCAGAAGATGAAGGGTATGGCTACTTTTAAAGAGGGGTGAATTAAATGTATGATAATATCTCTTACTTTCTGCCACTTTTAAACAGGATTTTCAGACTCTCATAATAAATGTAAACAGGCTTAGAATAGTGGGGAAAATTCCAGATTAGATACTGGCCACAGAGTAACAAGTATGTGGGGAGAAAATAATTCCCATCCTTCTTCAAATTTACATTCCAGTAGATATCTGACCAGACGACTTGTATTCTGAGATAAGGTGAGTGTTCAGGCAAAAAGAGTATATAACAATTCAATGGCAAAGGGCTTAACTTTTATTTATGGGTTTTACTTCTTTCAGCTATTGTTCTAATTAATGCACTTAACTGTTTATAAACAAAAAGATGTTCATATGTCATATTTTCATGACAATATAAACCGTACACAGTGACCTTGAGTTTCTATAAATAGTCACCATTTTTCATTTGCTGGTAGCTACCCAAGGGGAAAGGTGCTGCTTATAGGACTTAACCTCCACAAGGACTGTCTAATGGAGCAGAAATATTTGTGGTACAAACTCTAATCTTCAAACCTCAGTTCTCAGCACAAACTCTTCTAAAAACACTTCTAACAAAATTGATTGAAAAATTAGTGTCTTCACTAAGAATTAAGGGAAAGGGGAAAGGAGTTTTTCGAACTTGTTCTTTATTAAAATGAATCTAAAATTCTAAATAGTAGAAGCCATTGATTTACCAAACACCTAAGGAAACAAAATAGTCTTTTTTTCCCATTCATTTACTCATCTGTTTATTCAATCAAGTAGTATTGAGAACCCACTCTGTGTAAAATATTGTGCTATGATTGGAGGGGTTATAACTGTAGCAAGACAAAATTCTTGCTCTATTTAATCATATCATCTAATACCTAGGATCAGAATATAAAGAGCTCCTGAATCTATTATCTAGTGAGTAAGGAATCAGAATTCCTAAACTACATAGGAAGGGACTAAACCCAAACATTTTTCAATAATAAGATTGGTCAAAAGGATGAATGAACCCAATCAGAGACTAGGAGCATGTGAGTATAAAATATTCTTTCTGCACCAGGAATCTCCATTTGTCGCTACTATACTCTTTCAATAATTTCAAGCACTTTAATCCTAGCATACAAGAAAGAACAAATGAGATGGGGGTTACTGAAAAGAAAGGTAAATGTTTAGAGTAAGGAATACTGAACTAAAAACCAAATCCCTGGGAGTGACGGGTGAAGGGAAGCTGGAGACTCTTCGACTCTATAATGTCTATAGGAATGGAAAAAAATAATCAGCAATGGATCACAGGCCTAAACTTAAGAGCTAAGACTATAAAACTAAAGTAAGAAAACATGGGAAAAACCTTTAAGACATTGGATTTGGCAATGATTTCTTGGATACGGCACCAAAAGTACAGGCAGCAAAAGAAAAAGAAAATTGGATTTCATAAAAATTAAAACTTTTGTGTGTCAAAGGACACTGTTGGAGAGTAAAAGACAACCCAAGAACAGACAAAATATTTGCAAATCATGTATCTGATAAGGGACTAATATCCACAATATATTAAGGACTCTTAAACTCAACAACAAAAACAAACAGCCCTATTCTAAAATGAGCAAAGGACTTGAATACATATTTCTGCAAAGAAAATATACAAATGGTCAACATGCACATGAAACAATATTCAACTTCACTAATCATTAGGAAATGCAAGTCAAAACCACAGGGAGAGCCAACTTCACACCCAGCAGGATGACCATTATTTAAAAAGAGAGAAAATAAATGTTAGTGAGGGTGTAAAGAAATTGGAACCATTATGCAGTGCTGGTGTGAATATAAAATAGTGCAGCCACTGTGCAAAAGAGTATGGCAGTTCTTCAAAAAATTAATTATAGAATTATCTTATGATTTAGCAACTCTACTTGTGGGTATATACACAAAAGAATTAAAAGCAGGGACTCAATGAGATATTTGTACAATGGTGTTCATCACAGCATTATGCATAACATACAAGCAACCCAAACATCCATCAGTGGAGGAATGGATAAATAAAATGTGGTATGTACATACAATGGATTACTATACAGCCTTAAAAAGGAAGGAAATTCTGATACATGCTATAACATCAATGAGCCTTAAAAATATTATGCGAGGTGAAATAAGCCAGACAAAAAAGGACAAATATTGTATATTTCTATTTACATGAGGTACCTGGAATAGTCAAATTCATAAAGAAAGAAAGTAGAATGGTGGTTACCAGGGACTGGGGGGAGTGGAAAGCATGAGGAATTATTATTCAATGGGTACAGAGTTTCAGTGCGGAATGATGAAAAAGTTCCAGAGATGGATGGTGGTGATGGTCGCAAACAATGTGAATAGACTTAATGCCCCTGAGTTGTACACTTAACAATGGCTGAAATGGTAAATTTTATGTTCCGTATATTTTACTGCAAAATTTTTTTTATTTTTTAATTTGCAAAAATGTGCTGAGAACTGTAAGGAGGAGAGTCAGGAAGATACCAAAGTCATGGCAGTTAACAGTGGGTCAACCTCGATGGGATTCAGATGTGCTTCCCTGGTATCTATTTTGCCAGGCAGGACTCCTTTATATATATGCAGTATCATTATTTCATGAGAAATAATTTGCACAATAGATATAAAAATTAATCAAAATATGCAAAATATTACTGTACTCTTGCCATGTTTTAATTTCCAGAATTTAAACATTTAAAGATACTCTCAATTGTAACCTCTGTCATATTAGCCCTTCTTTCCTCAAATGGCTTCCAAGAATCTAATCTATTGCAGATGAGAAAAGAATATAAAACATTTACATATAAATCACAAAAAATGACTGAAAGATTAATTTTGTATGGAAATTAGGAGTTTCCCAAACATATATTTGGATTGTGTGGTCCCCACGTCCAGAATGGGATCCAGTTTTTAAAGAAAGCACACTTCATCCCCTCCCAAAGTCTGTCCCCTGACAGTCACTGTAATGTTGACATCACACAGACCTCTAGGCAGACTTAGTACTCTTCTCCAAGTTAAGAAAAGGTCCCCATCTTCTACCAACTTTCCACCTTGCTCTCTGCACTTCAGTCACGCTGACCTCCTTGATGTTCCATAAACACATCAAATATGCCTTAGGGCTGTTGCGATCGCTGCTTCTTGTGACTAGAATAATTTTCCTGTCGCTTAGTAGCTGGCTCCCTCACTTCCTTACCTCCTTCAGGTCTCTGCTCAAATAGCACCTCTAAAAGGCTTTTCTAACCACCCTTAATAAACAATGTCTCCTTCCCTCAATTTTCTCTGTCCTGCTTTATTTTTCTTCACAGTATATAGTATAATACAAGGTCAGGAAGTGGTGAACATTTGTTTACTTACTCATTATCTGTCTCAAAACTAGCAGGAAACCTCTACGTTTTGTTCAATGCTGCATGTACAGTGTCTACAGCAGTGCCCTGAATAGCTACTCAATAAATACTTGCTGAAGGGAGTGAACAAAGGAAGAGGGAAGGAAAGAAGGAATTACCATTTAATTTCAGAAGACATATAAATACCGAGAATAGTGAGGCTGAGAGTTCTAGGAACTGACCTGGAGCAACTCAGCATCTCTTTACCACTACCCTTGGGATCTCTGCCAGGTCCTCCCTCCCCACAAACCTCAATGGCACTGATAACAAACTTGGATTCGAACTCCTGACCTACACATTTTGGAGGCCAACCAGACAGGGCTTAATGATTGATCATGAGCTCAAGACAAATCAGCTGGAAATTGTAGTTCGAACTTTTTTTTAACTATCTGATTACCAGTCCACCTCTTAAGCAAATCTTTAGAAACGGATTTGGGCCTTTTTAATGCATCACCTTGAGTACATGTCAAAATATTTTGGCTCTTTTATGCAAAGGAGGCTAAATATTGTCACCTAGAATTGACGAACCCAAACTGGGGCAGAAAATAAGCAGGAATGCTATTCCTTCCCTAAGAAATAAGAAATAGGAATTTACCTAGTAATGGTAAAAAGCTAGGCAAGAGAAGCATAAATTATTAAATTCTTGTTAACTTATTCCTCCTATATTCTTAGAAAGCATTCAGTTTCAGTGAAAAAGCTATTTTTCATAAAAGTCAAGCACCTGGTTGTGTAGTATGTATCATTGATTCATGAAATACGTATCAAGAATGACGGCATGTATGGCACCCTGCAGGGGTGCCAATATGAACAAGTTATGGTCTCTACCCTTAAAACCTTAACAGTCTAGTGGATAAGCTGCCAATCCACAACCACTAGAACAGACTGAGACATATCATAGAACTCAGGGGTCCAATTTCTCATGATTTTCATATCTCACTCAAAGAACAGTATCTAAGTAGATAATGAATATTAAAAGAAAATCATCTGCCTTAGAAAATTATTATAAGTATCATGTAAAATAAATTATTTTTCCCCAAATGTTTTAAAACCCTTAAGAGTAAGCACCCTGAATCACTGATGTTAAAGAATCACTGTTATTGATATAAATCATTGATTCTTTGTTACAATAAGTACTGAGCTTTAGGTTAGGACATAAGAACACTTTAGATGAACACTGTCTTCTTCTTTCCTTACCCTGCACAAGATCACTTTGCTTTCTCTCCTTCTCCATCCTCTAACACCCAGGATCTCATAGGTACAACTCCACTCCGTGTTTCTACTCCATTTCATAGCTCATAGCTGAATGAACCTGCCCCAGACATTTCATACACATACCCTTTTCAATGACACTACCCCTCTTTCAATTTTTGTCCGCCTTGGGAAAGTCCCCTTTCCTGTCTTGATTCTCTCATAATAAAACCAAAAAAACCCAATACTCTAATTGTGGCCAAGTCAAGTCAGAGTAATACAGTGACACCCCTAGACCAAGAAAGCAAAGCTATTCAATGCCTAAAACAACCTCAGGAACACTTTATAAATGTATAGATACATTTCATAATATCATACTGTCTTCAAACTTCTACCTAAATCTCAATTTCAGTTTAATACAAATGTACTGCCCAAGAATCAGTATTCAAGGGGAACATTTAACCAATATTCAACCTTTCTTTTTCTTGTTCTATAGTATTGTAATTACACAGTTTGCTATGTTTAATTGCAAATGTAGATTCTTTCAGCTCCATTATGGGTTAAAAAGGCTTTTGTGGCATACCTGGTAACCAGGCGTACCTCTGGGATATTTGCAAGCGTAATCTTGGGATAAATAAGATTTTATTTCCATTAAAAGGAATATATATGTTATTCAAGTTTAGTAAACACGGTGAGTCTTTGTGAAGGTTAGGTAACTCCTGAGCCTTAGTGTTTACTCACCTCAGAGGGCGGTTGTGGGTATTTAAAAGGAGCCTTTGCAAATCCCTTAATGCACTACTCGGCATAAATGAGACCCTCACATATGAAGCTGTTAAATTAATGTGACAGGGTGAGAGAGTGGCATGGACATATATACACTACCAAATGTAAAATAGATAGCTAATGGGAAGCAGCCGCATAGCACAGGGAGATCAGCTCGGTGCTTTGTGACCACCTAGAGGGGTGGGATAGGGAGGGTGGGAGGGAGGGAGACGCAAGAGGGAAGAGATATGGGAACATATGTATAAGTATAACTGATTCACTTTGTTATAAAGCAGAAACTAACACACCATTGTAAAGCAATTATACTCCAATAAAGATGTTAAAAAAAAATTAATGTTTGTATCAGTAATATTAACAAGATGTATACTGTGCTGTCTATATACTGTCACCAAATGTCTAGCCAACATTATTGAACACCTCCTTATCATGTGTGAGACACTAAAATGGCTGCTGTGGATATATATTTTTTAACCTAATTTGTTCAGCAACCCTGAGAAGTAGACACTACCAATTTTATAACAAAGTTGCATTTGGGAAGTGAAAGTATTTGACTAAGATCACATGTTCAGGAAGAGAGATAACTAGACAAACACTTTTTTCACCACCCTAATGTGAACACAAATTTATTCCTCTGTGCTTTTAACATGTTATAACAATATTTTACAATGATTCTGAACTATAGGAGGGACATAATATGAATTTTCAAAAGAGTTTCTCTGCATAGCCATGCCACAAACATTCATTCCTGAGAGTCTGTCAGAGGATCTCATGGGATTGTAAGAAGCTTGCTCCCAGTTGACCCTTGAGGATGACATTTCTTTTCTCCCTACTTGAATTACCTTGAGCCAAGTTTGTCCAGGGTAACAAGAATATATACGTATTTCCATTTGTGTGGAAATCATCACTTCAACTTTGTAATACTTGTTCCATGAAAGGATCACCTATGAAGATTGGTCCCATAATATTTATCTAGAAGGAATGTTAACTTTATATCATCACCCAGGGAAAATGAAAGCATAATTTACCAATAAAATATTCTATTTATTCTATTTAAAATGTACATAGAGTTAGTAAATTATCCCTACTCTAAGCCCTAAAGAAAACACTGTCCATTGGACTTGAAGGAATAATCATTTAGTGGAGTTTAAGTCAATACATAAGGGAATATTTCATTATCATATAACATTTCTCTCACTTTCCCCTGTTTTATTTTTATTTATGGATTTGTATATCTACTGTTTACTTCTATTTACTCCTTTTTTGAACTTCTAAATAATAGGCCCTGAAGAAGATGACATATTTTTAATTACATTAGATTCTAAGATATATAGTTTATGAGTGACTAATATAGTTGGCAAACATTACATCTAGTGAAATCACCCCTATTTTTAAAAAACAATCAGATGACACGGGAGTTTCGTTTGGCGTATAACACAAAGAAGATTTCATTAGACATCTACACAGAGATGTCTTTGTACTTATATTTTAATGCATCTATCTAATATTACTAATTCTTCTTTAGAGGCTAAATTTTCCAATTATTTGTGTTAATACTTTGACCTAACAGTGGGGCAAAATTTGTATTACTGGTATATGGATCAAATGTTTTCAAAGATGAGATATAAGAGAGAAAGGGCAAGAAAAAGGCATTCACTGCAGGGCAGAGATGGTAGGTTAATGATACTGTAAGTGTACTCACTCCCTGTAAGACTGAACAATTTCCAAGTGAACAATCATAGGTGCAATTAAAGTTTTATCATATTTTAATAAATGATTCAGACAGCTTTGTAAAAAATCCAAAGAGACATTTTAAAGAAAGTTGTGATCAATAATGGCAGTCTCTCAAACACCTGACACAACAAAAGGAAGTCATAAAATGAACAGCAATGAAATTACAATTAAAGTAATGGTATATTTTAACAATAATAATATATGGTATTTTTGGCTCCCAGTTATATCAGTTTAAAAATCCAAAGGTATTCAATTTCCTGTATTAAAGAAGCAATGACAGAATTTTTTCACTTAAAATACAGTTGTTATTTCAAAGAAGAAAGAAAGAATTATTTTCTCAGTGGGGCTAAAAAGATATAAGATCATCCAATTCTATATACAATGACAACTCAAATTTGTTTGTGGCCGATGATGTTTATTGTCACTGTTCAAGGCATTCCTTCCTCCTTCCCCTCTTTCATGGTCTGGCATTTTTCCTCACCACTCAAGGGTTTCATTCCCCCAAACTTCATTTTACCTTTAGCTGCCAAGAGCTGATGGCTTTCCCTGTTGCCTAAAGCCATTTCCTTCTAGCTACACAGAGAAGGAAGAGGAAGTTAAACCTTCAATGAAGAAATTTCATTTTTCAGAATGCAAAAGACACCAAAACTGTTCTCTCATATTCCACAAAAGTGATCTACCCAACGTTTGTGAATGCTCTTCTAAAAATTCTCATATGAAAATCATTTTCATATAATCTTAGACTATCCATTTCATTATGACCTTGCCATCTTAAATAGTAATCTAATCCTACATAGTTCTGAAGAAGGAAGCCCTAATACCTCCATGTGAGAATGAATTAGCTAACGTGGGATGTGTAAAATGGAGGCCCAACTTCAATTAGTACACAGATGCATTCCAACAGATTACAACAACCATGTTGTGCCACCACAATTGCAAAATTTAACCAAATCCCTGGCAACAATTCATGAAATAGTTTAGTCCTTCAAGAAGAAACATGACTGCCAAATTCTTTACCAAAAACAAACAAACAAACAAATACGGTTAGACACTTGATAGATAAAAATATCATTAATCAAAGCTGACTGCTTAACCAAAACCTAAATTTTCAACCAAATGTTAATAGCAAAACTACTTATTTGTTTCATATATTTAAGTACAGTCTCAAAAAAAGAGGGGATTTATTGTCACACAAAGAGTGTGTGAGGAGATTGGTTCAAGACGGTGGAGTAGAAGGACGTGCTCTCACTCCCTCTTACGAGAACACTGGAATCACAACTAACTGCTGAACAATCATCGACAGGAAGACAGTTGGAACTCACCAAAAAAGATACCCCACAACCAAAGATATAGGAGAAGCCACAATGAGACAGTAGGAGGGGTGCAATCACAATAAAATCAAATCCCATAACTGCTGGGTGGGTGACCCACAAACTCGAGAACACTTATACCACAGAAGTCTACCCACTGGAGTGAAGGTTCTGAGCCCCACGTCAGGATTCCCAACCTGGGGGTCCGGCAACGGGAGGAGGAATTCCTAGAGTATCAGACTTTGAAGGCTAGCGGTATTTGATTGCAGGACTTCGACAGGACTGGGGGAAACAGAGACTCCACTCTTGGAGGGCACACACAAAGTAGTGTGTGCATCGGGACCCAGGGGAAGGAGCAGTGACACCATAGAGACTGAACCAGACCTACCTGCTAGTGTCGGGGGGGGGGGGGGCTCCTGCAGAGGTGGGGTGTGGCTCTGTCTCACCGTGAGGACAAGGACACTGGCAACAGAAGTTCTGGGAAGTACTCCTTGGTGTGAGCCCTCCCAGAGTCCGCCATTAGCCCCACCAAAGAGCCCTGGTAGGCTCCAGTGTTGGGTCTCCTCAAGCCAAACAAGCAACAGGGAGGGGACCCAGCCCCACCCATCAGCAGGCAAGTGGATTAAAGTTTTACTGAGCTCTGCCCATGAAAGCAACAGCCAGCTCTACTCACCACCACTCCTCCCATCAGGACACTTGCACAAGCCTCTTAGATAGCTACATCCACCAGAGGTCAGACAGCAGAAGCAAGAAGAACTACAATCCTGCAGCCTGTGGAACAAAAACCACATTCATAGAAAGACAGACAAAATGAAAAGGCACAAGGCCATGTACCAGATGAAGGAACAAGATAAAAAACCCCAGAAAAACAACTAAATGAAGTGGAGATAGCCAACCTTCCAAAAAAAGAATTCAGAATAATGATAGTGAAGGTGATCCAGGTCCTCAGAAAAAGAATGGAGGCAAAGATCGAGAAGATGCAAGAAAGGTTTAACAAAGACCTAGAAGAATTAAAGAACAAACAAACAGAGATGAACAAAACAATAATTGAAGTGAAAAATACACTAGAAGGAATCAATAGCAGAATAAGTAAGGCAGAAGAACGGATAAGTGACCTGGAAGACAGAGTGGTGGAATTCACTGCTGCAGAAGAGAATAAAGAAAAAAGAATGAAAAGAAATGAAGACAGCCTAAGAGACCTCTGGGACAACATTAAACGCAACAACATTCGCATTACAGGGGTCCCAGAAGGAGAAAAGAGAGAGAAAGGACCAGAGAAAATATCTGAAGAGATTATAGTCGAAAACTTCCCTAACATGGGAAAGGAAATAGCCACCCAAGTCCAGGAAGCACAGAGAGTCCCATACAGGATAAACCTAAGGAGAAACATGCCAAGACACATAGTAATTAAATTGGCAAAAATTAAAGACAAAGAAAAATTATTGAAAGCAGCAAGGGAAAAACGACGAATAACATACAAGGGAACTCCCGTAAGGTTAACAGCTGATTTCTCAGCAGAAACTCTACAAGCCAGAAGGGAGTGGCATGATATATTTAAAGTGATGAAAGGGAAAAACCTACAACCAAGATTACTCTACCCAGCAAGGATCTCATTCAGATTCGATGGAGAAATCAAAAGCTTTACAGACAAGCAAAAGCTAAGAGAATTCAGCAGCACCAATCCAGCTCTACAACAAATGCTAAAGGAACTTCTCTAAGTGGGAAACACAAGAGAAGAAAAGGACCTACATAAACAAACCCAAAACGATTAACAAAATGGTAACAGGAACATACATATCAATAATTAACTTAAACGTGAATGGATTAAATGCTCCAACCAAAAGACACAGGCTTGCTGAATGGATACAAAAACAAGACCCATATATATACTGTCTACAAGAGACCCACTTCAGACCTAGGGACACATACAGACTGAAAGTGAGGGGATGGAAAAAGATATATCATGCAAATAGAAATCAAAAGAAAGCTGGAGTAGCAATACTCATATCAGATAAAATAGACTTTAAAATAAAGAATGTTACAAGAGACAAGGAAGGACACTACATAATGATCAAGGGATCAATCCAAGAAGAAGATATAACAATTATAAATATATATGCACCCAACATAGGAGCACCTCAATACATAAGGCAACTGCTAACAGCTATAAAAGAGGAAAACGACAGTGACACAATAATAGTCGGGGCCTTTAACACCTCACTTACACCAATGCACAGATCATCCAAACAGAAAATTAATAAGGAAACACAAGCTTTGAATGACAGAATAAACCAGATAGATTTAATTGATATTTATAGGACATTCCATCCAAAAACAGCAGATTACACTTTCTTCTCAAGTGTGCACGGAACATTCTCCAGGATAGATCATATCTTGGGTCACAAATCAAGCCTCAGTAAATTTAAGAAAATTGAAATCATATCAAGCATCTTTTCTGACCACAACACTATGAGATTAGAAATGAATTACAGGGAAAAAAACGTAAAAAACACAAACACATGGAGTGTAAACAATACGTTACTAAATAACCAAGAGATCACTGAGGAAATCAAAGAGGAAATCAAAAAATACCTAGAGACAAATGATAACGAAAACACAACGATCCAAAACCTATGGGATGCAGCAAAAGCAGTTCTAAGAGGGAAGTGTATAGCTATACAAGCCTACCTCAAGAAACAAGAAAAATCTCAAATAAACAATCTAACCTTACACCTAAAGATACTAGAGAAAGAAGAACATACAAAACCCAAAGTTAGCAGAAGGCAAGAAATCATAAAGACCAGAGCAGAAATAAATAAAATAGAACAAAGAAAACAAGAGCAAAGATTAATAAAACTAAAAGCTGGTTCTTTGAGAAGATAAACAAAATTGATAAACCATTAGCCAGACTCATCAAGAAAAAGAGGGAGAGGATTCAAATCAATAAAATTAGAAATGAAAAAGGAGAAGTTACATCAGACACCACAGAAATACAAAGCATCCTAGGAGACTACTACAAGCAACTCTATGCCAATAAAATGGACAACCTGGAAGAAATGGGCAAATTCTTAGAAAGGTAAAGCCTCCCAAGACTGAACCAGGAAGAAATAGAAAATATGAACAGACCAATTACAAGTAATAAAATTGAAACTGTGATTAAAAATCTTCCAACAAACAAAAGCCCAGGACCAGATGGCTTCACAGGTGAATTCTATCAAACATTTAGAGAAGAGCTAACACCCATCCTTCTCAAACTCTTCCAAAAAATTGCAGAGGAAGGAACACTCCCAAACTCATTCTATGAGGCCACCATCACCCTGATACCAAAAACAGACAAAGATACTACAAAAAAAGAAAATTACAGACCAATATCACTGATGAATATAGATGCAAAAATCCTCAACAAAATACTAGCAAACAGAATCCAACAACACATTAAAAGGATCATACACCATGATCAAGTGGGATTTAACCCAGGGATGCAAGGATTCTTTAATATACGCAAATCAATCAATGTGATACACCATATTAACAAATTGAAGAAGAAAAACCATATAATCATCTCAATAGATGCAGAAAAAGCTTTTCACAAAATTCAACACCCATTTATGATAAAAACTCTCCAGAATGTGGGCATAGAGGGAACCTCCCTCAACATAATAAAGGCCATAAACGACAAACCCACAGCAAACATCATTCTCAATGGTGAAAAACTGAAAACATTTCCTCTAAGATCAGGAACAAGACAAGGATGTCCACGCTCACCACTATTATTCAACATAGTTCTGGAAGTCCTAGCCACGGCACTCAGAGAAGAAAAAGAAATAAAAGGAATACAAATTGGAAAAGAAGAAGTAAAACTGTCACTGTTTGCAGGTGACATGATACTGTACATAGAGAATCCTAAAGATGCTATCAGTAAACTACTAGAGCTAATCAATGAATTTGGTAAAGTAGCAGGATACAAAATTAATGCACAGAAATCTCTTGCATTCCTATATACTACTGATGAAAAATCTGAAAGAGAAATTAAGGAAACACTCCCATTTACCACTGCAACGAAAAGAATAAAATACCTAGGAATAAACCTACCTAGGGAGACAAAAGACCTGTATGCAGAAAACTATAAGACACTGATGAAAGAAACTGAAGATGATACCAACAGATGGAGAGATATACCACATTCTTGGATTGGAAGAATCAATATTGTGAAAATGACTATACTACCCAAAGCAATCTACAGATTCAATGCAATCTCTATCAAATTACCAATGGCATTTTTTACAGAACTAGAACAAAAAATCTTAAAATTTGTATGGAGACACGAAAGACCCCGAATAGCCAAAGCAGTCTTGAGGGAAAAAACGGAGCTGGAGGAATCAGACTCCCTGACTTCAGACTATACTACAAAGCTACAGTAATCAAGACAATATGGTACTGGCACAAAAACAGAAACATAGATCAATGGAACAAGATAGAAAGCCCAGAGATAAACCCACACACCTATGGCCAACTAGTCTATGACAAAGGAGGCAAGGATATACAATGGAGAAAAGACAGTCTCTTCAATAAGTGGTGCTGGGAAAACTGGACAGCTACATGTAAAAGAATGAAATTAGAACACTCCCTAACACCGTACACAAAAATAAACTCAAAATGGATTAAAGACCTAAATGTAAGTCTGGACACTACAAAACTCTTAGAGGAAAACATAGGAAGAAAATTCTTTGACATAAATCACAGCAAGATATTTTTTGATCCACCTCCTAGAGTAACGGAAATAAAAAGAAAAAAAAAAAAAAGAAAAATAAACAAATGGGACCTAATGAAACTTAGAAGCTTTTGCACAGCAAAGGAAACCATAAACAAAATGAAAAGACAACCCTCAGAATGGGAGAAAATATCTGCAAATGAATCAATGGACAAAGGATTAATCTCCAAAATATATAAACAGCTCATGCAGCTCACTATTAAAGAAACAAACAACCCAATCCAAAAATGGGCAGAAGACGTAAATAGACATTTCTCCAAAGAAGACATACAGATGGCCAAGAAGCACATGAAAAGCTGCTCAACATCATTAATTAGTAGAGAAATGCAAATCAAAACTACAATGAGGTATCACCTCACACCACTTAGAATGGGCATCATCAGAAAATCTACAAACAACAAATGCTGGAGAGGGTGTGGAGAAAAGGGAACCCTCTTGCACTGTTGGTGGGAAGGTAAATTGATACAGCCACTATGGAGAACAGTATGGAGGTGCCTTAAAAAAATAAAAATAGAATTGACCCAGCGATATGACCCAGCAATCCCACTACTGGGCATATACCCAGAGAAAACCATAATTCAAAAAGACACATGCACCCCAATGTTCATTGCAGCACTATTTACAATAGCCAGGTCATGGAAGCAACCTAAATGCCCATCAACAGACAAATGGCTAAAGAAGATGTGGTACATATATACAATGGAATATTACTCAGCCATAAAAAGGAACAAAATTGGGTCATTTGTAGAGACGTGGATGGATCTAGAGACTGTCATACAGAGCAAAGTAAGTCAGAAAGAGAAAACAAATATCGTATATTAACGCATATATGTGGAACCTAGAAAAATGGTACAGATGAACCGGTTTGCAGGACAGAAATTAAGACACAGATGTAGAGAACAAACGTATGGACACCAAGGGGGGAAAGCAGTGGGGGGGGGGGGTGGGATGAATTGGGAGATTGGGATTGACATGTATACAGTGATGTGTACAAAATGGATGACTAATAAGAACCTGCTGTATAAAAAAATAAATTAAATTAAAAAAAAGAGTGTGTGTGTGTGTGTGTGTGTATACATTCTAGTATAAGTATGATGCTATCAGTCACCAACGTGAATTTTGAAGCCCACTCCCCTTCCCCAATAATAGTGATGGATCTTCCTGTATTAGTCCACGGTGTCTCTCTGAGCCTTCCCTAGTGAACACTTTGCATTTGTGAGATAATTTGCCCCTTGAGTCTGGAGTAAACACCCATTTGGATCACGTTGGCACCTGATCTATGGACTCAGCCTCATTTGACCATACTTCCATCAACTGAGCCCACTCAAGTGTCCATATTTATTACAAAACAAGATTTTAAATTTAGTGATTACTAAGCGACCCTCAAATTTTGGTAAAACATACAGATTTAAACCTAATAAGGTCATCATTGTATATTAGGAATCACTCACACTAAAGTCATAAAGTCATTGGCTTATGCACTCCAATGTTTCTTCAAAATACATTTTAATCCAGTTGTGGTCACTGCCTTTCTAAGGGTGTGTTATAGTCTACTTCCCTTTGAATACCTTAATGCCTACACTGCTGAGAGATGGGAATACATCTCAGGATATTTTACTTTTACCTCCTCACAATCATAGTACTGAGTGTAAATATACCCAATGCTCAACAAATAAAAAAGAAATTGAATCCTAAAATGCGTAAGTTTGCAGGGTTAGTGCACTCTGTGGTGAAATAAGTCTTATCTTTGTACTTTATTATTTACATAAATATCTAGGAAACCCCTACTGCTTCATTGTAGGTACTGTTATGGAAGCGGGGTCAACAATAAAGACATGGTGCCCATTCATTTGGAGCACTCAATACACAAATCCACAAAATACCCGCATGCTGTAATAAGCACTATGGAGGAAAAAAACAAGGAAGCAAGACAGAAACTAACAGATAACAGCTTACTTTTGAAAAGGTGAGCAAGAATGATCTCTGTGAGGCAGAGACCTTTGAGCTGAAGTTTAAAGTTTGCAAAGGAGCTAGGCATTTAAAGAGAGGAAGGAATAGTCCAGGCACTGGGAACACTTGAAAAGGCCTTAGGGAGTGAAATTGTTTCATGTGTTTCAGGTACTAAAAGACCATGGTGGGGACTTCCCTGGTAGCACAGTTGTTAAGAATCCGCCTGCCAATGCAGAGGACACGGGTTCGAGCCCTGGTCCTGGAAGATCCCACATGCCGCGGAGCAACTAAGCCTGTGCACCACAACTACCAAGCCTGCGCTCTAGAGCCCACGAGACACAACTACTGAGCCCACGTGCCACAACTACTGAAGCCTGCGTGCCTAGAGCCCGTGCTCTGCAACAAGAGAAGCCCCTGCAATGAGAAGCCCACGCACTGCAATGAAGAGCAGCCCCCACTCGTCACAACTAGAGAAAGCTCGCGTGCAGCAATGAAGACACAACGCAGCCAAAAATAAATAAATAAATTAAAAAAAAAAAAAAAAAAAGACCAGGGTGGCTGGAGCATATAAATTAGTGGGAGATGCACTCAGGGAGATTGTAGTGGAGGGCCAGATCAGAGAGTGAGCTGTAGGCTACCAGAAGGAATTTGCTATTAATCGTTTTGTGTTTCTGCATTTATTCCTTTTTTCTATGTAGTTATGAGCCACTGAATGTTCTTAAGGAGAGGCATAATGGCATTGCTTTGTATGGAGAGTGAATCACAAGGGAGCGAACTATGGAGGTAGGTTAATGTGAAGGCTGTAGCAGGAATCCAGGAAAATTATGATGATGCCACTAATTTGGTGGCAGGGTAGATATAGAAAACAGAGTGGAAGAGGTACAGCTGAGAAATATAATTGAATAGAGATGCATTTGGGAGATAAGATTGAGAGATCTAAATATGGACTGATTAGGGATAAAATGCCATGATGAGGAAGAGAAAGCAATCAACACTTGGTGGATGGTAGAACCATTAATCCAGATGACAAAGACTGGGGAAAAGGATCTGAGACAAGAGTTTTAGGGAAAATCATGAATTATTACCACTATGACGTTAAGAATGACCCATTCATATTAATAAACTTTAAGTTCCTTTACAGGGTTAGAAAAATAACATATAATTCTTCCCAGTACTTCACACTCTTTCACATATCTAACAGGAATAGATATTAGGTAAATATTAATTTTTATTATTCATGAAAAATGCAAGATTCTGTTTTTTCCTTGCCACAGAGAAAGTTGGTTGGTCACATTAAATAAGGTGAATGGGACCCCAATGATTCCACGTCTGAATTTCTTACTTTTTCTTTGCTGCCAGAAGCCTCCTCAGCAACAGGTAGCAAAAACACAGAAGCACAACCACAGGAGGGCTCCCATGATTATCTCCTGGTCCTAAGAGTCACAGAGGCAGGAGGATGCTCTTGGCAGAGAGCCAGACCTGACTCATCTTTCTTCCACAGAAGCATCAGGTACCCTGTAAGCCCTGCCCTGCACCATAGGAATCATGGCAAACCATATACCCGGCTTTTATAAGAATATATCACAGTGTCCCACGATTGCACAATGGTTCACATTCAAAAGGGGACCTCTAAATAAAGAGGTACTTTAAACATCTACAAAATACAAAAACGTACCTTAAGCAAAACTACTGTCGGTTGCCTGATACAGGGCACGTCCTTCGTTATATCAAATGCCATATTTTGTCTAGCATTTTGTTGTAAATAAGCTGTTCTATCAATCGTGATCATGCCACACGTAGGGCTCAAATAAGACTAGCTTTCAAATAATTAATAAAAAATTTTAAAGACCCTACTTAACATAGTTTCTAAAAAAGTGAATTCTAGTTTAAATTGTTTTAAATGATGGAAAAATAAGTTAAAGACTTTTCAATAAAATGGACTGTTTAATAATTGGACTTAGTTTGCAGATTATATATAGATAGGTTTTATTGACATTAAAGCAAAAATCATGAATATATATTTTAAATTACCAAAGAAAGACAATACCTTTCTCCTGCCCATAGAAAAGGAGAAATAGAAAAGAACATTGTGTTTCTGAAAAAACCCTGAACCTTCTAGCATTGACTTCACACTCAACAACTGAAAATCCATCATTCTTTTAAAAGCCTATGTTGATTTGGTCTTTATCTTATTGAAGTGAGCTTTTTAAAACCTCCCCTAAGCTTCTCTCACATAAAAATTGCTGTTAGCTTCAGAGGAGATATAAATTATTTTGAATGCTGCAACTGTAATAAAAAACACTAAAATAATGAGAAATATGTTTGCTGTAATCACAAAAGTTGGCACTGAAGTTTCTAGTATGTTAACCTCGCTTTAATCTTTTGTCTTTAACAGAAGTGACGAAAAGAACTATTTTCTTCTAAAACTAAATGACGGTTTCAGCTGAAGTCGATAAAAAGTTAAAATGATTCTGAATCTCATCTGAATTTCACTATAAAGTGCACATTCGTTTGAAAAAAAAAAACTGCGTCGAGAAATGGGGCTAAGCAGTCCCGTCAATCATTTGTGTTTGTGTGCTCCGAAGGGTCCGGCGCATCCTCACCGTCTCCACAGGTAGTGTCAGCTCTGTTGGTTCTGCACGCTCACCTTTGCAGATGGGAAAAAGAACACACGCTTTTTGCTCGTAAAGAATACGACCTATCCCTGGAACCGAAACCCATCCAACGACTCAGCTAGCGTAGACAGAAAGAAATAATAGTAAACCATGAGGTACAGCTGCCTTGCCTTTCCACATTTTCAGAACCTGACAGCAGATCCACACCGTCAAAACTGGCAAAGGACCGGGTGCCTTTCCAGCTCCTCTTTGTCCAGTCGCTGGCACCTCCTCGCCTAACTTCTCCCCTCTCTACTTTCCAGGTGGCGTTAACCCCGGGCGGCCAAAGCCCGAGAGATGTGAAATCAGGCACAGGTGGGTGTGGCGGTCGAGGCGAGCACCGGCGAGAGACTGGCGGCTTCCCTCCCCGCCATACCGGAGGAGCAAGAGAAAAGACACTTACTTGCAACCTTGCCCGCCGACCATGCTCACCCAGTGCGCCCGCAGAGTCTGGCGCCGGGTAGGGGGCGGGCTTCAGGGACCCCTCCTCGCTCCCGGCCTCTCTCCCGCGGCGTCCCCTCCGCTGCTGCTGCCGCTCCCTCTTTCTCTGGGTTCCTGTTGCTCAGCGGGCGCCTGCCACTACCCGCCGCTGGCACCCAGCCCCAGCCGGCCGAGCCCGCGGAATTGGAAACCAGACACCCGACGCAGCAGTGCGGGCGAGGGCCAGCCCGGACACTGCGCCCCTCCTTCCGGGGCGCGCCCAGGGAAGCAGCGGCCCCGCCCCGGTTCTCCGGCCCCTCCTCGCTCCCCGCCCTTTCCCCACCCTCGCTCCCCGCCGCCCTCCACTCCCGCAGGGGGCGCGGGGCGGGGACCCAGCCGGCGAGGTATTGGAGATGCTGCAGTCTCTCCACTGTGCGCTAGTAGAAGGCAGAGGAGGGGATGGCAAGACCGCGCACCCTCACCTACCACATTGGGTGGGGCGCGCGCGCGCGTGTGTGTGTGCGCGTGTGTGTCCAGGATCCAGAAGAGCCCTTCCCTTACCTCACTCCGCCCCCATCACCCCTTCCTCCCTTCCTGCTCAGCAGAATCTGCTGAGATTTCCGAGAAGTCACTTACTGCGGCTTGACTGGGAGCTGGAGAGAACTACGGGCAGAGGATGTGGGGACCGATGGCAAAGGCCCAGTCATTGCCTCCTGGGCCCTGGGCTCCGAGGATTCAATACTGGGAATCGGTTCCTTCCCTGGGACTTTGCCCACGGAGGCTGGGTTGGTGGCGCGCAAGACCTGTCTCTAGGCTGCGATTTTTCTTTTTTTATGATAGATCGATCGGGTTGCCAAGTCTTCCAGGGAAGCAAAGAATGCATTTTCTTTCAAAGGCGGAGAGAGGAGCCCAAGTCGCCGTGGGTGGAGAGGGGGACCTGGGGCAGAGGGGACCTGCCTCCCCGGACCTGGGACCCGCTCATCTGGTTACACCATCAGTCATATAGGTTCTGACTTTCAGAGCTGGGTAGGAGCGACTGTGAAAAGAAATCTTTATAAATCATTTTGTGCGATGTGTGTGCACGCGCGCGTGTTTTCTACAGCAGCCTGCTGGGAGGAAAGCGATGAAAACAGGATAGAATTATCTTTCTCAAAGAGAAACAGGAAGTTTCCACCAAGGGGAAAAATCGAAGGATTAAGACGTTGAGGCAGGGTAGATTTCCGGATCCCGGCCTTATAAAATGGACAGATCACTTAGCTGTATAAATATCAATGATGGGCATTTGCAGCTATAGTGTAATTTGCTTCCACTCCTATTATGGAAATGATACTTAGTGGTAAACACAGAGAATTCCAAGTCCCAGGGTTTACCTTTCTGGGCCGCTTACTGAGCTTCTGAGGTTTGCCCTGGGGCTTTGGACCTTACATTCTTGATTTGTAAGATGTGCTATTGAAGGAAGGAAACTCAATTTCTGAGGCTTTCCACTGAAGAGTGAACTGGGTCACTGGGGCCTAATTCTCAATGCCATGTCATGGCCAAGTCACTTTCTCTTCCTTCATTGTTTGCAGACATAGGAAGAAGAATTAACTGTACTAGGAGAGACAGCCTTTTTTATTAGATGCAGTAAAGCCACTGTCTTTTCTTACCACCTTGAAGTGGAGTCTCCCTTCAACTAAATTGTCTGATGCACAGTCACTGAGATGTAAGATGAGCTCAATCAACCCTTTCTCTTACAGCTCTCTGACATCTGATCTCCATTTCATTAGGGAATAATCCATATGACATTCAGAATAATTAGAACCCACAGAATTTCAAATCCATGTTATTTTTTCCTTAAGAAGATAAATTAGAACATTAAGGCTCTAGCTGATTAAGACAAAGAAAAAATGATCAATGCCTCTGAAATTATAAAATTTATTAATATGATTAACACAGATTTGATCAAATTCCAAAATACTCAAAGCTTTAAAGAATCAATCAACAAACCAAAGTACCATATTATAAAATACAGTATAGAGTGAGTTTATTGGATTTGTTATTCCTAGAGATGATGAAAAATGAAGACAAAAATAGAGTCAAGATGAATTGATAAATGATGGCACCATATGGAATTATAGGAAATTAGAGTCACTTTTGGTGGTTGATATCATGTAGGACTACCCAGAAAACTTCACTTGGGATAGTGATGAGATACTAGGCTGGGTGATCCATTGGTTTGATGAAGTGTGGCAGGTTTTCTTAATGACCAAAATTTTTTCCCACCTGTGTGGTAGGAAAGGGATTTGGTATCCTTCTCCCTCTGCCACTAAGAAAATAATAAATAATATACACCATGCTTTGCCACTCTAAAAATCTGTTCAATATACCTAGGTTCTTATTAGGGGATCTTCAAAAATAAAACCTCCTTGGTTTGTCTGAGGGGTCCCTGGTGGGATTTTACCTGTGAATTCATTGGCAAAGCATGGTGTATATTATTCATTATTTTTCTAATTCTCTTTCATCTCCCAACTATTTATTTACCATCCATCTGTTTAGTTTATGTACCATTTTCAGTCCTGCAAGAATTTGTAATCTGTTGCCTTTAGTCTATGCTGTCTGTGTTTTTATTGCTCTTTTGGCAGTGCTGGGATTTTTTGTCTCTGTTTAAATTCAGAAAAAGACTATCTGAGTCTCCTATTGAATATTACACTAAATACCCCTAAGAATTCACCAAACACTAAGTGATGGTGTCACATGTAGACATAAGTAGATAGTGCCATTGAGAAGGTTAAAGGGTAGGCTTGAATTATGGGAGGCAGAGAAGAACCCAATTGAGCCAGCCAACAACCAATAAATTCTTGGACTATTCACAACTGATATTCTATAATTTGGGTAGAAAAAAGTAGGGATGTTTATACTTTGAAATTGACTAATATTATACTTCAAAACCAGAACAAGAATGAAGAATTTTGTTTTACTTGGTAGTAATATAGAAATCTATCTTTTCCACAATTGCCACTCCAATTTTCAAAACTACCGAAGTTTCTGGAAAAGAGGTAGATAGGCAGTAATATGAGACAATAAACTAAGCAATACAGTACTGGCAGAGTTTTTCTCATTAAATAGGATTAGAAATATATATTTATCTTCTAACATCTGCTAGATGGCAATATTCTAATTTGAGAAAAAACAATTACACTGTTGTGAAAATGGAAGAATACAGCTATAAGTTTTTGTGTATACATAGCTAAAATGTAGAGTTCAGGACTTCCCTGGTGGCACAGTGGATAAGACTCCATGCTCCCAATGCAGGGGTCCTGGGTTCGATCCCTGATCAGGGAACTAGCCCCCACATGTATGCCACAACTAAGAGTCCGCATGCCACTACTAAGGAGCCCATGTGCTGCAACTAAGAAGCCCTGGAGCCGTAACTAAGGAGCCTGTGAGCCACAACTAAGGAACCCACCTGCCACAACTAAGGAACCCACCTGCCACAACTAAGACCCGGTGCAACCAAATAAATAAATAAATATTTTTTTTAAAAGTAGGGTTCGGGGACTTCCCTGGTTGCTCAGTGGTTAAGAATCCGCCTGCCAATGCAGGGCACACGGGTTCGAGCCCTGGTCCGGGAAGATCCCACATGCCACAGAGCAACTAAGCCCGTGCGTCACAACTACTGAGCCTGCGCTCTGGAGCCCGCGAGCCACAACTACTGAGCCCGTGTGCCACAACTACTGAAGCCTGCACGCCCTTGAGCCCGTGCTCCACAACGAGAGAAGCCACCGCAATGAGAAGCCTGCGCACCGCAACGAAGAGCAGCCCCCGCTCCCCACAGCTAGAGAAAGCCCGCGTGCAGCAACAAAGACCCAACGCAGCCAAAAATTAATTAATTAATTAATTAATTTAAAAAAAAAGAAAAGTAGGGTTCAAAAGTAGAGTTTCAAAGTAGGATTAAAAAGAACTAGAACTATAATTAAAACATGGTGCAATAAACAAGGAAGATTATCAGACGCATGCTGAAGTGATAAGATGGACAAATTATGCATAATGAAACAACAGAAGAAAAGCAGTTTCCTAAAAATGTATCAACATCAGAGTGTTTGCTGATCTAATTTGACATGGTCTTCGCCTTTGTGCCAGTAAACTCATGTAAAGAAAAATAAATGTGTTTTGTTTTGCATGTAGTAGATGCTCAGTAAATATATTGATTGATCAATTATTCATGAAGAATTCCTCTCACAAGGTCAAACAGCCCACTGATGGGTCCTTTACCAGAACAACACTTTTGCTGATGATGTGCTTTCTTTGAAATGGTTCTTGATGAAAACCACTGTTATCCAAGTCCCCTTCTTGCAGAAGCCTTAAAGTAGACAAGGTTACACAATATATGAAACCTTTGCTTTTAGACATTGGGGCAACATGATATACAAAACTGTGAACCCTGAGAGAAAGGAAATAAACCAGGTGAGTTGGTGATTGTCCCAGCTTACTACATGAAATTGGTTTTCAGACTGAAGCAAAGAAAGAGGAAAACCCCAAAAGAGCTCCACAACCTCCCTGAGTTGAGAAGACAGAAACAGAGTTTAAGAGGCTGAGGCAGCTGGAATCTGTGGGCTAGAGAACCAGAGAGAAGGGAACTGCATAGAGAGTATGCCAGGGACCTGCAGAGGAGACCCTCATCTTTTTTGGTTGATCCTGATGTGCCATTGTGTGAGAACAGACATACCTAAGACCAGGGAAAGAACTAATGGCAAGCAGCATGTCAAAAAATTCCTGGACCTCACGCAGGGCTAGAAACTGTATTCCCCCCAGCCAAAGTGGAAAGATCTCGTCACATGTGAGATATTGGTAGAATCCTTAAAAGGATATTGTCTTAGTAGTGGGGCTAAATTAACTTTAAATTTGCTCTGGATTTACGGCAACAAAGCTTAAAAGCAAGACAAAAGAATCCAACCGGTTTCAACTTGCTTAAATGCTAACCAGAATAAAATTCAACAATTTCTGAAGGATCTAACAACATAAAATTATCACTGATTGGCATCCATTTTTGAAAAATTACCACACTTGCAAAGAAGAAGGAAAATATGAACTATAGCCAGCAGAAAAGTCAATTAAAGGTCATTTCTGGGAACAGACCCAGAAATGGCAAAGATGGTGGAATTAACAGATTAGGACAATAGATTGCATATTATGTGTGCTTTGAATGCCCAAGACAGTAGAGAAAAATCTGAGCACGATGAAGAGAGGGAAATAGAAGATATAAAAAACCCCAAAATTGAACTTCTAAATGTGAAAAATACAGTATAAGAAATGAAAATCCATGGTATTTAAAAGTAATACTCACTTGGAAGAATATTTAAGGAATATATATGTATACGCAAAATAGAAAAGTAATGACTTCTGTAATCCTGAATTTCATGTACGAACTGTTTTAACAGGTTGACCACTGTCTTTCCAGACTTTTATTTGTCTGTGTAAACAAATATAATATTATTTGAAACAATAAAATAGTAATGCATAATTTTTTGCCATTATAATAATTCAAAGTTGTGACCATATTTAACTTCACAATAAGTATTTTAATATATTAGATTTACCTAACATATTATATTCATATTTATATTTATTAAGTTCACTCTCAAGGTTTAGAAATTTTTGTCCATTAAAGATATATAAAACAGGCCCTGAAGATAGTTCCAAAAGAAAAATTTAAAAATATTTCAGCAATTATCATTAGTGAAATCAAGATGTAACTTCCCAAGCTGCTACTTTAAAGGCGGTAACAGCTATTTAAATGTATTAACTCTGGTATCTTTACTAAATTGAAACTTCCATTATGCAACATAAAATGGAGTTTATGTAACTGGAGTTTATATAGGCATTTTCTTGGTGGTTGTTTTGATTGCTGTCAGAAGTAGACTGTTGGCAAATTTGAATGTGTAGTCTAGGATGTGGTAATAACTGAATTTTGCCAGAGTAGGAGATGTTAAAGCAAAGATGGGATGGCGTATTTGAGAAAGAAGAAACAATGGAATGAATGTTCCCAGTTTGTGGATCAGAAGTTCTGAGTGATTTAGAAAGACCTAAGAGAGGGGTCAGCCTGGGGAGGTCTCCAGGAGCCCAGCATTCAAAGGGTCTGAGATACATTTGTAAGGACTTGTTTGCTATTTATAGACCCCATGTTCTAAGCACTAAGTTTGTTGTTTAAAGATTCCCACACTGCAACTTTTTATCATGTAAATACTAATTAGTTAAAGTTTATCTTTGAAATCACAGATTTTCGAATGATCAGATTATCATTGTAGTGGGGAGTTTTGACAATTAAAAAAAAGGTTTACTTTGTTGTGTTTTAAGCAATTCAGTAAATAGACTCAAATTTTCTAGCAGTGAGGAAAGATCAAAAAAAAAAAAAAAAGAAAAAGGAAACCAGATTTTCTCTAAAACCGAATGTATTTGTGTTTTGATGACTAGGGTATGGTAAATTTTAAATTTGAATCCTGTTTAAGCAATGTCTAAAATAGCTACCTATTCCAAAAATATTTTGGGAGTGCATCATTATGTGAAATGTAGTGAAGATAGCCTGAATGGTAAATAAAACTATGTTTTTTAAAATGGTCAGTATATTTTTATAAAAAAATTCAGGAAAGTAGTTAGGTTTCACACTTAAAATTATTTTTGTCCTTGCCAGTGAGATTAATAACACTTGTTTACTTTTTAATATGTAATAGACATTGTTTTTAAAACTCTACTTGTTTAACCCATTTAACCCATACAACAACTCTTGGAAGTAAGTAGTATTATCATCCCCATTTTTGCAGGTAAGAACATTTAAATGTGAGAGGTTAATCAACTTTCCCAAGGTCACCCAGCTAATATGTGGAAGGGCCAAGGTGTCAGCCTAGGTAATCAGGCTCTGGAGTCTGTGCTTAAGCACCAAGAGATACTAACCCTACAGGGAAATGGCTATTCTATGTCTTATAAAGACAGTATACACATTAAGAAAAATTGGCCAGGCTACATTATAATTATGAATTGAAAATAAAGTTGGTAATTGTAATGTAGAAGAACAATATAAACATAAAGTAAATCTCTCAGTAGTTCATTTATTTACAAATAAACATGTTAACTGATATCAAACAAGTCAGAGAAGTTCAATTGCCTTGTATTATAGTGGAGAGAATACAGAAACCATTTCCTGACCTACCAATTACGACAGTGTCGTTCATTGCACAAGTCTCCTAATCTTTGTGTATTTCACTTTTCTCCTCTGTAAATAGGAAGGTTTGTACTAAATTATTTTTAAGGTTCTTTCTTTGCTAACCTTTTAGATTTGTTTCTTTTAAATGAATATGCGTAGTTTTTCTAAGTCAAATTTAAATCGAATATTCTTTCATTGAAATGTGTTACCTACTGGGGAATTGTTGTTTGTAAGCAGCATGTATTCAGTATTCATATTTTCTCTATGATGGCCACTTTTGGGAGATGTTATCAAAATGGCTAATAAGTGTCTATTGTTACAAGTTAAGAGAAATAATCAAATGAGAATTAATTGAATAAAAGCCATAGACTCAAATGTGAAGTTATCCTTACAGCACTGGATTATGACTCTTTCCTTCAGAGGTACCTCAGTCAAATTCTAGCACCCTGCATACAGTGGACATTCTGTATATACTGTTAATTTGCATACACAAACTGTTTCCTCCTTACGCATTCATTTTGATAAATGCTATATCTACTGCCACCTCGTGTTCAAAATATGTCAAATGTTTTAGAAAGTTATAAAAATCTTTTACACTGTTTTCTTTTTCTTCTATTTTTGTTTTACTTTATTTTTTTAGGGAAGTTCTGGGTTTACAACAAATCTGAAAGGGAGGTACAGAGCTTTCTCATATACCCCCTGCACCCATGCATGCCCAGCCTCCCCCATTATCAACATCACTTACTCGAATGGTTTATTTTTTACCAAGGAAGAACCTACGTTAATGCATCATAATCGCTCAAAGTCCATAGTTTACCTTAGAGTTCACTCTTGGTGTTGTACATTCTATGGGATATTGGACAATTGTATAATTACATATGTCCATCATTAAAATATCTTACAGAGTATTTTCACTGCCCTAAAATTTTTCTATGCTCTGCTTCTTCATCTCTTCCCTCTCTCCCTCCGCCCTTGGCAACCATTGATCTTTTTATGGTCTCCATAGTTTTGCCTTTTCCAGAATGTCATACAGTTTGAATCATACAGTAATATGTACCTTTTCAGATTGGTTCTTTCACTTAATGATATGCATTTAAATTTTCTCCATGTCTTTCCATGGCTTGATAGCTCATTTCTTTTCAGCACTGAGTAATATTCCATTGTGTGGATGTACCTTGGTTTATTTATCTATTCATCTGCTGAAAGATATCTTGGTTGCTTCCAAGTTTTGGCAATTATTAGTAAAGCTGCTATAATGTCTGTGTGCAGGCTTTTGTGTGAACATAACTTTTCAGCTCTTGTGGGTAAATATCAAGGAGGACAATTGCTCAATCATATGCTAAGAGTAAGTGTTGTTTTGTAAGAAACTGCCAAACTGTCTTCCAAAGTGGTTGTACCATTTTGCATTTCCACCAGCAATGAATGAGAGTTCCTGTTGTTCCACATCCTCATTAGCATTTGGTGTGGTCAGTATTACAGATTTTAGCCTTAATAGGTGTGTAGTGATATCTCATTGTTATATTAATTTGCATTTTCCTGGTGCCATATTATGTAGAGCATCTTTTCATATTCTTATTAGACATCTGTATATCTTCTTCAGTGAGGTAGCTGTTAAGGTCTTCCGCTCATTTTTAAATAGGGTTGTTTGTTTTCTAACTGTTGCATTTTAAAAGTTCTTTGTATATTTTGGATAACAGTCCTTTATCAGATAGGTCTTTTGCAAATATTTTCTCCCACTCTGTACTTATCTTCTAATTCTCTTGATATTATCTTTGGCAGAGTAGAAGTTTTTACTTTTAATGAAGTCCAGCTTATCAATTCTTTTTTTTCATGGACTGTGTCTTTGATGTTGTATCCAAAAAGACATCACCATACCCAAGGTCATCTGGGTTTTCTCCTATGTTATCTTCTAAAAGTTTTATAATTTTGCATTTTACATTTAAGTCTGTAATCAACTTTGAGTTAATTTTTGTGAAGGGTGTAAGGTCTGTGTCTAGATTCATTTTTTTGCCTGTGAATGATCAGCTATTCCAGCATTGTTTGTTGAAGAGATTACCTTTTTTTTTTTTTAAACATCTTTATTGGAGTATAGTTGCTTTACAATGGTGTGTTAGTTTCTGCTTTATAACAAAGTGAATCAGTTATACTTATACATATATCCCCATATCTCCTCCCTCTTGTGTCTCCCTCCCACCCTCCCTATCCCATCCCTCTAGGTGGTCACAAAGCACCCAGCTGATCTCCCTGTGCTATGCGGCTGCTTCCCACTAGCTATCTATTTTACATTTGGTAGTGTATATATGTCCATGCCACTCTCTCACTTCATCCCAGCTTACCCTTCCCCCTCCCCGTGTCCTGAACTCCATTCTCTACGTCTGCATTTTTATTCCTGTCCTGCCCTTAGGTTTTTCAGAACCTTTTTTTTTTAGATTCCATATATATGTGTTAGCATATGGTATTCGCTTTTCTCTTTCTGACTTACTTCACTGTGTATGACAGACTCTAGGTCCATCCACCTCACGAAAAATAACTCAATTTCATTTCTTTTTATGGCTGAGTAATATTCTATTGTATACTTAAAACAAAACAGAGGGCTAGTAGAAATAGGTATAGAAATTAGGATATTTAAGAAAATTTTCTTTCTGAAAATTTAAATGTAATTAAAATTTTTATGAAGCATAATTTAATTTAAAAATATAATACCTCAAATAAAATTTATTTGAATTTATGAACAACTTATTTTTACTTCTTTCATCATAATAAAATAGGTTGGAGGAAATTCAAGGTATGGTGGTTAGAATTACCAGGTAAAATCACTGGCTGGGCAGGAAGCCAAGGAGTAGAGCAGGGAAAGGCCTCTTAGCACTGCTTGTGTAGGGGTGAGAGAAGAAGGAAAGGTTATAGTATCAGTGGGGGACACATACTCCTCAGAGGAGATGTGCCTACAGCTCTTCAGGAAAGTCTGTTTAATTCCAGGGCCTTGGTTGTCTTCTAAGGCCTGAACCTATCTTAAACTGGATTACTCCCAAGTGTGGCAAGGCTTTGAATAATCCCTAATAGACTTCTAAATAGATCTCAAATTTGAATACTACTCCTAATATCTCCTCTCATTTTTCCTACTTTCACTAGTATCTGCTCTTGAAGGAAAGGAGAAAAGAAAGAGAAAGGTAATGCTAAGTAAAGGCAGATGGTGGGAGGCATCTGGCAATGATCTTTGCCTTTTTCAATGAAATGCAAAAACATTAATAACAAGAGTACTATTCCAGAATGTCGTATCTTTGCTTCTGGGTTGGCTTTGAATGACTTTTGTTCACAAAGAAATTCTAATACATGCTGACAAAAGAAGCGGTCAATGGAAAATATTGGAGATTTGGTGGTCTCTTGGAAAGTAGGAGCTGTTTGTTCTAAGCAAAGGAGAAAGGAAAGAAGCATAGAGCAAACATTTTTATCCTGATATTCCTTCTTTCCTTCCTTCCTTCTTTCCTTTCTTTTCTTTTTCTTTCTTTTCCTTCCTTCCTTCGTTTCTTTTTTTGAGGAAAGTTTATGCCAAATCCTCTAAAATTTATTTATTTCCATTACTATTCCCAGTCTCTTAACTTGAGTGGCATGAACTTCCATCTGGGTTATCAAAACAGTGTCCACATTGTTTGTCAGCTTCAACGTCACCAATTCTAACCAATTCTCTACACTCCCTATTTAATGAGTGGCCTTCAGGATGGAGGTCAAATTCCTTAACTTAGGCTTTACCTCTAGCAGGAAGGCTTTTGCTCTTGTGCTTCCCTCTGATGGGGCACCTTGCCCCAGCACCTGTGCTTAACTCGCTCCTATCATTCTGCAGATCTTAGATGTCACATTCTCTAAGCCCTGCTTGCCAGCTAAGTAAGTATGGGTTAAATTCCCCTCCTCCCTACTTCCATTACGCAGTGAACTTCCCTTATCAAAACATTTATCACATTTTATTGTAGTTGTTTGTTTGGGTGCCAGCAAATGCTTCCCAACAAAGTGATGCTTTAGCTGGACCTGGGAGGCCGTTCATGAATTAGTCAGGTGGATGGGGTTGAGAATAAAGACCTTCCAGGAAGAGGGAATATCCCTGCACAAATGCAGATGACTTCAGTCTCAGTTTGAATGAAGTTCAGGAAGCACTGGGGAAAATGAGAGTACATAAGCCAAGAGAGAAGGAGGCATGTGGTCACAAAAGGTCTTGAATATACAGAGATAAATTGTCTGGACTTAATCCAGAAGGGTGACATTTTAAATGTTTTGAAAATATGAATTACCACCATCATATTTGCTTTTTACCAGCATCATTTCTATTGAAAAATAAAAATACACATTACTCTGGCAACACGGGGAAGGGTGGCTTGAACAATAATACAGGAGAGAAAAAATAAAGCCCTAAAGAAACGAATGAAGTAAAAATGGAGCAGTATAGCCAGAACTGATAGGGTTTTGTTTTGTTTTTTTCTTTAAGTAGAGTTTTTTTTTAAAAAAAGTATTTATTGAATTCAGGTAGGAGAATGAATAGCGGTATTTAGGATAGATGAAAAGTTTTTGACATGGGTGACCACAAATGACAATGACAATTTTATTAACAAACCTCCACTGCTTCCAAAAGAGTTACTATTATAAGAGAAATAGACTAATATGGGAAGCTGACGAGTAAGGATTTATACACATTGAGTTTGAGATGCTGGGGGACATCCAAGTGGAAGTGTTTTGGAAGAAATCTGGATGTGTGGACTCAGTGTCATTTTTAAAAATTCCAAATATGATATTTAAAACCTGTATTTTAACACCAAAGGAGTACACAGAACATAATCTCAGAATAAAGTTATGTTCTTGACAGGAAAAAATCTTTTCTGTTTACATATATACATATATATATGTGTGTGTGTGTGTGTGTGTATGTATATCATTTTCTAAATTAGATATATAAATATGTTCTCTGACCCCATCACAATTAAACTGGAAATCATAAATGAATATATGGAAAATCCTCCAAATTTTTGAAAATTGAAAGCCACACCTAAATACTCCATGGATCAAAGAAAAAATCAAAAGAGAAGGATGAAGTAAATCTGCCTCTATTTGGAGACAAAAACATTGTGTACATTAAAAAATCCCATGGATTTTTTAAAAAATAATTTTTAGAAAGCTATTACACCAAGTAGAATTTAGAAAGATGCACAATATCAATAAACAAAATCAAATAGGGTTTCTCTGTAATATTAATTAATTTTTTGCATATTGCTTTCAAGTAAACAATACCATATGCAAAAGCATGAAAATCTGAAGTACTTAGGGATAAATTTAATAAAATATATGCAACACCTATTTGTATCTCCATATTTAAACTGGGTTTGGTAATTTTTAAATTCTATTTGACATGTTTGTCTTTCAAGTGGAGTGTTTAGATCATTTACACTTTATGTAATTATTGATATGGTTGAATTTATATCAATGATATTGCTATCTTACTATGTTTTCTATTTGTTCCATCTTTTGTTTGTTTGTGTTTGTCCTTCAAGTTTTCATTCTTTTAAAAAATTATTTTAGTACTTTGAAAGTTTCCATTTGTCCCCTCTTTTGGCTTATTAACCTTCTCTTTGTTTTATATTTTTAAACGGTTATTCTACAATTTAGAATGTGCTTAACTTATCACAGTCTAACTTCAAATAATATACCACTTCATGTATACAGTATAACACCTATTCCAAAATACTTCTATTTCTTCAATCTTGTCCTTTTTGCTGTGTTAGGCATTTTTTATACATGTTTACAAACAAATTATAAAAAACATACATTATTATCTTGCTTTATACAGTCAACTTAAAAATATTAAAGATGAGAAAATATGTCTTTCATATTTATCCACATGTTTACAATTTCTAGTGCTTTTCATTCCATTGTTTAAATCCACATTTCAATCTGATATCATTTGCTTTCCACCTGAAGAACTTCCTTTGACCTTGTAGTGCAGCAACACTGGTGATAAATTTTCTTACCTTTTGTTTGTGTTAAAAAGTATTTGTTTCGGCAAATTACACATATATAAGATTGTTAGATATTGGCCCATAGGTTACTGAGACTCTGTAACTTTTTTTCCTCTCTAAATTTGCATAGTTTTTATTCTACATTTTCAAGTTCATTGATCTTTTCTACTGCAGTTTCTAATCTGCAGTTAAACCCATCTGGTTTATTTTTCATTCCAGATGATTTTTGTTCATCCCTAGGACTTCTATTAGGATAATTGTTTATAATTTTAATTTCTCCCCTTATTACTTCATGTGTTCCTTTATAACCTTGTCCATGGTTATAATATTCAGAATAGCTATTTTAATATCCTGTTCTGCTTATTTCATAATTAATACCGTAACTGAATCTGTTTCTTTTTACTTCTGCTTAAGAGCCACATTTTCCTGCTTATTCCACTTTCTGAAAGTTTTGATTGGTTACTGGACATTGTAAATTTTATAGTACTGAGTGCTGCATTTTACTGTATTCCTTAAGTATGGCATGCACTTAAATTCCTTTCAGATTTGTTTAGCCTTTTTGAGGCTTGTGTTAAAGTGTATTTAAGTCAGGACTGGAGCAGCCTTTGATGGAGGGCGGAGATCCTGAAACTTAGTTTTCTCAGGACCCATTCTGTCAGATTTCATAATCTTGTGCTGACTATTGTTCAATGTCTAAAAATATTTGTTTCATACATTTTGTCAAGTTTTCTAGTTATTTACAGTGAGACGGCAATTCCCACATCAATCTTTTGTGAATGTAGGCAGGAGATCCTGACTTTAATTTTAAGTAACCTTAAATAAAGCCCTCTTCCCCAATGATTGCACCTCATATTAATGACAGCTTAGAATTTGATTTTTTCTCTCCCACATTAGCTTACTTAATTTTCATGCATTAAATCAACGCAGATATCTTGAAGTAACTAAGATATGGAGAACATAACCATAACAGAGTAACGATATAAACAAAACTTCCTACCACAGTCAGCAACATAGACTCTCCGGACTGCCTAGATGAATTACTCTACTTTACAATTTCAAACAGAAAAAGTTAATCATATACAGTTAACCCTATATAGGACTCAACTGATAACATAAGAGCCACTGAGATAAAACAATATAAAGAAAAACAAAACATACAGAAATTATTTGAGTGCAGTCTTACAAATACCTATAAATGCTTACTATAATAATAATAATTTATAGTCTAGTTAGGATAGTATAACACATTTCCATCTTCTTGTTAAAGAAGATTTGTGTAAAAGAGTAGAGAGCCTTATATTTGTAGTGTATGACTTGGCCATGGGGGCCATCCTCCCTCGCTCCACCAAGAGCAGCAATCAACTTCAGCCAATTGTGTTGATAATTCTGGCAAATTGAGGTGAATGCACAAAGGCTGTTATATTGTAGGTTTAACACATAGTCTCTGATTGGGCAAAAAAAAAAAAAGTGCTCACTATTTTTTTCATCTAAAATAATAAAAAGGTAATGTGATCATATTAGAGATTAATCATGGTTGTTCCAAGAAGGTGTTTAGAGCCTCCTGAGATTTCTTGTCATTGGTGTTAAGAAAATGGACTAGAGTGGATTCATATCCTACAAGCTGTTCCATTGGTAGCACATCAGCACTTCATGCTGCCTCACGAGCACTTACCCAGTTACAAGGTGACCTCATGACAAGCTGCTTTTGCTTCTTACATACTCTGCAGTGGATGAACTGTTCTGGATTTTCATACTTGTGGTTTTAAAATATTTTATATTTCTGTTTAGCACTACAATTCTGATTATTGCTACAATTTGCGTGGGTTTTCAGTAGAAAACAATGCAGGTCAATGCAAGCTAATGCACATGCAATCGATGTCTTGAAAGCTTTTAATCATACTTTCTTCCTGTACAGATCAATCGTTAATGAAGGTATCCAATTACCTTCCTTGGAGTGTGTTTGGGAATAGCATTAAGTGAAGAGATCTTGATGTGACTACCTGTTTATAACTGTGCATTATTCATGAGACTTTTCCTGTGTGTATCAAATGCTGCAGCAGCAGAGATCCTCAGCAGACCTTGGCTGGTTTTTCTTGGGTTGCACTGCAGTAGAATCTTTGTGCGCACTGGAAGGGTGCAGTGCTTTCTTCTGCAGAAAGCAAGGTGAAGACACGGAAATACATTTAATAATTTAAGGTTCAGGAGAAAAACAGACATCTTAGAGATGATTCTTAGTCACTCTTTGGGATGTAAAAGAAAATAAATCAACACATCTCCTTTAATCAATCTGATGCTACTACTGCAGAGTCTTGTTTGTCCTAAGTATGTCAGTGTTTCTCCTTGATCTAAAAAAGCTTTGCTCAGTTGAGAGAACGAATACTTTCCTTCACCAGAACTGTCAAGCATGGTTGATAGAACAATTCGAAAGAAATAATTATTCAGCAAAAAAAAAAAGATAGCTCTTTCATGTACTGAAACAGTATGATGTACCCAATGATCGAAAAGCACTATTTTATGAGATTATGATAGTTTCCTTCCAATTCACTTGTTTAGGATTATTGGAGAGAATCCTAAGCAAAAAGTGAAAGTCAGTGTAGGGTTGGAAACTACTGCCCGTAATACCCATATGGTTAACAAAGAGCCAATTATAATGGGATATTATATTAGAGTGCTATGCTCTCTACTGCACTACTGTATAACAATTTTTCAGTTTTAAGCTCTAGAGAATATGATTCTGCTATAATGGTGTGATTTTTTTTTTTTAAAGATTTGGACCTTTGCCCGGAAATTTTGGAAAGAGGTTTGGGTCATCCCTCAGGGTTCATATTTTTCTTCATAGTTTAGGTAAAGGAGACACAATGTGATCTGACTGTTCCCTACTTTAATCATAAAATATGATTATACTTTAATCATAAAGTATGATTATCTGAACCAGACCCTTCTAACTTATTGCTTAGCATTCATTGATTGTTGGCCTCCCTTGTTTCATAACAGATGCCCTGCCTCTTCATCCATGTTCTGGTCAGTGGAAAGAAAGTTAAAAAGGATAGAATTTAGTTACATGGACAGCCTTAATTGAAAAAAAAAAAAAAAGGTTATAAAGTATAGTATTTATTCCAGAAGGCCATGTTATCTAGCTAAGAATCAGGAATGCTATTACCACCTAAGGATGGGAGAACAAGTTTGGGGGAACAAAGAGTCTTTGTAACATACTAAGAGTCTGCTTAACATGAGACCTAGTTAGAAAATTAGCTTTTATCTAAATCTTACACTTATTAAAAGGAACTTCTTATTGAACAGTTTTCACTGTCGTGCCTTGAATTTTCTGTAGTTTTCTCATCAGGATGAGAGTATGGTGCCCATTTGGAAAGGAGGCTGCTATCTCTGTTTCTGCTGGAGGGACTGGAAGCTTGGAGAGAATTCAGACAGTATTCTTGGTGATGGATTTTCAAGTGCTCAGGCTGGGTTGTGGCAGCAAAGATGTGATTTTCTGAGCAGAAGCACTTCAAGTAATTGGGAGTTGAAGCAAGAGAGGAAGAAGAATTGGGCTGAAACTTGTGAAAATACTGTTTTTCCTAATTGTGTTCATACTGCTAGTGTGTGATCAAAGGCCAGATCAAGTCCTATGGTGATAATCAATTTAGTAGCTGTGGTACATTTACTTCCATTAGTAATCTGAGTTGCAGCATATATCACCTTTAATTATTTTTATGTCATTTTATTAATGGTCTGTTGCCCCACCTAGATGTCAACTTCTTGAGGTCAGAGAGTCTGAATTTTACTTGGTTTCTGTACCTAAATATACTACTTGGAAATAAGAACAGACTGGTTTCTTGGCATATATGAGACAGTCTATGCTACAAGAATTTTAACACAAAAAGAAAATGAGATTCTATTTTGCATATTTTCAGATATTATTTGATATCAGTTCAGATTTTTTTTCACCCTTTAACCTTTGTTTCTGCCCTCTCTCAATTTCCACACATTTAGGAAGAGAACTGATTTGTTCTTTCTAAACCCAGCCAATTATATGTCAAGGCAGAAAAGACAAATAGCTTCTAAGTACCCTGGACTTTGCTTTTGAAAAGCCTAGATCTTTAGGAAATCTTATAGGTTTTAGGTAAGTTTCAGATAGAAACAAAACATCTTGAAAAAGCACAGGGGAAAGGTGAATTTCCTTTCTTCAGACTAGAAAAAAAGATTCTCCCAGACTGAAAACAGGAGTGCTTCTTTCAAAGTGGGGCCACCAGGGAGGTGAAAAGATCTAAACAATTCACTCTACAAGTCTCACCACATAGGTCACTTCTTCCCAAACTTTGCTTGCCCAGCCCTTCTATATCCAAGTTTCCTCTCCTATCTCCCATGTTCTCAGAGCCATATACTTTCTCTATTGTTCTGAGCAGTCAATTCAGCTGTGGTTCCAAGCTTGTTAACACTCAGCAAAATACAAGTATCATAGTATGTACTCTTCTTTCCTTCCTTCTTTCCTTCCTCTCTCCCTCCCTCCCTCCCTCCTTTCCTTCTTTTCTTCCTTCCATTTTTCCTTCCTTTACTTTTTCAAAAAAATAAAGTTAAATTAAAAAAATTTTTAAAAAGAGAGAGAATAAGATTTCAGCTTACTTTGAGGTCAATTATTACAGGAGGTAGAATTTGAGTTCTTTCAGTTTCAAGAACTATAAAAGGCCAAAAGTTTAGCTGGTGTATGGATCAGGGATAATTTGTGGAGAGTTGAGCTCATAAAATGTACGGGCAAAGTTTAAAGGGAAGTCAAGGGATTTTGCTTCTAGGCCTGAAGGCGGGGTGGGGGCTGGGGATCAGGGTGCAGGAGGCATGTTTACAAGAAGTTCCCTAGAGACTAGATGTAGCTATAACAAAGTGTCAGTTACAGAAGTTGCAGCCATAAAGAGTGGAAATTAAACCCAGTAATCTGGGAGATGCAGAGACTTTCTTTCTCTGCCCAGAGACACCTGAATGGATGGGAGGAGCCAGCAAGGAGGATGTAGGCACAAGTAGCCCGGTCCAGAAAGTCTCCTTGTCCTCATGAGCTGTTAGTAGAGGGATCCTTCCTCATTCCCTGACCTCCCTCTGAGAAAAGCCAGGTTGCTTGGCCTGTGAAAACCTCTTTCAGTCCAGCAGGGACCAGGGGCAGCCCAAGCCACATCAGATAAACAAGGAAAACCAAAATAACACCTCCAAGGCTCTGAAAATTAAACTACCATGAGAACCACAGCCTGCAAAAATAGACCAAGACCTATATGCTAAACCTAAACAGTGTGATTAACTGCTAAAATGAAAGATTTAAGTAGGGTCCAGTATCTCCTAATATAGACAAAGTATCCAGAGTATGATTTTAAAAAAACAGCCAACATACCAAGAAGGAAGAAAAATCACAAGTTGAAGGACAAAAGACAATTAGTTGACAGTAATCCTGAGATGAGTCAGATACTGGAATTATCTGAGAAATATTTTAAAAACATCAACTATAACAATGTTTCAACAATGAATTGCAAATTCTCTTGAAACAAATTAAAAACCAGAAAATCACTGCAAAGAAATAGATTATATAAGAATAAAATCAGTGGAATTATAGAACTGAAAAATACAATAACAGAAATAAAAAACTCAATAGATGGGTTCAACAGTAGAGTGAAGATGATGAAGGAGAAAATCAGTGAACTTAAGCAGAGAACAATACAATTCACCCAATCTGAACAACAGACAGAAAAAAGATTGTAAAAAAAAAAAAAAAAAAAAGAACAGAGCCTCAGGGACCTGTGAGACAATAACAAAAGAGCCATCCTTCATGTCATTACTATCGCAGAAGGAAAGGAGAAAAAGGCGAGGCTGAAAAATTGTTTGAAGAAGTATTGGCTGAAGATGCCATAAATTTGGTTAAAGACACAAATCTACAGTTCCAAGAAGCTGAGTAGATGCCAAACAGGATAAACACAAAGAAATCCATGCCAAAGCTCTACCCAGTTAAAAAATTTGAAAACTAAAAATTAAAAATTATTGAAAGCAGCTGTAAGGAGATGACATTTTACCTACAGTGGAATGAATACCAATGCAAATGACAATGGATTTCTTATGTGAGGTTATGGAAGCCAGAAATGGCACAATATTCTTCAGGCAAAAAACTGTCAACCACAAATTCTATATCCTATGAATTTATCCTTCAGGAATGAAAGAGAAATAAAAACATTCTCAGAGGAAGAAAAGCTAGAAGAATTTGTTACTAGCAGACATAGTCTTTCTAAAAATTTAGTAATATATTCTGTTTAACTCAATATATCAAAACGCTATCATTTCAACTTGCAATAAATATATATTAAATATAAAAATATTAAAGAGAAATAAACTCTCTTACTTTTAAAGATTGGCTAAGGAAAATTCTTCAAACAGAAAATAATTGATAAAAGAAGGAATGATGGAGCGTCAGGAAGAAAGAAGAAGTAATGCAAAGAGCAGAAATATGGACTCATACAAGGGACTGTTCTTTTCCTTATGAGTTTTAAAACCATATTTGATGACTGGAACAAAAATTGTAGTGCCTTCTGATTCCCAAGACAATAATATTTTCAAATGGGGAAGACAAAGAGACAAATGAGAGTGAGGTTTCCACGCTTCACTAAAAGTGGTAAAACGCTTTATATTAGACTGTATAATTTGTAGATTGATAGATATATAGATAAGTAGATATAGTAATACTCAGAACAAGCACTACCAAAAATATACAAAGAGATATATTTAAAAGCACTATGAATAAATCCAGATGGAATCCTAAAATATGTTCAGAATTGTGCAGGAAGGTAAGAAAAGAGAACCAGAGACATGAGACTGGAGGAAACAAATAGAAAACAAATAATAAATGACAACCTTAAATGTTAACATATCAATAATTACCTTAAATGTAATTGATCTAAATATACCAGTAAAAAGTAGATTAAAAAATGTGACCCAGCCATATAATGATTATAAGAAACCCACTTCAAATTCAGGGACATATGTCTATTGGAAGTAAAAGAATGAAAACAAGGAAGATTTCCCTCACCAATGGGCAGGCATCATCCAGTTCATTTAAGGTCCAAATAGAACAAAAAGATGGAGGAAGGATGAATTCTCTCTCTGTTCTTGAGCTGGGACATCTATATTCTCCTGCTCTTGGACACTGGAGCTCCTGGTTCCAGGGCCTTTAGATTCAGATTTTGGGACTTACACCATTGTCCCTCCCCAGTTCTTAGGCCTTTGGCCTTGGACTGGGAGCTACCCCATGGCTTCCCTGGTTCTCAGGCCTTTGGATGTGGACAGAATTGTACTGCCATCTTTCCTGGTTCTCAAGCTTGCACATGGCATATCTCAGATTCTCTAATTGTGTGAACCAATTCCCATAATAATAAATCTCCTCTTATATATCTCTATGTATCTAATAAATCTCCTCATATATCTCTATGTATCCTATTAGTTCTGTTTCTCTGGAGAAGCTTGACTAATACCTTTTTAAGGATAAAGACAACTTTATCTCTAAATTACTGTGCCTAGGAGATGCTCAACAGTTTTTTATGAAAGATAGTAAGAAGAAGGGAAGAATGGTGATGAAATTTTGTATGAATGGGGACCCTGAACTTATGGGTCATTTGAAGACGTTACCTTCATTTGGTCTAGACTAGAATCCAGGAGTAAGGGTGTTGTGCCACCTGGATGGTTAATAGAGTAGATAGCTGGAGTTGAGAGAAAATCCTGTGAGCTAATTTGTAATTCTGAAGTCAGTGAAGATAAGAGGTTCACTTACAGATGAGGAGAAGAGTAGGTGTCTGACCCTGACAGTTTTAGGTTACCTAACATAAAGATGAAAACCCCCACCGGTAGAGTGAAGCCTCAGTCATCCACTGCGGCATGTTACTGAGTGTTAGAGTTGAGAATGTGGACCTGGAATTTATTGAAAGGAGCAGTTAAAGGAGGAGAGGGTTCAAGAACCAAAGGGCAAAATAAAGCATGTCTGGGAAGGCATTCAGAGTGCCCAGAGTAATTCTGCTCCAGTTTCTATTCCATCTCTGCTGTGAAAATTTTATCCTATTGTTGATTCCTCTCTCTCTCTTTATTGTCTAGCTTGAATAACTAGTAGCTGGAACCTTAGGTCTCATCTCCATGATGAACTCCTCTCCTTAAAATTGTCTCTGTGTTGAATACAGTTACCTTTTTCTCTAACTGATAAAATCTTTCTTTTTCTTCAGGGGCTCATTTTATTAATATCACCTGTAATTTCTAATGTAGAATCCATCATTCCTTCCTGTATATATATATTACAGGTTATATGAAATAGTATAAAAATTACCATATATTATATATCCAGCTGAATAGTTATGTTTCCCCTGGTAGCCAATAAATTCTTTAGTCTCATATTTCTCTTTGTATGTATCTATGTGTATATGTATGTATATCTATCCAGGCTCTCGGTTTATCTCTAGTATCTAGCATTCAATAAATGTTGAATGAAAAAAACTTCTGTAGTTTTATCCCTTGTGCCTTTCCTTTTTCCAGAAGTGGTCATAACTTTTAAAATTCCTTCCGCGGGGGTGGGGTGTGGGCAGTGGTGGTGGAGAGGGCTGGAGGTTGGGGAGAGAAGGAGAGAGGGAGAAAGGGAAAGAGAGAGGGAGAGAGAGGGGTGGGGGAGAGGGCAAGAGGAGAGGGAGGGAAGAAGATTCGTTATCTCTGCACAAAAATATAATTTATCTTAAACTTCCTTTGTCTTTACCCAGGTCATTTATTACTAGACAGTTGTCATACAGAGTGGTTAGCTATTCAGGCTCTGAAACTAGCCCTGGTTTGCATTCCTGGCCGTGTTAATTACAAGTTCTGTGTCATATAAAAGCCCTTATAACCCTTCTAAGCCTGAGTATTTTCATCTATAAAATGAGAATTATCATTGCTTCATGAGTTGTGAATGCTGAGTTCATGCATGATAAATACTTAGCACAAGGCTGGGCTTAACAGTCTGCTCAATAAATGGTAGCTATTTCCAACATTTGAAAAACCATTTTAAAGTGAATTATATTTATTAAAGAAGCAGAAAGAAAAATTTTAAAGAAGCAGGTATTGATAAATATTAGCATACCAATAAATTTAATTTCAGCATTATCTTCCATATAGCAACTTCTAAAAATATGGAGATATATCTAGTAAACTTCGGATTTTGCTAAGAGGAGTGCTTTTTACATTTTGTCAGTTTGTAAGGGTCTCTGGCAAGCTTACTAATATTTATTTTACAAAATTAAATTAATCCAAAGGAAGCAAAAATATTTCCAGTTTTGAACTTTGAACCTGAATGAATAAGCTTTAATATAAGGCTCATTTTAAAAAGTTCTTATTACACAAAGTTGCCAACCTAATTTACGAAAGAAAAAAACCAAAGCTTACCTTGGTTAACAAGTTGTATTTACTATTTTCTTTAGTATCTAAAAAGTAAAATATATTGTAATATTTGCTAAAAATAATTCTTTACGTAGTTTTTGGAAGGTTAGTGGCAAACATGATTTACAATTAAAAGATATCATTTTCGAACTAAAATCAGTTCATAGTCTTTATGGAATTTACAGAAGCAAGCTTAGATTCAGTTTAAATATTTGAAGCAGTTTTCACATTAAAGCATTTCCAAGAAATAGAAAATTGAGAAGCTTAAATAAAGCACCAGCTGTCACCATGTCACCAAATTAACACTGATTCCTCACTGGTCCCCATCACATGATGGAGAACAGGAGGAGAGAGGGAAGGAACACTTACAGTAAGAAACAACCCTGAAATTACATTTGCTTAGGGGATCCCCCAAAGGCATCTTGGTCAGGTTAATACATTTCTGAGGAGCAGAAATAGATTATAATAGTTAAGGCTCAATCAAGATCATGCATTTATAATAAAATACGATTACTGATATTTAAGTGATATTGAATGTCATACAACATAGTTAAAGCTTGTCATTAAGTCATCAGTATACATATTTTCTTTCTGAATCCTTTAGGACTTTGTAGGCACACTGAAATCAATCTTCATACAAATAGAATAAATATCTGAATCTCAAATTACAGGGATGCAAGAGACTGCATTTTATGATTACATCAAAACAACTATCTGTGCCTATCTTTTAAAAATAATTTTACTAGTGAAAATTAATGCTTAGGATTTTAAAGTTTTTCAAACATAAAACATTTTACATAGTAATTATGTATGTGATGAAATAAACATGAAACAAAACAGAAAACTTGGAAAGATAAATGAGAAAGTGGAAACTAACTTGCATACACTAATGTTATAAAACACCATGAGCAACAAACTCACACTTTGATCTCCTAGTTCAGAGTCCACACAGTTTTAGTGATCATTTTCTTTCTCAAAGTTATAAAAATCCATGAAGTGCAGTGGAAAGTACTACAAAGTGGCCACTGTTTCCCAATGAGAAATGAGAAAAATTAGAAAATGTAAGCTGTAACTGTAGTTCCCTTTATGCTGACTGTTCTAGGAACCCATTCTCTTAAAGAGAGAATGGTCCTTAGCTGGAACTAGCCAGAAAGATGAGAAACCAGGAATCCAAGAACAATGAAACATTAATTCACAAACCAAAAATAAATAAAACCAAAACAATCAAAAACAAAACCTAGGCTCTAATCAATCTTTTTCAAAAGTGGTTTGAATCAGCCCAAGAGTCTCTTTGATTAATCTCAAAGACACTTTCTAAGAACTGCCTTTCCTCTTCCCTTGATTGGTATCGGTCTAGGCAAGTTTATGATTTAATGGCCTGTAGCATTGTACTATTTTTTTAAAATACCATCCTACTTTAAGAAAGTACTTGTTTATTTGTAATTAAGTCCCATTAGTAGTGACTTGAATCCCATCAAGTTAAAGTAGACATAAAATGTATAAGTAAGCTCCTTTGGCTACTAATTTCTGCTACTACCTCCCCCAACCCTCCAGAAGAAGCACACACCATATAAGCCATATAGAGAAAACAAGTATTGGATTATTAAACAACAGTTTTAACCCAATTTAACTCTGCAGTAATATCAAGGGGTTGTCTTGGTCAGACTGAATATACAGGGGTAAAAGTGAATTGGACATGGGATCTTGTGAGCACAAGCTTATCTTCCATGGGTTGTAAACAATTCATTTTTAAGTGAAATCTTTAGTTTCTCTGATCTTTGCTTTTATTTCTGATCTAAACTTTTAACATTTGGGGAATATGTAAAGAAGGTGAAAAGGTAGTAAGTGGGATTAGATCTGGCTTTAAATAGTTGACTTTCCCTCAGTTTTGTCAAAATATGAATCTTCTTTGATAGCCTGAACTTCCACGTCCCCATCTATCATACGAATATCTGATGTTTTTTTGTCATTTTGCCTTAAACGGTAACTTTCATAAGCACGCTGAATGATGGTTGCTGAGACTACCTCTTGTTTTCGTTTCAGAGTAGTTGTAATTGGCTCATATGTGATCTTAAAAGGGTTGGCTAACGTAAATCCAGATTCCATCTCTGAAAGAACTTTCTCCATGCTCACATCTTTACTCATAACTCTCTTTGTTAAAGCGAGTAAGATGTCAAGGCAATGAATTCTGTCCCCAACAGCCATGGGAAGATCCATAGCAACGATCTGGCCCTTGTTTGGTTTTGCCATTAGAAGAGGAGGATCAAGAGCAGCTGCGAAGTCTGAAAGCTTGCTAGAGTCTATATACTGGGTTCTGTCAGGATCAAACCTCTTCCATACCTGAAAAAATTTCCTAAAATCATCTTTACTCAATGTCTTGGCTTTTTTTTTAGAAGCAATATTTAAAAACTCCATGACAACAACAATGTACATGTTTACAATGATCAGCCACGATATGAGGATGTAACTGACAAAATAAACAATCCCAACAAAGGGGTTACCACAGTCTCCTCTAACCTGAGTCCCAGGGTTAATTTTATCAGGATCACAGTCAGACCATTTACTGTTGAAAATTGCATTGAGCATCTCGTCCCAACCAGCAAAGACTGTAACTTGGAAAAGACAGAGCATACTGCTGCCAAAGGTTTCAAAGTTGGACACGTCATTAATTCCAGCTTCCTTTTTAACATAGGCAAAATTGTACATTCCAAAGATGGCGTAGACAAACATGATCAGGAAGATAAGGAGACTGATGTTCAACAATGCGGGGAGGGACAGCATCAAAGGAAGCAGCAGATCATGGAACATCTTTGGTCCTTTCTCAGGACGCAGGATGTGGATGATCCGTGAGAGAAGTATCAGTTGCACAAGGGAAGGAGGTACAAGGTAATATCCCACCATCAGAGGCAGAAATAGTCCTTGGTGTAGAAAAAGATAAATCAGGCAATACAATTATTTAGAGGAATATAAATTATTTTACACTTCTTTGGTTTTCTTCTATATGTTAAGGTAATTAATCCTTCCCGTATAACATTTAGCACATACTGAAAGTCTGGGTTAGCCAAATACTAATTGTGGCAATGCTCAGAGTGTCTAACAAAATTCGGAAGAGAATTATTTCTACCATCATTTTCAGAGTATTACAGATCAAGCACTTCTGGAGTCACAGATGGCATGAATTCATAATATACGGCAGTAGTCATATTTTTTTTTCCTGATTGCAGTTAGATCAAGAAATTTAATTCAACCCAACCTTTATTGGATACCTAATAAAGGTGTCAAGAAAATATGTGAAGATGAGTGACATGACTCCTATCCTCAAAGACCATATAACCTAGGGAGTAGAGGTAGACATTTAAACTAACTATAATGCAAGGCAGAAAGACCTATTGGATAAACATAGTTTAAAAAATATTTCATATTCAGTGATCACAGATTATAATTTGATTTATTGACTTCATAAATAGTATCTGGGACCTTAGGAGCTTTAAATGTGAATTGAATAAATGAGTTTTCGCCAAGAACTTTTCTTTCTGGCAATGGTGGGAGGATGAGGGCACTATGAGAGGGAGATATATAACTATAAAGCAAGGTGAAATTATAATTACCATAAAAAACATAAGGGATGCTCTCTGAAAGTACTGGAGAGGGTGTGGTTCATTCTGAGTTGAGAAGGTGGAGAAGGGGAAAATCCCATGAAACTTCTAAATGAGATGGTATGTTTGCTGAATCTGGAAGGATCATGTCTCACATTTCTGTTAATTTGGTCACTGTCAATGATGGCATTCTCCCTGACGTTCTATCTTACATATACCCTCATTTCCACAGTGCTTTAGTGAACTTTCTACTCTGACTCAAATGTTCATTTCTCCTCAATCTCTCAAACCCTTCCATTATGCAGGAGGTTTTCCTACTTAACTATAAACACATTTTTACTTCTTCATCACTAAATTTTCTTCACTTCCTTTCTTATCTAAAATCTGACTCTATCTTGAGGACACTATTTCCCTTGCAACACTCTCAAGCACAGATAACTCACTCTTTCCCATTCCACATTTCACAGGGTAGAAAGATGGAACAAGCAAGCATCTTTCCCTCTTTCCAATGTGATTTCTAGATACTTTTCCTTCACATTAATTTTATAAACAAAAAAGAAATTTTTCACAGTTTGTGGACCATGACATTCAACTATACCATCTCCTACCATTCCTTGGTTCTATGATTTATTCATTCCCCCTCGTTCATATTCATTGGAGACTTTGGTACATGGCTCACTGTCACCCTTTCCACCCCAGCACCTACCATCAACAACCCATTGAAAGGCTAGCCCTCCAGTATTTGGCTTTCTTAAATTTTAATAATCTCCATCATTTTACTGTAGACACACCCATCTATGGCCACATTCTGCACCCAGGATACCTGACCTTCTGAGATCTCTAATTCGAACATCTTTATCTCGGACTGCAATCTCCTCTCCTTCTAGCTGTCTGATTCAGTAACTCTCATTTCAGTCTCATGGGGCTCTTTAATTCTGTTTTCCTCTGTTTTCTTCCTATCAGCCCTTTCCTGACTTTACATACTTTTCTAGCAAGCTTCTTGTACTTGTCTATCAATATTAGCTGCACTGCCTCTACTACCAGCTGATGAATGAATTTTCTGGGAGCACAACTGAGCAGTTTATCTACATTTTTCACTACTGACTGCATAGAATAGTACTTGACAATAACATTAAATATTGTTTCTACTCTTATGGAGATAACATTCTAGTATGTGTCTTATGGGAGGCAGACAATAAACAAACTTTTCTCTGCCTAAAACACTTTTATCCTAGATTCTTGGCTACCTCCTTATCCAATAGGTCTCTATTTAGATTTTTGCTTCTTCCGTAAAGTTTTCTCTGATCTCTACTTACTGATTAGGTGCTCCTCGCTCTGCTGTGCTGCTGTGGCACCCCATGCTTCTTCCCTTATCATAACCTTAATAGCACAACATTAAAATGTACTGTTTAATTGTCTGCATCCCTTGATAGATTATAAACTATGTATATACAGGAATTATGCCTACTTTGTTTGTAACTGAATTCTTTGCACACAGCATAATACATATTCACAAAGAGGGTAATCAAGTATATTTGTTAAATATAGGACTGGGATCTCCAGAGTAAGAGAAAACTTGTAACAAATTCATTAAACCCTAAAACTCTAGTGTTGTGAAAGTAGCAAACAGCTTTAGAGATTAGAGGAAAGGGAACAATAATGAGTTTGAAAGGTTATATCATGCTAAAACATAAAGGTCCGTCTAGTGTCATCTTAGAAAAATAATGTATGTGATATACTGAAGGGGTAATTAAGCATTTATCTGGTGGTCTGTGAAGTCAAGTCTATGTATTAATTCAGAAAGTATTTTAAATATCTTATATCTGTCAGGCATGTGTACATGTATGAATGTAAAAATGTAAGGCATTCCTGCTGGAAATAAAAAGGATCCCTACCTGTTTTGCTTATTAAGAGACTATATCTCAGGAGATGTTTACTCTAAGAGCTTGCCTGAATTAGTATTATTACAAATGAAAATCTGACTAAACAAAATCTTACCTGTAATAGAGAAAACAACCACCATAAAATCAAAAAGGTTCCATCCATTGGTGAAATAGTTGTAATGGAAAACGACAAGCTTTAGTACACATTCTCCAGTGTACAGTGTAACAAAAACTGAGTTAATCCAGTAGAGAGCAATGTCAATTTTTGGGTTCTGTTCATCACTTTGTATCATAATGGTTATTGCTTGGAAAAATATAAGAACCATGATGATGACATCAAAAACTTGATTTGTTACCAAGTCAAAGACAAATCCTTGGAACTTGTTCTGTGTGTAAAGAAAAAAGGTGTAATATTTTTATTAATAAGATATTTATACAGACGTATTGTCTTTAGATTTACAGCTTCCCTCCCAGCATAAATAGGAGAATAACTGAAGACTAAGATTTTACCAAGCTATGACTATAGCACAGAGTAAAAGCAAACAAACAGAAAGACCATCAAAAGCTCTTTCAAAGACTATATTTTAAAAATTTTGTCAAAAGCATTTGTTGTTAAGAATTTTAAAAACACATCTTCATTTGTAAGAGAGAATATATAAAGGAAACTTTTTCAGAACTTAAAACAAAAATCTAGATATTTCCTTACTTCTGGGCGAGGTACTGGTTTTTGAGAGACTTCGCACATCAGCTTCTTCAGTGCATGGCATTGTTTCTTCTGTTTTACTGTTATAAAGATATTTGAGCCTCCCAGGTAAAGAAATGAAAGAAAAAGATGTTAAAATCATATTTAATCCAAATTTCATCTTACATTAATATGCGTTTTCGAAAGCTTGGCAATTATTGATTTAATCCTTTAAAAAAGGCTTAACTGCAATGAACTAAATCATGTTTAAACATGTCTGACCTTCTGCACAAAAATTCATACAAAACACAGAGTATACACTGGAACTGATTGATAATCAATTATCTTTTGATGAACTTTCCGATGGGTAGTCAACCTTATTTTAACTTTTTAGTTACTGAGGCCTACCTCTTGTTAGAGACAAAGGAGAAACAGCAGAGGATATCTGGAAAGGTTACTAAGAAAAGTTGAACTAAAAAGCTAAAGGTAAAGCTGGTTTGTACCTTTTAATAATCAGGAAAAAAATAATTGGTCATATATGTGTTTTTTATATGTTCATACATTACTTAATTTTCCAAATACTATTAGAAGATACTTTTCAGTATTATTCAAAAAGCACCAGTGCTTACCTCTTCATAGAAACTTCTAGGGATTATTCGTCTTTGTGTTTCTAGTGTTAATTTCAGTATCTTATACAGAATATGCAAAGTGAATAAGAGGTGAACATTTAATGTGTTAATCTAGGAATTAGGAATTGTTACTGCCCATGTCAGGACTTGCTCACTTAAAATTGACAGGGGTCATCAGTTTGAAGTCCAGAAGCAAATCCTAGGATATTATCCCATTAGGTTGAAATCATTAGGAAGATGAAGCATCCAATTCAATGAATATTTCATTTGACCACTGATCTCTCTAATCCCATCTAATTAGTGCAGACTCAGAGTGGTTTGTTTACCAGATTCTACATGTGGTTAAACTTTGATGACATGGCCAAAGATGGAATTTCAAGATTAAACTCTTCTTTTCTTTGATTTACCACAAGTCATTCCTACACCTAATAGGAAGTACGGCCCTGAGGTTAAAATAAGTGAACTTATATGACTTTTGAGGCATTTGTATTAACAGAAGCCCTGAAGGGAGTCTTTGTGTGGAGATGGCACCAAACATGGGTTGTTAAATTCTGCCTCTGAATTCTCTCTTATGTGTTTCAAGCGCTCCTATTTAGGTCATGTAATTAGGATTTATGACTCCCTCTACTTCTAGCAGAAAAAGCTATTTCAACCAGCAAATATGTCTCTGCTGGTTATGACTCTGAAAGCTTTGAGTATATCAGAGAGTAAAAAAGTGTGGCTTATTTTTCTTGAACATCTTCAGATATTTGTGCAGATGCATAACAATGTTATTTTTCAGCATGTCATTATTTACAAACCTATATACAGAAACATTTGTAATTTTTAACGTTTAAACTTGTCTGTGCTTATTTGAATATAGAAAACAATGTAAAGATGAACATTTCAGCAATATCCATCAATCTGCAGGAACATCAATCATTTTTTTAAAGATAAGTACCAAATAAAAACAATATTAAGCTGAATCCAAAACCAATTATTTGAAGCAGGACATATTTTTTCCCTCGGGCATTGATGAACAAAGAATATTTATACTTATCTTTACTTTATGTTTGTTGAAATTAGCAATAATAGCACCAATCAACATACTCAGAGGAAGAAATAATCCAATGATAATAAAGTCAATAAAGTAACAACACATGTAGATGTTGTCTTCAAAATTAGGCTGCATATCTACCTAAAAGTTAAATTAAAAAATAAGCAAAATAAGGCAGAGCACAGAGGATTTTTAGGGCAGTGAAAATACTCTGTATGATATTATAATGAAGGGTATATGTTATTATACATTTGTCCAAACCCATAGAATGTACAACACTGAGTGAACCCTATGAACTATGAACATTGGGTGATTATGATGTGTAAATGTAGGTTTGTCTTTGGTAAAAAATGTAGCATTGTGGTGAGGAATGTCAATAATGGGGAGGTGTGCATGTGTGAGGGCAGAGGTATATGGGAAATCTCTGTACCTCCCTCTCAATTTTGCTGTAGATCTAAAATTTCTCTGAAAAAATTGTTTTTAAAAATAAAATAAAAAGTGAGAAAATAAGCAAAATATTTATACTGACCTTTTAAGACTTAGAAAATAATTTATGACAAAAAAAATACAACAGTGATACTTGAGGCAATATTTCCTCCTTGTTCTTTGGTGAAGAGATATCATGGCTTTTATTTGAATTTTAAAGTTTATTGCATCGGTTTAATCATTTTTATGATAATCCTTCAAATGGGTCTATTTGGCCTCAACCATTGTATATAATCCTGGAAGGAGTTCATTGTTCATGAAATATTCAATCTGAAATGTACTTAATTTCTATCTAGCATAAGCATTTGCTTTTACCATGTTAATTACTCAATTATTGCTTGTGTCCTGTCCTTGAATTGCAAAAATGACTTTGTGTGAACCTTAACAGTGGCTCTAGGATTATATTGTACTTACACCAACAGAATCAACTGCTGAATTCATAATAGTGATCCATCCATTAAATGTGGCCTGTAAAAATGGCATGTATTTAATTTTTATGGAAATCTTATGTTTTGTGGCAAGTAAAAATTAAAACTCAATCTGTTATTAATACAGTAAAGCATTTGATTAGTAAGGCTGACCACACTTCAATATACTGTGTAATTGAGATCTTTACCACTTTCATTTTTACATTTGTATTGTCTATTAACAACTATTTAAAACTACTTAGCTTAATTGTAGTTAATAACTTAAAATATTTTAAGATAGTATTAATAAAAAGAGAGAGAGAGAGCACTGGTTAGATAGATAGATAAATGGTAAGTAAATACACGCTGCCCAAGTGTCATAGTTAGTTGTAACTGCTGTATATGTGGTTTACTATGACGGAGGTAAGACAGGAATTATTCACCACCTTATATCTGCTAGATATTGGGGGACCAAGTAGCCATTCCTCAAAGCACTAAGTAGAAACAAAATAGCAGTAATCTGAGTTAGATCAAAAATTGTGAACCTATTATCTCATCAGTGGTGGAGGAAATAGCTTTGGCCAGTACCTGTCATTTCCTCCGTTAGTCCTACCTTTATTTCCACTTCCTTCTCCCAACAGAGCAAGGACTATATTTCACTTTTGTCTTTCTAAATGAGCTTACTATAGTATGTCCCATAACATGTATCTGCTAACTAATAATTGCTAAAATAATTTAAAACCAACTTTATTAAGCATCCACATTTTGTCCTTTATGTTCACAAACAATATGAATGAACATGTAATTCACAAATTCAAACATGTACTTACTACTTGAAGCAGTGAAAGAAAACTGATTCCAACATTATCAAAGTTCAGTTTTGCATTCTCCCATGGCATGGATTCATTAAACACAAGGCTTTCACATTGACTTCTATTCATGACTTCAGATACAGGAAACCTTTCTCCACTTGTTGGGTCAATGCATTCATAGAATGTGCCAGCAAATAAGTGTACTCCTATGATGCTAAAAGCCAGCCAGATCATAAGGCAGACCAGAAACACATTCAATGTGGGTAAAGTTGTTTTTACCAAAGCTCTCACTACCACCTGGCATATAAAAAACAAACATGTAAACTTTAGGTAAGAAATGTGAAAGTGTTTTAATTAAATTGGAAATATTTATTAATGTAAGGTCATATTGAAATAACAACAAAAAGGCCATCTTTAAAGATTTAATAGATCACATCTGGTATTTGAATAACCTAAAAAACAAATTTCAGTTAAAAATATATATTAAAGGCCGTGAGCCTGTGCTCTAGTGTCAGACTCAGTGCACCCCGTTACCTCACCACCCACACCTGCCCGGACGGTCCCGTTGCCTCCTGCCTGAGCAACTTCAGTGCTGGCTAATCAGACGAGACCAGCCCCAGGTTGCTGATCTTTCTGGAAAGTTTTAACTGTGGAGGAGAAAGGAAATGTCTTAGCTTTAGAAGATAGGCCTGCCTTGAGGGAGTGGCAGACAGGTTGAGGGGGCTGGATTTCTAATAAGTAGAGAGAGGGTGGAAGAACATAATAGGTCCTGAGGGCTTCTGAACCCCAACTAGGTCAGCCCAGCACAGCTTCACCCAACATGACCCTTGGAAGGGAAGAAGCGAGGCCCTGGTTTATTAAATGTGAGGAATAAAATGCCTGCAGTAGAACTAAAACAATCAGAGTGGTTGATGAAAGAAAGAGAGAGAGAGAAGAGAAGAGAAGAGAAGAAATGAAACGAAAAGAAAAGAAAAGAAGGATTGAGATGTTCGAGTTTTAACAAGCTGCCACACGATGCCCATGTGCTGGTCTTAAGATCACATTTTGGATACTGCGTGGCTGACAGGGTCTTGGTGCTCCGGCCAGGTATCAGGCCTGAGCCTTGGAGGTGAGAGAGCTGAGCTCAGGACATTGGGCCACCAGAGACCTCCTGACCCATGTAATATCAAACGGTGAGAGCTCTCCCAGAGATCTCCATCTCAACGCTAAGACCCAGCTCCACTCAACAACCAGCAAGCTCCAGTCCTGGACACTACATGCCAAACAACTAGCAAGACAGGAATACAACCCCACCCATTAGCAGAGAGGCTGCCTAAAATCATAATAAGTTCACAGACACCCCAAAACAAAACAACAGACGTATTTCTGCCCACCAGAAAGACAAGATCCAGCCTCATCCACCAAAACACGGGCACCAGTCCCCTCCACCAGGAAGCCTACACAACCCACTGAACCAACCTCACCCACTGGGGGCAGACATCAAAAACAACAGGACCTATGAACCTGCAGCCTGTAAAAAGGAGACCCCAAACACAGTAAGTTAAGCAAAATGAGAAGACAGAGAAATACTCAGCAGATGAAGGAGCAAAGTAAAAACCCACCAGACAAAACAAATGAAGAGGAAATAGGCAGTCTACCTGAAAAAGAATTCAGAGTAATGATAGTAAAGATGATCCAAAATCTTGGAAATAGAATGGAGAAAATACAAGAAACATTTCACAAGGACCTAGAAGAACTAAAGAGCAAAGAAACAATGATAAACAACACAATAAATGAAATTAAAAATTCTCTAGAAGGAATCAATAGCAGAATCACTGAGGCAGAAGAATGGATAAGTAACCTGGAATATAAAATACTGGAAATAGTTACAGAGCAGAATAAAGAAAAAAGAATGAAAAGAATTGAGGACAGTCACAGAGACTTCTGGGACAAAATTCAATGCACCAACATTTGAATTATAGGGGCCCTAGAAGAAGAACAGAAAAAGAAAGGGACTGAGAAAATATTTGAAGAGATTATAGTTGAAAACTTCCCTAATACAGGGGAGGAAATAGTCATTCAAGTCCAGGAAGTGCAGAGAGTACCATACAGGATAAATCCAAGGAGAAACACGCCAAGATACATATTAATCAAACTATCAAAAATTAAATACAAAGAAAAAAATATTAAAAACAGCAATGGAAAAGCAACAAATAACATACAAGGGAATCCCCATAAGGTTAACAGCTGATCTTTCAGCAGAAACTCTGCAAGCCAGAAGGGAGTGGCAAGGCATATTTCAAGTGATGAAAGGGAAAAACCTACAACCAAGATTACTCTACCGAGAAAGGATCTCATTCAGATTCAACAGAGAAGTTAAAACTTTTACAGATAAGCAAAAGCTAAGAGAATTCAGCATCACCAAACCAGCTTTACAACAAATGCTAAAGGAACTTCCCTAGGCAGGAAACACAAGAGAAGGAAAAGACCTACAAAAACAAACCTAAAACAATTAAGAAAATGGGAATAGGAACATACATATCAATAATTACCTTAAATGTAAATGGATTAACTGCTCCAACTAGAAGACATAGGCTGGCTGAATGGATACAAAAACAAGACTTGTACATATGCTGTCTACAAGAGACCCACTTCAGACCTAGGGACACATACAGACTGAAAGTGAGGGGTTGGAAAAAGATATTCCATTCAAATGGAAATCAAAAGGAAGCTGGAGTAGTAATTCTCATATCAGACAAAATAGACTTTAAAATAAAGACTATTACAAGAGACAAAGAAGGACACTACATAATGATCAAGGGATCAATCCAAGAAGAAGATATAACAATTGTAAATATTTATGCACCCAACATACGAGCACCTCAATACGCAAGGCAAATGTTAACAGCCATAAAAGGGGAAATCGACAGTAACACAATCATAGTAGGGGACTTTAACACCCCACTTTCACCAATGGACAGATCATCCAAAATGAAGATAAATAAGGAAACACAAGCTTTAAATGACACATTAAACAACATAGACTTAATTGATATTTATAGGACATTCCATCCAAAAACAATAGAATACACTTTCTTCTCAAGTGCTCATGGAACATTCTCCAGGATAGATCATATCTTGGGTCACAAATCAAGCCTCGGTACATTTAAGAAAATTGAAATCATATCAAGTATCTTTTCCAACCACAATGCTATGAGACTAGATATCAATTACAGGAAAAAAAATTGTAAAAAATACAAAAACATGGAGGCTAAACAATAGACTACTAAATAACCAAGACATCAGTGAAGAAATTAAGAGGAAATCAAAAAATACCTAGAAACAAATTACAATGAAAACACGACAGCCCAAAACCTATGGGATGCAGCAAAAGCAGTTCTAAGAGGGAAGTTTATAGCAATATAATCCTACCTCAAGAAACAAGAAAAATGTCAAATAAACAACTTAACCTTACACCTAAAGCAATTAGAGAAAGAAGAACAAAAAGACTCCAAAGTTAGCAGAAGGAAAGAAATCATAAAGATCAGATCAGAAATAAATGAAAAAGAAATGAAGGAAACGATAGCAAAGATCAATAAAACTAAAAACTGGTTCTTTGAGAAGATAAACAAAATTGATAAACCATTAGCCAGACTCATCAAGAAAAAAGGGAAAAGACTCAAATCAACAGAATTAGAAATGAAAAAGGACAAGTAACAACAGAAATACAAAGGATCATGAGAGATTACTACAAGCAACTATATGTCAATAAAATGAACCACCTGGAAGAAATGGACAAATTCTTTGAAAAGCACAACCTTCCGAGACTCAACCAGGAAGAAATAGAAAATATAAACAGACCAATCACAAGCACTGAAATTGAAACTGTGATTAAAAATCTTCCAATAACCAAAGCCCAGGACCAGATGGTTTCACAGGCAACTTCTATCAAACATTTAGAGAAGAGCTAACACCTATCCTTCTGAAACTATTCCAAAATACAGCAGAGGGAGGAACACTCCCAAACTCATTCTACAAGCCCACCATCACCCTGATACCAAAACCAGACAAAGAAGTCACAGAAAAAGAAAACTATAGGCCAGTATCACTGATGAATATAGATGCAAAAATCCTCAACAAAATATCAGCAAACAGAATCCAACAGCACATTAAAAGGATCATACACCATGATCCAGTGGGGTTTATCCCAAGAATGCAAGCATTCTTCAATCTATGCAAATCAATCAATGTGATACAGCATATTAACAAATTGAAGGAGAAAAACCATATGATAATCTCAGTGGATGCAGAAAAAATTTTTGACAAAATTCAACACCCATTTATGATGAAAACCCTCCAGAAAGCAGGCATAGAGGGAACTTACCTCAACATAATAAAGGCCATTATATGACCAACCCACAGCAAACATTGTTCACAATGGTGAAAAACTGGAACCATTTCCTCTAAGTTCAGGAACAAGACAATGTTGCCCACTCTCACCACTATTATTCAACGTAGTTTTGGAAGTTTTAGCCACAGCAATCAGAGAAGGAAAAGAAGTAAAAGGAATCCAAATCGGAAAAGAAGAAGTAAAGCTGTCACTGTTTGCAGATGACAAGATACTATACATAGAGAATCCTAAAGATGCTACCAGAAAACTACTAGAGCTAATCAAAGAATTTGGTAAAGTAGCAGGATACCAAATTAATGCACAGAAATCTCTTTCATTCCTATACACTAATGATGAAAAATATGAAAGAGAAATTAAGGAAACACTCCCATTTACCATTGCAAGAAAAAGATAAAATACCTAGGAATAAACCTACTTAAGGAGACAAAAGACCTGTATGCAGAAAACTATAGACGCCAATGAAAGAAATTAAAGATGGTATAAACAGATGGAGAGACATACCATGTTCTTGAATTGGAAGAATCAACATTGTGAAAATGACTATACTACCCAAAGCAATCTACAGATTCAATGCAAACACTATCAAACGACCAATGCCATTTTTCACAGAATGATAACAAAAAACTTCACAATTTGTATGGAAACACAAAAGACCCCGAATAGCCAAAGCAATCTTGAGAAAGAAAAATGGAGCTGGAGGAATCAGGCTCCCAGACTTCAGACTATACTACAAAGCTACTGTAATCAAGAAAGTATTGTACTGACTCAAAAACAGAAATATAGATCAATGGAACAGGGTAGAAAGCCCAGAGATAAACCCACGCACATAGGGTCACCTTATCTTTGATAAAGGAGTCAAGAATATACGATGGAGAAAAGACAGCCTCTTCAATAAGTGGTGCTGAGAAAACTGGATAGCTACATGTAAAATAATGAAATTAGAACACTCCCTAACACCATACACAAAAATAAACTCAAAATGGATTAAAGACCTAAATGTAAGGCCGGACACTAAAACTCTTAGAGGAAAACATAGGCAGAACACTCTATGACATAAATCACAGCAAGATCCTTTTTGACCCACCTCCTAGAGAAATGGAAATAAAAACAAAAATAAACAAATGGGACCTAATGAAACAAAAGTTTTTGCACAGCAAAGGAAACCATAAACAAGACAAAAAGCAACCCTCAGAATGGGAGAAAATATTTGCAAACGAACCAACTGACAAAGGATTAATCTCCAAAATATACAAGCAGCTTATGCAGCTCAGTATCAAAAAAACAAACAACCCAATCCAAAAATGCGCAGAAGATCTAAATAGACATTTCTGCAAAGAAGATCCACAGATTGCCAACAAACACATGAAAGGATGCTCAACATCACTAATCATTAGAGAAATGCAAATCAAAACTACAATGAGGTATCACCTCACACCAATCAGAATGGCCATCATCAAAAATCTACAAACAATAAAGGCTGGAGAGGGTGTGGAGAAAAGGGCAACCTCTTGCATTATTGGTGGGAATGTAAATTGATACAGCCACTATGGAGAACAGTATGGAGGTTCCTTAAAAAACTAAAAATAGAACTACCATAGGACCCAGCAATCCCACTACTGGGCATATACCCTGAGAAAACCACAATTCAAAAAAGAGTCATGTACCACAATGTTCATTGCAGCATTATTTACAACAGCCAGGACATGGAAGCAACCTAAGTGTCCATCGACAGATGAATGGATAAAGAAGATGTGGCACATATATACGATGGAATATTACTCAGTCATAAAAAGAAACAAAATTGAATTATTTGTAGTGAGCTGGATGGACCTAGAGTCTGTCATACAGAGTGATGTAAGTCAGAAGGAGAAAAACTACTCCAGAGTGGGAAGATTGGGAAATGAATCTACCACCTAAAATTAAATAATAGCAATAATCTATGATCACTGTCTCCATTTCCTCAGTTCCCTTCATTCTTTAAATATTATTGATACATTCAGAATTTTATTCTTATCACTCCACTAAAGCTGTTATGGTGAATGTAAACCAGTGGCTATACCCAATAAAATATTTTCAATCTTTGCTACCTCTTTATCTTTCCTTTATCATTTATACTTTGACTCCTTTTCCCCAACCTCACTTCTTTCTCTCTCTCTCTCTTTTTTTCCCTGAGGGACCCTTCTCTTTTCTACCATTCTAACCTTTCCTTCCCTCAGCCATTACTGGATACGTAGCCTTTTGCCAATACTTTCTTTCTTATATTCCTTAGATTTCTGTCCTTGAATTAATATTTTGATTTTTAATTATGCTTTTAATTACATTTAGTTTTATTTCTAAAACTAAGTCACAGATCCTTTGTTGACCTTTAGATATTTTGAAAGGCCCACTGATGCTTCTGATGGAAAAAATGCTATGTCTATTAGAAAATACACACAAATGTAAGAATAAAAGCAATAGATATGGTTGAAACAAATATTTAAATAGTAAGAGCACCTGAAGACCTGAAGCTTATTAAATACATAAAACATTAATTTTGTAATCACTTAGCTTCCTTATATACTCAGTTAATTCAGCTACAGAACTTCCAGAGGATGAGATGAAGATTAAGATCTGAATCTGACCTTGACCTAAACATAATTATTTACCTGACCTCGAATTGTCCATGGCTACTGTCTCATTGCCGTTCTAATTAATGAATGGCATCAAATAGTACAGCACTTGATTTCTGACAGAGGCAGCTTCCCTAGCAAATCGCTTCCTACTTTTCTGTGAATCAAGGGCAGAAAATTTGCTGATTTTGACACTTTTTTTTCGTCTTTGTATCTAAATTTATTAGGAAAAAGAAACCCTGATATTATGCCAGAATGTTTTTTAAAATAAGGAAAAGTAGTCTAGTTACATTCATTATCTAATTTTTGTGTGTTAGTGTATATCTGTACATGTGTTTTGCTTTATTTAGGTATAATTTACAAAAATTGTGTAAATTTAAGATGTACAAGGTGATGTCCTGATATATGTATAAATTGTGAAATGATTCCCACAATCAAGCTAATTAACACATCCATCACTTCACATAATTATCTTTTTGGGTATGTGCTGAGAAACATTTAAGATCTACTCTCTTAGAAAATTTCGAGTATACAGTGCAGTATTACTAACTGTAGTCACCATACTGTACACTAGATCCCCAGAACTTATTCATCTTATAAATGAAAGTTTGGACACTTTGATCAACATTTCTCCATTTCCCTTACCCACAGCCCCTATGTTTTAATAGGCCATGTGTAGTTTATAACTCTAGAATATACTATGAAATTATCTTATCACTAAACTGAATTTATGCTAGAAATTTGGCTGTATTGTCATTCCTGAATCTTACAGATCTTTTCAATCATTTTCTCCTTTTCAGCTTATTTTCCTCCTTATTTTGGTTTAAAAGCACTGGGGAATATCACCACCTGTGGACTTCCATCATGTTGTTAATAAAGTGTTTTGTAAGTCATAATGTAAATTACAATTAATATTCAAAATTTGTGTTTCCTAGGTGTATGATAACTGGAATTTTTCTGTATTTGCTACATGATCAAATGTTTCTTTCCCAACACCAGCACATCAAATGTATTTGGAGAATAGGTTGACCAGTCACAGATTCGTATTAATTACAAAAATATTGTCAATCATGCATTTGCATATATATTAAAATATAATTAACATACGTAAAACATATACACATATATACACACAACTGTGTATCACATAATCATATTATATTGAATCATATAAAGATGGTACTATTAAAATTTTGGCAGTATGTTTTTGGTAAAATACATTTTTAAAATTACTTATATTTCTGTTTGGATTTATAATAATTACTCACATTTTGAAATAAAAATAAATATCTATTTTTTAACCAAGTGGAAAGAATTTAAGTATTGAGTTTCTTAATGAATGGCAGTTTAAATGTAACATATAATGTATCAACTATAAAAACAATACAGCTTAAACATAAATTATATTTCTTATTGTTTCCACCTACATTGAATATATGACATTCCATAGTATTAGTCAAATAGGCAGGCTAATGTTAAATAATCCATGTAAATGACAAATGCAAGGAAATATAAATGTATGATTACAAAATAAAAGGTAAAATACGACTCTCCCATTTCTGCATATAATTGATCACTGTATAGCTACATAATTATACTACTTGTGGTGGTCATAGACTCTGTTTTTTCTTCTAGGTTGAGTCACATGGGACTTCCATTATAGGCCCAAAGATTGAACATTGGCCATTTTATATGGTGCAACCTATTAGTTTCCCTTACATTGTTCAGAAGAAGCTTTAACATGGGAGTGAGAGAGAGAAGACTGGCAAGAATTCATAATTTGTGACATGTGACTTAAAAGTGAATTTATTTTAAAATTCAAACTGTTATTTCATTTGGTAAATTAATAAGTGTGTATAATGTCCTTATAATTTAAATAAGTTAGCTAACTGATCAACATTTCATTTTCTATCAGTTATATTTTTAACATGGACATAATTTCATTAATACTTCTATGTATCAGTGGGTTAGAATGGTATTATTTTTTTCTCTCTCAACTATTAGATTTTTTGCTTATCTTTATTACTTTTCATATCTTATGAGCAATAAAGGCCCAAAATATTAATAAGCATAACTAATAAACCTTTCTTCTATATTTTTAATTAGTAATATGTAAGACTTTTGTATTAATATTGTTAAAGATACAAATGTGAAGACAACAATGATTGTTAATTTATGGAGCTTTATTAATCCTAAATAAAAGCCTATAGATTAGAAAATTTTGTCTTACCTTCATTCTTTCAAATTGAGATAGAACTCTGAGTGCTCGAAGGAATTTAATGGAAATAAGCGGTTTTAGTTCTTCCCGAGATTTGCCTATTAAGCTAATACAAAACACCTGGGTATATCAAAAAAAGTGAATAGAATTTAATTTTAACTTTAATCAAAACAATGTGTAAAAAATCTTTTATTATGGAAAAGATACACAAAGCCTACTAAGAAATTTATGAAAAATTTTAATATACATTTCCATATATCTTAATGATGACCTACAGAAAGATATAAGAAAATCATTCTGTGTTAAAATCACTTAAAGAAAGATAAAACAAAACTATTTTCTGGTAACAGGAATATATGCTATCGAGATAAACAAAAGTTTGTATACTTGAGATTCTTTATGGTCAAGGCTTAATATTTATATCCATTTTTTATTTTTAAATTAAATTAAGAATCAGTTACATGATTATTTGCAATATAGTAATAGTACACAATGTATTCATTAAAACAAAATTCGGAATATATTTACATATGAATCTAAATATGAAGATGGTTAAGATGATATAAAATATAGGATTTCAGAGAAGAGGCATAAAGAAGGAAATGAATACTGTTAAGACCAAGTACTAATTACCAAAAAATATAGCAAGATTCTAAGGTGATTTTTTAAACTAAACATATATGTATAAATATGATTCAAATTTTAAAAAATTAACGGAGATTGAGCAAGGTGGCATAGTTATGATTAACTTTTGTTGTATCTTCATATTTTCTGTATTTTCAAGGCAATATAAATGAAAAAAATTACTCTCTTTTACCCTACTCTAAAGAGATTATCTTGAAGTGGACTTTGAAGTAAGGGTATCATTTATATAATCATGGAGGGATGTGGACTCAAAAGAACAATAACCAGAAAACAGGAAGGTGGGTTGCAGGTGTAGTATGGTTTGGTTGAAGTAGAAGGTTAATTGCAAGAATTAATTTAGAAGACGAAGGTCAGATATTGGAAGTCATTATTTAAAGACTGAGACGCTTCAATCATTGTTTATAGAATAGGGAGACATTTGTGCATTCGACAAAAATTATTGAGCACCTAATATGTGACATGAATTGTTCTAGGCATATAGGATAAGGAGAGAACCAAACTGAGAAAATATTTTGCCTTAATGGAGCTTATATTTCAGTAAGCAAAATCAATGAGTAAATTATATTGGGCTGGCTAAAAGGTTTGTTTTTTTTCTGTAAGATGGCTCTAGTAGCACTTAGTTGTCTTTAACTTCATTTGAAACAATTTTGTTAGCTTGTATTGTGACAGCTGTCATATCTGTGTGCATTTTTAAAAAACTTATCAAAATTGGTGAATTTTTGTGTAACCATTTTAATATTGAAGATGGAAGAAAAAAAGCAACATTTTCAGCATATTATGCTTTATTATTTCAAGAAAGGTTAAAACGCAACTGAAATGCAAAAAAAGATTTAGTAGTTTTTGAAGAAGGTGCTGTGACTGGTCAAACGTGTCAAAAGTGGTTTACGAAGTTTTGTGCTGGAGATTTCTTGCTGGATGATGCTCTATGGTTGGGTAGACCAGTTGAAGTTGATAGCGATCAAATCGAGACATTAATTGAGAACAATCACCGTTATACCATGTGGGAGATAGCTGGCATACTCAAAATATCCAAATCAAACGTTGAAAATCATTTGCACCAGCTTGGTTATGTGAATCACTTTGATGTTTGGGTTCCACATAAGTTAAGCGAAAAAAACCTTCTTGACCGTATTTCTGCATGCGATTCTCTACTTAAGTGTAATGAAGATGTTCTGTTATTAAAAAAATTTGTGACAGGCGATGAAAAGTGGCTACTGTACAATAATGTGGAATGGAGGAGATGGTGGGGCAAGCGAAATGAACCACCACCAACCACACCAAAGGCCAGTCTTCATCCAAAGAAGGTGATGTTGTGTATATGGTGGGATTGGAAAGAGAGTCCTCTCTTATGAGCTCCTTCTGGGAAACCAAAAGATTAATTCCAACAAGTACTCCTCCCAATTAGACCAACTGAAAGCAGCACTCAACGAAAAGCATCCGGAATTAGTCAACAAAAAACGCATAATCTTCCATGAGTTTAATGCAAGACCACATGTTTCTTTGATGACCAGACAAAAACTATTATGGTTTGGCTGGGAAGTTCTGACTCACCCGCTATATTCACCAGACATTGCACCTTTGGATTTCCATTTATTTTGGTCTTTACAAATTTCTCTTAATGGAAAATATTTCAATTCCCTGGAAGACTGTAAAAGGCACCTAGAACAGTTCTTTGCTCAAAAAGATAAAAAGTTTTGGGAAGATGGAATTATGAAGTTGCCTGAAAAACGGCAGAAAGTAGTGGAACAGAAGGGTGAATATGTTGTTCAATAAAGTTCTTGGTGAAAATGAAAAATGTGTCTTTTATTTTTACTTAAAAACCGAAGGAACTTTTTGGCCAACCCAATATAATATTAATAGGAAATGAAGAAAGCAGAGAAAGCACAAAGGAGTATTGTAGAGGCTGCAGTTTTAAATATGGTAGTGCAGAAAGACCTAACTTCAAGTTTCTTTTCAGCAGACATAAATGAGGTGAGCCAGCAAAAGTTTCAGGTGGAAGGAAGAATAAGTGCAAAGGCACTAAGATAGAAGTAATTTTGGCATGGTTTTTGAACTTCAAGAATTCCGGTGCTGGTGGAGCAGTATATAGACCAGGATGGGGGAAAGGGAGAGTAGCAGGAAATAAGACTGGATCATGTAGACACTTGTAGGCCTTTGATTGCAAAGACTGTAGCTTTTACTACGTGTGAGGGGTGTTTATTGGAGGATTTCAAGAAAAGTGACTTGAACTGAGTTTCATTTTACAACAGTACAACATACGTGGTTGCTATGTGGAGAGGGGAACAAAGGTGTGCAGTGGTGGAAGCAAGGATCTCAGCTTGGAATCTACTGCAGTGATACAAATGGGCAGTTCTGGTAGCTTGGATCAGTGTGGTACTGGTGAAGGTAATGATAAGTAGTCTAATTTTAAATGTATGATTTAAAGGTAGAGCCAATCTAAATATTTTAGAATGCTGATATTTTCAAGATATTCTGCAGTAAGCCTATTCTAATTAGTAGCAGGTTTATAGGCAATGATTAGAAGAATCCAGGAGCTAAGTAATGAACTGTTCAAATTTTAGAATGAAAATAAAAGGATGGATGTGAAGCATTACATATGAAGAAATATGGGATGTTGGTGACTGAAAATGTATAGAGAGAGGGAAAAGAAAGATATAAGTAAATGGAAGAGTAAGTCAGAGTAAAGAAGGAAGAGTAAATCAAATAGCCTTTAAATTTTTTCTTTAAAATACGTACAATAACAACCATGAAGTCTAGTTGATACCAGCCATTAGTGAAATAGGCTTTAAAACCATATGCCATCCACTTTAGAAGCATTTCCAGAATAAAGATGTAAGTGAAGATCATGTCAGCATATTCTAATAAGATTTTAATAGTCTTCCTCTGATCAATATATATATCTTCAAAAGCCTGTGGGTAAAAAATTTAAGGATTAGTGTACACGTAATTTCTACAAGCTCTTTTGGCATAGAGGGGGATGAAATCCCATCTCTAGATGGTGAGCATTGTCATAGGTTGTAGTCTCAAGGGCTTGTTCACTTGGTTTGGATTTATTCACACAATCCACATCCGTTTTCTGATCCCATGCCTGTAGCAGACATCATTCATTGATTCCAGAACCTCCAAATTGTCTTCTAATTAGTGATCTGAAAAGCCTCTCTCAAATCAGTTAATCAAACGTAAGAGGTGGAATCTTTAGTCACATCTGACCTGGTCCTTGTCTCTAATTCCACATAGCCATCTCATAGATATATGCTATTGAGAATAAAGGAGCAGAGATAAACAAACAAAGAAACAAAACCCCCCAAACCTGTGTTTTCAGAAATTCATGCTGCTATTACATGAAAAAGTCACAAAGCTTGTCAGATAAACCATTGGAAACACATGAATATGAAATAAAACTATATTGTTTTTCTAAAGTTTCTCAGTTTTAATAGATCAACCTCAATTTTACCGTGAAGGAAGCAAATTCTGATAATGTCATTCAAAGCAATTTCACAGTATTTTTTTAGCACTGAAAAAAAGGCAATAAAGTATCAATAACCTCAGGCAGACTTGTTTCAAAGTGCATTTGAGGTCAAAGATTAAACAATGATGAAAATAATCTTCGGTAAAGAATGGTGTGATTCTTAAAAATCTATTGTTAAATAAAAGTAAATATAAAATAAGAGAATTGCCGACTTGAACGAATTATGGAGTAAAACTGTTTATAAAAGCAGATTATAAATATCATCCAAAGTTATTTTAAAGGACTTTATTCATTACATGTATTTATTTACTGAATAGGTATATAATGTGAAATAATATAAAAAGATATACAGAAGCCTCTATTTCAATTAAAACATTAAAAAATAGGCAAAACCAATCTGTGGCAGTTGAAGTCCACATACTGGCTATCCACATGGAATGAAGAAATAACTGTTAGGGGTCAGAGTATGGTTCTGGAGCCCTGGGAGCATTCTATTTCTCAAGCCAGGTGATGGTTACATAGGTACATTCACTTGGTGAAAATCTTTTATGCTATACACTTACGATTTGCATGCTTTTCAGTATGTGTCCTAAATGTCAGTATAAAGTTTACTTTAAAAATATTTGCAGGGCTTCCCTGGTGGTGCAGTGGTTGAGAGTCCGCCTGCCAATGCAGGGGACACGGGTTCGAGCCCTGGTCTGGGAAGATCCCACATGCCGCGGAGCAACTGAGCCCGTGAGCCACAATTACTGAGCCTGCGCGTCTGGAGCCTGTGCTCCGCAGCAAGAGAGGCCGCGATAGTGAGAGGTCCGCGCACCGCGATGAAGAGTGGCCCCCGCTCGCCGCAACTAGAGAAAGCCCTGGCACAGAAACGAAGACCCAACACAGCCAAAAAAAAATTTGCAGTACAAAGTCTGGTTCCCAACCATGACTCCATCTTCTCTGTTTTGTGCATCTCACGATTAACTATTTCTTGTGTATCATTCTTTGATCTTCTTCAATCAAACACAAGCAAATATCAATATACATTCTATTTTTCTCCCTTTCTTACATAAAATGTAGCATGCTGTGCACTTTATTCTTTCTTTTTTTCACTTATTACCATATCCTGGGGAATTGCAATATCAGCATGCAGACAGCTCTTGTATTTTCTAGGTAACTGCACAGTATCCCATTGGATGACTGTACCATAGCATATTTAAACAGTCACCTAATACGGTTTCTTTTTGTTTTTCAATCTTTCGCTATTACAAAAAATTCTTCAGTGCATAGCCTTGTAAATGCATTTAATATGTGTGAAGATTTTAAGATAATTTTCCTGAATTAAGCTTCTTGGGTCAATGGGTAAATATATTTGTAGTTCAGAGGTTCTTAAAAGTATGTGCAGGGACTTCCCTGGTGGCACAGTGGTTAAGAATCCGCCTGCCGATGCAGGGGACACGGGTTTGGGCCCTGGTCCAGAAAGATCCCACATGCTGCGGAGCGACTAAGCCCATCCGTCACAACTACTGAGCCTGTGCTCTAGAGCCCTCGAGACACAACTCCTGAGCCCATGCGCCTAGAGCCCACAACAAAGAGAAGCCACTGCAATGAGAAGCCCGCGCTCTGCAATGAAGAGTAGCCCCTGCTTGCCTCAACTAGAGGGAAAGCCCGCGTGCAGCAACGAAGACCCAAAGCAGCCAAAAATTGGTTAATTAATTAATTAATTATTTTAAAAAGTAAATGCAATATTTCTCTTTCCAATGGAACAGGTAACAAAGTACTAGCCTAATATGTGCATTTTATTAAACTTTATTAAAATAAGAAAAATTGGGTATTTATTAACATTCTTTTTTCCTGCTATCATTCATATATTTTGAAATTATATTATTTATTTAATATTGAATGAGGCATATACAGACTCTCTAAGAAACTGTAATGTATGTCTTCCAAAACTAAAATCCTAGAATATGAAATTTGGTGCTATAATAAGTATTCTGGGGAAAAATGATTTGGCATGTTGACTTCATGAATGTAGACTCATGATGCATTTTTTTTCCATAAAAATATGAACTCTCACTTACCAGAGCACCTGTGCTGAGCAGAGTGACAAGGCCAATGAAACACTTAAAACAACTGTTTTCTACTATTTTGCAGCAAGTTTTCCTTATGTTCTGCCACATTTTTCCTTTCTTGGAGTCTCTGCTGATTTGAGCAGATGAAGATCTTCGTCCATAACCTGTCAAGAATGAAACTATTAAGAACAGAAATCTAGAAAACTCATGAAAAAGTAAACATTCCAAATGTTTTAGCAAGTATTTATTTACAGAGTCTAATATAGGTGGTTTCTGACATAAATATTTGATTTTTACCTCTATTGTAGTGACCACTGCAATCACTGAGGAAAAAAAGAAAAACTTAACTTGTGAGTTTGGTAACAGTAGGAGGAAATAAATTGTGAAAGGAAGAGATGACGTAGAACATCCTCTTACCCTGCTGGGTAGAGTCTGAGAATAGAACTCACCTCCACTCCTACAAAACACACACACACATACACACAAGACACACACACACCATCTTCTGATTACTACATTTTTGTATAATGCCTGAAAAGTCATTCTCTGAAGACTCACATGGCATAACAAGCATTTCCATTTAAATATACAAATATTTATGACATAGTAAGAGGTATAATATCAGTTAAATAAATTAAATTGATCCCAGCTCTTAGGTGGCATGGGAATGGAAATTTTGCTTGAGACTATTTAAGGAGCTAAGCTTGGATTATGGAGTAATTTGTGGGTGGGTTACTGGTGTATGAGGTTGAATTCTACCTTCTCGTCAAGAGAGTTAGCATAAGGAAAACGTGAGGCTTGAGAAGGGTATGATTAACAGGTAAGAGAATGAAGAATGGAGGTGGGTGGAGTTTAAAGTCAACACATTTTAGAATTTTATAGAATTTTACCTAGAGTCAATTTATACATCTTTGGTCAGAAAAATATAGAAAATGTTTCCTCCCTGGTCTTGTATGATACAAGTGCTATAACTCAAGCTACCGAGAGCGGATTCTTATTTTTGAATATAGGAATTTGAACATTTAGCAATTACCATTTTGATGATTTCCAGTGATTTCAAATGTTCAGAACCTACAGTTATTTGTTAATCTTGTTAGGAAACTAATTTGAATTATAAGTCATTGAGGGGTGCATGCTACATATCTAGTGAGTCAGTCAACTGACAGAAGCCCTGTACATTTCTTAATATTCATGTGGAATATATAAATACATGACCATTACGTGATTTGTTTTCCTATGAGTATTTTAAATAATGACCCCATTCCACGAGTTATAAAAACACACACACGTACACTAATTTAATCTTTTTAATAATCCCATGAAGTCTTATTATTATTCTCATTTCACATGTTAGGAAATGAGCCAGAGAGAGGGTAAGTAAAAGCTAGTAAATGGTGGGCTGGCATATGAACTCAGGCTGTCTGATTTCAGAACCAACACTCTTAACTACTTCATTAGACTCCCTAGGAAGTAGGCCCTTTCTCTCTTTTCCAAATACTGACTTTTTCTTTGATATTCATTGCAAGTTTCTATCAGGATTCATATGGGCATGTGCACATGTGCATGCACACAAACATGTTCATGTGTGTGTATTCCTTAGTCAAATTAATAAACTCTTTAAAATTAAAAGTGTATTCAATAGTATTATTTAGGTTAAGAGAAATTTAGTCTAATTTCAATACAATTTTCAAAGGAATTAATTTTTTTCTTACCGTTTTTAAGACGCTTTGGCTTTCCACATTCATAGACCCTTTCTTCTTCTTCAGAGATAGCAATATCAACCGTACTGCATTCAGATGAGCTAAATTGCTTTACCTTCTGAAAAGTAAAATCCCACCAAGGAAGCTGTGATTAAAGTTTCATTTACTCACTGTAGTTAAAATTTATTTTATTTTCAGAAAAAAGAAAAATTATGTACAGAAAGACTACTGTCAGGCGTAAAAGACTTCAGGCCAATTTCATAATTGATATTAAAATGCATACATATCTCTGGGACTTGAAGTTTTAAAAAAATATTTAAAAAATTAATTTAAGATAAAATAATTTTTAGATTAAAATTAACATATAGTTAATAACACTGTTCTCCTAAAAGATGTGCAGGCTATCTCAAATTTCTGAAAGGAAAGATCTAGGTAGAATATATAAAAAAGAAAATTATAAATATTTTGTTCTACCTCTTTGTCTTTTGCACAGTAAGTGTCAAGGACATAAAATTAGAAGTTTTGTTTGCTTTAAACCATATACAGTCAATTGTAAGACATCATGGTGCTCGATTAAAAAAATAAAATATCCAGCAGGATATTACTCTTAAATAAGCAAATCTTTTGAAAAATTATTTCATTTCCCTTTGTATTCTCTTTATCATTGATAAAATAAGGGTATAGCAACACACTGATTTGTGAGTAGACAATAAATAAATTAATATTATATAATGTTTGAGCATTCAATAATTGAAAATTATACATTTTATATTTAAATGCTTTATTAGAGTTTTTAAAACCCTTGCACATAAATTATTTGATGACATTTTCCCAAAACTGTGTGAGTACTTATTATTCTAAATTTATAAATAAATCAATTAAGATTCAAAATTATAAATCATTTTAGTAAAAGTTTATTTAATGGCCAATATATATTGCTACATTATGAAAAAAACAAGTTTCAAAATCTGATTTAAATTTTGTTATTTTTATGAAATTTATATAGTTATATATTTGTAATAAAATATGAAAGTTTAAATACCAAAGAAAGAAGAGTACGAATCTCTGAATTATCAGATCACATGTAATTTTTATATTTCATCTTTGGCTTTTGGTAGATCAACATCCTAAGTACTCTTGGGCTACATAATCTGGAAAGCGTTATAAATATATAACGAAATACATAAATGAATAAATCTTCTTTGAGTAGTTAACCAATCAACAAGACCAAATAATTATGCAGCTTAAATGACAACTTCTGAAACTTCAACATTTACAGTTATATTAATTTCCATCTTTCCTATGTATTTTCATATCTCCAACTTTCTAATGAGATTGGCAAGAAGTTTCCCATTTCCACATGATGTGCTGTGATAAATAGTAATTTTACTGAGAAATGGATGGTAGTACATGCCTTATAGTGTTGTTATAATTTAAATAAAATCAGCTAGCACTCTATAAATATTCATAAATATTTAAGTGAAGATATAGAAGTGTGCTGGAGAAGAATACTTTTCATTTTCTAATAATGGTATTAATTAAAGGAAAATGAACCTGAGAATATGGGGTGTAATAAGGAGTGAAAATGATTCTCAGAAACAAAGATGCCTGCACTAGAAACTAGAAGGACTTTGAATAATTGAAACTTAATTCCTTTTAGAAGGCCAATTTGATAATTTATTGCAGAGAGCAGCTGCCAAGCCAGAAGAGGTCTGGGAGATAAGATGGTGGCAGAGACTTTGGGGACCTGGAAAAAGATATTCTCTGCCCTTCTCCATGCCAGTGAATGAACTAAAACGATTCTCCAGTGAAGTCCAATGCAAGTGGCTCACAGCGCAGATGTGATCTCTATAGATGTAGCTTTGTATTAAATGATAGCTCCTACTAACACATTATGCTGCTTGCAAATGAAGACAGACTGTATCCCGTAGGTTATACATTTTAAAAGCTAAGTGAATAGCAGTATCTGCCCTTCTTTGAATATGACCCTTCTCCCCCACCACCCCGCGTTTATAAAGTTGCAAAATGTTCACAATTCAAACTGGTGGTTTTTTCCTTTGTTCTTTTAGTCCAACTCAATTATATATGTTATAATATGTTACAGAAATGAACTGACAAGAATCTTAAAATTTTAGCAAGCAAGAAAGTAACTTTTAGCACTCTTCTAGTCCCATCTTATATTTTAAACATGATAAAGCCCAGGAGAGTTTGGTGATTTCTCCAATAATACACATAGATTTTAAAAATGTAGGTTTCTTCAATATGCTTTTCATCACCCCATGCTGCTTGCTTATTAACGGACAGACTATTATAATTATATTATCTGATGTTTACTAAGTGCTTACTATATATGGGCATTATTCTATGCACTATTGAACTATTTTTCTTAATCTTTCTATCTCCTCTAAGAAATAGATACAAGTTTATCCTCATTTACAGACGAGGAAACTGAAGCTTAGAAAGTTTAAGAAACTTGATCAGCAGCAGAAAATCAGGAATCATTGAACTGAATGGGTAATCTAACTCTGGAACTTCAGCACTGCTTCACTTCCTTATCAACAATGCCATCAATCAAAAATAAGAAATCATGATATTAAAACAACTTACCTCTTTGCTGCTTCCATCACCTGACTTGCTCTGAATCTCCTTATTGTCCAGATTTTCTATATCAGATTCTTCTGACGCAATCGGTACAGTTTCTGAGACACTGGGACTGGGGATAAGTGACTGACTCCCATTTTCGGTCATTGTGTTTTTCTCTGTGCCACTGCTTTTATCCTTATCCTTGAGGAAATCTTGGGTGTTGCTCAATTCAGAGAGAGTATGGTCAGAAATATTCTCTTTAACATATATATCACTTACATTGTCCATTGTTTCCTCTAGAACATTTTGGTTTTTGCATAATATTTTAGAAAGCACATAATTTATTCCTTTTTTAATCCTTGCCATTGCACGCTGGAGATTTTTTGCTTCATCATTCTCTTCAGTTGTTGTAGCCTTGTATGAACTAAATGAGCTGACCAATGCCAGAAACAGGTAAAGTATCTGAATGAGGAAGTAAATGAGGTTAAATGCATCTCATTTTTTTGTTTCCTTTCAAACAACAGCAACAAAATAATCTTTTAAAAAAGCTGACCTGAGATTTGAAAACAGCATACACACTACAATGCTATTTAGGCTATTCAGTTTTTGTTCATCTACAGTGGGCCAGGTGCTGTATTAGTGGTTTGTATAGCCAGAACTCATCTCAAGGTCACAATATTCTATGAAATATCATTTGTTTCTCTTTTACAGATGAAAACCACAAAGCTTACAGATGCTAAGTATCAAAGATCACACAGGTTGAACATAAGTCTGTCTTATTCCAAAGTTTGTTTTTTTTCACTAAGCCAGGTTAACTTTCCCAAGGTGAGAAAATGAATTGCTACTCCAGGTGGCTGACTTCACTTTAGCCCTAGCCCAGGAAGATGTGTAATGACATCTTCACGGGTTCTGCAAACCCATGAGGAATCTCATGGGGAGAGAGCTATCCCTGGTTCTGAAGCCCACATCTAACTTTCCTTGTGATGTGCAAGCACAGGGATTGGGTAGGTTAATTGATTCTCTGTGATAATAAATTTGGTCAAATAAGAAGGAGATGAGTGATGGAAGAATCATTCCTAATATTTGCAAGTTATTTTGAATTCAAGGATAGTGTGTATTTCGACTTTTACTATCACTGAGAAATAAGATCAAGGCATGTACATTTTCCAGAGAATCAGATTTTTATTTTGTTTGTTGTTGTAGGGTATAGATTATAATGTTAGATTCTAGTGTTGGAGATTTATATTGATTATTCTCTTAGACTTAAAGTAGTAATTTGAGCATTTTGTCTGTTCTGGCAGTTTTCTCTCTTCTCTTCAGATATTTGAGCTTTTGAAGATTTAATTTACTTTATGCTTTACATATTATTTTTAAAGGGAAAGGTTCAAATGTTATACATTATGTGTAATAACATGTATTTAACTTACATAACATTTTCCTGCTTGTATTTCTGATTTCTTCATATATTAAGATCTACTCTTAAAAATACTTATACTGACAATTTATGTGTACATAAAATAAAATAGCTAAGTATATGAAGATCTGCAGCATTCATTTGTTAAAATATCTTTCAGAATTTTGGATCTATGTGAAGAGGTGAATTCTCAAGCACTCTGATAATTACTGTTTCTCATGCACATATACACCTAAAATATTATGAAGTACCCACCAAATCGTGTTCATGTCTAATGAATTACTTTTACTTCTCAATACCCAGATCTTTTTAACACTTAGGAATAGAGAAATCTCAAATGAGACTCACTCATGGAAAAATCAAAATATTTTTGCAGATAATAAAGTCATCAAATAAATCATCATAATCGTAACCATAGTTTTGGTGTAGCAATAAAACGGAGGGTATAAGATGGCTCAGCATTGGAAATTTCTTGCAGGTAAGATCATCTGAACAACTAACATATATTTTCTATAACCTACAATGACAGAATCTCAATGGAAAAAAAAAAAAAAACTAAAAAGACAGTAATTGAATGCCAATACCCCCAGAATAGTTTGATTGTTCTCCCACTAGTGTCCCATTTTGACATTAAGGCTTATTTACAGATAATCTGGGCAGGGGCTCCATGGCCCTTGTAGGAACTAGACTATTAGCATCTCTATCATTCTCAAAGGACAAAGGAAAAGACCAAGTGTAATTTAAGGTAGTTGGTTGTTTCTTTTTCCTTTGGTTAAGTATTGTCCACGGTGAGAAAAATGAAAAGGGTGTTTAGTAAGAATTTCATGACTATAAGCTTCATATGAGTAGAAACCACGTTTTCTCTTAAATAGACAACCAGCACAATGCTAGGCACAAAGAAGTACATGATAAAAAAATATTTGTTGAAAAATTAGTTAATTATGGAATGAATGAAAGAATAGATTTTTGTGCCAGGATTTGAAGAAGGAAAAATTATGCTACAGCAACTGTATATTTAAGAGCTTACAATGTAAGATTTCTTATATCTTAGACACACACACTTCCCCCATATATATATATATATATATATATATATATATGCATATATACATATACAATAAGAGCGTTAAAAGGCTGAAAATTAAGTTCAAAATGCTCTGGAACCGTGATATAAAGAAAGAACTTTATAACACTGTAAAATGCTACTGCTTTGTTTAAGTGCGCTCGGAATTAAAAATAGCCTTGTCTCTTAAAAGATTAATAGGAGGACTCATGATCCCTTCCTTCATGGAGCTTACAGTTTAATAAGGAAGATAGACAAGTACATGAACAATTAAACATAATGCCAATGTGTGCATATGACAGGAGTATGCCCAGGGTAAATAGAAGCAATGAGGAAATGTGCTGATACAATGGAGTCTAACCTGTGATTTTTTTCCCCACCTTTTGGGAGATGTGCTTGACCTCTATGACTTAGGAATAAAAAGTAAATATTGAGTCTCTTTTTTTTCCTGTTTTTTTTTCCAAAAGAACAATTTTGTCTTATAAGCCATTTTTTTCTTAGAAGAAGTAAAAGGTAATATCACTCCAATTACTGGAAATTTAAAAGTGAAAGCATTTCCTTTTAGTGAATGCATAACAGTTTTATAGATCAGTGGTTTTCCAACTTTGCTGCACAATTTAATCAAATGAGGATTTAAAAAGAAAAATCCTGATGACCAGGCTATGTCCACATACCAGTAAAATCAGAATCTCTGGGAATGAATCCAAGACATTAGTTTATTTTTATTAGTTCCCCAGGTAATTCCAATGTGCAGTCAAATTTGACAACCAGTGCTACATTTAAGTGCTTCTTAAAATTTAATGTGCATACAGATCACTTGGGGATATTGTTAAAATATAGATTCTGATTCCACAGGTCTGGGATGGGATCTGAGAGTCGTCATTAATAACTATCTCCCATAAAGCCAAAGCTACTTTGAGTAGCAGGTTATAAGCAGTGCTATCCAATGGAGATATGATGCATATCACATATACAATTTTCCAGTAGGCACACTAAAAGTGTAAACAAAAACAGGTGAAATTAATTTTACTAATATATTTTATTCAACTAAATGTATCAAAAATATTATAATTAAAATGCATTCGATATAAAAATTATTAATGAAATCATTTACGTTCTTTTTTGGGAGGTAAGACTTCAAATTCAGTGGGTATTTTACACTTATGACACATCTCAAAGTGGACCACTCATATTTTAACTGATCAATGGCCACATGTGGCTAGAGGCCACCATATCAGACAGCACAGTTATAGACCACTGGCTTCCATAAGTCCACATTGTGAAAATGCCAGACTACAATACATCAGTTTTTCAAGGAAAATTTTAAAGCATGGATTACTTACCAATAAGTTTCCAACTAAAATCACCATCATGTAAAAAGGAATACAACTGAATTGGCCTGCTACCTTAAAGCAATCCCATAAAGTCTCTATCCACTCTCCACAGAGAATCCGGAATACATTCAGGAAGGAGTGGAGGAAATCATGCATGTGCCAGCGTGGAAGTTGACAGTCTTCATCTATGTTGCAGACGTATATTTTGTAATTTGAACCAAACAGCTTCAGGCCAAGCACAGCAGAAAAGAATATGAATGTGAACAACAGCAGGACCAAGTCTTTCAGGGCCATCATTGAGTTACCAAGAGTCAGCATCAAAATCTTGAAAGTTGGCCAATATCTCCCCAATTTGAAAATTCGTAACTGATAGAGCAATGTAAAAACCAGAATAAGAAAAAAACAACAAAAAATCTGGTCACTATTCATTACAATGTACATTAAAAATTTTTATCAGCATTATACACGTATACATATGTAGTCTTTAATGTAATATTCAGTTTTGAGAATTATTAATACTAAGCACTGAAAATTCAGTTTATGTACAATGGTTAATACATCTTACATATTGTATAGTTTTTTACTGTAAATCCATGTATATTTTCTTCTATTGATCTGTCAATTCCCATTCAATATTACACTATTATAATTATTCCAGTTTTATGTTTTAATATCTGGTAAAGCAAGTATCCATTCTTTGTTTTGTTTTTCACAGTGTATTGAATATTTTCCCACATTTTGACATATAGATTATGCTGGAAAAGTCTTCAGTTTCCACTGAATTCCATTGACAGTTCTATTGTGTATTTACCTTTAAAAATAACATGGAAGACCAAACATAACATTCTAGGTTTAGTCCGAATATTTCACTTCTTTTCACCAGGTTAAAAAATTTTTATTTATATGGCACAAAATCACCTTAATATTTGGGTCATCTAAAATCCATATATTATTTTTATATGTGCTATACCTTCCTCAACTTTTTCTGGTATATAGTTGGCTTTCTGGACTCAGGGGTAGGACTTAACATTTATCCATGTAAAACTTAATCATCTTAGATTCAGTCCGTTACTAGCCTTTCAGATATTTTGATACTACCTTTTATTACATTGTCTGTATTTCCCAGTCTTGTTTCATCCATAGATTTGAAAAATACAGCTTTTATATTTTTCTCTTACTCATTAGACAAGCCTATGGATAAAGATTTAAGATAGGATTCTGAAGAATTATTTGGATAAGATCAAATCTACTTAATTGTTCTTGATATCTGCTACATTCCTTCAACTTGTTACCAAGAATGAGACAATATATTATTTATCAAATGCCCAACATTTCTATAAATATCATTCTAATAACATTATTTCTTTGCCTAGTTTTCTGATGCTTTTACCATCACCTACATTGCAGGCATATAGTGATTCTGACTTGATAATTTTCTAATAACATTTTATTGGCCTGACCATTCTTCTTTTACAAAGTTTTCTACCCTACATTTAGAAATACTCACCTGATTCTTTAGTTACACACTGGCTTACATTCAGCTTCTGGGACTCCTTATTATCCTGCTTCTCAAAACTGACCCAGTATCCCTGACTCTGCTTTCTAAAACAGTATCTCAAATTTGCTGTATATATGGCATATTTCCTTTAATGCCTGGGCCAAACAACAGCATTGGAGACTACTTTACTCTTTTCTGGGTTACTTTCTAAGCTTGTTACATATGAATTAATTCATTTACTACCTCCAATATACCAAAAGTATAGGTATTACTATTCTTCCCACTTCATGTCTGAGGAAACTGAGATGAATTTTTATAAAATAAAATTTAGGTCTTGGATTCTACTTACCACCCTGAATGATCGAAAAACAGCCAGTCCATGAAAATGTGTTACATAAAGTTCTACTAAACCATGGAACACAATTAGGCTATCATAAATGTTCCAGCCTACTTGGAAATACCCATACGGATGCATGGCAATTATTTTAAAAATCATTTCTGCTGTGAAAATTCCAATAAACACCTAAATAAAACAAAACATAGAGATGAGAATATGATTCCAGTAGCTCTATCAGAACCCTCACACGCAGAAACTGTAAATTTTCACTGCCACCTTCTTCGTATTTCCTCTGTCAAGATCTGATTAGTTTCAGAGTCTGTATTACAAGTACAGGCTCATAGGTTTTGTTTGACAATCTAATGTCAAACATTGTGTAATCTTCAATTACTTTAATAAAAGTCATCCTAGAAGAAAACAAAAGAATATTTGAGAGTGAAAATCTTTTCATTTTGAATAGTTCCTTTTGGGATAAAGAGTACACATTAAGATATTTAATTTTTAAAACTGTAAAAGAAAATTTTCAAAAGTATATATGATCCAGAAAAAAAGCAAACCTATGGAAATTGTCCTTTGAAAACTACACTGGCAGAAATAACTAAATTACTGTTTTGGTATCAAGTAAATGTACAGTTCAAAATTGGCAGCAGTTGGCTGTTTGTATTAGTATCAAGCAACTAAACAACAATAAAAGCAAACGAAATTAAACAATATATATTTGCTTGAATGTGACTTGTTTTTAAACTCATAGAAATCTTTGTCTTTTGTATTGTATGTGGAAAAAAAAGATGGGTGAATCTCAAAAATACCTTGCCAAAAGGATAAGCTCCAGTCTAAGAGTAGGTGCAGTTGTAACAGAATTCAAAATTCAGGTGTCAGTGAAGCACTTGTGTCTGTTATTTCACCTCTGCCCTACCTTGATCTAGGGGTTACCCTACCAAAAGATGGGATATTTGAGAAGGGAGAGGAAATAAATAATTTCTACTTAACCTGACTGCCATGCAGTTAGCTAGAAGTATTAAATTTAAATGGACTCTAGCTATAAATCTATTCAATGATAAGAATATTTACAAAGCAGGGCTGGGGGAGGTGAGGTGAGAAAGCATGAACACAGTACTTCATCTAATACTCATATAATGCATTTGCAACATTTTGGAGTTATAAAATAAAATAACGGGGATAATGATGACTAAAGAAAAGTTGAAATTGCAAAAGAAAATAATGTACAATGAGATTCTTACCTGGTTTTCAATGTTGAGAATGTTGTTGGTTTCTAAACTCATTGGGTAGTGTTCTAAGGCCAAAAAATGTATGTTTAGAATTATGCATATGGTAAGGAAAAGATCGGTAAATGGGTCCCGTATAATCATATGGACAAACTCTTTCAACTTTAACCAACAGGGAGAACAATTCCAGATCAAGAAAGTTTTAGCAAATCTATACCAACAAAATGGGCATCTCTTCCTGGATTTTCTAAGTTCTGAAATGAAAGAATAGAAAAGTTATGTATTAGCTAATTGTTTATTTAAGCTCTAACTAGTAGAAATTTTTGACTTTTGCATGAAAAGGGAGGTTTGAAACTAGACTTCTGATTTTGAATTAGCATATAGAAATATTTTGTGTTAATAAAAATCAGAGTAAAGTAAATTTCTTCTATTTTGTTCATGCTTGCGAGTTAGACAAATGAAAATGAGACAAATTATGTATTAGAATCAAAACATAGGAGTACCTCTCAAGAAAAACAAATATGGAATATAAGTGAGAGTATATTTATAATTTTAGATTTACATGTTTTACAAAATAATGTCTTTCAATATTGCCTATTGTCTATGATTATATTATAGTATGTAATATATAATAGTATTAATATAATAATACTATATAATATAATATTATATATTATAGTATGTAATATATAATAGTATATATTATAGTATCATATTATAATATGATTATATGTCATATTGTCTATGATTACTAGTTATATATATTTAAAAAGCAGAGACAAGTATAAAAAGGACCTTAATAGGTTAATGTTATATACACCAAACTGTATTTTTAGTTACAAGGTAATACTTCATGTTGTTTTCAGTGTTAAACAAAGAAAATTCCTTGGCACTCTTTGGTCCCTTTTCCAGTGTTTAAAACACTATGCTTATGAAATTTTAAAGTATTGTTTATCCTAATAGTCTCATGCTATTCCTTAAATTTTAGTTATCATCATCTAAAATTCTGAAGAAATTGGAGGATTTCCTTAAAAGTGAATCATATGGGGACTTCCCTGGTGGTGCAGTGGTTAAGAATCCACCTACCAATGCAGGGACACGGGTTTGAGCCCTGGTCTCGGAAGATCCCACATGCCGCGGAGCAACTAAGCCCGTGTGCCAAAACTACTGAAGCCTGCGCACCTAGAGCCCACGAGCCACAACTACTGAGCCCGCGTGCCACAACTACTGAGCCCGCGTGCCACAACTACTGAAGCCCACGCACCTAGAGCCCATGCTCCGCAACAAAGAGAAGCCACCACAATGAGAAGCTCACACACCACAACGAAGAGTAGCCCCCACTCGCTGCAACTAGAGAAAGCCCGCGGGCAGCAACAAAGAACCAACACAGCCAATAAATAAATAAATAAATAAATAAATAAATAAATTAATTTTTAAAAAAGTGAATCATATGAATGGTACCTTCCATAGTGTCTAAATATTTTTTACTTTACCTTCTTTATGTCTGATAGTAGTATCATCCAACATATCCAAAGAAGTAATCATAGAAGTTGATGATCTTTTCTTCATTTCTATTTCTGTAGTCTTGGTCTAAAAAGAAATTTGATGAGTCTAATACTGGCTTCTCCCCTTTGTAGATCTAAGACTATAACTATAAGAAGGCTTATAGCCTTCTTTAAAATGCTGATTCTTACTTCCAAAAGCCTTTCTGTGTTCCATAATTTGGCACTCTTTACGCTATAGGTATTATTAAACTGACTTAGGATTATTTGGAAAATGAATGCGTATTACTTGCAACTCAACAAAATCATTTTATATTATGAGGTCAACTATAAAAGGAGAAAACCAGAGAATGATAGTGGTATTACCCATATTTGACAAAGAATTCAGTGTACAGTTTAGAATTATTGTGGAATATCCAGTTGGCAAACATGCTACTGAACAATAACACCTTACATTTCTCTAACACCTTACATTTTTTACTTGGGGATATGTTAACTATGACTTTGTAAACTCTCTTGATAAAATCAATTATTTGGTGTTGAGATGATGAAATATGTCCCATGTAATATCAGGTAATAAAATGAATTTTAAAGGATATTTTTGGTTCGAACATATTTGATAATTCCAAAAAGGAATCACATCTTTCCGTCCCTCATGACTCTTGAGTAATGGTTTTAAGACATCCTCTGTTTTGCTGATGTGGCTACAGAGTTAAAAAGAACCCTTGCAGTGGAAAGGCACTCAAAACTCCTCGGCTTCGATGCAGATGTTACAAGTTCTACACATTCATGATTATCACAAGTATGGCCCCAGATGTTTCTAGTGACCATGTATAAATTTTGTATTTGAATTTAAACTGTAAGAAACTGGCAATGGGTAGATGATATTGCACCATAGAGCTCCCGACAGTTTTTACACTTGGTACACACAGAGAATAATAATATTTGTATGCTTGTTAATTTGGTAAATAGGTGAGCCTAATAGGTGAAATAAATAGTAAATAAATTTTAATAGGTGAGGCAGCTTTTGAATAGAGATAACTGGCATGGGCCTGCTGCTGCCCTAACACTGAGGGGATTCGTGGTTGAGGCTCACTGATAACCCATACCCAGAGCACCCTGGTTGGCAGGTTCTGCTGAGGTCTATCTGAAGTCCCAGAGTAGATATCAAGGGAATCATCACATTCATCTCACTCCGTAGGAGTCAAGTCCTTCTAATTTAAATACTAGAGCTAGAGGAGGTAAAAACCAACTGTACTACATACTGAGTTCCATCAGGAAAATGACAGATTCTTTTTATCTACAGATCTCTGTTGCCTCACTTTTTTTTTTTTTAACTGAAAAAGTAAGCAAAAGCTCAGGATGTGAAGCTAATTTATTTATTTAAACCAATGCTTATTCCAGAAAGTATTTTCTTGGCTGACTTACAAGGCTACATAAAATATGTGATAATTTATATAATTCCAAATTTCTAAGAGTTAAAAACCAACAGAACTATAATTTTTCTGTTATTAAAGTCTGATAGGAATTTCCCAGGTGTTTCTTCATAAAGATGATACTTTGTCATATCGTGAACAATATCCTCCACTATATTCTTAATACCGAGGAATTACTTCTCATAGAGCTGCTTCTGGTAGTGACGGTGACAATGTTTGATGAATTTACAACAAAGAGCAATCCAGTAAAGTTCATCATCTGTGATGGGGGGAGCAGTGGAGTGGGGAGAGTAATAACGTTATTGTTGAGACAGTCAGTGCTCATTAGTGATTTGGCTTGAACTATGGATATGTTTTAGGATACAAAATGAACAAACCACATATCAGTCTAGTAATATATTTCTCTCAATTGAACTTCTCAATAAGTGCCCATACGTTGGCCAACTCCTAAGGATATAGCTAGTTTACAATGTAAATTGAAAGGATTATGACTGAAAAATCTCCTTTTTGGAAGTTTAAGAGCTAATAAGGACATATGCCTGAATTTTAGACAATCCAGCATTAAAATTAAACTGGAAGAAGGGGCTAGGATTCTTTTCACCGCTGGTTTCAATTTTCTCTGGAGGGGAGATATGAAAAAGGAAGAACCCAGTCATACTTCTGGCATTTAGCAATGAACACCTGAAGTGTTCGCCTTGGACCCAGACTTCCTCTCTCTACTGCAACCCCACTGGCCTTTTTAATCCTCTGACTCATCCTGTTCCCTCCTGCCAGAGAGAATGGACTCATTCTTCAGATCTCAGTTCAAGTGCCAAGTCCTCAATAAAAACCTTTCTGACTCAGAGAAATCCTTTATTACAGGCTTTCAAAGCACTATGTTTCTCACTTTTTTAACACTTCCCGTATTTTCATTTAATTTTTTTAGTGGAGAATAATACTCACCAGGTACCCAATAGGTTGCTTCAACCATCAATGACGTTATACTTTCCATTTTTCATGTATTACTCACCCTACTTTTTTCCTGAAGTATTTTAAATCAAATTTCAGATATCATAAAATTTCAGAATAAGCTTTTTTAAAAAGATAGTCACAACACCATTATCACAATCAGCAAAATTAGTAATTCCTTAATATTATCCAAGACCCAGACCATGCTCAATTTTCTTTCATTGCTCAGAAACATTCTATTATAGTTGACTTGTTCCAATCAAAATACAAAATGATATGCATTTTTTTTGGTTTGCAGTTCTACTGATTATCATGATTTTAAATTTATTTAGCCTATGTGATTTGTTAAAGACACTGAATCACTTATATTGTAGAATTTTCCACATTCTTAATTTGGCAGATTATGTGTTTTTAGTTTAATTTAATGCATTCTTCTCTTTCCTATAGTCTCTGGAAAAAGATGGTTAGATCTAGAGGCATATTAGACTTAGTGTGGATTTTGGCAAGCATATATTGTGGTGTTTTATGTTTCCTATTTCATAACACCAGGAAACATAATGTCTGGTGGTCCTAAAGTTACAATTTATTTTTATAGTAATTTTATAGTTTATCTCCCCATTAGACCATTAGCTTCATGATGATAGACACTGTATTTGTATTTATTAATTTTAAAATCTGCAATGCTTAATACAATGCCTAACATACAGAATATTGTCAATAATGTTTAATTATACAGGTGAACTATAAGGATGTCAGTTTAGATGGGCAAATTTTTTTTAATATTTATATTCCTACAGTTGTATAAATCATTCTTTTCTAAGGTTTTGCCAATAACTGACAATTCATAGGAAAGTTTCACCTACAAACTGTGTAACTGATGAAATAATATTGCTTCAGTGTTGATTCTCCAGAACAATGATGGTAAAGTGATGAAAAATGGGTTCTCTTTCTCAGTGTTGAGAAATCAATTACCAATAAATATAGATCAAACTTTGTAACTGGAACTTCTCAATAAAGATTAAATTTGAGAATTTGTGAAGACACTAATTATGTGTCTGGCACATAGTTGACACTCAATAAACATTATATACTATTATTATCATCATTATTACTTTAATTATCCCTAAAAGGGAGACATAGTCAAAGACTTAAAGAATTTTATATTGACAAGTATTCTCCATATGGACGGCAGTGCCTTCTTGCAGTTGTGTTCTTGTCTTTCCTATAATTAGACATTACCATTTTTTCAGTTGCTTAGTATATTCTAAGCAGTGCTAAGTGCTTTATAAACGTTTATTTAATTTGAATCTCACAACAACCTATGACACAGATATTATAATACACACCTTACAGATGAAGAAGTTGAAGTTTAGAAAGGTTAACAGACTTGGCAAATATCATACATCTATTAAGTGGCTAAAATGGACTTAAATCTATATTTATCTGACTGCAAAACTCTGATTTTAGCCAATATGATGTACTGTTTTCTTATAATGTGAGAATATGAAACACATATGTAATTTCCCAGTAATTCCAACATTGGAATTAGAATCTGTCTAGGGTTAAATCAGGTTGGTCACCTAGAGGGTCCTCAGTATGTTCCATTTTAAATTCTTCACTGTCCAGTGTTTTCTTATGTATAAATAAAAAAGGAAAAGAAAATACATCTTGTGAAAATAACTTTTATTCTCATTTTCCCAGAAAACTTTTGCATGACAAAATGTTCTAGTACTCTTCCAGGAACAGAAATCTTTTATAATTGAAAGATTTTAATTAAAACCAGAAAGGCTTTATGTGATCCAAATAGCCAAATGAATGGAAATATTGGGAAATTAGGAAATAATCTAAATTCTTCATAAGCAGAGCTAATAGGGCATCTCATCTGGAATAAGAGAAGTATTGTGCTCTTGAATGCATTTGTGTGTAGCTCTTGACATTTGAAATGCCACTTGAAAACAAATTACACATTCAACATATCATTCAGACTACAATCATTCAATATGAAGGACCTCAGACTCATTTCTAGAGACAGAAAGCTTTTGTAATTTGTTTTTCTGTGACTTCCTCATGGGTGATATGATGGCTATATTTGATAGCTTCTTTTTATACATGTTTTCTTCATACGGTCTGTAATTGCTTCATTTTTCAATTGTATGCATTGAAACCTCATAGATACACATATCTATCAATAACTTGTCATTTGGTATGATCCTATATCATATCATTCAGGCCCCACTTTTTAGTGGAATGACTTTCTAGAGCTTCTCTACTGATGACAACTTAATGAAAGGGTTATATAAAAGGGAAGTTAACATTTTCCCCTTTTTGGCCCAGCAGGGGTCTTCGGTATGAATGAACTTCTTAGCCAGCCATACTACACGTGCCAGAGTGAATCTTTTGCCCTTTACTTTTCCTCAGCTCTTTTTATCTTTTTTATATGAGAGGATCCTGGATATAGCTCCTTTCTATCTTTTGTTTGCTCCCTCAATCTGTCCTTTTTATATCTACTAGAAAATATAGTTCGAGTATTTTTCCCGTGTAGACAATCTTTATTAGCAAGTGTTAAGAGTGCAAAAATAAATATTCCAGAAGGACGGAAAAGAAGGCAGGGCATGGTTCCCCTCCCACAAGTGAGGGTCCTGTAACTAGGCCAGTGGGGTGGGAGCACTGGACTTGCTTGTGATCACTTTGGGCCAAGCACCCTCCAAAGAACAAGCTCCTTGGCAGGGGGGCTCCTCCCAACACAGAGGAAGGGAGCAACACCTCAGAAGAGGCATGGGTTCCGTCCCCCTTAGGCTGCTTTGGCTTCTGCCCACTGCACACCTTGACAGCTTCTGGGTAGGGGTATTAGGACACTGAGCTAAACCTATCCCTCTCTAAACCTAAGAGGAGGTGTGAGATAGCTAGGTCCTGTGGAATATAAGAAAGTTACTTCTGGTTGCTTTTCTAGGTCCTGTTCTTCTTTTCTGCACACTTATGGCACAATTTAGATTTTTAAAGATAATTTTCTACAACTTCTTTAATGTGACTTCTGTCAATACTTTTAGATTCATGGGCCAAATCTTTTGCTATGAGGCTAAACATCTGAAAATATATTCAAACACAACACTAAGGTCATTGAAAATTAGAGTAAAACTGTATTAAGTTTTACTGATCATGGATTTAATTATTCCACAGGTAAAATAACTCCTTAGGTCAGGATGCACAGTGCATTTCCTCTTGAACGAGTAAGAAAGTCAATAAAGTAAAATTTTTTCCTCTTTTTACAACTTCAGTACTATACTTCGATCCATGCTTTTAGTACTTGCTGATTTGTAAATTATGGAAGGCACTGTCACTTTTGAGTTGAACACCGAAATTTTCCAAAGCTAATTCTTATGTGCTATCTGAAGCAAGTTTAAATTAATAAATTATACCTGCATTAAGAGAAGTCAAGTTCAAAAAAATATATAATATATCCATAGTTTATCAGCAGTAGTAATATGCATTTTGGAGCAAAAACAAAATCGTAAACATGTTGGTCACTCTTACCACACCACACTCAGGAAAGAATGTTATGTAGCAAAAATGAGCCCTCCTATCAAAATCACTTATGATCTTATGTATCACACACAGATATTGAGCATCTATTAGAAGACAATATGCTCCAAGGAGATAAACTCTGACTCCAAAAAAGCATTAAAAAAAGCTATACCTCTGCTGCTTTATTTCCTTCTTGAAGTTCCGTTAAAGCCTGCTGAAGTTCCGGCTCAGTCTTCTTAGCTTTTTCAGCAGCTCTCTGCTTTTCTTCTTCACAGGAGATAGCAAGTATGCCTAAGAACAAACTTGCCATATAAAAGGCAAACCAAAAACTTATCACAACAAAAAATATCATGTAGACCTTCCCAGAAGCATAAAGGATCTAAGGAGAGGTGGAAAACAGGACAGAGAGGAAACGTTATTTGTCTTCCTGCAATCTGTTATTTTAAAATGAAAAATGAAATTTTGTTATGAAAATAATTTAGTTATAAGTGGAATGTAATCACAAGACAGTTTAAGTACTGGCTCTACCTGGAGAAATAAATGAAAGCTCTTCAATTTAGACATATATGTAAGGTACAAAATATATGGTACAAAACCAGGGAAGAACTTAGTAATTTAATTAATTCAGGCTGAACACCTGACTTTTATGTCTTCATTAACAGAGTAGACATGTTGAAAGGAAAAAACTGTCATCTTTCAATAAAGAAAGCTGGACATTCTGAATATGAAAGATTATTTACTTTGCAGTAGAATCTTTAACTATACGAAGTGTAATAAAGTCAAAGAATGACTGTTTGGAGATTACTTTCCTCTGAACTTTACTTTATGGAAACATCGCAACGAGGTACAAAATCAGGTCTATTCAAAGGGGTGAGGAACAGGAATATGTCTATATCTGTCAGAATACCTGCTTTGTTGATGAACCTCTAGACAAATCACAAAGGAAAGTCATATCATTCACTTATATGAAGTCCTTTGTGGATAGAAAAATACAAAACTGTAGATTTCCAAACTGCGCATTGACTAGCTTTTATTTCATAATAATTACCTAAGATATATCAGAAAAATTTTAAATTTATAAGTAGATATTACAAATCCAAAATATAGTCCACTGATTTATCTTCATTAATTAAAAGTATATGAACAAATTTCAAGAAAACAAATGGGAATAGTTTTAATTTTTAAGTATTCATTTGAACCAAGAGACAGGTATTTACAGAAAATACTGTGTTGATAAAACAGAGTTAAGAATGTTTACAAATTAATACGAACTTCTAACATTTAGTCAGAAATAATTTCTTATTAATCTATAGTATGTTTTTCTTTAAAGGTATTTTTAATAAACTCGATTATCCCAGTGAGTCAGCTATTTAGGATGTGGTTAAATATTTTTCCTACTAAATGGCTGTCATTTACAGTATATTCAGGAGTTAGTAATAGATATCATGGAGTACACTGCAGGACATGTACATTAATAAATACTTTATGGTTATTATTTTATTAATTCTGGGCAAAACATTCATGTGGTATTTACCACAGAAAAGAGATGAAAATTAGATAGACAAAGATCTCTCAACTGTGGGGGAATGCCTGAATTCAAAACTTTTGCTCTTTCCCCTATATGAAGCTGATAGAGAATAAAAGTATACAATCTTATTAGAATGGAAAAGTATACAAATTCTAGTTCTATTATATTGTAGCAGGAAATAGGGGCTAATTATACCCCTTTGTCATAGATTTGTTGCGAAAATCAAATGAAACAATGTATGAGAAGATCTTAGCTCATGGCAAGTATGCAGTAAACGTTAACCATTGCTAAACATAACTCCATTCCATGAGGATTGACAATCTGCTTTGTTCATTTCCGTACTGATGCTGTATCAAAGAGTACTTGGGTCAAATAAATATTTGTTGAATTAACGGGGAATGATATTCTCTAAAACATGAGCTGTACTCTTTGGGAATAATTGCCAAATTTCCCTAGCCATAGTCAGTTTAATTCAGTAGGGCAATGCTCAGAGTAAAAATCCAGTCCAAATCAAAGCAAACCTTATCTACACTAGTCAATAAAAATTTAGAGTACAATAATGATGAAGGTCCTGTAAGACTCCAGCACCAGGGCACTCCCAGACTGATTTCTCATTTCACTGGTTGTATGAGAGGATTTCCTTTAGACCAATGTTACCAAGAAAATTAGCTAACGTACTTTGAAAGCTGTAAAAAAAAGGCAAGACATTCACTATTATATAAAGTAACATAACCCATAAATATTCACTTATATTTTTGTTTATTAAAATTTCATCAAGCATTTCTATGTGTTAGATGCTGAGAATACAAAAATTAAAATAAGACAAAATACTTCTTCTTAGGTAGTGTATCTCCTAGTGGGAGGAAATGCTGAACAAGTAATTAAAATAACCACTACCTGAGGCAATTACAGGGTACCATGCAATTCTGATGTAGAATATGTCCAGCTCTAAAAGAAGAGGTTGGGGAAAAGCTCAAACAAGAAATATAGCTTGGAGGCATAAATCTGAGGCATGAGACTGAAGATGGAAGAAACCTGAATTTGCACACACTGAAACAAGAAATTATGGGAAAAGGTCATTTAGGAAACAGCAAGTCTTTTTGACTCAAATAAAGCAGAGAGTATACATTGGGATATTGTTGGGAAATTAATCTGGCAACAAATGCAGAGACTAGATTTTAAAGGGCACTATGGACAATGCATATGGACTTTGAACTTCATCCCATAGAAATTTGGAAATCACTGAAGGATTGTTAGAAGGAGAATAACATGATGAGATTATTTTAGAAATAAGAAGTTTATAGTGTTGTGGAGGAGGCATTGATGCTTGTCAAAATTTTGGGAAATAACAATGTAACTACTCTTACAAAATTAGAAAAATATAGTTTGCATAAAGAAAAAATCACTTGTAATATTTTTATGTACTTCTACCAGAAATATAATTATACTACAAGCATGTTTGGTTTACTTGATTTTAATTTAATAATATATTATGAACCTTTGTGCCAAAAGTATATTATATTACCCTTATCATTATTAATGGCCTGTAAACACACATACACACACACCATAATTTATTCAATCATAAAAAGTATGGTGTAAAAAAAAAAAAGTATGGTGTGTGTGTGTTTAAAAAGAGTGTTCTTCTTCAACTGTAAATACTTCTGGAATTTAAAGTAATTTATTTATTTTATCTAATATCTTTCGATATTAACTATGCTGCTGAAATGACACTGCGTATTCCACTGTGCTGGAACTTTTCTTAAAAGGAAAATTGAATCTCTATTTTAGTGAGCACGTATTATATCCTTCTGAGACACTATGGCACACAAATCATCAGTTATAAAGGAGGACTCTCAGCATTTTGATTTCAAGTCTCATAACAGCAGGCTTTCTGCTATTACAACTGGAGCCTGATTGAATATTAAAGGAGAATGAGAAGAAATAGAGAATTAAAGAGAAAGAGTACATTGTGGGCATTCAACAAATAATTTCTTAATACATGGTAATCTCATAGGTTCAATTTTTTGTCTAAAGAATTAGTACTTAGAAATGCTCTTTACTTAGCTAATGTCAAACGTCTGAGACCACAGAGCAGTATAGTGATCTCTGGCAGATACATGTGTTTTAACTTTGGGGAGATTACCTAAATGCTCTGATCTTAGGGTCTTCATAAAAAAGCACATATACATATTTATATCCTTGTAGGATTGTTTCAAAGATTAAATAAGATATCAATACCATACATAAGAACACAGACTTGGGCTCAGTTTTAACATACAGTTTGACATTAGGTAATTCTCGTCCTCTTTTCTTCTGTTCTCAAATTCTTCTTCACATAAAAATTTAATACAGTGTATTATATTTGATCATTATTTCAGAAAGGAGGAGCATGGCACCATTTTTCCGTGCAGTGCAGATTCTCTGTGTTCTTACCTGGTGATAAAGTGCTTCAGGGTAATCTTGCATCATTAACCGAAATAGGGCTAATAAGGTCCAGCCAAAACTGTCAAAATTTGTGTAGCCATAATCAGGATTTACACCAGCTTTTACACACACATATCCTTCAGGACACTGACTAATTAAGACACAGAAAAGAAAAACTGGTTACTCTTAGGAGGTGACTTTCAGATTATGGTCAAATCATAAATATAGAACATCTGCCCATGAATAATAAAGGGCTCCCTCTTCCACAGGGAGTAGTCTTCTCCCAAACAATTCCCAGCAGAAAAAGCTGAATATGAGTTAGACTTTAAGTTGATATAAGTGAAGTGTTAATTAAATTAAAAGACAACAGGGCCTCACAAATGGTTTTTGCCAAGCCTTTTGTTAAAGATTTCTTTACTACCCAGTATCAAAGTGAAAGTATAACTGTTGGAAAATAACGCTGATAAAAACAAAACCGTAGTAGTTTAGGGTTTAATTTTTAAATGATCTCACCTCAAACCCTTACATCCCATTATTTAAGAGTGAGAAAAAATTTATTATCAATAATTTATAAGCAGAACTGACAGTTTGGTAGAAAGATGATTAAATATTTATTTCATTTCCTTTCATGGAGTCTTCATACTTTTACCTACTGGGGCTTGGGTATTGTGGTCCATTATGACAGTAGTGGCCCAATAAATCATGCTTCCTCCATCCACACCTTTCTGTAGTTCCTCCTACATTATTGGAACTTTGGCCATGTCACTTGTTTTGCATACTTGTTAATGGTTAACAATTGTGATGCAGAGGTTTAAAAAGTACTTGTATGTTGAGGCTTGTTAAATTGCTGACCTACAGAATCTGAACAAACGAATTTTCGTTCTTGTCTTAAAGCACCAACTTTTGGCATAGTTTACCATGCAGCAAAGTATGATGGTTGCAGGTGAAACGCTGTATGACTTTCTCTTCTGGCCTTGACATACTATATCATTGTGATTCTGTCTATCCATGACCAGATCTCTTCAACATGCATTTCAGGTCAAATTTAATTTGGAATGTCCATTGAAAGGGTTAGCTCGAGTGGGATGGGGCAGACACGATGAGATGAAATCACAATCTGGACTTGAAAACAGAAAGGAAGCCCAGCAGTAGGGTGGCAAAAGAGTTGAGTAAGCAACAATATGTCTAAATCACCTTAATACAACTAAACTGCATAACTCATGTTCCCCTCTCCCGTGTGCTTTTTTGTCAGTCTGTGCCCAGAGCTTCTAAGAAAGAGCTGAGTTTACACATGGGTGTCAAGTCATCCCGGCTTAGGGAAGTAACATAAGGAACTGAGTCGTAGTACTGCTGAGAAGCACTCTATTTCTACCTTCTTATCTCTTCATCTGAAATTATAGGACAATAAAACTTGAGAATTTTGTCATCTCACTGAAGAATTATTTATAAGTACTGTTTTTAAGAGCAATCAGCTTGTTATTAATGTAAATTATATTCATTAAAGACATACAAGCCATAAAATAAGTGAAATATCATCATATCTTTAATTTTTTTTTCTTCAAAATCTTCTGGCTGAAGAACAGATTATATTGTCTTTCTTGATAAGTCCTATTAGCTCTGGGGCACACTGAAAACAGAAAATTAGATTCTTATTTAAGTCCCAGCTCTTCCATTTACTAACTTCTTGACCTTGAATAAATCATTTAGCTAGTCTATCCATTATACTTTTTTCTGTAAAATCAGATTAATAGTATTCCATATTGTACACTTCTCAGCATGGTTTTGATGGTAAAATGAGATTATGTAATCAAATGGGAACCATTAATAAAAGCAATAATCATTAAATAAATACTATTGATCAGGGATACTGAAACGGAGCAGGACGCTATGGTCCTTGCTCTCCCATGTCCTCAGCCTGCCTTTTGTCTGTGGAAAAACTTTAACCAAAGAATAAGTTTAATCAGAGAAGTGAGAAAAAGTAGAAACAGAGGAAAACAGTCAAAGGAGACCAAATAATAATAGTTTAGTCATTAAACATAGCCAAGGACCTTTAGTTCCTTCTCAAGGGCTACAGATAATATTCTGAGCCATATCCTGTGAGCTGTCTATAGATACTGAAATCCCCACCAGGTGGAAGAAGGTTTGTTTTCGATAAAATAAAATATCTTAGTAAAGCAGGATTAGCAAACTTCTCCCATGGCAAATGCAGATGCCATCGAAATCAATAGCTTTGTGTTTTATAATTTAATTCACCATTATCTAGGTCCAATGACTAAAATGAATAAAACCCTTAACTTTGAGGTTTCTGTATTATTGCTAATTTATTACACCTGGCAATAATTTAGACATAACAGTATTTTTAAATTAGTTATTTGTTTGTTTCTCTTTACCACATAAAGAACAGGCCTTCTCTCTTGGCTATTGCTGTTCATACTAATCACCATTATTTATAAGCATAGGTAAATGCGTAGAGTTAAAAATCAACATGGGTTGCAAATGTTGTTGAAACAAGAAATAGTTTGAAATAGCAGTATTCTATACATTCTTTCATTAACTTTTTTTTTTTAACATCTTTATTGGAGTAAATTGCTTTACAGTGGTGTGTTAGTTTCTGCTTTATAACAAAGTGAATCAGTTATTCATATACATATATACATATGTTCCCATATCTCTTCCCTCTTGTGTCTCCCCCCCCCCCCCCACCCTCCCTATCCCACCCCTCTAGATGGTCACAAAGCACCGAGCTGATCTCCCTGTGCTATGCGGCTGCTTCCCACTAGCTATTTTACATTTGGTAGTGTATATATGTCCATGCCACTCTCTCACTTTGTCACAGCTTACCCATCCCCCTCTCCATATCCTTAAGTCCATTCTCTAGTAGGTCTGTGTCTTTATTCCCGTCTTGCCCCTAGGTTCTTCATGACCTTTTTTTTTTTTTTTTTAGATTCCATATATATGTGTTAGCATATGGTATTTGTTTTTCTCCTTCTGACTTACTTGACTCCGTATGACAGACTCTAGGTCCATCCACCTCACTACAAATAACTCAATTTCGTTTCTTTTTATGGCTGAGTAATATTCCATTGTATATGAAGACCAGACTGTAGCCATGACATAAGCTGCCATAATTCCGAGAATTGGCCTTAAGGAAATGGGAACAAACCGACCCTGGAACTGAAGATTAACCGTACTTAAAACAATAGAGATGATGCTGGTCAGACCACCGATGACCAATATCAAGATGACTGTCAGAGCTGACTGCGCTGTTTCTGCCTGTAGCCCCCTCCCTCTGTCTATAAAAGCTCTTGCCCCCTGATTGTCAGGGCGGTGGGGTCAGAGTCGGCCTTTGGACACAGGCTTCTGCCCTCTCCCCACCCACCCCCCTGCTCCCAGTTGCCGGCACCCAAAATAAAGCAAACTTTCCTATCCACCAACCTGGCCTCTTTACCGGCTTTTGAGCGTTGAACTGCCAGACCTCACTTTTGGTTACAATAGAAGAAAACATTAATACCACTTACCCAGCATCTGTTCTGTTGCCACAAAGAAGAGCATATCTTTCTCCTTCCAAATAATAAAAGTTTTCTGTTTCTGAAAAATAAGAAAGAAATGATATTCCATATCTAATCTTGAGTGAACAGCATATCTGAAACCCAATTAAATCTGTACAGATGAGCATCCTTCTGTACAGTGAGAAGGAAGGAGCACAGAGCCTGCCTCTCCCCCTTTTTTTTTAAATCCAGGAGGCTGTCCTAGCATCCAGTGTACAGGCCAAAAGACCTCTGGCAATCCACCTTCTCCAGCCAGGTATGACCAGACCCTGAAAGAAAAATTCCCAAGACTAATCTATTTGAAAATTGAGGATTATTCCTTCCAGGGTTTATTCCTGATGATCTTCCTGAACAGAAGACCAGAGTTTTCTGTCTCTGGGTTTAATTTCCATTCTCTTCTCACTTTGCAGCTTATTTTTCTACAATGAGCGTCCAGTGCCGCCTAATTACTTGTCCTGATATCACCTAGTTTCAATCATAATCTGAGCTAATCTGAGTCATAGCCCATAGAATTCATACAGGTATTTTTATCTGCTATCAATCAAAATGTAAATTGTGTATTTATAGATATCAGTTACCAGGGTTGGGAACATACATGCTTAGTAGCATTGCTTTTTAGGTTCTGAATTCAAATCACAAAAATCAAACCCATGAGATCAGCCCTGGTGAGTGTGTATGTGTGTGTGTGTGTGTGTGTGTGTGTGTGTGTGTGTGTGTTGCGTGTATACAAAGTTGAATTACACCAATCTCAGAAAATGTCACTTTAATTTGTCACCTAAAATAATTTTAGAAGAATTTAAAAATCATAGTTAGGAACCATTGATCAACACTTTTGAGTGACAGTCAAAAACCAAATGAAATTTGACATTAGAACTGGGCAGTCCCAAGTGCTCTTCTAAATACAAGGACTATGACACGGAAATTAGGTTAAATAATCTTTTGCAAATATATTTCCAGCAATTCCTAACACGTTATTTGAGAAAATAGAATGACTAGAATTGGACAAATATTAAAGTGATAATCTTTAAAATGATTTCATTATAATATACATACTTTAACAAAGAAAAGAACTTGGACTCTGTTTTCTTAGCAATAACCAGTGAAGTAGCAAAATTTGTTTATTTTTTAGTAATTAGCATATTTTTATTACAACACCAAAGAAACTAAAGGGGATTTCAATTGGAATCTAAGATTTAACATCCATCTCCTATTGTTCTTATCAATAGAATTAAGACCATGAAATAGACCTACATAATAAGGAAACATTTCACATATATACTAATAATTTTGCATTACTTGCATCATAATCATATTATGGAGTAAACCAAAGAGTAAAATTTATTAAGATTTGTTTTAGAACTTATTAAATCCAAAGTATAAATAAAGTTAAGGTAGAAGGACTACTTAAGGTTTATCAATATTTTATTTTTATTAGTTGAACAATATGCTTTTGATTTTTTCTAAATACTGTCAGAAAGGAACTGATGAATTTAATATGAGGGAAAAATCTAATAAGAGAGTATGGTCTGGTGAAAAGGGAATGGGTTTTAAAGCCAGATGGAGCTTGGCTAGAATCCTAGTTTTGCCACCGAGTGGTTATAGTACGCTAGAACATTCACAGAATTTCTCTTTACTTCTGTTTCCCTGTTGGTAACAGGGGTTATTCATGTCTTCTCTGCAGGATTATGGTGAAGATATGTGATCAGGCATGTGAATTACTTATGTTTAAGGGCTAAGCAATACTTGTTTGACATTATTTCTGTTAGCCTAAAATATTTTCATTATTCATCAAAGTATAACTCAAATCATTTAAAATGAGCAGCAGCAATTGAAATACAACAATAGTTAGAATTTCTATATTGTAGGTCATTTTTTTGATTTATATGATCATCCCAAAGTTTCTAATGTGTACACTTACATTTAAATTTTAAACAACTTTATCGAAGAAAGGTAGTATCATGAGGATTGTACTCTGATAAAATTGCAATTAAGACTTTGGTCATATTTATTTATTTTTGAAAGGATAAAATTTGCAAGTTTTAGCAATTCCAAACTTAGGTTTCCCTGATTTAACTGTCTGAAGACTTGGAACTTTATTATCCTGATAAAGGAAACTGATCCAAATTAGTACTTGAGCATAGTTATGGCATTGACATGAAGGTTGTTCTGAAGTCGAATTTGTTCTGAAATTGAATGTTCAACATTTCTGTGAAGAATGTTTTGCCAGTAAGAAAAGTTTTAATTTTTTTGATACAGATGCACGGGATTCTTACCTCGAATATAATATGGGTTTCCAGTTCTGTTGTGCAGCGTTTCAGTTTCATTTTCTTGGGGCCATCGCAAACATTTATGCTTCAGGTTGCCCATGAAGAGCTCCATCCCAATTAGAGAAAATATGCTCAGAAAGAAGAGAGTTAGGATAATGACCCCAGTGAGTTTCTTCAAACAATGGATCAGGATCCCTACAAAAGACTTCAGACCTGAAAAGAGAAAGGTTTATTTTTGATAAAATAAAATATCTTAGTAAAGCAGGATTAGCAAACTTCTCCCATGGCAAATGCAGATGCCATCGAAATCAATAGCTTTGTGTTTTATGATTTAATTCACCATTATCTAGGTCCAATGACTAACATGAATAAAACCCTTAACTTTGAGGTTTCTGTATTATTGCTAATTTATTACACCTGGCAATAATTTAGATATAACTTAGTGTTTTTAAATTAGTTATTTGTTTGTTTCTCTTTACTACATAAAGAACAGGCCTTCTCTCTTGGCTATTGCTGTTCATACTAATCACCATTATTTATAAGCATAGGTAAAGGCGTAGAGTTAAAAATCAACATGGGTTGCAAATGTTGTTGAAACAAGAAGTAGTTTGAAATAGCAGAATTCTATACATTCTTTCATTAACTTTTTAAGAACTCAATATTTGTAGCTGATTAAGTAAAACATGAAAAATTTTTAATGATTAGAAATGAGAATAACACATAACTGTGATTATATGTGGCTGTATTTATATCAGAATATTTACTAATCGAGAATTCAATTTTAAAGCTAGATTTATTTAAGGACATTCATTTTTCTAATTATTAAATAATACATGCTCAATATTGAAAACATAGAAAACAAGAAGATACAACAACAAAAACCCCGTAAGTAAATTTCATAGATGAAACTACTATAAGCCTTCCTTCCTCCCTTGCTTCCTTCCTTCTTTCCATCCTTCCTTCGTTAGTTCCCTCCTTTCTTCATTCTTCTCTTTTTCCCTTGCTCCTTTTTTATTTGTTGGTCTGTTTAAATTTATGATCCTAATAACTGCTCAGTTCAACAATGGATGAGAATATACTAGCTCTGTGACGTTGAGCAAGTTACCAACATTTCTATGCTTGTTTTATTATTTTTTAAATGGGTATAATGATACCTATTTCATATATCACTGTGAGAATTGAAAATCTATTTTTTAAATGACCTCCTCAGATTAGATTTCTTGAGTGTAATAGAATAGGGTTGAAATAAAGTTATTCCTGTGGTTAAAGAAATGTGATAACTAGAGTAAATATACAATTTTAATTGCTATCATACCGAAATACATATTTATAGCTACTTTTGCCACCTGGAATAATACTGTTAATTTTTTTTTGCTATATGCAAGTCTTTTTAAAGTATTACATTAGAAATGGAATTTCTGTGTCAAAATATATGACCATATTTAAGTATCGATTCATACGTTCAAATTGTTGAGATGTTGAACCAATGCATAAACCAAAGACTATAAATATATAGTCAGGCCTTCACTAAAGCTAGGACATTTTAAAAAATATCATTGCCAATGTATTAGAAGAAAAATAGGATCATTTTACTTTGATGTAATCTCCATGATCACCATAATAAACTTTTAAAATACGTATAGTTGCACTGTGTATTTTTGTTTGATAACTGTCATGAGTCCTCTGTATATTTCTTACTGAAAAAATTTTTTCATATTGTTTTGTTGAAATTATCTTTAAGAATAGAAATTCTTAAATAAGAATATATATGTGTATAAATTCATGCAAATATGTTTTATTAATGATAGTCTATTATATATTTTACAAATATATAAATTTATATTTATATATCTATGAATATAAAATATCTACCTACATTTATAAATATATATAACCCAAGTCTCTTGTGGAGCTTAATTTAGTGGTGACATTTTGATTAAGGTAAAAAGTCAGCATCAAATTTTACAGAATCAAATTTATTAGTAATTTTCATTGTTATCTGCAATTCATTGTTACCTACATTCAAAGTTCTGAGCCATATGCCAATTTTGATTTTGATTTCCTGGTACTTTTTCCTTTATTTACTTTTAAACTTTCATTTTGTTTAGTTTAGGTATATCTCTTGTGGAGTTTAACTTATTTTTAATTTAATTTTAAAGTCTCTACATCTTGACAGACAATTTTTACCCAGTTATATTCATTTTTATAAATTGGCTTTATTGTTGGATTGGCCTTTATCATTACTTTTTTTTGATTTTTATATTCCCCTTATGATTTACTATGTGTCCTATCCTTTCTGAATAAACTTTAATTTCTTTTTTCCCTCTAGTATTTTAGATAAAGTATATCTATTTTGAGAACCTGATCAAACTTAGGTTCTTATTTTGAAAAAGCATGTACTCTCTACATCTAAAATAAAACTGTATCTACTATAGTCTCACCGTATAAGATAAGGAAATAACCATATTTACTTCCTCACATTTCTCTATTCCTACTTCTCAGTTTTTGTTTATTTATATAATTTAGGACTTTTAACCTAGTTATAATTGTTGAATTTTATGTATTTTGCATTATATCTTATCTTTCATGATTTATAGGAAAGATAACATTCAAATCATCACAAAGACTTGTCAGGAAACATAAATTCATGCAAATAGGGAGTGGAGGATACTTGAATGAATATGCCTGACTTAAAGAGGCAGCTGCTCCTCAACTACAGCTGGCAGTTGCCACGCAAGAATGCTGATAATTCATCCAAGTTAATTTAGAATTTAATGTTAAAATCATTAGATTTTTATAATCTATTTCAAATTTTTCTAAAAAAAGCAAAATACCTCTCTAGTTGAAGAATAAACCACAGACGTCCATGTTATAACTTCTGATTTATAATATTTGCATTCTGTTTTGCAACCCACTAACAACAGTAATTTGGAATTCATTCTCTGTTGAAACGATTTCAGAGTTCATTCCATTCTTTTGGTACTAAATCTTCCCATTGTTGAATATTTTATTTTCATAGTTTCGATTTTCAGCAGATACTCAGGAACGATCCGTGTAAAATTTCAGAATTCTTGGATGGCTGAGGATATTATTGTGTAGATTTCCCATATGAATGGCAGACAGGTATAGAATTCTGGTGTCACAACCTCCCCATCTATACTTCCCCTAAGCTCTGAAACTCCACTGCCTACTCATGTTTAATATTATCAAGAGGTGTGCATAACCTTTCCATAGGCTCTTTTTCTTCGCTCTTTTGCTTGTAGGTTTTATAATGCTTTTTCTCTTTAATACTTTAAATTTACAAAATTTTATAATATGTCTAAGTGTATCTGTTACTTTTTTTTAATCTAGTATAAGATGAGCCTTTTCCATTTGTGACTAAGGTCTTTCTCAGGTTAAGGGACTTGAAAATTTCTAATGTATTTTTGAATAATTTGTCTTTTATATTTAATCTGGTCTCTTTTTTTAGGATCACCAATTATCCATATAATGGAACTTGGTTTTGTCTTCCTTCATTAACCCATTCCATTTTTGGTTCTACTAGGTCTCTAGTTTTTCTTCACATGAGTGGTTTATTTACTACACCATAATATTATACAGATAATGCTGTATATTTTACTACTTCTATTACCATCAAAAGGTCACCAAGGATATTATAATTTTTACTATTTTTTTGTCTTAAAGGTATTTTTATTTGTCTATTTTATGATCTCATTTTCATCTTCTACTTGAGAGTCTAGGTTTTTTTCTATTGGGACTACAAAACTACAAAACAGATGATTTCTTATGCTTGCTTCTATTCCTTAGAGCATATTTTTAAAAGAAAAAAAAGGATTATTTTCATTCTGTTGAATAGTATGTTTTTCCTTCTGTATTGCAAAATATTTTCATACACTCTATATTGCTGATATGTGCCTTGATTATTTTCTCCTTTGAAACAAACAGCAGTTCCTATCAGCCTGTGTGCTCCCAATTCTAGTTACTGTATTCTTCTTGTATTAACTTGGATTTACCTGAATTCTTCTACAATCTTTACCTCTGATTCTAAGATGAAGATGAAAGTGATACAATTTTATGTTCTAGTAATTTACGGAGAGTAGTAAAAGAACTAGGACTGTGAAAATTCCTGCCAAGGCAGTTCTCACTGCTGGTTTCTTCACTGTGTTTGGTGAAGCTGCCATGCCACAGACCATTTTTATCAAACAGCTTTACTGAGATATAATTTATAAACCATACAATTCACCTGTTTAATGTGTACTATTTAATGTTTCAGTATATCCACAAGGTTAGGCATCCATTACCATATTTCTCCAATCTTTTTTTTGCTATTTTGCCCAGCCTGTTCTCCAAGTACAGAGTATGCAATATATCTGGCCTTTTTCATGATGTTCCAGTGGATGAAAGTTGCCTATAGATCTTACTTTTGGTATTATCACACTTGCCTGTGGGTTTATTCATTCAAATATTTCATAATACTTCTGACTCATAGCAGCCAAAAAAAACTCTGGGTCAAGTTTTCCTAGCTGATTGTTTTTATTCATTCAGAACAACAAATCAGAAGGTATTGGTAGGCTTCTCTAAGACACTTTCAGGAATGAGAGGTGTAAAATAGTTGTCAGCTTCTTCCATCAGTGTGGTCACAGCTCTACTTTATTTAGCAGAACCTTCTTAAACTTTGTGGCATGTGGAATGCATCCTATCCAAGCACTGACAGCAAAAGGGAATTTATCTTATTTTATATTGCTTTGTTCATTTCAACTGGTTTTTAGACACAATGAGGAAAAGAAGAGGATAGATTAGATATCTGTCTAAACTGCTATGTCTCTCAGAAGTCTAAGGACAATTTTATAAGTTCATATTCAAGACGTAAGAATAAGTAAAAAAGAAAAAAATAGAAAAATAATATATTTTGATTGAGCTCTGTATTTTATTCTCAAAAGCATTGAACCCACTTCAAATAAGTAAAAAATGTGATATTTTTTTCTTGCCGTTCCAGGAGTGACTGAAATAAATCTGAAAATCAGATAATTCATTTATTCCAAAGCTGAAACACTGTTCAATCTAACATTTCTTCAAGCAATAATAGGGGTGTTCAGATGAATACACGGAAGTACATAAAACAAAATGAAGAACTCAATGCCTTTTCTTACCTTGGTTTAAAGGAATAATTTTCAAAATTCTCAAATTTCTTGTAATTCGAAATATTGAAATGAAGTTTGGAGGTGAATATCTTGATATATGCCTGTGGGATTAAATTGGAGTCATTTAGAAGTCATATTGAGTTTATGTTACTTATCTTTGGCTCTTCATACTATTTGAAACTTATTTTTAAAACCATATATCCAAATGTTTCACTTGCTTTCATTATTGCATTTTGCAAATAGTTTTATTATTGATTGGAAGGGAAAGACTGCTATAGTGCAAGGTATCCAAGTAAATATTAATCTACAAACAAATTATGAGAGTTTATAAAAGCTTGACACTCTGAGTAGTCATAATTCCATATCAAATACTCTATATTATGTTCATAAATATTTTGAATCTAATTGGTGAAGAGATAGTTAAAAATAAGGAAATCCATAGTTTTTTAAAGGAATAAAATTTAAGTATTTAAACTTCTGGTGATGATAGTGATGGTGATGAGGTGGTGATGATGATGACAATGGTGATGGTGATGACAGCAGAAGTAAAGGTGTATAGTGGTTAAGGACATAGACTCTGTAGCCAGACTGACCATGTAGAAATACAGGCTCCACTATTTAAATTACTTAATCTTTCTTGCCTTAGTTTCCTCAAATGTAAAGTAAGGATAATAATACTTCCTAATTCTGAGGATTTGGGGGGGATTAAATAAGTTAATATATGTAAAGTTCATAGCAAAGCACCTGACATATACTAAGGGCTAAATGTTAGCTGTGTTACCTAAGTGTTAGCTAATAGCAATGGCAAGAGCAGAAATAATAATAGTAATAGTAGAAGTAGTAGTGATAATAATTTCAATGATATTAGCTACTATTTTTTGACAGCTTACAACATGGCAGAAACTAATTATGTTCTTTATAAAGATTATTGCTTTTTTTAAAAAATTGACCCAAAGTCCACAAATAGAGTATTATTTTAAATTATTTTTAACAGAAGTTTGATGCCAGTGACAATTTCTTTAGCCATAAAATAGAGTACACTAAGTAGAAGGATTAAAAAAATCAATACACGTGTAAATTATTAGAATTTAATGTACCATTCTAGAAAAATGTGTGTGTATAAAATATCTTATTCTGATAACTAGAATATTTACTGGTTTTAAGCAATGTAGATTAGAGAAGAATCAAATACGACAGGATGCTCTCTTAAGCTCTCAGGAAATTTTCTGCTCACTGAAAATAATCACTTCAAATGCAAAAATTCAATCTCTATTGTTTTTGCTTCAGGTAGATTACAGAGATAAGATCCAATTCCTTTCATTCTGAATGCATATTCTGAGGACTAGTTCAGTTGGAGCTGCCTGAGAGAACTCATTATGGCTATGATTTATGAATTATTCTTTACTCACAGAATTTTTGCAGGCAGAAAACTTTATCATCCTCAATGTTTCTTTATGAAAAGCATTTTCTTAGCAAGGTATTAAGATGTTTGCAACTTAAATACTCACTCAAACAAAGTTACACTGAAATCGAGCCAGTTCCATGGATCACCAAAGAAATAAAAAGATCCTGCCCAGATGCCTCTTGCAATGAGTTTTACAAGTATTTCAAATGTATAAATTCCAAGCAAAGTATTCCTGCAGAAAAGTTTTCATATTAAAAGTGAGACTAATACATCATCATCTCTGAAGTACTATGTTGAGGATAATTATCTGGCAACCAAGCAAGCAACCAACCAATCAACCAGACAACCATAGGATAGGGCTTTAGTTAGGGCTTCTAGAGTGGGCTATGTCTTACAGCATTAACCATGAAATTTGACTACCAATTAATTGTGGAATGTATATAAATATTATATTACATACAATGTATATTATATACTAAAAATATTAATTTGTTATAATATGTAATATATAATGTACTGTAACACTATGTATTAAATATAAAATATAATCATATATGCAATTATACATAATAAAATTATATAACTTACTGTAATGCTGGCCCCCATTTTGGCAAATCAGTCATGGACATAAATATGCAGTCAATCAGGATGCTAATTAAAATTAACAGTCGGAAAAAGGTAAGTTATTGTCAAGGAATAATGGTAATAAAAATAATATTGGAAATATATGTTTCTATAATCTGTTTATATGTATTTACACATATGAGATCACATAGTTTCTTAAGTGTCAAAAAAATATACTGCTCATATTGAAAACAATGAGGATTACTAAGATTTGTTAACATTTACTACTGTTGTGTGTACTAGAAAAGAAAAAAATATGTATATATATATTTTTGGCCACGAGGCATGTGGGATCTTAGTTCCCTGACCAGTGATCGAACCTGAGCCCCCTGCAGTGGAAGTGTGGAGTCTTAACTGCTGGTCCACCAGGGAAGTCCCTAGAAAATATATTTTAAATGTACTTTCAAATATGGAACACAGTGCAGTTATAATCAAGATTTCAGTATGACCTAAAATGAATATTAATTAAAAAGAGAAAAAGACTGCAGCAATATCTGAATAGAATAGTTGCATTTGATATTAGTACAGTCTAAAACCAACAGAAAAGGATATGGATGTACCAAAATCTTAATGGTTGTCCTTCTAACTGAATTGAAAGGAGACAATGTACACCAGGTGGCACTGAATCTGAATATTGTTCTCTTTTTATTTAATACTATGAAAGTCTGTAAGAGGAAAAAAAGAACATCAAGTGAAATGAAAAAAAAGAACATCAAGTGAAATTAGAACTGATAATTATGATCTCATCAATTATGAAACATATTGCCAATGATCATTTCAGTCATGAAGTCTAACAGTTATACTTCTTACATTTTGATATCATTTTACAGACTAAATCAAATGGAAAGGTTTTTTAAAACTATTTTTACTTATATTTAGCCTTATCTACCAGTTTTTCTTTTACCAGTGTTCTACCTAAGAAAACCGTGTGCCACACACCAATCCTCAAGTCTTCCTGCAGAACTAATGTGATAGAAAGAAATCTATATCCAGATGGCTCATGGGTATGCATTTAAGCATACTAAAATTCAATGAATGTAAAATAAGTTAATTTTATTTTGAAGCAAATAAGGTATGGGATTATAGTAGTAAAAGTGACCGAATGCACTCAAACATTACATTAATCATTAGTAATTACCTACGGTATAAAATCCCACTTGTATGTTATCAATGACATAAACATATTTAAAACAGAAGTTTATATCATGTAAAACTAATATGTTGGCATATAGAAGCATTAAACCAAAAAAGGGAAAAATCAGAAACATTTTAAAAAGGACTTATGTATATGTGTGTATATGTATACGTGTGTAAAATATGGATACATAGTAAAAGTGTATATGTATGTGTGTATGTCTATATATATATACACACACACATAAGTATATACACACATACATATGTGCACTTTTATTATATATACATACCCATTTGGAAAATTCATTTGTTGTGGTGTGTGCATAACTATATTACACATAGTAAACATTATATAGAGTATAATGTAACAGTAATATAAATGTATAGTGTATAATGCAATGTGATAAAATATATTAAAATATACTAAAATATATATTATATTTAATATATAATTATACAGAGGTGTATATGTGACTATACATTGGGTATTTATATTTGTCTATATATACAAATATATATTCATTGATATTTTTAATGAATACCTATTCTAATGGAAAACAAACCGTGCTCTGATTCTCCTCAATGGAACACTTTTCCAACATACAATTTGTGTGTATTTTGGCCTGATTGTAGTTACTGTCCCTCTTTCCATTTTAAAGCAAAAAGAAAATAAAAAGGGCCAAATAAAATAAATCTGATTGTTTAAAATGTGCTTTCCATGTATTTCCAAAACAATTTCAAACTTCACACAGGATTAGCCAACCAGCTTATGTCTTTGTGAAGGAATGAGTAGTTCCAGATAGAATAATTTTCTAGTTAATGTTTAAGTGCTGAAATTGTTCATTTAATTTTAGAATTATTTATTTGTATGCCATCTTTAACAGAGTAAACTAAATATAATTCAAATTTTTAATATCTTTGTGTTATCACTAATAACAATACTTTTTATACTAAGGTATCCTTACCGTTTTTGGGTTTTTTTCAAAATCTTTGATTTTGTCTTCAGTAACACACCTAGATTTGTCTGCCATGTCTGTAAATACTACAAAGAACCCAGAACTCTGCTATAATAGAGTTACCTCTAAGGTTACTGTGTTATATCAACTGTTAATGACTTAAGCATAGCAAAAGTGAAAGCGGAGATAACTGAGATGAGGACTTACATTTTCACTAAAATGTTCTTAAGGTTTTATAGGTGTTTTATAGCGAATGATGCATAATGCCCATGGAGGCTGCCAGAGATACTGGAGTCTTTTGTTAATACATACATTTATACTGTAAATTGTCAATACGCTGCCACCATGCAAAGTGTTCAAAAGAGTTGTGATTATACATAATGCTCACTTTGCCTTCTGTCCAGAAAGTGATTCATTTCCATTTCACCCATTTGGTAAAATCACTGAACACTCTACAAGAATATCAAATTACATTTGTCTACAACGGGACTAATCCTCATATCTCCCAAATTTGATCTTTCTTTATAGTTACTTCATTTTTGTCAGAAGCACTTCTATTCTTTCAAGCTGGAAACCTTGGCATTATTAATCAGTCTTCAAATCCTGCTATTTCATCTCAGGTGTGTTACCTCTCTCTCCAAGACACTCCTATAATCCAGACCTCTTGACTTCAGGCCTCAATTGTTTTCTCTCTAATTTCATCTTTCTGACCCTATCTCTTCCATGCAATAGTAATTTAGAAATCTCTAGATTAATCTTACTTAAACACTGCATTCATTACACCAGTACTTTGGCCACCACATTAAAGCCATGTTGTCATCTCTGTTATCTCATCTGATTTCCCACAATTTGCAACACATCTACAGGGTTCTAGTTCTATCATCAGCCTGTCTCTTCCCTATTCCAGAATTAATATCTGCTATTGACTGACTGTTCATTGAAGATCTTCCCTTTGCCTTGTAAAAATTTGAAGTGTTCTCCAAGCTATAACTCAAATTCTATTTCCTTAGTAGAGACTCTTCCAGCTTTGTCAGTCTACACAGATCTCTGTCTTTTCTAAGCATAATTATTTTTATTTTTATCATTTTGTGCTTATTTTTTGGATTGTTCAAATATTTAGTAAGTTCCTCAAATCATTCTCTGGATAGATAGGCTGTGACTGTATGAATGAATAAAATTTATGAATGAAATATAGATTGGCTTTATTTTCCTAACTACTGAGTAAAATCATCAAATTGAACAGCTGAAATTGCTGTACATAGCATGGAAATTTTATATGATAGTTATTTTAAAATCAATAATCTTAAGTAGCCAATCATTATGCTCACATAAAAGAAATCATTTACATTAAGGCATTACAGTATAGCCTGTTACATACAAAGTAAAGTAACCCTAAACAAACTAACCTACCAGGCAAATATTCAGTTTTGATAAAAATCTCAAATATGTGTGAAATTTCTTACCCAGTTTTCTATAACTTAAAATTACCTCTTCACTTATTCTTCTATCTTCTTTCATCCTATCTCAATTACATTTTTCACATGTCTGGAAAATGAATAAAAATATAGTCATAATAAGTTTAATTAATCCTTACCATTTTATTCTTGTAGTATGGGTCCACATCTTCCAATGGCTCAGACACCATTGCTCTAGGAAGATTTCCATAAACAAATGGCAGCTCTTTTCCAACTTCCAAGTCAGTGTTCGGCTTTAAATCTTCTTTGTGTTCCTCACTGTGTTTTTTAGCATTATGCTGTTCCATAACTTCAAGAGACTCTCTGGTGAAGGGGACAAGGCCCTTAGGTTCTGGGGAAGCCATTTCCAATTTTGCACCTGAAAAGTATTTTCTTCAGTTCTAGATAAGATTTGTGTATATAAAGAAAAATTTTAAATTATAAAAGTCTAGGATATGAATAAAAGAGAATAGCAAACTGAATAAAATCATTCAAAGAAAATTCCTGAGTTTTAGAGAAATCTGAGTCATTAAACTTGGTTTTGTTTCACTTAATATTAGACTTAATTTATAATTTCATGAATAACTCATTCTATTTCATTTATTCATCCATTGAATCCTCTTTCTTTTACTGAAATCTGCCTTTCAGTTTCTCCCTTGTAATGAAAGAGTTCTAAAGTGGCTAGAGATTGTTGGAAGGCCAAATCTAATTATTTCACTCTCAGCTGTATTTAACCACTGACTAGACTTTCCTTCTCTAAACTCAGTTTTCATTGGCTCTGGGACCCCCCTCTTCTTTATCTCTTCCTATAGCTCTGATTAATTCCTTTGACTTAGTTTTTCCTCCAAAATTTTAACTTTGACATCCTTTAAAGTTCTGCTTTTCCCCTAGTTATATCCATCTTTTTGGTAAATACTTAGGCAAACACAGAGTTTTAACTACCATACAAGGGTATTTACCAAGTACATTTCCCAAAACACTCCCTTCCCTCAGTCATCTATGTGGCAATCCACCAATAACAGCAACTTAACAAGTAAAAACAAAGTTTGTTGTTTTCCCCCAAGACTAGAATCACTCTTTTACCTTCTAGCCATTGTAAAAACAAAAACACACATATAAACTTATTACCTTGAAAATTACTCATGAAATGTTTTTCTTCATCATTAATTCCTCTGAAAAAAATAATTTTCTTACAATTATTTTCCATCAGGTATTTAAATATTATCCACTGTTCATATACTTACATCAAGATAGTCATCTTTGTAATTCTATCTCTGGATTGCTCTAGTAGTCTTTACAGGTCTCTCTCAATTCCAGTCTTTATCTACTTCAAGTCATCCTATGGGTCACTTAAATTAGTCTTCATTAAATATAATTTCATGTATCAATTCTCCATTTATGAACCTGGTTCTTTCCTCTCATATAAAATTATGTTCTTTTGCTGATTTTTTCCAGCCCAATTTCTGTCAAAACCTACCCTTCAAATGATCCGGCTCAGTGACAACTGACTGATTATTCTTTATACATCCTCCTTAACCCCCTCTGTAATTTTATTATTGCAATTAAGGATAAGAAATTTTGTACTTGATACTGTAGCATTTTCTATATGTATATTTTGTCTGTAATAGTGCTGGCCTTAGCTGAATTTCTTCTATAATATTTTCCTAAGACAGAAATCACACACATATGTACACACACATATATGTTAATCCAGAATTTTCCACTACTGGGTAAAATTGAGTTGTTTAATAGTTGAATCCATTACTTGCTATTAATGGAAAGTAAGAAAAAATATGTTAGTTAATCATAATGGAGTACCAATCATTGTGAGAATCAGACTCCTACTAGGTTAAATAAGAGGTGTGTGAGAGATATTTAAAATACACAAATGGCAATCTCATAGACATCCAAGGAGAGGACACATAGTCCATTTCTGTACCCTGAAAAATAAAAATGGAAAATAATTACTGGGATAACTCCTTATGCCATTCATGGCATCACAGTTTTCTCGGCTTTTCTTTTCTTTTAAATTCTACTGCATTCTATCTAAAGAATGGCTTCCTATGCTGACTTCTAAGAATGCACGTAGAACAAAACGCCATCGCCTGCCTCAACTTTGATTTTTCAGTTTAAGTTCCCACCGTATGCCTATAACCTCTACCTCCAAAAATGTAAATTAAAAGATACTCTAATTGACTAGCCCAGCCTATGGATTTATTTCCTCTTGGTTCAGTTATTTGTGACCAGAGAGAGGGACATTTTCACAACAGCAATGGCAGCTTATGCCCAAGACCCTCAAGAGATGTTGCAAGGATAGGTGTGAAGCAGTTTTAAAGAGAGAAATATGGAATAGGAATGTCAGCATATATCTACTTGGAACCCTCTTTCCAGACTAATAAAAACTAACAATTGCTCATCATAAAATTTACTTATTTTTCAAATATCTTGCTTCAATATCATCATTTATCATCAGACTTATTTATTTTTTTCTACTCTCTAAAACAGGATAGTTTATTGAAATTGAATAATATTAAAATCATTACTGCAATAATTACAGTGAAACCCACCTTTGCATTGCCTCAATTTTTGTCCCACACATCCACCTTGATTCCCGGGAAAAAAAAATTTTACATGTACCCAGTATATTGATTCCTTATAATTTACAATGTCATATCAGAGATATTTGGTAAGGACTGCAGTGATTGCCATGAAACTTGCTGAGAAGAGCATGCAGAGGTCTGATGCTTTGAGAAAATGCCTGGCATAGTTTTCTCATGGGCACAAAGAGTCCTGGACAGGCACTGCAGGACCCAGGGATCTTCTGAGCCAAAGTGCAAGTTCATTCCACAAAGGGATCTATAAAGAGTTCCCCCCTTGAGAAGCTTTTGTTGATTGTCACATTTGTAAAATGTCCATGATATCATCAGACTTTTAGATTTTATTTGTACTGCTTTCAAGTTGCTTGCTTCTATCTGCTTCTTCTTCTAACAACTGCCTCTAACTTGCTAAGTGTAAACACTATAATAATACGCCACGAGTGGCAGTCCAAGACCTCCAATGAAAAAAAAAAAATCAACCATTATTTTCTTGTCCTGAGATATACCTTAAAGGGTTGAGATTGATGAATGATGACTCCCGGGTTAATAGGCAGAATGTACTTCTCTTAGATTCCAAGATTCCTGTCAGGTTTAGAAGAAGCTGATGATATTTCTCTTTATTATAAGTATAATCCAAAACAAGTCACATTTATCGCCTGACGATTTAAAGTCCCACAGGTAGAAATATTTCTATGTGGAAGGACTGATTGAAAGGCAGCTATCGGGACAGATCAAACATCTGATGAAAATAGCCATCGTACTCCTGTGGGTATATAAGTTCTAGCCTCCAAAAACTGGCTCAGGCTTCACTCCATTTACTACATAACTAATTTATATTCTTGGATTCTTCTTGTATTTGCATCTCTTTACTCCAGTGTGCTAACATTTTCTTTATTCCAACTCTTTTTCTTGCCCCTGAGATTGTTTTACTCTTTCCTGACTTAAATGACTTTTGATTTTTGGCTCTTGTCTTTACATTCTCTGCAATTGTATTCCGCCCAGGGTTTAGCCAGTTTTGGCTAACGCTCCTCACTATGTGTGCCTAACTTAGGATTGACCTACTTTGGGTCCCTGTTCTGGACTTTCTGGTGGCTTCAGATTTCCTGATTGCTCAACTCTATCCTTCCTAAGATGTCCTAACCCATCTGAGACCCCGTGGAACACATTACTGGAATATGTTATCTTGCAGAAAGTGGTTATAAAATAAGTGAGTCTCTCAAAAAGCTATTTATAATCATATACACTTATTTTTATTTATAATTCTATATTTTAGCATTTTAATTTCAGATACATTTTTAAAATATATATAAATATTGCAGTCTGCTATATAATATAGGGCAATAAGTTTAACCATGGTTTTTGCTTTTGACATTCATTTATTTAGCAATCATTTGTGGAGCATATATTAAGTGCCAAGCACCGTGCTAGGTATCAGTGCTGGAAATATTAATAAAATATAGTCACTGGATTTAAGGACAATGGAAGACAGACTTGTAAACAAATAAGAACCAAGTTATCTTGGTCATCTCTGAAAATTATTAAGTTTCAAGAGCAACAGAGACTGAAATTAAAATCATTTCCAACACTGGTGGGCCTGGATTCTACAGTGTTAGTCAAATTTTCCCTCCTCTTCTTGAGGGAGGGAGGAGTCTAGGACATTAAGATTCAGAATGACACAGTCAACATACACAATAGGATTAGAAGATCATAACCAGTGTCAGATAACAAAGTCTATCTGCATCTGATTGCAAATTTTCTAAGAACAATGAACAGGAAGCTTAGTGGCAGTTGAAATATCAAGAAGGGATGCAGATCACTGGGGATAGGATCCCAATGAGGGTCTCCCGCCTCACTAACAAATGCCACTATGACAGTGATAAAGGCAGCAGAAAGCCAGGTTGCCAGGAACACAAAAGGTAAAGCTGATCCTGCCTTAAATAGTCCTACTTGAATCTTCTAAGACAACAAATGTGTTGATTCCCTACTGGTGAGTCTGGGAAATTGGTCTAACTCAACATTCCAAACCTCTCAATGTTCCCAGTTTCTCTAGATGTTCTCAAAACTTCTACTGCTTTGTGAAATTGGCCTCTAGGATTTCTGAATTATCCGTTACTCCGAAAAACATGAACAAGTTTTAAAGGCGCAAGGATCTTCCTAGAACTGTATTTCTCGTGAACCCAAGAATCTGTCAGATCGTTGGCCAAAAATTTCTGGCCAGGGGCCTCATTCGGGGTTAACAAGTGAAAGAAAAGTACTCTTTGCCACTTCCCAGAGGAATGCAAAGGGGCTCTGTCACGCAATGAGATTCTACAAGGTATCTTCAGTCCTAATGTCCTTGATGCAACTGGTTCCCCTGAGATGTAAGACCTGATCTCAACATCTGTTTAAAAAGTCCAGAACCGGAACTATATCTTGCAGCTCTTGGGGACCATTCACAACCAGGTGACCTCCTTAAGCATCCTCTTAATCTGCAGAGAGACTGTGGATTTTCTCAGACCTTCACTGTTGCCCAGCTTCTGAGCAGTGGAACTAAGCTCATAGAACCACAAACCATTTCCTAAATCTGCAGTCAGATGGAAGAGCTCTGAACCAGTTGTCATAAAAGACCAACCATTAGCACCTACTCTGGCTCTGGGTTAGCTTGAGATGGGCACAAAACCTTCAACATTGTACTAGACCTTGGGCAGCTGACTAGATGTGATATTGTCAAATCAGCAGTTTATGATTTGCTGGGGCCTCTGAGAGGAGGGAGAAGGGAGAAGGGAAGAGGATGGTGGCCCCTGATCAATATCCTGGTACTGAGAGTTGTAGGGAAAGAAAACCCTCTCAGTACATCTGATTTGAATTATACCAGCTCTTGACTGCATATTAGAAATCTCCTGGCACTAATGTTGAATATCTAGGAGTCAGCAGCCCAACCCAGACAGACAATTTCAGAGTATGTTCGGCTGGGGTCCCTTGGGATAAATCTAATGCAGCCTGCTAGACAGAAAGATTCCTTTGGCTGATAGCCATGTTTCATTCAACCATCTTCATAAAGCAGGCAAAGACATCATTACATTTTCTTTGGTTGTTTTTCTTATCTGATATCCTAAGTATGAGAGACGAAGCTTATACCGGAATTGCTGAGGCAAATACTCGCTTTAGAATATCACTTCTCCAAAAGATCACATGCTTTTCACCTCTCTGGGCAACTTATCTCCCTCAGCTCTAGAATTTTCCTTATTCTGTGGGTGCCTTGACCTTACCAGATGTTGCCATTCTGCCACAGAGGTTCTGGTGCAAAACAGGTCTAAAGTTTGAAATGAAAAATGCAACTGGGATACGCACCTTATCTTGTTGCTCCCAGTTCCCTCAAGATAATGAATCTAGCTTTTTCCTTCCACTCTTACCTTTTGTTTCCAATCCACTCAATCTCATCGTTAAGTAGCAGGACCATAAGTCACAGCATTCTGGGGACAGTTTGGGTTTATGTCTGTTGGTGAGAATTAATTATTAACCGCATTCTCTTTCCTTTTCAAAAGTCTCTGAGTTAGATGATGAATGACACAGCCACTCAATCAGTGGGCCAGCGCTCGGCCTCTCTGTAGTTTAGTTCCCGGGAAGAGGCTGTGTGTATAGATAGCATTCTCTATCAGCAACTGCAGCTGCATTTCTTAGAGATAACGAAGGGCAGGGAAGAAAGGGGATGCCGGAAGTCGATGTTTTTCCTCTCCCTCCTTCTCCCATTCCTTATTGCTTCCCTTGTCCCTCAGTTTGATTCCCAGAGCACAGCCTGCCAGTAATGCAGTCAAGCTGTGCAGACAGATTCTGCACATGTAGGAGGTGACTGCCCATAGCAGTCACAGCCTTCTCACTTTCATTTTTCCCACCTTAGGGAATTAAAACTACAGCATCTAAATAATCAACCTATATGCTTTCTGGGAAGCTGGAGTTGATCTTAGGTGTGAGAAACAGATGCTAGAGTAGCTTTGCCAAAGAGAATTATGAAATGTTCACTTATTATAACAGATAATAAATATTTATTTATTCTCTTAATATATTTACCAAAAGATTTAGGGTTGTTTACAAAGGTGTAGGCCATAGAGCAAGATAATATAAATTAAGAAAAATGAAGCAAAAATTAGGACAGTAGATCCATAGAGTAAGGATAACTTAGCAAACGTCAATTTCACTCTGACAGGAAATAGGAAATAAAGGGTAAAATGACTTCTCACTTAGTTTCCAAGCTATTTTGAAACAATTATGCTCTCTAGTGGACATGGACAATGCAACAAGCCTCTTGTACCAATTACATTCAGATAATTGTAAAAAAAAAAAAAAAAGTAATGATAGTAATAACAAGGCTGATAAACATTTGGAGACTAGAAGGTACTGCATGTATAACTGACAGAGACAGAGTTAATGTGATGATTAACTGGAATCTATATTGTTGAGAATGTAGGAACCATACCTGCTTTAGTGAAGTAAGCAATTTAGATTATATTTTTGTTCATTGGAGCCTCTTGACTGCACTACATAGATATATTATGGCTTATATTTCATCTTTCCCAATTCTGTAATGACTCACAGCTAAATTCTCTGATGCAAAGCCTTTTCACCAAGAGTTCTCTATAATTTTTTCTTCTCCAGGGGTTAGAACACAAATGATATTACATGTATCGCTTTTTTCTTATGAAGGATACAAAAATATTATCATTTTCTTTTAGGAAGCATAAGGAAAGATGTCTCACGAAATTTTGAAAGATATAAATAAGTTTAAAACAATCAATAATCTTAACAGTAAATCTCTAGAGACATACTTCAGACTCTTCTCAGTGGGTGCAATCTTTGGCAGGCTAGGATATGGAAGTAATGGGCCCTCTCTCATAGTTCAGGAAAGAGTGTAAATAAGTGCATTTTTTCTGAAGGACTGCTTGGCAATACTTCCTAAAATAAAGTTTCATGAACTCTTTTGCCCAGCAATTAAACTGCCCTATGAATATTTTGTTAAAGTTTGAGTTCTGTGTTCATATGGAATGATTCTCCAAATAAATTATTTAGTGAAAAACAAAATGTTGAGAACAGCTTGCATTGCATTCAAAGAACGGCTTTGAATAAAATGTTTTATGAAGATTATACACACAGTAGCCTATATGCTAGCACATGCATGGTGTTTTCCCTCTGAAAGGAAGTAAACTGCTATATCTAGGCAGAGGGACTGAAAAGGTGTCAGAGGACTCTGCTGCTTTCTGCTTAGTATTTCTATACCACTTGAACATAATTTACCATGTACATGTATTACTAAAATCCAAAAATGGAAAATTTACATACTGAAGGCTTGGGAATAAAGGACAGATTAACCAGAATAACGCCAATCCACCTGGAATTTTGCAGCTGTCTGCTCCCCTTGACTTCAACCTACCTGGTTTTCTGCTTTGGGATTATTTTTTCACTTCAACGGTTTACTTCCTGTTTAGCTTTGATTATCTGACTCCTACACTTTTACTTCTCTCTGGTATACAGTTTATCTCACCTGGCTTAATTGACTTTTTCTCCTTTGTCCCTGGACCTGGATTCTGCCTGCAGCTGTGTTCTGCAACCAGGTCAGCCAATTTTGGCTTCAATATATACACACAATTCTGGACTCAACTCCCTCACTGTGACAATTTCAGCCAACACGTTCCTAGAATATGTCATTCTGCAGAAGAAAACTGTACATAAGTAATTTTCTCAAAAACATAAGTATACATTGCCATTTTACTTTGATTTTATTTCTTAATAATTTTTTTATTCCAGGCATTCTTCTATATTCAAAAACTCAGAAAGCAGCCTTTGAAATAAACAAGTACCAGCAAAAATCCAAAGGGACAGGTGCTATCTTTCCCCAAGTAAAAAGTTGTCTTTTGAGAACTGAACTCCCCCCAAATCTGGTGAACTTGAATTATAGTGATGGTTCATTAACATAATTAGGATCTGAGGTCTTTGTGTCATATTTCTAGGGAGGAGGAGCTCAGGTCACACATTCAGAGTAGTATGACTTATACTGAGGAGAATAAATCTGGACAAGAGTGTCATGTGACAAAGTCTTAGCACCTGGTCTCTTTTCACATTCATTTCGAAGAATGAGCCCAAGGAAAGGTCAGTGCATGTTTGAATGCCTTGACAGGATGCAGGACGGTAAGTGTCTATGGGAGATGGAGTCTCACTAGGGTGAACCATTATGACTGGCAATGGAGGCAGAGAAGGGTTCTAGAACATGAAGGAAAGTTGCCTGGGTTTTAAGTATGCCCACTTGAGCTTCTCTATGGCAACCTCATGGTTCACAAGCAGGGTCCCTTGTTTCTATGGATAGGATAATAACTTCCAAGCTGTGCCTGTCCAGCCCACCAAAATAAGCATGTTGGGGAAAGGCCAGAATCTTCCCGGAACGAACTGTTCTTGTGACCCTAGTCAGTCAGACCTTTGACCAGAGGAATCTGGCCAGAAGCCATGTAAGAGCTCAAGAGGGAGGAATGTATTCTTGCCTCTGCTAGAATAATACAAAAGGGAGCTTGTTATGCATGTAACTTCTATACTCATCAGTAACCCTGAGACCTTCTGGCCTATGGCTTTAGACACCACTGAATCTGTGGAATGCTAAATTTAAAAAAAATTCCAGGACTGGCATATTCACTGGAACCCTAGATGCCTCTTAGAATTGGCTATTTACCTCTGCTCCTGATCATCTGAAACAGGTGGTCTGTTTTTCCAGGATCTACTTGTACCACCCCCAAAACTACTCTAGCTTTTCAAATGTGGAACTAAATACATAGACACCAAGTTTTTCTCAAATTGGAGAGTAACAGCAACTAGAGAGGAGCCTTTAAACATATTAGGGTGAGGCAGGATATGGAAGTGCCAAAATTATAGCCTATAATTAGGTTCTTAGACCATGCAGCCTCTGGGAGAACTCAGAGAATGAGAAGCTGGTGGATGGGGAGCCTCACTCTGGCATTTAAAGCAGAAGGGAAGGAATATTCCATCCAACACTATATATTCAACCAGGGACTATGGCCCTCAAATCAGCATCCTCTTATGTTCCAGTTTAAAACCAAGTGCCCTGGACTAATCTCTGACTTTTAAAATCAGAATTTCCTTGGGTGGGGCTTCAACATTTTCGTCAAGCTCCTGTTTGATGCTGATACAGTCAGTCTGGCACCTGGCTGTCACCACAATCAAAACTGTCAACAAAGTTGGCTATCCTCAGTCAGCAAAAGCTGAGTCAATCCACTCAGAAATGCTGTGTATACAACAGGGATATCTGTTAGCCAGACATGGGGGTTCCCCTATCAGCATAGAGCATAACCAGAATAAGCCTGGTTTATAAATAACAATAAATGAACAAACACATGGAAATCATGATCCCAGCTGGGCAAAGAGATACAGACCAGCTAAAGAAACATCTCTAGAAGCTCTCCAATGAAAACTTTCTCTTCAGCCTTAAAGGTTCGCTTTTTCAGTGTTGCAGAGGTGAGACCTTGCTTGCATGGCCTTGGTTAGCCCACATTAATAGAAGAGAAGGGGACCAACTCAGGGAAAAATGAGATCTGTCCATACAAGTTAGTGTCATATGATGGTGGGTGACTGTGCATTGCCGATAGCTAGTCAGGGTGGGCAGAGTTTACAGATGTCCTCTCACAATGGACCAATCGTGATATGGGTTAGTGGAAATAATGGGACCAGACTTCCAGGTATCAAGACTGTCTCTCTTATGCTAATGCCTCTACCATAAGCTTTCAAGAAAGAGTCTATGGTGGTAGGTTTAGGGTTGTGGGTCAGTCTCTGAATACCCCAGTTGTGTTACAGATACTGTCATAATGAGATCTAGGCCTGGGGCATACTGGGATACTTCTTCCCTAAGTGAGGGATTGAGCAAAATACTGTTGTTTCCATTTTCATTGTGCTTTAGACCTGTATTCATCCTACCTGGGCAAAATTAGTGGGAGTGTAAATCAACTACCCTCCCAGAGGTTTTTCCACAGGAGGCTGTGAGACAGAATGCCCAGTTCCTAGGGGCTTAGCTCTTCGGCCCCCTCTGCAGTAGAGACTGACACACAGTAACATGTGTATCATGTTTGGAATCTGTTGGTTCCTTTTCCTGAGCCTACATCCAATTTTAGGTTCTTCTCTTATTGTTTTATATACATTGATGGTAAAAAGGGAGCTCACAGTACCTCTCCTCTCAGTGCAGAATTTTCATAAATCCCAGCAGTCAAGAGTAGCGTATTTATGCCTAAACTTTGATTTCTCCTATGTTAATTAGTGGATCAAATAAATTCAGCAATACCCAATATACTGATGGTTTCATCCCAAGGAAGTAAGAGCATATACCTAAAACAAAATTTAAAACTAAAAAGAGAAAGAGAGTACAGTATATTTTGAGAATATTCAAAAGGTTTAAATATGAATTGTTAGCCAAAGTACACAATTTTGTGAGGATGGAGGCTCACAGGTTAGAATATACTTTAAACTGTACTGGTGGCAGTAGATCGTGACCTGGATTTGAATTTCACTTCCTCTAGTGCATTCTAGTGAGGTCTGTCAAAACCTCTTTTATTCTTATAATGAACTGGACTTTAAATGAGAGCTAGAGAGTGAAGTGGATAAAAATGCAGAACAATTCCTTATATAAGCAATATTTACACATGGTATTACCTTTACAAAACCCTTCATGTAATCTCTGTCATTTGGTCCTTGTCAGGATCTGTAAGTTTTTTATGTCATTTACAGATAAGAAAAATAAAGCTTAATCAAAAGTTAAATAACTTCAATTTCACAAAAACAGAAATCATTTTATCATATAAAATTCAAAGTTTTCTTCATTGGAATTCCAGCTCATCATTGATTAGCCAGGTAGCATCATCAAATTATTCCTCGTGGGCCTTATCTTCTTTACTTGTAAAACTAGAGGCTGGATTATAGAAACTTTAATTAGGGCTGGTTATAGCAGGTATGGTGCTCAGGACTCTGTTTATTATAGGGCCCAGCTTCCTTACATTTTGCTATAGAGAACCCGATAGCCAGGAATAAAAATATCCACAAAAAGCACCACCCAAACTCCTCCTCATTTCAAGAGATTTTTCTGGCCAATATCCAAACTTGACTCCATCATTTCCATTAATGAAAGGAACCCATCAGTGTGTCATTCCACACGTGTTCATCATTTGTCCTTCTTAGACCGATATCCTAAGTATTGGAAGCAACATATAACCACAGTCACAATGAACACATCATCATCACTTTTAAAAGAAAACCTTCAGAAGGTATGCATATTACAGAACTAAACAATGGAAAAACAAGAACAAAAACAAAAACCTGTTGATCCAAACAATACCAAAATGCCCAACTGTTTAAACTGGCACACCATTTCCCATCACATCCGTGCTGCTAATTTTATCTGTTGATTCTTACATGAAAAGCATCAATCGTGAAATCACTAAGTTACTTGGCGTAGAAGATAAGATTCCTTAGAAGAAGTATACTCCACCTTGCATAAGCTTTTATTCCTTCTGTTCTATCATTGTGTCATGTAACCTAAAAGTCATTGCCATGTAGAGTTTTTAGAAATTTTACACTAACAGAGCATCCTGGTTTCAGAAGCTTACCTGATGGGATGAGAAAACTGACCACACATACATACAGTGCAGAGCAAACATGCACAGACAGTTGCTGCTCTTGAAGTAGCTCTCGTAATTCAAGTCCAGAATCTCCTACTGGGGACCCTAAGGGTGTGTACGGGGTGGGGCAGGCAGGGTGGGTGGGAAAGGCTGGCAGCAGATGGCAGCTATCACTATCCCGGGACTGGGCACTCAGCAAGAGAAAGGCACTTACTTGCTACCAGGTGACGGGTCTCCACCAGCACCTAAAGGGAACTCTGAGAAGTTGGGCTCCTTGGAGCCCCTTTCTCCTCCTGGGCTTCTCTTTCCTCCAGGATCTCTGGTTTCCTGAGCTCTGGTTGCTCAGGAGGTGTTGCTAGGCTGGCGTCGGCCCTCACCAGCTGATGCCACCCAGGCCACGACAGCTCAGCAGTAAACGGACCCCACCGAACTGTCGGCTGCAAAGAGTTTCTGGGGCGGCTGCCCAGCCGCTGACCCGAAAACCCCTCCCGCCCAGATGCGCAGTGGAGCTCCGCCCGCCGCCTGGAAGCTGTTTTTGAGTCCTTCTCACTCCTCCCTCCCCTCTCCCAGCCACGCCACCCTGGCCCCCGCCCGCATCCCCAGGATGGTGCGCGACTTCGGCCTCCAGACCCGGCGAGGGCGGGGTGATGTTGACAGAGACAGCGGCGGCTGCGGTGTCTCCTCTACCAGCTGCCTGGGAAGGGAGGGGGCGAGAGGAGCGGGATGGGTGAGGAGGGGGAGCGCGGAGAGGACTGCAAGAGCGGGAAGGAATGGAGAATAGAGGAAGAGCGGGGATGCAGCTGGGATGCAGCTGAGGGTGGGGGAAGAGTCGTAAACAGGAGGGACAGGAGCGGGAGGGGAAGAGAAGGCGGCAAACTCAGGTCTTTAGGTCTAGGAGCTTGCTCTCTCTCCTTGCCTAGTTGCCCCCATGGAGGCCGTGAGAGGCAATTATTAGCCTGCAGCATTCAAATCTGGACAGTGCCGTAGGGGTGTGTGTGTGTGTGTGTGTGTGCGCGCGCAGATGTTTAGGAAAGAACGGATTGGAGCCACTATACCTTCTCACTCGAGATTTCTTGCCCACTCTGGCGATTTGAGACACAAAGACAGAGGAACAGTTATGCATATCTTGGAAAACTAGTGCACGACAGGGTGGTTTGGGGGTGAAAGAAGGAAGTGTTTGACCTTCTTTCCCAAAGGGAGTTTGGAAAATTTTGTTACATCATAGAACATTCATTTTATAACCCGATCTTGTTCAAAATAGTGACTTTTCCTTTAAAAAAAAAAAAGGATCCCTACAACACATGTCAGAAAGACAATAAAAATGAGGAAAAGGGAAAAGAAATCATGTATATTTATAAGAGGCTCAAATTTTACATTCCAAGGCATCGGACAGAAGAATAAAGTAGAACTAAGCTAACATTAGTTCTGTGCAAACCATGTCAGAAACAGCATGTTTCATCCATGATTCACAGAAAAGGTCTTGTTACATGTATTTTGTTTGTTTGTTTAAATCATAACATTTGTTATGAAAAATTTCAAAAATATACAAAAATACAAAGAAACTATAATAAACTCCTGTGTACTCATCACTCAGCCTCAACTATTGTCAACATGTAGCCAATTTTATTTTGTCTATACCCACCCTCTCACCTTAGATTAATTTAAAATTAGTCCAGATATCATATCATTTTAACCAAAAAAAAATCAGCATATGTGTCTCTGAATGATAAGAACTTCTAAAAAATACAACCCAATACAATTATCATACCTAAAAATTAATCGCTATTTTGTAGTCAGACATCCATTTGATCTATTTTTTTTTATAAATTTATTTATTTTTATTTTTGGCTGTGTTGTGTCTTCATTGCTGTGTGCAGGCTTTCTCTAGTTGTGGTGAGCGGGGGCTACTCTTTGTTGTGGTGTGCGGGCTTCTCATTGCAGTGGCTTCTCTTTGTTGCGGAGCATGGGCTCTAGGCGCACGGGCTTCAGTAGTTGTGGCATGCGGGCTCAGTAGTTGTGGCTTGCAGGCTCTAGAGCACAGGCTCAGTAGCTGTGGTGCACGGGCTTAGTTGCTCCACAGCATGTGGGATCTTCCCGGACCAGGGCTCGAACCTGTGTCCCCTGCATTGGCAAGCAGATTCTTAACTACTGCACTATCAGAGAAGCCCCTCCTTGATCTATTTTTAATAGACAATGTGTGGATTTCCAGCTTCTCTTGCTCACACTTTGAGGTAACCCTACAAGTGGATTGTCTAGTGCATTGGACTTTTCTTGGAGCATTCCTTCACACCCAGTAAAATTCTATGCATCTTTCTGTACAAACATAATATAAATAACATAATATAAAGTTAACAAACTTAAAAATATCAAATATTTTAAAGTTTAAATAAGATATCTGACATAAATAAAGAGAAATTCTGCTTTGTATAATGAACAACTATAACAGGCAACTAATCCCAAGACATTGTGCAAACCAAAAATAGAAACAGAGGCAAATGGAAGGGAAACCAATGATATTGGACTTACCTTCTGAGTTAGACAATAATTTTTTGTTGTTTTTATTCTGGAGCAAATATTTTGTCACTACTATTAGATAATATTACTAAATTAATCTGACAAATTTTAGCAATTATTATGATCCTAATAAGAGCTTATGAGGGGCTTCCCTGGTGGCACAGTGGTTAAGAATCCGCCTGCCAATGCAGGGGACACGGGTTAGAGCCCTGGTCTGGGAAGATCCCACATGCTGCGGAGCAACTAAGCCCGTGCACCACAATTACTGAGCCTGTGCTCTAGAGCCCACTGGCCACAACTACTGAGCCCGTGTGCCACAACTACTGAAGCCTGTGCGCCTAGAGCCTGTGCTCCGCAACAAGAGAAGCCACCGCAATGAGAAGTCTACACACCGCAACGAAGAGTAGCCCCCGCTCATCACAACTAGAGAAAGCCCGCGTGAAGCAATGAAGACCCAACGCAGCCAAAAATAAATAAAATAAATAAATTTATTTTAAAAAAAATAAAGAGCTTATGAGAACCCTTTGGGTTGTCCGGCTGGGTAAATGTGTGGGTAGGAGGGGTCACTTGCTGTTTGTTTTCCACGCTTCTGCCTGAAGAACCTTATAATCATATATTTTAAGCTGTGTTTCCTAAGTATGTACCCAGCAGGCAGAAGCTCTAGACCTGCTTGCCCTACCTCGTCAAGAGAAACCTTTTCTATCATACTACACTTGAACCAGATAAGCCCCTGGAGGAATTATTTCCCTTGAAGCCTGCTTAAGTGGAGGCTGTTCATTTCTAACCTCAAATATATCAGTGTCAGGCGTGTGGACGGGTCTGGTGTTTTGATTCTGACTCCGTATCACCACATCCGAGGTCGGTAAAACCTTAAAACAATTCTTCCAAAATACAAACAAATCAAAACATACCTTCCTTTGAACGTATGTCCACTAGCTGTATCATCCTTTTCTTCTACTGGTCTAGCATTCATCTTCTGACTTTATAAATATTCTTATTTATTAAGGATTTATTTTCTGGTTGACAGTCTTCCCTTCCATCTGGACTCTTACAACTTTCTACTTTCTACTCTTAACAACTTTCTCATTCATTTGGATGCCGATAGCCATTTCAGTAGCCTAGTTTCTACTTTCCTCCCTAATAGATGATTTTTTTCCACTCTACCTCAGCTACTAATTCCCACACTCACATTTTGAATCTTGTCATAGCTAGCAACTGCTTGTTTTTCTCTGTAACGTTTATCTGACTTGCTAAATGTCAGTTGCTTATTTTTTTTTTTTTCTGTCTTGTACCACCAGAATGCATGCTACATGACAAGGGAGACTTGTTTATTCCCTGTTATAAGGTGCTTAGAACAGAGGTTGTAATATAGTAGGTACCCGGTAAATCTGTTAAAGGAATGAACACCAAACATGCCCCCAGTCCACTGTGTGCTTCTTGGAAGAATGTGGTGATTCACCGTAGAAACAGATCATAGGGCACATGTAATATGAAGAACGTGAAAACTGTTTCTTTATCTGCTTTTATTCTGCTTCATCTATGATACTTATATACTTTAATGCTTCTGTATACACAGATGTGAAAATTTCCCCTGGCTGCAGAATCTTGATACAAAGCACAGGTCTGTCTGAAAAGAAGTGGTACAAATAAGAAAGTACAATTTTGTCTATGGGGAATGCCAAGGCACTCAGAGAAATAAAACACTCAGCATTAAAACAAACAAAAACAACCAAAAAGCTATACCCTTATTCTAACATACTAAGGAATAGACATTGGTGTGGGATTGTTGTCAAAATCCAGGCCTAGATATTTTTAAGGATGAATATAAAATAAAATGTATTGTAGAAACATGTTTCTGAATCACTTGAATTTTATGATTTTTAAGACTTCATATTGGGACCTGGTGGTGCAGTGGTTGAGAATCCGCCTGCTAATGCAGGGGACACAGGTTCGAGCCCTGGTCCGGGAAGATCTCACATGCTGTGGAGAAACTAAGCCCATGCGCCACAACTACTGAGCCTGCACTCTGGAGCCCATGAGCCACACTACTGAGCCTGCATGCCACAACTACTGAAGCCCGTGCACCTAGAGCCCATGCTCTGCAACAAGAGAAGCCACTGCAGTGAGAAGCCTGTACACCACAACGAAGAGTAGCCCCTGCTCGCTGCAACTAGAGAAAGCCCACGCGCAGCAACGAAGACCCAACACAGCCAAAACTAAATAAACAAATAAATTTTAAAGAGTAAATCCTAAGAGCTCTCATCACAAGGAAAAAAAAATTTAAGAAAAAGAGCATATTTTCTTTAGCAAATGCTAGTTAACTTTCCACATGTCATGTATAATATCACAAGCAAATGCCTATGATCCTTTTTGTCTTAGTCAGTTAGGGCTGCTAACTGGTGGCTTATAAATAACAGAAACTTGGTGACTTATAAATAACAGAAAATTATTTCTCACAATTTTGGCAGCTGGAAGGTGACAGCATAGTCAGGTTGTGGTGAGAGCCCTCTTCTGGATTGCAGATTGCAGGTTTATCATTGTATCTTCCCATGGTGAAGAACTGAGAGAAGAAGAAAGCTCTCTTATGATTCTTATAAAGGCACTAAACCCATTCATGAGGGCTCCACCCTTGTGACCTCATCTAATCTTAATCACTTCCCAAAGGCCCTGTCTCCTAATGCCATCACATTGGGGAGTAGGGTTTCAACATATGATTTTGGTTTTTTTTTGGAAGAGGACACGAACATTCCATCCATAATACTTTCTTTTCAGTTTTTATCATCCTCACCTACCTACATCAAAACAGTGCTGCAGGGACTTCCCTGGTGGCGCAGTGGTTAAGAACCCACCTGCCAATGCAGGGGACGTGGGTTCGATCCCTGGTCTGGGAAGATCCCACATGCCGCAGAGCAACTAAGCCTGTGTGCCACAACTACTGAGCCTGTGCTCTAGAGCCCGTGAGCCACAACTACAGAGCCTGCACGCCACAACTACTGAAGCCAGCATGCCCTAGAGCCCATGTGCTGTAACTACTGAGCCCATGTGCTGCAACTACTGAAGCCCGTGAGCCTAGAGCCCATGCTCTGCAACAAGAGAAGCCACCGCAATGAGAAGCCCGTGCGCTGCAAAGAAGAGTAGCCCCTGCTCGCCGCAACTAGAGAAAGCCCACGAGCAGCAAGGAAGACCAATGCAGCCAGAAAAAAAAAAAAGACAGTGCTGCAAAGCCAAAATCAGTTTCTTATCATTATTTTTATTTGTATAGTGTTCTACTTATGGTTCTGACTATATGTTTGAATTACTTAGAACTGTTCCAAGAAAACCTTGCCACAGTCTTCAATTCTGTCCCAAGTTCCAGAACTATAAGAATCTGGACATGAATAAAACTGTAAAAAGTTGTTTAAACAGTTGCGGAGGAAGCAAATAAATGTCTTGATTCTTAAGGATTCTCAGAATTGAAGGAACAGGCCATAGATGGTGAGAGTCAATTGGGGTTCTCTATAAAAAAGTGGACAAAAATTCTTTTAGAGCTTTAATTATCAGTTGATAAATTACTAAACCAGTTCCAATTTCTCAGATTCCTTGGAATATATGCATATGTACACAATGTCCCAGTTTGACTCTTCCCCAAAATGTTCCAAAGGTAGGCATAGTCAACAAAGACTCTCAGTGAAAAGCCAAATTAAATATAGGAAATCAGCAAGGAAACATATGTCAAACTTCTCATTTGGAAAACACATTCATATAGTATAAGGTGGACACTTTTGTGCCTATATTTATTTCATAGTTTTCTGTGGTACCAAGAATCAGATTAGACAAATCATAGACACATCTGGAGTTTGTGTTTGAAATGTTCCTGATCACAATGCATTCCATTTTGCACTTTTGAATCCAACATTCATCTGTCAAGTAATTTCTAATCAGTCTTGGCATAAATCCAGAATATTTTCAAGTGAAATAATAAAACACAAAACAGAGATAAATACAAAATCACAATTTGTTGTCATTTATCTGAATGTTCCATTATAATTTGTGTGCCCATATGTGAAACAGTTGAATATATGCACGCCATATGTAAAAGTAGGATTTGACTGCTTTAACAAAAAGCTAAAAAAATTGTGGCTTAAACATGATAGAAATTTATTTCTCTCAAACCTAATAACCTAGGCATAAGGAGTTCAGGGCTACAAAATATCACCAAATCAGGCTCTTTCAATTTTGTTGATCTGCCATCTCTACTGTATTATACAATTGTTTCCATGATTCAAGATGGCTCACCAACACATTTGTATTCCAGATAGCAGGAAAAGGGAATAGAGAAAATGGAGTTCATGCCCATTCCACTAAAGGTTACAATCCAAAAGTTTTACTTTACACATTCTTGAGTTCATATCATGTTGGCCAAAACTTAACCCCATAGACACAACTGGCTGCAAGGAAGGCTCGGGAATGTCGAGTTTATTCTGATGTCTATTCGGTGAGCCAAAAGTTGAGGTTTCTACTAATGTAGAAAAGTAAGAATAAATATTGGGGGATGATCAGCAACTTCTGCCATGCCATGTCTGCATCTGCAATTGACATTCTAATTAGACTGGATGCCCTCACCACACAGCAAATTAGAAAAAAATGTGTAACTTCTAAAAATTTAAGAACTTACAAAAGCAAAACTAAATTTATCAATAAACATTTCTCTCCACCTAAATTAGAATTATCAGGCAAGAAATTCAGATTGAAGAACAACCATTTGAACAGTTACAGTATTAGATTCTAATTTGTTTCTTCAAATGCATTAGATTTCTTGCCTGTCAAGAGTAATACTGGTGAAAGTCGAGATAATCATCTCTGCAGACAGCTAGGAAAATCTTAGGAATTAGGGAGACCTGGTTATCTTGCAACTGGGCTAGGTTGTGTGCTGAAAACAGGAAGTTGTTTGAAAATCTGTAGGCCACCAGAGGTCTAACTCTAGCCCACCCTGCTAACTGCCCCTTCCTCAACTCGTGGTAGGAAATACATTCTCTAGAAAATTTGGATTGTAAAGTCTTGAAATCTGGAATATTAAACACAGAGAAGAATACAGAGAGGTGCTAGACTGAAAAGAAGACCTTTAATAAAAGTTTGTGCTCTAGGGGCTTCCCTGGTGGCGCAGTAGTTGAGAATCTGTCTGCTAATGCACGGGACACGGGTTCGAGCCCTGGTCTGGGAAGATCCCACATGCCGCGGAGCAATTGGGCCCGTGAGCCACAGCTGCTGAGCCTGTGCGTCTGAAGCCTGTGCTCCGCAACAAGAGAGGCCGCGATGGTGAGAGGCCCGCTCACTGCGATAGGAGTGGCCCCCGGTTGCCGCAACTAGAGAAAGCCCTTGCACAGAAATGAAGACCCAACACAGCCATAAATAAATAAATAAATAAATAAAATAAAAAAAAAAAAAGTTTGTGTTCTAAATGATGAGACTCTCTCCCTTTTGCTCCTGGTAATTTCCCTTAATCAACAACCAGTATTCTGGTAGTCAGATTTTATATTTCAGAAGGGAGATTCTAGGATCTTCTCCTGGAAAATCTGACCTATCCCAGGACAGACCCATTGATACTGGTATATTCATGTCTTCAACAAAATACTTAACTGATTACTGGATCATCCTAGAATAAAGTCTTCTAGTCCACAAGATTTACTTCTCCAACCCTCAAACACATGTATAAATGTATAATGTATCTGGTTATTTACTTAGTGATCACTAAACAAGAATCACTGGACATTTGAGCAATGATTTCATCATGGCAGAGAGGAAATGAAACAAGTCTATTGAACAGAGTAACTTTGTGAAGGTAGAAACAGAGTAAGGCACAGAGGAAATTCAAAGAAAATATAATTAACGTGGGAAATAAGAGTGAGTGATATATCCATGGAACAAAGATAGGATGTACTATTTTAAAGGAACAATATATGAAAGAGCTCTTGGAATCTTAATCTATGATAGATGATGATGATGATAATGGAAGAGTCTGTATAATAAAATTGTGGAAATGACCAAGTATACACAAAGAAAGAGACAACAGCATATTAAAGATAAAATAAGAGACTAAATTCCAAAGGTCCAACCTTCAGTTTCCAGAAAGAGAGAATAGAGAGCAAGTGAGAGTAAATCATCAAATAAATAATACAAGAAAATTTCTGAGAATTGAAGGACCCAAGTCTCCCAAGTGAATGGGCCCAGAAAGGGCCAATCAGTTTAAGTGGAAATAGTTCCTCGACAAAGAGAATCACCATGAAATATTAGAATTTTTAGATAAAGATAAGATTTTAAAGCTCCCAGAAAGAAAAAAATTGAGTTACATACCTTTTGCCCAAATCTTGGGTGTAATATCATTCTCCAATAAAATCAACCAGGACTCCTTTGAGAGATGGTTGATTGTAGGTCTGGGGCAGGAAAAATATAACATGAGTCTGGAGCATCTTGCAGTATCAGAAAGTAAGAAAGCTCAAAAAAACTTCACAGTAATGGGGGTATGTCAAAACAAAGGGACATGAGGGCCAACTGAAAGCTACTAATGACCGAAGCTGGAACAATTTGAGCAACACAATAAGTAAAGTAGTGTTGGATTATAACCCAAAGTATAAAATATCCATGAGTCCATACTGGTATAAATAAATGATTGAATAAATTAATAAATGTGGGAGAAGAGACAAATGTCCCATGCAGAAGAATTTTAAATAATTTATATAGATTCTCCACACTGAAGGAGAGGAAGCATAATTCCTTACCCCTTAAGTGTGGGTTACACATGGATACTTCCTTCCAAAGTGTACAGTATGGAAAAGGGGAAAAAGAGTAACTTTACAGTGTAGAAACCTGACAATCCTACCTCAGCCAGGTGATCAAGGTCAACATCAACAGTCATAAATCATGCTGATAGTAAGCACTCCTGAAATGACTTGATGGAAATAGCACTTTATCTCTGTGATCTTCCTCCCAAATCTCATACCTGCAGACTAAGAGAAAAACATCAGACAAATTCCAATAGAGGAACAACCTACAATTTACCTGACCAGTACTCCTCAAAACTGTTTAGGACATCAAAACAAGGAAAAGTCTAAGAAACTGTCACATCCAAAAGAAGCCTAAGGATATGACAACTAAACGTAAATATGGTAAGCTGGATGAGATCCTGGAACAGAAAAAAAGGACATTAAGTTAAAAACTAAAGACATTTGAATTAACTATGGACTTTAGTTAATAATTATATCAACATTGGTTCATTAATGGTAACAAATGTGCCATACTAATGTAAGATGTAAATAGTAGGGGCAACTGTGTGTGTGTATGTTTGTGGGGCTGGGGGAAGGTATATAGGACTCTCTGTATTATCTTTTCAAAAAATTGTTCATAAATCCCAAAGTGCTGTATAAGAAATAAAGTATTATTAGGATGAAAGTATAATGAGAAATAGGATATTCCCATATTCTCAAAGAATCTAGTCACAAAATAGGCATTAATTACAAAAGAAAAACTAGCAACTTTACAGTGGAGTATCCTGACAGAGGCCAACATAATGAAATGATCAAAATTAACATCACCAATAATAAGACATGCAATCTTTTGCCCCCAATTCATAAATTCAATTTAGTCAGGAGAACACACAAAACTCAAATAGAGGGATAATCTACAAGATAACTGGTCCATACTAATCAAAGGTGTCAAAGTCACTAAAGGCAAAGAAAGACCAAGGGATTGTCATAGAATATAGAGACCAAGGAGGCTTGACAAGTATGTATAATGTGGAATTCTGGATTGTATCCTGAATCAGAAATGTGACATTGGTGGAAAAACTAGTGAAATTCTAATAAAATCTGTAGATTAAAACCACAACAGAACAAAGAATTGGGCTATAAATTATATAGGATTTATCAGTTGCTGCATTGGAATCCAGAAGGCAATGGGTGGTAAGTTTCAAATGTCTAGAGAAGAATGAACTCCAATCTAGTATTTTAGACACAGTTAAGCCATCAGTAAATATAAGAGAAGGATATAAATAATTTTCAGACATGGGAGTTCTCAAAACTTTATTTTCCATGTACTTTTCCATCTATGTATTCTTACTTAAGAAATTATTGAAAAACGTGAGTTTTCCAAGGAGAGAACAATTCAGAAATGTCCCTGGGATCTAATAAACAGGGTTTCAAAATAGAACAAAGTGCCAGAATGAGAGATACACTGCAGGCCCCAAGAGAACCAGTTCAGACTGGAGATGGAGGTACATGTGGTAGTTTACATAAATTTTTAAGAGTACGAGAACATTTAGTCAACAGTTAAAAAAATAAGAAAATTTAAAAGTTATTTAAATATTAACCTGAGAAAAAACAAAATCACATATATATAAGGAAATATGATTATGGTACTCTCCTTGACTTAGCAGAATCTTATTATCAAAGCAACCAATGTGGGTTTAATCAGTGTCATATAGCAACATTGGCAGGATGTTTGCATGGGCAGGGGGTGAAAGAGAGGGAAAATGCTTATTTCCCATAGTAGAAATGTGATACATAATATCTAAAATTGATGAATCAAAAAAAAGCAGTATCCACATACTATCTGTAAATTTGGAAGAAGATTATAGATGAAACAGCTAAAACGATTTAAAGGGTTGCCTGACTAAAGTCAAGAAAATAAGAGAGTTTTGATACATGCCTTTTAGGAATATTTAACTTTTTAATCCATGTTTATGTTTTACTTTAATAAAACATAAAATTAATTGAAAATAAAGTTAATACATAATTTCCCAGGAAGTCATCACACCAATATGAAGATATAAATAATGTCCCACCTCTCCCCCTGACTGCTGCTTTATCTCTTTATCCCATCTGAAGAAAAGACAGACTTGGAGCGAGAGATTTCACAAAACAGCTATTCAAGAGATGACTCTGCAAAGAGATGGCTGGCATCCCTATCTTTTCACATCACCTGAAATGAGAGAAATTTCCGCATAGTCACCCAATATTCAATTGGCTCTTCTCTTAAGTGAATATTGCATTTATAGCCATAGTCTGAGAAATTCACCTACACATCCTTCCAAACTCCATTCTCACATTCAAGGAAGTCTACCTGCAGGCTCCATCTTGTAAACCCCTGTAAACAAAGAAAAACAAAGTGTGTTGTTCACCACCAGGTTCTACAAGGATTAAGTTGTTAGCCACTGCAGTCTCTGACCAACAACATACCCTGAGAGGAATTCAGGGTGAAAAACAGGATGAGGCACCCTGTGCTTTGGGTAAACAGGTCCCACAGATAGTTAGATGTATATCTCAGGAAGAATTTTAATGAACCCAGACTCTTGCATCTTCCCATACATCGAAAAGCACTAAAATCATTAACTTGAGATATCTGTTCTTTGTGACTAGCAGTAGTCTTTTACCAAAATGTGTGCTTGACTGCATGTATTCCCTAGCCAAAAATCATATGTAAACTGGCTTCTCCTCTACCTCTTGGGAGCAATTTCCTCAGAGCTACTGAGTAGTTGTCTCCTGGGCTATCATCCTTCTTAAGATCCCTGAATAAAACTTAAACTCACAACTCTCAAGTTGTGTGTTTTACTTTGAGTCAACATCCCCTCTGCCAGCAACTCTCTTCCAGAAGTAACTGCATCCCTTCCAGAAACAGAATGTAATTGTCCTTCAGGACCCCTACCTCCCCATGCCCCCAGTATTACAGGTGATGGAGGGAGCAAATCTTGAATGAACCAATAGTACAGGAGGGTTCATATCTTGCCAACACCATCTCTTCTAATGCATAACAAACATCAGCTAAGGTAAATAGCTAATCATCTAAATCCAACATTCTGAAATGTTCATGAATGGCAAATAAATCAGGTTTTTTTTCCTTCAACCATGTTATAGAAAACTGAAAGAATTAACTATTCTTTCATTCTTCTTTCTGAGTTAGATTCTTCTCCAATGTTTGTCAAGCCATTTTGCCTCTTGCTTTATTTTCCCTTCAACGGTGTATCCCTCATTTTAAAAATCCTTAGGAAACCCTCTGTTGCCTTCTACCAGATCAAGTTAATTACCCCAGCTATGGGGTTTCATATTACTTATTGTAATTTAGTTATTAATTATGTCACTACTTGTTTAATTTACATCTTCTTCTCAGAATGTAACACCCAAGGGGTCAGTGAATGTATTGTTCTTACCATGGTGTCTCAGTATGAGCTCTGGAGATTCAAGAACTATTGTATATGTTATCTGTAAAACAAAATAATAATGTACCAACGTCTAAAGTCATTGGGGTGATTAAATGACACAATGTATATAAAGCTCGTTGACTTATAGTTACTACTTAATAAATGTTATGTTTTATTGTTATTAGATTTTTTATTACAGATTATTAAGGAACAATCAGAACAATAACAACAAGAACGTAATTTCCAGACACCTACTTTAGAATAGAATAAATATAGAGAGGTTAAAGGAAATAGTATCACATTGTAATTAGACAGGCTTCCTAGGAACTGTGGCTACTTAATGTAAAGTGTAATGAGGATTTTGGACACGCTAGAGAAAGGCAGAAAATAAATTATGCAAGATGAGTAGGAAAGAAAGGTAAGATTCCCAAGTGTACTAAATGTATAAATTATTAAAGTCATACTGCATGTGGTCTTTCTTTGCATAGTTCTGGCCTTGGTACAAGTAAACATATGTAAGAAATTAAAACATAGTACTGAGTATACATATATATATATATATGTACATATATATATATATCAGCTTATATTAAGTGCTTAATTAGTATTTGTTGATAAATTAGTTTACACTTAGTGTTTTTAGACATTTGCCATGAAATGTAATATACTGTTTAACAGAAACATTTCTCTATGTAGAGGCAAAAATATTTGGAGAATCCCTAGGTGAAACCAAGAAGAAATTTAAAGCGCTGTAAACAGTTTTGCAGGACTTCTCAATATGATTATTCAAGACTGTCTCTGCATATACAGCCTTTCTTCCCTAAGATGACCAAATTGAGGCTTTTTTACTCTTCCTTAGGATCTACTTTTCCCCTCTCTTCCTGATTCCTTTTGTTACCTCCTTCCTCAGGGACTTTGTTCAGTTTTTTGCTTTTTCTTTATCCTCAAATTCTCTCATTAGACTAAACTGTAGATACGCTACACACTCAATTTACAGAAAAAAGTACATATGCACAAACCTAGAAAGTTTTGCACTTAGTGTCATAAGATTTGTGAACCAGTCTGAAGGTCATTTGTTAATCTTAAAGTAGACAGTGCAGGGAAACAAACTCCTAGTCTTCCGTAGGCTACCGTTCTTTCTTTCCTTTCTCTACCACCTTAAAAGTACAGCTTATACGTGACGTCTCGCTTCCTCCCCATTCGTTTTTTCATTCTACTCTGGAATTTCCCACTGAAATACTCTTGCCAGAGTCACTATAAGAGTATCTTATAGGAATAAAGTACTGTGCAAAGGACACACAGGCTGCAGTGGCTGTCTCCATGAGTTGCTCTATTAGTTTACCTTTCTTTCAGTGTATATTTTCACAAGCATTTTGCAAAGTTTACACTACAAAAATTAAAATTGTACCTTTCAATGCTGATTAACTGAAATTATGTGTTATCATGTCTTATAATTCAGTAATTTCATTTTGTTACAATTGTCTTCCCTCTCTGGAAAATCATGTTACGTTAGGATTCTGGGAAGTGAGCAGGCACTGTATAAAACTGTGAAAAATGATTTGCTAAATGTCAGAATTAATGGACCCTTTTCAGTTTCCATCTGCCTAACACCTCTGTTATATTATTTTCTTCTTGAAACTGTAGTTTTCTTTGTGTTTGCTCACCCCACACTTTTCTAATTCAATTTCTCTGGCCCATCATCTCAAGAGAACTGGTTTTATTCCAGCTCTTTCTCTAATCCAGGGCTCTCCAAAAGAATTCTCTGCAGTGATAGAAATGTTCCATATCTGCCTAATACAGTAGTCATCAGCTATATGGAGCTACTGAGCATTTGAAATATGGCTAGTGAAATTGAGGAATGGCTTTACAAATTTTTATTCTCTTAAAATTGATTTAAATTCAAAAAATGATGTGTGGCTAGTGGCTACCAAACCGGGCAGTACAGCGCTAGAAAATAGTGTGATCTTGGAGAAGACTTTTTTCTTCTCAGTTGCTGCATTTGAAAAAAGGGGGTCAGAACAGCTGGTTTCAATGATTCTTTCTACTTCCCGGTCTAAATTTTGATTGTGCTCCTCCACACGAAAAAAATCATGATTTCCTGAAAACATAAACCCCAAAGATTTTCCTTTTTATGATTTGAAGCAGAAGCAGTTTGAATACTGGAGAAGAGAATTAGCCCTCAGTTAGTTACTGGCATTTATTTAGAGAGCATTTGCACAAAGGAAGTAGAATGCCACTTAAGGAATTATAGTTTAGTTGCTAAGAGAGTAGATCATGAAAGTTCTCATGAAGAAAAAAAATTTGTAACTGTGTGTGGTGATGGATGTTAACTAGATTTATTGTGGTGAACATTTCACAATATATACATATATTGAATCATTGTTGTACCTCTGAAACTAACATGATGTTATATGTCAATGATATCTCAATTTAAAAAAAAGAAATTATGGATTGCGGTTATAAGAGGCATTCATATTGATTTAAATTGAATTAGGAGTCATTGACTTAAATGAGGTAACACAGAACTGATAATGGATTTAATAATTATTCCAATTTAAATGCCTATGAACTGTGTACATTATTTCTTAAGGAATTTTCTCAACATATTTTTCAAGGGTCTGCACACAGTGGGCATTAAATAAAAGTGACTGATTGAAAAACAATTTTAAATTAAGTTTTTCCTTTAGATACATTATATTTTAAATAAGAAAATACCCTATTGCCCCCTGGTGGTCAAATTAAGCCTTATACGCCACACAGTCTACCTCCTACCCAACTTTCCCATTGTTTTATTCAAGCTTTTTCTTATCAGAGGTAGGGTGTTGGTTCAGATCTATTTTCATTACAGCTGTGATTTTTGTGAGATTAATAATTATACCTGGCATGTCTGAGCTGATTCAATTGCTATATATGAAATAATTCCTGCCCCAAATCTAAATTTCAGAGTCTGTGTCTGCTCTCTCTTCTTGCTTCCCCTGCTCCTTTCCTCCTCCCTTCCTCTCATTAATAATACATCCATGCACATTTGCAAGGCTGCACACTCATTTAGCTTGCCTTTGCCCCTCCTGTTCAAATTAACTGTAAGGAACAGTAAAATTATTATTAGACATTCAGAGCTGACAATGATCTCTAGTTCAAATCTCTCATTGTAGAAGTTAAGATGTATTTCACAAGGGACATTTAAGATAATAGTGTAAATAATGATGTTAAATGTCCTGCCCACCACTCAGGACTTTTCCTTCTGTTTCCTTCTTCGTTTCCTTCTTAATTTCCTTCTCAATTGCCTTAAAGTCAAGCAGACAGGGATTTTCCATTGTTAATTTTATACACAAATATTGGTAAATTTTGTGCCAGATTTTGTGCTAAGCACAAGGCAGACCCTTCTTTCCCTTATGAAAATTATAGCCTAATAGAGAATACAGATAAATAGTTAGGATTTACAGTACAATGTGATACAACTGCATTAAAAGAACAAATACAAGGTACTATGGAGGATCAAGAAAAATTGTTCCGAATCTAGATGGCAAGGATCAAAAACACTTCCCATCAGAAGTGGTGGCTAAGCTTTGACCAATGTTGCAATTCCAATAACCCCATAGTAGTCAATGTGTCAATTTCTATAAGAAATTTGGCAATGAGGTGTAAGAGCAAGGAGCTTATCTTTCTACAGGCTAAGTTTGTTTAGAAATAGGGATTGATTTATAAAGAGAAAACAAAAACAAACTCAGAACCCATTCTCTTCCTGATTAAATACCTGAGTCTCCCTTAACCCAGGCGAAGGGAAAGGTAAGGAAAGAAGAGAGAGAAACAAGTAAGCTGGCAGGAAGGCCATTAGAAGATTATACAATCAATCCAGTAAAACATAATAGCACCAAAGTGCTTCAGAAGAGAACCACATTTGAAATTCTAGGTAGACCATAGGGAGTTTATATGAAATTAGTGCTCAAACTTTATTTTAATAAGATAATTTGTTTCAAGGACTCAGAATGCAAGGAAATTTTTGCTACATTTGGGGGGAGGGTAGTTGCTAAACGGTGACCATTTACATTGGGATCTAGGAAAAAAGAACAACATTTTGAGGGCCAGAATTAGTTGCAAGTTCCAGATCTTGTTTTAGAAAAACATTTGTTTTAGGATATTATTTGTATTTTAATGATAATTGAGAATTTGTCTTTTGAGACACCCACAATTACGGATTTTAAAATTTACACAAATACCATAATTGTGACTAAAAGAACTTTCTGTGTATAATCTATTGCAATTGCTTTTGGGCTTCCACCCTTGTAGTCATTAAGAATAAATGTCAGAGTAGGGGCAAGATGGCGGAAGAGTAAGACGCGGAGATCACCTTCCTTCCCACAGATACAGTAGAAATACATCTACACGTGGAACTGCTCCTACAGAACACCCACTGAACGCTGGCAGAAGACGTCAGACCTCCCAAAAGGCAAGAAAATCCCCACGTACTCGGGTAGGGTAAAAGAAAAAAGAAATAACAGAGACAAAAGAATAGGGACGGGACCTGCGCCAGTGGGAGGGAGCCGTGAAGGAGGAAAGGTTTCCAGGCACTAGGAAGCCCCTTTGCAGGCAGAGACTGCGGGTGGCAGGGGGGGAAGCTTCGGAGCCGCGGAGGAGAGCGCAAGCCACAGGGGTGCAGAGGGCAAAGCGGAGAGACTCCCGCACAGAGGCTCGGCGCCAACCAGCACTCACCAGCCCGAGAGGCTTGTCTGCTCACCCGCCGGGGCGGGCGGTGGCTGGGAGCTGAGGCTTGGGCTTTGGTGCTAGCCGGGAGGGAGTCCGGGAAAAAGTCTGCAGCTGCCGAAGAGGCAAGAGACTTTTTCTTGCCTCTGTGTTTCGCGGCGCGCAAGGAGAGGGGATTCAGAGCGCTGCCTAAACGAAATCCAGAGACGGGTGCGAGCCGCGGCTATCAGCGCGGATCCCACAGCAACAGGGGCGCAGAGGGAAAAACGGAGAGATTCCCGCACAGAGGCTCAGCGCCGAGCAGCGCTCACCAGCCCGAGAGGCTTGTCTGCTCACCCGCTGGGGCGGGCGGGGCTGGGAGCTGAGGCGCGGGCTTCGGTCGGATCGCAGGGAGAGGACTGGGGTTGGCAGCGTGAACACAGCCTGAAGGGGTTGGCGTGCCACGGCGAGCCGGGAGGGAGCCGGAGAGGAGGTCTGCAGCTGCCGAAGAGGCAAGAGACTTTTTCTTGCCTCTTTGTTTCGTGGCGCACAAGGAGAGGGGATTCAGAGCGCCGCCTAGACGAACTCCAGAGGCGGGCGCGAGCCGCGGCTAACAGCGCAGACCCCAGAAACGGGCGCAAGCCGCGGCCATCAGCGCGGACCCCAGAGACTGGTAGGAAACGCTAAGGCTGCTGCTGCCGCCACCAAGAAGCCTGTGTGTGAGCACAGGTCACTCTCCACACTGCCCCTCCCGGGAGCTGGTGCAGCTCGCCACTGCCAGGCTCCCGTGATCCGGGGACCACTTCCCCGGGAGAACGCACGGCGCGCCTCAGGCTGCTGCAACGTCACGACGCCTCTGAAGCCGCAGGCTCGCCCCGCCTCCTCCATACCGCTCCCTCCCCCAGCCTGAGTGAGCCAGAGCCCCCGAAGCAGCTGCTCCTTTAACCCCGTTCTGTCTGGGCGGGGAACGGACGCCCTCAGGCGACGTACATGCAGAGGCGGGTCCAAATCCAAAGCTGAACGCTGGGAGCTGTACGAACAAAGAAGAGAAAGGGAAATCTCTCCCAGCAGCCTCAGAAGCAGCAGATTAAAGCTCCACAAACAACTTGATGTGCCTGCATCTGTTGAATACCTGAATAGACAACGAATCATCCCAAATTCAAAAGGTGGATTTTAGGAGCAGGATATATTAATTTCCCCTTTTCCTTTTTTTGTGACTGTATATGTGTATGCTTCTGGGTGAGATTTTGTCTGTATAGCTTTGCTTTCACCATCAGTCCTAGGGTTAGGTCCGTCCATTTTTTTTTTTTTTACTTAAAAAAAATTTTTTTTCCTAATATATGTTTTCTTAATAATTTTTTCTGTATTTTCTATTTTTAGAAATTAAAAAATTTTTTAATAAGTTTTTTCATATTTTTTATTTTAAAAAATTAAAAATTTTTTTTCTTAAAAATTTTTTTCTTATTTTTTACTATAAAATATTAATAAATCTATTTTTTAAAATTAAAACAAAATTTTTTCTAAATACATTTACTCTTAATAATTTTTTTTCTTATTTTTTATTATAATAGCTTTATTTTATTTTATTTTATCCTCTTTTTTTCTTTCTATTCTTTTCTCCCTTATATTCTGAGCTGTGTGGATGAAAGGCTCTTGGTGCTCCAGCCAGGCATCAGGGCTGTGCCTCTGAGGTGGGAGAGCCAACTTCCGGACACTGGTCCACAAGAGACCTACCAGCTCCATGTAATACCAAACGGCAAAAATCTCTCAGAGATCTCCATCTCAACATCAAGACCCAGCTTCACTCAACGATCAGCAAGCTACAGTGCTGGACACCCTATGCCAAACAACTAGCAAGACAGGAACACAGCCCCATCCATTAGCAGGGAGGCTGCCTAAAATCATAAGGCCACAGACACCCCAAAACACACCACCAGACGTGGACGTGCCCACCAGAAAGACAAGATTCAACCTCATCCACCAGAACACAGGCAATAGTCCCCTCCACCAGGAAGCCTACACAACCCACTGAACCAACCTTACCCACTGGGGACAGATACCAAAAACAACGGGAACTACGAACCTGCAGCCTGTGAAAAGGAGACCCCAAACACAGTAAGATAAGCAAAATGAGACTGACAGAAAAACACACAGCAGATGAAGGAGCAGGGTCAAAACACACCAGACCTAACAAATGAAGAGGAAATAGGTAGTCTACCTGAAAAAGAATTCAGAATAATGATAGTAAGGATGATCCAAAATCTTGGAAATAGAATAGACAAAATGCAAGAAACATTTAACAAGGACGTAGAAGAACTAAAGAGGAACCAAGCAATGAAGAAAAACACAATAAATGAAATTAAAAATACTCTAGATGGGATCAATAGCAGAATAACTGAGGCAGAAGAAAGGATAAGTGACCTGGAAGATAAAAGGGTGGAAATAACTACTGCAGAGCAGGATAAAGAAAAAAGAATGAAAAGAACTGAGGACAGTCTCAGAGACCTCTGGGACAACATTAAACGCACCAACATTCGAATTATAGGGGTCCCAGAAGAAGAAGAGAAAAAGAAAGGGACTGAGAAAATATTTGAAGAGATTATAGTTGAAAACTTCCCTAATATGGGAAAGGAAATAGTTAATCAAGTCCAGGAAGCACAGAGAGTCCCATACAGGATAAACCCAAGGAGAAACACGCCAAGACACATATTAATCAAACTGTCAAAAATTAAATATAAGGAAAACATATTAAAAGCAGCAAGGGAAAAACAACAAATAACACACAAGGGAATCCCCATAAGGTTAACATCTGATCTTTCAGCAGAAACTCTGCAAGCCAGAAGGGAGTGGCAGGATATACTTAAAGTGATGAAGGAGAAAAACCTACAACCAAGATTACTCTACCCAGCAAGGATCTCATTCAGATGTGATGGAGAAATTAAAACCTTTACAGACAAGCAAAAGCTGAGAGAGTTCAGCACCACCAAACCAGCTTTACAACAAATGCTAAAGGAACTTCTCTAGGCAAGAAACACAAGAGAAGGAAAACACCTACAATAACAAACCCAAAACATTTAAGAAAATGGGAATAGGAACATACATATCGATAATTACCTTGAATGTAAATGGATTAAATGCTCCCACCAAAAGACACAGACTGGCTGAATGGATACAAAAACAAGACCCATATACATGCTGTCTACAAGAGACCCACTTCAGACCTAGAGACACATACAGACTGAAAGTGAGGGGATGGAAAAAGATATTCCATGCAAATGGAAATCAAAAGAAAGCTGGAGTAGCAATTCTCATATCAGACAAAATAGACTTTAAAATAAAGAATATTATAAGAGACAAAGAAGGACACTATATAATGATCAAGGGATCGATCCAAGAGGAAGGTATAACAATTGTAAATATTTATGCACCCAACATAGGAGCACCTCAATACATAAGGCAAATACTAACAGCCATAAAAGGGGAAATCGACAGCAACACAATCATAGTAGGGGACTTTAACACCCCACTTTCACCAATGGACAGATCATCCAAAATGAAAATAAATAAGGAAACACAAGCTTTAAATGATACGTTAAACAAGATGGACTTAATTGATATTTATAGGACATTCCACCCAAAAACAACAGAATACACATTTTTCTCAAGTGCGCATGGAACATTCTCCAGGATAGATCATATCTTGGGTCACAAATCAAGCCTTGGTAAATTTAAGAAAATTGAAATCGTATCAAGTATCTTTTCCGACCACAACGCTATGAGACTAGATATCAATTACAGGAAAAGATCTGTAAAAAATACAAACACATGGAGGCTACACAATACACTACTTAATAACGAAGTGATCACTGAAGAAATCAAAGGGGAAATCAAAAAATACCTAGAAACAAATGACAATGGAGGTACGACGACCCAAAACCTATGGGACGCAGCAAAAGCAGTGCTAAGAGGGAAGTTTATAGCAATACAAGCCTACCTCAAGAAACAGGAAACATCTCGAATAAACAACCTAACCTTGCACCTAAAGCAATTAGAGAAAGAAGAACAAAAAAACCCCAAAGCTAGCAGAAGGAAAGAAATCATAAAGATCAGGTCAGAAATAAATGAAAAAGAAATGAAGGAAACAATAGCAAAAATCAATAAAACTAAAAGCTGGTTCTTTGAGAAGATAAACAAAATTGATAAACCATTAGCCAGACTCATCAAGAGAAAAAGGGAGAAGACTCAAATCAATAGAATTAGAAATGAAAAAGGAGAAGTAACCACTGACACTGCAGAAATACAAAAGATCATGAGAGATTACTACAAGCAACTCTACGCCAATAAAATGGACAACCTGGAAGAAATGGACAGATTCTTAGAAATGCACAAACTGCCGAGGCTGAACCAGGAAGGAATAGAAAATATGAACAGACCAATCACAAGCACTGAAATTGAAACTGTGATTAAAAACCTTCCAACAAACAAAAGCCCAGGACCAGATGGCTTCACAGGTGAATTCTATCAAACATTTAGAGAAGAGCTAACACCTATCCTTCTCAAACTCTTCCAAAATATTGCAGAGGGAGGAACACTCCCAAACTCATTCTACGAGGCCACCATCACCCTGATACCAAAACCAGACAAAGATGTCACAAAGAAAGAAAACTACAGGCCAATATCACTGATGAACATAGATGCAAAAATCCTCAACAAAATACTCGCAAACAGAATCCAACAGCACATTAAAAGGATCATACACCATGATCAAGTGGGGTTTATCCCAGGAATGCAAGGATTCTTCAATATACGCAAATCAATCAATGTGATACACCATATTAACAAATTGAAGGAGAAAAACCATATGATCATCTCAATAGATGCAGAGAAAGCTTTCGACAAAATTCAACACCCATTTATGATAAAAGCCCTGCAGAAAGTAGGCATAGAGGGAACTTTCCTCAACATAATAAAGGCCATATATGACAAACCCACAGCCAACATTGTCCTCAATGGTGAAAAACTGAAACCATTTCCACTAAGATCAGGAACAAGACAAGGTTGCCCACTCTCACCACTATTATTCAACATAGTTTTGGAAGTGTTAGCCACAGCAATCAGAGAAGACAAAGAAATAAAAGGAATCCAAATCGGAAAAGAAGAAGTAAAGCTGTCACTGTTTGCAGATGACATGATACTATACATAGAGAATCCTAAAGATGCTACCAGAAAACTCCTAGAGCTAATCAATGAATTTGGTAAAGTAGCAGGATACAAAATTAATGCACAGAAATCTCTTGCATTTCTATACACTAATGACGAAAAATCTGAAAGTGAAATTAAGAAAACACTCCCGTTTACCATTGCAACAAAAAGAATAAAATATCTAGGAATAAACCTACCTAAGGAGACAAAAGACCTGTATGCAGAAAATTATAAGACACTGATGAAAGAAATTAAAGATGATACAAATAGATGGAAAGATATACCATGTTCCTGGATTGGAAGAATCAACATTGTGAAAATGACTCTACTACCCAAAGCAATCTACAGATTCAATGCAATCCCTATCAAACTACCACTGGCATTTTTCACAGAACTAGAACAAAAAATTTCACAATTTGTATGGAAACACAAAAGACCCCGAATAGCCAAAGCAATCTTGAGAATGAAAAATGGAGCTGGGGGAATCAGGCTCCCTGACTTCAGACTATATTACAAAGCTACAGTAATCAAGACAGTTTGGTACTGGCACAAAAACAGAAATATTGATCAATGGAACAGGATAGAAAGCCCAGAGATAAACCCACACACATATGGTCACCTTATCTTTGATAAAGGAGGCAAGCATATACAGTGGAGAAAAGACAGCCTCTTCAATAAGTGGTGCTGGGAAAATTGGACAGATACATGTAAAAGTATGAAATTAGAACACTCCCTGACACCATGCACAAAAATAAACTCAAAATGGATTAAAGACCTAAGTGTAAGACCAGACACTATCAAACTCTTAGAGGAAAACATAGGCAGAACACTCTATGACATACATCACAGCAAGATTCTTTTTGACCCAGCTCCCAGAGAAATGGAAATAAGAACACAAATAAACAAATGGGACCTAATGAAACTTAAAAGCTTTTGCACAGCAAAGGAAACCATAAACAAGACCAAAAGACAACCATCAGAATGGGAGAAAATATTTGCAAATGAAGCAACTGACAAAGGATTAATCTCCAAGATTTACAAGCAGCTCATGCAGCTCAATAACAAAAAAACGAACAACCCAATCCAAAAATGGGCAGAAGACCTAAATAGACATTTCTCCAAAGAAGATATACAGATGGCCTACAGACACATGAAAGAATGCTCAACATCATTAATCAGTAGAGAAATGCAAATCAAAACTACAATGAGATATCATCTCACACCGGTCAGAATGGCCATCATCAAAAAATCTAGAAACAATAAATGCTGGAGAGGGTGTGGAGGAAAGGGAACCCTCTTGCACTGTTGGTGGGAATGTAAATTGATACAGCCACTATGGAGAACAGTATGGAGGTTCCTTAAAAAACTACAAATAGAACTACCATACGACCCAGCAATCCCACTACTGGGCATATACCCTGAGAAAACCATAGTTCAAAAAGAGTCATGTACCAAAATGTTCATTGCAGCTCTATTTACAATAGCCAGGACATGGAAGCAACCTAAATGTCCATCGACAGATGAATGGATAAAGAAGATGTGGCACATATATACAATGGAATATTACTCAGCCATAAAAAGAAATGAAATGGAGGTATTTGTAATGAGGTGGATGGAGTTAGAGTCTGTCATACAGAGTGAAGTAAGTCAGAAAGAGAAAAACAAATACAGTATGCTAACACATATATACGGAATCTAAGGAAAAAAAAAAAAAAAGGCCATGAAGAACCTAGTGGCAAGACGGGAATAAAGACACAGACCTACTAGAGAATGGACTTGAGGATATGGGGAGGGGGTGGGGTGAGATGTGACAGGGTGAGAGAGTGTCATGGACATATATACACTACCAAATGTAAAATAGATAGCTAGTGGGAAGCAGCCGCATAGCACAGGGAGATCAGCTCGGTGCTTTGTGACCACCTAGAGGGGTGGGATGGGGAGGGTGGGAGGGAGGGAGATGCAAGAGGGAAGAGATATGGGAACATATTGTATATGTATAACTGATTAACTTTGTTATAAAGCAGAAGCTAACACACCATTGTAAGGCAATTATACTTCAATAAAGATGTTTAAAAAAATAAAAATAAAAAAAAATAAAAACCTAAAAAAAAAACAAAAAAAGAATAAATGTCAGTATTTGTAATGGCACAAAAATTAGTTTTGCTGCAATGGTAATGATTTTCAATAGTTCAAGAGCAGAGAAGGAAAACAAAATGCATTTAGAGAGTGAAGATAAGTAAGAAATATATTACTGCTTAGGCAATTCTTGGAGTCTTGGGGACCTTGAGACTAAGAATATTGTGATTATCTGAGAACTCACAATTGCATCTAAAACACCATGGTTTCATTTTACTTTAAATCAGTTAAAATCATTTAGAGTTGAAAATTTTTTTGAGAACATTATATACAATACATTCTTCAGCTCAGACTGAAACTTATGGTAGGTATTCATTTTACGGAGGGTTAATTATTTATTGAAGTCAGAGGCATAATGGAGTGTGTGAATAATGTAGTATATTGTACTCTCCAACAATTTGTTTGCTTGAAAATAGCCCAGATTCTCTTTTTAGTAGGGCTCCTCATTCCTCACTCAGTTTCCTTCCACCCAAGTTATTCTTCACTTGTTTTGAAACTTCAAAGAATCCTGAATTGCTTACTGAGTTCCAGTCATTTGGGGGCAACTCAGCCTATGTTCCTCTGACATTTAACAGAGCTGAACAATGATGTTTCTATTTAAGTAATTCTATGCTTTCCCATGTGTAGAGATGTAACTAGACCGTAATAAATAGGCCCTTGACTCCAGAAAAATGCAGAATACTAATTTTTTTTCAATTAAAAACACTCCCAATTCTGCAGGTTTGAAATTCATTTAAAATGGTCATTCAGGGTATTATTAAAGTGGAAACAAATTTATTGAAAGGTAGCACACAAGGAGCAAAGGCATTGACAGTATGGAGCTATGCTTTGACAATTGTCGTTACAGCCAGCATCATTCAGCACACATTATATGCTGAGCTAAAGGCTCATAAAGGAAGTAAGATTATCATCTAACATACATAATGAGTCCAGGTAGACTTAATCCAGGGTCCATGTTCTTAACCCCTAGGGGATAACCTCTTAACCTCTATATTCTAAGCCAATTTATAGTCCCCAAACTTTGGTTTACATGAAAAACAATAGCTTAAAGAAATTATTGCAAATTTAATAGATATGGAGTGAGGTTCAGGGATCAACATTTTAACTGCAGCCCAGATTACAAGTGTAGATATACCAAAGTACTGGGATATACTAGTTTGGCAGGGATCATGAATATAACAATGGAGTTATTTTGTACATGTGAGCAACAGGTATTTGGTTTGTACAAGTTGGAGGAGCCAGCTTCTTTACTCAGTACCCTTCACTCACCATCAGCTGCCCGCACACATCACTCACTGCCCAGCACCAGGCAAGCTCCCTTCTAGGGATGCTCTGTTTACCCAAGAAAAGTGGCACTGGCTTCTTTCAAACATTCACTTTTCCTAATGTAACTGTTTTGACTAAGCATTGGCGTCTTCTTAGAATATTATGTCAAGAGTTGGAAGAACATAATACTCTTCACAGGCCCACTGGGACTGCTGCATGGAAAGTGTTAAGAAGCAACTCTTTCCCAGCCTTACTAAGAGCCATCAGTGACAAGTTAAATTCTAATCCATTTTCTAAACACAGTTAATGCCGAGGCTAAAAGGAACAGAAGTAGGCATCTCTTAGGGAATAACATAATTTCCAGTTCCATTGTAACTTGTCTGTAAGAGAGAAGTGTTAAACAACGTGAAAACCAACTAGCATATTGGTCATTTTTATTCCTTACTTCTAACCACCGATTCTCTGCTTCCACTCTTTTTTAAAGGTATTTCATTTTACAGAGACTATTATTTATAATCATATAAACTTTATCCAGTTTTAGTCACCACACCAGGTTTTACAGTGTCTGAGAAGTGCATAGGGCACTCAAGATAGGTTAACAGAACTAGCCAGTGTACTCTAAGAAGTGTTATAAAACATGAAACAAAATGTGTTGCGGTAGAATTTCTGCTTTTGATAAATCTTGCTCTTAGCATTGGTCTTATTAATATATTCTGAATTTCAATGTGTGATTTATTTTTTGAATGATAAATTACTTGGGGATATTAACTTGAAGGTGCTCTGCTAGGAGGTATGTCTCAGATTTTAAAAATGTAGTAGTATGGAATAGGCAAAAAAACAGAGAGTCTATCTAACAGTGTTCTTGAGCATCAAATTATACACCAGCAAATAATTTTGTTCATTAGAAAGGCAACACTGGAAGCATGGAATGTACTTCTGGAGTTCAACAGGCAGAGTCAGGCTATATGAATATATGGGGCACCACTTACTGTCACCACAGATCTCAAGCTCACCTACGGTTCCTAGACCAATTCTTTGGTCCCAGCTACTGTAAATCCACTGACTTTAGGTGGACCTTGTCCCAACTATCGCAGAACAATCTAATGCTAAATTTTGTGATGCTTTATCATCCCACTACCTCTGACTCAAAAAAAGTTCCATGAAACAGGTGGAGGAATTTGGCTTCCTGATGGGAGCCAAGACAGTCAGGTGGGACACCTAGAAGTGAAGGCAAATTAATCCCCCACGGGGAAAACTTTGACCAATGAGAGATAAGGGGTCAGAGGGAACCAGAATAAATTCTCTCTCAATGTCCTCCGGTTTGGACTATTTGAGATGCAGCAGCTCCATACTGCTTCTATGAAAACATCCAGCAAGCCAAAGCAAAAACTTATCCTTGTTACAAAGCTGTGGCTGCCTCACTCCTGTATATCTGTTCTCCCCCTTTAAAAAATCAGAACCTGAAGCAAAAGCTATTTGCTTATGCTTTTTTAAAAAAAATTTTTTATCGGAGTATAGTTGCTTTAGGGTGACTGTGGTCCCTCAGACCTCAGCTCCTGTGGTGTTGCAATCACCAATAAGAAGCAGGCACATAAGCTTTTACTTCAGATTCTGTTTTCTATGTAACCCTATTGAAGACAGTGTAGCTGGCTGGGCAGTGTTTATAACATAATTTCAGTCCTAATGCAAGTTTCAAAAGGTTTATGAGTTTGTTCAGCTCCAGTTGGAGGGAACATAGGAAGCCATACAGAAATATACTTCACTAGAACAGGCTGAGTTAGGGAACTCAGAGATTGCTCCAATAGGGAGAGTTGTTTGCCCGAAACTGTTTACTCAAGGCTGCCTGAGTATTGCTAAAGGAGATTTGGAATTGTGGTTGGTAGGCACAGTTACAGACTTTAAGATTAAGAAGACTTCTGAAAGGCAAGGGAAAGGAAATATGATAATATAAAAAAAGGAAATTGGAAAAATCAAGAAGCAAAAGAGTCAAATCATTCAGAATTCAGCTGAGAAGGAGCCCTGGCTTGGAAAAGGGAGTCTAGAATAAAATGCTTTACCTAATGTCCCACCAGCTTTCCATTCTTGAAGATACAACAATATGATCATGGTATATTATCCTTTTTACTTATTATTGGATTTGATACGCTAATATTTTGTTTAGGGTTTTTGCATCTATGATCATGAGAGACGTTAGTATACAATTTGTCCTTCTTATAATATCCTTGTCAGATATTGGATCCATGGTTATGCTGACCTCATACCAGCAATCACTTTTCTATTTTCTGAAAGAATTTATGTATACGTCTAGAAAAGTTCACATGTGAAACCATGGCTTTAAAGCCTTATTCAATTTTTTAAATAAGTATAGAATTATTCACATTTTCCATTTCTTCCCAAGACAAATTTGGAAAATTACATTTTTAAGAAATTTGTCTACTTCATCTAAATGTTTAACTTACTGGAATAGAGTTGTCCATGATATTCTCTCTTATCTTTGTATACTAGAATATGTAATGATGTTCCATTTAAAAAATTCTTGATTTGGTAATTTCATTTTTTCTTGATCAGTTTTATTTAAAAAAATTTTTTTCTTAGTCTTTTTAAAGAACTAAATTTAGTTCTGTTGAGTCCTCTATTGTTAATTTGTTTTCTATTTCATTGTTTGTGCATCTTATCTTTATTATTTTCTTCTCTTGTATTTTGGTTTGATTTGTTGTTATTTCCAAGCTTCTTTAGATGGATTCTCCAATTATTAATGTTTAAGCTTTCTTCTTTCCACAATATGCATTTAAGTCTATAAATTTCACATAGCACCACTTTAGCTGCATTCTATAAATTTCTGTTTGTTTTCATTGTCATTTAGCTCAGAATATTACCTGATTTCCTTCACAATTTGTCCAATGGGCTATTTAGAAGTGTGTTATTTAATCACTAAAGAGTTAGAGATCTCTTTTTGTTGTTGTTGTGTTGTTGTTATTTATTATTTTCTACTTGCTTAATTTCATTGTGGTCAGATAAATATTCTGTCTGATATTTAAACCTTGGGCTTTATGATTCAAGACATGGTCTATTTTGTTAAATGTTTCATGTGCGCTTGGGGGAAAAGTGTATTCTATTGTTAATAGGTAGAATGTTCTATATGTCAGTCATTTTTGTTAATAGTGTTGTTCAAATATATTATATGCTTCCTGATTTTTGTGGCTTTCTTTTATGAGTTAGTGAAAGAGGTATGGCAAAATATCCTATTATGATTGTGGATTTGTCTATTTTTCATATAATGTTGTCAATATTTGCTCTCTATATTTTAAAGCTATATTTTGGGTATACAAAGATATAATATTGTGATATCTCCTCAGTATGTTCAACCTTTTATCATTATGAAATATCATCTTTATTTCCAGTGATGCTTTTTGCTTTAAAGTATTTTTGTATTACCTTAGTAAAACTACACATTCTTTCTTTTGGTTGATATTGCATGGCATAATCTTTTATATCATTTTACTTTCAACCTTTCTTATATTTAAAGTATGTTTATTGTAATCAGAAAATAGTTAGATCTATTTTCATCCAGATTGAACATCTTCATCTTTTAATGGTATCACTGGTATATTTGGATCTAGATCTATCAGCTTACTCCTTTTTTCCATTTTCCCCTTTTGTTCATTTCCTTTTTCTTCTTTCTTGACTTATTATGAATTAATCAAATGCATTTTTAATATTTCTATTTTCCCTTTTATTAACTATAGATTGTGTTATTATTTTGGGAGGAAGAAGGATGAATTTCCTAGAGGTTACACAGTGGATCCTTGATTTATTGAGTCTCTACCTTAAATTAATACTTTATCAAGGTAGTACAAATGGATACATATTATGGTATATTCAAATCACTGCTGTATACAGCAATTTGGATGAATCTCAAAATCATAATATTCAGCTAAAGAAGATATATACAAAAGAGTACATGCTTTAGGATTCTATTGCTATAAAATACTGCAATCTGCCAAAATAATTTATGGTGATAAAAGTCAGGATAATGGTTTCTTTGGGGGAAAGTGGCAGAGATGGGGCACAGAGGGAATTTCTTGGGTGCTGGTATTTTCTATATTTTTATCTATGTGTTGATTGTATGGTTGTACTATAACCATGTTATGAAAATTCACTGAGGTATACACTTACATATGTACTCTTCTATAGATATATTAATATATGTGCAATATTAATATATATACTAACCTTTAATAAATGTAAAATAAAAATCTAGTTTTAAAAACACTCCTTGGAGAAATTGGAATCCTTTTGCACTGTCGGTGAGATTGTAAAGTGGTTCAACTGCTATGGAAAACAGTATGGTGGTTTCTCAAAAAATTAAAAATAGAAATGCCATATGATCCAGCAATCCCATTTCTGGGTATGTATCCAGAAGAATCTAAAGCAGGATCTTGAAAAGATATTTGCACTCCTGTGTTCACTGCAGTGCTATTCACAATAGCCAAGAAGTGGAAGCAACCCAAATGTTCATCAACAGATAAAAGGATAAACAAAATGTTGTACATATATACTATGGAATATTATTCAGCCTTAAAAAGGAAGAAATCCTTAAGCACGCTACAACATGGATGAACCTTAAGGACATTATGCTAAGTGAAATAAGCCAGTCACAAAAAGACAGATACTGTATGATTCCACTTATATGAGTACCTAACGTAATTAAATTCATAAAAACAGAAAGTAGAATAGTGGTTTCCAGGGGCTGAGGGAAGGGGGAAATGGAGAGTTGTTGTTTAATGAGTTATAGAGCTTGAGTTTTGCAAGATGAAAAAATCTGTGCAACAGTGTGAATATACTTAACACTACTGACCTATAAACTTAAAAATTATTAAGATAGTAAATTTTATGTTTTTTTACCACAATTAAAAATTTTTTTTAATTTTAAAAATTAAAAAAAAAATAAAATTTTATGGTTTTTTTACCACAATTAAAAAAATTTTTAATAAAAGTTAGCCTTGGGTCTATCTTGTACAAGTTGTCCAGACAGGGTGAATCAATCCTTTGTGCTCATAACACATTACTCATATGTTTTTGAACACTCATATAGCTACCAAATTGAAATGTGCAAGTGTACTCAGCAGATTAATAATAAAATCATTCATTTTTCAAGGAGGGTTCTGGGAAATGTAAGGGCATGGGTCTTTAAGTGGTCATAGTAAACCATTTTGTAATCAACCTTGATTTCAGAAACAAATATTGTAAGTAATGTTTTCTTCAGCTCTGCCTTAGGCTTGCTCTGGTGATCCCAGAGGGGACTGGCAAAACAGCCCATGAGGGGCTTGGGATGTCTTTCTTCAAGAAGCTAAGGCTCACCTGCATGACATCTAGTTCCTCAAATCTGCCTGCTTCTTTTTTCCAAGTCTTAGAATCCTGCCACAATTATCTTCCTTTTTTTCTTCGTTCTTCACTGACTTTACCAAGTAATCAAGACATGTGCTAGATGTGTGATTAAGACAGACCTCTTCTTGAAGAAAGATTCCTTCATATCTTGTTCAACTTGTAGCAATCTTCCAAATACTGGCTCCTTGACTTGTCACTCAGAGTAGAACTTCTTCTCTTTAAACCCATAGGCAGATTATTTCTACCCTTCTTGTTACAAGAGTTGTTATAAATTCTGCATATGAATCCAAGTTACTGCACTACCTCTAGTGTAATGAGGTCATCCTCTGCTGAAATATTGTCTACTAGTGCCTGACCCTGCAGACCTTCACACAATTGACAGCATTTTTGTGTTTCTTCAATGGTTTCCATCTCTCATCTCTAACAAGAGCTTACTGTTCTTTTAAACAAGGTCATATTCTCCTCTTCTTTGCACAGAATTTCTTCAGTTTCTGGTAGAAAACAACCCTTACTATTTTCAAATTTTATAGCAGTAGCCAAAGTCTTCAGCCTCAGCCAGAAAGGCAGTGCAAGGGATTTAAATTCATTCAGGCATGTATAATAATGACCCTCACCTTCCAGCCAAGAAAAGTCCTACTGTTTAGAAATTGGGTTTCCATGCAGGTTGGGTTGAAAATATTGTTTAGTTTGCAATCTTACAGAGAAGTTTCCCTGGATTTCTCTGTGAAATGAAAACAAACAAACCAAAAAAAAGAAAAAAACCATTGTGAAGAACATTTTATATCTTCTGATTGGATAAACAACTTTTTCCTCCAAATCACAACTCTAGTCTGGTCAACTTGCATGCTTTTCAACAGTAAATTTCAATATCATATGTTCGTAGTTAATCAGTACTCTTGACTCATCTCTAGGGTGATGATTTTAATTCTAGATAAACTCTGCTTTCATTTTGAGGAGAGAGTTTTCAATGAGTCAAAAATAAATCTGACACAGTTTCTAGTCCCCTCCAGTCTTCCCAGGAAACAGCTGCTGTCTGTCCAACTAGTTACTCAAGCCAGAAATTAGGAGTCATCTGTGGCACTTTCTTATTGATCCTCCACTCACTCCATCATTATTAGTGAAACCTGTTGATACACTTTTAAACAGCTTTTAAATCCATATACTCTCCACATTTACGACATCACTACGCTGTTCCTAGCCACTATCAGCTCTCACCAGTACTAATGCAATAGCCACCTACTGGTCCATTTACATATCCTCTTCTATTCCAAGCAGTCTCTGAAGAAAAACCCTCTCACAATGTAAAAGTGATTATATCAACCCATTTCTCCTAAGGACAAGATCAAAATCATTATTAAGATCCTCAGGACCCCACATGGTCTGACATCTTTCTGACCCATCCAGTCTCCTTTCACTCCAAGCACCACCTCACTGAATGCACCTCAGCCACACTGCTTCCTTTAGTTCCTAGAAAAGGCTATACTATTTCACTTATTCATCCTTCAGATTCCAGGGAAAGCTTTGTTGACAGTCCTGAGTATATTAAACTCCTCTACTTTTACAATTGTAGCAATTACAACATTAATAATTTAACATCTGCATGTCTGATTATACAATCAATGTTTGTCATCCTGCTTCTACAAAAACTAAATGCAGACAGAAACCTAGTTTGTTTTTTCTCTTCATGACTATCATGACCATCTAGCACAGGATATGACACATAGTGTTGGCTCATTAATAATTTGTTGAATGAAAAAATGATCTGGCAACCTTAAATAAAAGCAATTTTAGTCTCTACTATATTCTCTTAAAAATTCTCAAGTCTCAGTATCTTACTAAGGCATGTTCTTAAAAATCATTTCCCGGGCTTCCCTGGTGGCGCAGTGGTTGAGAGTCTGCCTGCCAATGCAGGGGACACGGGTTCGAGCCCTGGTCTGGGAAGATCGCACATGCCGCGGAGCAACTAGGCCCGTGAGCCACAACTACTGAGCCTGCGCATCTAGAGCCTGTGCTCTGCAACAACAGAGGCCACGATAGTGAGAGGCCCGCGCATCGCGATGAAGAGTGGCCCCCGCTTGCCACAACTAGAGAAAGCCCTCGCACAGAAACGAAGACCCACACAGCCAAAAATAAATAAATAAATAAATTAAAAAAAAAATCATTTCCCTATTCTTTTTCACTTTCAATATTTCTTATACCTCCTAGTCATCTCTGTTTCTTTTCTCTTTCCTGTTTTCTCTCCCAAGAGAAATCCTGTGATTTAGCCAAAGCAAACCCCACTAGCCTCTCTTCTTCTCCAGCTTTCCCTTTTACTCACTATTAGGATAAGTATGGGGATCTCTGGTTAGTAGGAAATCCTTAAAGAAATAAGTGAGGACTGGGAAATATTAATGGTTAACATCTACTAAGGGCTTCTTAATGTGTCAGGCGCTGATTTCAGTACTTTACATGGATTGGCTCAAACTTCAAAAACCCCATTATGTAAAGGCTAAAACAATTCTTATTTTATTGAGGAAAGATATGAGGCACAAAGGAGTTAGTAATCTATCAAGATCAGAGGGATGATAAATGGTTGAGCCCTGTCTGAACTTAGAAAATGTGAGTTCACTGTCTATCAGTAAGCAGTAGGCTTCTGTCTCCCTCAAGTAACAAAATAATTCTCAGTGGTGGTGAGCTTGGAAAAAGCTGTAAAAACTCACGCATTTATATTGTTTTGCGCTTGTCACACACACACACCCCCATCCAGTGTCTAGCATAAACTCTAGAAAATGGCCAATAAAATATCAGTAGAATGAACTAATGAATGAAAGAATGATTAACCAATGAATCAGTCTATCAAGTGGTATGACTTAAGGTGTTGAAGCAACAAAATGATGTACAAGCAGCTTGTGTTAAGAAGAATAATCTGTAGGATTGTAGGAAACAGCCTTGAAAAAACACCAGTAACTAGACACTTATAATAATTTACATAGGAAGTGGTAGGACTTGGACTAGAATATAATCATGAAGCTGGTCAGATAGATAATTTTTATAAAATTTCTTGAATGTGAAGTTTTTTCTATTTTTTCTCTGACTTCCATTTACATATCTGCAGAAGGACAGATAAGGCAGATAATGGGGAAGGGAAGGCAATTCACATCTATAAATTGTTTAAATACATTACGGTCCAAATTTTAAAAATTACTCTCCAAAAAATGACCAGCTTCTGCCTTAACAGAACTTATTTCCTACTTAATATCCCATAGGGATTATATTAACCTCTTTCATTGTATTATAGTTTTAGTGATAAGGAAGGAACTTAAACTGTTTCCAAAGAGGTCTTTTTCTTTTTTCATCTGTATTACTTTCTTTCTCTTCCCTAGACCACATTAAATTTAGACTCAGGTTTGTAGATGCTATTGTAGATGCTACTGAAGTAGACAGAACACTATCTTCCTCCTCTCCTGCCAAAGATGCCCATATCCCAATCCTCAGAATATCAATGTTACCTTACCCAGCAAAAGAGACTTTGAAAATGTGATTAAGTTTAGGATCCTGTGATTAGGGAGACTATCCTGGATTACCTGAGTGGGTCCAATGTAATCACAAGGGTCCTTATAAGAGGGCAGCAGGGATATCAGAGTCAGAGATAGTTTTGAAGATGGAGTGAGGGGCCATGAGCCAAAGAGTGCAGGAGGGCTCTGGAAGCTGGAAAAGGCAAGGAAACAGATTCCCTCTTAGTGGCCTCCAGAAAGAATGGAGCCCCTATGACACCTGGATTTTAAGGTTTCTGACCTTCCATACTATAAGGTAATGAATTTGTGTTATTTTAAGCCACTATGTTTATGATAATTTGCTACAACAGCAATAGGAATGTAATACCCCTACAGTATACCCATAACTTATTATTTTTTTTTATTTCAAGGTTGGCAAAGGAGCAAAAGGACTAGTATTGATTCACCTCAAAGAGTCAATCATTTTGCTATTGCTGGGGACAGAGACAATTGAAGTAATTCTTGGAACATTATAAAGTTAACGTCATTCAGTTTTGTTTTGTTTTCAGAGATGCTTTAAGTGGCTTCAATATAGTATCTTAGTTTTTCAAAACTGGATTACCCCTGGAGGAGTGAAAGATTGATAGTGAGAGAAGGGAGAGAGGCAATGTAGATGTAAAAACATGTAAACATTGATTTAGATAGGTGCTTAATCTATAAAGTACCAATTTTTTTATTCCATTGTTTAAGATTATCAGAGGAAAAAAAACAATAGCTCCTGAGAGCTAATGATATAAATCCAAGCATGTATCATTTTGATATATAAACTTTATTACATAAAAGGCATTCTGGAATTATATTGTTCGAAACAAACTTTTCTAGAAGCAATGTTTACATTTTCCTCTGTGTTAATTACTCCCTTCATCCATATCCTAAACTATAATTTACATTTCAAGTAGTATATTTTCCACTATAGTACAGTCTTTCATTAATTTACCCATAATCCAAAACTCAATTTCTTCATTGTTTCCAATTAATACATGTTTATCTTTTCCCATTTGTTGTACATCTATGCTATCTTTCTGCTGGTCAGAAGCTTTCCGAGGCTGATTGAATTTATATTTAAATAACAGTGGAAAGAATTCATATCTTGGTATAATCTTATACTCAAACACAACAGACTGGGGAAAAAAACCTATATTCTTTATATATTATTACTGATGCTATGTAGATAAACCAGGAATAATTCCAAAGTATCTTCTGACTGTGCTTCTTAAATGATGTGTGATTAACGAGTTTTAGTCCTCAAAGTAATTTAAGAAAATACTTTCTACCTGCCAGACATTCCTCTCACCTCAGTTACACTTACTCAGGGAGAATTCTCACAACCCAAACAAAGTTTTGCTTTCCCAGTAGCTGCAGAGTGCACACTGACAGGCTGTGATCTCACTAAATGATGCCAAGAGAATCTGTTATTTCTGTTTGATTGCATGAAAGCATAGCTCTGATGAGTGTCCTGAGTCATAGGCTTAGGTAATATCTTTAGAATCTAGAATCTAAAAGCAGAAGCCATTTAAAATGTCATAGACAAATGAGTTTTTTCCTCAGCTCAGTAACTTATTGGCCTTGCCACCGTTTTTTCAGTTAAAGACTTTATCTTTGGGCCTGAATTAAATTCTTCTTACATTAAGGATGAACATTAAAACTCCATGAAAACAGAGACTGGTGACTATCCTTCCTTTTACATACTTGTTCTTGCATCAATTATCTCTTCACAGTTGAACTTCATCATGTCAAACAATTCATTTAAGTAATGATGACCACTAACCCTTGTAATTCATTCCACAGTCTTTTGCAATTTCATATTGTCTCATTAGGTTCAGTTCTAGCCCATTTCATGATCAGGCTGTAATTTGTTCGTTTTCCATTAACTTCATTATAGGCAATTATTTAAGAAACTCTCTTAAAGAGTTGTCAAATGGAGAGAAAATCAGCAGATTTTAGAGTTACTCTGCCTTTGGGTACACTCTAGGTAGATGACAACATTCCAGAAACAATCCGGACTTGTTCTTAAGTAGCCTCAGACATGTATTGTAATCTCTATGGTTCCTATTGTCAAGAGGTTTGAGGGAGCCTAATTAATCACTCTTCCCATCTTTGGGAACTTAACCAATTTAAGTTCGACAAAACGCCAGTAAGTATTAAAATAGGCTCAGAAGTTTTACCAGTAAAGCTGTAGTGAAGAGTATAGCAGGGTCTTTCTACCTTTATTTTGATCCTAGGACTTGAGACCCTCAGGTCTCTGACCTGTCTGTCTCATTGCAGGTGGATGAGCTGGGCCTAAAAGAAGCCCTGCTTCTTCTGCTTATTCCATGGAATTTACAAGAGCAAGCATTAGCTTTTCCTAGACACAGTTCTCTCCTAAAAGACAAGAGATAATTGGGTTCATGCTGCCTAAATCATAATGCCTGTGTCCTAACCTCATGATTATGTGATTCAGGGAAGGGCAGACTCAATCAGAGTGCTCACTTCTTCTACCATGGGGAGAGCTCAACACTGGAATAAGGTGGGAAAGGAGGATGTGATGAAGTGTTCCTTCCTGAGAAATGGAGTGAAAGTTCCTTCATAGAAAAACGAACATGGAGAAATAGCTCCCTGCACCCAGGAAAAATACCCTGACGTGTCAGGTATATGACACCTTGACTTCCAAGTATTTCTGTGGAGCTGTTTAGAACTTGGACTCAGCAGAGCTGACTTTAAATCCCAAACTGCTACCTTTCAACTAGAACATTGAATAAATATATTAAGTGTCTAAACCCCTGTTTCTTCATCTGCCATAGGGCAATGATATCAGTACCTACTTCACAGGTTGATGTGGATATTAAGTGAGAAATTACATGTAAAACATTATATAAAGTGCCTGACCTATAGAAAGACCCCACCAGAATGATAACTATAACAGTAATTGTAATTATTATCACTATTATTATTCTCAACTGAATATCTTCTTCTTTGTGAATTGAACTTGCTTATATATCCACATGCATATAAATGGTTCCTGTTCACTTATTGAAATCAGTAACTCTAACCCAGAGGCAGCAAACACAGCCCATAGGCCAAATTCATCCCCAAATCCCTCTTTTTTTTTCTTGTAAACATATTTGTATTGGAACACAGCCACATTTTTTTCACTTATATATTGATTATGGCTGCTTTTGAGCAATAATGGCAGGTTGAGTGGTTGAGACAGATGCCAGAAACCAACCAGCTCACAAAGCCGAAGATATTTACTTTTGGGCCCTATACAAAAAATGTTTGGCGATCACTCCTAACCTCTGTGCAGGAATATGTGAAACATCAAAATGGGCCCAACTTGGGTGGTAAGAAACACTTATGGCAATTTAAAATTAGAGCATCGATACATTTTGATAAAGGTAATGGTTAAAAATGTGAAAATGCCTCTGATTTGGGTTTATGAGGCAGTCAGACTTTGAAAACCTTGCTGTGATGACTTTGAAATAATACTGTGTTTGGCTGCTCCAACCAGACACAAATAGGCATGTTTTTGTTTTATATTATTGTTTCTTAATAAAATGTTTTTAAGCAAATTAGTCCTTTTCACCTTTACTAATTCTCTTCCTTATTTGAGATTGTCATTCTTTTTCTAATAGCTTAAGGTAAATACCAACTCCTCTATTTTTCATCTTTTTTTATTAATAACAAAGTATTGTGAGGGTACAATTTTTCCTCAATCCTGCTTTTTCTGTAACCCCTAGGCTCAGTTATAAAGTATTCTCCTTTTCATTGATTTTTAGTTTATAATTTTATTTTTCTGTTTCCTTTGATTCAAGAGATGGGTGTGCTGCTTAACTCCCCAATAACTATGATATTAAAATTCTTTCTAGTTTTATTATATTATGTGAATATGATATATAAACATTTTACTTTTTGGATTCAAGATATTCATTTTAGCTAAGTGCACGATTTTTTTTTTTAATTTCCAAAAGATTATTCTCGATTTGGTGAATTTAAGACCCCTCACATATATAGCCATAGTTATGTAATCAGATACACCAATTGCACTATTTATAGCCTGTATGTCTTTACCTGTTTTTTGTGTACTATCTCAATCCAACTCCAAAATGGGTGTATTGAAATCTTCCACTTGCACTAAAAGAAAGAAAGAAAAAAAACCATACAATATGACCTCATTCACGCATATGTAAAATTACCCTCAGATGTGTGTGAACTTTCTTATTCCCAGGTGTTACTGCCATCCTGACTGCCATCACCATCCATTCTTATTTCTACCAAATCAGGGTTTCTATCATCTCAAACCTTCCTGTTTTTTAAAGTTGCTGTATCAGTGAGTACTTCTATAGATTGGCCCTGTAAATATTTGGTAAATTCCTTAGATCTAAGAATAGCTTCTTTAGCATGGTTGTTTTTCAGGATAGTAACGAAGAAACACCAAGAAACATCCCTTTGACTGTACCTGCTTTGAGTCAGTGCCCAGCCTCATGCTAGCTGCCTAGTCTTTGAGTCTTGCCCATGACATATAAGATTTTATTTCCAAGACGTGATTCCATGTTTAGGACACTAGGTGGGACTAACACCTCAATGCTTCTCATAAGGAACACTGATCTGGGTTTTCTCCCAGATAAACTCTAATTTAGATTGTTTCTTACTGAGCCACTTTCTTGATCCTCATATACAGACCACAATCCAGAGTATTTGGTTTTTGTACACAGTCTTTAATATTTCTTTAAAAAATTAGAAAAGAAAGAAATGCAAGGCATTTAAATGTGTTGACTACATTATAGCATCTGTTGTATATAAACCAAAAGATTAAAAAAAAAAAAACAACTGTGTGCCTATAGAGAAAACAATGTTAAAGGAAAGAAAAATTTCATTGTCATGGAAAGCACTAGCCCAAAAGCCGGTTTCTCAATGTTTCTCAGAAAACAGAATGTAAACCAGAACAACTGCTTTGTTCAGATTGGTTGTAGAACCAAGCAAAATAAATCTGACACTTCAAAATCTATCACACAAAATCAAACATGGAAGAAACAAAACCTTTAAAATTCAATTTAAGTATCTAGATATATGGAAAATCCAAGTGTTTTGACAAATACACCAGGTTTTATGTTGGTGAAACGAAGTTGGTTATTTTTTCTAAGCTGCTTCTTTAAGGTAGACTAATCCAATTGTTCTCTGAGGGAAGAAGTTAGGAATTACAATTGCAATAGCTGTGAAAAATACTCTACTGGACCCTAATATTGTAATCTAGTAACTCATATCTTTTGAAGTTTTGGTAGGTTTAGATGTCTAGTTCAAAATAATTTTTAAAAGATGGTTAGTGGGGTATGCTCTGACCAATAAAAATATTAGTGAGCAAAATTAGGAAGTGACACGCTCCACATACAATTAACTTAAGTGTCTAAGACTTAAGGACAAAGCCCTCATTCACCTAGAACATCCACTCCAGAAATATGGAGGGGGTATCCAGTGAACTGAGATTAAAGTTTTAGACATATTACTGCTCACTTACCTCTGTATATGGCAACCAGGAAAACTGTGTATTCATATCAGAAATCTTAGAATTATCTTTGTACAATATTAAATTTTACAAATTTATCTGCAGTCCACTTATTCTTCCCATTATGGCTCCTTCCAGGAAACCTGACACTCTCCTTTGGTGGTCTCAGGAATCTTTTCAACATAATTATTTCTTAAGAAAAAAAGATTGCTTTGAGCATAAAATGCATATGTGGTTCTGCCATATTTATTAAATGGCTCTTGAAATATTTGATTCTTGGTTGAAGGTAGAAGATATCCACACTGGTTTGAAGGGAGTTGTTATCTTCAGAAGTGTTTTTGTAAATCACTCTTCTCAATAACTTTTGGAAATAAATTTTGGAAGCTTTGGTGATGTTCATCATGAATTGTTTCAGAAACAAGGCCTACAATCTTATTCCAGCTTTATTTTCAAGAATATCTTGATCAAGACATATTCGTCAATGTATTTTTTTATTATGTTTATAGATTTTCTGAAAAAAGGGTGAATTTTTTCACTTACGTGAACTTTCTTTGTAACGTCTTGGCCACCCTTAACAAGCCTCAAATACGCAACTACCCCAGAAAGTACTTCAGAGGGCAATTTTCTGATTCATCCCAGACACAGCAATGAACACCTCTCCTTCCAGAATATACCCAGAGACGATGCTTAAATCCCAAATCCTCCTTCAGGGCTCTGTTGATGGTGCATATGACCGATGTCATGAGAGCCCAGCACTTAAACATTTGTCTACGTCCTCTTTTCGAGATCACTCTGGTTGTTGAAGGACTGGTCGTGAACGTAAATATCCTTCCAACGTAAATGAATATTCACGGTGCCGAAAGTAATTCAGTAATTCTTTATCACTCCACCATAGCTGAGCCAGCGACAGTACCGGGCATATGGAAAGAGCCTCTGGTAATAAAGCTTAAGCAGCTTGGGCAGCTGGGCAGCGTCCAATGCCTCCACAGAGCGTGGAACTCGTCCCAGGCCGGACGGCCCAGAGAACTGGCGGGAACCTCAAACCGCAGTCTCGGCCACTGCGCAGGCGCGTCGCGGCCTCAGAGGCCGTCTGCAGCCGCCACCGGAAGCTGTAGTTCCCGCTTGGGAGATGGCCTGGCGCCCGGAGGCTCTGCAGCATCTCTGCCCATCCGCTCTGACAGTGGGTCCAACGCTCAGATGGAGAGAAGGAGGCCATGCCTATTCCAGAAAGAAGTTCTTCTGCGGGAAGGTGAGCCCTTGAGCATATTGAGAATCAGCAGCCCGGTGAAGAGATACGTGAGGCAGGGCGAGGTGTGTGGGAAGGGGCGGGATGTCCCAGGTACTCCCCAGGCACGCCCCTCTTTCCGAATCTCCGCTCTGTTCACCAACCCGGAAGCTCCCAGAGTGATTTTTAGTACACGACAACTTGCCTGCTGCAAAAACCCAAAAACCCGTGTATGCCTGAGGACGAGGAGGTTGAAATAGAGGGGGAAGGGTAAGCTTATTTGCTCTCTCTGCTCAGGTGGAACTGCTGCCAGGAGTCTGAGCTCCACGGAGTGTGAATTAACTTGAGATGGAGTTCAGAATTTGCTTATTAGTCTCCAAAACTTCATGGCCAAAATGGTTTAGAAATTGGCCAAAATAAGACGTGGTTTCTGTCTGAGTAAAGCTTCAGTTGATTCTTTCAGACCTGGTTATCTAAATTTCAAAACAGTGAGAAAAAGAAACCACTCAATTGGTACTTGACTCTGGTTCATTGCCTATCTAAAATAATGCAAAAAGTTAGCATTACTCACATTTTGGGGAGAGGATCTGGCTTAAGAGTATTTTTCCCTATCCTAAGACCATAAATATATGCTCCTATATTTTCTTTAAGAATAGTTCTTTATTAGTCTGTTATGCATCTTTTTTTTTAAGTCTAATGAAAAAAAAGAACTTGCTGGGGGAGAAGGCCATGGAAGGGCTTGGGTACCATGGAAGATAGAATATATTTAAGTATCTATTCTGTATTTCAGGAAGATAGAGATATTGTTAAGTTTTTAAAAAATGAAAGGAGAGGCAGCAACCAGAAAAAAATTGAAGGCTGTATGAATTTAAACCCATCAAAGGAAATCTGATCTGTCAAGTGCAGGGCAGGAAAGGAAAAATGGAAAAAATATAAATAAAAGAAATACAAAGAAACTTGGACAAAATAAATAAAGAAATACAAACAAATAAAGAAGGAAATACAAAGAAACTTAGACAAAACTTGTATTAATGAGCACTGGCTGTCATAACAAAATACCATAGACTGAATGGCTTAAACAACAGGCTTTTATTTCTCACATTTCTGGAGGTTGGAAGTCCACTCTGAAGATTCAGTTCCCTGGTAAGGGCTCTCTTCCTGGGTTGCAGAAGGCTACCTTCTCACTGTTCTCACATGGTGGAGAGAGAGGAAGCAAGCTCTCTGATGTCTCTTCTTATAAGGGCCCTAATCATAAGGGTCACACCTTCATGACCTCATTGAAATCTAACTCTCTCCACCTCCAGCTGCCATCACATCTGTGGTTAGGGCTTCAACATGTGAATTTTGGAAAGACACGATCCAGTCCATACTGTTCCACTCCTGGCTCCACAAAATTCATGCCATTCTCACATGCAAAATATATTCATGCCATTCCAGTAGCCCCAGGCCTTAAATCTTTTGAGAATTAATTCTAAATTCAAAGTCCAAAGTCTCATCTAAATAGAAAATCAGATATGAGTGTTAATCGAGGTATGATTTATCTGAGGCAAAAATTCCTCTCCAGCTGTGAAGTTGTGAAACCAGACAAGCTCTGTGCTTCCAAAATACAATTGTGGGAAGAGCATAGTATAGACACCCCCATTCCAAAAGGGAGAAGTAGGAAAGAAGGAAGCGGTGATGAGTCACAAGCAGGTCAAAAACTAGCATGGTGAATTCCATCAGATTGTAAGTCTCAGAATAATCCTGTTTTGTTTGATGCTTTGCCTTCTGGAACCATTGAGGCAACAGTTCTGCTCCTGTAGCTGTGCAGGGCAGGGGTCATGCCCCCAAAACTCTGTCAGGTGGAGGTCATTTCCCCAAGGCTCTTCCAGGTGAGAATCTAGCCTTGAAGGTTCTGGGTGACCCAAGCCCCACAGCTTCAGTCGGGAGCCATATGGCCTGTTGAAACTGAAGTGGTGGCCTTAATGATCTCTGAATTGTATGCAGGGCCATGCTTTCCTTTTTTTTAAATTGAGGTATAACTGATATACAAGATAATATTAGTTTCAGGTGTACAACATGATTTGATATTTGTATATATAGTGAAATGATCACCACAATAAGTCTAGTTAAGATCCTTCAGCATCTGCAATTACAAAATATTTTTATTGTGATGAAAAATTTTAAGATCTACTCTCTTAGCCACTTTCAAGTATGCAATATAGTGTTGTTAACTATAGTTACCATGCTGTACATTACACCATCATGACTTATTTATTTTATTTTAAAAATTTATTTATTTTTGGCTGCATTGGGTCTTTGTTGCTGCGTGCGGGCTTTCTCTAGTTGTGGCGAGCGGGGGCTACTGTTTGTTGCGGTGCGCTGGCCCCTCACCATGGTGGCCCCTCCCACTGTGGAGCACGGGCTCCAAGCATGCGGGCCTCAGTAGCTGTGGTCCATGGGCTCAGTAGCTGTGGCTCAGGGGCTCCAGAGCACAGGCTCAGCAGCCATGGCACATGGGCCTAGCCGCTCTGTGGCACACGGGATCCTCCTGGATCAGGGCCTGAACCTGCACCGCCAGCATTGGCAGGTGGACTCTCCACCACTGCGCCACCAGGGAAGCCCATACTGGAAGTTTGTACATTTTGACCCCATTCACCCATTCTGTCCACCATCACCCACCCCTACCCCCAGCCTCTGGCAACCACCAATCTGTTCTTCTCTGAATCTATAAGCTTGTTTTCTTTCACTGTCATTCTTCTCTTTTCTTGAAGAATAGTGCATATTTGCAGCCAAAAATCTTTATTGTCCTGTCCTGTAGAATCTAAGAAGTCCAGTAACCTTTCTTTATTTCATCCTGTCTTGATCCCCTTCAATTCAGACTGGCAGTGTTTCTGCTTATATAATCTCATAATCTCTTTATCAAGTGATGGTCCAACCATATCCTTGGTGTTATCTTCTGAATACACTTTCTCATTTTTTGAAATATGGACAGGCTGAGAATTTTCCAAATCTTTAAAGTTTGTTTCCTTTTTGCTTAACAATTCCTTCTTCAATTCATCTCTTCTTGAATTTTACTATAAGGAGGCAAGAGGAAACAAGCTGCTCCTTCAATGTTTTGCTTAGCAATGTCCTCAGCTAAATATCCAGTTTCCTCACTTGAAAGTTATACCTTCTACAAAACACTAGCACACAAACACATTCAGCCAAGTTCTTTGCTGCTTTATAACAAGGATTACCTTTCCTCTGGTTTCTAATAACATGTTCCTCATTTCCATCTGAGACCTCAAAATGGCCTTTAACATCCATATTTTTGCCAGTATTCTGCTTATGATTATCTATGTATTTTCTAACAAAATGGAAGTTTTCTCTCCAGCTCTCTTTTTTTTTTCCTGAGTTCCTCAGAATCACTCTTAATGTCCATATTTCTAGCATATAGCTCAGAACTCATCAGGCAGGTCTTTACCCATTACCCAGTTCCAAAGCTGCTTCTACATTTATAGATATTTGTTGTAGCAGCACCTTACTTCTTGGTATCAAATTTATATTAGTCAGCTCAGGCTACTGTAACCATAGACTTAAACAGCAGGAATTTATTTCTCACAGTTCTGGACACTGGGAAGTCCAAGATCAAGGTGCCAGCCCATTCGGTTCTCCATTGAGGGTTCTCTTCTGGCTTGCAGATAACTGCCTTCTTGCTGGGGCCTCGTATGGCAGAGTGAGAGCAAACAAGCTCCCTGGTGTCTCTTCCTAGAAGAACACTAATTCCATGGTGAAGCCTTCCACCTCATATATGGTATATATGATACATATAATATATGTATATAAATGTATGACATATTTATATAGTGTATAAATATGTGTTATATTTAATATATGTTTAAATCCAGCAATACTTACTAAATCAACTAAAAGTCAAAAAAAGCTATAAAACAGGAGCTAACTTGGCAATAATGTATCATTTTATTAAGAAAACAGTTGTATTAAATTTATTAAACAAATTTGCATAAATAAAACTCAGGACTTGTTGGGACAAGATAAGCAGATTGGAGTGAACAGAGTTTAGAGCACATGGCTGTGTAGACAAATGGATGCAAAACTATAAAGATATACTGGAGCCAAACTGTAAATATTATTACTTTAAATTTTAGCCTGCTATTGTTGGGGCGTATGGAAGGCTTTCACAAAAGTTAAATGGCATGACCAGAATTATATTTTAAAAATATAATTATGGCAGTGGAATCAAAGCTGAATTGAAACAGAGAGCAAGAGGACACTAGAGAAAATGTAATCAGCCAGGAGGTTTCCTCAGCTAAAGAAAAGAAGGTCCTATACCAATGGTAAACTAATTTCCTTTCAATCAGTTAAAGTTACTCCCATGTTCAGGAATCTATCATGGCTCATTTTCCACTGCTGAAAGCCTCAAATCTACCTGGCATTAATGACACCCACATTTTAACCTCACTCTTCGAATATAATCATTTCCTAAACTAATTGTTTGTATAAAAGTGCTCCTAAAACTTGTAGTAAAGTGATTTAAAGAAGACATGAAATCTAGCATGGCTCCTGTCACTCTGCTTGTGTGACCTCAGATAAGTATTTTAATTCCTCAGTGGGACTTTTTTCCTTACCTGTAAGTTCCATGAGGGCCTGGACCATGTCTATCTTGTCCATTATTATGTTTCAGCCCAGAGTGTAAAACATAATAAGTGCTTAATAAACACCCATTTATTAAGTGGTGTGATAATAATTTTTGCCTTATGTACCAGATAAGAGTCCTGTGAGGATCAACCCAAAGAATGCAGGGGATAAGCATTTTACAGTTTAGCCATGTTAAAAATCTTAGTTCGATTATGACTTGGTTATAAACAAACAAACAAATAAATAAATGTGTGTGTGTGTGTATGTCTGGTCTACTTACAGAAATAATGCATGTTTACTGTAGAAAATTTTTAAATTTAGTAAATCACACACAAAAATAACAACAGATATTATTATGCTATGCAGAGATAATCAGCAAGATGAGCTTACACTTAGGCTTTTTCTAATGAAATATACATCTTTAAAAAAGACCGTATGTCATAGGATATTTTATACTCTATTCTTTTCTCAGTAATTGTTGGAGGAAGTTACTGAGAGGGCATGAATGCCTCTTGACCCACAAGCTCCTTACCACCTCCCCCCACCCCCCACCCCCTGCCTTGGAATAAATGTTCCATCTTCTGTTCTCATACTAGAAGCCAGTTCAAGGATGCAGCTTTGACAGAGTAATGTGTTATTGAGGCCATCTGGGCTGTATATGTGACTGAGGCTTGTTAAGGCCTCTATTTAAATTCTTAAGATTCTGGCAGGTGGGGGCAGAAATCTACGTGCCTTGTGGTTGCCCAAGACAAGCCTCATGTGTAAGCTCCCTTGCTTATTAAAACTGCTGCCACCCACAGAAAAAAAATAAAAGAAAAAGTAAAAGGTGGTTGTATTAAGTTTATTAAACAACTTTGAATAAATAAAAAGGTATATCATATTCATGGAATGACATAACATACTAAATGTGTCAAATATTACCAATTTTCTCCAAATTACTTTACAAATCCAATGTAATCTCAAAAATCATTATGCTGGATCTGTGGTATAACTGAACAGATTCATTCAAAAATTTATGTTGGAGACTAAATAAACACCTAGAGATTGCTAGGTTCACTTTAAGACGGTAAATGAGAATACTGACCACATTTAAGACATTCTGCAAAGCTATAGTTATAAAACCAATATTATCTTTATGCCAGAAGAGACAAATAGATAAGTCAAACAGAATAGAAACTTTAGAAATAGATACATGCATTTATGGAAACATGATATATTATGAAATGGCACTAAAATCAATGGTTAAAAGATATGAGGGAAAACAGCTTCTGTAATTGGAGAAAAATAAATCATGGGTGCTCCTTATCTCTGATACAAAGGCAGATTTCAAATATGTTATAGATAAATGATGTGGAATTTGCACCATAAGCATCATAGACCACAAGGTTATTCTTCTACCGTTCTTCTATGTAGAAGAAAATTATTTCTTATATTTAGAAGAAAATTAGTAGAATAATTTGTGGACCATAGGTAGGAAAAGATTTTTGCAAGACCTTCAAAGCACAAACTATGAGATGAAAAAGCCAGTTGTTATGATGTTATCAACAGTAAGATTTTCTGTCAATGAAAGATACCATTGATAAATGGGTAAGCTATTGGCTAAATTTAAAAAGAAAGGGGACTTCCCTGGTGGTCCAGTGGTTAAGGCTCCACGCTTCCAATGCAGGGGATGTGGGTTTGATCCCTGATCGGGGAACTAAGATCCCGTGTGCCACATGGAGTGGCCAAAAACCAAAAAAAATGAAAAACAAACAAAAAGAAAACAACAACAACAAAAATAAAACTAACAAGGGATTGTTATCTGTTATATAGAAATAACTTCTGTTAATCAAGGAAAAGACTAAAAATCCATTGGAAAAAACTGGACTAATGAAAGAGACGGACTACCATAGATCAGACTTCTGCACAACTAAACAGTACACAAGGAGACTCTCATACTTATAATCATATAAATACAAATTAAAGCAGTGACAGATCTCTTTGCTCATGTCAGAAAGATTATATTTCAAAAGGATGGAAATATAAAGTGTTGGTGAATGTGTATTGAGTGCTAACTTTCACTCACAGTGGAAAGTAATCTGGAAAGTAATTTTTTCTAAATTAAATATTAATAATACTTAATGATCACATGATCTATATGATATATATCATACAGAAATTCTCAGAAGCATCCATACATAAAGACAAGGATATTGATCATGGTATTGTTTGTGGTGATAGAATTGGTGGCAACCTCAGTGTCCATCAGTAAGAGATATGATGGATGTTTAAATGCAGCGGATGTCTACTAAAATTCACTATGAAATATTAAGAATAAATGAGCATGTTCCAGCAACACAAAAAGACCTCTAATCAGAGATTTGGATAAGAGAAGTAGAAAATAGAGATTTATACCATATAAGTAAACTGGAAATATCCACAAAGCATACTACATATTTTATAAAGTTATATTTAAGGGCATAGATCAATCACATTAGTTATGGGATGAGGGGAATAAGAATAGTGATCTTGAACGAATGGAAAAAATAAAAGAAAGATTACTGGCAGGATGGATGGTGGTAATGTACTTTTTAATTTAAAAGTATGATCAATTCTTTCAAACTGAGCTCCATTAGAAAGACAAAAAAGGAGTGGGGGGGAGAAAGGAAGGAAAAAAGCCCCTAATATTTGGTGTTTGCTACTTGGAGCTCTGACTGTTTTATTTAATAAAACATTTCAAAAAGGAACACATTGAACATTTTAATTTATTGGGCCTGGTAGAAGAGAGTCTGCCCTGATACATTTCTAAATGTGAAGTTCTTTTTTCATTACTTATTGTTTCACTAATATTTTTATTGTTACTATTGCTTATTACTGCACTACAACTGTTATGTCACTACAGTGCATTGGTATGGTGATTAATTCTTGTTTATCCTGCTTGTCGTTCCTTGTGTACTTTCCAATTGAAGATTCATGTTTTCTAACTGTACTAGAATAGTCTCAGCCTTACATCTTTGCGTATTGTTTCTCCAGTACTTCCTCAGTGTCTTTCTTGTGTATTCCTATGATAGGTATATTAGAACCTGTCAATAAATCTGTCATTTGACATCTGTCTCTGAACTTCTTTTTTGTATTTTTACTCTCTATTTTACTGGCTTTTCTATGTTCTATGTGCATTCTTTACAATAATAAGGAAATACTCTAGTCCTTTTTTTGACTATGTCCTTTTCAACCTAAACAATCTCTAATTTTTTAAATTTCAGTCACTACATTTTTAATACCTGATATTTGAACTAGTTGTTTTCATATTGTCCTGCTCCTGTGTTTCATGGTTTCCTTTCTCGTATGCCTTTGAGAATCTGCAACATACGTATTTTAAGGTCATCTTAGATATATTATTTTGTGCTGTATCTGAAGTGACAGATCTCTTGAATTTTGATGTTTTAAAGCTGTTGCTATTAGCATTTTTTCCTCATTTGTTTTAGAATTTGGTTTGTAGGCCTGTCTGTGATGGCATTTGCTTCCTCCCATCCCCTTTCTGTGCAGTTTTCCTTATCTGTAGTTTTGTGTTTCTTAATTTGGCCATTATAGTCCTGTGTATATAACCAGATCTTATGTTATCGATTTAGCACTTTAATCTTCTGGGGATATTGGGAAACCTCAGATTGAGTCATGGCCTAGCAAGGAGCTGGGTTCCTCTTCTCAGTGGGAAGATTTTTCAATTTCTTCCCCATGTCTTTAGGTATGCCTCTTTATATGTCATTTCCTTGGGAAGAGGTACCACTTTTCTTTGTCCTGCTTTGTAGGCTTGGGTTCAAATAGTGAATGTGGATTTAGTGTCTACTTCTATGAGACATTTTAAATCTCTTCTTCTCCCCATCGACTCTGCCTGCTGCTGGAGGTGAAGCCCAGGAGATCTGAAGCTTCAACTCTGCTTCCTGCTTTTCACATCTGATTCCACTTTTGGTTCCATAGATGTTTATCTTATTTTTGAAGATTGCTGCACTTAGAAAACCATTTTTTTTCCAGATTTTCTCTGTAATTGAAATTTGTTTAATATACACAGGTTGTCTCGAAGAGTGAACTGGTCTTTCAGTCTCCTTTTTCATTAAAAAACAAAACAAAAAATAACTGCAAGAAAAGGGATTCTTTTAAAGTCATTTAAAAGAGATTATTTTCTCAAAGGCTTAAAGTATATAATTATATTCTAGTCTCTATTTTAAAATCTTTCAGAAGTGATGTGTTAAAAATTACTTTCCTCAATTTGTGCAAATTATTTTTAATTTTCTAGTTGCTAGTCAAGACTTTTAAAGTTTTAAATGACATAATTGCAAATAATATTGTGTAGTAGACTTATTTTAGTAGCTTAGTCGAACTTATTTTCATACATTTATTTTGTAAAAATCAAATTTAGGGATCGAATGTACTTATCTGAGTCATTAATTTGGGCCAGTCTCTTCACTGAAAGTGAAATTTCACACCAACCCTTGTTAAAAAATAAAATTTTGAAAGTGCATTAAAAATAATGAAGTACTTGTAATTTTGCATGAATATTTTGGTGACAGAGAGATAAACCTATTTTAATATTAGTAAGAAACATCTACTCAAATGTGTAGTAGCGACTTGAGTGTGGAGTTTTTCAATAATGCTGTAAAAATATTCATTTCTATGAATCATCTTTTTCAGATATTTATTTGTCATAAAGGTATTTATCCATTCATTTGTGCCTGATATGTTTAGAAAATACTAAGTACATATTTTTTTCAACAAGTAAGTTGCTAACTTTATCTTCATAAAAGGTAATAGTGTTGAAATTAAAGATATTGAAAATATGTCATTTTACTCCCTATGAGGCACAATCGAAATAGATTCCTGTATTAAATTATGGCATTTGAGTGATTTTAGTTCTCTTACTCTTGAGCAGTTAGCTAGTTTTGACATCATATGTCCTTTAATCCAAACTTCATTCCTTTATTAATTTAACAGGTTTAGAATTACAAATATTCTAAGCCATCTTCAGTAGTTTTTAGCTTAGTGTTTTAATCTACCATTACACTGGAAGAACAGCCTAGTCAAAAACTGGGTACATATAAACAAAGTTGACCAACTTTACATAAATAAAATATGAAAAGAACATGGGTTCTGTAGTTGGAGACCTGAATTTGTATTCCGGCTTCACCACTTAGTGCCTCTATGACCTTAGGAAAGTTATTTAAGTCTCAGTTTCATCATCTGTAAAATGCTGGAAATAGCACATAACTCGCAGGTTTGTTGGAGGATAAAATAAGGTAACGTAAAACCATTGGCCCAACACATACCCCGTATCAGGGACTCTGTCAGTGATGATTCTCTGAGCTATGAGAATCCTAAATTATCTATTGGATTCCTCGGAACCAGAACATCTAAACAAACTAATGTCTTTAAAAATATATATATTATATATAGTTTTTAAAATCAATAACCATTTTTTGAGTACTCACTATGAGGCCTGTGTAGTCCTAGTTGTTGGCAGTGCAAACATGAGCTTGAATTCTACTCTGGTGAGGAAGAACAATTATAATTATCCTAACTTTCCTAATTCCTAATGGCATTTAGTCAGGGGAACAAGAACCAAGAACTATAAAATAGACACTAAGAAAGCTATTACCCTTATTTCTTGCTCTCTGTCTCTCTTTCTGGGTTCATATTTCATTTCATCCCTGCTTCTCTTTGTGAGTCAGCTTCTTTCATCTTTCTTCTGGCACATCAGATTTCTTTGTTCAAGTTCTTCCTTATAGCTCAGTGATAGTCACATAAGAGTCTCTCAGAGCAGAGACTGCATCTTCTAATCTCTCTGCGTAATGACTCCACATTCCTTGGAGACACATTCCAACTGGGCTAGTTTTGGTTGACTGTCCACCTAGTCCAGTTGGCGGTGGCAGGTGGCAAGGTCATGGAGTAGGCTGCTTACTGAAAAGAAGCTGAGAAGATCCAGGATTTAAGGTTGTGGTCTGTACAGACTGGAATAGGTTCGTTTCTAGCTATTGGTAAATATTCTTAAGAAGAGAAAATACTCAGAGAAAAGGAGCTTTAAAAAAGAAAGCTAGCATAGGCTGATTGAAATAAGATCACCATGTCATATCTGATTTCATCTAAATTTTTCCACATCAAAATATCTTATTACAATGCAGTGACCAAAAGAGAAATATTTATGAGAGTTGAAGAAACTGTTACATGAAACCAAGCATTCCCTGGTGAGGACTTTTGGTATCCTGATAAAATGGTAGAATTGTATGATAAAATGGTAGAATTGTACAAAACCTTCATAGACACCTTTATAAACCACATTTATTCGTGAACTCATTTTCTTCAGTCACCTTGCTGATGTGACCAGGGACACAAAACATTTGGCTTCATTCTACTCCATTGATACAAATTGTCCACCAAACCCCATCCAAATAGAATCTATTGATCTGAATGATGAACAGGTGAAACTCTGTATGTATGTATATTTAAATATATATGTTTACACAACAATATCTGAGAAAGGATTTATGGTAGCTCATTCAATATTGCATCAAAAAATATTACTTTACTAGAAAAGTATTTCAAACGGCATGCCCTACTAAAAATGGATAAAGGGTGCCTCTCTACATTATACACACAAAAAAATCAATAGTATTATCTGGAATTTAGATCTAGAGAAAAGGAAGTTGTGATATACAAGGACAAAGTGTAAGTCAGACAGAAGTAGAGACATAATTTGGATTCTTAACACAAATTCTTAACACCAATTCTGTAGTGAGGACAGTGAAATTTAAAACATGGCAACCAACTTAGGAGAGCTTATTTAAATTAAAAAAAAAAATTTCTCAGTGTGTTGATAAGGAACATTAATAATATAAGATTTACATGGCTGAAAATCACTTTTTTTCTTGAACAAAATTACCTTTAGTAAAGTTGAGGTCAACCATTACTGAATGCCCACCATACATAAGATTCCATACAAGATTTTGAGGATCAAGAATTAATAAAAGTTATGATGCTTTCCTTTAGGGATTTTAAATGAGGGTATCAGATGGGGAAGACATGAATACACACAATTATTAATTCACTGTTACTTTCAAAATGATGGAAGCATGTATACAGTACAAAAATAGTATGAAGAAAGGTATGTTAAAACTACTAGTGTATAAACCAGAGAGTGGTTCACTCATAGGTTCCAGATGTATGAAGACTGGAGGTTAACCATAAATCCTAACATCACCTTGATGAGATGAAAAGAATTGACAACAGATTTCTTTTCTATAGAGGTTCAAAACTTTAAGCCAAATGATTGAGGTGTTAAATATTATTTCAACAATCAATGAATGAGTCTTTTTTTTTTCTTTTTGTTTTATATAGTATAGGACCTTCCTATGTATCTGAAATTAAGCTTGGTAGATAATTACCTACTTTATACCTTGTACATGGAATGGGTTCCCTTTCAACATGCTCCCACTTGAGACCCCTTTTTTTTGTGACAGATCTCAATGTTTCTGGCTTTCATGTTTCTATATTTCATTCCATAGCCCCAATTTATTCTTGCCTATGATGACATTGTATGGTCTTCTTTTGACCTTCTACTCTAGAAGGCTGTCCTTCATTTGCCTACTCAGACTTGGCATCCATGATATTCCCTTTGTTTTGTCCTAATGACCTTAGTTCTGCTTAAAATTTTTCCAGTAGATTCATGGTATGTATCAACTGTGACATATAATTTCTCATGCCTTGATTACCTGACCAAGATTCTGTTCTTTTCTCCTTGCATCTTGCTATAAAAACTTTGGGATTTCTCTTTCTGACTTACTTCACTCTGTATGACAGACTCTAGGTCCATCCACCTCACTACAAATAACTCAATTTTGTTCCTTTTTATGGCGGAGTAATATTCCATTGTATATATGTGCCACATCTTCTTTATCCATTCATCTATATATGGAATCTAAAAAAAAAAAAAAGGTCGTGAAGAACCTAGGGGCAAGATGGGAATAAAGACGCAGACCTACTAGAAAATGGACTTGAGGACACGGGGAGGGGGAAGGGTAAGCTGGGACAAAGTGAGAGAGTGGTAGTGTGTATATATGGATATATACACACTACCAAATGTAAAATAGATAGCTAGTGGGAAGCAGTCGCATAGCACAGGGAGATCAGCTCGGTGCTTTGTGACCAGCTAGAAGGATGGGATAGGGAGGGTGGGAGGGAGGGAGACGCAAGAGGGAAGAGATATGGGGATATATGTATATGTATAACTGATTCACTCCTTTATAAAGCAGAAACTAACACACCATTGTAAAGCAATTATACTCCAATAAAAACGTTAAAAAAAAAAACCTTTGGGATTGTATTAGGGATATATAATAGTTCTCCTGTATTGCTCAAAATCTGATATGTATTTGGTTATTACATCAAAGTTTGCAAATTTTCAGCAAAGACTTTATTTTTATTCTCACTGTATCTGTAGAGCCCATCAAATCTACTCCCCTCCTTCACCCAGTGCCAGTGTGAAGCATCTTGACTAAGTCTGTAATTAGATGATTAACATGGAGCATGCTCAGAAAATACTTCCAACAGTAGTGCAAGTGAATGGTTTGGTAGAGGATGGAAGACATAGGGTGGGTTTCTTAGTACTAGGCTCTCCTCTCATTGCAGTGTGGTCTTCTGTGCTTAGATATTTGACTTTAATAAGCTCCATTAAAAATACATGTATTATTTAGGAGAATAATTCTTTAAGAATTATTGACATAACCTCAATTGTTATTATATACATTAATAATATTTTATTGCCATTGCCATTGAGGGCACACTTGGAATACAGGACAAAGACATGGAAAGATGGGAGGCCCTGTTAGAGGGACGTGAATGAAAGGATTTTACTGATACCACATATACGAATACTGGGACTGGCAATTAGGAGATCTCTGTCCTAATCTTAGATTCACCTCTGATTATAATTGGCAAACAATTGAATCTCCATGTTTTCAACATTTTCTTTTGAAAATAAGAAAAATTAGGTTTGACACATGAAGATGCCTTTGCTCACCTTATGCAAATATTGGCATGGGTGTTAGAGCTTCATTCTTTGCTTTAGATTATTTTTATTGAAAGTACGAATATATTTATTGCTTAAAAGATTCCTCTGAAATGATAGCAATTTATAAATTGTAAAGTGGAAAAAGTAAGATACAGAACATCAAAAACATTGTAAACACTTTTGAAGTGTGGGGGTTACTTGTATTTAAATACCTTTTTTTAATATGGGATATTAGTAAGGAACATTCAGTGCAAAAATACAGAATTGGCAAATGTATACTTTAGTGGTATTGAATACTTTCAGTTCTTGCATTTCATAATCTTTCCATTCTGAGAGATATTCTCTCTTCAAATTTTCAGTCAACAGTGCTCTCAAATTCTGAACTTCCCTTCTAGTCAAGTATTTACAAATCATGTATAATAAGGCATAAATACATGATAGGAGTTGTATTTCTTACTCTTCTCAAGAACATTTGCATTTAAGCAGGGTCAAGTTTAAGCCAAATGACTGGTAGTAAATGTGGGCATACCAAGAAACAGCCCAAGATTAAAGGAGTTTTTTTTTTTTTTTCCTTTTCTGTTAAACAGCAGAACCTTCCAGTGCATCTGGAATAAAACATGGTAGGCAATTAATGGTCAAGCATGCCAGGACAGTGCTACTCTTAAATTCATTATTTGTTCTCTTATATTTCAGAAAAATTTATATGTGAATTATTCATAATTCAGAATTTGTTTAAATGTATTTTTCACATCTTAGTTACAAGGACATTTTTAAAATGGGACAAAATACAAAATGCACAAAAATTGAAGTAAATTGAATTTTATTTATCTGTGCTATCCGAACCCAAGGCATGTTAGACAAATCGATTTTTTTACGTATGTGCATTTGCATGCTAAATGGGATGGAAGAACCATTACTTTAAATCTAGGGAGTTAGAGTATATTACACTGTTGAGCTTAGAGGGTTGGACTGCTTCTAGGGCCATGTCATGTTTGTGATTTTCAAAGGTGGTATGGAAATCTGGGCCTGAGAAAATGGTATTGCTGAATTGGTGTAGACACTCTCTAGAAAGGCAGAAAGTGATGGAGAATAACAGAGCAGTGGATGCTGACCATTTTTAATACCTTCATTATAGATTTGTTGGTCTTAGTTTCTATGACTTAGGAAAATTAATTTTATTGGTGTTCCCTGTTAACGTTTTTCTACTATTTTTACACATTATTTATACAAAACACCATGAGATAACAGTTTGCTAATAGGGTATTAAAAAGCATAGAAAACTTAATTTGATTTACTTTTGAGGTTTATTACCTTGAAAAAAGAGGCATTTTTTTACATCAAGAACTTTATTGTACAACAAATTGAATGAGTCTGAGAGCTGAGCTGTTAGAACATAAATTAATTGATTAATATGTAATCTTGTAAACAAATATTATGATGCTATCTATGTTCATCTTCCTAAAAAATAGATAATTTCTGCTTGAGAACTATGCCTACAAATTTAAAATACAGTAAAAGCATTGTTCTATCTTTCCACAAAAATGCATAAACTTTGTTCCTAATATTTAAAAGAATATTTCACTTACAAGGGCTGAACTGAGACTCTCACAGGCAGTCAAATTAAACTCACATCACCAACAGAGAATAATCGTCCCATCCATTCATAATTATAACATCCAATATTATTACTCGCTGTTTAAAAGTGTGGGCTTCTAATTTAGCTTTCTAGAAAGCTGAATTTAACAATATGTTGGTTTATATGTGACTTTGTATATTTGTTTAAAAATGTATAAAGTTACTGTTATCCCATACTCAAAATCTTAGACACAATTCACAAGAGTTAAAACTTAAAATGATGTACACAAAGAGCAATGCAAGTGATTTTTAAGTTATTTTTCAGTTAGATTTAAGCTAAAGCTCTTTGACCACACTTCAACTGGTGCTATAATGTTATTTTTAAAGCATCACTGGCATTTGTTCTGTCTGAAAATATGAAGACTTTCTGCTAAAATTTGAAACCATTGAAAATAGCAAAGGCCATGCACAAAAACGGTCTTTTTACTGCTGTACTGCTATACACTTAAGGACTATTAATTTTAAATGGTTATAAAGCAGTATGAAAACTATTTATATTTATAAAACATTAAGCCTGATTCCTTTCCCAAAAAAGTCTCAACAGCTGCCTGTTTCTGAGATTTTAAAGATAAATTATTCAATAGCTAGTTCTTTTTTGTGTTTTTAAAGTGACTATGCACTATAAATATGGGATGGTTTCAAAATAAAAACAAACTCACAGGGGACTATGGCCTTCAGCCAAGATGGAGTGGAGTAACAGGGTTTATACTTTCATATGAAAACAATATGAAAAAATATATATTTATTTATTTCAATTATTGCATACCAGGCAATGCAGGACAGTGATCTCTGAACCCTGAGAGAGGGAGGGAAAAAAGGTTAGTCCTGTAATTGCCTTAACTTACTGCCCAAGACTTTCCAGGATTCAGCTCAGGGAGGGGGAACCCAGGGAGGATCCTAGTGAACTTCTTGTGTTGAGGATATGGAGTTTAGTGCCCACAAAGGCCAAGGTGTTGATATGTCCCAAGGCAGAGTTCTGGAGAGGCAAGAGCTATGCAGAGAGTACTCTGGAGAGTTTTAGAGGGTCACATTCATGTATTCAGCTAGGTAGAAACTACTTGAGGCCAGGAAAAGGACCATCTGAAAGGAGCAGAGGGAACAATCCAGAGAGCTCACACAAGGCCTGGAAAAGTTGGTCTTCCCACAATCCAAAAAACCTCATATTTTGTGGGTCATTGGGCATTGCCTTAGTAGCAGGATATTGCTTCAATAGTAGGGAAAAATAACCCTAGATTAATGCTGCTTTGTTCCCAGATAATAAATCTTAAAAGTATACCTTGAAAAGATCAAAGTTCTTAAGAGTTTCCCAGAAAAAACTCAAGAATATATAGGGGAATGCAAATATGTAAAGCACCCCAAAAGGTTAAATTCACAATGTCTGGCATCCAGTCAAAAATTACCAGACATGCCAAAGAAAAGAAAACTATGACTCACAACGAAGACAAAAACCAAAAGAAATATACCCAGAACTAATACATGATATAATCTGTAACAAACATATTAAAAATGTTATTATAACTGTATTCCATATGTTCAGGAACCTGGAAAAAAATCAAGCAAGTGAAATAGTGATATGGAATCTATTTTAAAAAGTACCTAAGAAAACTTCTAGAAATGAAAAAAAGAAATCTTACATGTGGAAACTATCCAAAATGAAAATCAGAGAAAAAAAATAATTTTTAAAACATGAACAAAGGAGCAAATAGCTGTGGGACAAATTTAAGTGACTTAACATGTGCAATTTGATCTCAAAACAGAGGAAGTGAGTAGAAAAAAATAGTTGAAGAAATTATGGTCAAAATTTTTCCAAATTTGTTGATAATTTTAAACCAACAAATTCAAGAAGCTCAATGAAATCTAAGTACAAGAAAGCTTAAGAGAAATACACCAAGGCACATTACAATCAGTGTCCAATATTGCTCTGGATTATTAGGAAATCACCTATTGGGATAGTTCAGTGCCATCTTAATCAAGGAAAAAATAAATCTTTTGAATCATGCATGATTCCTATGTTAGTCCCTCAATTCAGTTCAGAAAGTTTTCAAGAAGACTGTTGGATAATTGGTAGTTCAAAAGTAAGGATCAGTGGGGATTCCTCATTTTTGGGCATGCTGGATGTTGAATCTTTTCCAACTAACTCTGTAGCCCTCATAATAGAGAGACTTCTTTTCACTTTCTACTTCAGGAACTCTGATCGACAAATTACTTTCCCATCCTAATCTCTCCTACCTTTCTCTAGCTCTGTTTTTATCCTAAATTTTGAAATGGGAAGACAAATTCTGAAAGTACTTCATCAGTCAGTCTTTCATGGCTGATAGAGTTTCTTAGAGTGTATGAAGAGCACAAGAGTAAGGAATTATGGAGAAAATAAACGTTAATTATTTGAAATATAATTTTGCTCAAGTGATTAAGATGAAGGTGTCACACATAGGTTTGGATACTGGTTTGGATACTCTGCTTAGACCAGATCATATGGTCAAATGGTTATTGGGAGGTTTTTCTGAGCTTTCTCTCATTTGTTATCTCTTTCTCTGTTCTAAATCTGTCATCTCTTGGTAGTCTCTTTGAAAGTGTCAGTAGAAAGCAAAATTTATGTTTAGATAACAATATTTTATTTTGGCAACTGTGACTAGGATACCTATGCAGCAAAAAAAGAAGAGGTGAGTGAAATATTTTTAGTATAGTTGGCCAAGGTCTGAGTGAGCTACTTCATTTACCTAAGAAAATTGTGCTTAATAAAAAGCTGTTGCAAATTAAACTTAGTTAAGCCTCATTAACCGAGGCTTAGTGTTTTTAGCTCTCTTAACCAAGCTGGGAATAACTAAACTTTAAAAAATTCTTGTTATGCTCTTAGGCTTAAAAAACTAGATAAGACTGGTTAAGCATCAAAAGCTAATTAATGTGGGATCATGTAACATCTTTTTTTCATGGTTGACAGAACACTTAGGTTGTTAAATCAAATTGGATTACATTAGTTTTAAATATTTTTAAAATTTGTTAAGTATCATTAATCCAATTAATCATCACAAAAACAGCAAACACAAACTTTTGCTCAATTTTTAAGAAAATCTTGTTTAGTTTGTAAGAAATTCATTAAATTTATGAGTAACTAACATTAATATTTCTTATCTTCCTTTAGAATTATTAACTTAAGCTACCTCTATTTAGAGATGAAGACACTAAATCAGTGAAATTATAAGCATTTCCTTTACCAACCTATATATCCAGTGTTGTAAAGACCTACTGTACTGTTTATGATTCAGACTTTATCTATATCTGTATCTGTATCTATATCTATCTATATCAATGGATAATGAATGAACATAAAAAATTGCAGCTATTATAATTGTATGTATGCAGTTTGTTACTAAAGGGAAGAGAATGGATTGCTAAGGGCACTTGAAGTAACACAGTTACTTTTTGTACCACCATCTGCTATTTGGTGGGTTGTTAGACTATTTTTTTGTTTCAGTACCATATTAATATTTAAGAATGTCTCTACACCCTTCAGAAAGTTAAATATCCTTAATGATTTCCTTTTGCTTTATATCCTTTCAATTGAAGAACTATCAATCAGAACAAGGTATGTAAAAGGGAAATAAAATGTTCAAAAATGATAAAAAGTAACATTTATTCATTCTTTTAACAAATATTTTTATTTAAGCATGAGGTGTTGCTGCTTATGTACAGCTTTGTTATTCAGTAATCAGATAATATGCAGGTCATGAAGGACAGTTAACTTGTATTAATCACAATGTCCAGGGCCAGTCTCTACCAGGTTGCTGTAGCAATCCGAGAGCTGTGCAGAAGAGGGCATGTCCCAAACCCTACATTCTGATTCCATTATAACTTGCCAGATGCTTCATTTAGCATTTTTTTCCTGACACTTCCATTGCTGTTGGGCATGGCAGGTAATAAGGCTGAAATGGCAGGGGCAACTTGTCTGAGTGTGCTGTGGAGTCCTTTCTCCATCCAGACCCCATGCTAAACTGGCTGGTAAATGAGTCAGAAGAGCAGGCCCCAAAATGGTCTGTGTTTTCTCCAATTATCCTAAGAATCCAAACAAATATTGTGCTTCTTTCCTCATGGGATATGGTGTAAATTGCCTTTCACTTTAGAAGAAATATTCCTATATACCCGTTTGTCCTAGAACTGCACAGATTTGTCAGACTCCTTAACTTTTACAGGGTTCATCTCCTATCTTCTTGCATGCTGTTCCTTACTAAGGCAGCTAGAGAGTTTGTCATATCCTGCCACCAGGTTGAATTAGTATACTGTCGTCAGTATAATGAACCAGCAGAAAGTCTGAGGAAAAACAGGATAGTCAAGGTTACTTGGGACTGTGATGGCCGGGAGCAGAAGAATTGACATATCTTGCGGTAAGACTGTCAAGGTGTTCTGTTGTTTCTGAGCATGATTATCTTTATTGATAGGAAGTGCAAAGAAAGCATCATAAGTGTGTCAGGATATATTGGTTTTACCTACTAAAATTTCTATTTCTTCACCACAGTTGTGATTGGGAAAATGATTTGATTAAATTTGCAATAATATATAATAATTCATTTTGCAAGGCCTATCTGGCTTTTGTGTCAGCCAAAAGGTAAATTAATGGGGATGCAATAGGAATCATCACCACTAAATTTTCTAGGTATTTGATAATAGCATTGATTTCTGCCAATCTTCTGGGACAGAGTATTGCTTTTAATTTACTGTCTAGATGTAGGTATGTTATAATGGCTTCTACTTGACACAGCTACCATAATGACCCTCACTTCACAGAACAAATCTAGGGATTCTTCGAGTACTAAGTATATATATTCTAAGACCAAGGAAATTACCACAACATGTGGCCATGATTCCACTGGATGCCTTGTGAGTTGACTCAGACTCTATCTTCAGCTTTTAACTGACTTCCAATGCCACTAATTCTGACCAGTGAATCATAGTGGAGTTTTTAAGAATTAGCTTCAGTTCAGAGCCGACCTCTAATAATTCCTAGAAAGTCTGTTATTTCTTTTTCCCCAAGCATCTTTACCTTGCTTATATTTCCATTAGCGAGTTTCTACAATTCCTTCAGGTAAAGGCTGTCTTTTCCCAGAGAAGGTATTATACTTCTCCATTTGGGCTATGATAGGATAAAAATCTCTTGTAATGGACTTGGAGGCAATGAGAGGTGATGAGGTTGAGTCTCTACAAGAATTAGGCATCCTTGAAGCAACTGCCTGATGTAAAAGGCTCTATGGACAGTAATGCTAGTTCTCTCAAATGTGGATTAGCTGCTTCTATAAGTAAGGAAGGTTTAGAATGATTTAGTGAATCTGATTTCTGGGTCTTATATGTTTTTAACAAAATGACTCTGTAGCTTAGATTCCAGTGTTTCCACACCATGCTTGTATGTTAGTGAAGAGACCTGGTGGAGTTCCACATTTAATTGGTACTGCAACTTTGTGACCCTTACAATCGGACTCAGTTATATCTGTTTTGTGGCTATAGAAGATAAGGAACCTTTTGAGGCTTTCATAGACATTTTCTCATTCTTTTTCTTTTTTTCCCACATTCTGAGCCTGGTGTTCAAAAACTTTCACTTCTCATTTTCACTAGATACCACCTAGAGTTTTCAGAAGCAGCCATCTCATGCCACAATCTTTGTAATCTCTATTATGACATAACCACTAAAGGAACAGTCACTTGATATTCAAATATCAATAGAAGAACACCAAAACTATATAGAATTTTCCTTCAATTTATTTAATAGTTTAATCTTTCAAGATAGCTGTTTTTATAAATCAGAAGGATCATTAGGGGCCACAAAAATCTCTATTAAATCAGTATGGTGATAGCTGTGAACTTTCTGTATCTAAAAGAGCTAATCCTAAGCTAAAACTCTCCTCATTAATTAAGTCTATGTCTAAATGAGAACTTCACTGAATCAGAAATGCTAAGTTTAAAATACAGGTAATAGACGTGCGCTCACTCCCTCTTGCGAGGGCACCGGAATCACAACTAACTGCCGAACAGTCATCGACAGGAAGACACTGGAACTCACCAAAAAAGATACCCCACATCCAAAGGCAAAGGAGAAGCCGCAATGAGAGGGTAGGAGGGGCGCAATTACAATAAAATCAAATCCCATAATGGCTGGGTGGGTGACTCACAAACTGGGGAACAGTTATGCCACAGAAGTCCACCCACTGGAGTGAAGGTTCTGAGCCCCATGTCAGGCTTCCCAACCTGGGGGTCTGGCAACGGGAGGAGGAATTCCCAGAGAATCAGACTTTGAAGGGAAGCGGGATTTGATTGCAGGACTTCGATAGGACTGGGGGAAACAGAGACTCCACTCTTGGAGGGCACACACAAAATAGTGTGTGCATCAGGACCCAGATGACTGAACCAGACCTGAACCAGACCTACCTGCTAGTGTTGGAGGGTCTCCTGCAGAGGCAGAGTGTGGCTGTGGCTCACCATGGGGACAAGGACACTGGCAGCAGAAGTCCTGGGAAGTACTCCTTGGTGTGAGCCCTCCTGGAGTCCACCATTAGCCCCACCAAAGAACCTGTAGGCTCCAGTGCCGGGTCACCTCAGACCAAACAACCAACAGGGGGGGAACTCATCCCTACCCATCAGCAGACAACTGGATTAAAGTTTTACTGAGCTCTGCCCACCAGAGCAACACTCAGCTCTACCCACCACCAGTCCCTGCCATCAGGAAACTTGCACAAGCCTCTTAGATAGCCTCATCCACCAGAGGACAGACTGAAGAAGCAAGAAGAACTACAATCCTGCAGCCTGTGGAGCAAAAACCACATTCACAGAAAGATAGACAAAATGAAAAGGCAGAGGACTATGTACCAGATGAAGGAACAAGATAAAACCCCAGAAAATCAACTAAATGAAGTGGAGATAGGCAACCTTCCAGAAAAAGAATTCAGAATAATGATAGTGAAGATGATCCAGGACCTTGGAAAAAGAATGGAGGCAAAGATCGAGAAGATGCAAGATATGTTTGAAAAAGACCTAGAAGAATTAAAGAGCAAACAAATAGATGAACAATACAATAACTGAAATGAAAACACACTAGAAGGAATCAATAGCAGAATAACTGAGGCAGAAGAACGGATAAGTGACTTGGAAGAGAGATTGGTAAAAATCACTGCCACAGAACAGAATAAAGAAAGAAGAATGAAAAGAAATGAAGACAGCCTAAGAGACCTCTGGGACAACATTAAACGCACCAACATTCGCATTATAGGAGTCCCAGTGGGAGAAGAGAGAGAGAAAGGACCTGAGAAAATATTTGAAGAGATTACAGTCAAAAACTTCCCTAACATGGGAAAGGAAACCGCCACCCAAGTCCAGGAAGCACAGAAAGTCCCAGGCAGGATAAACCTAAGGAGAAACACGCCAAGACACATAGTAATCAAACTGACAAAAATTAAAGACAAAGACAAATTATTAAAAGCAACAAGGGAAAAATGACAACATATAAGGGAACTCCCATAAGGTTAACAGCCAATTTTTCAGCAGAAACTCTACAAGCCAAAAGGGAGTGGCATGATATATTTAAAGTGATGGAAGGGAAGAACCTACAACTAAGATTACTCTACCCAGCAAGGATCTTATCAGATTCGACAGAGAAATCAAAAACTTTACAGACAAGCAAAAATTAAAAGAATTCAGCACCACCAAACCAGATCTACAAAAAATGCTAAAGGAACTTCTTTAAGTGGGAAACACAACAGAAGAAAATGACCTACAAAAACAAACACAAAACAGTTAGGAAAATGGTAATAGAGCATACATATCAATAATTACCTTAAATGTGAATGGATTAAATGCTCCAACCAAAAGACACAGGCTCACTGAATGGATACAAAAGCAAGACTCGTAGATATGCTGTCTACCAGAGACCGACTTCAGACCTAGGGACACATACAGACTGAAAGTGAAGGGATGGAAAAAGATATTCCATGCAAATGAAAATCAAAAGAAAGCTGTAATAGCAATACTGATATCAGACAAAATACACTGTAAAATAAAGACTCTTACAAGAGACAAGGACATTACATAATGATCAAGGGATCAATCCAAGAAGATATAACAATTATAAATATATATGTACCCAACATAGGAGCACCTCAATACATAAGGCAAATGCTAACAGCTATAAAAGAGGAAATCGACAGCAACACAATAATAGTGGGGGACTTTAACACCTCTCTTACACCAACGGACAGATCATCCAGACAGAAAATTAATAAGGAAACACAATCTTTAAATGACACAATAGACCAGATAGATTTAATTGATATTTATAGGACATTCCATCCGAAAACAGCAGATTACACTTTCTTTTCAAGTGCACATAGAACATTCTCCAGGATAGATTACATCTTGGGTCACAAATCAAGCCTTGGTAAATTTAAGAAAATTGAAATCATATCAAGCATCTTTTCTACCCACAACGCTATGAGATTAGAAATAAATTAACAGGGAAAAAATCTGTAAAAAATACAAATACATGGAGGCTAAGCAATACACTACAAAATAATCAAGAGATCACTGAAGAAATCAAAGAGGAAATCAAAAAATACCTAGAAACAAATGACAATGAAAACATGAAAACCCAAAACCTATGGGATGCAGCAAAAGGAGTTTTAAGAGGGAAGTTTATAGCAATGCAATCCTACCTCAAGAAACAAGAAAAATTTCAAACAACCTAACCTTACACCTAACACAATTAGAGACAGAAGAACAAAAAACCCCAAAGTTAGCAGAAGGAAAGAAATCATAAAGATCAGAGTAGAAATAAATGAAAAAAGAAATAAAGGAAACAATAGCAAAGATTAATAAAACTAAAAGCTGGTTCTTTGAGAAGATGAACAAAGTTGATATACCATTAGCCAGACTCATCAAAAAAAAGAAAGGGAAAAGACTCAAATCAATAGAATTAGAAATGAAAAGGAGAACTAACAACTGACAGTGCGGAAATACAAAGAATCATGAGAGATTACTACAAGCAACTATATGCCAATAAAATGGACAACCTGGAAGAAATGGACAAATTCTTAGAAAAGCACAACCCTCCGAAACTGAACCAGGAAGAAATAGAAAATATAAACAGACCAATCACAAGCACTGAAGTTGAGACTGTGACTAAAAATCTTCCAACAAAAGCCCAGGACCAGATGACTTCACAGGCAAATTCTATCAAACATTTAGAGAAGAGCTACCACCTATCCTTCTGAAACTATTCCAAAATACAGCAGAGGGAGGAACACTCCCAAACTCATTCTACAAGCCCACCATCACCCTGATACCAAAACCAGACAAAGATGTCACTAAAAAAGAAAACTACAGGTCAATATCACTGATGAACGTAGATGCAAAAATCCTCAACAAAATACCAGCAAACAGAACCCAACAGCACATTTAAAGGATAATACCCCATGATCAAGTGGGGTTTCTCCCAGGAATGCAAGAATGCTTCAATATATGCAAATCAATCAATGTGATACACCATATTAACAAATTGAAGAAGAAAAACCATATGATCATCTCAATAGATGCAGAAAAACCTTTTGACAAAATTCCACGCCCATTTATGACAAAAACCCTCCAGAAAGTAGGCATAGAGGGAACTTACCTCAACATAATAAAGGCCATATATGACCAACCCACAACCAACATCGTTTTCAATGGTGAAAAACTGAAACCACTTCCACTAAGATCAGGAAGAAGACAAGGTTGCCCACTCTCACCACTATTATTCAACATAGTTTTGGAAGTTTTAGCCACAGCAATCAGAGAAGAAAAATAAAGGGATCCAAATTGGAAAAGAAGAAGTAAAACTGTCACTCTTTGCAGATGACATGATACTATACATAGAGAATCCTAAAGATGCTACCAGAAAACTACTAGAGCTAATCAATGAATTTGCTAAAGTAGCAGGATACCAAATTAATGCACAGAAATCTCTTGCATTCTGATAAACTAATGATGAAAAATCTGAAAGAGAAATTAAGGACACACTCCCTTTTACCATTGCAACAAAAAGAATAAAGTACCTAGGAATAAACCTACCTAAGGAGACAAAAGACCTGTTTGCAGAAAACTATGAGACACTGATGAAAGAAATTAAAGATGATACAAACAGATGGAGAGATATACCATGTTCTTGGATTGGAAGAATGAACATTGTGAAAAGGACTCTACTGCCCAAAGCAATCTACAGATTCAATGCAATCCCTATCAAACTACCAATGCCATTTTTCACAGAACTAGAACAAAAAATTTCACAATTTGTATGGAAATACAAAAGTCCCTGAATAGCCAAAGCAATCTTGAGAAAAAAAATGGAGCTGGAGGAATCAGGCTCCCAGACTTTGGACTATAGTACAAAGCTACAGTAATCAAGACACTCTGGTACTGGCACAAAAACAGAAATATAGATCAATGGAACAGGATAGAAAGCCCAGAGATAAACCCATGCACGTATGGTTACCTTATCTCTGATAAAGGAGGCCAGAATATACAATGGAGAAAAGACAGCCTCTTCAATAAGTGGTGCTGGGAAAACTGGACAGCTACACGTAAAAGAATGAAATTAGAACACTCCCTAACACCTTACACAATAATAAACTCAAAATGGAGTAAAGACCTAAATGTAAGACCAGACACTATAAAACTCTTAGAGGAAAACATAGGCAGAACACTCTATGACATAAATCACAGCAAGATCCCTTTTGACCCAAAAACAAAAATTAGCACATGGGATCTAATGAAACTTAAAAGCTTTTGCCCAGCAAAGGAAACTATAAAGAAGACAAAAAGACAACCCTCAGAATGGGAGAAAATATTTGCAAACGAACCAACTGACAAAGGATTAATCTCCAAAATATACATGCAGCTCATGCTGTTCAATATTAAAAAAACAAACAACCAAATCCAAAAATGGGCAGAAGACCTAAATAGACATTTTTCCAAAGAAGATATACAGATTGCCAACAAACACATGACAGGATGCTGAACATCACTAATCCTTAGAGAAATGCAAATCAAAACTACAATGAGGTATCACCTCACACCGGTCAGAATGGCCATCATCAAAAAGTCTACAAACAATAAATGCTGGAGAGGGTGTGGAGAAAAGGGAACCCTTTTACACTATTGGTGGGTATGTAAATTGATACAGCCACTATGAAGAACAGTATGGAGGTTCCTTAAAAAACTAAAAATAGAACTACCATATGACCCAGCAATCCCGCTACTGGGCATATACCCTGAGAAAAGCATAATTCAAAAAGAGTCATGTACCACAATGTACATTGCAGCTCTATTTATAGTAGCCAGGACATGGAAGCAACCTAAGTGTCCATCAACAGATGAATGGCTAAAGAAGATGTGGCACATATATACAATTGAATATTACTGAGCCATAAAAAGGAACGAAATTGGGTCATTTGTAGAGAGGTGGATGAATCTAGAGACTGTCATACAGAGTAAAGTAAGTCAGAAAGAGAAAAACAAATACCGTATGCTAACACATATATATATGGAATCTTAAGAAAAAAGAAAAAGGTTCTGAAGAACCTAGGGACAGGACAGGAATAAAGATGCAGATGTAGAATATGGACTTGACCCAGGTGGGGGAAGGGTAAGCTGGGACCAAGTGAGAGAGTGGCATGGACATATATACACTACCAAATGTAAAATAGATAGCTAGTGGGAAGCAGTTGCATAGCACAGGAAGATCAGCTTGGTGCTTTGTGACCACCTAGAGGGGTGGGATAGGGAGGGTGGGAGAGATATGCAAGAGGGAGGGGATAGGGAGATATATGTATACGTATAGCTGATTCACTTTGTTATAAGGCAGAAACTAACACACCATTGTAAAGCAATTATGCTCCAATAAAGATGTTAAAAAAAAAACCCTGCTGCACCCCAATGTTCACTGCAGCACTATTTACAATAGCCAGGTCATGGAAGCAACCTAAATGCCCATCGATAGACGAATGGATAAAGAAAATGTGGTACATATATATAATGGAATATTACTCAGCCATAAAAAGGACCGTAACTGGGTCATTTGTAGAGACGTGAATGGACCTAGAGAATGTCATACAGAGTGAACTAAGTCAGAAGGAGAAAAACAAATATTGTATATTAGCACATATATGTGGAATCTAGAAAAATGGTACAGATGAACCAGTTTGCAAGGCAACAATCGAGGCACAGGTGTAGAGAACAAACTTATAGACCCCAAAGGGGGAAACCTGGAGGGGGTGGTATTGGTGGGATGAATTGGGAGATTGGGATTGACATATATACACTAATATGTATAAAATAGATAACTAATAAGAACCTGCTGTGTAAAAAAAAAAATTAAAATAATAAAAAAGCGTAAAGAAAAATAGAATACAGTTAATAGACATTTAATCAACTTCCTAATGTGTAATCTGAGGAATATGTGACATAACCACATTAAAATGGACCTCATATAATTATGTGAGGTGGACATAAAATGACATGCTGATACATGACCAATCTAATGTGGTGTTGGTTGTTGGTATTTTCTCCAAATTGTTTGAAGTCTTTTAAGCCCAATATGGATCTTGAGGCTTGAAGATACTGAATGCACAGGTGAGGAAATAGGCAAAGGTTGCATGAAATAGCAACCATAAATTCAGTGGAATTTGTCTGAGCCTTAGTTCTGTGATCTGCTCTGCTTCTCTCTGAAATACCTGAACCACAAACTCAGTTTTCCTCCTGCCATTTTGTGAATTAATTCTCTATAATCATCACAAGCTCTTTGACTCCATGAGGACCCATGGTACAAAATCAGAATGTCTTAAGATTTTTCCTCTGTAAATTTCTGTAATAGATTCAGTGAGACTCCCCAGTCTCCTAAATCCTGTTGAGCGGTGTTAGACATAATACATCTTCAGTACCCTCATTGTGCTAAAAGAATTCAGTCTGGTGCCATTACTTGATTAGTTTTATAATAACAAATGAAACCAAATTTGGTTCCACATTGTACAAGGAAAACTCCCTGGTATTCTAGGTTCCATCTTTCATTCATTTGCAGAAACCATCAATCTTAATATCAATGCACTCAAATTTTACTCTCTATCTCAGAATGTGAACAAATTAGCAATGAGGAATAACATGTAATAAAATAAACATTATTTTCTAAATTGCTTCGTCTTAAAAAGGACAGGTTTATTTGAATAAGTAAAATTATGAATTAAAAAGCTTTCTCTTATATAGAAGTGTCTTTTTATAAAACCCTCAACCATGCTATATTCAGCCTTGAAGTACACTGAATTTAGAAAACTTGTGGTAGTGGAACTTAGAAAACTTGATTAAACTAACAACTTAAGAATGATTTATAATTAGTGTATCAATTATTCATATGTAAATGTTTCCAGGCTACTTGGAATATATATACGATTTGTCACATAAGCAGGGTAATTTCTTCACAAAATAAATATGCTTAGCAAATTATTTTCTTATAAAGCAAAGGTAAAATTAAGCTGAACTCTTACTAAAATATCAAAAATGTGAATTAGTCGAGCCCAAATTAATTTTTCCTATATCCTTAAAAACAGTATCTAGAGACCCACTTCAGACCTAGAGACACATACAGACTGAAAGTGAGGGGATGGAAAAAGATATTCCATGCAAATGGAAATCAAAAGAAAGCTGGAGTAGCAATTCTCATATCAGACAAAATAGACTTTAAAATAAAGACTATTACAAGAGACAAAGAAGGACACTATATAATGATCAAGGGATCGATCCAAGAGGAAGGTATAACAATTGTAAATATTTATGCACCCAACATAGGAGCACCTCAATACATAAGGCAAATACTAACAGCCATAAAAGGGGAAATCGACAGCAACACAATCATAGTAGGGGACTTTAACACCCCACTTTCACCAATGGACAGATCATCCAAAATGAAAATAAATAAGTAAACACAAGCTTTAAATGATACATTAAACAAGATGGACTTAATTGATATTTATAGGACATTCCACCCAAAAACAACAGAATACACATTTTTCTCAAGTGCTCATGGAACATTCTCCAGAATAGATCATATCTTGGGTCACAAATCAAGCCTTGGTAAATTTAAGAAAATTGAAATCGTATCAAGTATCTTTTCCGACCACAACGCTATGAGACTAGATATCAATTACAGGAAAAGATGTGTAAAAAATACAAACACATGGAGGCTACACAATACACTACTTAATAACGAAGTGATCACTGAAGAAATCAAAGGGGAAATCAAAAAATACCTAGAAACAAATGACAATGGAGATACAACGACCCAAAACCTATGGGGCGCAGCAAAAGCAGTGCTAAGAGGGAAGTTTATAGCAATACAAGCCTACCTCAAGAAACAGGAAACATCTCGAATAAACAACCTAACCTTGCACCTAAAGCAATTAGAAAAAGAAGAACAAAAAAACCCCAAAGCTAGCAGAAGGAAAGAAATCATAAAGATCAGGTCAGAAATAAATGAAAAAGAAATGAAGGAAACAATAGCAAAAATCAATGAAACTAAAAGCTGGTTCTTTGAGAAGATAAACAAAATTGATAAACCATTAGCCAGACTCATCAAGAGAAAAAGGGAGAAGACTCAAATCAATAGAATTAGAAATGAAAAAGGAGAAGTAACCACTGACACTGCAGAAATACAAAAGATCATGAGAGATTACTACAAGCAACTCTATGCCAATAAAATGGACTACCTGGAAGAAATGGACAGATTCTTAGAAATGCACAAACTGCCGAGACTGAACCAGGAAGAAATAGAAAATATGAACAGACCAATCACAAGCACTGAAATTGAAACTGTGATTAAAAACCTTCCAACAAACAAAAGCCCAGGACCAGATGGCTTCACAGGCAAATTCTATCAAACATTTAGAGAAGAGCTAACACCTATCCTTCTCAAACTCTTCCAAAATATTGCAGAGGGAGGAACACTCCCAAACTCATTCTACGAGGCCACCATCACCCTGATACCAAAACCAGACAAAGATGTCACAAAGAAAGAAAACTACAGGCCAATATCACTGATGAACATAGATGCAAAAATCCTCAACAAAATACTAGCAAACAGAATCCAACAGCACATTAAAAGGATCATACACCATGATCAAGTGGGGTTTATCCCAGGAATGCAAGGATTCTTAAATATACGCAAATCAATCAATGTGATACACCATATTAACAAATTGAAGGAGAAAAACCATATGATCATCTCAGTAGATGCAGAGAAAGCTTTCGACAAAATTCAACACCCATTTATGATAAAAGCCCTGCAGAAAGTAGGCATAGAGGGAACTTTCCTCAACATAATAAAGGCCATATATGACAAACCCACAGCCAACATTGTCCTCAATGGTGAAAAACTGAAACCATTTCCACTAAGATCAGGAACAAGACAAGGTTGCCCACTCTCACCACTATTATTCAACATAGTTTTGGAAGTGTTAGCCACAGCAATCAGAGAAGAAAAAGAAATAAAAGGGATCCAAATTGGAAAAGAAGAAGTAAAACTGTCACTCTTTGCAGATGACATGAAACTATACATAGAGAATCCTAAAGATGCTACCAGAAAACTCCTAGAGCTAATCAATGAATTTGGTAAAGTAGCAGGATACAAAATTAATGCACAGAAATCTCTTGCATTTCTATACACTAATGACGAAAAATCTGAAAGTGAAATTAAGAAAACACTCCCGTTTACCATTGCAACAAAAAGAATAAAATATCTAGGAATAAACCTACCTAAGGAGACAAAAGACCTGTATGCAGAAAATTATAAGACACTGATGAAAGAAATTAAAGATGATACAAATAGATGGAGAGATATACCATGTTCCTGGATTGGAAGAATCAACATTGTGAAAATGATTCTACTACCCAAAGCAATCTACAGATTCAATGCAATCCCTATCAAACTACCACTGGCATTTTTCACAGAACTAGAACAAAAAATTTCACAATTTGTATGGAAACACAAAAGACCCCGAATAGCCAAAGCAATCTTGAGAACGAAAAATGGAGCTGGGGGAATCAGGCTCCCTGACTTCAGACTATATTACAAAGCTACAGTAATCAAGACAGTTTGGTACTGGCACAAAAACAGAAATATAGATCAATGGAACAGGATAGAAAGCCCAGAGATAACCCCACGCACATATGGTCACCTTATCTTTGATAACAGAGGCAAGCATATAGAGTGGAGAAAAGACAGCCTCTTCTATAAGTGGTGCTGGGAAAATTGGACAGATATATGTAAAAGTATGAAATTAGAACACTCCCTGACACCATGCACAAAAATAAACTCAAAATGGATTAAAGACCTAAGTGTAAGGCCAGACACTATCAAACTCTTAGAGGAAAACATAGGCAGAACACTCTATGACATACATCACAGCAAGATTCTTTTTGACCCAGCTCCCAGAGAAATGGAAATAAGAACACAAATAAACAAATGGGACCTAATGAAACTTAAAAGCTTTTGCACAGCAAAGGAAACCATAAACAAGACCAAAAGACAACCCTCAGAATGGGAGAAAATAGTTGCAAATGAAGCAACTGACAAAAGATTAATCTCCAAGATTTACAAGCAGCTCATGCAGCTCAATAACAAGAAAACAAACAACCCAATCCAAAAATGGGCAGAAGACCTAAATAGACATTTCTCCAAAGAAGATATACAGATTGCCAACAGACACATGAAAGAATGCTCAACATCATTAATCAGTAGAGAAAGGCAAATCAAAACTACAATGAGATATCATCTCACACCGGTCAGAATGGCCATCATCAAAAAATCTAGAAAGAATAAATGCTGGAGAGGGTGTGGAGGAAAGGGAACCCTCTTGCACTGTTGGTGGGAATGTAAATTGATACAGCCACTATGGAGAACAGTATGGAGGTTCCTTAAAAAACTACAAATAGAACTACCATACGACCCAGCAATCCCACTACTGGGCATATACCCTGAGAAAACCATAGGTCAAAAAGAGTCATGTGCCAAAATGTTCATTGCAGCTCTATTTACAATAGCCAGGACATGGAAGCAACCTAAATGTCCATCGACAGATGAATGGATAAAGAAGATGTGGCACATATATACAATGGAATATTACTCAGCCATAAAAAGAAATGAAATGGAGGTATTTGTAATGAGGTGGATGGAGTTAGAGTCTGTCATACAGAGTGAAGTAAGTCAGAAAGAGAAAAACAAATACAGTATGCTAACACATATATACGGAATCTAAGAAAAAAAAAATAAAAAGGCCATGAAGAACCTAGTGGCAAGACGGGAATAAAGACACAGACCTACTAGAGAATGGACTTGAGGATATGGGGAGGGGGTGGGGTGAGATGTGACAGGGTGAGAGAGTGTCATGGACATATATACACTACCAAATGTAAAATAGATAGCTAGTGGGAAGCAGCCGCATAGCACAGGGAGATCAGCTCGGTGCTTTGCGACCACCTAGAGGGGTGGGATGGGGAGGGTGGGAGGGAGGGAGATGCAAGAGGGAAGAGATATGGGAACATATTGTATATGTATAACTGATTCACTTTGTTATAAAGCAGAAGCTAACACACCATTGTAAGGCAATTATACTTCAATAAAGATGTTTAAAAAAAAAAACAGTATCTAATAGCTTTACAATCATGTGATAAATTAATACACATTTTTTTTATTTAAGAATTTTGGTAGGAACTTTATAAATTTATTTATTTATTTATTTTTGCTGTGTTGGGTCTTCGTTTCTGTGCGAGGGCTTTCTCTAGTTGCGGCAAGTGGGGGCCACTCTTCATTACGGTGCACGGGCCTCTCACTATCGTGGCCTCTATTGTTGCGGAGCACAGGCTCCAGACGCGCAGGCTCAGTAGTTGTGGCTCACAGGCCTAGTTGTTCCGCGGCATGTGGGATCTTCCCAGACCAAGGCTCGAACCCGTGTCCCCTGCATTGGCAGGCAGATTCTCAACCACTGCGCCACCAGGGAAGCCCAAATACACATATATTTACATATAAATTACTCTTTAAGTTATTTTTAATATTTATATGGAAAGACTGCTGAAAAATGTAGTGAATGTTAAAAGCAACAATAAAATGCATCTATTGTTTGAAAAAGTGTTTCTCCTAAGACTGCATCAGTGACTTCCATATTAAATTTTCTTAGTTTATGCTTCCCAACAGTATTTTTTCTGATGCTCTAATGTCACAACCATAGCATGCTGACTGCAAATCAAACCATGTTTATTCTGCTTCTAGTTACTAACACTAAAACATAAATTGTGTAGTCAGAATTGAGCTGCCAATTTTGCAGATGATGCATGAGGCAGACCAGCATGACTCCCTTAGTTTTCCTTCACCATTATGGCTTTAATTTCGAGAGCAAAAGCCAAGCATGTCTACATTCACACAAAAAGGATGTGAAAAAATAATCACCTTATAACATGAACAGTACAGTTGATAATGACTTAAACTGCATGCCTGCCAATGTTTTTGGCTAGAGCCTCTGTAACCATCTGGGAAGAATTGGAAAATTGTGGTGCAACACCTAGTATTGTGGGTTGAATCATGTCCCCCCCAAATATGTGTCAAAGTCCTACCCCTGGTACCTGTGAATGTGATCTTACTTGAAATTAGGATAACTGTAGCTGTAATCAAGTTAGGATAAGGTCACACTGAATTAGGGTGGGCCCTAATTCTATTCGACTGGTGTCCTCATAAGAAGAAGAGAAAAGACACAGAAGACACGCAGGGAGACTGCCATGTGATGATGGAAGCAGAGCTTAGAATGATACATCAGTAAGTCAAGGAACACCAAGAATTGCTGGCAACACCAGAAGCAAAAGAAAGGCATGGAATATCTTCTTTAGAGTCTCAGAGACAGTGTGGTTCTGCTGATACCTACTGTCCAGAACTGTGAGCATAAATTTCTGTTTTTATAAACCACCCGGTTAATGGTAATTTATTACAGCAGCCCTGACACTAATAAACCTGAAAGTCTATGAGAGGTACTCCTTTTCATTGGGCAAAAGGAGGCCTTTATTTAAATAAGTGTTTTTTTGGAAAAGACAATGAATAAACATATTAGCAACTGTTAACATATCTTCTGAAAAACATGTTCTCTGAAACCAAAATCAGATACATTTTTGACAAGGATAAGGAAAGTTACAAAGTATGGGCGTCTATCCAAAAAGGAGTGATACAGCTGGGGCCTGACGTATTTTCAGTTTATTCCCCAGGTAGAGTGAGAGCCTATTAACTGGAAAGAGAAAACATATTATGGATTAGGTGGCAATCAGTGTGTTGGAAATACCCATACGATTCCATACTGTTTCAAGAACAAAGATAAAAACATCAGAATTTCCTATGATATTCACATTAAGACCAAGGATAAGAGGAAATTGGATAAAGATAAATTCATTACACAGAATAGAAAGAGGTCTTTAAGCATTATAATGTTCAATATTTGCTGGTGTTAGAACAAAATGTAGGCTTAAGAATATTAATAGAAGTAATTAGTGTCCAATAAATTGAACTAAATTATTAACATGTAATGTAGTGATAATATCAATATAAATGATATGGTGATAAAATATATACTAAGAATGGACCATTTGAAAACTGTAATCATCTGGAATAATTTCTTTCATTTTATCTAATCCTTGCATAAGGTTTCATTGAGATCTTATGGCAGCTATAGTCATTTAAGCAAAATCCCTGAAGTTAGATTACTACAGGAAAAATTTACTCTAGAAATGAAATTCTACAGCTTGAATATATCAGAACTCGTAACTATTATTTTAACCTTTCTTGTGAAGCAGTTTTTTAGCACATTCATTTTGTTTTGCCATTATCCAAATGATGAAAAAAACCATGTGTGAATCTAGACAAGCTACTCAGGATTTCCTAAATACAAGCCTAATTGGCTTTGGAAACAACGTTTTTGATGGTTTGATAAACTGACCATATTATAAAAGATGTGAGTCTGTTTCACCACCATAGAGTGTCAAATATACTTTAACTCCTGTGGGCTTTTTTTCTTCTACATAAGGTCTTGGGACTCACAGTACTAAATAGGAGCTAAAGCTATGTGAATGACAACCCAGCAGTAAATATACAGGTAGTTGGCGCTACTGTAAGTAAATAGAGGCCCGATAAAATCCAGAAATTGATTTGTATAACTGCCAAAAAATTATTTCAAACTCGAAATAGTCAACAAAGATTATTGGTATTCTTTCAGTGTAGTGCTGGACTTTACTATTGACTAGGCTCTTTTCAATTCTGAAGGGATAAGAGGTTAACTTGTAGATTTTTGTCTGGGAGAGAAACAAATAATGTCTGTCAGTAGAACAGATAAGACTAAAGATTATCATCTGTGGACCTGTTGGATCTAAGAAGTTTCATATGTAACACAGAAATCTTATTCTAACATTTCTTTGTTTAAATCCTTGTGTTTACCTAGCTTCTTAAAGGATCTGTGTACCAGTCATAATGCTTATTGATTTTTTTATTAACTAATGATCAAATAAAAATCTTTGATGTGTTCATTTTATATTGTATGAGAATCACGTTTTTCACCTTTTGAAAATTATCCTTTGTTTTGGAGATCATTAATTGAGATGCCCAAGTGGACTCATGACAGAGCCAAGTAAACTGTATTGTAGGAAACATTACGCCAAGACTGTTTAAATTCAGGCATATCTTTTCTTGACATGCTACAGTAAATCTCAAGTGGCAATGAGTTTTAACTTTTTTGACTTGTCTCTCTTGTTTTGTTTCTACTGTTTTTATTTTTAGTTCATGCACAGTTGATAATTGATTCCCCATTGGTGGTAGCAATGGATAGAAATTTGGCTCTGTAGTTTGACTGTTTGGTGAGATCTCTGTTCTATGGATGATGATCTGTCCTCTGTTGGGTGATATATAGCAGAGAACTTGATTCATCAGTCTTTGTTTCTTTGTCTATTTGTGAGCTTAAAACAATTAAAATTTTATACCTATTGGGAAGGAGAATAACTCCTTGATTCTGAACTGGTGAGTTTTGTGCTTCTTTTTATTTTTGATCTATGGCCATAAGTTGCAGAACTGAAGCTATAAGTTCTCTTTATATCTGTGTTTATGTTTCTGTGTCCGTAATTCCTAAAAGTATTTACATCTGTTTGACAGGTGTGAAGTATTTTCCTATCTTTGCCAGATGTAAATAGGTTACATTATAATGTCTCTTTAATTAATGGAGTTCCATTTTGATTGATTTTTCAAGAACAAATAAGTACTTACAGACATTATGTATTTTTTAAATTCACAGAAAATAAACTTGTCTTCTAATACTTTAAAAGTTGTGGTTCCCTCTCCCACAAAAATAATAATCCTTCTTACAGATATTGTTAATTCAGAAACATTTACAGAATCTAAGTCGCAAAATGAAAATGAATCTTTAGCAAATCACTCTGATTTATAATTTTGATTTAAGAATAAAAGCTATATCTATTTTTCTCTGATTTATCAGTGTGAACTATAATACAAAGGTACAAATTATTTTTTATAAGATTTAGGTTTGTAAGTGACTAGTAAGTGAATCTGCACTGCTTTTCCTGAATTACTGATCAAATAAGCTGGCATTTCTATTGATGTTTAAGCTTATGAAAAATGTAAATTTGTGTTCAATTAAATTGAATCACAATACTGACAGAGGCTTGTATATAACAGTGATTATTGTTTTGCATTTCTTAGCTTGAACACAACTGCTGAGTTCTTTGGTAATTTAAAGTCTTTGTCTAATATTTAAAAAAAGTAATTAATGGATAATTTTTCCATACCTAAATAATAATTACTTAAGATTGAATCCTGAAACATGGACTACGTATTAAAGATAAATTTAAGATTATATACTTTTGCTTCTTGGTCTTATACTCTATTGAATGGCAATAATGTTGAATAATGTTTATCAATGTGTTCATCAATTTTGCTACTGTAAGAAGGTATGTCTATAGAACGTTGTGTCATGTGTACTTATAAGCTTTGCTTGTCTGCTAACATACTTGTATATGAAAGTTTTCACTTGGCTGCCGCTCGGTATTCTCTATGAATAGAAATTACTTTGGTGAAAAATTACAGTTAACACGGGTGGGTGAAATTATACTAGGAACAATAATGACAGAAATATAACTTATTGTTTTTTGTTTTTTTTAAAATTTATTTTATTTATTTATTTATTTTTGGCTGCGTTGGCTCTTTGTTGTTGTGCGCAGGCTTTCTCTAGTTGCAGTGAGCGGGGGCTACTCTTCCTTGTGGTGGGCGGGCTTCTCATTGCGGTGGCTTCTCTTGCTGCGGAGCACAGGCTCTAGGCATGTGGGCTTCAGTAGTTGTGTCACGCAGGCTCAGTAGTTGTGGTGCATGGGCTTAGTTGCTCCATGGCATGTGGGATCTTACCAGACCAGGGCTCAAACCCGTGTCCCCTGCATCAGCAGGCGGATTCTTAACCACTGCGCCACCAGGGAAGCCCAACTTCTTGTTTTTTTAAAAAAAAGAGTTTAAACTTTTACTGTCAATTATTATATTAATGTAAATATTATGTTAATGCTTTCTCTCTGTTAAAATGTAAATTTGTCTTAGAGTCTTAACACGGGATAGTACAGAGTTACTCTTTATCTTCTATACAATGTGTCCATTAGCAGAGGCTTTGTATTTTTCCAGTATAATTGTTTGTTTTTATGTTGACTTTATCATGTCCTCAATTATTAAAAACACTTATTTCTTTGCTTGTGAATGTGCTGTTTCCAGAAAATCATGTCTCTCTCTTCTATGACAGTAAAATAAAATATTTTATCGTTCCTTTAATTAAATAGGTAATAGATTATTGTTTCTCTGTCAGTCATAATCCAGTATAACCCAGTTACAAATCTTTGATAAACTCTTCATTTTTGACTTTCAAGTTTCAACCCAAATTTAAAAAAGTAAAATTAAAATTTCCCAATATTTTTCACAACTAAAATTATTTTTGAAATTACCTAGAGAACTCCTGGAAAATCATAAATTTGGTGTTTTGTCTTATAAAAAGGGGGGTGCTAGAAATATTTAGGTTGGTTGATATGCTCCATATTTCTTAATTAGCTCAAAACTATTATCAAATCTGATGAGATACACAGCCTTCCCTGGTTAACATGGGGGAAATATCAAACCAGAAGAATTGATCCATCTTCCTTAGGTTTTTCTAGGTAAAATGCAGTTGACATAATGTTTTAAAGAGTGTGAACTTCATATGAAGGATCCTGGGTTGTTGTCAATACCCTTGCTGTCTGGACAATATTCAACTCTATAGGAGAGAGACTGACTTGTAGATTTTCTTTCTACAGAGATGCAAATAAATTCTGATTAATGGAACATATAACCTAAAAGGTTATGAGTTTTTGGATCCTGTTGATTATTAAGCAATTCTGCATCTCATCTAGAAACCTTATTCTGACATTTATTTATTGATTGTGTGTGTATATATGTATGTATTTGTATGTGTGTGTATGTGTGTGTATATATATATATATATATATATATATATATATACTGAAATGCTTTTTGAACCAGTTATAACTTCTTCAATTCAGTTTCACTGATCAATGAGTTGAGTAATATTTTTGACATATGGTTATTTTATATGAGTCATGGTTTTTTTATGATATATATTGTGTTAGTTGTGGTAAAATACACATAACATTTACCATTTTAACCATCTTGTACTGTACAATAACATAGCATTAAATACATTCAAAATGTTGTATAGTCATTACCAGTATCTAGTTCCAGAACTTTTTTGCCACTGCAAATGGAAATCTTTTCAAAATCATACCTTAACACAATAAATATTTATTGAGCATTTTGTATGTTATTTATTTATTTATTCATTCATTTACTTATTGGCCAAGCACTATTCTAGGTGCTGGGATACAGAAATGAATAAAACAAACAAAAACTCCCACTTATGTGGTTACATTTTAACAGAGGAGAGAAAAATGTAACCAGAGAATTAAGTAAAATATGTAGTATTTTAGATAGGGATATGTGCAAAAGAGGAATAATACATGGAAAGGGCACTTATGAAGTATCAGAGTCAGGAGGTTGCAATGAAAAAGCTTTACTGAGAAAGTGACATTTGAGGAAATATCAAGAAAAAACAAAGTAAGGGCATAGACCATGTGAATATTGGGGGTGGAGGAAGCCTTCTAGGCAAAAGCAAAATGAAGGGCAGAGGCTTACGGTGGAAGGTTCATTGGTGTGGTTAAGAAACAGCAAAAGATTGGTATGAGAGGAATTATCAAGGAGGAAAGTAGTAGGAGACAATTTCAGAGTAAAAATGGGATACTAGATTATAAGTACAAATCAGCATAAATCATTTGCTTTTAATCTGAATTAGATGGGAAACCACTGGGGGACTTTAAGCAGAGACATGGTGTGATGTGACTTATATTTTTAAATAATTGTCATGAAGGTTGTGTTGAGAACAGATCAAATGAAGCAAGGAGGTCAATTTGAAGACTATTTCAATAATCTGGGTCCAAGATAATGGTATCACAGATAGAGCGGCAGGTAGAAGGTGAAGGATGTTGTCTTTTCTGGATACAGTTTGAAGGTAGAGTCAAAAGGACCTGCTGGGGCATCAGTGTGGATTTGTGTAAGAACTAAAGTACTTGAGGATATCTCCATGTTATTTTATTTGAACAATTGAAAAAATGAAGTTCCCATACTGAGATGTAGAAGATTGAAAGAGGCGCAGATTTGAGGGGAAAAGCAGGAGCTCAGATTTGGAAATGTTAAGGTTGAGATGTTTGTTAGACATCTACCTAAAGTTATTAAGTAGGAAGATGAATATATGCTTTGAGAGTCTGGGGAAGTGATCCATGCTGGAGATATTCATTTGAAAGTTATTAAAATGTAGACACTGTTTAATTCCATGAAATTTCATTAGATCATAAAGGCACAGAGTGTACATGGAGTAGAATTAAGAACCAAAGAGAGACTCTGGGATGACTCAATATTTAAAAGGCAGGGACATGAAGAGGAACCCCCAAAGAGGTTTGAGAAACCAGAGCAGCAAGAGCAAAACTGGGCAAATGATAGAAGACTGAAACCTCTCTAAAGTCAGGGGCTGAAACCAAGCCAAGATATGGAACCAATGTCTCCACCCACACACGGGATGAAATAGGTTCCTCTACATACCTGAAGTTCAACTTTGTTTGTCCAAACTATTTTTAAGGTATTTTACACACACACACACATAAATCAAAACAGCTTACCACTATCAAGACAGAATAAAATAAGACCTCTCTTAAAAAGGAAGGAAAAGTGGCAGCAAAGTTAGTATCCTTTAAACAGAATCACCTTTAAATGAAAAGGAAGCTATGATGTACATCACTAGGATCTAAAGCATTTCTGTTTATCTAGGCACCATGCTGTGAATTATTTCCCTTCACTGCTAAGAGAAGCTAGGCATTCAGAATATTTATAACATAGGGTGTTAAGCAGAATCCTGTCTTCCCACTAATCAAGTTAAACGAGTCTTAAGACAAAGAAATTTTTCTGCATGATGGAAAGTAACAAATTTCCTGTGCTATTGTTCTTGCCATTTAATATCCATGATAATTCTCTACATTTCATTTTTATTGCTTACATAAATGTAAACTTTTATGCTTGTTAACATCGCAAAACATTTAGAAAAGTATAGGAAGTCAGAATGTGTGATTAGTTTTTACGATACCACTGGTTCATTAATTAGACTTATTGTAAATATTTCAGATTTAACTGAATGTCAAATTAAAACCAAAATATATTTAAAATGTATGTGTTTTGAAAAATTTTTTAATCAGAACTATCCTTTTCACCTCACATCATGAAGGTTCCAATAAGATTTCTATTTTTTGGAACAATAGGTCAGAATTTTTAATTCTCTTTCAGAAGCTTAAATAAAATGAATGTGTTTCTGAAGTATTTGTTCTTCAATCTCCCCACAGACTGTCATGTATAAGATTAAACCACACACACAAAAAATAACCCCAGGCAGAAAGAGTGGGATTCTACAAACAAAGGTGAGCAAAATATCTTAAAACATGTTGAAAACCTTAAAGGATTCTAAAAATAATAACAAATGCGTACATACTTCACATGGTTTGGGATAGGAAGTGGGAATTCAAAGAAAGGTTTAAACTTGTTAAGGTCCTTTTCTTCAGGAAGCGGATTGATGTGGTGATTTACTTTAGAACATATTACTAAAATATTAATATAAACATGGTTATTAGTTATTGGTAACTATTTAAAGAACAGAAAAAGGACACCTAACTTCTATACCTTTGTGTATGTTGGAAATTTAATAAAAATTTAAAAAATTCTCACAACTGTTTAGTGTATTATTCATGTGTATGCATATATATGTGTATGTTAAAGTATAGAATATTATTAGGAAGCAAACACTAAATTCATGATAGTGGTTGTCTCTGATGGGGGTCCTATCAGAATTGGTTTGGGGATTTGGAATAAGGAGAATGCTTCCTCTTATACAGCAGAGCCTTAAGGCTTCTTGTTATGTTAGAAGGACAGGGTCAAGTGCAATGGAATAGCTCATTTCCCCACCTATGAGTGATTTGGCAAAAGGAAAGAAGAGAAAGAGAGGAGAGCAAAAAGCCATCAGACTTGTGTTTCCAGAATTTTCATCTCCAGGCTTCTGTTGTCTGTTGAGGATAGCATCTAGGAATGTTAGATAAGTTGAGGGCAGGTCACACTATTCCAGGTTGATCTTTCAGTTCCCAGGTAGAAGGCTCTCTCAAAAGTTGCCTAGTATGTACCAACTTGAAGCATGGTCATAATAAAATGAACATGGTAGATCTTTTTAGCTGGGCTGAAGCTGACCTTGATGTTTCTCTTTCTTAAGAGGCTCTTAATTCCTATATGGTAAGAATCGTGACTTATGAGCAGTGGGGCTGCCATGACAAGTTAAGGTGACTCCAAAGCTAAGGCTGCAGTAGAGGATACGGCAACTGGTGGGAATGTAAAATGAAGCAATCTGAAAACCAGTTTGGCAATTTTTAAAAAAGCTACACATGAGTACCATACCACCCAACTTTAGATATTTACTCTGAATAAATGAAAAATACAACCATAAAAATATTTGTACATGAGTGTTCATAGCAACTTTATTGGTAATAATAGAGCCGAAAACAACCCAAATGTCCATTAATCAATGAATGGATAAACAAACTGTGATATACTCATATTATCAAGAATTAGTACATCCAGCCATTTGAATGAGTCTCAGAATAATTTGGAGGAATGAAATAAACTGACAAAAAAGAGTGGATAGTACATTATTCAATTTATATAAAATTCTAGAAATTGGAAACGAATCTAGAGTGATAGAAAGCAAATATTTTCCTGGGGAATGGGTGGGAGATATGATGAAGGTTGGATTATGAAAGGGCAAAAAGAAACTTTGAAGATCATGGAAATGTTTATTATTTTGGTCATTGTGATAGTTACATGGGTTTGTACAAATGTCACAACTTATCAAAATGTACAGTTAAGTATGTACAGTTTATTGTACATCAATTGTATCTCAAGAAAGCTACAAAAAATATGTAAAATATGCCAAACACTCAGCAAAGGGTAGCTGAGGTTTTGTGCTCCACATGCACTGTTGACACATAGAAGTGTACTACAGTTCCAGTCACTATGAGAATACATACTCCCTCTGTCCTTTTTCTACAGTTATTTCACTCGGGTGAACATAGATACCATCACAATGTGTATACAACCTATATTTTAAAGACAATATTCATAATTATGCTAATGACAAAAACTAAAAATAGATAAATCATGTTCATCGTATATTAATGAGTGGCAATAACCAGTGTTAATGAGTATCTGAAGTGGCTACTCTCATCCAATACTAATGGTAATAACTTACTAGAAAAAATTATCACAATGCTGATCACAATTCTAGAATTCTACATTGCTGTTAACAGACACTTGAAATTAGACTCATGAAATACCAATAATTAAGATGTTCCTTGTAAATAAAATACAAGAAAGTTCATTGTAGTTTTGTACATACTAGTAAAATGCTGGGGGAAACTCCATAAAAGTAAATGATCATTTATATGGCATTTTTGATAAATTACATATGCAATGGAATAATATGCAAGCAGAAAGAATAATATTTTAGAAAATACATAGTACTTGTCCACTTGTAGGACTATCTTCTAACACTAGTAAATAGTATACATAAAAATACCTTTTTCAGATTTGTTTGCAATCACAAAATTTAGATATATCCTACATTTACATAAAAAATAAAATAATTAATTATGTTACAGTCAGACCATGGAATGCAGCTAAAAGTAATGAGGTAAATCTTTTACAGTCATACTGATTTGCAAAAGTGACTGTGACACAATCAGTAATACGCACACACACTGACACACAGACACGCAAACAATTCCCAAAATATTATGTCTGATGCTACTATCCTATTTTATAAGTGTGTCTGAATGTGTGAAATAGGAAAAAGGCTCATATACTCACAGAAGAATATGCTGTAAATTGTTAATAAAATTATCTGGGGGATTGGATGGGCTTGTCGGGTCTGGGAAAGTGTATTACAAAATTTCACTTTTAACTTCATCCATCTCTGTTAAGTTGTAAAACTTTTATAAAGTACATGTATCATTTGTAATTTAAAACATAGGGAAAATAATTAGAAAAGAATACACTAGTCATCCTATTTTGTTTAATGAAAAATTCACTAAATAAAACAATGTGTATTATACAACTTCATTTCTGAAATAAATTATATATGCATATATATTAGTCAGCTTTCTCTAGTTTTCATGCTACATTAACAAAATTTCCATGAGTAATACTGTTTTCTATGACTCTACTCAAGATGGTTTTAACCTCAGGACCCAGTGTACAAAAATAAGCTTGTATTTGGGATCTATCATCCTCATGGCAGAGGAATAGCACAAAAGAGCTGGCAGAAACAGGTGAGGTCTCTTCAAGCATTTCTCAGAACCAGAACAAATCTTTACTGCTCACATTTCATTGGCTAAACTAGGTCAAAGATGACAGTGAGGCAAGGAAGTGATCTCTGCTTCTAGGTAGGCACTATAAGTAAGAAGACAGTGAGTGGAAAGCTAGAATCATCTTATTGGAAGATGGGTGGAACATATATCAAATGTTTCAAACAAAACAGTGTACCACAGTTTAAAAATTATATATATATAATTTACATATATATAATTTATATATAAAATATACATATAAATTATATATATATGAGAAGTATTAACACAGGTTATCTATCCCTAGGTCATAAAATAAAAAGTTTCAGCTTTTCATTTTGTTCGTCTTTATTCGTTAAAAAATTTCCTACCATTGGCACGCATTAATTTGAGGATAAGTCATTTTTCCTGACTACCCCAATGAAAATAATAACTTACCACGTAACTCTCCATCCCCTAACCTGCTTTATTTCTCTTCATAGCACTTATGCTATCTGATATTCAGTTTGCTTGTTTGTTTAGCTTTTTGTTATATCTTTCCACCTAGAATTTAAGCTGCATGAGTGTGGAGAATTCCTCTGTCTTGTTCAATGCTCTACCGAGAATACTTTCTGGCACATAACAGACATTCAATACATATTTTCTGGATAAAAGAAAAATAGCAATTAATGCAATTTAAAATTGATATAATTGGTAGGTAGGCAAACTCTTTTGTATCTTGGATTGATTCAAGTCGGAGTTACTGTGAAATAAATAATACTATTTTTTCTCTTTCAGTTTGCATTTCAAAGTACAGAGCAAGCTTCCTTAATACAGATCGCCCCCCTTGTCTCTCTCTTTGTTTCTCTGTGATTACTCAGAGGATTCATCTCTTAGAGTCAGTTGCTAACTGACACTTGTCTGCAAGCTTTTGTCCCATTTCCCTCTCCTTTTCCTCCTCTCACTTCACTTGTTTGCTTTCCTTTGTGCTTTTGTGAGTCAGGGAACAGCATCCAGTGGTAGGTCTTTCCCCAAAGGGAGGACAGTCATAAGCACATCCATTGCTCAGTCTCCTTGTCTTCACCTCCTGGGAAGTCTGTGAGGTAATCTTGTTAGTATATAGAACTACAATTATTTTTACACTTATCTTGTATCCTGCGATGTGCCTGAACTCATTTTTTATTTCTAGGATTTTTTTTTTTTGGTACATTCCTTGAGATATTCTACATAGACAATCATGACATCTGCAGATAGGGATGCTTTTATTTCTTTATTTCTGATCTATATGCCTTTAAAAAAACATTTCTTTCTTATTGTTCTAGGTAGAACTTCTAATACCATGTTGAATAAAAGTGTTAAGAATAGACATCCTTGCCCTGTTATCAAGCTTAGAGGGAAAGCATTTAGTCTTTCACCATTAAAAATAATATTGTCTGTAGGCTGTTTGTAGAAAGTTCCCTTTTATTCCTACTTTTCTGAGAGTTTTTATCATAAATTGATGCTGATTTTTCTGCATCAATTGTTATGATCATGTGATTTTTTTTAGCCTATTATTATGGTGGGTTACATGAATGATTTTTGAATATTGAGCCAGCCTTTCATCTCCAGATTAAACCCCTTTTAGTCAAGGTATTTAATTCTTTTTCTATATGCTCAATTTTATTTGCAATATTTTGTTAAGGATCTTGCATCTACATTCATTAGGGATGTTGCTCTGTGTTTTTATCTTTTTGTACTGTATTTGTCTGGTTTTGCTGCTAGGGTAATACTAGTGTCACAAAATTGAAAAGTGTTCCCCTCTCTTTTATATTCTGGAAGAGACTGTGTAGAACTGGGGTTAATTCTTCTTTAAAAATTTGGTAGAATTCTCCAGTGAATTCATCTGAACCTGGATATTTCTTTTTTGGGGTTTTAAAAATTATAAATTGAATATTCTTAATAGTTGTTGGGCTATTGAAATGATCAATATCATCTTGGGAGACTTATGGTAGTTTCTATTTCTTGAGGAATTTGTCTATTTCTTCTAGGTTGTCAAATTTATGTGTATGGAGTTGTTCATAGTATTCCCTTATTGTGCTTTTGATGTCTGCAGCAACTGCAGTGACAGTCTCTCATTTTGAATACTGATAATTTGTCTTTTTTTTTCTTTGTCATTATTGCTAGAGGTTTGCCAGCTTTTGGTTCTATTAATATTCTTTAATGTTTTCAATTGCATTGACATGTTCTTATCTTAATGATTTACTTCCTTCCACTTGGTTTGGATTTATTTTGCTTTTCTTTTCCTAGTTTCTTTAGGTGACAGCTTAGACTATTGATTTGATGCTTTTCTTCTTTTTTAATATAAGCATTAGTGTTATGACTTCCCCTCTCAGCACTGCTTTAGCTACATCTCATGCATTTTGGTATGTTGCATTTTCATTTTTTTTCAGTTCAATGTAATTTTATTTCCCTTGAGATGCCCTTTCTGATCCTTTGATTATGCAGAAGTATGTTGTTTAGTTTCCAAGTGCTTGAATATTTTTCTGTTATCTTTCTGTTATTTTTGTCTAGTTTTATCCCTTATGGTTGGAGAACACACTATATGCGATTTAGTTTTTAGAAGGTTAACTATGATATCTCTTGACCTGAATTCCTTTGGGTTTATCCTGTTTGAGTTTAGCTCAGCTTCTTGAATCTGTAGGTGTATGTTATTGACAAATTTGGGAAGTTTTCAGGCATCATCTCTTTGGGTATCTTTTGGTTCCATTTTCTTTTACCTCTCTTCTCCTTCTGGGTCTCTGATGGTATAGATGTTAGCTCTCTTGTTATGGTCCCTCAGGACCATATTCATTTTCTGTCTTCATATTCTCTCTGTTCCTATCTTGTAGTTACTATTGTTATATCTTCATGTTTACTGATTCGTTATTCTTTTCCCTCCATTCTCCTGTTGAGCTCCTCAGCTGAATTTTCTATTTTGGTTATTGTATTTTTTAGTTCTAAAATTTACATTTGGTTCTTTTTATATCTTTTATTTCTTTCCTGAGACTTTTTACTTCTTTTCAGAGATTCCTTGTTTTTTTATTTGTTTCAAATGTATTCATAATAACTCATTATGGCTACTTTAAAATCTTTGTCAGATAGTGTTTGTATCCATTGATAATCATTTTTCATTCAATTTGAGATTTTCCTTCTTCTTGGTATGACAAGTGATTTTTGCCTGGGAACTGGACATTTTGAGCATTATGAGAAATTGGTTGTTATTTAAATATTCTCTTTTAGCTTGTTTCTTCTGACACTGCTTCCGGAAGAGAATGGAAACACTGACTAATTATTGCCAAGTGGGGATAAAATTCCAGGATCACCACTAAGCCTCTGTTAACACTCAAGGGGGAGAGAGGCACCTCCTTACTTCTTGGTGAGAGTGGAAGTTCCAGCACCCCACTGGGCCTCTGCTGATACCACCCTGCCGGGGAAGGGCAGATATACCTCCTCACTGTTCTATATCTGGCCTCCACTGATATAGGGTGGGGGGCAGAGGGCTTTATTAATGCTGGGTGGCAAAATTTCTATGTCTCCACTAGGCCTCCTTTTATACCATGTCACAGGAAAAGGAAGACATCCTGTTTAATGTTGGATGAGGGTGGAAGCTCAGGTTCCCTACAAGGTCTCCACTGACATTACAGGAGTTTTGAGGGGCTCATTAGTGCCCACCGGGGATCTAAGCATCAACCTTCTCTGCACATCTCCTGTAGTGGAATTGGGGTACGGTTTTGACAGTCTGATGAGGGTGGAAGTCTTGGCACGACTAGAGCTGGCTCATTTTCTTTGGTGTTGGCTGGTGTTATTCTCTAAATATTTTTTGTCTTGCTCTACTGTCCCTTTCCTGTTTTGTTTTTGTTTTCGTGGTTGCTCACATTTCCATTTTCAGATTTCTGGCTTCTCCAACTCCATGTTTGGTGTATATAAAGCAAAAAGAAAACCCAGGAAACTTCTTATCATGTCATTCCTCAGGTCCTAAGGTCTCTAACCAGTCTGGCTTCTCCCCACCTTTCATAGTCTTTCTGTTTATTTCATACATAATTTAAGGATTTTAGGTATACAGAGAAGGAGCAATAGGTAAAGTACTTCTATTCTATCTTCTTGGAAGCAGAAGTAAAAATTCAATTCTATTAAAAAAATAGAATTTAAAAAAACCTGTTTTATAAAATTCAATATTTCCTTGCCTTTATCTGTGCTGTTTTGTCTGCTTGAGATACATACCCTGCCATTTCTCTCTGGCAAAGTGGCAAATTCTTTATCATTCTTCATGACGTGGCTCAAGAATTTCTATTGTGTACAACCTTCTCTAACCTGCATTTCTCTGACTGCAGTCACTTCTTCAGGTGCACTATATGTATATCACTATGTGAACACACTTACCAGTTTGCTTTAACTCCTTGTTGAAACAGCAATTTCTTACTAGACTTTTAGTTCTTTTATGGAAGGGATCATGCCTTCTTCATGTTGTATGAAAAAAAGAGTGCCTGATAACACTATAAGGAAGCTGAATGTATTTTAAATGAGTTAATGGATAGAGTAAGGTAATAGCAAGTTTTAATTGGACATAAAGACTAGATATTTGTTTAGGAACATAGAGTTGAAACAATGGAAACAATATATAAGCGTGAGGAGGAAGAGACATAAATAGCTAATAATTTGATTTCATTTTATTGCTAATAGACAGCTTCCTGAAGGACACAACATGAGAGATAGGGAAAAGGAAGATACCTTTTATGTAAAATAAAATGTAATAATCCTGATTTTTCCACGCCTGTACTAGGGTTACTACAGAGTGATTTATATAATTGGCATATCCACTTAAAGATCTTATTATCTCAGTTAAATCTAAAATTTCAACTGGAAATATTAATAAGAAAAGTTGAAATGAGATAACAGGACATTAATTGACATGCCCTTTAATGATGAGTTTTCATTTGCTTAGAAATTTAGAACAGTATGTATTTATATTAATCATATATTACTCTTTTATGCATCTAGCAGAATATCAATAGCAGTAGTAAAATATTAAACTAATATTAATTTAACCAGTTGTTGGTGAATGGCAACTTGTGCTGATCTTGGAGGAAATAAAGGGTTATTTAAATGATAGATTTCTTTTAAGTCAGCCTAATTATCATCAGTGAAATTAAAAGCTCAGGGCTCTGTGTTTTTCTGAATCTTCCAAGGGATGCACTCAGGTTTGCGCCCCATTTAATTAGACCACATTGTTTATGTTACTCCATTGAGTGGGAAAATCCTGAAATAGTTCCAATGAGCATCTTAATGAAGGCTTTTTAATTTATTATTTTTGTAAAAGCCTTATTGAGATAAAATTCATATACCACGCACTCACCCATTTTAAAGTGAACAATTCTGTGGTTTTTAGTATATTAACAGGGTTGTACAACCACCACCACAATCCAAATTTAAACATTTTGATGCTCCCCCAAAGAAATCCTATACTCATTGGTAAGTAGTTCCCCGTTCCACCCAGCCCAGTCCTAGACAAGCACAAATTTGCCTTCTGTCTTTATAAATTTGTTTATTCTGGACAGTCATACACATGGAATCATACAATATGTGCTCTTTTGTGACTGGCCTCTTTTACTTGGCATAATGTTATCAAGAGTCATTCACGTGATAGCATATATCAGTACTCCATTGCTTTTATTGCTGAATAATATCCTATTGTATGGATCTGCACATTTTTTTAATTCTTTTATCAGTTGATGGACACTTGGGAGGTTTCTACCTTTTGACTATTATGAATAATGCTGTTATGAACACATGTTTACAAGTTTTTTTGTGGACACAGACTTTCATTTCTGTAGGAGTGAAGTGCTGGTTTATATGGGGACTTTATGTTTAACCTTTTGAGGAACTGCCAGACCATAGTCCAAAAGGCCTGCACCATTTTACATTCCTACTAACAGTATATAAGGGTTCTAATTTCACCATATTTTTGTCAGCATTATTGTTATCTCTCTTTTTAATGATAGGCATCCTAATGGGTATGAAGTTGTATCTCATTGTGGTTTTGGTTTGCATTTCCTTGAGGGCTAATTGTGGTAGGCTGATTAATTGTCTTTAAAAGACATCTATGTCCTAATGCCTGGACCTTGTATAGATGTTACTTTACAGGGCAAAAAGGACTTTATAAATATAAGTTAATGATCTTGAGATAGGGAAATTATCCTGGATTATATGGGAAGGACCAGTGTAATTACAAGGGATCTTATAAAAGGGAGCAAAAGGGTCAAAGTCAGAAAAAGGAGATGTGTCAACCAAACCAGAGGTTGATAGTATGCATTTGGAAGACACAGGAAGGGGACAGGAGCCAGGGTGGGCTCTAGGAGCTGGAAAAGAGGAAAAAAAATAAGGATTTTTCTCAAGTCTCCAGAAGAAATGCAGCCCTGCCACCACCTTGATTTTAGACTTTTGACCTCTGGAACTGTAAGAGAGAAATTTTTATTTTTTAAGTCATTAAGTTTTTGGTAACTTGTTATAGCAGTAATAAAAAACTGATACAGATTTTAGTACCTGGAAGTCAGGTATTGCTGTAACAAATACCTAATGGAAGTTGGCTTTGGAATTGGGCATTGGGCAATGGCTAGAATAATTTTAAAGAGTATGGTAAAAAAAAAAAAGCCTACATTGCCTTGAACTACGTTAGTAGAATTATGCATGTTAAACACTGTCCATGAGGACTTAGAATGAAGTGAGAACATGGTAGAGAGACCTATATTGCTTTGAGACTACCTCAACCATCATAACAGACTGTTGACTGAAAAAAAAATGCACCACATAAGAGCTGTGAGTTCAGTTTTATTTGGAGCTTACTGAGGGCTACAGCCTAGGAGACAGCCTCTCCAATAGCTCTGAGGAACTGCTCTGAAGAGGTAGAGGGGAGGGAGGTCAGTATATATATGATTTTGGTAAAGGCAGTATGTGCAGTCAAGCACACATCTCAGTGGAAGGTTGTTGCTAGTCATGAGGAGCAGATGTCTCTGTTAATGATTTTAGTGCTTTGCTAGGCATGAGAAGATGCATGAAACTGGGTTCATGACATTTTTTCCTGAAAATATCTATCTGAAGGCCTCTTCTGCCAGTTTTTCCCAGAGCACAGAGTGCCTCATTCCTGATCTCTGCCCTGAACTCCTTTAAGGGCGTGTTAAAGGTCAGTGACTGTAGTGGTTAGTGACCTAATCCTTGTACAGCTGGATGGCAAGTGACATTCTGTAGTTGGCAAGACTGTTGGTAGAAATATTGCCGTTGAAAGCCCTGCTGGTGAGAGCATATTTAAGATAGTTTAAAAGTCCGTGACTGTTAAGTCCAATGTTTCTGGCTTCCTCAGGGATAGTTTCTTTCACTTCATTTTGTTCCTTCGAGTGGGCCATACTCTCTTGTTTCTTTGTACGTCTTGTGATTTTTTTTTAAACTAGCTATTTAAATATCATAATGTAGTAACACTGGAAATCAGATTCTCCACTTTTCCCAGGGTTTGCTGCTTTTTTGATTATTGAAAGCTGTAATAATCTGTTTGTTTAATGATTTTTACTATTTTCAGAGATTGTATTCCTAGTGTGTTTCGGTCACTGAAGTCTGTTCTTAGCTTGTGTTCAGCTACTGTTTTGACAGATTCCTTGAATGCCAGGAGCTAAAACAATAAACAAAACCTCCCACCTCTCCCAGTCTTTGCAGGTTGGTTCCGTGCTAGAGTGCTCCTTTAACACCTAGCCAGACTTGCACTGAGACTAGGTAAAGGCCCAAGAAAAAAGACTTAGACTTAGATGTTTTGGAGCATGCATCTTGCACTGGGCATGCACAAGGCTTTCTGAATTTCTTCATATTAGTCTACTTTTGAATGCCCTACTTTCCCAAAGAAACCCCTGTTTTTCCTCCTAGGCCTCAGGTTATCTATCGTATGTCTCAGCTGTAATCTTTTGCTGCAGAGTGTGTCCATTTTAGAATGTTTTTGAGTAATTCCCCTACTTTCCAGGCCTGAGTGAGTTCTGATTTAGATGAAACAGAGGTTAGTGCCTTGTGTTAGCCCTTCACATAGCTCCTGACAGGTTAGAACAGATATACACAGTAATTGAAGAGTCAGGTTGGCTTGCTCCCACCTCAACCAGGGATTAAGATCTCACACTGGAAATGCAAGACTTCCATGTCCCAGACTGCTGCTGAGCCAGGGAGGGGGTCGGGCAAGGGCAAGTAAAAGCACCACAAAGTTTTCCTACCATTTAAAGTTGTTTTTTCTTGATTTAGCATTTGCTTGCCTGCTGTAAACCTTTGATTGTTTTCCAGAGTTCTAACAAAGTTAGTTCCAATAGTTTCTGTTCTTTTTTGATCTGTTGGGGGACAGGAGCTTGGAGGTTCTACTCCACTGTTTTGCTAACATTACACTTCACATTTTAGTTTAGAGTATATTACCCTGATGATTAAAGATGTTCTTCTAGAAGTTTTTGTTTTATGTATTACATTTATGTGTTATGATCCATTTGACTTGGTTTTTATGTATGGTGCAAAGTATGGATCAAACTTTGATCTTTTGTATATGGATATTCTATTGTTCCAGTACTGTTACAGCAGGCAGGTAGCTAGATATGAGCAGAGAAATGCAGGCAGGGGCCAGGTGGCAGGAAATCATGCATCTTGTAAACAGCGGGGGTCCATGGGCAGACAAAGAAAAGCAGGAACCTCCAGACTGACAGGAGACCACACATTTTGGGTGATAAGTGTCCTGGAGGCACACAAAGAAAGGTGGATAAAGGTCGAATGTCCTGCTTCTGAATGTAACCTCTTGCTCATTATGCTCTCATTACAAGAAAATTATCCTTGCAGAAAAGAAGTACCCATCATGCACCTGCGCCATGACTCTTCTGATCTAAGCTAAATAAGAACAAAAATCCCTCCTCGCCTCAGAAAGTTGGAGCTGGGATTAAAATCTGGGACTACGACCCCCAAACTCCTCCTTCCCCAATGAATATTCCGCTCCTTCATTTGTGTGCCCCACATAACCAGCTTGCCAAAGAAACCCAGGGCAGCTCCTCACCTGTCTGCCCGCTCTCCCTCTGAGAGTATATTCTTGCCTAAGTAAATCCTCACTTTACTCTCTTAACTGAATTCTTTCCACGACGAGGCAAGAAACTTAAATTCATCGGGAACGGTACCATTTGTTGAAAAAAACTATACTTTCTCAACCGAGAAAATTGAGTGGAAGGTACAGAGATTTCCCATTTGCCCCCCTTTCCCCAATACACGCATATCCTCTCCCATTAACAACACTGCCCACAAGAATGGAACATTTATTACAATTGATGAACGTACACTGACACATCATTATCACTCAGAGTTCATCGTCTACATTAGGGTTTACTCTTGATATTGTACATTCTATGGGTTTAGACAAATTTATAGTGACATGTATTCACCATTACAGTCATTTCACTGCCCTAAAAATCCTCTTCTTTTTCAAAGTTGGTTTTTCTAGGTTATTTGCATTTCCATTTTAATTTTAAAATCAGCTTGCAAATTTCTACCAAAATGTCTGCTGGGATTTTGACTGGGGTTGGTTCAATCTATAGGTCAATTAAGGGAGAATTTATATGTTAACAATATTGAGTATTTTTGACTCATAGATATGGCATATCTCTTCATATACTTATATTGCCCTTAATTTCTCTCAACAATGTTTTGCAGATTTTAGTGTACAGATCTATACATCTTTTGTCAGATTGATTCCTATGTTTCATATTTTCGATGCTATTGTAAATAGTGTTGATTTTATAATCTCAATATTCAGTTGTTAGTTGCTAGTATATAGAAATACACATAACTTCTACATATTGATCTTGTATCTTAAAATTTTGCTAAATTCACTTATCAATTCTAGTAACTTTCTTGTAGATTCCATATGATTTGCTACAAAAATAATTAGGTGATCTGCAAATGAAGGCATTTTCACTTCTTCATTTATAATTTCTTTCTTCCTTTCTCCTCTCTCTCTCTCTCTCTCTCTTCTTTTGTTTTTTGGTCTTATTGCACTGGCAATATATTTTATTTTAACGGAAAGGACAGACCTAACTGTATCCTGTGAGAATAAAACATGGATACGCATCCATGTTGGGGTTCCAAAGGAAACAAAAAAAGAGCCACAGAATAAGTATGGTGCATCCTCTAAGAATATCAAAGTTGGTAGGAAGAGGGGATTTGGATTTTTACTTTTTAAAGCATTTGTAACTTGCATGTATAATCAAAACCCAGAAAATCTTCTTTTTCAATGTTAATAAATCTTGGGAGAAATGAATTCTTGTCTTGTAAATATCCAGAATCAGACTACTCCCTGCTCTCTGCCACTTCTCATAATCATCTCCTACTTGGACTATTTCACTCGTCTCCCAACTGGTCTCCCTGTTTCCATTCGTTACAATTTAGAGTTTATTTTCGATGTCAGCGAAAATATAATAATCGAAATAAAATAATCCAGAGAAATCCTTTCAAAATGTTACTGAGACCATGTTACCCTCATTAAAATACTTCAGTGGCCTCCCTTTTCACTTACTGTAAAATCCAATTCATTTTTGTATGTTTCTTTCTTAACTTACCTTCATGCTTTTAACAATGAACATGAATCAGTGATTAAAACAAGAAATCATGAAACTGATGAATATACTCAAGGTAATAAACAAAATTTAAAAGAACCGCAAACCATCAGATGTATGAAAAGATTTGGCCTCATCTGTGAGACTACTTTAACACAAAGAAGGCTACATTTTTCCAACTACAAATAATGAACCAGTAAGAGTAGTCCTAGAATCTTAAAATATACACAGTTGCTACTTATATATGGGTTTTATTGTTGTGAAATTACAAACAAATCTAAATATTGTTGCCTTTTCTTTGATAAAAACCAGAGCAATAATTTTATGTAAACATTGCATTTGCAATGTGCAACATTTATGAAAGAAAATACCAAAAATTTTCTAGCAATTGGGAAGAGAAAATTCTTGGCTAGGAGCAATACAGTTTAAAGTAAAAATAAACAAATGATATCTTGCTTGATGCTTCCTTCAAAATGAGTTTTAGGAATCACCTGGGAGAGTTGAAGTTCATATAATAAGAGAAAATTTAACAAAGCCCTTTTTTTGTAATTATAATTAAATCTCTTTAAAGCAAAAAATATTACACCAACTAAAAAAGATTCCCCTATTTTCTGTTTTTCCACAGTTAATTCTGAAGCTTTGAAGTATTTATATGTGAAAACCAGGGGGACACTCCGCTATTAAACATTTCAATGTGATATTAATTAAAATGGACATAATATATATTTTTCTATTCAAAACATTGACTATTCAAAACATTGACTAGCTGCTTCTGTACTAAACCATACAAAAACAAATTTTAAAATGCAACTAAACACAAACAAAAATAGTTAAAAGCAAACACAGTTTTGTCCCTTATTTTGAAATATCTTTTTGCTCAAATTTCCTCCATATCCACATTAATCTATTATCTTTTTTGTTGGCGAGGACTTTGTCTTATTCTCATTTCTGCATACACATTCCTATATATCAACTTCCTTATTCCCCTGTGCCTAGAAGAGTATTTTGCATTTTAATATTTCAGTAGACAGATACTGTGTTTTGAAATGCACAATTAGATTTCTGTGGTACATAGATTTGAGGTATGATGAAGCCAATAAAGGACTGTCTCAGCACGTACAATATATCAATAACCTCATGACAGCTAGATAGATTAAGTCAAATGAATAGCAAAATAAACCATGATATACTGGTTTTCAAATAGTACTTCATCTTCTCATAAATAGGAACTCCACTATGCAGTGTAGATAATATTTAGCACACTTTGAGTTTGCAAATTCAAGTGACATATAGATAAAACTCATGACAATACCTGGAAGAAAAAACAGAATCGTATTACCTTTTTGGTTACAAAGAACCTGTTTAGAGAACATCAACATAAGCGGTAAAAAGCTATTAGAAATTTTCTCTTGCTGAAGTGATAAAATTTCTTCTTTTAAGTTTGAGATCTAAAAGTCCAAAGTTCAATTTTCAACAGAAATTAATTTTTCACATTCTGGCCTCAAGAATACACTTAGTCTTGATATCTATCTGTGGTAAGAGGGAAAGCCACAAGACAAAAGCAAGCTCTAGAATAATTTAAAAGATGTAGTCTCTCTGATCTCCCAAATACTTGAGAGAACAAAAATGGAAAGAAATACCTCTATGAAAAACCCTGTCATATTTAGAAAAATTACTTCCACTCCATCATTTAGATGCCTTCAGGAACAACTAATATAAGACTGTTTTCATGAACTTGATGTTAATTGTTGGCTAAAATAATTAACAGTAAATTCAGTGTCTCTCACTCTTTTCCCCAGTAAGTATTTTGGCTCTGCCTCTTTCCATGTGTTGGTTTCAAAGTGAGATTGTTATTAAAACAATGGAGTCAGTCCCAAGCTTCAGATTAATTCATGACAGTGAAAGAGAATGGACAAAAGTCATTTAAAAGATTATTTCCAGAAGATAAAAGGAATAATTGTCATAGTTTTCCAGAAAACCTGTTACCACATCCCATTGGTCCAAACTGGGTCACATTTCCAATCTTAAACCAATCACTGATGAAGGAGGGTGGAGTTATTATCAGTTCAGTTGCACCCAATTTCGCAGCTGGAGGTGAGCTTGCCTTCTCCTGGCACAGAGGGAACAAAGGAAGAAAAAGCTGATATCTATAGGGAAAAAAAATAAGGAGCTCTGCTATAGATGAGATAAATGGGAGGAATGGGTGCAATTTCTATTCAATACTTTCAAGTTTTGAGATATAAAAGTCAAACATGATAATGTGCACTATAACCATATATATTCTTAATGCCAATCTATAAAGGAAATACATCTTTATATTCTTGATGCAAATAGATCAATTTTTTTTTGATCAATTTTTTTTTGAGAATTGAGCTTTACTGATAATGTTTCAATTTATATTTAATATTGGGTTGTGGCCAATAATTTTATTCCCATTACAGACTCAGATTGCTATAAAGGTCACAAAATTTTATATTATTCCAAACAAAAAGAAAAGATGGCTAAAAACATAAGCTAGCCTGTAAAATAATTAATTGAAATGTTATTCTTTATTTTTTGTGTTATTTATATGTAATGAAGTTCAAACCAGCCCCCCAAAGATTAAATGTATATTCATTTGGGTCCATTCCTAACACAGCTCTATTTAGCATTGAAGATTATTAACATCCTTCATCCTGTAGATTCTACTTTTCTCAGTTCCAAATCCATTAATAAATCAGAAGCGCATCTTTTTGAGAACGTGAAATTTGGAATATTAGATTAATGGTCTATGTAAAGTATATGTTGTATTTGGACTCGCTTGCTGTAATGGTTGGAAACGTATTTAGGCCTATAAACTCCAACTTCCCCACCTCCATCTCAACACACCATGCACTTTGCCATTTGTTCTGAAGAAATCAACAGTTATTCTTGCCATGTGTTTCCAGTTAAAGATAAAAAGAAGGTGGTTTGCAATGGGATATACGATGTAACCTTGCGCTCTGTGCTTTCTTTGCCCAGCTGACAATTCCATGTTCTACTATCGTATAACAGAAAAAAATAGGGAATTGTAACTAGTTTTTTTTTAAGTGCTTCTTTGATTAATTAAAAAAAAATTTCTACAGTGCTAACTCTACTAGAGCTTTTGGCTATAGGTGATCTCAGACTTCTCTTGATGCTAATACTTGCAACATATTTTTTGCTAATTTGTTCCTACCACTTAGTGTTTGAGGGGCAGCAGTCATTGCTTATGCAAAAGCAGAGGAAGAATGCCTAGGGAGAGTAGGGAAGCTAAGAAAGAGTACACTGCTTATGATTGCTTTATTTCTGCTTTTCAGTATCACATTTTTAAAGTTAATTATTAATTTCCATTTTTTTAAAGGACAAGTAAGTTGGGGCTATTACTCTAGTGCTAGAAGGAGAAGAAACGCTCTACATGGCTCTTAGAGTACTGTACTCCAGCCTCATACTCCACCTCCATCATATTTGTTAAAGCCACACTGTTCCTGTTCCCGGTGGTTATTCTTTTTCTGTAATGGTCTGTGATTTCTGCTCTAAGTCCTATCAAATTGCTCAGGGATCTGTCTGCCTAGACTTTGCCTGGGCTCTTCTTACTGGGATACTGTACCTCATTCCTAAGTCATAGTGACTGTGTTAACAAACTGTGGTCTTGCCTTACCTTGGATAGATAAATAGCATTTCAGTTTCCAGGAATCAAACTCTGTCACCATGCTTTCAGTGCCCTAGAATTCTTTTTTATGCTCCTACCAATTATAGGAAAATTTTTGGATACAGACATCATTAAGCAGGTCAAAATTTCCTTCATAAGTCTCATTAGGCTCTGAAAATTCCATTTTTTTGTCCAAACTACAAATATGATCTTACTAGTATATTTACATCCTACAGGAGCTTTAATATTACTTTCGATTTGGTGTATTTGTTAACAGATTACCAGCTACTATGCAAATAAACCCTAAAATTTAGTAGTTTATCATTCTAGAAGTTTATTTCTTTCTCATGTTATATCCCAAAACACGTGTTCAGTGGGCAGCCTTGCATGAAACAATTCAAAAATCCAGGCTCCTTCCATTTTATTGTGCTGCCATTCATGTATGTTTATGGATACTTCTCTTCTAGCTGGAGGAGAGAGTTCATAACATCCACCTGTTTCTTATCCTTTTTAGCCTAAATGTGGCACATGTCATTTCTTCTTACATTTTGGGGAAGAATATAGTCCCAGGAGAAATGGAGGCTTGAAAATGTAGTTCCTGAAGGGGCAACCTTTTTCCAGAAACCAGTCTAGTCTATGAAAGGGGAACACAAATTGTTATAGCTACTGACCAAAAACAGTATTATTAACTAGAGAGATTGTCTTAATAGTCATTCTAGAAAAACACAAACAAATGCTCATCTTGGAAAATAATTCATAACCCGGCAGAAGTAAGATTTGGAGCACTTGGACACTTCAGCTTCTATTTCTTTTATTTAGTTAGCAAATATTTTGTACCGTTCTAAAAAAATAGTGTCTTAGATCCTAAGAGGTTTTATAATAATAAGGTAAGTTTTGTTTCAGAAGGGAAAGAATATGCATACTGAGGTTGAACAAATTAGTACATGTAAGGTGGATGGTGATAGCCAAATTTCTCACTCTTGGAAAGGGAAAGCCACAGGCTACAATGAATTATATGGAACTAGACTAGAGTTAGAGGCATCAGTATGAACTCATGTTTAAGTTAATATAGAGGTACAGATATAGAAGTTGTCCCTTAGTATCCATGAGGGATTGGTTCCTGGAGCCCCCATAGATACCAAAATTTATGAATACTCAAGTCCCTTATATAAAATGGCTGTAGTACAATGAATACAGTCTGCCATCTGTTTGAATCCTGGGATGTGAAACCCATGTATATGGAGGGCGGACTGTAATTACAGATATGTATGTATATATTTTCTAGCTCAGAGGGCCTAGAAGCAGTGTTAGCACACCAAGTACTCAGATTGTGGTTTTCTCTGAAAAAGGGAATCAGGACTCCTTGGAGAAATGATTGATTCATCAAATACAAGATAAAGCTAGAGCATCTTGTTCTACCAGAAATTAGGGAAGTGCTCAAAAAAAAAGGTGTGGGGGATGGGTTAGGGGCATGTCAACGGGACTCAGGAGTCAACCCGAAAGAGTTCTTAATGACTAGAGCTGGAACAACTTAAGCAATAAAATAAATAATATAGTGTCAGATTATAAGTCAAAGTATAAAATAAATATCCATGAATAATATTGATATAACTAAATGATCAGATTATAAATAAGTGGTTGAGAAGAGACAAACCTTCCTTATAGAAGAATTTCAAAGAATTTATGTGGCTACTTCTAGGACATAGAGCTCAATCCCCTCATTTCTGCTCCTTCCTGAGTATTGGCTGTACTTAGTGACTTGCTTCCAGAGAGTATAATGTGAAAAGGGGGGAAAGTAACTTTACTTTGAAGAAACATGACAAACTCTAGCTTGGCCAGGTGCAAGGTTATCATCATCAGTGATAAGACATATTGATGGTATGTACCCTTGATGTGATATGAGAATGGCATTTTACCTCGGTGGTTTTCCTTCCCCAAATCAGTATTTCCTAATGAATCATGAGAAAAGCATTAGACAAACTCACTTGAGGAACATTCTACAAAATACCTTAACTCAAGACTGTAAAGGGCTTATAAAATAAGGAAAGAATGAAAAATGGTCACAGACAACATAAGACTAAGGAGACATGATGACTAAACTTAGTCTGGCATTATGGACTGGTTCCTGGAATAGAAAAAGGACATTAGTGGAAAAACTATTGAAATCTGAATGAAGTGTAGAGCTTAGTTGATAGAAATGAACCAATGTTGGCTTCTTAGTTGTGATAAATGTACCATGGTAATGTAAGATCTTAACAATAGGAGAAACTGGATGAGGGATATATGGAAACTATATACAGTTATTACAACTTTTCTATAAATCTAAAACTACTTTAAAACAAAAGTTTACTTATACATATACTTTAAAAATTAAATCTGTATGAATTGACAGACCCCAGTCTGTCATTTTACCTCACAGTGCAATGATCTAGATCAGGGGTCCCCAACCCTGGGCCACAGACCACTACTGGTCCGTGGCCTGTTAGGAACTTGGCTGCACAGCAGGAGGTGAGCAGCAGTTGAGCTAGCAAAGCTTCATCTGTATTTACAGCCGCTCCCCATTGCTCACATTACCACCTGAGCTCTGCCTCCTGTCAAATCAGCAGAGGCACTGGATTCTCATAGGAGGGCAAACCCTACTGTGAACTGCACATGTTAGGGACCTAGGTTGCACACTCCTAATGAGAATCTAATGCCTGATGATCTGAGATGGAGCTGAGGTGGTGATGCTAGCGCTGGGGAGTGGCTGCAAATACAGATTATCATTAGCAGAGAGGTCTGACTGCACAGAGACCATAATAAATCAGTTGCTTTCAGACTCATATCAAAACCCTATCAGTGAGTGGCAAGTGAAAACAAGCTCAAGGCTCCCACTGATTCTGCATTATGGTGAGTTGTATAATTATTTCATTATATATTACAATGTAATAATAATAGAAATAAAGTGTACAATAAATGTAATGCACTTGAATCATCCCGAAACCATCCTCCCACCCACCCCCTGGTCTGTGGAAAAATTGTCTTCTATGAAACTGATCCCTGGTGCCAGAAAGGTTGGGGACCGCTGATCTACATGAAATAAAAATTACATCATGTGCAAGTAAATTCCAGAAACTTAATCCATGATGTCTCAAACAGGCATTCAGTTGAAATGAACAACAGTTATAGGTGCCATGAAGAAAACGAGGGGTGAAAAGAGTAATATACAACAATTATATCATTCTTTTATAAACTAAAAAAAGAGAGGAAAATCCTAACTTATAAAATTTATTGCATGGAGCCGTATGTTTAGGGTCTTTCAGATACTCTGATCAGCAAATGTGAAGGATACAAAGGATATAGTAATTCATTATGAAGTAAAATTTTAGAATTTCAAGGGCATTCAACCTCACACAAATATCTATCTATCTATCTATCTGTTTATCTATCTATATCTCAAACAGTGCTTTTAGTATCCCAAGATAAGTTGCACTATTAAATCTGCTGTTAAAGAGACTGGATTATTTCCCAGATCCTCAATATCTTCATTCATTGTGCTCTTTTTATATCCCATATAACTGCCCTGATTTATCTAGGATATCTTCCTAGAAGAGCCCTTGAACAATTTTTGCGATGTAAGTATTTTTTGGAAAAGGACTCAAAATAAGTTTAATAAGATTTATTATGTTTCTTCTAAAAGTTCTGGATAAGAATACTTCAGAGTGAAAAGAATTTAAAACAGAGCATTCTAAGCCGTAGAAAGCTGGCTGATCCAATTTAAGCCCAGACTCATATTTCAAAAAGACACAGGAAGGACTTTTTCGAGGTCAAAGTCATAGGGAGGGTTTTTTGTAAGAACCTCAGTTTCTGCCATTACAGGACTTGGGAGGCAATTGCTTAGCACACAGATTTTAGAGTCAGGGCTAGAATTGAATCCATTTTCTTCATGGACCATCTATGTGATCTTTGGGCAAATAGGTTTTTTTAATCTCTGATTTTTGCATTTAAAATGGGGAAATAATAGTAATTACTATACCAGGCTAATGAATGAATCAAATGAAATAATTTGGGGGTCAGCACCGTGCTTAGTACATAATAAACAATTAAAAATATAAAGCCTACAGTTATTAAATGTCCATGATTGCTTTTCCCCAAACTACAACACTTGGCCTGTTCTTATAATTCCATTATTCTACGTATTAGTAAATGGTGTTACATACAGGTACTACTATCACACCACTCATTCATTGTCTAAGGGGGACCTGGTAGGGGATATAAACTGTCAGGAACTTCTCTATATCTGATGGCAAAGCTATATCTATACTGTTAGGGTGTACCCTGAAGAGAGTCTACCGATGCTGAACTTTAGAAGCAAACACAGAAAGAAGGAGAGAGGTGATCAGAAATGACACAGGGGATATGGACAAAGCACCAGCAGTGTCCTTCCAGTCTTGCAAATAAGTTATCTTCCCTCTTGTCACAGGAAGTGTCCTGGAACACTTTCCATCCTCCACCTTTTGGATTTCAACTCAAATGTCACTGTCTCAGGAAAACTTTGCCTAATTTTTAGTTTGTGATGATACACATTTAATATTATATCTATTTGCCTAGTATTTTCTCCTTCTCCCCATTATCCATTGGCATAACCATGCCTACTTTTGCTTATTGTTTTACTCCAAATCTTGGCATATAGTGGGACCCTCAATAAAGGAAAAGTGAGGGCAGGGGAGAAAATGGGAGCCTAAGTGCTTGAGAAGCAGACTCTGGGGGGCATTTAACTTCAATAAGAATATCACCACCCTTCCTTGTGATTTGTAGAATTCAGTGCTGAATCAATATGACTCCATTAATTACATGCAGTTTGTAAAGAGAAATTTGATGCCACATATGGTCAGACTGGGTTGTTTTTTGCTAATGAGCACAAACGTGTTTAGGAAGTTAAGACAAGCCTATCCCACTAAAGATATTCCATGTTTTCCAAAATTAGTTAAATCCCATCTGAATGAATGCATTTTCAGTTCAATAGCTCACGCCTTCATTCAGCAAGTCTTTATTATTATTATGAATGCTGGCTTTGTGCTGAGCCATGGAGGTGTGGAAGTTACTGGGGATACAAAAATATGAGGAAGATATATATTGACTTTTATCATATCTAGTCAATTGGAAAAGATGTTAAGCAAATGAGGACACATATTTACTTCAGAATAGTTGATAAATGATTTGAAGGTAAAGTATGGCCATAAATGATATTAGTAGATACATAAAATGATATTAATATACAGTTTATATGGTATATACAAAACTTACAGCTAGGATATATAATTTTGGGGTTTACTATACAGATGAGAATATTTGAAATTTTCATTCTCTGATACATTTTGCTGATATATGTCTTTGGAGAAACCAGAATACCTTTATCTACTTTAATATGTAATATCCTTCATTCTCATTTCAAATAATTATTATTATTGTGGTATGTCATCATTTTGTATTGATTTTAGATGTCATTTCAATGCTAAACCTATTTTCCCAAGTAAATCTGTAATGCTGATGTTTTGTGAACAACTTACATTCTTTTGCAAGTAAGGAAAAATATCAGAACACCTTCCTCTGTTGTGAGAGAAGAAGGTAAATAAAATTCCAAAATGAATACAGTTCAAAAAAATAATAAAATTCCATAAGGAAGTCAAGTATATATAAGACATTATAGAAATCAAACAATGAATGTTTAATGAACAAATACTACTGGTAATGTTGTCTAAGTAATCAAGTAGATTAAAAGAGTTCATGTAAGACATGATTCCTGACTTTAGTGTGCATTCCAACAGTTGAAGAGATGACATAATTGCATCACCAACAAAAACATGATGATAGCTATCACTTATTGAGCATTTGTTGTTTTAAGTACTGCACTTTACATGCATTTCTCTTATTTAATTCAAATAAAACCAGTGAGTTAGGAACTATTATTATCTAGATTTTACATCTGATTGTAGAGATTAGATCCTGAAACCTGGTTTAGAGAACCTGACTGATAAGAACTAGTTTGAGGAAGATGGCATTTTACAAAGAAAGGATTATGGAAAATGTTTCTATATCATTTCAGAAAATTGAACAATACACAACAAACAATATACAAATACATAATGCATAAAATTCTAGATGGATTAAGTCACTTAAGGATTTTAATATATTAATTGTTTTGAGAAACTAACCAAAAAAATGTAATACTGTGAAAAATAGGCTACTTTTAAAAGGTAATGCAAACAAAACCCATAAGTAATCAGCAAATTTGACTACAAATTCTTTTTTATTTCTGAATGACAAAACACCCTGAATGTAAAATTAAAATATAAATGACAGAGAGTAGAATTTGTAGGTCACAGGGTATGATCAGTCCATTCAAGATGGTGCTCTCTTGCTCTCTGTACATCCCCTGGTTGACCAGTCCCTGCTTCACTCACATGACTATCCAATCCTCTTAATTATAAAGCTTAATCAGTAACTGCCAGCATGCTTGCTTACTGCCCAGCTGGTGATTGTTCTAATCCTTAGGCCAGAATGGCTTCACCCGTTAGTTTATTAGAGGGAAACATCCGCCCTCCATGATGGTGATTAACCTGAGGGGCTTTGAGGGACATTCCCCAGCGGCTGGTTTCCCTGGTAACTGAAGCAACCTGACATCAACTACCCCTATAAATGGTAGCCTCCTTCTCCCTGGAGTAGTGAAGAGTGTTGCCATGTTTCTGTACATGGTCAGGTTTTACTCCAGGACCTTTGCTTCGGACATGTAAGATTTCCCTATCCAGTAAACCATTGACATCTATGGCACTGTCTTTGGGCTTTTTGGTCTCGAGACTGGGCATCTACAAGGCTTGCAGGCCTGCGGGGTGCAGCCCAACACAGAGGAAGCCAGTGTTCCTGCTGCCATGACTAGAAAACTGAGATAAACTATAACAGTAGTGTTTAAAGCATATAGGATAGCTGTGGAAACAAAAAAGACTTGAACTAAAATTTCAGAGAGGAAAGAGCTTTCCTTTGGTGAGATGAGATGACAACAGCCAACTATTTACTTTCTTGGGGGCATTTTCCAGTTCTGAGTTTAAACCGCAGATTACCTTAGTTTTTGCTTAGGGACTGTACTAAAGGGAAGATAAGCTGACAGAGATTTTGAAGAACAGTCTAGTTGGTATAATGGATGAGAATCTAGACAGGCCATGGCCTCTCTATGTGGAGCCATAGAGAGGGTAAAACACATGGCTGGTTTTACCCACAAAGTATGGTGTGGCATATTTAATTGAAGCTGTATGTAGCAAGAACCTAAAGAGGTATGCTCAAAACCTCTGATATGCAGAACTAAACATCCCACTGTCTTTTAGGTCTGAGGCAACAGACTTCCTAGACTATAAATTAAAAGCTTTTGGTAGGGCATATCAAAGGACTAAGGAAGAGCCAGAAGTACATTAAATCTCCTAAAAATGAACCCTAGCTCCCCACCTTGTTCAATCCCTAATTGAATGGATGGAATCAGCACCTCACCCTATCTGCCCATCAGAACCAAGAGGAAACCCTCTTTGGGGGAAAATAACATCACCTGAAACCTCTGTAGTTTTTTTTTTCCATGCACAATATTTAATGTAAAATAAAAATCACAAGCTATGCAAATTGACAGAAAAATGTACTTAAAAATCTTGAAGAAACAGGCAATAGAGTTAGACTGACAGATGGTGCATACATTGGACTTAGGACAAAGACATTAAAACAACTATTATAAATGTTAATTAAAATAGATTAATATATGGACAAAATGCATTAAAAGATGTTTAACTTACCCAGAGAATTCAAATCTATACAAAAAAAGGGCTTTCTGGAACTGAAAAGACAGTATCTGAATTGACTGATTCAACAAGGTGGAAGGCAGAATTAATGACCTCAAGACAGGTCAATAGAAAAATATACAAGCTAAATCAGAGAGGGAAAAAAAGAATGGGAATAAAACTAGTATGGAGTATAAAAGAAATGAGAGGGACATACTCAAATGGGAATGGGAAGCATTCTATAATCTTAGAATTAAGTAACTAATTATATATATTTTTTTAATTTTGTGGGCCTAAGTTCCTGGACTGATTTTTTCAGAAGCTTTTCTTAGACTTCTCTTCCTCTTAAGTAAACTAGGAAGGCTAGAGGGGTATGAAATTGTCTAACTGAATTGCCCTTCTCCCAGATCAGATAAGGCTCTGGTAAAGTAGTTTCCCTTGAGGTAGGTCTCTTTGATGGATAATGCTGAGCCTATTTCAAAATAGGCCTGTCTGAAGCACAAGTAAAGTTGTCTCCAATCTTCACCATAAGAACTGGAGTTTCTTGATGGTAAAACCCATGAAAGTGTGAGGGCTCCCCCAAGACTAGGCCCCCAGGAATTTTTAATCTTTAATCTAGTCCACACTCAGCCTCTAGTATTAGTCAATTACGATTTAAGGGTTCGTACAGGTTCCAGCTGGTAAACTGATCTCAGCTGTGATTCTTCATATTCACCTGTTTCTCCAGCTTTCAAGGCAGCAATTGGCCCTGTGACCTAAAATCTCTGATGGATCTAAGAAGAATGTCGACATTCAGATTGTTCCATGATGACTTCCAAGCTCTTGACATATCAGAACTGAAATCGTAAGACATGATTACTTTTCATTAGTTTTTTGCTTTGTGGCTTTCCTGACAACACTAATACTATACTTTCACACTATAAATGTATGTGAATGAAGCCTGTTGTTACAAATTCTTGAGACTTTTTTTTTTCACTCTAAGATGAGACAGACAAGATGTTTTAAAGTTTTTCTTGGCCATAACATGTTTTCTAGTCCTTTTTTTTTTTTTATAAATTTATCTATTTTTTTTTCTGGCTGCGTTGGGTCCTTGTTGCTGTGCACGGGCTTTCTCTACTTGCGGCGAGCAGGGACTACTCTGTTGCAGTTCGTGGGCTTCTCATTGCTGTGGCTTCTCGTTGCGGAGCATGGGCTCTAGGCACACAGGCTTCAGTAGTTGTGGCTCGCGAGCTCTGAGCGCAGGCTCAGTACTTGTGGTGAACGGGCTTAGTTGCTCCGCCGCATGTGGGATCTTCCCGGACCAGGGATCGAATCCGTGTCCCCTGTGTTGGCAGGCACATTCTTAACTACTGCGCCACCGGGGAAGCCCCTCTAGTCCTTTCTTTGAGTGTGTTGTCTTTTACAATCCCTGTTTTATTCAGAGTTCTCAATTCCAATGTCTTATGTTGTTCTAGCTCAGGGCCTTACCTTTGTTCTCTAGAAGTAAGATTAGCAAATGCCCTTAGCCACAAATTCTGAACCTACTTAGCACTGTGGTTTCCTGATTCTGCTTCACTCTCGGCCCCTTACATAATTGCATGTTCAGATGGCAATTTAAAGGTTGGTTATTCCATTATTTTTAACCCAAAACATCTATGTATTTTTTTTTTTTTTGCAAGCGTGTTTTTAGTTTCTCTTTAGATACCCCAAACAAGTCAACAAATAATCTGAAAGCTTGTTCCCTTCTGGTTCGTAACTGTGTTGTGGAAAGTTCAGATTATACAATAAGTGATGCGTGGATCACCAGACTGTCGTAGCTATAATTCATTAATGGAAGCAGTTTTTAAACCTACATGTGCCAGGCAGGCGGAATGCAAGAATAAGCAGGACATCATTAGTTAAATTTCATTTCCTCTAAGATCTTTCTGTCTAAAGAAAGTGTTAGGGAGGAAAAATCTTCCCTTCTTGCCTTCTCAGTTCTTCGGCTGGTCTAGTAATTAAATTGACATAAAATACATCAATAGGAGAAAAACCAATTTTGTATGTATGGGAGCACCATAAAAATGGGACTCAAAGAAGTGACCAAAGCAAGAAACTCTTAGATCTTTTATACAAACAATGCATCTGTGAAGAACTGACAAGACAGAGGCTGGGTTTGGGATTGTAAATTAGTGAAGAAGTTAAAAAGGTTTATTTATAGTCTTCTTTGCCCTAAATTCCCTATTTCTGGTGTTAGGATGCCTTCCACCTTCCTGATACAGTATGGGTCACCTTTCACGTGAAAGATTTTATTTCCTGCTTTTGGGGGGTGGAAAGAGTTTGAGTGTCAGAGTGTTCTTTTTTGCTGTTTGTCAGGTGACTTTAATTCAGAATAATCAATATGCCAAAATGGCATATTTTGGGCTGACCTATTCTGTTCCCATTCAAGAGACAAATTTAAAAATATGTCTAGAAAAGCAAAGTGCTAGAAGTACATGTATGGAGTGATAACACAGTGAAGAGAGAAATGCTTAAATATGCCTTGTTGGGGTAAACATTATGGTGGATGGCTAAGGGAAAACTGAATGCAGAAGGTGATGATTGAGGGGAAACTTGAAGAGTAACTAGAAATGTTCTGGATCTAAAAGGATATGTAGGGTTATCCAATAATCAGAAACAACAATATGCATAGGTAACAAGAGGAAGTAAGTGAATTTCAGTGTGGCTGGCATGCTGTGTTGGTAGGAGGTGAGGGTAGAGGAGAAGTATATGAATCAGGCCACACGATGGGTTTTATGTTAAAATGAGTCTGGACTGTGTTTTGAAGATGAAATAGAAAACGTTGAAGTATTTTAAGCAGAAGAATAAGAGCATGGTGAGAAGAAATGTGCTTTAGAAAAACAGATGTATAGAGAGCAGTGGTTCTCAAAATTCAGCATGTATCAGTCTCCTGGAGAGATTGTTAAAACCTGATCATGGCACAGAACACTCCCCCCCCACCCCCCACCCCCCACCCCCGTAGAGTTTCTAAGTCTAGGAGAATTTGCATTTCTAACAAGCTCCCAGGTGATAGGGATACTCCTAGTCTGAGGATCACACCTTGAAAATCACTGTAGAGAATGAGTAGACTAAATGAAGGGCAGGCATGGTTAACAAGGCCAATTAGCTAATGTGAAAGCAATAAGAACCCATCAACCAGGCACCAAAAAGTGAAACAAAAGCAGCAACAGCAAAATTACTGACTCAATTTAGTTGTATTTTAGTATAAAGGAACAAACTTAAAACATCTTGCTGTAGCATATATTCCTAATTGATCATTGTGATCCCCTTTTCTTCTTTCCTTCCTCTCCTTTCCTTTGCTTTCCCTTCATCAGTTCTCTTCCTCATTTCTAACTAGTCTATCATGCTCTGAAGTGAGGTACCTGGATAGAGGTCCAGGAAGAAGCAAAGTTAAAATATACAAAAGAAAGGGAGAAATAAGAACAATAGGGTTACTAAATAATTATTGTTCCTTAGTTAATACTTTTGTATGTTATGGTACAATAGTTCATATGTTCTTGTGGACCATCATAATTTCAGCTGCTAAGGCCTCTGACATCTTAGTCTGGTTTTGAGTAAATGATCTGAGAAAAGACAAAGTATGAATAAGATGAGGTTAAGGCATTTGTGCTTCTTTCCCCTCCCCCAGTGAGTGGGGGTAACTTGGCTCCTGTAGTTAGGTTTTGATCTGTTTAATAGGCCTTTAGAGAGAGAGGTAAATGTATAAACTGAGATTCCTCCAGTATGTAAAACCACTTATTTTAGTGGTTACCAAGTGAAGACTGCACAAGCTTTTATTTTAAGTTAAAGTGCAAAGTAAAATCAAAGAAAAAAAAAAAATTGGTGTTCTAGAGTCTGACCCCCAGGTCAATAGGATATATAGGTTTCTATTAACAGGTTTTTTGATATTAGCACTCTTAAAAGGTGGTTTGGTCTTGAATGTTAGTAAGACTTTTGGATACAAAATGTTACTTTACTATATGATTCTGGGTGTAAGACTAGAAAGCATCTGTTCTTTTTAATTAATGGATTCACTTCATTGTCATTCAGTGGTCTGCTGGCTTTTAAACTGGTGGGTGTGGGTTTCCTTGGGGATTATTGCTGAAACTCGGTCTCTGTTCACCTGAACCAAATAGAAACGTGGAGACAGTTTTGGGTGAAGTATAGTAGAAAAGAATAGCTTTATTGCTTTGCCAGGCAAAGGGGGCCACAGCAAGCTAATGCCCTGAAAACTGTGTCTGCCCCCCTCCCCCGCCAGGGGATAGTGAGGAGTCTTACAGTGTTTAAGGAGAAGGGTGTGGTCAGCTTGTGGACATTCTTCTGATTGGTTGGTGGTGAGGTAACTGGGAGTCAGCATCATCAACCTTCTGGTTCCAACCGGTCTGGCGGCTACGTGCTTGTGAGCAGCATAGAGTTAACTTCTTCCACCTGGTGAGGTTTTCAGTATCTGCAAAACGGCTCAAAGGACATGGGTCAGAATATTATCTGTAGTCCTTGAGGAAGAACTAAAGGTCCTTGACTTTGTTTAATGGCTAAAGTATTTTGTCTTGCTTGACTGTCTTCCTTTCTTTCTGTGTTTACTCATTTCTGATTAAATTTATCTACAGACAAAAGGCAGGCAGAGGACATGGGTGGGGGTTTATTGCTGGGAAGGCCTCATAGCTCCTGCTTGGTTACATTGTTATCCTGCATAGCCTTGGGATAATGTTACAAAACATGAGTCCCAGCAGAGTAGACCAATTTTTAAGATTGTATGTTTGGATTGCTGCGCCTTTGGGATGAGGAAATCAAGTACTACATCTCTGTAAAATTAAACTTTAAAAAAATATCAATAACACATAGGTTTTCCTTGGTTATCTAGAACTCCTTATTGAACTGTCAACGTGATTGCTTTTTAATTTTGAAAATGTTGTCAACTTATCCTAGGTGACAAATCTTCAGCCTTAAACTCTATTTTGGACATTCTTACCACACCCCCCCCCCCCAACTTTCCACAAAGATTTTCTTTTCTCACTCAACTCTATATAATACAAATTGCTTTACAGTCACTTTCCCAGTTATATTTCAGTACTTTTTCCTTCTTGTTCCCATAACACCTTATATATTTTGTAAAGGGACTGTAAATTCTTCAAAGGTTAAGAACTATTGTCTACTTATCTCTGTATCTCTATTAATATGAATGTATTTATTAACTCAGAGATTATTCCCAACCTCTTACTTCTTTGACAATCTTTTGTTTCTTCTCTTAACATGCCCTCTTATCTCACTGAAATATATGTGCTACATATTCTTAAGCTGACTTGGCCTTGTTTTATAGAACTCTTGTCTGATCTGTAAATCATCTGTCCAAAATAAAATGGTCATCATGAGAAGGTGGTAAGATTTGAGAACTGCAAAAATGCAGTTGGTAAGATAGAAATTACAGTTTATCATTATGAATACTAAAAAAATCTTTTTCTTCAAAAGAGTTATAAATAAAACTGAACAATAAATCAAAATTTTAAATGTTCTCATCCTACTCGGCTAAACACAAATACATAGCGAGGCATTTCTTAAAAACAATTGCTATATTAGGATCTGAAATATAAATGTATCATAACACCACTTATTCTATTTCCGAAAATTCCCATTAAAATAACATTGCTTTTTTTCTCCCTTCTCTCTACAATTCTAAGTCACAGGAAATGGTTAAAAGCGTTATGTACATAATACAATCTACAGTGTCTTACTGAGTCCTAGCCTTTTCAAAACCTCACAACTTGAGTGACATATTCTAATGTCATCATTGGCTTGTTAGTATAATAAAAAAATATTGAATGTGAAGGTTTTTTTTAAAGATCTTTGTTTCTATATCAAGGGTCTTAGCCTCTGGACTGCACAGCTTGTCTTCTAGATTTATAATGCAATCTCCTATTTTTAGTTCTTGAATAATAGAAAATGTAGGCAGATTACTCTTAACAAAAGAATCTTGCCTTTTTTTCACAGCAGCAGCAGCTGCTGTTGGTAATGCAGGCATCATTGTTATTCCTGTACAAGGATATAGCTGAAAAGACCAATTCAGGATCAAGCAAGAATAACTGTGAATCAAAAAGGTGTTATGGGGAAATTTAATCAGAAAATGTAAAAATAATGCTTTTTGAAAAATCAGTGAGGGACTTCCCTGGAGGTCCAGTGGTTAAGACTTCGCCTTCCAATGTAGGGGGTGTGGGTTCGATCCCTGGTCCCTCCCATGTGGGAGCTAGGATCCCACATGCCTCACAGCCAAAAAACCAAAACACAAAACAGAAGCAGTACTGTGACAAGTTTAATAAAGACTTTAAAAATGGTCCACATCAAAAAAAAAAATCTTAAAAAAAAATGTCAGTGAAGTCTTTCCAACATTTATTCTAAAATGTACATAACTGTACTGCATATTAAAATACTGATTTTTTATTTATTTTTTTTACCTTGGCATTTTCTCTTTTCTTGGCCATTGCTTGTGATTTTTGCTGAGATTTAAATGTGAGAACAGCAAATCCTATGGCTGAGTTAAATTCTAAGTCACGGAGGAAGCTACAACCACATTTCTTCTTGAAGCAGTTAGCATAGCAATGAGTTAACATTCCCTCATTAGCTAGGTTCTGGGTCATGGTACACTGTAGACTGCTGCTATGAACAGATGTTGGCAGATGTTTAACCTTTTGTGAAATGAAGGAGGTTTACCAAATGTTATGTGTCTGAATTAAAATCTTGGGGTACTTGGCCCACTTCCCAGGGTTTCTCAATGTTTTTAGTGAACAGATTAGTTTCAATTAACTTGACTCTTCATAGAAGAAAGTGGCAAAATATAAAGTGGCTCCCAAACACAGGATCATGTTTCTGTAGAGGGTGAAATATCTCTTGTGTTTTTAAACTTATTTTTGGTAACTCCAATTAAGGTGGGGAGCATAATTAATATATGGCATAGGATCTCTTATCTATTAGAGGGTCACCAGATGGTTTTTACCTTGTACTAGATCATTCCCAGTGAAGTCCACTTTCCATAAAGTGTTTCAGAGAATTTTATCACTGATGCTATCAACTGTATCTAAAAAAACAAACTTATAATAAAGTTTAAGATACACTTCATGATGAAATGATTTTAGTATATTTCAGAACAGAATACTGCTGGATTTGAAAAAGAAATAAGGTGTGTAGGAAATATGTGGCTATAAGCAGTAAAAATAAAGGAAAAGACAACCGCGTTTCAGTCAGTAAATTTGACACAGTATGTGGTACACAGTTTATATTGACTCTAGTCAAGTTACCTGCAAGTAAAAAATAAAATAGTTAAAATTTAAAATGACATTTTCTGTAGTTGTTTCATGTGTTTTTAGATGAGAGAAGGCATTTAGATCTCATTTCATAAAATTCTATGTAGACATTGAGACATTTAAGGGCATTTAATGAAATACTCTCCATTATTTCTTAGGAAACATGGAGGAATGGGGCAATTAATAAACATAGTTTCTGTTTAAGATCTAAAGGAAGTCACATGTTCTATCTCAGGAGTCTACCTTTATCTTATATCTACTTCTGGATATGTAGCCATATTCACATAATTATTAACAACGTAAGACAGTGTATATCCACCCTTGTATACAATCTTATAAGAATTGGTGAAAAGAGTCCCAGAATTTGAGCATTGTATATATCCTTAGAGTTCATGTTGTCTTTCTCACTTTACATATGAGATTGCAAAGCTATGTTTTAATTCAGAGTACATACCTTGCTGTTGATAGTAAATTAAAATAAGCCACCTTTTACTGAGCATTATGTTTCCATTGTTTTACATTCAATTTTCTGAGCTTTCAGATGAGGAAACAAAGGAAGTTTAGTAACTTGTCTAATTTCACATAGCCACTTAATACCTGTGCTGGAATAGTTGAACCCAGGCCCATGTGACTCAAATTAGCTCATTCTACCACACTGCACTGACTCTTCTCATGGAGGGTGTTTACAATGAAAGCAAAAGAGTGGTCAGTCATTTTTCCACGCTAGATTTTTTTCCCCATTTTTCCACTTAGTGGTGTTATCTAAAGGAGAATTTGAAAGTAAGCAAAACTGGGATATAGACAAACTTTTTACAACCTTTTACATATCCTATCTCTGCCTTCTCAGGGCATTTCATGGCACATTTTCTGCATCTCTCTCCTTCTCTAGACACCCTGGGACTACAAGGGGTTTCTGGTGACCCAGGCTCCTTGACTTGGTTGCCATCACTGTACCCTCTCTTGGCAGTAACATTTAGTACTTTCTATCTCTCTAAAAGACTTGCTCTCATTAAACTTTACCTCTTCTATGACAGAAGACTGGGGATTGCACTCCACTTTCTAAGGTGACAGTTGACAAATTAATCCTCATACAAGGGCTAATAACTGCTACACCTGAAGGGTTGTGTCCTTTCCATAGGCTTATGCATTTTAACAGGAGAGGTACAAAGTTATTTTCAAAATGGTGTCACCCTTTAATGACGGGATATGTGATAGTATGGCAAGGATTTAAGGGAGAGACTTTGGGAAAAAAGGCAAATTTGTCAGATGCCTCAAATCTCATTACATTTGCAAGTAAAGTTAACTCTAATTGTGTTTAATGTTTAAAAAATTGATGGCAAATAAATATAAAATACAATATTGTTTCCAGAGCAAATGATGGAAAATTAAAATCATAGTATCATAAAGAAAATAACAAACATAAGGATAAATTTGCTATTTAAATATGTGTTGGGAATAGCAGTATGTTGATACAATCAATAAGAACATTAATCTGTAGGTGTACATGACACATGAGCCAAAATTTGAACATCAAAAGAACACCATTTCCATTAGCATCAGTGAAGGAAGATAAGAAGTGATTGGAAGGAAATACAACTGTAGTTTAATTTTAAGGAAGTGGCTTTATGGAATGATAAGAATGAAAATTCTTTTTTCATATTATTAATATTTTTTAATTGCATAAAGTAGTTCCATTACTGCTTTGTTTAACAACCTATGGTTGATGTGTCACACATAATTTATAATACAGAGGTAAAAATACTGTCATTATAAACCAAGTGACTAGAATTCTGCTGTAAGTGTTGTTAATACCCACCTAGAAAATTCGGGAATATACTTGGAAGAAAGTGACTCTGAGTCACAGGTGCTCTATTCAAGAAAAATTAAATCAGACTCTCTGGGAGTGAATCCATAGACTGATTTTTTTTTTTTTTTTTCTTAAGTCTCAAGTTGACTCTAATGTGAATTGACAAACTCTGGCCTCGGATACATAGATGATAGGATATGTGGAGGGACGGATCAAGACAGAGGAGAACTAGAACTTACTTGATAAACGTTACTGGTGCTTGCCAGTATTTCTAGATCTCTTCCGACTCCTGGACATATAAAATATTATCTGTTGAACTTAAAGCCGTTTGACTTGCTTCTGTCAATAAAGTAGGAGTGGTGGCACTTAAAATTATGATTCTCCATACTCTTTTCCTCTGCTTACATGAACCGTGAAGCACTGTGTTAAGAGAGATGCCATAAGAATTGTATTAACTCATGAATGTTAACTGTTGTTCTGCCTTTGCTTGAATGAGAAATGAATCTTCATAATGTTAAACCATGGGTTTTCGTCCTGTTTGCTAATTAATGTAACATAACTCAGTCTTCTGACTGAATGGCTCCAGGTGTCTATAACTCTTCTTCCAACCTTTCTTTTTCATTACTACCATTATAATAGAGCATGCCCTTATCTCCAAGAGTAATCTGTTACTTTTTATAATGTAAGTTACATGAGGAAAGGGAGCTTTTCTAATGTTTGCTTTTCATTTTGTTTGTTCACTCACATATCCCAAGTATTGGGGCAGATTTGCATCTCAAATATTTTTTGAATAAATGAATGTGCTCTGTATCTTATTGCCTTCATATTCTCAGAAATTTATCTCTTCTATTAGCATTTGAAATCTATATATTACTTTGACCCAAGCTATTGCATCATCTCTCCCCTCCATTCTTAACCAAACGCTGATGTCATGTACTCACCTTTCCCTACCTTTAGAACTCACTAAAAACCCACCCCATCACTCTATTAAACTTTTAGAAAATATGTTAATAACTACTTTACCTCTAAATACAACGGATACTTTGTTCAGTCCTCATCTTACTTGGTCTTGACCAGCAACAATCAATACTAATGATCACTCTTTTTTGAGACTTTGTCTTCCTTTGATTAGCAAAGCGCTAGCTTAGTTATCATCCACACCCTCTGGAGGCAATTCCTTTCTTTCCTTTCCAGGTTTCTCCTCCTTTACCCATCTATTAAATGTTAGAATTCCTCAAGATTCAGCCCTCAGCTCTCACTTTTTTTTTTTTAAGGCTGTATTCTCTATAGACAATTTGCCTAGAGGCAATTCTTCCAAAATTCGTTTTTCCAGCCCATATATCTCCACGGAGCTTAATATTTCTATATTGATTCATTTATCCAATGTTTATTGAGCTTTGACCATGTGACAGACACTATCATAAGCACTAGAGGTACATGGAATTATAAGACTGGCCACATCACCTTTTTGTTATGGTGTATCAAGTATAGTGGAGGAATCTGAAGCTTATTTCAACTATGAATATCTCTCCTCCTCCATTTAAGCATAAGTGCCTCAACAGGGGAGGCTGTATCTGATTTTTTTTCATCATTATATTTTCACTTCCCAACACAGTGCCTGGTAGGAACTGAGTGACTATTTGTTGAATGAATGAGTGAGTTCACAAATAGTTGATATCCATATTTTATGTGAAAGTCTAATTTTGTTTCATTTTCTTGCCTCTGAATAAGTCTCTTGACCCTTTTCAACTTGCTATTCCAGTACAGATACCTAAACTAAGAAATGCCAACAATTTCATATTTTCAGTTCCAACTAGAGTAATGTATTAAAAATATTAGCCAAATCATCTTCAGATGTAAAATAAGATATAAACATTATCATTAATAATATTAAAGGTAAAAATTGTAGAAGTCCTTTCATCCTTTTATTTGAGAATACCATAGGGCTTTATGACATGTTTTGTTATTCATTTTAATTAGTTATTTATTCATTGTTTTATTACTATTAGTTGTCTTTACTTCGCTAAGTGGAAAGTTCTTGTTTGGAAGTGATTAATAGAGTTCAGGCCGAAGTTTATCCACTTCAGCCACAACAGAGCATCCTTTGACATATATGTGATATTCTCTAAACGTTAGTTCTACTTAGATAGCAAAGGCAAGATTCTGAATACGGAAGTACTAATTGTTTCTCAGTAGAGTTGGTATTTTCAGATTAAAATGGTGGGGCCAATATTTAAAGAAACTCTTGCCTTACCATGCTCCCTTTCTGTGACCACACAGCCAGCCCCACCATATATGGTTGTGTAGGCTGTGCACTGCATAGAGCCATTTGCTTAAGAAGGCAAGAGTGCAGTGAAACTAGTTCATGGAATATGTGGGAAAGTTATCTGGTTTCTCTGGGTCACTAAATTTTAAGATCTACTCCTAAAGTGTTTTGTCTTAGTCTCTAGCTCTACAGTTGACTTAAAAATCCCTGAAAATGCCTAACCTGTTGTGTATCCAGCATATTTAGGGCTCCCCAGTGTCTAGAAAGGTCAATAAGGAGAGCCACTATATACCAGAACACATGTATTCTAGTTACTTTGGTCTAAATTAATGACCATGAGTGGATTTTAAGAGTTTAGGAGACTTCTGAAGGTGGGTGAGTAGTCACTGGTGCTTGAAAATGTGAACTGACATTATAACCAAGTTGCCAATCTATTCTGGGAATTCTTGACACACAACTTGAAGTTTTTACATACCTTGTGGGTTCCATACATGGGAATTAAAAACAAAATAACCACATTGCTTTTAATGGTAAGACATTTGCTGTTTTGTAGCTACTGTAAAAAAAAAAAATTTGTATTGTATTTCAGATGCAATATTAAAAGCTGGATTTACATTTATACCATATTTGTCAATCTTGCTCATCATGTCACTTAGAATCTTCAGGCAGAGGTTTATGCTACTTAGGGGAGGTGAAAAGCAGTAAAGAAAAATCACTTTAACAAAGCCAGTGAAGAGCTGTTCTTAAAATCATTTAGCCTTATACCAAAACCAAGAGATTTTAAAATCAGCATTATTCATTCTTTATGTACTGCAATATACCTTTTGAAGTACAGGAAATCAACTCAATTATGTCAGGAAAAATCTATTAGCTATAGAAAAAGACTAATAGTCAACTTAGAATCCTGATTTTGAAGAATTGTAATAATTCAGCTTGATTTTTGAAATGGTAACGTTTGCCAAGAACAATTATCATAATTTGTCTTATTTGGAAAAGGAGTAACACTTTTCATAAAATTGCCTCTTCATAAATAGCTGTGAAAACACAGGTTCACATTTAAATATAAGATACACTACTTTGTCCATAAACTTTTTACCAAAATTTCTTCTTAAGTTTTTCAAAAGTTTTTAGTATATTCAGTCATGCAACCATTACTACATCAATTTGAGAACATTTTCATTACTGCAAAAAGAAATTCCATACCCATTAGCAGTCATTTCCCATTTCACCCTAAATCCTGCAGCCCTAGGCAACTACTAACCTGTTTTCTCTATAATTTTTTCAATTCTGGAAATTTCATATAAATATAACATGCAGTACATGGTCTTTTGTGACTGGCTTCTTTCACTTAGCGTAATGTTTTCAAGATTCATTTATGTTGTAGCATGTGTCAGTACTTCATTTTTATTAATTGCTAAATAATATTCTATTGTATGGATATACTGCTTTCTTGTGTACATTTCAGTTGATGGGCATTTGGGTTGCTTGCACTTTTGGACAATTGTGAATAACACTATTATGAACATTAGAACACAAGTTTTTGTGTGAAGTGTTTTCATTTTTCTTCGGTATATACCTAGAAGTGGAATTGCAGGGTAATATGGTAACTCTGTTTAATCTTTTAGGAACTGCCAGACTGTTTTCCAAGGATGCTGCACTATTTTACATTGCCACTAGCTGTGTCTGAGAGTTCCGAATCCTTCATATCCTCAGGAGCACTAGTTATTATCTTTCTTATAACCATACTACTAGCTGGGCAGTGGTATCTCGTAGTTTTGATATGCTTTCTCTAATGGCTAATGATGTTGAGCATCTTTTCATGTATTTATTAGTAGTTTACATATCTTCTAATTTCTTGCGATGTTTTATAGTCTTCAGAGCGTAAGTTTTGCAGTTCTTTTAAATTCTTTATTTTTGATGCTATTGTAAGTTTTCTTTTCAGATTGTTCATTGGTAATGTACAGAAATATAGGTTTTTGGTATATCAACCTCATGTTGTGAAATTTTTTTGAACTCAATTATTCCACTAGTTTTTTTGGGGGGGGGATGTTCCTTAGGATTTTCTGTATATGAGAACATGTTATCTGCAAATAATTTTATTTCTTCACAGTGAGTATTCCTTTGTTTTTGTTTTGTTTTTTCTCTTGCCTTATTGACCTGGCTAGAACCTCTAGCATCATGTTGCATAAAAGTGGCAAAGTAGACGTCCCTTTATTTTTCTTGATTTTAGGGGGAAAGCATTCAGTCTTTAACCATTAAGTATGGTTTCAAATTTTTTTTAAATCCACAGATTCCCTATCAGATTAGGTAAGTTCTATTCCTAGTTGGTTTTTATCATGAAGTTGTGTTGGTTTTTGTCAAATGCTGTTTCTGCATATATTGAAATGATCATGTGTTTTTTATCATTTACCCTATATTATGTTAACTGGCTTTTGGATATTAATTCGACTTTGCATTTTTGGGACAAAACCCTTTTATTCATGATGTATAATCCTTTTTGTATGTTGTTGGGTTCAACTTGCTTGTGTTGAATTTTGTGTGTCTATTGATAAAACATATTGGTATATAGTTTACTTGTGATGACTATCTGGCTTTGGTATCAGGGTAATACTGGCTTCAGAATGAATTACGAAGTCTTCCTTCTTTTATTTTGGAAGTCTTTGTAAAGAATTAATTGATAATCTTTAAATGTTTGTTAGAATTCCGTAGTGACATCATCTGGGCCTGTGCTTATCTTTGTAGAGTTTTTAAACTACAGATTCAAACTCTAATTGTTATAGGTCCATTCAGATTTTTGGGTGTGTTCTTCCTGTTTCCATTTTAGAAGTTTGTGTCTGTCTAGGAATTTGTCCATTACTTCTAAGTTGTCTAATATCTTGGCATAGAATTGTATCCCCTTTAAATTCTTTTTTATTTTTGTAACATCAGTAGTAATGTATCTTCTTTCATTCTTGACTTTAGTAATTTGAATCTTTTCCCTTTTTTTGTTTGGTCCAGCTAAAGCTTTGTAATTAAAAATTCTTTTCAAAGAACCAACTTTTGGTTTTGATTTTCTTTCTTGCTTTTCTAATCTCTATACTCTAATATTTATTTCTTTTGTTCTTTTTGCTTTGGATTTAATTTGCTTTCATTTTTCCAGTGTCTTAATATGGCAAGTTAGGTTACTGTTTTGAGATATTTCATATTTTTTAATGTTGGCGTTTATAGCTATAAATTTCCCATTAAGCACTGCTTTAGCTGCATTCTGTAATATAATGTGTCTTCATTTTAATTCACCTCATATTTTCTAATTTCTCTTATGATTTTTACTTGATTCATTTGCCATACAGGTGTATTTAAAAGTTTTTTTACTTATGTTAATTTCTCAAATTTTTCTATTACTGGTTTCTAGTTTCACTCTCCCTGTTGGAGCACTTACTTTGTGTGATCTCAACTCTTTTAAATTCATTGAAGGTTGTTTTTATGGCCTATCATGTGACCTATCCTGGATAATGTTCCATGAGCACTTGAGAAAAACGTGTAGTGGAGTGTTCTATGGATATCTGTTAGGTCTAGTTGATTAGTGTTCAAGTTTTCTATTTCTTTGATCTTTTGCATAGTTGGTTACAGATTATTGAAAGAAGACTCTTGAACTCTCCAATTATTTTGTATTGTCTGTTTCTCCATTTAATTCTGTCAGTTTTTGCTTTATGTGTGTGGGATTTTGTTAGGTCTGTAAATGTTTATAACTGTTAGATTTTCCAGGTAGTTTGGCCTCTTTGTTTTTTATTATAAAATGTTCTCTATCTCCAGTAATATTTTCTGTTTTAAAGTATATTTTGCCTAATATGAGTATAGCCACTGAATCTTTCTTATGGTTGCTATTTGTATGACATCGCCCTTTCACTGTATGTACTTTTTTTACCTTTGAATCTAAAGTATGTCTCCTGTAAACAGCAGTATTTGGATCATTTTCTAAAATCTAGTCTTGCAATCTCTTCCTTTTGATTAGATTGTTCATTCCTTTAATATTATTATTGCCTGTATTGGATTTAAATCTCATTTTACCATTTTATATAGGTCTCATGTCATTTTTTTCTTCCTCCTTTACTAATGTATAAAATATTGAATATTTTTCAGTACAACATTTAAGTTTCTTTAGTGATTTTTTACTATATTTTAAAAAATTATTTGTTGCACTAGGGCTTATCATATATCTTATAAAAATCTACTATGTTTATACTAACTTAATTCTAGTGATACATAAAAATGTTTTTCCTATATAGCTCTATTCTCTCTTCCCCTTGTTTTGTTGTTACACATATAACATCTGTATATTACCTAACAATACATTATTTTATTTACTACTTTGTATAATTTTACTACTCTATATAATTTTGTCAATTAAGAAAACTGAGATAAGAAGGAAAACGAAATATATATTCATAGTTTGTTGTATTAACTATTTTCCATTTTGGGTTTTCTTCATTTGTCCCTGTAGATTCATATTACCATATGGTGTAATTTATTTACTCTAATGCAGTGTTCCTCCCACCTACCTTCTTTGTGCTACTGTAAAAATTCATTACATTTCTATATATTATAGTTTCAAGAATACAATTTTAAATGAATTGTTTTATAAACTTTTTAAAATAAGAGAAGAGATATTCATTTATAATTGTCTTTTATAATTACATAATTACCTTTACTGGTACTCTTTGGTTTTTCATGTGGATTTGAATTAATCTCAGTGTCACTTGCTTTCAGTCTTAAGATTTTCCTTTATTTCAGTTTTTTGTTTTGTAAATGTCTTTATTTCACCTTCTTTTTCGAAAATTGTTTTGTTGTCTATTAGATTCTTGGTTGACAGTTTTTCTTAAGTACTTTGAATGTTTTCCACTGTCTTCTGACATCCACTGTTACTGATTACAAGTCAGCTGTTAACCATATTTGGGTTTCTTTGTATGTGACAAGTGATTTTTCTCTTGTGCTATCAAAATTTTCTCTTGACTTTGGCCTTCAGCATATTTTGTATGATGTGTCTGGATGTGGTTCTTTGTGTTTATATTACTGTAGTGTAATCTGACATTTAGCTTTTTTGCTTATAATGTCCGTGCTTGACATTAAGCTTTTGATCACTGAGGCATTCATTTCAAAGACATTCGTTTTTGAATAAACATAATTTCTTTCTACACAACTAAGTAAAGCATCAGGCTGCCCCACTCAAAGTTCCCCTTTTAGAAAGCCATGGGTGACCTGGATAACTGACCAAACACCCTGTGTTTGCCTTCATGCAATTTAATTCCCATTCTTATGTTGTAAAATTACCAACAAAGCAAACCTACAAACCCTCAGCACTCCACCGTCAATCCCAATAAAGGCAGAACCCCAATTCTGTGCTCTCTTTTTCTCTCTACCTGGGACCTCACTGTGTGGCCCCAGGTGTGGCTCCAGGTGTGCCCGGTATCCTTTGGGACCTGAGAGTAATAAACCTTTTTTTTTTTCTTCCAAAGTTCCCTGCTGTTTGTTCCTGAGGTACATCTTGCAATCATAGAAACCACAAGGGCTGGTCCAGTCACAACATTGGCTCTAGTCAGGGAAATGGCTGTGGGGCCTCATCACAGGTAGTATGGGCCCAGGTGAGTGCCCGCAGGCAACCCTAGTTGATAGCATCACTGTTGATAGGCTAAAATCAACATAAAACAAGTACTTGGAGTTTAGTGATCTTCTTGGATATTTAGATTAATGGTTTTCATCAAATTGAGGCATTTTCAGTTACTAATTTTCTAAATTTTTTTCCTGCTTTTTCTCTTTACTCTCCTGCTAGTACATTCCATTATGTATATGTTGGTGCATTTAATGGTGTCCCATATTTCTCTGAGGCTTTGTTCATTTCTACAGCCTTTTTCTCTATTCTTCATATTGTATAACCTCTATTGATCTGTCTTTGTTTCTTGATTCTTTCTTCTGCCAATTCAAATAAACTATTGATCTCTTTATGTGATTTTTTCCGCCCTTTGGGTTATTCTACTTTTCAACTGCAGTATTTCCATTTGATTCTTTAGTCTCTGTGACATTGTCTTCATATCTTCCTTTTCTTAAGTGGTTCCTTTTAGTTCTTTTAACATGTTTATAATAGCTTCTTTAAAGCCTATGTCAATTAAATGTGACATCTGGGGCCTCTCACAGTTTCTGTTGCCCACTCTTTTTCCTGTGTATGGGTCACATTTTTCTATTTCTTTGCATATATTCTAATTTTTTCTGAAAAGTGGACATTTTATTAATACATTGTAGTAATTTGGAAACTGACTTTCCTTTTCCATCTTCAGTATTTGTTATGCTGCTGTTTATTTAATGATGATGTATTTATTTCTTATTGCTCTATAATAAATCATCACAAACTTGGTGGATTAAAACAAATTTATTATCAAACTTTTTGGAGGTCAGAAGTCAAATGATTTTCCCTGGGTTAAAATCAGGGTGACAGTTTGGCTGAGTTCCTTCTGGAGGCTCAAGAGGAGAATCTATTTCCTAGCCTTTTTTAGTTTCTAGATTTGGCCCATAGTTTTTGACTTGTGGTCCTCTTGTATGTTGAAAGCCAACAATAGCTAGCAAGCCTTTCTCATGCTCTGTCACTCTAATGCTAACTTTACTGCCTCCCTCTTCCATGTTATAAGGACCCTTATTACATTTGGTCCACCTGGATAATATAAGACTCTCCCATCTCAGATCCAACTGATTAGCAACCTTAATTCTATCTGCAGACTTAATGCCTTTTTGCACTATAACCTAACATAGTCACAGTTTTCAGGATATGGCCATCTGTGGGGGGACATTATTCTGCCTACCATAGTTGGCTAGAATATTTTACTGGAGTGCATTTCTCCACAGTGTAAAGTCACTGAAATCACTCCCCAGAGGGAGCCACCTTGGCCACATGCACAATCTCCCTGGATTACTTATTGTACATTCTGGAAAACTGGTCCATATATATCAAGATTTTTTTTGAATGTCATGTAGGTATTTATTAGCAGAGCTCAGATTAAAAACTAGTTGTCTTGAGTTCCAGTTCAGTGCACATTTTTCTTAATCTGCCTTCTAGATATTTCCAAGTGAAGATTATAATGATGGTGACTACATAGATTCATCTTCTTCCATGAAAGAGAATGGTGGTATTAATGACTCTATATCTGGACACATGCACTCATTAGACAAGGGACTGTACAACTAAATTTTTCACATTACATATGAAAATTTTTTAATTTTTCCTTTGTGTTGAGTACTGTTAGTTGTCAAGTGAATATAGAAATGATTTACAAAGAGACAAAGTTAAATTTATAGCTGTTTGCTTTGGTTACAATGTGTTAATATATCTTAAGAATTGTGACATTATCTGGGTTAATCTGTACTGAGATAATAAATGTAGTCATTATAAGAGCTATCAGAAACTGTTTCCTAGAGAATTATGAGAAATGAGACCAAATCGTAAGACACTAAGTACTTTGTAGCCACTGATTTTTGTCATGACAACAAGTTCTAATGTTTAACAGTGAATAGTTGTGTTTTTTGTAATTAGATGTACAGGCACCTTTAGAAATTTTCATGCTGTTTTCTATTGTAATTCATCTGTAAAATGTACTGTTTTAATTATGAAAATTGGAGTTTTTCCTGAAGCATTAAAAGCTAGGAGGTATTGTCCACATCAGGATTAATAGCTAAATATTCTTAACATTTGTCAGTGTTATAAAAATAGACTTTAATTAGTTTTTGTTCAATATTGAATGAAAAAATATTTTTCAAGTACTGTACCATTTAGGGACCAGCTTCACAGCAACTGAATGAGTTGTTAAATTAAAAAAACAACACATGTAGCTCAAGTAGCATATAAAGATAACATTCAGTGAATAAAGCAGGACTGTCAATAGCAAGATCTGATATATGAAGAGAAAGAAAGAAATTAAGATATAGTACCAAAGGAGGATAAATCTATTCAGAGATAGAATCATAAATGAGGTGGAGAGTCTAAAAGGAGAGGTGAAAGAGTTGAATTATTGCAGATGAAAGGTACTACAAAGAATAATGACTCAGTGGTCACATGAGAGGGCAGAGAAAAGACCAGTGTTATATAAGTTTTAACTGAATTGGAAACTTAACCATAATAGCCATTCATTAGCAATATTAATGCCTAGTTCTTGAAGTTGATGCTTTTATAACTGAAAGACCTGTTGAAAGAGGAAAGGCTCATCATTGCTTTTTTATTGAAAGGATCAAGCTTTCAAGGGAAACCTGAAGCTATATACTAAAATTCTAATGGGTTCTCAATGTGTCTGGAACTTAGACAATGTGTAAACCTTTCTACAAGTTTTCTGCCTCTTGACTGGAACATAATATCTGCCCATCAAAATAGTGAATGGTTTCTATGAAGGATACCTAGAGAAAAGACAGTGTTTTTAATTATTACAACTCCAAAGCTTGCTTTCTTCTGGGGATGCTGAGCATAAGAAAATGAAAGATGTATATTCAGCAGTTGGTTATGAATGATTGTGAGGAAAAAAGATTAATTTCTATCTTTATGCATGATCCTGTTCACATTACAAACTCACACATAGGTAAGATTATGCTGCACAGCTATATGCTTGCCCATTAAGGCAAAGGACAGTAAAATAACTTTACAGTTTTTATAAGAGGACCTTGTACCTGCATGTTTTTTCCTTTCAGGAACCCAAAGGAGGTCTTCATTTTTTTTTTTTTGATATGTTTCTTTGAATTTGCATTATGCTATAGATGAACAGGCTTCTTGTATCAACCAACTGATCAACAGAAAATTTAATATCATTTGTATGGGATCAGAGTAATGAGGATCCTGACTAGGATAGCACCACTCACTTTTCATGGACTAAGTTAACCTAAGTAGTGTAACTAGTTTAACAGCTTAAGCCTAAGCAACCTTCAGAGAATAGCTACTTTTTATTATCTTATGACTAAGACGGATGTGTTTTATAGAATCTTTAATATTAGAGATAAAGGGACCTTGGAGATCATCTAGACAAATTGACAAATAATCTGTAACAGGTAATAATTTTTAATAAATAATTGGGTACCTGAATTTATCAATAAATTAGTTTCATTAAATTATAGCTATTTCAAGGTTAATCTAGTGATAACATAATTCTCGCTTATTTCCATATTTCTTTGGATGACAGAGAAAAGGGGGGAGATTTACATTTAACATGAAGGAAATTGGATGGATATTGTCCATAAAAAGTAAAATACCTATTTTGATAGAAAAATATCTAAAACCTGCTAATTTAGAGCAACCTGTCCAGGGAAGTTCATCAGTAAGAAAATAACTTAAATAGCAGAACTTCAAAACTGATTTTTTTCTACCACATCATTTTCCTCCCTCTGTATTTTTGTGATTCAGAAAATAAATGGTAGAGGGTGGAGCAGGAAGCAATTTAATCACATTTCATTATTGACCCCTCTGTTGAACATCTAAAATGTTATGGCATCAGCAAAAACAAGATGTGCTAGAACAGTGAGCTGATTAAAAGCTATTGCAAGCCAAGAGAGCAGAAGAAATAGCCTGTGATTCTGTCATAAATAATCCTAAGGAAGTAAATAGCCCAGCGTGGTGTGCAGTACGGTGTGCCATGCAAGGACTGGAAATCTGGAAGTGATTAGAAATTTGGAAATCTGGATTCATTTTACTGAAAATCAGAGGGAGGGAGTTGCATCCAGGAAAAGGACCACAATCAAACAACAATATTACCAGATAGACTATGAATTTGGAATGCTGTAAATTTATATCTCTGCCTCACACCATACCAAAAAAAAAAAAAAAAAATTAAAGACACAAATGGATTAAAGATATAAATGTAAAAAATAGAACTACAAAAGAATTAGAAGGTGGGGCTAACACTTTATATCTTGCAGAGACTCCTGCATGACTGGATTACTTTCTAATAATAAGCATATGTCATATTTGATTAAACTCAGTTTAAATTGTTAATGTGAAAATAATTGCTGGTATCTACATAAACAACAACATCTTACTTCCCAAGTGGGACACTATATCTGTGACAAATAGATAGTATTTGCCTTATGCATTTGTTAATTTTATTTATAAATGTAGATTTTAAAACTTACTAAGAACCATAATTTCAAGTAATCTACATTGAAATCACCATTTTACAAATCTACTTTGCAAAATGTCAAGGATACAACCATTCAGTACAGAACATTCCCAAGATAATAGTTAGAAACCTTTTCAAATAGTGCAAAAGCTCATGTTAGTAGGGTGCTGTAATTACAAGATGACTTGTAATGCAAAGGAACAATAGACTAATTTTTTTAGAAGGGCAAGTTGTGGCTTAGCATATGAATATGAATGACACTTCCAGTCCCCTTAAATAATCTTACGTATAAATATCAAGCAGCACTGTTAATATCAATGCAGCTGTTCCTTAAATGTCATCATTTTTGTAGTTATGCTTATAGATTTGGAATATGGATGTGTACATAAGATTAAATTTTGTAAGACTGAGCATATCACAAGAATTTTAAAATTATAGAAATTTAACCCTTCCTAGTACAGAAAAAAAAAATATAATAGCTGCAGCTCAGTGTTAATGGAAAAGATCTAGCAAGGATAAAAATAATAAAGGAGGTAGAAGGAAAGTTTCAAGATACATGACATTTTGGAGGAGTATTCATATTTATATAGAATAAGTCCCCAAAAGAATTAGGTCATATCTATAATTCATGAAGATAACCTTATGCATTTAATGCAGATAATAGGTCTAAGAATAATTTGAACCCAAATCATTGGAGAATTCATAAATCTTCATCACCACAACACAGTAATATCTGTAAAATTAACATAGAATGAAAGATAGATGTATTTTTTTTAGTGGTTCTTTTAAAATGTCTTGAGGTTAGATAAATACCATTATCTACATTTATGTCCATTATTGTCAATGTAGAGCTGTATACATAGAAGCATAAAAATTAATTGACTCAAATACAATAAATAATAGAAACAGTATAGTATTCTCATGTGCTTTCAAGAGCTACAAAAAGGATCAAATTCTTTTCATACATTTTTTCAGTTTGATTTTAATTAAAATTTTCCTAAAATATTTTTCTAATTATAAAGTTAATATAAAATTATTGTGAAAACTTTGGAAAATAAAACAATCTAGGAAAAATAACACCTATTATGCACATTTTGACTTATTTTATCCTAGTCCATTTATTGTGATGTAGTTATTATAGTGAATATGTAAACTTCTGCTTTTCATTTAACAAAAACATGGAGTCTCTTTTGTGAGGAAACAAACTGTATGGAGTTGAGGAAGAATGAGGGAAAACATTACTGAGGTTTTAGCTATATTCAAAGTGAGAGATGGTGGTTTAGACTAGATGATGCCAGTGGAGAGGATACCACATTTGGGATAAATTTTGAAAGTAGAGCCAAGAATACCTGATACCTGCCGATAGATGCAATGTGGTCTCTAGATTAAAAAGAGGAATCAAGGATGACTCCTGTGTTTTCAGGTTGAGTAACCAGGTGGATGTCATTGACTGAGAAGAGACTTGGGGAAGGAGCAGAAGATGTAAAGAAATTAAGAATTCCGTTGGAGTCATGTTAACACTGAGATATCTAGTAGATACCAAGTAGAGATGTTGGTTGAAAGTTGAATATACAAATACGTGAAGCTCAGGGAAGTGATGATCACTGAAATTAAAAAACTGGGGTTCCTAAAGGAATTAGGAGATACAGAGAAGATAATTATAAGATATAAATGTTTATTTAATATAATTATCCATTATTTCTGAAGGAAAGGTAGATAAATACTGTATCCTGTTGGGAATTCAGTATTGCACAATTTGAAGAAAAGCTAATATTTTTAAGTGCCTACTATGTGCCAGGAACATCCTCTAATAATTTAAATGTGTTAAGATGATATTCAATCCTCCCAAATACTCCTATGTGGCAGTTAAAGCTTATTATCATAGAGTACAACGTAGGCAAGGCAGGGTCACCCATAGAGGCTAAGAAATTAGTTTTACCAGTAGTTTGAGAATAGCCTAAATACTTCTGTCAAATTCCAGGGGAGTTCTCTGGCTTAGATATCACCTTGCTTACAAAATTTTTGCAGATATTAAATTGACATGTTAAAATACATTCAATTTAGTTTTAGTGTAGAAAATATAAACACAAACTTACCATCAGATACACATACCAGGGTTTGAATTTGATATTCCACACAATAAAAAAAAAAATCTTTTGCAGAGCTCTGGCTACTATTCTTTCTTATTGACAGCATTGGCAATTTTTATGTGTAAATAAAGCATAGAATATGAGATTCATGATCCACCCTGATTGAAGTGAATAATCCTGTAAAGTTTAACTCGGACTTTCTGTGGAAGCCAGACCTGCTAGTATGATGAGTAATTTTAAAAATCCACACTTTCTGGGCTATACCATATTAGAGAACATTGTATTTGTAAAAAGAAAAAAATTTCATAGAATGAGAAGACTATTTCAGTTTGTTTCTACTGGTGGATTTTCCTCATTTCAGTTGTAGCTACCTAGAGACATACTGAGCTCTGCAGTTTCACGTTATATGATGCGTGCATGGAGTTGCTGATAATACCTCTTACACTGGAAGAAATACAGAGCAAACAAGCAATTTGCAAGGGATTGCTTTGAAAAGCTGTAAGGGGTAAGGCTGTGGCCACAGAGCCTGATAAGCTAAAAATGGGTTCTCTAATGAGGATATGATTACTAGCTTCAAGCTTTATAATTCTTTGCTGGAAATACCACTGATTTTCTAAGAGCATTTTAAGGAATGGATTTAGGAATGGAAGAGTGAGCAGTGGCCCAGAAGTCATGTGTATATCTTCTACTCCTGGCTTGTTCCCATTATTAAATTGCATAATTTCTTCTAGTTTTAGTTTCTGTGTATGCGAAATAGGGATATGGTAGCTGTACTTCCTGCTGCAGTGTGATCGTGAAGATAAAACGAGTAAAAAGTTCGTTTGGGTTTTTTGGTAAGATGTTATGGAAAAACCCGAACAAAGTTTTTGGCCAACCCAATACATGGATAACATAGAAATAAGCATGTAGTATAGTTATACAAATGTTATTATAGTTTAGTCACTACAATTGCAGAATACAAACGAAATATTTTAATATTTAATGAAAGGCAAGTGAATATTTTAACGAGCAATAGATTTCCAAAAATACAACTTTAAAATGTATTTTTTAAATTGGCCTATTTACAAAAATACAAGAGTATTGGTTTCTTTGTAATTTTATGATGACTTAATGCAGCAAAAGCAATTCTCAGTAGAGAGTTTTTTGAAAGCCAGGTGATCTTCATAGGAATATAAAAAAATATTTGTGAATGATTTATGTTATCTCTGAGGTTTGTACATTTTTAAAGCTCCTTGATTACTTGTTTAGATTTGCTCACATCTTCCCAGCTATTCTCAAACACTGTTATTCAAGGTGGTATGGGCAATGTGGTTACCTTCAAGCAAAACAAAACCAACGTGCAAAAAACTTACCATATTACACCCTTCTTCTAGGGCAATGACTGCTGTTTTGCTTAATATCTTTATAGAGACATGTCACTTGTTCACTTGTTCAACAACATCAGATATTTGTTTAGCATTTACTGTGTGCCAGAGCAGTGATAAAAACTTTTTGTCTTCAAGGAGTTTGCATTCTGTCAATGAAGATAGATAATGAGGTAAAGAATAAGCCATGCTAATACGTGTAGTACAGAGCATTTTCAGCAGAGATAACAGCCACTGCAAACACTTGACAAACATGGTTGGCATATTGGAAGAACAAAAAGGAAGTCAGGGCGGCTGGAGAGAGTGAGTAAGAGGAAGAGTGATACAAATGAGGATGGAGAAGTATGCAGGGCCAGATAATGTACATGAGTTGAGACCAAGGTAAGAACATTGAATTTTATAGACTCAGGGCACATAAAACTGTTAGATTAATGGCTTTTTGCCACTGGTTTAACATAATGACTTTTTCTCACAGCACTACACTTTAATAAATGTGACACGAAATATGATTTTTTTAAATTATAGTTTCAGACAGGCACACTTACCAACTTACTTGGCACATGGTTTTTATTTAGAGAATAATATGTAGGACAAATTTGAATTGTGTACCCACCGTGTTTGGCTTTGCATAACTATGTCAAGCAGGAGGGATAGAAGGGTAGCATCTTCTGTGATCATCTATTTGCTGAACGCACATGCCCTATGTGTGTTTCAAAGCACCATCTTGTTTAGCCTTAATTTGGCTCAAAAGTTGTTTGTTCTGTTCAATACCTTAATTTTTAAGTGACGTTTGAGTACAAAGCAATCATGAGCCCTAAAAAAGTTAAACATTTGTGAAGAATATGGCACAAAAAGAATAATTCACCTACAAATGATGATTTCCTTGCAACCCCTTCTATCACCCACCATCTTCTATCAAGACTCTTTTCTTTAGCAAATATCTCTTTAAAAACATATTGTACTTTTTAATGAGGGGAAAAAAAACATATTGTATATAGTGTTTATTTACTTTCAATTGTGTTTATTTACTTGCAATTTATATTTTTTTCATTTAATATATTTTTCTAACTAGAAATTATTTTGGTATCTTGGGTTGAGATAGAATGCATCATAATAATTTCCATTAAAATTAATGGATTTCAAAAATTAATATAAGCACTTTTCACTCATAGGAGAGTTTTGAGGGACAAGTGAAGCTCATTAGGTGAGAGTGAGCTGTGTTCTGAGATGGGAGGCCCATGAAGAGCCCAAATTATTTAATAAAGGTTGTCTGTTTCAAGTTGACTTATTCTTTGGAACACTAGATACAGTGGTAAATTTTAAATGGCAGTTTCTTTTACTAATAATAACCAATGATAACAACAAAAATTGAAAGAAAGATTCTGCCTTAAAGGGCACACCATCATGCTTACTTAGCTGAACGCAACTGCAAACAATTTAATTTCATATTTATCACAACCTGAGAATTTGGTTTTGGTTAAAAAATATCTGTATCTATATAGATATTTAATTTTTAGATATGGGGTTGTCCTTTGAATCTTCAAATACATGCTTCCTTTCCTTTATACTGTGATGTTATTTTCATAGGTTCTTTGTTTTCTACTTTGTTTTTTCATCTTTGAATGGGTCCCAAGTATTTAGGATAGGTATTTCTTAATATTTAAGGTGCATGGAATGTTCTTATTCTCTCCCACTGTTTTGCTTCAGACCTAAATTTGGAAAGCCCCAATGTGGTTCCTAGCATATATTTATCTAAAGCATAGCTACTGGATAGAGCTGGGGTTTTGTTTGGCTCTTATTGTTTTGTCAATGGAGGGTTGCAGAGAATGTAGCTCAGCCAGATATATGCTCCTCCTGGAGCATTAGAATGGGTTTGGGGGTACAAACAACTCTAATGGCCCAGTAGTCTTATTGACCCTTTAGCAGCAAAGATCTCCTTCTTCCTCTTCTAGCCCTCTACACTCTATCAAGAAAATGTTCCCTATCACTCATTCGCCTTTTCCTGCCACTACCAAATAGCACCCTTTGGTCTTTCTCTTTCTATCTCTCTTCACCCCCCACCCCATCACTTACCTCTATCTTTATCTCTGTATTTATGTCTCTATCTTATTTCTATCATCATCTTTTACACTCGAAATCCCTAAGAGACTATCTTTCTGGGTTGGCTTTAGACAGAGCTTTTATACAGGCTCTCTGGGGTCACTGGTGATCCCATAGATAACTGATTTAGTTTATGCATCATGCCCTGACCTAATTTGTTATACCAAGGGGACAGGATAAAATGGTACAAAGCACTGCAACGTAAGTGTACAAAATCACTTTCAGACTCTTATTCAAAAGAAGGCTGTTGGCATAACAAGAACTTAAGGGTCTTATATCCAGAAAAATCTACACTACCAGGATTGTACTGCTTGTAAAAGACTTCTTGTTTGTGCCATTTCTCAAAGAGTACCTAGGTTGCTGAGGAAACTGTATGGTGCTCTTCATCCTCATTTTCTTCCTACTCTGTTGTACACTTGAGGCATATTCTCTAACTGAAGGTAGAAATTATTACACTATGAGTATTGCCCAAAAGTGAGGCGCATGACTCTTTCTGACTCACAGGATGATTCCAATGTAGTTGTTAGGGATTTGTGACTTTAGATTTAAGTTGCTCTTGAATCCCAAAGAAGGTTGAGATAATAGGATGATTCAAATGTTTCTTTTGTTCATTGAGAAAAAAACAATGTTATTCTGTCCAGGAGGGTAGATTACATATAATAAATAATCCATTCCCCATAATAATGAAAGTAAAGTAAGCCAGATAGATAAATATCATATATCTTATATGTGGAATCTGGAAAAAAAAAAAAGGTACAAATGAACTTATTTCCAAAACAGAAAGAGACTCACAGACATAGAAAACAAACTTATGGTTACCAAAGGGGAAAAAGGGGGTGGGGGGAAGGATAAATTAGTATGTTAGGATTAACATATCCATACGACTATATATAAAATAGATAACCAACAAGGACCTACTGTATAGCACAGGCAACTCTACTAAATATTTTGTAATAACCTATAAGGGAAGAGAATCTGAAGAATATATATATATATATTCTTATGTATATATAGAACTGAAATATACGTATATAAACTGAATTGCTGTGCTGTACACCTGAAACTAACATGATATTGTAAATCAAGTATGTTTCAATTTAAAAAAGTTAAAAAATACGTTACCTTAAATTCCCCAGATGTAGTTATGTGGAATTTCTTCATTATTATTTTACACTGCTATTGCAAGATAATTTTTAATTTTGGAAATATTTACAGGTAGTGTAATCAGTAAGCAATGGTGTGTGTGTGTGTGTGTATAATAAATCATGGTCATTGCTTATGGTCCATTTTCCTTGCTAGATGTAAGTTACATGAGGACACACATCTTTTTCATTTTATCCTCTGATGTATCCTAAGGTCGTAGAATAGATCTTGAAACATGGTAAGCTCTTAATAAATAGTTGTTGAGTGAATGAAGGAAATATAAGTGGACGCAGGTATGGATAATTGCAAGTAGCAAACTTACTGTTGAGCGATTTCATATTCTTGCAAAATAGTAAGAAGGGCCATTGGTTCAGAGATAAGAGTTTTAAGGATTTACAGGGTCTTTGAGTAAAATGATGAAGTTAATAATACCTTAAGGACCTAAAAATATGAATAAAAAATCATCTTCCCCGCTCCATTGAAACCCTATCTGAAACTGGACACTAATTTTGCAATGGTAGGCTTGGGTCTGTGATTTTTTTTCCCCCTAGCCTGACCCTGCAGCCTGTGGCAAAGGAATCATGTACTTAAATTGAACTAAAGTAGTGAATTAGTGGATTAGAAGTGGCCCAGGGACAAGGAACATTGATAAGATAACGAGACAATGATCAAAGCCTTGATACCATATAGAAGCTAAAGAAGAAAGTAAAGCCATGGTGAGGCATTAGCCTGGAAGAAAATTAAGGCCTTATTAAATATTCAGAGATATCAGAGAAGACAGCAAACAGGTATACTTGGGAAAGGATGTGAGAACATTGTGGTTGGAGTAGCCCTTGGTAAAAGCAAGTTCCAGGAGAGCAGGAGTTTTTGTCAGTTTGGATCATTGCTGTATACTCAGAAGTGCTTGGCATGCAGGTGGTCCTTAATGCATGCTTGTTGGATGAATGGTGAGGTCCAGAATGTGACCATGAGAGTAGGTTCCTATGGTAGAAGACAGGTGGAAACTTTTGAGATAAGAGGGAGAAGAGTATCAATGATCAAATTGCTGAGTGATTTACATCTGGCCTTAGATGATCCTGTAAAGACAGAAGAATTGGAGGCCTGGTGTTAAACACCTTAAACAGCAAGGCCATGTGCTAGGAGGTCTGCACATGGCAGGTTGGATAGAGGGTGGATACTACGAACCTTGAAAAAATAGGGGTTTCTCTATCAAAGTGGAAGAATAATAGTCTTGAAGTGACAAAAGACTTTGATCCATGCTAACTTTGCCTCCAATGCCTGAAATATAGAGAGATGGTTGATAGAACAAATTCTCCAAAAAGCTACAGCAGGAGAAACAAGTTTTATTTAAGGCAAAGCCTTCTGTGAATACTTGGAAGTGTGAGGATTGATTTACGATGGAACAGTTCTTCTAAAGGGGGCATGGTAAAGCGCTAGGAAGAAGGCTGGGGAGGGAGCAAGGGGTAATTATGTGGGGAGGAAGTTCTTCTGATGATGTGTGGAGAAGGACTGAGAAAGCTTATCCTAGAAGGGTAGTGTCCAGTGTTATGAGAGAATTCAAACTGTATTTTTGTGACGCTAGCATTTATATTTTTGTAACTAAAACAAGGATATTGTTATGTTGAGAGTATCACTATAATTAATTTATTGAGTGTTCCATTGCATTATCTCACTTAATTGTTATCCTATAAGGTAATTATTATCATTTTCCCTGAACTGGGGCTCGGAGAGGAAGAGTACCTTGCCCAAAGCTACAGACAATAGTGGAAGAGTTCAGACTTAACCACAGGAAGTTTGATTTTAGAGCCCTCATTCTTAACCATGGATGTATCTGCCATCCTTTAAAATCCCCACATTCTTCACATCTTAATACAAAATAGGTTTCCTTTCTTAATTTATAGTCTAGGTTTTCAGTGTACTAGAATATATGTTCCAAATGCATCTGAATCTGCCAGCTTCACTCAGACACAACTTCCAGTGACATAAACATGAAACTGTAAGATAACACTCAGTTTTGAAGATGTGTGTTAAGGGTATAAAATAAAGTGTTTTAAAATAGAAACTTTAAATTACTTGATGTTTTGGTGCAGATATACGTGAAAAAATTTCACTGAAAACTGAACAAATTCTAATTTACTGGCTTATATTAGGGATTAGGAAAAGGAGCAAAGATAAAGAGAACTAACCTTTAATGCATACTATATATTTCAGACACATGATTTATATGCAGAATAATTAAATTCACCTAACAGTTGTTTGAGGTATGTATAAAAATGAGGAAACTGAGTTTCAGAAAGATTAAGGTCATACAGCTCTCAAATGACAGAGCTGGGATTTTTGAAAAAAAGTGCAAAATATTCCAAAATCCATTTTCTTTCACTCTCCTGTGCTTCATGCTAGGAATGTGATCCAGTTAGTAGAACTTAGTCCTGTGCACATATTTTATGGGAAATTCTATGTAAATGAAAGGACATCTGGTTAAATATAGGGGTCCCAGATTGTTCTCATACACATAACAGACTAAACTGACTGAAATTTGCCTGCCTACCCCCAGTCCAAAGAAAAAATACACTATATGGGAAATTAGTTGATAAAATTCAGCGTACTCCATTTCACTTTGTTATGGAGATTTAATTAAAATATAAATTTTGACTTTAAATGAAAAGAAGAGCAACAATATTTAACATTTATTGAGCATTTACTGTATGCCAGGCACTGTACTAAGAAATTTACACATAAAATTAATCATCATAACCAGTCTACCAAGACTTTCATATCCTGGCTCCTGACTATCTCTACAGCCTTGATCAGCACATTTTATATCAGTGTTTTCCCCAATGCTGATTCACAGATTGGTGCTAGTTTGGCCTCGGAGGATATACCCCAGATCTAAGAAATTAAACATGCCAGGAGAAGGACCTAAAAATACTCATTTTGAATAAGTTTCCCTAACAAGTAAAAGCTTTTTCTAACATGACAAAGTACATATCTTGCTGATTTAATATTCAGCCTGTTTCATTAGTCACTCCATAGATTACTCATGGCTCTAACAATTCCACACTGGTATGTGACACATGAGTTGAATCAAAACATTGAATGTGTTTAATAAATCTGGAGTAGTAGATTTTAATTTTCTAAAATATTGATACAATCTCAGAAATGAATATTATGTCTAGGACACTCAACTCTCATAAAGTGTAGACAGCTGTTTTTTCCCTATAGGTGACAACATCCAAATCTGATTTATTTGATCAACTGAAGCATTATCATACTTTGTCAAATATAAAGCAGTAAGATCTGACTAGCACTCAGATCATGATATAGTGAATTTATGGAAGAATCCCACTAGAACACTGGAGTGTCCTAGTATACACATAAGGATTACAGTAGTGTGTTTACTAAGTATAGGAGGAAATATAGTAGATGCCAGTCAGGTGCTGATAACATTGATCTCATGTAACAATTAAACTCATTCCTTTGTAACTTTGGAGTTATTTAGATTATTAATCGTCCAAAATTATGGGTCTAGAAAGTATGTATGTATACTCAAAAAAAAAGACACATTATAAGATAACTTTTTCTATAAGTGACATTTTTTGATGTGCTTTTTTGAATATTTTTACTCAATATTGGTTACTTGGTGAACCCAAGATAAATAGCATGTGAACTTCAGTGATTTTTATGTACAGAGTTGGCCTTAATTAAAGCAGGCCTACAGAGTACAATTTGAAGGGTACACAGTGGTATGTTCTTTTTTAAAATCTTTCCTGTTGGTCCTACCTTAGTGCATAAAATTAACTTATTACTCTTAAGGCCTTGAAAACCACTGATAAGACACGTGTAACCTGTGACAAATGTAACACTGCCTTCGCATTGGAATTCAACTATTTTATTGCTTTTTAGTCACTACAGTGTGGCTAAATAGGGTCTTACTATAGACCCTCTTTGACCTAATTTATAGGATTGAAAGAATTGCAGTAGGTGATATAAATGAAGCAAAAAAGCATTATCTATCCATGTTTAGGACACAATACAGTATATATTTTTGTGTGTGTGTGTATATACATATATATGTGTATATATATATATTTACTATATGTATATAGTAAATATTCTCCTAAAATCTGCTTTATTTTCCAGAAAATATCGTTAGATAATTGCTTCATTCTCTCATATTATTTGATTTCAATAAACTATTTTACAGAATATAATAGTGAAATGAGTATTTGGACTAAATGCATGTGATACTTAGTTTTCCTCATAAAGAAGTGGCTGGATTGTATTCTCCATAGTGGGCAAAGCTTCTGAAGAGCCCACACCTGGGGAAGGCTCACAGTGAAAGCCTTATTTGAATATTTTAGTTTTGTGTTATAGAATATTGTTATGCCAGAATAAAGAGTTAACTGTAATCCCTTTTTCTTCAAAGACTTTCAAGATGATTGTTTAGTTGCTTTTGTTTCCTAATAAAACAAAGTGTTGTTTGTTATGTTCCATGCACTTTTAAATGAGACTGATTATTCAGTAAACAAAACATAATCAAAGTTTGTATGTGTCTCCGTATGGAGGGGAAGAATACTATAGTGTTGCAAGGAATATTTTACAGATAAGAGAAATATAATAATTACATATTTGTCATGCAAGAGTATATTTAATATTATGGTTCTTTTTGGACTTACAAAGAATAATATATATGGTTGTCATAAATTCTTGATCTAGCATCAGAATTGTTCAGAGGTATTTTGTGTTCAGGGAGTTACCACCTTAGAGAGTGATAAGGTGAGATTTCATTAGACCCTTCCTTTGCATTTAGTTACCATTCTTATTTAAATGCTTCCTTATTCCTTTTAAGAACGCCTTCCTAAAATTTCATTAACCAATGAATTTTGTTCCTAGACTGAGTAGGAAAATAAAGAAGATGCTTCATGCATTTATTCATTCTTTCATCCAGATTGTATTCATTGAGTATCTGCTGTGTGTCAGATGTCGAGAACACCATGATGAACAAGGTGTGTGTCTGTACTCAGGAGCTCTCAGTCTGGTGTAGAGAGACAGACAAGACAACCACACATGATTATACAGTGTGATAAGAACCATAATAGAGACATGTACAATCTCGGCTTTCCTAATCCTCTGCAGAAATGGTATGGTAGAGTTTGGGTGGTGGTAGATTTATTTCCAGGAAGGCTTCTAAGAGGAAATGAAGCATGAGTAGTCTTGAAGAATAAGTACAAGATAATTAGCAGGGTAGAGAAAAGAGGTTGCAAATAGAGGGGATCCATAAATTTAAAGAAATGGAGCCGTGACAAAGCATAGTATATTCAGGGAACTGAAGTAGTTCAGGATGGCTGAAGGTGAGGTACTTTACGAGAACATGGATACATGTATGACTGAAAGCATGGTATAGACCAGATCATGAAGGGGCTTATAGATCATGCTGAGGACTGGAGAATCTTAAGCAGAAAGGGTGGGGGTTGGATTTTAGAAAGCTTATTCTAGTATAAGAGTAGAGAATAGGGAAGAGGTCAGATTGGAGGCAGAATTATTAGCCAGAAGGTCTTATAATAAACGGTGAGGTTGTAGTCCAGGGCAATAACAACAGGCATGTTGAAAAGGAGAAGAAATAGCTGAGATACTTAGGAGTTAAAATAAACAGGACCTTGTTACTAACTGATATGGAGGCAAGCAGGGTGAGAGAGTTCTCTAGGATATGACCCTACTTTTACTTTAGATTTTTACTAGTAAGAAAAATTATAGCAGGAAAAACAGATTTGTTGATGACTGAAGAGGGAATAGAGCCCAACCATGTTGTACGTGTTTACTTTGAGCTGTCTCAGTACATTCTGGTCAATAGCTATGACCATAAGGGAGAGAAAAGCCTAGTGGGTATGAACACAGACTGTGAAGCTGAATTCCTGGGTTTGAGTACTAGATCTACCATTTACTAGCTAGAGCATACTTCCCTTATATAAACCTCAGTTCTCCATATATAAACAATTGTTATAAACATTAAATGAAATATTTCATACGAAATGCATACCAGTGCATGGCATATAATAGGTGCTCAGCAGATTCTGCTGTTCTTATTATTATCAACATAAAAATAGGCAGTATTATTTATGAGTCCTATGTTCAAGGGAAATAAGTAAACTAGAGAGATGGATTTAAAGCTATGGATTTGAGTCATCAGCATATGAGTGGTTCTTTTTCACTTTTGTCCACTGTCCCAGTTTTCTCTTGCTATAATAATCACTGTATAACAAGTCCAAAATTCTTGAGTTTTCATATCAACTGTGCATCTCTTCTGGTCTTAGCTGGGCTCATTTATATTTCTCTGGTTATCTGTGTGGGTTGCTGATTTGGTCTGGGCCCCCTTGTGTTGGAAGGTTGGATGGCTGTTGGCTGGTTTAGAATGATGTCAGTTATTGTTTTATATGTGTTTCAGATTCTTCCAGTAGGTTTCAGTATGTGCTCATGGAGAGGCAGATGTACAAGAGCAGACAAGCCCAAAGCATAAAAATACATACATATTCTTATCAAGCCTAGGCATTTAATGATTGGATTTTATTATTGGATTAAATAGGATATAAAGTCTGAAAGAAAAGTACATGAATCCAGAATCTGAGATACAAATATATAAGCAGTAACTAGTTAGCAACTCTAAATAGACTGATTTAACAAACTTTAATACTTTTTGAAGAGTCTTTCAAAATTTGACTATATATTCTTTAGGACAAGTTTTGTGGATATTTTTATTTGAAAATCTCCATTGATTTTTCATTATTAAAGAAAATATACCAAGACAAATGGATGGTCATATCATCTCTATTTTAATAACCCCCCAAAATAGGTCATTTAATTCTAGGATATAAAGTTGGAGAATAGTAAAATAGAAACATTTTACCTTTATAAAAATGGGTAGAAAATGTAATTATTATTTTAACTTAAACTGATGCATTATGTCAGTGCCCTAAACAGTTCTGGCATCAAATGCATCTAATAAAATTTGTTGTCAAGTTAAATTTTTTAGTATACATGTCCAGTGAGCAATGAATTTAAGGTCAAATCCCATTGCAATGAATATTGGTCTTCAGGCTATTACTCACATATACTCATACAGACACCCTAAAAGCCTTGGCAGGGCCCCTTATGAACAGAGCTTTATCAATCTGTTCTATAGATTTTCATACTACATATAATTCAGTTTGACAAATTCTCTCCATTCTCTAATCTCACTTCCATTTGTATCTTAGTCTCTCCTTATAAAATGTAAAAATACATGATAGTTTAGAATGACAACAGGGAAGAGTGGAGCTGAATGGTATGATTGATTGTAGCTGAGCTGAAGAAGTTAGTATTCCAGAAATCTGCTTTGGTTAAAGTACAGCTGAGGATCCTAGTGCTTTACCCACTTGACCTCTTGATCAGAATCTTTTGGGAGGCTCAGTCCCCAAAACTAGTGGCGGTAGTGGTGTTACAGGGGTGGCAATCAGCAATGACTTAGATTTGATGGATGGATGAGCATGTCTATGTGCTTGTTATACCTTCACCATTGTTAAGCACCACTACACCCTCCGTCCCATCAGTCTGCAAAAAGTACAGACAAGAGTTCACTATATATGGCTTAGACGGATAATATACCTGGGTGTTGTTATATCAATTTGTAGAAAAAGTACCTCTAGAATCTCGCAATTCAAAATGTGATCTATAGAAGGGTAGCATCAGTATGACCTGGGAGCTTTTTAGAAATGTAAAATTTCAGGCCCTGTCTCAAACCTACTGAATTAAAATCTGCATTTTAATAAGCTCCTTAGATGATTTTACTGTATATTAATGTTTTAGAATCTCTACAACAGCAGTTAAGAATGGTTACACATTAGAATCTTCTGAAGTGCTTTCAAAAACATAAAAACCAGGGCCCTTCTGTAGATCAATTAAATCAGAATGTGTGGGCTGTACTCCATGCATTGGCATTAAAAAATGTTTCCCAGGTGATTTTGAAGTTCTCTTGAGCTATGAGTCACTAGAAGGCTTAAAGCCCAGGAGTTTCAACATGGAAGGAATCGATTCCAGAAACTTTATATACCAGATTCATCATCTTTCCCCACTGATGAAATGTGGGAACAGAAACAAAAGAAGTCCAATAGGATAATTTGACTGAACTTGTGTCTGTCTCCTGCCTGGAAGAGTGGCTGCTCAGTCACTCATGCCAATTAAGGTTCTCTGAATTGAGAGCCAAAAGTTAGAGTGTATGGTGGATTCCCATCTTTGGACCCAATGATTTCAGAATGACATGACATGGTATGCTTCTGGAGTTATAAGGCATGTTTTTGAGGCTGTACTTTGGCAAAGAGGAGATTGTACAGAAAGAATCCATGAGGCATAGGAGCGCAGCAATAATTCTAGAAGCTTGAAGTTACTTTTATAACCACCACTCAGAGTTGCAAGCCCCTCTTAAATATATAGAGATATAAATATAAATATATTAGGTATAAAATATCTAATTGTCTTGCTAAACTCTAAACCTTGAGGTATACTCTCCTGGATTTATCGAAACTGTCCTTTTTCTTTGCTATCCATGAACCTGAAGAGTTTCATTCCTGATCTAGGCAATCTACTTCAGAAAATGGGGAATGGAAAACTTACCTTGCCCAGGCATCTTGTTTGCTTCTTTTGATCAACTGGAATGCCTGCAATGTATCAAACCTGTGATGACTTTTAGAGGGTAGGACAGTCTCACTTTCAGACTGACCTTTCTGCTAGAAGTTCCAAATAGAGTCTTGTTTTTCTCTTTGTTGCTCCACTTTGGTAGTTTTTATAAGGACGCTTTGGTCAAACTTGTGGCTGGCTTACAGATGCTGTATTCCAGTTTCTTTAGAAAACCTTTGTATAGGTAGAGTAAAACCTAGGCTGTTGGGAAGCAGCTTCAAATTAATGACACATATAGAAAGGATGAATTGATGTTTGCTAAGAAGGTTTCATGGATGTGATAAAAAAGAAAAAGCTTCGAAGATGAAGTGTTTTGAATCAATTAATTTAATAAAAGTGTTATGCCACAGGATTATGGAAAGATCACAGAGTAGGAAGCACCAGGAGAATCTGTCTCCCCACCTAGACAACAATTACATTGGCAAAATCTGCCTGATATAAATATTTTAGAACTCTGGAGTCAATTGAAGGCTTGCAACTTCCAGGGGAAATAGGAAAGTGTGGCCCATTCAAAGGAAAAAATAAATCAACATAAACTGTCACTGAAAAAGACTTGATGGAAGATCAATTAGACAAAGACTTTAAAACAACTGTCTTAAAGATGCTTAAAGAACTAGAGGAAGATGTGGAGAAAGTCAAGAAAACAATGTACTCTGAGTATATCTCACCGAGATTTCATTGAGCTTCTTGGATGTTTATCTTCAGGTCTTCAAATCTGAATTTTTCAGTCATTATTTTTTCAAATAGGTGTCAGTGCTAAATTGTGGTTAATTTTGGTTAATTTTAACTCTTGGCACAGTGGAAGCTACCTGCCCCCAGCTTCACAGCATGCAACTTGGCATATGTTCCTGGAGCACCTGCATACAGGTGGCAGAAGCCAGGGTGGGCAAAAATGACAGTGTCCTTCAAATATTGGGGATCTGTACTCTGATCTCTGAGTCCTGCTTCTGATCACAGAGGTGCAAATAGGGTGATGGCAATTGATATTACATCTCCTGCCATTGTTGTGAGCCCCTCCCACTCAGGCTGAAGTGATTTCCAGGGTAATTAAAGGGCCAACATTTTTTTCTCCCCACGTTGAGTTTTCTCTTTTTTCCACCTTTGGGAGCTAGACATTAAAGACTAAGGCATTAAAAAGCAACTGCATACATGAGGAAAATCAGACAGCAACCATACATGCTCAGGGAAATGTACAGGCTCAAACTAGATCTGGGAATAGGGAGATCAAGATGGCAGGGTAGGAGGACATTGAGCTTACCTCCCCCCACCCCCGCCCCATGAATGCTGAAAACCTGGAGACTGGCAGAAAGGCTCTTCTTCAACCAAGGCTATAAAGATCCACATGGAATTGGGTAGGAAGGGAGGAGAAACAATCAGGCCAGGACCTGTGCCTTGGCAAGGGACACAGAAGACGAAGGGGATATCACAGGCTTAGGGATCCTCCCTGGGGAGTCAGGGGTTCGGGACACATACTGGGCACCTGAGCTCTGGGGTCTGACACTGAGAAGACAAGTCTCCATAGCTGGTTTGAAAACCAGTGGGACTTACTGGAGGGCTGTAAGAAACTGAGACTCTACTCATGAACAGCGTATACACACGATTGTTTATTCCTGGGAACAAGGTGGAGGAAGCAGATTGAAAGTGCCCAGGGCTGTGGCTGGTTTCCCACGAGTGCCCCAGTGTGCACCCCAGGCTGCTCCAGCCCTTCTTGCTCTGGCACTGTTCTCTACTAAGGAGAAATCTGCTGTTACCAAGGATAGTGTGCACTTGCAGGGGATGGAGCCAGCCTACACCTAGAGGGCAAAGGCAACCATTACCAGTGCACATATATGGAGAGAGCAGATTGAAAACTGCCTGGGACTCTGACCAGCTTGCCAGAACCATCCCAGCATGCACCCTGGCCTGCACTGAGCACCTGCTCCTGCCCCTTTTGCACCAGTGTTGCTTTCCACTGGGGCAGAGGTAGTGGTAGTGATGCATGCACTTGGAGGAAGCAGAACTGGTTCAGACCCAGCCTTGAATGGGCAAGGGTGGTAATTGCCAGTATGTGCATGGAGGCAGCAGATTGGAAACTGCCTGGACTTCTGACTGGTTTGCTGGGACTGTCCTAGCATGCACCCCAGCCCACACCAGGTGTCTGCTCTAGCCCCTCTTGATCTGGCACTGTTCTCCACTAAGGTGGAGGTACCATTGCTGGGGGAGTGCACATATTAGACGGAATGAAACCAGCTCTGACCCAAACTTCAGGGCTTCTGCTCTACCACATTGGGTCCTGACCCTTATAGGGCAGCGACTGCAATGAGCACAGGAGAACCCTGGCTCACACCTGGCTCGGGCTTTAGCCCCTTCATCCCCAGCCTTACCTCCCACCAAGGTGGTAGCTGCCAGAACACCTCAGGAGATGTGACCCATGCTCACTTCTGACCCAGCTCTCCCATCAAAGCCACTGGGCACACGCAGACTGCATAGGGACGTTCCCACACAGGGACACCCCATCAAGACCGAGATAGGTAACTGTTTCACCCAACATCATAGAGACAGAAAGGTAAACAGAATGAGAAGACAGAGGTATATGTTTCAAACAAAAGAAAAAGAAAAAAACCCCTGGAAACCCCCCTTATGAAACAGATAAATAATTTACCAGATAAAGAGTTCAAAGCATTAGTAGTAAGAATGCTAAATGAACTTGGGAAAAAATATAAACACAGTGAGAATTTTAACAAGAAATTAGAAAAATATAAAAAGGAACCAGTTAGAGCTGAAGAATAAAATAACTGAAAAGAGAAACATACTAGAAGGAAATACCAGCAGACTAGGTGATATAGAAGAATGCATGAGTGATAAGGAAGATAGAATAATGGAAATCACCCAATCAGAACAGCAAAAACAAAAACAAAGAAAACAAAAAAAAATTTTTTAAAATGAGGATAGTTTAAGGGACCTCTAAAACAACATCAAGTGTACTAACATTCACATAATAGGGGGTCTCAGAAGAAGAGAAAAAAAGGCTTAAATGTATTTGATAAAATTATGGCTGAAAACTTCCTGAAGTTGAAGGAAACAGATTTCTATGTACAGGAAACAGATTGCCAAACAAGATGACCCCAAAGAGACCCACACCAAGACATATCATAATTAAAATGGTTAAAGTTAACATAGAGAATTTTAAAGGCAGCAAGACAAAAACAAAGACTCACATACAATGGAACCCTTATAAGTCTATCAGCTTATTTTTCTGCAGAAACTTTGCAGGACAGAAGGGAGTGGCATAATATATTTAAATTACTGAAAGGGAAAAATTCATAGCCTAGAATACTCTACCCAGCAAGGTTATCATTCGGAATTGAAGAAGAGATAAAGAACTTCTCAGACAAGCAAAAACTAAGAGTTCATTAATACTAAACTGGCCTTACAAGAAGTGTTAAAGGGTTTTTGTTAAGTGGAAAAGAAAAGGTTACAACAAGAAGTAAGAATTTATAGGAAAGGGTAAATCCCACTAACAAAGGTATATATGTAGTAAAAGGTGTGAATCAGCCATTTAAATAAGCTAGAACAAAGATTAAAAGACAAAATTTGTAAAGTCAACTATAACTACAACAAACAGGTACAGGATAGACATGAAGATGTAAAAAATGACAAACACAACGTGAGAGGAGTAAAAACTGTAGATCTTTTAAAACCTGTTTGAACTTAAAGGACTATCAGTTTAAAACAAGTAGATACAGGTATAGGTGAACATATATGAACCCCATCGTAACCACAAATCAAAAAACTACAATAGATACACAAAGAGAGAGAAAGGAACAAAGGCATAACACTAAAGAAAATAATCAAACCACAAGGGAAGAGACTGAAGAAAATAACAGCAAAGAACTACAAAACAACCAGAAAACAAGAAATAAAATGGCACTAAGTACATTCTTATTTAATAATCACTTGAAAAGCGAATGGACTAAATGCTCCAATCCAAAGACATAGGGTGGTTGATTGGACTGAAATAAGACCCATCCATATGCTGCCCACAAGAGACTCACTTCAGAGCTGAAGCCAACCAGACTGAAAGTAAGAGGATGGAAAAAGATACTCAATGCAAAGGGAAATGACAAGAAAGCTGGGGTAGCAATACTCATATCAGACGATGTAGATTTTAAAACAAAGTCTATAACAAAAAGACTAAGAAGGGCATTATATAATGTTAAAAGGATCAATACAAGAAGACAGTATAACATTTGTTAACATACATGGACCTAATGTAGGAGCACCTAAATATATAAAGCAAATATTAATAGACATAACGGGAAAAATTGATAATAATACAATAATAGTAGGGAACTTTAACACCCCATTTACATCAGTGGACATATCAGCCAGGCAGAAAATTAATGAGAACAGTGGCACTAAATTACACATTAGACCAACTGGATTTAATAGATATCTACAGGACATTCCATCCCAAAACAACAGAATACACATTCTTTTCAAGTGCACATGGAACGTTCTCCAGGATAGATTACATGCTGGGCCACAAAACATGCCTCATCAAATTTAAGAAGATAGAAATTATATCAAGCATCTTTTCCAACCACAATAGTATAAAACTAGAAGTCAATTACAGAAAAAAAATGGGAAAAGCACAAACATGTGGATAAACAACAAGGACTTAGTATATAGCACAGGGAACTATATTCAATATCTTGTAATAACCTATAATAGAAAAGAATCTGAAAAAGTATATATCTCTGAATCATTTTGCTGTATACCTGAAACTAACACAATATTGTAAATCAACTATAGTTCAATAAATAAATAAAAAACCCCAACAAATACATGGAGACTAAACACTGTTACTACAAAAACAATGGGTTAATGAAGATGTTAAAGGGAAAATCAGAAAATACCCTGAGATAAACAAAGATAAAAACACAACTTTCCAAAATTTAAGACATAGCAAAGGCAATTCGAAGAGAGAGTTTATAGTGATACAGGCCAACTCAATTAAAAGAAATGTCAAATAAATAACCTAACCTACCATCTAAAGGAATTAGCAAAAGAAGAGCATACAAAGCCCCAAGTCAGTAGAAGGAAGGAAGTAAAATTCGTAGTGGAAATAAATAAAATAGAGACCAAAAAACAATAGAAAAGATCACAGAAACCAAGATCTGGTGTTTTGAAAAGATAAATTGATGAGCCTTTAGCCAGGCTCATCGAGAAGGAGAGAGGGCCCAAATAAACAAAATAAGAAATGAGAGAGCAGAAATTAAAGCTGATATAACAGAGATACAAAAAATCATAAGAGTACTATGAACAGTTATAAGCCAACAAAGTGGACAATCTAGAAGAAATGAATGAATTCCTTTGGGAGAAACAATCTTCCAAAACTGGATAAGGAAGAGATGGATAATCTGAGCAGATGAGTTACTAGTAGTGAAATTGAATCAGTAATAAATAAAAACTCCCAACAAATAAAAGTCCAGGACCAGACAGCTTCACAGGGGTATTCTATCAAATATATAAAGAAGAGCCAATACCTTTCCTTCTCAAACTATTCCAAAAAACTGATGAGGCGGGAACACTCCCAAATTCATTCTATGAAGCCACCATTACCCTGATACCAAACCCAGACAAAGACATTACAAAAAGCTAAAATTACAGGCCAATATTTCTGATGAATATAGATGCAAAAATTCTCAACAAAATGTTAGCAAACTAAATTTAACAATGTATAAGAAGGATCATACACCATGATTAAGTGGGATTAATTTCAGGGATGCAAGTATGGTTCAGTATCCACAAATTAATCAGTGTGATACACCACATTAACAAAAGGAAAGATAAAAATCACATGATCATCTCAATAGACACAGAAAAAGCATTTGACAAAATTCAATACCCATTTATGATAAAAACTCTGATCAAAATGGGTATAGAGGAACATATCAACATAATAAAGGCCGTTTTAGACAAACCCACAGCTAACATAATCAATGACGAAAAGCTGAAAGCTTTTCCCCTAAAATCAGGAATAAGACAAGGATGCCCACTTTTGCCACTTCTATTTAACATAGTATTGGATGTCCTAGCCACAGAAATCAGACAAGAAAAGAAATAAGAGACATATAAATTGGAAGTGTAGAAGTAACTGTCACTATTTGCAGGTGACATGATACTATATATAGAAAACTCTAAAGTCTCCATCACAAAACTACTGTAAATGCAAGGATACTTGCTTTCAATACTTCTATTAAACATAGTACTTAAAGTTCTTGCCAGATCAATTAGGCAAGAAAAATAAGTGCATCTAAATTGGAAAGGAAGAAATAAAATTATCTATGTTCACAGATGATAGGATTTTATATATAGAAAACCCTAAAGAATGCACAAAAAATCTGTTAGAATTAATAAATTAATTTATCAAAGTAGCAAGATACAAGCTCAACACACATAAATAAGCTGAATTTCTATACAGTAACAATGACAAATCTGAAAAGGAAATTATGAAAACAATTCCATTTACAATAGCATCAAAAAGAATAAAATACTAAGGGATTAACTTAACCAAGGAGATGAAAGACATGTACACTACTTTAAAACTATAAAACATTGCTGAATGAATTTAAAGACATTAATGAATGGAAATACATCCATGTTCATATATTGGAAGACTTAATATTGTTAAGATATTAAAACTACCCAAGGGGATCTACAGATTTAATGCAGTCTCTATCATAATAATATTTCCAGAAATAGAAAAAAAATCTCAAAATACATAAGGAATCTCAAGAGAATCCTACTGGCCAAAACAGTTTAAAAAGAAAAACAAAGCTGGAGGACTCACACTTCCTGATTTCAAAACTTAATACAAAGCTATGGTGATCAAAGCAGTGTGGTACTGGCATGAAAATGGGCATATAGACCAATGGAATAGAATATAGAGAGCTCAGAAATAAAATCTTGCATATTTGGTCAAACAATTTTTGACACAGTTGCCAAGACTATTCAATGAGAAAAGGGCAGTCTTTTCAACAAATGGTGCTGGGAAAACTGAATATCCAAAAGCAAAGGAATGAATTTGGATCTTTACCTAACACCATATACAAAAATTGACTCAAAATGAATCAAAGACCTAAATGTAAGACCTAAAATTATAAAACTCAGAAGAAAACATAGGGCAAAATTTAACAGCATTGAATTTGGCAGTAATTTCTTGGATATGATACCAAAGGCACAGGAAACAAAGGAAAAAATAGACAAATTGGAATTCATGAAAATTAAAAATTGTGCATCAAAAGGCAATATCGATAGAATAAAAGACAACCCACAGAATGGGAGAAAATATTTGCAAATCATATATCTGATAAGGGATTAATATGCAGAATTATATAGAGAATACCTAAATCTCAATAATAATAAAACAAATAGCCCTACTCAAAAATGGCCAATGGACTTTCTCCAAAGAAGGTATACAAATGGCCAACAAGGACATGAAAAAATGCTCAACATCACTAACCATTAGGAAAATTCAAATCAACAGTACAAGGAATACCAATTATATCCATTAAGATGGCTACTATCAAAGAAAGAGAAAATACGTGCTGGTGAGGATGTGGAGAAATTGGAAACCTTGTGCACTGTTGGTAGGAATGTAAAATGGCACAGCTGCTGAGGAAAAAAGTATGGTGGTTCCTCAAGAAAGTAAAAATGGAATTACTATATGATCCAGCGATTCCACTTCTGGGTATGTATCCAAACTAATTGAAAACAGGATCTCAAAGAGATATTTGTATATTCATGTTCATAGCAATATTATCTGCAATAGCTAAAATGTGGAAGCAATCCAAGTGTCCATCAATGAATGGTTAAGCAAAATGTGGTATATACATACAATGGTATATTATTTAGCCTTAAAAAGGAAGGAAATTCTAACATATGTTACAGCATTGGATGAAACTTGAGGACATTATGCTAAGTGAAATAAATGAGTCACAAAAAGACAAATAATATATGACCCCACTTAAATGAGGTACGTAGAGTAGTCAAAATCATAGAGACCAAAAGTAGAATGGTGATTTCCAGGGACTAGGGGCAGAGTAGAATGGGAGTTACTGCTTAGCATATAGACTTTGTTTTGCAAGATGAAAAGAGTTATGGAGCTGGGTGGTAGTGATGGTTGCACAACCTTATGAATGTATTTAATAGTACTGAATTGTATACTTAAAAATGGTCTAGGTGGTAAATTTTATCTTACAGTATTTTACCACAATAAAAATTGGGAAAATTTAATTATTTTAATCTCTGAATTAGTGATTTGTAACAGGCTTTTTTCACTTAAACCCAATAAATACTTTATTGCATCATTACTTTTGTATACAATGCTTTTCCTACTCTTCATAATATAGGAATGGTAAAAAAAAAAAATGCCTAAAAATGATTCAGAAATATAAAGAATGAAAGAAAAAGAACTTAAATTGAAAATTGTATTATAAAGATATGCAAAAGTTACAAAAGATATATTTGGAAATGTTATACCAAAATTACTACTTTTTGAAAACCAAATTGACTAGAAATTTTTTATTCCTTGGGAAAATTGTTCCATTTGATTTTGACTAAGTTTCATACTGTAGCCCTTCTCAAGGAAGTAAGTAATCTTAAAAGGTGTACATACTTTGGATCAGGGCAAAAATAACTACTTTCAGCTTTCACATTTTGCTTAAGACCAGCTCATCTGCTTAAAAGAAAACTCTTCCTACCTAAAGACTAAAAGCATTCCTAGACACTATAGATTGGAAAACTCATTCTAAATCACTCTAAGTAAAAATGTTATTTTGATCCAAAATACCCTTCTTTCCCCTTGCCATTAAAAATGGGTAAAAAGAAGCTTAAAGACTTGCAAAGTGCCTCATTGCTAGTACTTACCATTACTTCTCATGATTCAAAAATTGATTTCTGGCTTTATATCTATGAGAGACAGTGGGCCTTTTTAATACCATAATATTTCATAAGCTAATGAATATGGGGATGATAAATGAGCCTTCATCCTACAGTCTCCTCCAAGTGACTCTTTAAAAGAATGTTGTTATTTTGAAGTTATCTTTATTTAAATTTTATTTTACTTTCCACTGCTTTGCAGAGCTTCCTGGAAATGACATTCCTTTCCTTATTAGTTATTAGGCCTTATACATTCCTTTTGTTCCTTTCAGGTATGGAGATTATTTTTGGTACGTGGAGTTGGAGAATGAGACAGATAAATACCTTGTGCTAGCCCGCATCTGAAGATAAGACAGGCAGTTGGTATTAATTTTAGGTTGTGGCTACAAATTATTGATTAGGAAGGATGTTCTAAAAATATGAATGAGGAGAGGCATAAATGATATCCACAAAAAGAAGTCTGGCATAGAGAAGATAAATAGTAATACCTCAGCTCCTTCTCTCCAATCCCCAGGGTAGAGCATCATATAGGTACTTATGTTAGAAAAAGCAAGTTTTCATAGAGGGTCACAATGCATCCATGTATGTCTTTGCTCTATAGCTTCCTCTATTTGTTGAAGGTGATACCACGCAGCCCCCTCAGGTACCATACCCTTAAATTCTTTCCATTCTCCCTAATGGTATCTACTCTTGAGAAGTATAGGTGCAGTGCTGCTCTCCTCAGAGATACTTGTCTTTTGATAGGAGATGAATGCAATTAGGAATATAGGGACATAGAGATATATTGATTGCACTTGTTAGTGTCTTTTACAAATAACAACAAGATATATATTGATATAGGATACATGGAAAAAGGGAAGAAGCCTGGAAAACTCTTTTATCTGTCCATTCATCGGTTCACCAATCCATCCATCTTCCATCCATCCAATCTATCTATCTTACCCTATCTCTCTCTTTCTCTCTCTCTCTGTATCTATATATCTAATCCATTTATTGATTTTTGTATAGTTTACACATAGTAAAATTCATCCCTTTTAATGTAAAGTTCTCTGAATTTTGACACATACAAGTATATAACCATCACCACAATCAAGATAAAGAACAGTTATATAACTCCAAATATTTCACTTTTACTCTGTTGTACTCACTGCCCCCACCCCTAGCTACTGGTGGCCAGTTTCCTTTCCCTTAACTTTGCCTTTTCCAGAATGCCATGTAAATGAAAACATACAGTATATTGCTTTTAGGGTCTAATAACTACTTTTATATCATAGTGTGTTTCAGGTTCATTCATTTTGTAATGTGTATTAGCAGTTTGTTTCTTTTTATTGTTGAGTAGTATCTCATATGGGGACGTACTACTTTCTGTATATGTGTTCATTTACTGAAGGATATTTGGAAGGTTTCTAGTTTTTATAGGCAAATCACCTATAGGTGATTATAGGCAAAGTTGCTGTGGACATTCACAATCAAGTTTTTGTGTTAATGTAAATTTTCATGTTTCTTGGGTAAATACTTAGGAATGGATTTCTCCCTGGCCTTAGATAATAAATTAATGCTATGGTTTTATGTATTCTCTTTTGTGAATGTATCTCAAGGGTGTTAAAGTAAAAACTCCATCAGACCTGAGTATACCGATAAAATTGAGGTTCTGGACTTACAAAGATGATAACCCTAGGGTAAAATCTACTTGGTCAAAAGATATTGTCCTTTCATATGTACTTCTGTATTCTATTTGTCAATTTACCTTTTAGAATAACTTTATTGAGGTAATTCACATACCTTAAAATTCACCCTTTAAAAGTATGAAATTCAGTGGGTTATTTGATATATTCACAGAGTTCTGCATCATTTCAATTTCCTAATTTTAGAACATTTTCAACACCCTCCCAAATAAATCACTCATTTTCTGCCTGCCTGTCACTTCACATTTCCCTCTCTCCCCAGTACCTGGAAACCACTAATCTACTTTCCATATCTAAGGATTTTCTATTCTGGACATTTCATATAAATAGGTTCATACAACATGTGGTACTTTTTGTGACTGTTTCTCAGACTTAATATATTTTCAAGGTTCATCTTTATCGTAGTATATATCAGTACTTCACTTCTTTTTATTACCAAATGATATGTATATATTACATTTTATTTATGCACTCATCAGTTGAACATTTGTTTTTTTCTTCTTTTTGACCATTATGAATAATGCTGTTATGATCATTTGTGTATAACTTTTTGTGCAGACATATGCTTTAGTTTCCTTTGGATATATACCTCGGAGTGTAATTGCTGGATCATATGGTTACTTTAATATTTTGAGAAAGTGCTAAAATGTTTTCCGAAGTGGCTGTACTATTTTATATTTCTACTGGCAAAGAATGAAGGTTCACATTTCTACACATTCTCACCAATATTTGTTACTATCTGACATTTTTATTTTAGACATCTTGGTAGAAGGGGATGGTGTGTCATTGTGGTTTTGATTTGCATTTCTCTAACGACAACTAATGATTCTGAGCATCTTTTCATGTAGTTACTGATCATTTGTATATCATCTGTGGAGAAATATTTACTGAAATTATTTGCTCCATTTTAAGATTTAGTTATTGTCTCTTCATTATAGATTTGCAGAGGTTCATTATATATTCAGAATATATGTCTTCATCAGATATATGATTTGAAAATATTTTCTACCATTCTCGTTTTATTCTATATTTCATTTATTTCCACCCTAAACTTTATTTCCTTCCTTCTGCTTGCTTTGGATTTAGTCTGCTCTTTTCTAATTTCTTAAGGTAGAAAGGTAATTGCTTTGAGATCATTCTCTTTTAATATAAGCATTTAAAGCTATGAATTTTACTTTCACTCTTGGTATAGCTGTCTACCGTATGTGTCTACCATAAGTTTGGTATTTTGATTTGTTTTCACTCATCTGAAAGCATTTTCTAATTAACATTGTAATATATTCTCTAACTGATATGTTATTTACAAATGCTTTGTTAATTTTATCATATTTGTGAACTTCTTAGCCCATATCAGTATTTAATTTCTAGTTTAATTCCATAGTGGTTGAACAAAATAATTTGTGATTTAAATTATTTTAAATTTATTGAAACTTCTTTTATAGCCTAACATATGGTATATCCTGGGAAATATTCCATATGCACATGTGAAAAATGTGCATTTTGCCATTGTTGATCGAAATGTTCTACATATGTCTGTTTGGTCTAGTTTATAGTGTTGTTTGACTCTTCTATTCTTGATCTCTCCAATTGTTCTACTTACTATTGAAAGTGGACTATTGACAACTCCAGCTATTATTTTTAATTATCTATTTTCTCTTCAGTTTTTTCAGTTTTGGCTTCATGTATTTTGGTGTTTTGTTGTTAGGTACATACGTTTTTATCTGTTATATCTTCCTGATTTATTGATCCTATTATCATTATAAAATGTTCTTTTTTGTCCTTAATAAAAATTTTTGTCTTAAAGTTCATTTTGTTTGATATTTAAATAGTCACTATTTCTTTTTTTATTGTTCGCATGAGATATATGTATATATATATAACTGTTTGCATCATATATATACATATATATGCAACATATATTTGGATCATGTTTTTATTCATTCTGCCAATCTCTTCTTTTGATTGGAGATTTTTAAAAAATCTATTTATTCTTAATGTAATTACTAATGATGTAGATTTTATGTCTGCCAATTTGATCCTTATTTTCTGAATGTTTTTATCTTTTTTCCCTTTTTATTCCATTATTGCTTTTTTTGTGTTTCATATAGTTATTTTATAATCTACCATTTAATTCCCATGTTTCTTTTCATTTCTCTCTCTCTGTATATTTATTTCAGTTTTCTGTGTGGTTGCCCTGGGGATTAAAATTAACATCTTAACTCAAGATAATCTAATTTGAATTTATACCAACTCAATTTCTAAATGATACAGAAACTTAGCTCCATTCTCTCTCTTCTTCTTTGGGCTATTATTGTCATACAAATTACATCTTTAAACATTACAAGCCCTTCAACACAAATTTTTAAATTATTGCTTTATTCACTTGTATTTTAAATCAGACAAAGGAAGAAATGGATTATAAACAAAATGCATATGTATTGTCTTTTATATTTATTTGTGGAGTTAACTTTACTGATGTTCTTTATTCTTAGTGTAGATTCTAGTTACTGTCTAGTGTCCTTTCATTTTAGCCTCAAGAACTTCCTTTAGAATTTCTTGTAAGACAGTTCTGCTACCATCAGATTTTCTAGGTTTTGTTTTGTTTTGTTTTGTTTTTTAAATCCAGGAATGTCTTTATTTCTTTTATTTTTTAAGTATAGTTTTAATGGAATAAAAATTTATGGCTGACATTCTTTTTCTTTTAGCCACAATTGTCAAGTATTAGTTGACCATACATGTGTGGGTTTATTTCTGGGCTCTTGATTCTGTTCCATTGGTCTGTGTATCTGTCTTTATGTTAGTACCATACTGTTTTGATTAATATAACTTTGTAACATAGTTTGCAATCGGGACGTGTGATGCCATCTACTTTGCTTTTTCCCAAGATTGTTTTGGCTGTTCAGGGTCTTCTGTGGTACCATACAAATTTTAGGATTGTTTGTTCTAATTCTGTGAAAAAATGCCATTGGAATTTTGATAGGAATTGCATTGCATCTTTAGATTGCATTGAGTAATATGTACATTTTAACAATATTAAGTCTTTCAATCTGAACATGAGATATCTTTCCATTTATTTGTGTCTTCTTTAATTTCTTTCCTCAGTGTCTTACAGTTTTCAGTATTGAGATCTTTTACCACCTTGGTTAAATTTATTCCTAAGAATGTTATTGTTTTTGATACTATTGTAAAGGAATTTTTTCAAACTTTTTTTCACATGGTTCATTGTTAGTGTATAGAAATGCAACTGAAATCTGTATGTTGATTCTGTATCCTGCAACTTTATTAAATTCATTGATTAGTTTTATCCATTTTCTGGTGGAGTCTTTAGAATTTTCTCTATATAAGATCATGCCATCTGCTAACAGAGACAATTTTACTTCTTCCTTTCCAATTTGGATGCCTTTTATTTCATGCCTAATTGCTCTGGCTAGGGCTTCCAGTACTATATTGAATGGAAGTGGTGAGACTGGTCACCCTTGTCTTGTTTATGATCTTAAAGGAAAAGCTTTCACCCTTTCAGTGTTAAGCATGACGTTAGCTGTTGGTTTGTTGTATATGACCTTTATTATGTTGAGGTATGTTCCTTCTATGTCCACTTTGTTGAGAATTTTTAATCATGAAAGGATGTTAAATTTTGGCTTGATGGTGTTTACCGTGACAAGTAAATGTGTTTGGATCCAAATAGTAATTTGAAAACTTAAAATTCAAGTATTTAATAACCTGAATTTTTAACATAGAGCATATTTATATTTTGAGATCCAAAGTTAATCTATAAATTATCCTTATATCTTTTATATATCTAATTTAAATTTAATTACTATTAAACACTATTTTATGAAGATTCTTAAACTTACAGTTTATTTTGATTAGAGATATTCATATTATTCATAAAATTCAAAGGCAGCTGATTTCATTTTAACAAGCATTGTCAATACTGCATTTCATAATGAAAAGATCTGTTTGCCTTGGTTTTAAAGTAAAAGTGAAAGTAATTCTTCCTCTGTTGCTTTAATCATAATTTGATTGGAGCACAAATATAATTTTAAATGGAAAATAATACTTATAAACATTTGTATTTAATACCTTTTGTATATTTTTTTCTCCTCACCCTAAGTAGAACAGAAAAAGAAGGAAAGAATCAATTTGAATTGTAAGTTCCTTATAGTCTTTGCCTTATAGCAATAATTATTTGGAAATCAAAGGTAATAGAAGGATATGCCTATGGTTATTGATTTGTAGGAGGTAGAATCAAACTGGGATTGATCAAGTGAAGAAGCTGTGAGTAAAGGTAAAAGAGAGTGTCTCATTGCAGAGGGATATGAATGGCAGAGAGGAGCAGTTTCTTCAAAGGCAGCTTCTAAGAGAGGTTGACTTTTGTGTTGGAAATAGGCTTAACTTCTAAGTATTCTGCTTTTAAAAAGAAAACTCTATATATTAACCATATGAATTATATCTACATCATATCACTGATGATAACATTGATTAAAGAATCAAGAGCAGGAGTTCAGACTCCAGAGTCACAGGTGCAGCAGGACTTCTAGATGCTGTGAGTGGGTTGAGGTCCTCCAGAAATCTCCTTCTCTAGGAAGTATCTGTTGGCTCCAGGGAAGGAGTCATTGGTGTTGGAACCTTGGTCATGTAGTACCACTGCCCCTGAATGGTGACTTGCACTAACACCCTCCTCAAAGGAATTCTTAGTTTGTCTCAGGTAATTCTACCTTTGTGGACTCTACGGCACTCCAGGTTGCCTTCATCTTATCAGTCAACGATATTGACCAAGTCCCTCAAATCTGAGATTAAGCTCCTAGGGTCCCTTTGTGTAAGAGTAATATGAACTATTGGGACTCAAACGAGAGACAAAATTCAGATTAGGAGCCATGGATCTAAAACATGAGATAGCAAGGGTCTGGGACGTGCTAAATAAGAGTAAGCTGAAGGTGTGTTCAAGTGTTAGAGGTTGATTACCACTTTGTTTTTCTAAGAAAGGTTATGAAGAACCTGTATTAGGCAAAGAAGTTTATTAGATAAAGTTGGAGATAAAAATAAAGTGAGAAAACAGTTCTGACACTGATCACATCGTTGAGAAAGGCGTTTAAGACAAATGACAGTAATATAAAACTTAGGTTGCGTTTTAGAGATTTTGACATGTCAAGATACACCTGATAAACTGACGAGGCAGGAAAACTAGAGGCCTATTTACAGGAAGCCACTGTGCTTCCAAAGGAAAGAACACTTTCCAGTACTCAAATTCAGACATAGCAGAGCAGGGCTGAGGTGATGTAGCTTGAATAGGATCTCTGTAGAGCTCTGAGGAGAGAGTTCAGGAAAAAAATGTAGTCTGTGGAAAGCAGGAACCATGAATAGTAGTTTGTATCAAAGGCTTCGTGGACAAAGGGAAAGGGCAATTCTGAGGGCAGGCAAGTATTGACCATTCATATTTGTCTCCTGATCCAGTATCCACTGGAATTATGTCTGAATCTAGAAAGCATCTTACTCAAGAAACAGAACAGATTTTCTTCCAGGTTGCTATACCTTAAGCTGTGCCTTTCATTCTAGTATAAGAACATTATAACAAATAGGAGGTGTATGTTGTTTTGTTTAATCCTCACTGTGAATTTGCAAGGAAGTTATTAGTATCCTTACTTTAGAAAGGAGAACATGGAGACTCTGAGAACTTACATTAATTTTCAGGATTAAAACAATAAATATTGGACGGGGATTTGAATCTGAATCCTATGCTCTGTGCTCTAAATGACCCTGCCTGTCCTCAAATAAGGAGTGAATATGCGAACAGGAAGATTCTTACTACAGAGACTTAAAGTTTAAGTCTTAAGAACAACAACAACAGCAACACATCTTTCCATTCTATGTAATTTTTGGTTGGGCAAGAGAGTTGAATATTTCAGAAAAAAATGAGCTGTTAGGTCAAAGCTGGGAAATAAGAAATTAAGTAGGTCTGGGGATACATAAGAATTAATGGAAATCTAGTCAAAGAGTCCAGTCTACTTGAAGAGAAATGTGGGTTTGGGCCTGCATTGGGTGGGTTTGTGTCTATCTTGGAGATAGACAAGCCTCACTATCAGCTGATAAAGCCACTTTGCTTTCTCCTTCTCCTTTTTCCTACTCCCTTTAGTGGATTAACATTCTGGTTAAAAAAACAGAATGCAACAAAGAAAACTGTACATTGTGCTTTTTATCTGTCAGTCCTAAGTGAGGGACAGACCCAAAAGATTTAATTGAAAGCAAAACGTTCCCTGACACTTTGATCCTTTAATATGACTAAGATACCATTAGTATTCAAAATTAAATTAAAAAATAATCTATGCTTCTCATTTATTTTGAGAATTATTCTTAGAACTGAATCAGATCAGTTCTCTCTAACACATAGTCATTAAGAAACAAAATTTTCTATTGCTGTGTGCTGGATCTATGGTATTATATAGGTAGCTAGCCTTCTTTAAGTGCGCCGGGACATTATGTATTTTTCTTCCAAGTTCTAAAAATATATTCTTAATTAAAATGTCATATTGCTGGGTGAGCTGCATGTAATTTTGGCATCTTTTTTATAGCTTTAGGGATACATTTGGAGGACATTTTCTGAACAAGTTCTCTGAATCTCCTTGGAGAACAATGTAATAATCATTTGAAAAATATATTAGAGAAATTGTCACTGTTCAAATATTTTGCATAATAACAATTTTTCTTTTCTATTTGGTGTTACCTTTCTAATTCTTGTGTTTCCTCATATACAAGGGCATATCAAATTCTGTTGACTATGTTATTACAAAGTCCTCGATGAAAATTTACACAAAAGAGAAAATAGTTCCAGTTATTTTTTTTTCTTTTATGTATATCCATCTATGGACCAAAGAAAATAGCATTGTTATATTTTCTTAAAAATGTAATATTTGTTCTAATGTACACTACTGTTCCAAAGACAACATAGAGATAAGGATATGGCTACGATCTTAGGCAACATGCTGTTGTCTCCTTTGTCTACAGATCAGTATTAGCTATTTTGGCTGCAGGAGAGAAAAATATCAATCTTCCAGTCACTGTTTGTTCTTCATCCCTCCTTACTCTCTAGAAAACAGACATTTTCAACTTTTACTTATTTCCAAAATGTACTTGTACTTTTACTTATTATAAATAACAGTATTTGTGAAACTTGGACATTTCCAGTTTTTGTTTTAGTCTTTTACATAGTGACCCCCTCAGCTTTCTCATCAGAATGTCTTCTTTCTTTGACATCTCTGAGTGGGATTATGGGAATCAAATTGTCTAATAGGGCCATATCACATCAACATAAAAATCCTTTCTCTTTTGAAGGACAAAGAAAGGTGTTTTTCCCCTTAAGTTTTTCTACGCAAATTTTAGTCTGTAATCATACAAATAAACAGAAACTGCCTCTGATGGGCAAGGCATTGAGAGTTCTGAAATTAGCTTTTCCTTAGAGGATCATCAACAGAAGAAGTTCTATGCAACAAAGAATTAAACCTTGCCCAGAAAAGAGGTCTGGCCTCTGCCCTGGGCTTCTGGGAGGTAACCTCTAAGCCCTTGGGATGTCATGCCTGATGGGAGTGTCTTTGTTTGCCTTGGGGCCCTGGAGTCATAAGGTGGAGACTGGCTACATCAGAAAGACCAACAGTGTGATTTAGAGTGGAGACTTTGGGTCACACAGTGTCAGTAGACCTCCAGAGGATCTGCAGACTGAGATTAACCAAATGGGCAATCAGTCAGGCCTACATAATGAACCTCTGATCACTGAGGCTTAGGTGAGCTTCCCTGGTTGGCAATATGCTGTGAGTATTGTCACACATCTGTGCCAGGAAGGAAACATGTCCATGACTCCATGAGGAGAGGACAACAGAAGCTCCACATTTGGTACTGAGCTCTGCCCTACATATTTTTTCCCTTTGCTGATTTTAATCTGTATCCTTTCCCTGTAAGGATGAATACTTGTAATTGGTGACAGAAGTGAGGACATTCTTGTTTGGGAATTGTTCTCTCTAATCATATAGTTGGCTAAAACTCTTATATCTTTATTTTTTGAAATAGAAAAAAAATTCATGCTACTAATTTTGGTATAGACCATTCTGCAATGGATCGAAGTATAAAAAGTGAAATTAATGTATAAAAAACTGGCATCTTTCTGTGTATGTTTATGTGTACGTTTGCATGCACAGGTTTCTATGTGCTGACTACATGCTGACTCTCCATATGTTGACTTCAGAAACTCAAAGGAGTGTGATGAACTTACATTTGAAGCTAAAAAAATTTAATGTAGTAACTTTTACAAACTTTCAGGAATAGTGGGGTGCAGGATTGGGGGCTGTCATTGACTCACCATTCAAGGATCTAGATTACCAGGAGCTGGCACAGCAGCCATCACCTGCTCTCCCAATAGTGGAGCTAGCTGGTATTCATGACATCTCCAAAGGCTTCTGTCATTATCAACCACAGGCCTGAAGGAAATCTTCACTCCTAAGGGACTACAGAATTGTGGGCAAATTCTTAAATGTTTTTCATTGTCACTGAGATTTTGACTCAGTGTTATAAAGAAAATGTAGAAAAAACAAAAATTTGTGGGCTGAAAGCAGAGACCTCAATCTGAGCCCCAGCATTGCTTTTAATTAGCTATGAAACCTTAGGCAAGCTGTTTTAACCTCTCTGGACCTTAATTTCCCCATCTTAAAAAAAAACAGTTGAACTAGAGGATCTCTTAGGTCCCACGTGGCTTTAAAATGAGGTGATGTGCTAGTAGTTTCAAAAACTTAGCTTCCAAACTGAGGTCAGATTTCCAAACTTGAGCGGCCAGAGGCACAAATCCTGGTATTCTCTCTCTGTGCCTGCTAAGCTAAGAACTGAAAGTAAACTGCCTTTCTCCCTCTGGAAACAGGTGCAGTTTGGCATCTCTCTAATAGCAGTTTAAGTTTTTGCATCTCAAGCTTAGAAAACACTTTTATTCAGGCGTTTTTTACAGGCCTGTTTTTTTAAAAATAATATAGGGAATATATTTTTAATTACTATTTTATAGTTCAGATTATTTTAACAAATTCCATAGCTTTAATTTATAAGATCTATTATACATTTTTAATAAATTGTTATAATTAAAATCTATTAATAATCACAGTATGTTTTTATAATACCTTGTACCTCATTGCAATTCCACCTCTCTCTAGCACTTTCAAAGCATCATGTCATTTTATGATCTATATCAGGCTATTAATATGTGTCACCATGGGGTGGATGGAAGGTAGAGAAGAGTAATTGGAATCAAGGGAAGAGAGCAGTGCAAAAAGCAAAAACAAACAAACAAAAAACACGAAAAAATACCTCCAACCTAAAAAAGAAGTACCATGATGGCATCATTCCACTTAAATAAAAGTTCATGTGCGTGCCCACACGAGTGTAACCAGGAAAGCTTATGTTTTAAATGCATGCTTGGTATATATCTACTGATACATGGAAATAGCTATTTAAAATGAAACATGAAAAGACAAATTACAGATCAAGGTATTTAGTATATAGTGTGAGTCAATTCTGAAAACAAACCTGTGCGGGGGTGTATATTTAGTTATGTGTTTGGATAAGCAAGGAAGAGGTTGTGAAAATGCATGTACCAAGCTGCTCATAGATTATCCAGGGCAAGTAGGATTTGGTGGGTGGTTTGGGATGAGCTGATAAACTCTTGGTCAACCCAACTCTGATTTTTTTCACTTGACTTAATGCATACATTCTTTTTTATTTTATTTATTTATTTTTTATTTTTGGCTACACTGTGTCTTCGTTCCTGCACGTGGGCTTTCTCTAGTTGCGGAGAGCAGGGACTACTCTTCGTTGCAGTGCGCAGGCTTATTGCGGTGGCTTCTCTTCGTTGCGGAGCATGGCCTCTAGGCACGCGGGCTTCAGTAGTTGTGGCACACGGGCTCAGTAGTTGTGGCTTGCGGACTCTAGAGCACAGGCTCAGTAGTTGTGGTGCACAGGCTTAGTTGCTCTGCAGCAGGTGGGATCTTCCCAGACCAGGGCTCGAACCTGTGTCCCCTGCATTGGCAGGCGGATTCTTAACCACTGCGCCACCAGGGAAGCCCTACATTCCTTTTTTAATTTGAAAAACATTAAATTAGATGTAAAAATATAAACTGGTAGTATTTCTTAATTTTCTCTTTAACATAAGGGACTGTACATTGATGATGTACTGCATCTGTGTGTATATAGCTTAACACTCAATTTATAAAACATCTTTATTTCATAAAATTTTGAAAATTTTCTTAATCGTTTAAACATGGAATCATTTAATCATTTAAATTACTTTGAACTACTAAAACTAATTACTGCTTGTTTAAAACTGATCCATTCAATGTTTCAAACCTTTTAAACAGCAGGCAAAACATACATAAATACAATGATACCAAACATTAATGTACTCATACTTGATCTATTTGAAATCTTGGTAACATGTTTAGTACTTACTATTTCTATACTTGGTCTTTATGTATACTTTCCTTAGGGTTATGGAAATACTTATTTTGATATTGTCTTATGGCTTCAGAGCAGGAATATTCTAATATATTTCACGTGTTGGAATAATCTTTTCAGACCAAAAAGGAAAAAACATTGTCTCAGGCCCATGCAAGTTACAGTATCTGGATTATCAACAAATAGATTCTTTGTTGAGACCTGGGACCTGGTTACTTATTTGAGAGTGAGTCAAATCTTCACCCCTCTTCAGATTTGGCTTCCTGTGTATGTTGGTAGGACTTCTCTATTTTTAGTTTAGAATTATTACATATGTTTTTATATCTTAGTATCTTCCTTCTAAAGCTTATATTGTATATGTGTGATTTGATTGTCCAACATTATATGTCCTATGGAATTATCATATAATAGTGGGCCACTCTCTTAGCATTATTAAAATATTAAGAACACATTATTAGCACTTATTACAAGTTCGTTGTCAGCCACAGAATTAATGTGTCAGAAATGAATTATTCTGAGAAGTTAACCTATCTCTTTAAAACATTTGTCTAATTCATCATTTTAGAATACAATATTCAAACACAACCACCCCGTATGACCCAGCAATTCCACTTTTTGGTATAAAAAGCAGAGCAGCATTTTTCATACTTTTTGATGATCCATGCACAGGGTGTGTGTGTGTGTGTGTGTGTATGAAATAATACAGAAGTTTCAAGAAACAATTCTTACACTGTATCTTGCAATACACTGGTATTTCTTTTTTATTCTATTTTTATTGCATCATGTGAGACTAAGGTCTGAGAGATAATGCTGGTCCAGTTTGGCAGTAACAGCCCCACACACCCTGGTTCAGAAGGGCACAGGCCCCATTGTCCTGTGGGGCAGGGTGATTTCATGTCCTTGGTGTTAAAAGTGACTAGGCCTGCACCAGCCTTGCTCTCCCAAAACTGCATTGCTCAGTGTCGGTTCCCATAGAAAGCCTCCGAAGGACCAGCCAAGCCTGACCAGCAACAAGGACTGGTTCTCTAATAAGCCATTTTACACACCCAGAATCGCTGTCCTCCTTCCTCCTTCAAGGGTTTCTAGGCCTTGGATAACTTCTGAGGAAATGATTGTACCTTACTGTACACCCGCTCTTCTCAGAAGCTGGTGTGGTTGCACATGATTTGTCCTTCCTGAGTTATTTCAAGGGGCCCACGCAACCCCTTCCAGAGGGACTGTTTTCAGTGATTCCAAGGTGATTTTCTGCCTCACTTCTCGCTACAAAAAAGGAAAAAGGTGTGTGTGGGTGTATATACATACATACACACATACATACATATGTATATATAAAATTTTGGACAGGGCCCTCAGCCACAGATGATCAGTTAAAAAAACACCACCAACAAACCCGCACTCTCCTCTGTGTCTGCATCCCCTTGGAGTTCCCCACTCAGCTGCCTTAACTTCTGCTGTTTTGTTTCCTGAGTCCTTTCCACTGGGTTTTGCTTCTCTTCCTAGATGTCTGCTGTGTGTCCCCCACTGCTGCTTGGACAGCAGTCTGCAACCGTCCTCTCCAATTCTCTACTCCACCTGCTGGGCTTTTCTTCCATTATTCTGTATTTGCCCACTACCTGCAGAATGACATCTAAGGCAGTGATGGAGAGTTGCCTGAATAGTTCAACATTTCATTATTCAGGTGAGACTTTGTCTCGATAAAGTAGTTTTATTTTTTAAATTTAAAGGCCGTTAAAGAAGAGGTTTGACACACATTTATCCATTAAATAATGAATGATACAAAATGTTCTTATAAATATTTAAGGTTACTCTTGATCCCAGAATTTAAATGGTGTCTTTCTGTATTTTAAACTATTTGATCTGCCTCCTGCATAGCAAGTCTGTTAGAAACACTCCTTACAGAACTATCTGTTCACTTTCGGAAATCCTTTTCCAAAAGAATGGGTAATTCTCTTTAGGAACATCAAGCCGCTAAGGATTCCATTTCCTTTTGTGTATTCTATTGAGTATATTGATTCCAATAATGCCATCACATCTTTATAGTGTCTTTTAAATTGTTTATAGCTATTGAAATAACTCTGGTTTAAAATGCTCTTGTTCTCTACATGTCAATAAAGCCTGTGGAGAGTCAGCTACTGACAACCTCCTGTGGAAAATAATCTGCACAAACAAAAACAAAACAAAACAAAAACCCTCAATGGTGAAGAATAAAATTAATGACTGTAGCCTGACCCTGACAAGAAAATGTTTTCATTTTATGTTTTATTTTCTTTAGGTTGTAAGCACAATGACAAGATGTGTCAAGCAGGTTGCAATGTTGATAACATTTATAGGTGGGTGATTTGCAGCAAACACCTGATTGTGGTTGCTTCATTTAAAACTAAGCCCTGTGCAAAGGGCATATTAATATTTGGTGCTTGTTGCTTGGGATGCATTCAGTTTGTCACAACCTGACGCCTCAGAGGACCAAGGGAGAGCATTCTAATTAACCCTGGCTGAGTTGCAGTGGTACAGAACTGTTTCGTGCTGTGCTTTGTCTTTTTTTCCCCCTCTTACTAACTTTAATAAAGCATGTAAAAGAGTTTTGAAACCACACACAGAGGCTGTTCCTCTGTGTGAAAGCTCTGTCAGCAGTACCACAGGACTATTACTATGAGTAACTTATGGGTTTTATACAATTTGTGTCATTGGAGTTTCTTGAATTATAGCTATCAGGACACTTTGGGGGCTAGTCCGTCACTTTTAAGGGATTATATAGGACTTCTGTGTCTGTGATGTGATGTTAGAGAAATGTACACTTGTATTTCACTAATTACTGGTTTAATTGTAGTAAGCAACTTGTGAAAATATATTTTAAGGAAGATGTCATTCTCATCTTTCATGACAACAACAAAAATGAAATATTCTTAAACTATACTACTGTGGAAGGCATTTAAGGTAGAGCAAATGAGTGACTTGTCTAAATGAGGTTTGCTTAATATTTCTGAGTTTTTTGGTGAGAAGTGGATAAAAGGAGGTTAAATGAATTAATGATGTAGAGGGTCTAACATGGTATCTGACACTTTAGATCCCTTCTCTACGGGCCTTTGTGTAGTTTGATGCAATGTGAACTTTGAATGTCTGTCAAAGTCAAGAAAATAGTCCTCCACCCCAACAGTGGCTGCCATCCAATTTGGGCATATTGGATTCACTTAGAGAACTTTTTCAAGCTGAATTAGCCAGTCCCTTTTTACAATCCACTCTGAAGATTCTGATAGGCTCTCTCCTAGGTGAAACATGATTCTTCTCCAGAAAGCTCCCCTGAATCTTTTGATGACTTCTCTATTTCTATGTACCCTTTCCTTCTATGTCCCCACAATTCTTATAACTCATTTTGGACTATGAGTGTGTCCAATGATTTTATGTCATGGCTGCTTTTCTATAATGTGAGTGGATGTTCCTCCCACAAAAATATATTCATCTTTTCTTTTTGGAAGGGAATGTACAGGAAACTACACTCAAAGCTACTTTGAATAGCCCACTTTTTTGTTGTGTTTTATTGACATTTCCCGGAATATTTGAACTGTTCACATTATGATTCAGTCATTTTAATGAATGGATGCGTTATGAGAGAAAGTTCTAGAACAGGTGGGACAGATGGTTTAGTTATTTGCATATTATAAATTAAAAGGAGAATTTGGTGGTTGTGATGGTGAATGACTTGTGTCAACTTGAATATGCTAAGGAATGCGTGGATAGAAATGTTGTTTCTAGGTGTGTCTGGGAGGGTGTCTCAGGAAGAGATTATCATCTAAACTGGTAGACTGAGTAAAGGAGATTGCTTTCACCAATGTGGGTGGCCATCATTCAATCTGCTGGGGACTTGAAAAAAACAAAAAGGCAGAGGAAGTACAAATTCTCTTTCTCTGCTTGAGTTTAGACGCACATCTTCCCCTGTCCTCGGACATGCGCTCCTGCTTATCAGGCCTCTGATTCAGACCAGACTTATACCATCGGCCCCAAGTCTCAGATCTTGGACTTGAACTTAACACCATTGGCACCCCTGGTTCTCAGGTCTTTAGATGAGAGCTGAATTAACCACTGGTTCTCCTGGTTCTCCAGTTTACAGACAGCAGATTGTATGACTTCTTGGCTTCCATAATTGCGTGAGCCAGTTCCTATAATAAAGCGCCCTTTCTTTCTCTCTGCTGTTTTCTCCCTTCCTTCCTCCCTTCCCCCCTCTCTCTCTCTATATATATATATAGAGAGAGGGAGAGAGAGAGAGAACTCTTTCTCTGGAGAACCCTTATTAATACAGTGGTAAATCCAAGATTGATTTTTTTTTTAAACATCTTTATTGAAGTATAATTGCCTTACAATGGTGTGTTAGCTTCTGCTTTATAACAAAGTGAATCAGTTATACATATACAATATGTTCCCATTTCTCTTCCCTCTTGCATCTCCCTCCCTCCCACCCTCCCCATCCCACCCCTCTAGGTGGTCACAAAGCACCGAGCTGATCTCCCTGTGCTATGCGGCTGCTTCCCACTAGCTATCTATTTTACGTTTGGTAGTGTATATATGTCCATGACACTCTCTTACCCTGTCACATCTCACCCACCCCCTCCCCATATCCTCAAGTCCATTCTCTAGTAGGTCTGTGTCTTTATTCCCGTCTTGCCACTAGGTTCTTCATGGCCTTTTTTTTTTTTTTTTTCCTTAGATTCCGTATATATGTGTTAGCATACTGTATTTGTTTTTCTCTTTCTGACTTACTTCACTCTGTATGACAGACTCTAACTCCATCCACCTCATTACAAATACCTCCATTTCATTTCTTTTTATGGCTGAGTAATATTCCATTGTATATATGTGCCACATCTTCTTTATCCATTCATCTGTCGACGGACATTTAGGTTGCTTCCATGTCCTGGCTATTGTAAATAGAGCTGCAATGAACATTTTGGTACATGACTCTTTTTGACCTATGGTTTTCTCAGGGTATATGCCCAGTAGTGGGATTGCTGGGTCGTATGGTAGTTCTATTTGTAGTTTTTTAAGGAACCTCCATACTGTTCTCCATAGTGGCTGTATCAATTTACATTCCCACCAACAGTGCAAGAGTGTTCCCTTTCCTCCACACCCTCTCCAGCATTTATTGTTTCTAGATTTTTTGATGATGGCCATTCTGACCGGTGTGAGATGATATCTCATTGTAGTTTTGATTTGCATTTCTCTACTGATTAATGATGTTGAGCATTCTTTCATGTGTCTGTAGGCCATCTGTATATCTTCTTTGGAGAAATGTCTATTTAGGTCTTCTGCCCATTTTTGGATTGGGTTGTTCGTTTTTTTGTTATTGAGCTGCATGAGCTGCTTGTAAATCTTGGAGATTAATCTTTTGTCAGTTGCTTCATTTGCAACTATTTTCTCCCATTCTGATGGTTGTCTTTTGGTCTTGTTTATGGTTTCCTTTGCTGTGCAAAAGCTTTTAAGTTTCATTAGGTCCCATTTGTTTATTTGTGTTCTTATTTCCATTTCTCTGGGAGCTGGGTCAAAAAGAATCTTGCTGTGATGTATGTCATAGAGTGTTCTGCCTATGTTTTCCTCTAAGAGTTTGATAGTGTCTGCCCTTACACTTAGGTCTTTAATCCATTTTGAGTTTATTTTTGTGCATGGTGTCAGGGAGTGTTCTAATTTCATACTTTTACATGTATCTGTCCAATTTTCCCAGCACCACTTATTGAAGAGGCTGTCTTTTCTCCACTGTATATGCTTGCCTCCTTTATCAAAGATAAGGTGACCATATGTGTGTGGGTTTATCTCTGGGCTTTCTATCCTGTTCCATTGATCTATATTTCTGTTTTTGTGCCAGTACCAAACTGTCTTGATTACTGAAGCTTTGTAATATAGTCTGAAGTCAGGGAGCCTGATTCCCCCAGCTCCATTTTTCGTTCTCAAGATTGCTTTGGCTATTTGGGGTCTTTTGTGTTTCCATACAAATTGTGAAATTTTTTGTTCTAGTTCTGTGAAAAATGCCAGTGGTAGTTTGTTAGGGATTGCATTGAATCTGTAGATTGCTTTGGGTAGTATAGTCATTTTCACAATGTTGATTCTTCCCATCCAGGAACATGGTATATCTCTCCATCTATTTGTATCATCTTTAATTTCTTTCATCAGTGTCTTATAATTTTCTGCATACAGGTCTTTTGTCTCCTTAGGTAGGTTTGTTCCTAGATATTTTATTCTTTTTGTTGCAATGGTAAACAGGAGTGTTTTCTTAATTTCACTTTCAGATTTTTCGTCATTAGTGTATAGAAATGCAAGAGATTTCTGTGCATTAATTTTGTATCCTGCTCCTTTACCAAATTCATTGATTAGCTCTAGGAGTTTTCTGATAGCATCTTTAGGATTCTCTATGTATAGTATCATATCATCTGCAAATAGTGACAGCTTTACTTCTTCTTTTCCGATTTGGATTCCTTTTATTTCTTTGTCTTCTCTGATTGCTGTGGCTAACACTTCCAAAACTATGTTGAATAATAGTGGTGAGAGTGGGCAACCTTGTCTTGTTCCTGATCTTAGTGGAAATGGTTTCAGTTTTTCACCATTGAGGACAATGTTGGCTGTGGGTTTGTCATATATGGCCTCTATTATGTAGAGGAAAGTTCCCTCTATGCCTACTTTCTGCAGGGCTTTTATCATAAATGGGTGTTGAATTTTGTCAAAAGCTTTCTCTGCATCTATTGAGATTATCATATGGTTTTTCTCCTTCAATTTTTTAATATGGTGTATCACATTGATTGATTTGCATATGTTGAAGAATCCTTGCATTCCTGGGATAAACCCCACTTGATCATGGTGTATGATCCTTTTAATGTGCTGTTGGATTCTGTTTGCTGATATTTTGTTCAGGATTTTTGCATCTATGTTCATCAGTGATATTGGCCTGTAGTTTTCTTTCTTTGTGACATCTTTGTCTGGTTTTGGTATCAGGGTGATGGTGGCCTCGTAGAATGAGTTTGGGAGTGTTCCTCCCTCTGCAATATTTTGGAAGAGTTTGAGAAGGATAGATGTTAGCTCTTCTCTAAATGTTTGATAGAATTCGCCTGTGAAGCCATCTGGTCCTGGGCTTTTGTTTGTTGGAAGGTTTTTAATCACAGTTTCAATTTCAGTGCTTGTGATTGGTCTGTTCATATTTTCTATTTCTTCCTGGTTCAGTCTCGGCAGTTTGTGCATTTCTAAGAATCTGTCCATTTCTTCCAGGTTGTCCATTTTATTGGCATAGAGTTGCTTGTAGTAATCTCTCATGATCTTTTGTATTTCTGCAGTGTCAGTGGTTACTTCTCCTTTTTCATTTCTACTTCTATTGATTTGAGTCTTCTCCCTTTTTCTCTTGATGAGTCTGGCTAATGGTTTATCAATTTTGTTTATCTTCTCAAAGAACCAGCTTTTAGTTTCATTGATTTTTGCTATTGTTTCCTTCATTTCTTTTTCATTTATTTCTGACCTAATCTTTATGATTTCTTTCCTTCTGCTGGCTTTGGGGTGTTTTTGTTCTTCTTTCTCTAATTGCTTAGGTGCAAGGTTAGGTTGTTTATTCGAGATGTTTCCTGTTTCTTGAGGTAGGCTTGTATTGCTATAAACTTCCCTCTTAGCACTGCTTTTGCTGCGTCCCATAGGTTTTGGGTCGTCGTATCTCCATTGTCATTTGTTTCTAGGTATTTTTTGATTTCCCCTTTGATTTCTTCAGTGATCACTTCGTTATTAAGTAGTGTATTGTGTAGCCTCCATGTGTTTGTATTTTTTACAGATCTTTTCCTGTAATTGATATCTAGTCTCATAGCGTTGTGGTCAGAAAAGATACTTGATACGATTTCAATTTTCTTAAATTTACCAAGGCTTGATTTGTGACCCAAGATATGATCTATCCTGGAGAATGTTCCATGAGCACTTGAGAAAAATGTGTATTCTGTTCTTTTTGGGTGGAATGTCCTATAAATATCAATTAAGTCCATCTTGTTTAATGTATCATTTAAAGCTTGTGTTTCCTTATTTATTTTCATTTTGGATGATCTGTCCATTGGTGAAAGTGGGGTGTTAAAGTCCCCTACTATGATTGTGTTGCTGTCGATTTCCCCTTTTATGGCTGTTAGTATTTGCCTTATGTATTGAGGTGCTCCTATGTTGGGTGCATAAATATTTACAATTGTTATACCTTCCTCTTGGATCGATCCCTTGATCATTATATAGTGTCCTTCTTTGTCTCTTGTAATAGTCTTTATTTTAAAGTCTATTTTGTCTGATATGAGAATTGCTACTCCAGCTTTCTTTTGATTTCCATTTGCATGGAATATCTTTTTCCATCCCCTCACTTTCAGTCTGTATGTGTCTCTAGGTCTGAAGTGGGTCTCTTGTAGACAGCATATATATGGGTCTTGTTTTTGTATCCATTCAGCCAGCCTGTGTCTTTTGGTGGGAGCATTTAATCCATTTACATTCAAGGTAATTATCGATATGTATGTTCCTATTCCCATTTTCTTAAATGTTTTGGGTTTGTTATTGTAGGTGTTTTCCTTCTCTTGTGTTTCTTGCCTAGAGAAGTTCCTTTAGCATTTGTTGTAAAGCTGGTTTGGTGGTGCTGAACTCTCTCAGCTTTTGCTTGTCTGTAAAGGTTTTAATTTCTCCATCACATCTGAATGAGATCCTTGCTGGGTAGAGTAATCTTGGTTGTAGGTTCTTCTCCTTCATCACTTTAAGTATATCCTGCCACTCCCTTCTGGCTTGCAGAGTTTCTGCTGAAAGATCAGATGTTAACCTTATGGGGATTCCCTTGTGTGTTATTTGTTGTTTTTCCCTTGCTGCCTTTAATATCTTTTCCTTATATTTAATTTTTGACAGTTTGATTAATATGTGTCTTGGCATGTTTCTCCTTGGGTTTATCCTGTATGGGACTCTCTGTGCTTCCAGGACTTGATTAACTATTTCCTTTCCCATATTAGGGAAGTTTTCAACTATAATCTCTTCAAATATTTTCTCAGTCCTTTTCTTTTTCTCTTCTTCTTCTGGGACCCCTATAATTCGAATGTTGGTGTGTTTAATGTTGTCCCAGAGGTCTCTGAGACTGTCCTCAGTTCTTTTCATTCTTTTTTCTTTATCCTGCTCTGCAGTAGTTATTTCCACCATTTTATCTTCCAGGTCACTTATCCTTTCTTCTGCCTCAGTTATTCTGCTATTGATCCCATCTAGAGTATTTTTAATTTCATTTATTGTGTTTTTCATCATTGCTTGGTTCCTCTTTAGTTCTTCTACGTCCTTGTTAAATGTTTCTTGCATTTTGTCTATTCTATTTCCAAGATTTTGGCTCATCCTTACTATCATTATTCTGAATTCTTTTTCAGGTAGACTACCTATTTCCTCTTCATTTGTTAAGTCTGGTGTGTTTTGACCCTGCTCCTTCATCTGCTGTGTGTTTTTCTGTCATCTCATTTTGCTTATCTTACTGTGTTTGGGGTCTCCTTTTCACAGGCTGCAGGTTCGTAGTTCCCGTTGTTTTTGGTATCTGTCCCCAGTGGGTAAGGTTGGTTCAGTGGGTTGTGTAGGCTTCCTGGTGGAGGGAACTAGTGCCTGAGTTCTGGTGGATGAGGCTGGATCTTGTCTTTCTGGTGGGCTTGTCCACGTCTGGTGGTGTGTTTTGGGGTGTCTGTGGCCTTATTATGATTTTAGGCAGCCTCTCTGCTAATGGATGGGGCTGTGTTCCTGTCTTGCTAGTTGTTTGGCATAGGGTGTCCAGCACTGTAGCTTGCTGGTCGTTGAGTGGAGCTGGGTCTTGATGTTGAGATGGAGATCTCTGAGAGATTTTTGCCGTTTGGTATTACGTGGAGCTGGGAGGTCACTTGTGGACCAGTGTCCTGAAGTTGGCTCTCCCACCTCAGAGGCACGGCCCTGATGCCTGGCTGGAGCACCAAGAGCCTTTCGTCCACACGGCTCAGAGTAAAAGGGAGAAAAAATAGAAAGAAAGAAAGAAAGAAAGAGGCTATAATATAGTGAAGTAAAATAAAGCTATTAGAAAGCAAAGCTACACAGACAAAATCTCACCCAGAAGCATATACATATACAGTCACAAAAAAAGGAAAAGGGGAAAAATTAATATATCCTGCTCCCAAAGTCCACCTCCTGAATTTGGGATGATTCGTTGTCTATTCAGGTATTCAACAGATGCAGGCACATCAAGTTGTTTGTGGAGTTTTAATCCGCTGCTTCTGAGGCTGCTGGGAGAGATTTCCCCTTCTCTTCTCTGTTCGCACAGCTCCTGGAGATCAGCTTTGGATTTGTACCCGCCTCTGCGTGTAGGTCGCCTGAGGACGTCCGTTCCCCGCCCAGACAGGACGGGGTTAAAGGAGCAGCTGCTTCGGGGGCTCTGGCTCACTCAGGCCGGGGGGAGGGAGGGGTACAGAGGAGGCGGGGCGAGCCTGCGTTGTCAGAGGCCAGCGTGACGTTGCACCAGCCTGAGGTGTGCAGTGTGTTCTCCCGGGGAAGTTGTCCCTGGATCACGGGACCCTGGCAGTGGCGGGCTGCACAGGCTCCCGGGAGGGGCGGTGTGGAGAGTGACCTGTGCTCGCACACAGGCTTCTTGGTGGCGGCAGCAGCAGCCTTAGCATCTCATGCCCGTCTCTGGGGTCCGTGCTGATAGCCGCGGCTCGCGCCAGTCTCTGGAGTTCGTTTAGGCGGCGCTCTGAATCCCCTCTCCTTGCGCGCTGCGAAACAAAGAGGCAAGAAAAAGTCTCTTGCCTCTTCGGCAGCTGCAGACTTTTTCCCGGACTCCCTCCCGGCTAGCTGTGGTGCGCTAACCCCTTCAGGCTGTGTTCACGCCGCCAACCCCAGTCCTCTCCCTGCAATCCGACCTCCAAAGCCCAAGCCTCAGCTCCCAGCCCCGCCCGCCCCGGCGGGTGAGCAGACAAGCCTCTCGGGCTGGTGAGTGCTGCTCGGCACCGAGCCTCTGTGCGGGAATCTCTCCGCTTTGCCCTCCGCACCCCTGTGGCTCCGCTCTCCTCCGTGGCTCCGAAGCTTCCCCCCTCTGCCACCCGCAGTCTCTTCCCGCGAAGGGGCTTCCTAGTGCTTGGAAACCTTTCCTACTTCACAGCTCCCTCCCACTGGTGCAGGTGCCGTCCCTATTCTTTTGTCTCTGTTGTTTCTTTTTTCTTTTGCCCTACCCAAGTACGGGGGGAGTTTCTTGCCTTTTGGGAGGTCTGACGTTTTCTGCCAGCGTTCAGTGGGTGTTCTGTAGGAGCAATTCCACGTATAGATGTATTTCTACTGTATCTGTGGGAAGGAAGGTGATCTCCACGTCTTACTCTTCCGCCATCTTCTCTCCTCCCCTAAGATTGATTTTTAAAAAGAAAAATATTAATACAAGAATAGTAGTTAAAACCTGCATTTATTTCTTGTTTTCCTCTCTAAAATTACTGCATGAACGTGAACTAGTCATGTAAACCCTGAGCCTGTTGTACCTCATCTGTAAACGAAGGAGCTGAACAAAATGAACCGCAGCATCCTCTTCCACTCTGAAAATCTAGGTTTTGTATGCCTTTCTCAGTAAATTTTGATAGTTGGGAGTACTAAATATTTTTTGTCTCCCTTATTGCCTCCAGTTTCCCTGTGTGTGTGTGTGTGTGTGTGTGTGTGTGTGTGTGTGTCTTCCCTTTATTCTCATCTAGTCTAACAACTGATCGTATTTTCTGAGATTCCCACTAAGGAAGTGGGGGAGTAGAGGGTGCACAGATCGAATGCATGTTCTCTCTGTTTCATTTTTCTATAGACCCAAACATTTATCTATGGTGTGTTTCTTCCTCAAACTCTTGACTGAATTGCCTCCACATCTCCACTCTCCTGACGTTTGTACCCTGTCAGTCAGAACAGCTCCTGAGTCTCTTCATGTTCTAGAAGGGCACTTTAACTTCCTGGATTCCCTGAGGCTAAATACTGTGTGATAAGAGGAAGCTTCTCCTTTTGGTCCCACCTTCCTGAATTTGTTTTCTAAAACAATTTCATGTAGTTTTCATCTTTGGCTGAGATACCAACTCTGGTCCTTTCTGCTATACTAAAAATGTATATATTTTTAAGCTTTTTACTTAGATACCTAGAATACAGAATAATTCTAGAAAGTAAGTACTTTTTCCTTTTTTAACCTATATGCCACTCTGTGATTTTTAAAAATTATTTCTATTATTATTTCATTTATTATTTAGCACTTGAGTTTTCTGGCTAATTTTTATTTTTAACAAAGAGGAATTCTTACTCTCATAAATGTCAAAAGGAAGTCATATATTTCAATCTTTTCCGACTGTCGTAATTTTATTTCTGAAAAATGTTTAAGAGAGTATGAAAAAGTCAAAAATAGTTGTCAGCTTTACTTGTCTATTTGTTTGCCAGTATTTACTGATAGTCTGCTTGTGCCAGGTTTGCCAAGTGATGGAAATATGTCAACTTTCTTTGTCTTATCCATTAATAATGTATGGTAAGGGCCTATTTAGAACATGTTTTGATCTGCTCTGAATTTAAGTTTCTGTGTCAACACCGAGCTATGTTTTTAATGATAAGGAATACTCAGTCTCTAGAAATGGTTTCTTAGAAAATAAAAATGTATCCTGTCATTAAAAAAATAACCTGAACTATCACTCTATTTTTGTGTTCCATGTAATTTGAAAAATCAACATTAAATAGCTCCATAGGAGAGAGGTCTATTGATGTTCTGAAGGCTGGGATGCCTTTGGATTGTGCTTTTCTAATTGCTTCTCATTGATTATGGCATACTTGCCATGATTGAAATTGTTAGATAAACACTTTTCTATCAATATAAATAGAAGATTTTGAATTTTTTCTTTCGATTCAATGAGTCAAAAACATATATAGTCAAAAACATGTATTTATGGTACATAGACATAAAATGAGGATCTATATATATTTGACTGTATGTATAGCATGGACAATTATTGGATTATTAGATGAAAAAAGGAAGGACAATAGAGAAATGAATGTTAACAATACAGTTAGAGTCTGGAAAACTCAAATTGATATCCCTATTGGCTAGTGCCTGTCTTCCCAGGATCAGATCGCTTTGGTTCAAATCTTGACTCGGCTCCTTACTTGAAATGTGATATAAATGAGTATGCTCATTGCTTAAGTAATTTGTGTGCCTCAGTTTCACTATCTGTAAAATGAGAATATCGGTAGCACCTACAACGCACTGTTGTTGTCAGAGTTAAATGAGTTAACACATATGAAGGTTTAGAACTGTCTCTCAGTAAACATTAGCTAATTTTATTATTACCTAATATTTGCTTCTTTTTTCCTCAAACTACTTCTTTATAAGAATACAGACTTATTCTTTATCTAAATTTTAAATTGAACAAAAACAATAAAAGATACTCTTAACAAATCGTTGTGCTAAAAAAATGACTTGTAGCCCAGTAGTTTGGAGTAAATTAGATAATTTCTGGAATATGGTTCTCTTTTGTTTTCTGTGTAAAGAGATACCTATTGTGAAGACACGGAGTTAGCACCTCCCCACAATTAGGGCGCCTGCCAGCCACTAGTGGGGGACTCTAACCCCCAAGGAGACAGGAGGAACCCCAAAGTGAACTGGTAGGAAGTAGGGGGACCAAGAGGGGAGGAGGAGTGGAGGCCAGACAAGATCAGCACCCCTGAGGCCAGGGAGATCAGGAGAGGCAGGTGGGAGGGACTCTCTTGGAAGAGCAGGAGAGGAGCAGAGGGCGATTGCCTGGCCCACTCGGGCTGGGGAGCCTGCTGAACTCCCAGGCCGATCCCCTGCTCTCTAAAGCCCCCTCCAGGTCACATGGGTTCTTGGGGGCATAGGAAGGCGGCTGAGGGGAGAACAGGAGCAGCAGGCAGGAGAGGCTCTCCGGGAGCCCTGGGAGAGGAGCAGAGAGCGATTGCCCTGCCCATTCAGGCCCAGGGAGCCTGCTGAGCTCCCAGGCTGATTCCCTGCACTCCGAGCCCCATCCAGGATGCATGGGTCCTTGGGGGCATAGGAGGGAGGCTGGGGAGATCAGGGGAGGCAGGCAGGAGGGGCCTTGCAGGAGAAGCAGGACAGGAGAGCAGGGCATTTGCCCCACCCACTCGAGCCCAGGAAAACTGATAGGCTCCCAAGTGAGGTCCCCTGCCCTTTGAGACTGGGGTGGGGGGCACGCGTGGGGCCCTTCTGTTCCTTGAGCCTAAGCCCCACCCCCCACAGCCCCAGGGCCTTTTCCAGCCCTGTGGGTCCTGAGCATTGGCCCCGCCCACCACCTAAACCTCACCCTTGCTTAGACCCCACCTCCACAGCCAAGGCCTTTCCATTCCCTCCCCCCCCTTTTTTTTCCCTTTCGTTCCTTCTCTTTTTTACTATTGTGGTACTGATGTACCTTCTGGGTGTTGATTCATCTATACCTCAGACCTCAGAGAATATTCATCAGAGTGAGGTCTCACAGAGTTTCTCATCTCAGCACCAAGACGCAGCTCTACCCAATAGCCTACAAACTCCAGTGTTGGAAGCCTCAGGCCAAACAACCAGTAAAACAGGAACACAATCCCACTCATTAAAAAAAAAAAAAATGAGACAGCAAAAAAATATGTCACAGATGAAGGAGCAAGGTAAAAACCTACAAGACCAAATAAATGAAGAGGAAATAGGCACCCTACCTGAAAAAGAATTCAGAATAATGATAGTAAAGATGATCCAGAATCTCAGAAATAGAATGGAAGCACAGATTGAGAAAATACAAGAAATTTTTAACAAAGATCTAGAAAAACTAAAGAACAAACATTGTGTTGTTCATCTCTGTTTAACTGAAAAGAAAAATACACAAGAAGGAATCAATAACAATAACTGAGGCAGAAGAATGAATAACTGAGCTGGAAGGCAAAATGGTGGAAGTAAGTGCTGAGGAGCATAATAAAGAAAAAAGAATGAAAAGAATTCAAGAAAATCTCAGAGACCTCTGGGACAACACTAAACGCACCAACATTCAAATTATAGGGGTCCCAGAAGAAGAAGAGGAAAAGAAAGGATCTAAGAAAATATTTGAAGAGATTATAGTGGAAAACTTCCCTAACATGGGAAAGGAAATAGTCACCCAAGTCCAGGAAGAATAGAGAGTCCCATACAGGATAAACCCTAGGAAAAACACACAAAGACACATATTAATCAAACTAACAAAAATTAAATTCAAAGAAAAAATATTAAGAGCAGCAAGGGAAAAACAAAAATTAACATACAAAGGAATCCCCATAAGATTATCAGCTGATTTTTCAGTGGAAACTCTGCAGGTCAGAAGGGAGTGGCAGGATATACTTAAAGTGATGAAAGAGCAACCAAGATTACTCTACCCAGCAAGGATCTCATTCAGATTCTATGGAGAAGTCAAAAGCTTTTCAGACAAACAAAAGCTAAGAGAATTCAGCACCACCAAACCAGCTTTACAACAAATGCTAAAGAAAATTCTCTAAGGGGTAAACACAAGAGAAGAAAAAGACCCCAAAAAACAAACCCAAAACAATTAAGAAAATGGTAATAGGAACATACATATTGATAATAGCCTTGAATGTAAATGGACAAATGCCCCAACCAAAAGACACAGACTGGCTGAATGGATACAAAAACAAGACCCATATATATGCTGTCTACAAGAGACCCACTTCAGACCTAGGGACACATACAGACAGAAAGTGAAGGGATGGAAAAAGATATTCCATGCAAATGGAAATCAAAAGAAAGCTGGAGTAGCAATACTTGTATCAGATAAAATAAACTTTTAAATAAAGACTGTTACAAGAGGTAAGGAGGGACACTACATAATGATCAAAGGATCAATCCAAGAAGAAGATATAACAATTATAAATGTTTGTGCATCCAATATAGGAGCAACTCAATACGTAAGGCAAATGCTAACAACCATGAAAGGAGAAATCGACAGTAACAGAATAATAGTAGGTGACTTTAACAGCCCACTTACACCAATGGACAGATCATCCAAACAGAAAATAAATAAGGAAACACAAGCTTTAAATGACACAATAGACCGGATAGATCTAATTGATATTTATAGAACATTCCACCCAAAAGTGGCAGAATACACTTTCTTCTCAAGTGCACATGGAACATCCTCCAGGATAGATCACATCTTGGGTCACAAATCAAGCCTTGGAAAATTTAAGAAAATTGAAATCGTATCAAGCATCTTTTCTGACCACAACGCTATGAGATTGGAAATCAATTACAGGAAAAAAACTGTAAAATACACAAATATATGGAGGCTAAACAGTGTGCTACTAAATAACCAAGAGATCACTGAAGAAATCAGAAAAGAAATTAAAAAATACATAGAAACAAATGACAACTAAAACACGATGACCCAAAATCTATGGGATGCAGCAAAAGCAGTTCTAAGAGGCAAGTTTATTGCAATTCAATCTCACCTCAAGAAACAAGAAAAATCTCAAATAAACAATCTAACCCTACACTTAAAACAACTAGAGAAAGAAGAACAAAGAAATCCCAAAGTCAGTAGAAGGAAAGAAATCATAAAGATCAGAGCAGAAATAAATGAAATAGAAACAAAGAAAACAATAGCAAAGATCAATAAAACTAAAAGCTGGTTCTTTGAGAAGATAAACAAAATTGATAAACCCTTAGCCAGACTCATCAAGAAAAAAAGGGAGAGGATGCAAATCAATAAAATTAGAAATGAAAGAGGAAAAATCAGAACTGACACTGCAGAAATACAAAGGATTATAAGAGACTACTACAAACAACTATATGCCAATAAAATGGACAACCACGAATAAATGGACAAATTCTGGGAAAGGTACAATTTTCCAAGACTGAACCAGGAAGAATTAGAAAATATAAATAGACCTATCACAAGTAATGAAACTGAAACCATAGTTAAAAATCATCCAACAAACAAAGTCCAGGACCAGATGGCTTCACAGGTGAATTCTGTCAAACATTGAGAGAAGAGCTAACATTGATCCTTCTCAAACTCTTCCAAAAAATTGCAGAGGGAGAAACACTCCCAAATTCATTCTAGAAAACCACCATTACCCTGATACCAAAGCCAGAAAAAGATGTCACAAAAAAAGAAAATTATAGACCAATATGACTGATGAACATAGATGCAAAAATCCTGAACAAATACTAGCAAACAGAATCCAACAGCACATTAAAAGGATCATACACCATGATCAAGTGGGATTTATCCCAGGGACACAAGGATTCATTAATAAATGCAAATCAATTAATGTGATACACCACATTAACAAATTAAGGAATGACAACCATATGGTCATCTCAATAGATGCAGAAAAAGCTTTTGACAAAATTCAACACCTATTTATGATAAAAAACTCTCCAGAAAATGGGCATAGAGGGAACCTACCTCCACATAATAAAGGCCATATATGACAAACCCACAGTGAGCATCATACTCAACGGTGAAAAACTGAAAGCATTTCCACTAGGATCAGGAGCAAGACAAGGATGTCCACTCTCACCACTCTTATTCAACATAGTTTTGGAAGTCCCAGCCACAACAATCAGAGAAGAAAAAGAAATAAAAGGAACACAAATTGGAAAACAAGAAGTAAAACTGTCACTATTTGCCAATGACATGATACTATACATAGAAATTCCTAAAGATGCCACCAGAAAACTACTAGAACTAATGAATGAATTTGGTAAGGTTGCAGAATACCAAATTAATGCACAGAAATCTCTGGCATTCCTATACACCCACAATGAAAAATCAGAAAGAGATATTAAAGAAACACTCCCATTTACCATTGCAACAAAAAGAATAAAATACCTAGGAATAAACCTGCCTAAGGAGGTGAAAAACTTGTACTCAGAAAACTATAAAACACTGATGAAAGAAATCAAAGATGACATAAACAGATGGAGAAATATACCATGTTCCTGGATTGGAAGAATCAATATTGTGAATATAACTATACTACCCAAAGCAATCTACAGATTCAGTGCAATCCCTATCAAACTACCAATGGCATTCTTCACAGAATTAGAACAAAAATCTTACAATTTGTATGGAAACACAAAAGACCCCGAATAGCCAAAGCAATCTTGAGAAAGAAAAACGGAGCTGGAGGAACCAGGCTTCCAGACTTCAAACTTTACCACAAAGCTACAGTAATCAAGATAGTATGGTACTGGCACAAAAACAGAAATATAGATCAATGGTACAAGATAGAATGCCCAGAGGTAAACCCACGCATATATGGTCACCTAATTTATGATAAAGGAGGCAAGAACATACAGTGGAGAAGACAGCCTCTTCAAGAAGTGGTGCTGGGAAAACTGGACAGCTACATGTAAAAGAATGAAATTAGAACACTCCCTAACACCATACACAAAAAGAAACTCAAATTGGATTAAAGACTTAAATGTAAGGCCAGACACTATAAAACTTTTATAGGAAAACGTAGGAAAAACACTCTTTGACATAAACCATAGCAAGATCTTTTTTGACCCACTTCCTAGAGTAATGGAAATAAAAACAAAAATAAACAAATGGGGCTTAATTAAACTTAAAAGCTTTTGAACAGCAAAGGAAACCATAAAGAAGACAAAAAGACAACCCTCAGAAGGGGAGAAAATATTTGCAAATGAAACAACAGACAAAGGATTGATCTCCAAAATATACAAACAGCTCATGGAGCTCAATATCAAAAAAACAAACAATCCAATTAAGAAATGGGCAAAAAACCTAAATAGACATTTCACCAAGGAAGATATACAGATGGCCAGGAAGCACATGAAAAGATGCTCTACATGACTAATTATTAGAGAAATGCAAATCAAAACTACAATGAGGTATCACCTCACGCCAGTCAGAATGGCCATTATCAAAAAAACTAGAAACAATAAATGCTGGAAAGGGTGTGGTGAAAAGGGAACCCTCCTACACTGTTGGTGGGCATGTAAATTGATACAACCACTATGGAAAACAGTATGGAGGTTCCTTAAAAACACCCAACAATCCCACTGCTAGGCATATACCCTGAGAAAACCATAATTCAAAAAGAGTCATGTACCAGAATGTTCATTGCAGCTCTATTTACAATAGCCAGGACATGGAAGCAACCTAAGCATCCATCGACAGATGAATGGATAAAGAAGATGTGGCACATATATACAATGGAATATTACTCAGCCATAAAAAGAAATGAAATTGAGTTATTTGTGGTGAGGTGGATGGACCTAGAGTCTGGCATACAGAGTGAAGTAAGTCATAAAGAGAAAAACAAATACCGTATGCTAACACATGTATATGCAATCTAAAAAAAAAAAATTGTACTGATGAACCTAGTTGCAGGGCAGGAATAAAGAGGTAGACATAGAGAATGGACTTGATGACCTGGGGTGGGAGGGTGAAGCTGGGGCAAAGTGAGAGTAGCATCGACATATATACTCTACCGAGTGTAACATAGTTGGCTGGTGGGAAGCAGCAGCATAGCACAGGGAGATCGGCTCACTGCTTTGCAGTGACCTAGAGGGGTGGGATAGGGAGGATGGGAGGGAGGCTCAAGAGGGAGGGGATATGGGGACATGTGTATGCATATGGCTGATTTGCTTTGTTGTGCAACAGAAACTAACATGGTATTGTGAAGCAATTTTACTCCAATAAAGATCTATTAAATAAATAATTAATTTTTTAAAAAACAAACAACAAAAAAGAGATGCCTATTGTAACAAGGGTTTTGGTAACCTGTTGAAAGTTTACTGTCACATAAAAAGATGAAGTTTGCAGTTTATTCTTACTCTACTAGCCCTGGAAGCATTTCAAATGCCTCTCAAAGAGTTACATTTTCAGTTAATCTGTTAACTCCTCTATGACTTCTGATTTTTTTCATTACCATTCATTTAAAATTTTTCGAAGGACACAGCAGATTCTGCTGGAGTATTTTCCCCCTGTAGTAAATATTTTTCTCCAAATTATTATTCTTCCATTTCTTGTATGCTATGTTCGTCTCCTTGTTTGGTTATGTTTTATTTACCTCATTTTTTTTCTTTTACTTATTTTCAATAATAAAGGATCAATTCAAATATGACACGGATATACTCCTTGGGTGTCCATGCTCTTTGCCTCCATTCTTGGATCGTAAGCTGTTAGATTAATTCAAGTAAGTTTACCTACTGGTTTACTGAGCCAGCAACCAGAGAGGACTATGCCAGAAGCTAGAACCACGTACAGTCCACGCAGGTGAACTTGGTTTCTGTGTGTTTCTTTGTATGTGGTAAACACACTGTGAAAAAAGCCAGCTCTCCTTATTTATATTGATTTGTGTACTAGTTATCTTTTTTTTTTTTTTTTTTCAGCTCCAATTCTACTCACCTATATTCTGTTCTTTGATGCCAGGGCTGGGATTCTCCAAACTGCAATATCCACACTCCCTTGTCAGCTGCTTTTCTATTGGATTCAAGAAGCAGAAAAATTAGAGATATATTGGAAGGAGAGAGGAAGGGAAAAGATACTTTTTTTTTTCTGTTGTCCTGTTGATACCAACATTATTTTTGTGGCCACAGTTGTTCTAGCCTCCAGCTTCCTTCATCCAGCTCTGCAGGGTCTCCTTGGAGTTACCAGCAGCAGCTCAGAAGCTCTGGCTCCTTAGAACTCTTGGGATTAGCTCTGTGGGATTCTCCTTTGATGTCTTGAAGCTTCGCCTCTTTTTCTTTTATCTCCTCCAGTCCTTGGGGACGGTGGCTGCTTCTTGCTATTATTTTATCTGGGTTAACTCAGTATTAACTTAAGAAGAAAACCTTCCATATCAAGAAGCTTTGACAATGAAAAGGTCAACTGTTAGAAAGCTTTCTAAGCTTTCTTTTGGGGATGGTATACTTGCCTTGGGACTCTTTATGTGGCCTATTATGAAAGCTGTGACGATAAGAATACTTCAAAATGGAAGAGCAGGTATCCCCATGTATCTCAGGATCTTCTCTAATCACTAAACCCTTACCTATCCGAACAACAGTTGACTTTATTCATTTGTTCTGAAAGAGCTACCTATATTTTTGCTCCGTCTAGGAGTATTCATAATACTACATGAATACTTCTAGAATAAGCATTAAGACAGTTTTTGAAGTCTTCTTTAAATTAATCCCAGTAACCTTATATCACAAAAAATTCCTAGAGCTTAAGACATGACAGTGACGTAATTATCTGGATTCAAAAGTGTCATCTTCCTACAAAGAGGATCATTTCTGCTTTGGGCAGGGAGTTGGAGTAGCGGATGATTCCTAATTCAGTCAGGGATTCTACTGATTTACAACTAGGTTTCAATCTTTATAAGGACAGATCTGCAGGTTTATTTCCAGTTTACCCTTACTCTTAAATCATTAGGGTTCAAACTGAAAACCTTTTGTGTTTACCAGTGGCCCACCTCTTTTGTGGCTGTGAACTACAAATTTTGTCTCTCCCAGCATTGTAAGACTGCCAAAAACTCTAGTAACCTTCTAAGCTCCTTCATCACCCTTTTTAACCACTCAGCCACCAGCTATGAATAGGTGAAACAATGTCTCAAATATTGTGTTCACCTCTATGTTTTGTTTCCTTGGATTTTGGGTCCTTGGGTCCTTGATGCCTTGGTAGCTCTCTGATGTTTTTAAACCAATTTTGTTTGTTTAGTTTAAAATTTTATTCAGCTTTTTTTAGCAGGTCAGTTGTCTATTATATGTTAATTCACCATTACTAGAAACAGGAGTTCTATATATTGATTTTTAAAGGGAAAAAGAGCAATTGTAAATGAACTAAGGCACCTGGCTGGTAAAAATGCTAACTGATCCCCCAAAAAGCAAAATGAAGAGGTAAGATCATAAGAGTCAAAAAAGACAGATTTTAATAACACCTTCACTTAATCTTTATTAACTTTAGATTCCTCATTTTTAAAACAAAGGAAATAAAGATCTCTAAGCATCAAAAGCAAGAAAAGTTATGGGAAAACATTTTGTCCATTGTTATATGTTATATAAACATCAGTTGTTTATAATTGTTACCATGTCCTTCCAAAAACTTAGTTCTCTCTGATATGGGATCTACTTGTGGGAACAGTTTGGGGATTGAGTGAAGTATAAAAAGGGGATAAATAATTGTAAAATAAAAAAATTGAAAGGATACCCTACATCCTTGCAACAGAAACATTTCTAATTCAAAATCAAAAGAATAAGCTATGTCCTAGACAAATAAATAAAATCCTTTAGGTTTAGGTCAATTAATGTAATTTTTAAATTGAGGTATAGTTTATATACAATATTATATGTTTCAGGTGTACACCATAGTGATTCACAATCTTAAAAAGATATGTTTTATTTATAGTTATTATAAAATACTGGCTATATTCCCTGTGTTATGTAGTATATCCTTGTAGCTTATTTATTTTATACATAGTAGTTTGTACCTCTTAATTGCCTACCCCTATCTTGCCCTTTGCCCCTTCCTTCTCCCCACTGGTAGCAGCTAGTTTGTTATATGTGTGTCTGTTTCTTGTTTTGTTATATTCACTAGTCTGTTTTATTTTTTAGATTCCACATATATGTGATTTAATACAGTGTTTGTCTTTCTTTGTCTTATTTCACTTAGCATAATATCCTCCAAGTCCATCCATGTTGTTGCAAATGGAAAAATTTTATTCTTTTTTATGGCTAAACTAATGTAAACTTAAATCTTCTCTTATATGCTCTAAATTAGAAAAGAACCCAAAGTTTATAATGAAAGTTTATACCTTTTTATAGACAATTTTTATTGAATATTGAAGGCTTATCCATGTGCCAGACCCTATTCTAAACACTTCATGTGTTCCTAATTTAGTACTCACAACTACCCTTTAACATAGTTACTATGTGTTTCCATTTTACATATGAGAAAATCAATGTATGTAATTTAAGCAAGTTATCTAATATTTATAGACAGTATAGCTCGGATTTTAATCCTCATTTATGAAGCCACATTCTTTTTTTTTTTTAACTTTTTATTTTATATTGGAGTATAGTTGATTAACAACGTTGTGATAGTTTTCAGGTTTACAGCAAAGTGATTCAGTTATGCATATACATGTATCTATTCTTTTTCAAATTCTTTTCCCATTTAGGTTGTTACATAATATTGAGCAGAGTTCCCTGTGTTATACAGTAAGTCCTTGTTGGTTATCCATTTTAAATACAGCAGTGTGTACATGTCAATCCCAAACTCCCTAACTATCCCTTCCCCCACCCTTCCCTGCTGGTAACCATAAGTTTGTTTTCAAAGTCTGTGAGTCTGTTTCTGTTTTGTAAATAAGTACATTCATATCAATTTTTTTTTAGATTCCGCATATAAGCAGTATCATATGATATTCCTCTTTCTCTGTGTGACTTACTTCACTCAGTATGACAATCTCTAGGTCCATCCATGTTGCTGCAAATGGCATTATTTCATTCTTTTTTAATGGCTGAGTAATATTCCATTGTATGTAGGTACGACATCTTCTTAATCCATTCCTCTGTCAATGGACATTTAGGTTGCTTCCATGTCTTGGCTCTTGTAAACAGTGCTGCAGTGAACGTCAGGGTGCATGTATCCTTTCAGACCATGTTTTTCTCCAGATGTGTGCCCAGTAGTGGGATTGCTGGGTCATATGGTAGTTCTATTTTTAGTTTTTTAAGGAACCTCCATAATGTTCTCCATAGTGGCTATATCAATTTACATTTCTACCAACAGTGCAAGAGGGTTCCCTTCTCTGCACACCCTCTCCAGCATTTGTTGTTTGTGGATTTTTTGATGATGGCCATTCTGACTGGTATGAGGTGATATCTCATTGTAGCTTTGATTTGCATTTCTCTAATAATTAGCAATGTTGAACATCTTTTCATGTGCCTTTTGGCCATCTGTATGTCTTCTTTGGAGAAATGTCTATTTAGGTTTTCTACCCATGTTTTGATTTGGTTGTTTGTTTTGATGATATTAAGCTGCATGAGCTATTTGTACATTTTGGAGACTAATCCCTTGTCGATCACATCATTTGCAAATATTTTCTCCCAATCTGTGGGTTGTGTTTTCGTTTTGTTTATGGTTTCCTTTGCTGTGCAAAAGCTTCTGAGTTTAATGCGGTCTAATTTGTTTATTTTTGTTTTTATTTCCATTATTCTGGGAGATGGATCAAAAAAGATATTGGTGCGATTTATGTCAGAGAGTGTTCTGCCTATGTTTTCCTCTAATAGTTTTATAGTGTCCAGTCTCACATTTAGGTATTTAATCCATTTTGAGCTTATTTTTGTGTATGGTGTTAAAGAATGTTCTAATTTCATTTTTTACATGTAGCTGTCCAGTTTTCCCAGCACCATTTATTGAAGAGACTGTCTTTCCACCATTGTATAGTCTTGCCTCCTTTGTCATAGATGAATTGACCATAGGTGTGTGGGTTTATCTCTGGGCTTTCTGTCCTGTTCCGTGGATCTATATTTCTTTTTGTGCCAGTACCATACTGTTTTGGTGACTATAGCTTTGTAGTATAGTCTGGAAAATGCCATCAGTAATTTGATAGGGATTGCACTGAATCTGTAGATTGCCTTGGGTAATCCACAGATTCAGTCCTTTTGACAATATTTATTCTTTCAATCTAAGAACATGGTATATCTTTCCATCTGTTTGTGTTGTCCTCTATTTCTTTCATCATTGTCTTATAGTTTTCAGAGTACAGGTTTTTTGTCTGCTTAGGTAAGTTTATTCCTAGGTATTTTATTCTTTTTGATGCCATGGTAAATGGGATTGTTTCTTGAATTTCTCTTTCTGATCTTTCATTGTTAGTAAGAAAATGCAACAGATTTCTGTGTATTAATTTTGTAACCTGCAACTTTACCAAATTCATTGATAAACTCTAGTGGTTTTCTGGTAGCATCTTTAGGATTTTCTATGTATAGTATCATGTCATCTGCAAACAGTGACACTTTAACTTCTTCTTTCCCAATTTGGATTCCTTTTATTTCTTTTTCTTCTCTGATTGCCATAGCTAGAACTTCCAAAACTATATTGAATATGAAGCCACATTCTTTACCACCATTCCATATTGCCATGGTGTGAAATGATTCAGAAAAAAATATATAAACGTGATGTCTAAATAGAGATGGTAAAGTTTACAAAGTAAATCATCAAGGAGAGACAAATGCCACAAATATATATAACAACAATTTGTAGGGATTTCTGGTTCTCATTCAGTTGGTGTTAAGCTTAATGATATGAATTTATGATCAGTTTAAATAAGGATTCCTTAAAGCATCTATAACAAGTTAACAAGAATACTCTTTTATTTAAGAGACAAGGGCACAAAACTTTTTTTTTTTTAAGTTGTTATGTAACAGCCAAAAGATCAGGGGAAACTACATAAATAATTGTTTATTCTTCAAAGCAAAAGGTCATTAGATTTAATATAGATTTTACCCTAATGGGATTGCAAAAATTAGGAGCTATCTCTTGCTAAGTTTCTATTAACTTGGCATGACAATAGAGGATGATGGATTATTTTACATCCTAGGGAGACTGTCATAACTTGAGGAAGATTGGGTTCTAAATGAGGGTCCTATTATAACATATATCAACCACTACTACTAGTGGTTTCCATAGACATTGTATAGGTATAGGAGACCGCTTTCATACATCATTTGCAGTTGAATTACTGAGTTCTGTTAGTCATGAAGTGAACTATGCTGCAAACAAGTAGTGGAAACTTAGTTTTTATTTTATGGACTTCAACACAGGTTTATAGATCATGAATTATATAATAGCACAATAACTGTCACTAGTAGTTAATCAAGATATTTGTTGATTTGCTTATGTTGTATAAAGGAGACTAAAACAATTCCTCCTCTCTAAAACAATCAACATCTGACTGCTAATTTTGTAATATATATGGAATCATTTCCTTAGCAACCATCATAAATCAGGTTACCTATCTTTGCTTTCTTGATATAGATTAATGTTTTGTAATAGAAATCAAATTTCCTTAAAACCATAACTCTTTAAATATTCAGATAGTATTTAATAGTAAAATAAGTTACAGTGTTGTGTATAACCACAATATCTTTTATGTCCTTCAAAACAGTGGACCCTAAAACTGATCAGGAGATTTTTTAAAATGCAGATTTCCAAGTTTCATACTGTGGATTTTTTGTCCAGCGGGTGTATGACTTGGGTCAAACCTGAAAATCTGAAGATGTTTTCACAGCCAAGGAGCTTTGGGAACCATTGCTTTATGAGGCATCATAGCAAAATCAAGGTTTGAAGTCTAACATACCTGGGTTCAACCCAAGTTTTACTATTTCTTACTTGTGTAAGTTTGGGCAAAACATTGAACTTTTCTATGTCGGTGTGCCTCAATCTCCTTATCCTTCAAATGCAGGCAAAACATAACTATCCTTTGACATGCAGTAAGAGCTGTGAAAAACAATGCATGTTAAGCAGCCAGCAGAAACAATAAGTAATTGACTCAATAAATCAGAGGCTTTCTTGCTCTGAGGTGTTTTCCTCTCAATAATGATTTCCCCTACCATAAGAATGAAATTAATTCACTTAATATTTCTTGTTCTAGAGATTTCACTTGAGAATCTCAATGAAGATGCAACTTCAGATAATTTCTAGGAAAAATAGTAGTGCATTTATTTAAGGTAAATCAATGAAGCAACATTAAGTGGCTCTAAACAAGGATACACAATGGAACAGGGAAGACTGAGATTAAATTCAGGGATCCAATTGTTTTCTCTATCATGATTTTACAAAGTGCCATACTCTAAATCTGCTTTTTTTCAAGCTTAAGGATACATATTTCCAGCACTGAGGAAAGAATCTGAGAAGAAGTACAATAATGCAGTGTGGCCCTGCCTGATGCCCATTCTGTGGCATATAGTGATGTAGTATTTAAACACAAATGGATAATTAGTTCACTGACTGCTTCTATAGGAGGCTGTGTTCTGTATTGGAAGTTAGAGGTAGAGAACATTGTCAAGGTGAATTTGTTGAGACAAAGAATATGATAAAATATATAGAAAACAGTTATTCTTCACCATACTGCCAAGGCTCCTGACACACTGAATGCAAAAAATAGTCTCAAATACAGTGACAACATCCACCTGAGGATGCACTCAGGCTGTCTCTGGTGGAAATCAGTGTATCTCATCACTGGGTGGATGCTTAGAATGCATCCTTCTTTGGTTTTAAGTTCACAGATGACACTGAACCAGATGGACTTTGTTTGAATTTAAGCTTCTAAATCTTAATAAAATAGAATCTAGAAGGACTGATGTTTATTTATAGCTATGTTCATTTTTGGAGGTCAAATGCACCTGATCTGTTATGGTTTTAGTGGGATATGTTCTTAGATTGATTAAATCCATATTAGTAACATGACAAAAAATAGTGGTTGGGAGTGATCTCTGTATGCCACTGACATACCATGACTTTCTTCTTTTCGCCTCCTTTTACATCTCCTACCAGCTTAATATAAAGACCAGCAGACAGATTTGTTGCCTCTAAGTACCCTGAGGCTTTTCCAAGGAATCTTACCAGAAGTGGTCATTAGTTTTGAAGAGCTATTCTGGAATCCCAGCTGGTGCTAGATTATTTTGAAGGAGTAATGGTGAATCTGAATACCTAAAAAGAATTTTCTTACTTCCTTGGAAAGATTTTAGGATAGAGATGAAAGAAATTAGGTTTAATTCATGTACAAGGATAATCAGTGTGCCTGAACTAACCATGAACAGCCCTTTTACTGCTAAGTGACTGTATAGTATTCCCAGATTTTGTGGAGTACATTTATCGTCTGTTTCCTGCAGTGTTCTGTTCACTTGGTACATACCAGAAATGTCTAATCTTTTCAGAACTACCAGATAACCTCCACTTTTTACCAGACTCATCTCAACATTATGTAGAATAGATGTTGGTACTACCACACTGCCGTGTTCTTAGCTTTAGAGATGTCCTGGAGCAAGATAGGGGCAGGTGAGTAGGGAAAAGGCATTTCTAGCAGTGTTGAAAGGTCTTTATTTAGACATTGGACCTCTTAGTAACCCTTCAACTCCAAGGTCATAAGACCAAGGAAAAATTCCAGGTAGCTCGTCATTAAGCATAAATTGAGTTTACCAGTATGTCAATAGAAAAACTTTTCCTCTTCCCTCTTGGGTTCTATCTTAGGGGGCCTGCAAATTAAATTAACAAAAGACAGGTTAGGAAGGGAAAACAGATTTAACCATATCCATATATATGGAAGTTCATAAAGAAATGTGATTCAAAGTGGTGGTTAGAATATGGGGCTTATATACCATCTTAATAGGTGACAGGGATGGGGAGAAGGGCACTTACAGGAAAACAAATGACTTTTAGGAAAGATAAATAAGCCCTTAGGGGAATAGATGAGAGATATGATGGTTTTGAGATAATGTCTATTTGGGTGTGGTGCCCCCTTCTCATTTTAGAGAGGATTAGAGGATTAGAATTGCTTCCTGGGAGGGGATTTATGAGGAGTTCCTTCTGAGTTCTTCTAGGAGGCTCTGCTTTTAGGCAGACAAGGGATTTCAGGAACTCAAATGCCCTTCAGTTTCAAATAATTTTTATCCCACAGTGGCATGTTCTGGACCCCTTCATGTGTTATGCTTTGAATTGTGTCCCCCCACCCCAAAAGATACGTTGAATTTCTAACCCTACTACCTGTAAATGTGGTCTTACTTGGGAATAGGGTTTTGAAAGATGTAATCAGGTTGAGGTCTTTAGTGTGGGTCCTAATCCAGTATGCCTGGTGTTCTTTTAAGAAGAGGAAGATACCATGTGAAGACACAGACACGCAGGGCGAATGCCATGTGATGACAGAGGCAGAGAGTAGGGTGAGGTAACTGCAAACCAAGGAATGCCAAAGGTTGACAGCCATCGCTACAAGATAAGAGGCAAGGAAAGATTTTTCCCTACATGCTTCAGAGGAAGCATGGCTCTGCTGACATGTTGATTATAGGCTTCTATCCTCAAGAACTGTGAAGGAATGCTTTTGTGTTGTCTTAAGCCACCCTGTTTGTGATACTTTGTTATGGCAGCCCTAGGAAACTAATATAACCAGGTATAGGGAACCTAGAAGAGATCTCTCTCTCTCTCTGTCTCTCTCTCTTTTTTAACCACAAGCACCTTGAACATTTGAAGAAATTACATAAAAATCCACCCAATAACTTTGCAAAAGAAAGAAAAGGAAGAAACACACACACACAAACCAATCTAAACCAAAACACAGACCACCTCTATTGCTTATAAATTGACACACCCAACTTGAACAGCAGGTTTGGTGAGTCTAATAAATCAAGGAGAAGACTGAAATTCTTATAAGAAAAGTTCAAGCAAAAATTAACCCGGACTGAGTCTTTTTTATGAGCAGAATAATCATTTACCTGACTCATAAATAAATGCTATAATTTATTCATAAACAAATGATAAATAAATTGTTCCAAAGAGGGCAAGTGATAGATTATACATTCATCTTGGCATCTGATTATTCCCACCTATAAATCAATTCAAGATTCAAGTGTTTAGAAGCACCATGAACAAACAGAGTGGCATACTGAAATACATGAAGGTTTGACAATAGTGATGCATTTTTCTAAAGTACTTATTAAATTCCTATGTGAAAGATATTTTAGATATATAAATATGGAGAAGGTGTGGTTTTCAGGAATATTCATTTAGAAGGGACAGGACCAAAGACAGTCTAAGAAAGAGCTTGAACACACCAGTGGAAAAGCAGAAGAGGGTATATACAAAAAATAGAAACTGAATCAGATAAGATGAAACAGAGTTTATGAACAGTAAGAGTGAGAGATAAAGCTTGTTGGATAAGTTGGAGAAGGATCATGGGAGGCTTTGAATAGCTATGAATAATATCTAACATTAATTGAATATTTAATATTTGTCCTATACTTGCTTTGTATGCATCAATTATTTAATCATTATAATAACACTCCAAAGGAGACACTAATATTGTCATCACAATTATGTAGATCAAGATGTGGAAGCACACTGGTGGCGCAGTGGTTAAGAATCCGCCTGCCAATACAGGGGACACGGGTTCGAGCCCTGGTCCGGAAAGATCCCACATGCTGCAGAGCAACTAAGCCAGTGCGCCACAACTACTGAGCCTGTGCTCTAGAGCCCACGAGCCACAACTACTGAAGCCCACGCGCCTAGAGCCCATGCTCCGCAACAAGAGAAGCCACCACAGTGAGAAGCCCGTGCACCACAACGAAGAGTAGCCCCCACTTGCTGCAACTAGAGAAAGCCCACACGCAGCAACGAAGACCCAACGCAGCCAAAAAAATAAATAAATAAAATATCATTAAAAAAAAGAATAAACATGGTAAAAAAAAAAAAGATATGGAAGCACAAAGAGTTTAGGCAATTTACTCAAGGGTTACATTTTGGAATCCAGAGGATTTGAATCTAGGCAGTCTGGTGCAGAGCTCTTAATTGTTGTGCAATACAGATATTCTAAAAGAATGGCTGGATGGAGAGTTGAATAATTTGACACTTCTTATTTTTGCAGGCAATGACATATAAAAATAGTTAATTAGAATGGAGTATTTACTATGTGGTAAGCACCACACTAAGCACTTTATGTGCATTATCTAATGTTAATCATCACATGTCCCTGTAAGCTAGGGCACTGGAGATTTTAGAGGCAACGTAATGAAATTTACCAAAATATTAAAGTAATGTTTTGGGGAAAATATCTGGCAAGTTGTATACTGGATCAAAGTGAAGGTCAAGAGAAGTGAGAAACCAGTTATGAAGGTGTTCAAATAATCCAGGCAAGAGAAATGAGGGTTTAAATTTAGGGTAATGGAAGTGGGGGAAGTTAAGAAGAAACTAATATGAAATATTGTAGGAGTAGAATAGTTACTGTGTGGCAACTAATCATTATAAGAGGAAAGAAAAAGTGAAAAATCATTGACAAATCTTAGATTCAGAACCTAGGTAAATGAGAGAATTAATGATACAAGTGAGATCAGAGGAGACATAGAAGTGGAGGAAAAGATGAAGATGCTCTATCATGGGCAAATTTAAGAAGTTGATGGGGCCATTCGGTGGGAGTGGTTTAGGCCTTGAGAAAGGTAGACAAGAGCTCAGAGAAACTTCGACACTGGGGAGATAGTCTTAGGGATGATCTGCATACAAAGCAAAGGTGTGAGATTGGAGAAAGCTAACACAGGACAGAGAGAGAGGGGGAGAGAGGCACTAAGGGATTGCTACAAGCTCCTCGAGGATGGGAAGTCTTTTCAGTCTACTTCTTCCCCTTGTGCCTCTATGTCTTTGTTCCCATCCCCCTCCCTCCTCGTCCTCCTCCTCCTCCTTTACCTAATGTCTTGGTATATAATAGATACTCAGTATTGAATGAATAAGTGATGCAATAAAAGAATGAAGAAATGAATGAGGACACTTAAGAATACCTATATATGTGAAACTTAAAGTCAGAGAAGAGAAATTTAAAATATTATTTAGCGAATGAATTACTATGCTATATAGATCCACATTATAGATGTAAGTTTTCTTCTGCAAGCCATATGTAAATGCGTTTCTTATAAATTCAATCTTATGAATCAAATGTATTAGAAACTTTAATAGCAAGAATATTGTCATTATTACTAGAGTTAATTGAAAAATCGTCTCACATTAATATTTTGAATAAATTTGGATCACCATATAATACTAATCTTTACAGTACAGTTTCACATGTTTAGAAGTTAGCTCCCTTCCCAGGAGAAAGTCACTTTTCTCTCGTAGCATATTTAACAACCCTCAGTATAAAAAGAAAGACAGAGAATTCCTTTTGTGAACCTATGTCCCTATTTCTTGGATTTTCTGGTATACAGGAGACAAGATTGCTTGTCACAGTGACACTGAAGAAGAATTTTTAAAAATGTATATTACATATAGAGGTATATATTGTATATAATTTATACTCAGTCACACATGTGAATTTAAGATATGTTTATGTCTTAAGTTATAATTATAAAGCTATAAAATCTGATATATATTTCTCATCTTTCATATACATATATATCAGAGCACATGTATATAAAATCCCTATATATATTATAGCTCATATATAAAAATAAGTTAATATATATGTCTGTTGTACATAGTATACATGTTTCCATCTGACATATTTCCTTTTTTTTTTTTTAACATCTTTATTGGAGTATAACTGCTTTACAATGGTGTGTTAGTTTCTGCATTATAACAAAGTGAATCAGCTATACATATACATATATCCCCATATCTCCTCCTTCTTCCCTCTCCCTCCCATCCTCCCTGTACCACTCCTCTAGATAGTCACAAAGCACCGAGCTGATCTCCCTGTGCTATGTGGCTGCTTCCCACTAGCTATCTATTTTATATTTGGTAGTGTATATATGCCCATGCTGCTCTCTCGCTTCGTCCCGGCTTACCCTTCCTCCTCCCTGAGTCCTCAAGGCCATTCTCTACGTCTGCATATTTATTACTGTTCTGCCCTGAGGTTCCTCAGAACCATTTTTCTAAAAAATATTCCATATATATGTGTTAGCATACGGTATTTGTTTTTCTCTTTCTGTCTTACTTCACTCTGTATGACAGACATTGGGTCCATCCACCTCACTACAAATAACGCAATTTCGTTTCTTTTTATGGCTGAATAATATTCCATTGTATATATGAGCCACGTTTTCTTTATCCATTCATCTGTCGACGGACACTTAGGTTGCTTCCATGTCCTGGCTATTGTAAATAGAGCTGCAATGAACATTGTGGTACATGACACTTCTTGAATTATGGTTTTCTCAGGGTATATGTCCCATAGTGGGCTTGTTGGGTCCTATGGTAGTTCTATTTTGAGTTTTTTAAGGAACTCCATGCTGTTCTCCATAGTGGCTGTATCAATTTACATTCCCACCAACAGTGCAAGAGAGGTCCCTTTTCCCCACACCCTCGCCAGCATTTATTGTTTGTAGATTTTTTGATGATGGCCATTCTGACTGGTGTGAGGTGATACCTCATTGTAGTTTTTTTTTTTTTTTAAAAGATTGATTGATTGATTGATTGATTGATTGATTGCTATGTTGGGTCTTCGTTTCTGTGCGAGGGCTTTCTCTAGTTGCGGCAAGTGGGGGCCACTCTTCATCGCGGTGCGCGGGCCTCTCACTATCGTGGCCTCTCTTGTTGCGGAGCACAGGCTCCAGACGCGCAGGCTCAGTAGTTGTGGCTCACGGGCCTAGTTGCTCCGTGGCATGTGGGATCTTCCCAGACCAGGGCTCGAACACGTGTCCCCTGCATTAGCAGGCAGGCTCTCAACCACTGCGCCACCAGGGAAGCCCCTCATTGTAGTTTTGATTTGCATTTCTCTAATGATTAATGATGTTGAGCATTCTTTCATGTGTTTGTTGGCAACCTGTATATCTTCTCTGGAGAAATGTGTATTTAGATCTTCTGCCCATTTTTGGATTGGGTTGTTTGTTTTTTGATATTGAGCTGCATGAGCTGCTTGTAAATTTTGGAGATTAATCCTTTGTCAGTTGCTTCATTTGCAAATATTTTCTCCCATCCTGAGGGTTGTCTTTTCGTCTTGTTTATGGTGTCCTTTGCTGTGCAAAAGCTTTTAAGTTTCATTAGGTCCCATTTGTTTATTTTTGTTTTTACTTCCATTTCTCTAGGAGGTGGGTCAAAAATGATCTTGTTGTGATTTATGTCATACAGTGTTCTGCCTATGTTTTCCTCTAAGAGTTTTATAGTATCTGGCCTTACATTTAGGTCTTTAATCCATTTTGAGTTTCTTTTTGTGTATGGTGTTAGGGAGTGTTCTAATTTCATTCTTTTACATGTAGCTGTCCAGTTTTCCCAGCACCACTTCTTGAAGAGGCTGTTTTTTCTCCATTGTATATTCTTCCCTCCTTTATCAAAAATAAGGTGACCATATGTGCATGGGTTTATCTCTGGGCTTTCTATCCTGTTCCATTTATCTATATTTATGTTATTGTGCCAGTAACATACTGTCTTGATTACTGTAGCTTTGTAGTATAGTCTGAAGTCAGGGAGCCTGATTCCTCCAGCTCCGTTTTTCTTTCTCAAGATTGCTTTGGCTATTTGGGGTCTTTTGTGTTTCCATCCAAATTGTGAAATTTTTTGTTCTAGTGCTGTGAAAAATGCCATTGGTAGTTTGATAGGGATTGCATTGAATCTGTAGATTGCTTTGGATAGTAGAGTCATTTTCACAATGTTGATTCCTCCAATCCAAGAACATGGTTTATATCATCTTTAATTGCTTTCATCAGTGCCTTATAGTTTTCTGCATACAGGTCTTTTGTCTCCTTAAGTAGGTTTATTCCTAGGTATTTTATTCGTTTTGTTGCAATGGTAAATGGAAGTGTTTCCTTAATTTCTCTTTTGGATTTTTCATCATTAGTGTATAGGAATGCAAGAGATTTCTGTGCATTAGTTTGGTATCCTGCTACTTTACCAAATTCATTGATTAGCTCTAGTAGTTTTCTGGTAGCATCTTTAGAATTCTCTATGTATAGTATCATGTCATCTGCAAACAGTGACAGCTTTACTTCTTCTTTTCCAGTTTGGATTAATTTTATTTCTTTTTCTTCTCTGATTGCTGTGGCTAAAACTTCCAAAACTATGTTGAATAATAGTGGTGGGAGTGTATAACCTTGTCTTGTTCCTGATCTTAGTGGAAATGATTTCAGTTTTTCACCATTGAGAACGATGTTGGCTGTAGGTTTGTCACATATGGCCTTTATTATGTTGAGGTAGGTTCACTCTGTGCCTACATTCTGGAGGGTTTTTATCATAAATGTGTGTTGAATTTTGTCAAAAGTTTTTTCTGCATCTATTGAGATGATCATATGGTTTTTCTCCTTCAATTTGTGAATATGGTGTATCACATTGATTGATTTGCATGTATTGAAGAATGCTTGCATTCCTGGGATAAACCCAACTTGATCATGGTGTATGATCCTTTTAATGTGTTGTTGGATTCTGTTTGCTAGTATTTTGTTGAGGATTTTTGCATGTATGATCATCAGTGATATTGGCCTGTAGTTTTCTATCTTTGTGACATCTTTTTCTGGTTTTGGTATTGGGTGATGGTGGCCTCGTAGAATGAGTTTGGGAGTGTTTCTCCTTCTGCTATATTTTAGAGAAGTTTGAGAAGAATAGGTGTTAGCTATTCTCTAAATATTTGATAAAATTTGCCTGTGAAGCCATCTGGTCCTGGGCCTTAGTTTGTTGGAAGATTTTTAGTCACAGTCTCAATTTCAGTGCTTGTGATTGGTCTGTTTATATTTTCTATTTCTTCCTGGTTCAGTCTCTGAAGGTTGTGCTTTTTTAAGAATTTGTCCATTTCTTGCAGGTTGTCCATTTTATTGGCATAGAGTTGCTTGTAGTTATCTCTCATGATCCTTTGTATTTCTGTAGTGTCATTTGTTACTTCTCCTTTTTCATTTCTAATTCTATTGATTTGAGTCTTCCCCCTTTTTTTCTTGATGAGTCTGGCTAATGTGTATCAATTTTGTTTATCTTCTCAAGGAACCAGTTTTTAGTTTTATTGATCTTTGCTATCGTTTCCTTCATTTGTTTTTCATTTATTTCTGATCTGATCTGTATGATTTCTTTTCTTCTGCTAACTTTGGGGTTTTTTTTTTTGTTCTTCTTTCTGTAATTGCTTTAGGTGTAAGGTTAGGTTGTTTATTTGAGATTTTTCTTGTTTCTTGAGGTAGGATTGTATTGATATAAACTTCCCTCTTAGTACTGCTTTTGCTGCATCCCATAGGTTTTGGGTTGTCGTGTTTTCAGTGTCATTTGTTTCTATGTATTTTTAAAATTTCTTCTTAGATTTCTTCAGTGACCTCTTGGTTATTTAGTAACGTATTGTTTAGGCTCCATGTGTTTGTAGTTTTTACAGATTTTTTCCTGTAATTGATATCTAGTCTCATAGCATTGTGGTCAGAAAAGATACTTGATATTATTTCAATTTTCTTAAATTTACCAAGGCTTGATTTGTGACCCAAGATATGATCTATCCTGGAGACTGTTCCATGAGCACTTGTGAAGAAAGTGTATTCTGTTGTTTTTGGATGGAATGTTCTATAAATATCAATAAGGACCATCTTTTTTAATGTGTCATTTAAAGCTTGTGTTTCCTTATTTATTTTCATTTTGGATGATATGTCCATTGGTGAAAGTGGGGTGTTAAAGTCCCCTATTATGATTGTGTTACTGTCAATTTCCCCTTTTATGGCTGTTAACATTTTCCTTATGTACTGAGGTGCTCCTATGTTGGGTGCATAAATATTTACAACTGTTATATCTTCTTCTTGGATTGATCCCTTGATCATTATGTAGTGTCCTTCTTTGTCTCTTGTAATAGTCTTTATTTTAAAGTGTATTTTGTCTGATATGAGTATTGCTACTGCAGGTTTCTTTTGATTTCCATTTGCATAGAATATCTTTTTCCATCCACTCACTTTCAGTCTGTATGTTTCCCTAGGTCTGAAGTGGGTCTCTTGTAGACAGCATATATATAGGTCTTGTTTATGTATCCGTTCAGCCAATCTATGTCTTTTGGTGGGAACATTTAATCCTTTTACTTCTAAGGTAATTATCAATATGTATATTCCTATTACCATTTTCTTAATTGTTTTGGATTTGTTATTGTAGGTCTTTTCCTTCTCTTGTGTTTCCTGCCTAGAGAAGTTCCTTTAGCATTTGTTGTAAAGCTGGTTTTGTGGTCCTGAATTGTCTTAGCTTTTGCTTGTCTAAGGTAAAGGTTTTAATTTCTCCATCTAATCTGAATGAGATCCTTGCCGGGTAGAGTAATCTTGGTTGTAGGTTTTTCCCTTTCAACACTTTAAATATGTCCTGCCACTCCCTTCTGGCTTGCAGAGTTTCTGCTGAAAGATCAGCTGTTAACCTTATGGGGATTCCCTTGTATGTTATTTGTTCTTTTTTCTTGCTGCTTTTAATATTTTTTCTTTGTATTTAATTTTTGGTAGTTTGATTGGTATGTGTCTTGGCGTGTTTTACCTTGGATTTACCCTGTATGGGACTCTGCGCCTCCTGGACTTGATTGACTATTTCCTTTCCCATATTAGGGAAGTTTTCAACTATAGTCTGTTCAAATATTTTCTCAGAGCCTTTCTTTTTCTCTTCTTCTTCTGGGACCCCTATAATTCGAATGTCGGTGCATTTATTGTTGTCCCAGAAGTCTCTGAGACTGTCCTCAATTCTTTTCATTCTTTTTTTTTATTCTTCCCTGAGGTAGTTATTTCCACTATTTTATCTTCCAGGTCATTTATCTTCTGCCTCAGTTATTCTGCTATTGATTCCTGCTAGAGAATTTTAAATTTTATTTATTGTATTGTTCATCATTGTTTTTTTGCTCTTTAGTTCTTCCAGGTCCTTGTTAAACGTTTCTTGTATTTTCTCCATTCTATTTCCAAGATTCTGGATCATCTTTACTATCATTACTCTGAATTCTTTTTCAGGTAGAGTGCCTATTTCCTCTGCATTTGTTTGGTCTAGTGTGTTTTTACCTTGCTCCTTCAACTGCTGTGTGTTTCTCTGTCTTCTCATTTTGCTTAACTTACTGTGTTTCAGGTCTCCTTTTTGCAGGCTGAAGGTTCATAGTTTCCGTTGTTTTTGGTGTCTGCCCCCAGTGGGTAAGGTTGGTTCAGGGGGTTTTGTAGGCTTCCTGGTGGAGGCTACTGGTGCCTGTGTTCTGGTGGATGAGGCTGGATCTTGTCTTTGTGGTGGGCAGCAACACATTCAGTGGTGTGTTGTGGGGTGTCTGTGACCTTATTAAGATTTTAGGCAGCCTCTCTGCTAATGGGTGGGGTTGTGTTCCTGTCTTGCTAGTTGTTTGGCATAGGGTGTCCAGCACTGGAGCTTGCTGGTCGTTGCGTGGAGCTGGGTCTTAGCGTTGAGATGGAGATATCTGGGAGAGCTTTCGCCATTTGATATTACATGGAGCCGGGAGGTCTCTGGTAGACCAATGTCCTGAACTCAGCTCTCCCATCTCAGAGGCACAGGCCTGACACCCGGCCAGAGCACCAAGACCCTGTCAGCCACACGGCTTAGAAGAAAATGGAGATAAAAAGAAAGAAAGAAAGAAAGAATAAAATAAAGTTATTTAAATAGGAAAAAATTATTAAAAATAAAAAAATTAAAAAGTAATAAAAAAGAAGAGAAAGAAGAGTGCAACCAAACCAAAAAAGAAATCCACCAATGATAACAAATGCTAAAAACTGTACCAAAAAAAATAAATAAAAGGACAGATAGAACCCTAGGACAAATTGTAAATGCAGAGCTATACAGACAGAATCACACAAAGAAGCATACACATACACACTCACAAAAAGAGGAAAAGGAAAAATATACATATATCTATATATATAAAAAAAAGGAAGAGAGCAATGAAATCAATAAACAAATCTACCAATGATAATAAACTGTAATTACTAAACTAAGATAAATATAAAACCAGAAACAAATTAGGTGCAGAAAGCAAACCCAAGTGTACAGTTGCTCCCAAAGTCCACCACCTCAATTTTGGCATGATTCGTTGTCTATTCAGGTATTCCACAGATGCAGAGTACATCAAGTTGATTGTGGAGATTTAATCCGCTGCTCCTGAGGCTGCTGGGAGAAATTGCCCTTTCTCTTCTTTGTTTGCACAGCTCCTGGGGTTCAGCTTTGGATTTGGACCCTCCTCTGCGTGTAGGTCGCCTGAGGGCGTCTGTTCTTTGCTCAGACAGGATGGGGTTAAAGAAGCAGCTGATTCTGGGGCTCTGGCTCACTCAGTCCGGGGGGAGGGAGGGGTATGGAATGCAGGGTGAGCCTGTGGCAGCAGAGGCCGGCATGACATTGCACCAGCCTGAGGCGTGCGCGTGTTCTCCCGGGGAAGTTGTCCCTGGATCACGGGACCCTGGCAGTGGCGGGCTGCACAGGTTCCGGAAGGGGAGGTGTGGTTAGTGACCTGTGCTTGCACACAGGCTTCTTGGTGGCTGCAGCAGCAGCCTTAGCATTTCATGCCCGTCTCTGGTGTCCACGCTGATAGCCACAGCTCACGCCCGTCTCTGGAGCTCGTTTAGGCGGTGCTCTGAATCCCCTCTCCTCATGCACCCTGAAACAATGGTCTCTTTATAATCTTCTGTCTCTTTATAATCTTCTGTCTACTCCAACTAAGATGTCTTTTTGTAGCCACTATCTCTTTGCAGAGCTCAAGAGTAACAACACTAGTCTTGCAAGTTAGTTTTTGTAATTCTCCATGAAAAAGATAAAAAACTTTTTGCCTGTGAAAGCAGTCACTACTAATTACCCTATTGTAAATGTGTGTTATTGTTTGACACAGGGAATTCACCCAAACAGATTCAGTTATACTAGGATCACACAGTAAGTGTTGCTTGTTATGCCAGCCATCAGAATGTATTAGATCAATTGTAATTAATTGTACATATGTTTTTAACCTAATATCAAAAAAATAAGTTGAAAATACTGAAAAACTAAGGTTAGTGATGAATGAAATATGCTTAATCACATGAAGCAGTTAACATTTGTTCATTTATTTACCCTTCATCGTGCAAACCCCTATTTCAAGACAATATATCATTATATAGAATTATTGGCCAATAGTTCACATATCCCACTGTGAAATTCCTAATGGTATATCTTTCCTCTTCCCTTCAATACTAACATGAAAACATGTGACCTGTGCTAGCCAATCAGAGGCTCCCATATAAGACTTTGCCACTTCAAGAAGTAATATAGAGACACAAGGACAGTTAAAAACCATTTAAGTCTGAGTACAAATGATAGGATGATGAAGACCATAGCAAATTTATATAATGTTTTAAAAATTGAAAACAAATTAAGCATATTTCTTATTTTAAGTCCAGTGCCTTTGAATCCAGTTTGCCTCCTGAGCAATGACAGTGGGCAATGACTCAAACCTAACTGATCTTATCACTCTGTCCTCCTGGGTTGGGGAGGGCCCACACTGGACCAGTGAGGTGTGTCTCCCAGGATTTTTAAACTTAGTGCGGTTGGTGAAGAGTTTCTTTTTCTCTGGTTACAAAGATGTAAGCTTTGGGTCTCAGAGGTTCTGACAGCCCATCCTACTGCATCGAGAAGGTAGTCTCAGACAAGAGAAACTAGAGAAATGATGGCAGATGTTGAGAGGAAACTTACAGAGTTTAAATTTCTGGTTGTCTTCCACTCTGTCTCTGTGATTCCTGCGGTTTGGTTTTGTACATCAATGTATTCCCCTTCTTTCTTTTTTTTTCTGGTGGTGTCTTTAGGATTTTCTATGTATAGTATCATGTTATCTACAAATAGTGATAGTTTTTTTTTTTAAACATCTTTATTGGAGTATAATTGCTTTACAATGTTGTGTTAGTTTCTGCTTTATAACAAAGTGAATCAGTTATACATATACATATGTTCCCATATCTCTTCCCTCTTGCATCTCCCTCCCTCCCACCCTCCCTATCCCACCCCTCTAGGTGGTCACAAAGCACAGAGCTGATCTCCCTGTGCTATGCGGTTGCTTCCCACTAGCTATCTATTTTACGTTTGGTAGTGTATATATGTCCATGCCTCTCTCTCACTTTTTCACATCTTATCCTTCCCCCTCCCCATATCCTCAAGTCCATTCTCTAGTAGGTCTGTGTCTTTATTCCCGTCTTGCCACTAGGTTCTTCATGACCTTTTTTTTTTTCCCTTAGATTCCATATATATGTGTTAGCATACTTCATTTGTTTTTCTCTTTCTGACTTACTTCACTCTGTATGACAGACTCTAACTCCATCCACCTCACTACAAATAACTCCATTTCGTTTCTTTTTATGGCTGAGTAATATTCCATTGTATATATGTGCCACATCTTCTTTATCCATTCATCTGATGATGGACACTTAGGTTGCTTCCATGTCCTGGCTATTGTAAGTGGAGCTGCAATGAACATTTTGGTACATGACTCTTTTTGAATTATGGTTTTCTCAGGGTATATGCCCAGTAGTGGGATTGCTGGGTCATATGGTAGTTCTATTTTTAGTTTTTTAAGGAACCTCCATACTGTCCTCCATACTGGCTGTATCAATTTACATTCCCACCAACAGTGCAAGAGTGTTCCCTTATCTCCACACCCTCTCCAGCATTTATTGTTTGTAGATTTTTTGATCATGGCCATTCAGACCGGTGTGAGATGATATCTCATTGTACTTTTGATTTGCATTTCTCTAATGATTAATGATGTTGAGAATTCTTTCATGTGTTTGTTGGCAATCTGTATATCTTCTTTTCAGAAAGGTCTATTTAGGTCTTCTGCCTATTTTTGGATTGGGTTGTTTGGTTTTTTTGATATTGAGCTGCATGAGCTGCTTGTAAATTTTGGAGATTAATCCTTTGTCAGTTGCTTCATTTGCAAATATTTTCTCCCATTCTGAGGGTTGTCTTTTGGTCTTGTTTATGGTTTCCTTTGCTGTGCAAAAGGTTTAAGTTGGATTTCTATGGTTTGCCACCTAACTGGCCTGAATAAAGTATGGTCCTTCACAGATGAATTTGTACGTATCATTCTGTCAGTGCAATCAGTTTTTAAAGTCAATTGGCAAATTAGAAAATATGCACTTTAAAAATGAATAAGATTTTATAGAAATGGTGGAGTCTTATATGTAATGAAGATGAACTATAGAAATCCTTTAAACACACACACACACACACACACACACACACACACAGAGCCTGTTCTAGACAAAACACTAATCCATCCACTAAGAATACGCAGTTATAAGGGAGAATCTTGTAATAATTGTCTACAGTAGAGGAATAGAGTGATTAAACAACTCTGGAGTCACCCATATTAGACTCAAGTCCTGGCATTGTCTTTTATTAGAAGGTGATTTAAAATATCTTTCATAACTTTGCTCTTAGTAGTGCTTGTTTCATAATATTCTTGTGAGGATTGTATCTATTCATGTGTAGTGCTTAGCAGAGAGCCTGTTAGAAACTACAGTGAGCACTAAATAAAAGTTAGCATTCATTATTAGCATAAGGCTAGAGGTTATTTCTATCCAAAGTCTGATATTTTATGAAGCAACACTTTGTCATTATAGGTAAGGGTTATTGTCATCCCTTTGTATCTTCCAAAAAGATACATTTCAGCCATCATTTTCTCCCTCAACATGATTCATGGTTTAGAAATGATTTTTTTAAGTGAATAATAAGCAGATGGTAACCTTGGTGAGCTGAAGTTAATGGGGACAAAGAAAAACTTTGGTCAGTTAAACTCCATGGGAAACTGGTAATTAGTAGATTAAACAGGGATGGAATGGATAGTAAAACACAATTTTGGATGATGAATTGATTTAATCATAGTTGTTTTGTAATTAAAAATCAATTACTGTAAAGCAGGATGGGGGAAATGTTGCCTTTGCAGATATGGCAATGTTAAAAACAGTGAATTTAAATAGTCCAATAAAGTATTTATTCATGATATTCTCTTCCTGATCCATTTTTTCCCCTTAGGATTGATTACCTCAGCTTTCCTGACATAAACTTTTGTATGCTGACAAAGGGAGGTGAAGCAAAGCATCTTGATTAGCTACAATGTAGATCAATGCTTCATAGTGTTTACCAGAGCAAAGAGAAGGCATCCCACGCACTTGGAAGATGCCTTCCTAGACAAGCTGCAGTGGAAAGCCCGCTTTGCTTTTAATCACATTTTCAGACTTAATAAATTCTCAGCAGAAGTTCAGGTCCCATCAAGTAAACTCTTTATAATTTTTTTTTCCTTGACATAACAATAAAGAACAGTGTTATTCCTTTTTTTCAGGAAATCTCAGAGAACATATGATTTTATAGATTTGGGCTCCAGCTGATGCTTCTTATTATACGTTATGTGCTTGCTTTATCTAGAAGAAAAATGCAAGAACTTAATTTGAATGTGTGTATATAGTGTGGTTAAGTTTGTTTTAAACCTTTCTTTCAAAAGAGAGTACTTTTTTCAAACAAATCCTAAATAGTGACCTTTTTTAGCAAGAGGATTCATATTTCAGGCTTTTGAGAAGTCTCTTCAAGACTGACTTCTTTTTACATAGAATTAATGACTGCAAAAATGTGGCCTTTAAGGATCAAAGATATTTCAAATTGAGTGGCTCAGCTGAACTGAAGGATGGCTCTGGTTGTTGCTCAGACAGCTTTTTGTTTCCAAAGCAACAAAAGGCTTTTCATACTTATTAGAGCTATTTGGTAAAGTGCATAGGAATAGTACAATTAAGATTAATTATCAAACTTGACCTTTTATGTGCTCACTCTTCAAGATTTAGACACATACATACACACACAGAAAGAAAAAAAGGAGTCTTTTTAAAGTATTAATGATTAAACTTCTTTTCAATATTTGATATTGTGTATTGGTAAAAACAAAACATTTGTAATGTATAGAGCTATCACTTAATTGAGAAACACATGAACCTCAGAGTCAGCTTTGGGTTGGAAACCCTCCCCTGCCCTGACTCTTAAGGTGTGGTCTGGGGCAAGGAGCCTAGATTTTCTGAGCCATACATTTCTCATCTGTAAAATGGAGGTGATAATAACTGCCCAGTAATATTGTTATGAGAATTAAATGAAGTTGTAAAGGGAAAACATTTGAGTCCTCTATTTGTCATATAGAATATGCTCAATAAATGGTAATTAGAACGATGGTGGTGATGCTAATAGTGATGTTTTCTTTCCATATTAGCCTCCCCTAGGGAAAGCGATCATGAACCTCATTCTCACTTATAATCACACTTCTAAGCTGATGTACAAAACACATAAACAGCTGCTTCTGTGCACATAGTATCAGTCCCAAACTATTGGACTTTTCAAAGAAATTCCTTTTGTAAGCTGCACATGATGGAAATAATTTTCCCTCATTTGATAACTCAATCTGTTAGGAATTTTATAACTTAGTCTCTTTTTTTACCTCAAACAGTTCAGTGTATTAAGGTGACTAAAAATCAATCCTTTTAGAGAATGCTAGATTTTCTACCATAAAATTGTGTATTCTTCATGTAAAAAGAAGTTGTAGAAATATGTGTTCGATTCTAATCACTTAAGTAGCATGGAGTATAGGGAAATTCATCTAGTGATATTTCATAATTGTGATTCTTAAACTTTAGGAAGAATGTTCTGGACAATAACAAAACTATAAAATAGGAAGTATTTTACCTTGTTTATATGTGGAATATCAAATTAAAAATTTGTTGGTTGTGTGCCCAAATCCTATAGGGTTCTACAAGGATTCAAAACAACTTAATTATAGCAGTTTTACTGCAATGTTATGTTTAGAAATAAATGTAATGTGTGAATACATTTTGGAAAATGTCATAAGTATACAATATCTACCCTGTTTTATTATTCCCAGAATTTAGCACTGTGAGGAAAGAGGGGGTAAAAATTTGCAGATATAGGAACAGGAAGTAAACTTTTATATTTATTTTAATGTTTGAGAAACATGTGCATTGCCAACTAAACATTCATTGATATACAAAAGGTATCAGAACTGCACCTCACTATTGCTATTGCAAACTACCATGTTTTAGCAAGATAAATTTAGTTATTCAACGCAGATTACAGAATTCTACTTATGCTAAAGGAAGAATAAAATTTTGTTGGTTTTGTTTTTGTTTTTTCCTTGTTTTTAAGTTTTGGCTTTTAATGCTTATTTTTAATATCAGACTGTATAAATTTGTGTCTTTCTTTTAGTTAGAATCCAAGATCTAACAAGTGAGTTAACCTCTCAGTTTTTCCTGTTTAAAGAGTAGCTGGTTCCTAGAAGGCCAGCAGAGGGCAGCAAAGCCTCGATATTAACACTAACCCTGATGGATGACTTGTCCACGTGAAGAGCAAGGATGGAAAATGGCATACGTACAGTCTGATTTGGCTTGAGTTCGGGGTGTATGTAGCAGATGACAGTTGTTTTGGATATGACGTTTAAGAGTAAACGGAGAGGGTCTTAGAACCTCAAAACTCTAGGTAACTCTGACACAAACTGAGCAGCTCCTTGAGTTTATAAAGAGTAAGGCCACTGAGGCTGTTTTTTTAAGGAACATCTAACCCATTGAGTAAACAATCTAAGATTTAAGTTGAGTAAACAGATTCAGAAGGATTAGAATGATATAAAGAAACCCTGAGCATTGTGGATGGGACAACATGAATGATGATGGGTAGCCATGACTTTTTTCTCTTTTGTCTTTTCTGCTCTTCGTGTTTTTTTGGCCATCATCTGTCTCCCTCTCACAGATATTAACCAATTTCATGTCTTTCATTTTGCATCTTTAGCAAAGCTAAATGGGAGAATCTCAGAACACTCTAGAGTTTTTCAGGTGAAGGTGTGTAGGTTTGCTTTGTGAGAACAGGAAAACCCACCAGTTAAGAATAATTGGCAAAGTTGGTAGTATTTTTTTAAATTGAAGTATAATTGACATACGATATTACAGTAGTTTCAGGTATACATCATAGTGACTCAATATTTATATACATTTTGAAATAGTCACAAGTCTAATTACTGTCTGTCACCATACAAAGTTATTACAATATTATTGACTGTATTCTCTATGTTGTACGTTAACACCCCCATGACTTATGGGTGCTATTGTTTTAATAGAAAAAACTCCATTATCACATTGAATGTTCTATGGAATAAGTAGTGCACTAGCTATTTCTACACCTCTAACCTAGAAAAATGTTTATTATCTCAAAGAGGTTTATTTAACAGTTGAAGTAAGAGCTGAAAAAGCTCATGGCCACAGGGGGTAGAACTATTTTCTTCTGTCATTGGTATCATTGAGGACATAGTGTTTTTAGAACTGACAAGCAAATAAAACCATACTTAGGAGTACTCTCTTCTATCAGCCCATTCATCAAACCACTGCGGGTAACAAAGTATGGTTATGAGATAATTGTTTTGCAAGTGGAGACCTTTCCAGCTCTTCATCTTGTAGGAGATCCTTATGCCTGCTGGGAAATTTTGGAGACAAAGAACAACAGGATGTTTTTCTCTCCAACAGCAGCTTCTATTAACCTCCTGATGTTTGGCTCAGAGGGTTGTGATTATGATCCGGCTGATATCAGCCACCCATCTAAAATAAAGGAGCAGTGTTTTGGTTTGAGCAGTAAGAGGCTGAAGACTTGGAGGTTTGTCCCTGATAATGTAGCTGTGCGAGGATGAAGTGTAAGAAAATATGGTATCTTCCTAACTGTCTAGTGTGGTACTCAACTCAACAAATACCTGATGAGTTTCTGCTGTGACCTTGGGAATGTATTAGGTATTACAGGGACACAGAGGAGGATTAGGCACATCACTTGCCCTTTGGAAGCTTATAGCCTTACTGTCAAGAGGAGGTATATACAACCACAAAAATGCAACCCAACTTAAATGCTAGGTTGAAGAGACTTCTGTCAGAGAGGAAGTGTGATTTAGACATTAAATGATTCTGCTTGATGTCTAGGAGAGGAAAGAAAATTCCTCAGGCAAAGGTACATATTGGAAAACACTCTAACTTGCTGCCTGTTATAATTTACATATCTCTAGTTGGTTAAATAAAAATACTCATCACTCTATACACATTCTGGCATTCTGATGAGTAAGCTCTTCTACTTTTCTCATTTTGTAAGTAAGGCAATCAGGATGTTGGGAGATTAAGTGATGAGTCTAGGGCCAAAAGTATTAGAAGTAAGGGATAGTCTTTGAATATACATTCCTTGAATTTTTTGTCTCTTGCCCAACCCAGAGTTGTGGGAGCCATTAACAAACCTTCAATAACAACCATAAACTTCAATAACTTCAAAACTTAAATAACAACCATATTAATCGTTTCATTAAATATCAACTAAAATGTTTTAGGTCATTTTGGCTAATTTTAAAAGTCTTTCATATTAAGGTTGAAATGTTAAAGAAAATCCAGAGAAAGACAAAAGCAGACTAGTTTCTCCATGTACTGTGACCATGCTAAAATGAAATCATGTAACTACCAAATTTGAAACTGAGGAATTCCAAGCAATGCCTCTACGGTGGGCATTCTGTGTGGATGCTAAAACCATCTTAGTGATGCCAGTGTGGATCTGCAAGCTTTTCTAGGACAGGGATAATGTATTATAAAACTCTTAGTGCCCTGTATAGTATAATTTCCTGCTGAGGGGAAAGGGTTAACTTGTCCAACACTGATCATCTGCAGGCTGGCCTCCCAGGAAAGGAGTTGACCTCCCTGCAAAGCTCCATGACACTGGCTATGCCTGGTGCTTAAGGCAGTTAAGGTCAAGGACAAGACTTGAACTCCAATTTCCAAATGATGCCAAGAGGAAAGGCTGTTTCTTCCTCAGCCCATGATGGAGGATATGGCTATCCATATCCATATGGACTCCGACACCGCATCACCCTAGAGCTGAGCTGGTAGGATAGGACTGGAGCCCAAGTTCTACCTCCTCTATTGCTGTTTATTCATAGTCCTTGACCACAGCAGGAGAGGGGCCATTGTTTTCCTCATCATTCAGCTTAAAAACCCTACAGTGTGAGAGAATGGGGTCCCTATCCTTGCAATGCTGAAGGGTGGTTACAACTCCTCAGTACATCAGACAAGGGAGATATTAGAGATGGACCCTGTCCATTCAGAAGAAAGGAATGAAAACCATCCCCTCCCTCTAAATTTAGGATAGCAAAGTGGTCAGACTGATGGAGTCATTCCTGGGTGGGTTACGAGGCAACTGATCTCCTCATGTATATGTATATATATGTGATTTTTTTTTTCAGATTCTTTTCCACTGTAGGTTATTATAAGATATTGAATATAGTTCCCTGTGCTATACAGTAAATCCTTGTTGTTTATCAGTTTTATGTATAGTAGTGTGTATCTGCTAATCCCATACTCCTAATTTATCTCTCCACCCACTTTCCCTTTTGGTAACCATAAGTCTGTTTTCTATGTCTGTGAATGCTCCACCGTTTCTGAGCAAAGCATGCAAAGTTTTTAAGGGGAATAGGGAAGGCGAGAGGGACTCGAACATTTACAACAGCAGGCATTTTCTTCCTGATGGGAGGTAGGCCGAGAACTGCTCAAATAGCTTCAACAAACGTGTCTTGAGGCCTCCCTATGTGAAAGCCAAGCCCTCCAGGTATTTTACAGCACCAACCTCCTCAGCCATGACTAAACCCTGAGTAGGCAATGGGAGTCAGCTTCTCCTCTTCCGTTTTCTCGGTCATGTGTCTTTATCCCTAAGATCGAGTTCAGTCTCTACCAGGATGATGGGAGTGTTGAGTCAGTGATGATGTACTTCAACCACTTGGCATGGACATTTTCAAATGATACAGGACTCACAAGAGAAAAGCAAATTAAGAATACATACATTTGTTTGTGGATAGGATAGGGAATGTAATCTGTCAGAATCTTCCTGTGCAGCTGTATCCCATAAGCCAGGATTCATAACTATACCTATATGTGTGTGTATACAGAGCGAGGGAGTGAGCACGAGCCCAGGAACAGTTGAATCAAAGATGAACTGCAGTAGTACTGCCCTTGCTTTTACTGGGAGGCTGGCTGGACTTCTCACTTAATGTTGCCTTAAGGACAGCCTTCTCTTGAGGAGTCCATCTCCTCTGACCTGTCTCTTAGAGACCCAAAAATTGGAGGATGATAGGAAATTCCTAGAGTACCACAGAAGTGTATAGGGACCTGATCTATATAAACTTCCCCATACATTTTTTTGGTACCCTAACTTCCTTACGTGATTGGCAAATCTGAATGGCACCCTGTGACAACAAATGAGCAAACACCCACTTGAAAGGAACTGCAATTGTCTGGCTGGCTGTTGTTGACTAGCCCATCAGAGGCTGCACCCATTATCACGTAACCCACTCATGTGATAGAGTAGTTCCAAATCTAAACATTTTGTGGTGAACATTCATTGCTGGCCATTCTCACCTGAGTTGTAGCTGCAGATCAGTGCACTCAACTGCCACAAGGTCATGGGTGTGTAATGGGTGGCAGTGATGGTGTGATCACTGAGTAAGCAAAATAGCCCTTGCCTAAGGAAGGTGTATCAGGGTCCCCAAGACCACTCTCAGGTGCTATGATTCTCTGGAAGGACTCACTGGACTCAGAAAAGCTATTTTACTCACAGTTACAGTTTATTACAGTGAAAGGATACAGATTAAAGCTAGGAAAGGTAACAGGTGCATGAAGTCCAGGAGAAACCAGGTACAAGCTTCCAGATATCTCTTCCCAGTTGAGCTACACAGGGACACAATTCTCTCCATAACAATATGTGACATGTTCAAAGTGTTGCCACCAGGGAAGCTCATGCAAGCCTTGGTGTTTAGGGATTTTATTGGGGGTCATCAGTCATGTAGGCTGCATGACTGATTTCAGCTACTTAGATTCCAGCACATAACACACACACCCCAGAGCAAAAACAGGCATTTGCTATAAAACATAGTTAGGATAACTAATCTGGTCAAACTGCTTCAGCATGGCTTCAAGGTTTCAGGCACAGAAAGACACTTTTATCATGCAGAATATTCTCAGTGCTCAGAGGTTATCTCCCAGGAGCTAGCCAAGGGCCAGGGCTGAAGATAAGAGTTTCTTTGGAATTGCAGGATTTGAGCAACCTGGGCTTATGGACTTAAACCTTTCCTTTTCAGAAAGAAACACCTGAGATTGTGGGAAATGAGAAAAGCATGCATACTCAATTGTCTTGTATTGGGAGTCTTCCAAGATAACTGTCACCTGGGCTGCAGTGAATTCAATATATACATCTCTAACAAGTGGTGGCCCTCTCAGCTACTCTATATTGATGTTGGGCTTGCCATCCTGTACTGATATGTTAAGTGGAAAGCTGGTAGCCATTCTCAAGGCTGCTGGTACTATTAAACTCCTGCTGATACTACCAGACTCCTGGTAAATATCTTTGAATCACATCACCCAGTGTCTGCCAAATAAACCATTAACAAGGCCAGAGGAGGAGCAGAACTTACACCTCTTCCTTCTCCAGTCTTTGGAGATTTGGGAGCATGCCATTTCTCAGCCTCCATGATATAGCTGGGTGGCAGCTTTGTTGTACCTTCCAGACTGGATGTTGTACATCTCTTGGGCTGTTCTTACCAAAAGGTTTGCTTTGGGAGAACATGACTTGCCTCCAGGGGTTGGTCACCTGGTCATTTGTAATCATCTTCGGTGTCTCCTACATCTATTTCAGTGGCTGGCCTCATGGCTTTTTTGGGTTTAGATAATACAGATTTCTGACAGAATGGGGTATGACATTTGAATAACATCATTTGGGAACAGGAAAGGGAATTGAATGAATCCAGGACTGATTCTGCAGGTTGGCCACACCAGAAAAATAATGGTCCTCTTCGAATTTCAATGGAAGGAGGCTGTGGTTCAGTGCTTTAAGGAAATCAAACCTGGTTAACTATGAGAGCATGCCAGAGTGGGCTTTGCCACTCTTGAGTGCTCATTTGGTAATTCTGCTGCTGGCATGCTGTGTCTCACAGGTGGCCCCCTGCCCAAGCTGTGAATGCTGGGCTTTCAAGAGAGGGTTGGAGCCATATTATTAACACATCGTATTGCTATTGAATCCTGGTACCTAATCCCAACAGGGGAGGATCAGGGCTTCCCTAATCATGTAGCTTAAAAATCCCCTCAACCCAGGGAAACCCTGTCCTAGAGTCTGATGTCCAGCCCTGTCAAATTTCCATGTGCTATGCCAGAATGTGCAGGAGCAAGGAAAGACTCACATTTTGCTATTGATCCTGCCTGAATAAGCTTCTCGCAATGAATTCTGCTCTAGAGCAACTGAGCAGGTTTTAGATGGTCAAAGTAAATGACCGAATGGCTGTTTTTTTGGTTCATATCTTAGTTATTTGCATGATAAATTCTCAACTCAGGCTCTGGAACATAGTGGACAAACAGTATTTTTTTTTTTTAATAAAACTTATTTAAGCGTTTAAGTCTGGGCTATAGGTGGGGGCAGAAGTTCATTATTCTTAAACTAGATTTAGTATTTTCTCCCTTTTCTATGGTGGAAGCAAGTTTTAACCTCTTGAAATCATTTTGAATGTCTGACTAAGTGGCTAATAATAATTGGTTACTGGAGTCTGGGGACTATTAACTGGTTTTTACATCATATTAACAAAGTACTTAAAAAGTGAATAGCATGGTGAAAAGTACAGAACACAGTGATCATAAAAATAAATGTTAGGAATCTATATTTCTTGCTTTATCCTTTCAGGCAGTTTGCAAGCACACCACCCAGGCATTCATTTCATTGTTAAGGTGAGATCTTCAAAAGCAAAGAGTTTAAAAACAGAATGTAAAGGCTAAATTTGGAGATACCATGTGTTATAGTCAATTTTCTTTGTGATTAAAACTTCTAAGAATTTACCTATGGCACGTTGAGCTTTGCTATATGATTTATGTGTTGTGTGACTTTATCATACACTGTTGAGAAAATACTATAAAAAATTATAGATCAGCAGCCAGTTGCATTTAGGAGCCAAGCAATTTGCATGCGGTTAGTATGGTATTCTGAAAAGAAGGGAAAAGGGAGCCTCAGGACTCACCTGAGAAAAATGAACAAGTTAGAAACCCCATGGTTTGGGGGTAAGAGAGTGTAAGAACAGTTTTAATACAGTTCCATTTTTTTGAGTCATATCTATTGAAAGAGAACTTGCTCTATAAAAACTCTATAAGCAATGAACTGTTTATTTCAGAATGAGGCTCTGGGAATAATCTCATAAGAAACACATCTTGCATTTGTAGAGAAACCCAAGGGGATAGTATTCATGAAGCATTATCCCAATGCAGGCAAAAAATGACAACCAATGCAAACTCATCAAACAATTGAAAAGGAAATGCTTGATTACTGAATAATTTTTTTCTCCCCTGCTTCCTGCTCTTTCCCAAATGCACAAATCCATCATTCTGTTTTACAGACGGTTTCATAGTTCTTTCTCTCCCACCCCTTTCCTTCTCTGTTCCTGTGTAATTGTTCTCTAGTTCCCACCCTACTACCCAATGAAGCAAAGCAAGAGCTGAATTCACTACAGATCCTGAAGGTTTCTTAAGTTACAAGTTGGGCCTTTTATATCATGCAATCTCTATCACGTGCTTTGTGAATATAGTTCTTGTTATAGTTTAACTCAAGGTTTAACTATGGTATAGCAGCACATGGAGATCAGTTGTAAGGTGTCAGGTGTTCAAGTGTTTGAAAGATTAGCTGTCTTATAAATTATAGTGGATTCAAGGTTATCCCTATAATAATGTCATGTTCACTGACTTGAGTTTGCTTTTCAGAGAGGAAGGGCTGGAATTATAACTAGGTGAGAGCATTGAGCTTAATTCTAATATTATGCAGTGGCCTGGAGCAGATCATGTATGTGACCTTTATCCGTGGGATGGGTTAAGACGGGGGAACCGTTGTCCTGGATATCCTGTTCTCTTGATTTGATGACATACAGGCCTATATTCCTTAGTCTAAGTCCTATGGGTGCCCTCCCTGATTTCTCTACATATGTTTTTTATTTTTATATTTCAGATCCTCCTCTACATGGATAGGATAAAGATAGTGGAAGCAAGCAGTTTCTTTTGGTTCTTTTTAGTCTACTTACCAGCCCATGAGGCAGCTGAAGAAAGGCTTGACAATAACTGTAGAAAGACAGTGCAGGGTTAGGACTTCAAACAACTTCACAAAGAAGATAAAGTTTGCAAGATATTTTTGATAGAATTTGAATCACAAGAGGTGCTTCTTATACAGACAGGATGGTGTATAAAGTAATGAAAATAGTAATGAAAATGGTGAGCAGTAGCGCTCAGAAAATAAATGCATATTTCCTTTCACTGAAGAGTACAGACCTTCTTCTCTTTCAGAGTAGTGACAGGAAAGGTCAGAGGGAGGATGGAGATGCTGAAATAAAGCTACTGAATACCCCACATGATGTCATTGTTTTGGTGGGTCAGAAAGTTGGCCAGGTCAAGAAATGGTGATAGCCTTATTATATGTCCACAGAAGGCATCATATTGCATCACAGAAGTATACTTTTGATGGAATTTTTTTACTGTTAATAGTAGAGAGGTGTGATCATTTTTCTAGGCAATCTGAGAAGTCATACCTTTTAAATAAATACACTGCGGGACTTTGAGATTTCTATTCCTCTGGCATCTTGCTAGTATTGAACCATTGCAGAAGTAGACAGTGGTGATCAAAAAGGCCATAAGAGTTACAAATGAAAAGAGAATTCTAACAAGCCATTAAGGTGACTTACTATGTTCAGGAGGTCCTACAGGCAAATCCTTTTATTGAATTCTGTAATTGGGGGATTTCCTGTGGTGTGAGATCTCCTATACACATTCATTTTTTTTCCCCATGAAAAGGGGCAGAAAGAAGGAACAGTGCTATTTCTGCTGCTTCTCAAATTTGCCCTTTTGAATTGCTGTGATGTGATTTTTGTCTATAAGCTGACCATGAAGGATGACACATTTGACCAAGGTCAAAGAGATTTGAATATTTCATATCCCTGCATGTGTAACCTTATAGCAGAAAAACTGAGATTCAGTTTAATTAGGAGTTTGTTATTATAAGCTGGAAACGGTGGTATGTTTTCTGTAGATCTGTACTATAGAAAATTGCAAACCAAAAATCTGATAGCTTCCCTGATTAGAATTTTCTTGTTGCCCTCCTCTGTGTCTCCTCTTCCCCCCACTTCTTTTCCTTCTGTGGAGGCTCCTTATCTAAACGTATAGACATTTTCTAGACTCCTCATGCTCATTATATCACACCTACTGGAATTGCTCTTTTCAGGGCGGGTTTCAGGCTTTCCCCAAGAATGTGAAGTGAATGAAAGAGAATTGTCTTGTAAGAATTAAACTTTAAAATACGCATTTACAAGCAGAACAATATTGTCACAGTCTAGAGACAGCAGGAACCAGGCCTGTTAGGATTTACTTGTACTCTGATTAAAGGTGTTAATGTACATTACTGAGGAGCTGTAATAGACAGTAGGGAGGTAGATCAGTCATGGACTCATAGGAAGAGGCAAACCCTAGCTGCAGCCAACCATAGGCAGGAACACGTTGCTTAAGAATCCAACATCTGCCTGGTCCAGGTGGCGATTATGACTCTAGGATGGACTAAAAAAGTATAAACTTTCTTTACATGGTTCAAAGGTTTACTGGCATTGGGTCATACACTCCACTTATTCTGATCACATACTCACCAGGCAATCTTCTAATCACTATTTAGGTTTCTGTGAAGGTTACTTACCAAGAAATAACATATTGACTGCAGAATTTCACCTGTCCAGTGTCTTTGGCAGTTACAGATTAAAGCTTTCATATTAACAAACTGATAACCAGCTTCTAATTTGACATTCTCCAGAGTTGCCTACATGGGCAGTCAATACATGTTAAAGAGAGGACCCTCGTGTCTTTCATCTCAACAAGAATAATTCTCCTCCAAAATAGAGAAATTTGGCATTCTGGTTTTAAACTCAAATCTCTTGAGTTCAGTTAATGTAAGTCTGTTCCTACAGGTGGATTTAGGTCACGAATAGATAAAATCAGGTTTGTTAGCCTTTGAGACTAAGGTACCCTGACTTCAGAGTGTAGTATGTTCAGAAAACTCATGTCACCCTGTCTGTTGTTACATTACCAAGCAACACATTCTCCCTGGGGTTGCTCATACTTTGCTACCGTTACTCAGAAATACTGCTCAGAACCACTTAGAATGAACCTGTTTATTTCAGTGATCTATGTTCCTTTCTATTGGATTTTTATGCTGCACAATATTAAAACAACAAATGATGTTATGAATGAGGTTTAGTCCTCAAGCTTTTGCTTTCCAGTGAATCAGAGGCATTTCCAGACAATCAGAGATAACAAGGATTTGAAATTCCTGAAGCTGGATGAAAGATGGGAAGAAACATTCCATAATGCTAACATACAAATGATTGCCTTTAAGCTGCAAAGCAACCCTGTAGAGAAATACAGATGAAATTCCAGTTAAGTTTGAGAAAACTGAGGTTCACCCAAGTTAGATGACTGATCCAAGTTTTGAAGCTATTCTTTCTGACTTCAAAGATTGGTCTATTTGCTTTTTCTTTTAGATCTAGGTTAATTCAGGTGTGTGCATGTGAGATGATGGAGGTGGGTAAAGTTAGGAGCAGAGTAAAGCTAAAGTTAACAGGTGAAAAATTTTGGTAGGACAGTAAGTATCTATTGAGTGAATGCCTCAGGCACGTGATCTTGGTTAAGCAGCCCTCCATTTTCTTCACTTCCCAGTAAAGCTTACCTCAGAGCGAAAAATAGTAAACATGTCACAAGCATGTTAGTGCTTAGTCAATATAAAGGTCTATAACAAAATGCAAACAGTTGAACTGCAGGTTTAATAGGTAATGTTTTTATTTAGCACAATGCTAGTAGTTGCCATTTTTCCAAAAGTATATATATTAACAGTATAGGCATTATTCTAAGGTGTCATATGCATAACATTAAGGAGACTCTATCTTCTCCATTATAAACAATTTGGATTGCAAATCAGATTGAATTGCAGAGTTCAGAGAATTTGTTGTTTCTAAATTACTGCGTTAGTTGAGTCAAATTATCATAATGCTGGTGGTTTGTTTGGGTGTCTAAATGAAAGAAGAAGAGAGGTAGTTTTGATTTCAACTTTAAGGAAAGGGAGGTGAAGTTAAGTGCTACCTGGAGAAGTAGGGATTCATACAAGCTAAAGGGTAGGATTTGAAATACATGTCCCCAAAGTTCAGCAAGCAACAATGAACTGGGAAAAGATAACTGATGAAGCTAAGTAGAAGTGCTGATTATGGAATTCTTAAGAGCAAAATGAATATTCATAAATATTAATCTAATGGTATTAATTTTTTTGTTATATACCTTTCTATGGATCCCATTTATCATAAAAGATCTACAGTACTTGACACTTTGGAAAACATCATCAGTAATAAGTCCAGGAACGTGATTTCTGTATTTGAATCTTCTTTTATTGCCCTCTGTTGTCTTGGGTGGTTGATTTATCTGTAACTCGTTCTTCTTTAAGGGCAGGAATCTATGCTGCTTCCATCATTAGAGGAGTGGCACCCAGATATCAGTGTTCAGTCTAGGGTCAGCCCATGATGATATCCTTACTCTTCCACAAGAAGTATAATTGGTTTTTTATAAAGTTAAATTCAATGCAATCATCTTTACTAAGACATTTTGCATTAAATCCTTTTGTGCATTAAAACATATTTTATGAATTGATGATGATAATAGATGGAAGTTGTTTCCATTTTTTAATGTCCTTACTTGGAAAAACTAAAAGTCAGGACAAGTCTATCTGGTGCCATTCTATCTCAGTAAAAAAATAATTACTGGTTTGTAAATTCTTAAAATCTAGGAATTTTTTTGGTCCTTGAAACCTGGAAGTAAAAAAAACTTTGAGAATATTCAGAATGTCTAGATAGGAAAGAAAGCATAACGAGACCAGCCCTTCTTCACCTGCATGCAGGTCATTTACAATAATTTGGCAGTGCTCATGAATTGTATTAAGGGAGTGCCCTTTACTTTTGTTTTTTATCAAATGTTTCCATCATTTCTCTTTCCTCATCTGGAGCCTGATCTAGCCTTCAGACACCTCCTACCTTCTGTCTGGTTCCTCTCTGATCGAGCATACTTTTGCAGCCTTCCATCCTTGATTAGAAGTTAGAAAGCTGTACAAGTAGAGCTTTAGTTCCCCCAATAAAGACAGGAATTTTTACTAGAAGAGGATGTGAACAAGATTTGATGCACAAGATTAAGTAAATTATGAGGTGGGATTATATTTTATTATAAAGTAACAAGAACACATTATTTGAGAAACACTTGTTTATAGGAAATCATTTTCTTGTCCTTAGTGAAATTTATGGTCTAAATTGGAATTAAGTAGACATTCAAGTACAGTAAACATTTAGAACCAGATGCTATTGCAACTGCGATGGAGATTTCTTTGATTATTTACTACTGTTTATTAGTATTTAATAATTCTATGCTAATAGATCTGTAAATAAGTAACATTTTAAAGTATTACATTATATTCTACTACTTATCAAAAACCCCGTTAATCAGAATATTTACCCAATAAGTATTTCCTATTAAATAGCCAAACAAGATTTATCCATCCATTCATTCACTCATCTATTCATCAATCAAACATTAATTAGGTACCAATTATGTGCTGCAGATACAAAGATAGGTAGAACAAAGCAGGAGACAGACATGAGAACACGTAATTACCACAATGTAGTATGTGATATAGCAGAAGTAGGAACAGTTCATTAAGGGACCATAGAAAGTGTCTCCTGGAGTTATCATGGAACGCTTCTGAAAGTGGAAACATTTGAATTCAATACTGAACAAAGGAAGAGTAAAGGTTCTTCGGGAATATGAAGGTATGTGTGGGTGGGGATGCATTTACTGGAGAAATAGGAAATGAGAGAGGAGATAATTTAGGCAGTAGAGAAGGTGTAGTTAAACATGACAGGGAGAAAAAAATGTGTGGGACATTTAAGAAACTGCAGAAAGTTTAGTATGTCTGGAGTTCTTGGTGCACCTGGAGAGGTGGTAGCAGGAGAGGGAAGGAGCGAGAATTATTTTCCTCCTTAAGGTGTTTGGGCTTGACTGTCTAGGTAATGGCATACCATTGGAGGATTGTAAACTGAGAAGTCAAATAATTATTTCCTTATTTTAGAAATCTTGCTCTGGTTGTATTATAGATGGATTGAATGTAGGAAGCTAGATAAAGTGAAAGATATTGAAGAACTCCAGGAGAGAAATGATAAGGGCATAGGCTAAGGCAATGGAGGTAGAAGTTGAGAAGAGAAGATTGGTTGAAAAGATTTCTAGGCAGTAGAATCAATGAATATAAGAGGTGAGAGAGAAGCAAAGTCTAGAATTGTTCTCAGCCTTCTAGTGAGGGTGGTTCAGTAGAAGAATGTGCTGATGACCAGAATGCAAAAAAATATGCAAAGCTTCAGAAAAGTCTGTGAAAGATACAAATGTATATTCTTCAGAATCATTTTGAAATGATAACTGACATACACATAGTGTGTTGTCTGAATTGCCACAGTAATTTGTTTACATGCACAATTTCTATTGTTTCTATTTTGCCAGCTCTTGAAGGTGGAAATTATGCAGGTGGCTAACTTTCTTTGTATAGTATCTACTCAAGTAAGACAGTTTTGATGATGATAAAGCTATAGCCAGGAAAATTGGATACACCCTTAGAGCAGAAAACACCCCCCATTAAGTTTTGAATCTTAACTTAAAAAGCTTTCATTTTCCACATATACTCAGTCTACAAGACAAATGACTGTTTCAACATTAATCAGTTTCAAGCATAGGAGGAAAATAGATTAATGCATTCCTTGAAGATAACATTGGGAGAGCAGTTTAACCTAAACAGTTTCCATTTAGGATAGCACAGTGTGTTTAAAATGCAGTCAGATGATTCATTTGGCTTTTTGTTTCAGTTCATTTGGTGGTGCCAAGATGAAGCTCTGAGCCACGGACGAGAGTGAGGGTGGACACTTATAATTACACCCTCATTTCCATCTACCTAAAATGCAAAGAGACTAGGAAAGTCTCTGATAAATGAATAATTGCCCAGGGAGTACTCATCACCTTCACCCTTCAGTGTAGGATGGGGTTTCTCTCAGATAAAGACTAAAGGAATAATAGATGCAGTCTGCAGGCCTATTGGGGCTGATGGACCAGGTCTTTGATGATTAAGTGTCTGTTAACATCCATCCCTACTCAGTGGAACACATGCTGCCTTTTTTGACTCTTCCATTAATTTTGATTAGATCAGCCAAGATAAGAAGGGAACACTTGATGCCAGATTGCCTCTGTGGTATTTTCTGGCTGGAACCCATTCCCTCAACTCCTCCTCAATCCCTTTTACTTAACTCCAGCTCCACTCTAGTCAAGTGTGAAAAATTCAACAAGGGCATGGGATTTAAATGGAACTGGCAACAATCCTTGCTGGTAATTCTGTAAGGATTGGTGTTTTGTACTCATCCCTTCATTCTTTTGTATAATGCCTTCTCTATTCTAGAGAGACACAGTCCTCTGGCTTTAAACTGTGAACTGATGAATGATATGACGGGTCCCTTGGCTCATTTGGTTGCACCTGGTTGGGCCATTTTGTTTTCTGTATGTACCAAATCTTGCTCAGAATTCCTGGCATTGAAATCTATACAGTGCCCACAAAGATCTGAAGACCCTCTTAGAGCTAAGTAATTTTCTTACCCAAAACTCATAACTTAAAAACACCACTGGGAGGACGATGGCAGCAGGGAGCTTAAAGGTTAAACCTAAATCACAAGTTTAAAGTTCTGTTTGGTTGAATAATGATTTTTGTCACTATTGAATACATAGGAGTAAAATTTTCATTTTGTGTAATCCCATAGAATACCCAAAGCATAGCATAAGGTGAGAACTTAAACCATTAGGCATTTGTCATCAAGAATAATGCATTTCCTGTTTCACCTGGTTAATAAAGATCTTAAAATCCATTTGCCTCTCTTGGAATTTAATGTATAACCTTTAATTCTTCCTGAAAGCCTCTGAGGTTGAGAAGTTGAGTTTTTTGATGTCTTTTGCTATTGAGTGAATATGAATACTTGATAGAAGAAAGAGAGAAGAACATTTACTTAAATGAGGAAATTTAAGGAAAGTATGCAAATGAAAATTTATTTTGTTACAAAATAAAAATGTAGTGCAAAAACGAAGCCAAAACAGCTCAGCCTGACTTGAAACAAAGGGCTAAGTATAATAATCATTATTATACTGAATTTGTTCCTCTCCAGGCACATACCTTGAATCTGTCAGACTTTCTCACTTTCTAGAATGCGAAACCTTTTCAGGCTGCTAGCCACCATTTAATTTAATCCCTTGTTATTTTGAACAAAAAGACAATTGAAAACATTTGCAAACATCACCAAAGCACCTTATGAGTAATTTTGTCTGATGGGTTTCAGGGCAAACTGCCCCAGAATGTGCCACTTTGGCACGTGGATTATTTGGAGCTGAAGACAATGAAGGCCCTACAGACTCCAGAAGAGCTTTTTACCTCCCCCTTAATTGCCTAAAAGAACTTAGATAGGGAGCCTGCACCAGGAAGAGAGCTTATTACCAAAGATAATGTTCTTTACATCAGAAAGACTCCCATCTCCCTGTGAATTGTCTTCCTCCACTTTGAAGTCCTAGACCCCTACCCACTTCTTCTTAGCTCAGGATGGGGATGGAGTTTAGAGCAGAATTCCTCAAGGCATACCACTTTGATATATTGATTATTTTGAATTAAAGTTATTTAAGAATCAGCAGATACAAGGACACTGTGACCCGCCTTTGTCCTTCTGAAAACAGGAAATAAATCTCTCATGTGAAAAGTACCCTCCTTGTACCTGGAGGTATAGAGCCATCCTTATCACCAGAGATAGGGAATTCAAGGCTAAAAAGGCTGGATAAACAAACCTTGTTACTTCTTTATTAGTTTACTACCCAAAGCCCAAACCCTTTGTCTTATCAGTTTTTTACAAATTTATTGTTTCTTTGTCTAAAAGGGATAAAAGCTGCCTGCTTTGGCCATTTCTTGGAGCCTCATATCTTTGGGTTCCCATACATGTACAATTAAAATTTGTTTCTCTTCCGTTAATCTGTCTTATGTCAATTTAATTATTAGGTCAGCCAAAGAACCTAGAAGGGAAGAAGGGAAAAGTTTTCCTACTCTGTATCTCCTACTTCATTGATTGGACAAATTTTCATGGTGGCTGACAAAACATTGCCTTATTGTAGTGTTTAAATTGTTTGGTACAATAAAAGTCTTGTTTTTAAATCCATTTATTTTGCTTAAGAATTGTGGATGTAAGAAGTGGGAGCTGTTTCCTAATCTCAGCTGTACTGAGTCTTTCCTAGTCATAATCCCTCCCTGAAATTTAGCTCCCAGTTTGTAAAATGAGGGACTTGCACTGCATAATTGATGCTTTGTTTTACACTACTAATTATCTGCAACTATTTTTCCTTTAAAAATGTAGGTGCCAAAGAAATAAAAAGCTTTGCCCTATTTGCTTCTACAGCTGATCTAGAAGTATGGAAATAAAAAAATTGTAAATGAAGCATTTGATATCCTCTGTCTTATGTGGGTAGCCCTTGATTTTGAGATAATGTCAGATGACATTTTGGAGTTGAGGGTAGGACTCTGAACACAATGAATCCTCCAAAGGATGTGACGTTGGAATAGATAAGGATAGTAAAGCAGTCTGTCTTGGCAAAGGTTTGTAGAGAGAAGATGGAGTACTCAACAGTGTGCATTACGGTACGCACCAGATGTTACTGGTAGCTGATGGATGAGTGAATGCTGACATTTTTCAGGGAGAAATTGACCTGAAAATACAATATTTTTGAAGTATTTTGACATGTAAGGTCTTTTATCCTTCTATAAAGTACTTAATGGCCATAGTTGGTATATGTATGAATCTTTAAGAACTGTGATGGTGATCTTAATGTCCTATCCTCGTTTTCTCTTCTCTCCAATGAACTATTATTTCAAAACACTGGAATCCAGTTTCCAAATCTTTTTGTACCTGTTGAGAATGTCAAAGAAAGAAGATGCACATTTTCTAAGGTCTTTTCCTTTCTCAAAGGAAAGTTATCTGAAAACATACCTCTCTTTCTTCTCACTTTGCTGGATTAGCATTTTGCTCCATGAAAACCAGTACTATAAGTACATGGGGGAGAAGAGATAAATCTTCCTTACAGAAGAATTCCAAATAATTTATTTAGATACTGCCCCTTCCAGTTTAGAACTTAATCTACACCCTGCCCTTGAGCATGGGCTGCAGTTGGTTAGTTGCTTCCAAGAAATAAAAGAGTATGGAACAGAAGAGTACCTTTACAGTGGAGAAACCTGGCAAACACTATGGTTAACCAAATGACCAAGTAACATTATCATTGATACCTCATGTTGATACTATGTACCAGTGATATGATGGGATGAGAAAGGCATTTCACCTCTGTGATATTCTTCCTCAAAATCCATAATACCAGTCTAACCATGAGGAAAATATCACACAAGCCCAAACTGAGGGGCATTCTACAAAATAATTGAATGGTACTCCTTAAAATTGTCAGTCATAAGAAAACAAAGGAAGACTGAGAAACTCTCAGATCAGATGAGGCTAAGGAGACATGATGACTAAATAGAATGTAGTATTCTCAATGGGATCTTTGATATCAAATAGGATTCTAGGGGGGGGTGAAAGGATATCAGTGGAAAAACTAGTGAAATCCAAATTATGTCTGGAGTTCAGTTAATAGTAATATGACAATACTGGTTTCCTAGTTGTGGCAAATGCACTATGGTAATGTAACATTTTAACAATACGAGTAGTGAGGGATATATGGGAACTCCACGCTATCTTTGCAAATTTTATTTAAATACAAAACAATTATAAAATTAATTATTAAAAAATGGAAGCCTAATTTCTTGGTTCATTTGATTAGTGTCACAACTTCATCTATCAATTTTACAATGAAGTATCTTAGTTTTCAATTTTTGCCGTTACGTTTGCATTGATTCTTTAATGTTTTGAGAGTCAGGAGGAAGTATATAGAAAGAGATACTGGAATTATAACTGATAAATTATTTATGACCCACAGTAAGTATAAGTAGGGTGAAAGGGCTTTTTAAAAAAATTACAGAAATAACCATTTCACAGTAAGGGAAAAAAAAAAAGGTTTGAGAGTAAAGCTTTGAGGGAAAACTTGCAGAGTTCTATTTGAATGACATAATACATTCAGTTGATTTGACTCTTTCCAAACTGTACTATAATAAGATTAGAAATAGTAAGGAAAATACTTTGTGGAAAGTCATACCATGAGCTCATGAAGTCATAGTGTTGAAGTCATTTAGTGTTGACTATGGTGCAAATAGTATTAGCAGATTTAGGAAGGGTTAAAAATTGAATATTCAAATTATAAAAAATTTTAGCACACAGCTTCTTTATTTTTTTAATTTTTAAAAAATTTTATTGAAGTATAGTTGATTTACAATGTTGTGTTTAATTCCTGCTGTACAGCAAAGTGACTCAGTTATGCATATATACTTTCTTTTTCATATTCTTTTCCATTAGAGTTTATCACAGGATATTGAATATAGTTCCCTGTGCTATACAGTAGGACCTTGTTGTTTATCCATCCTATATATAATAGTTTGCATCTGTTAATCCCAAACGCCAGTCCTTCCCTCCCCTATCCCCCCTCCCCCTTGGCAACCACAAGTCTGTTCTCTATATCTGTAAGTCTGGTTTTGTTTCAAAGATATGTTCATTTGTGTCATATTTTAGGTTCCACATTTAAGTGATATCATATGGTATTTGTCTTTCTCTTTCTGCCTTACTTTGGCTTAGTATGATAATCTATACGTCCATCCATGTTGCTGCAAATGGTGTTATTTCATTCTTTTTAATGGCTGAGTAATATTTCATTATATGTATATTATATATATATATATTTTATATATATATATCTATATCCCCCACATATTCTTTATCCATTCATCTGTCAATTGGACATTTAGGTTGTTTCCATGTCTTGGCTGTTGTAAATAATGAGAACACAGCTCCTTTAAATGTGGAGGTAGAGAACTAGTTTCTAACCAAATTTTTCTAGCTATTACAAAAATCCATTCAACAAAGGTATTATTAGCACAATAAGGTATTTAAGCTGTATTTAAGACTTATAGTAACAACCAGATCAGTTTTTAACTTAGTTTCAGATTATTTAGCTCAGCTTTAAATGATATTGGGATTATTCATCTGTAGCATATTTTACCTGAAACCTATTACCCTCACATCTGTTTTCTTATTGATTCATCTTGCTGCTTAAGTTACCATGTTGAACCCCACCAGGGACCAGGGTAGGTTTTTCGTATCTTCTCAAATTCCAGGAATATCTTTCATTCTGGTGTCATTATGAAATAATTCAACAGGAAAGTAACATTTGCAGTTTCTATCATAGCCAAATATATTTATCTTATTGAAACACCATTGTAAAAGAGTGCTACCAAGAAATCAGAGTATAAGATAAATTAAGGTCTGAAAAAAAAAAGCAAAATAATGTAATTGCTGCAATTTACAAATAAAATCACCTCTAAAATTCATTATTCTCTACCCCAAAATGAAGACTTAATACCTTTATAATCCTCTGAGTCATAATTAGGATGAAATGAAGAATTGAACAAATGTTAAAATTTCACAAGAAAGCTCAGGTTTAGAAAAACAATTGAAAATATTCAAATAGGGCAAAGTCATGAAGTTTGTATTATTAAGTTATGATTCAATTTAATTTGCATACTGATAAATTATATTAATTACAACAAAGAGGAAACAGGTAACCTTAGAGAAAATTATTCAAAATCAAAGCAATATCTAAAACAAAGCAACGTGTTTAGATTTAATTTCTTTTCATGAGACAGCTACATTTTGTTGGGCTTACAGGAAGAACCAAAATGGAAGAAAAAAAAAAAATCCTGGGTAAAGAATATAATTCTAAAAGTACCTTATTACAATCAACTATAATAGATGCTACAGAAAGAGTACATGAATTATTAGATGGCATTTGTTCATTATCTGAGTTTGAGACAAACCCACTAGTGTTTGATTTTGGCCGGTTGTAGTAAAGCTCTAAGAATGAGCACCAGTAAATCATACAAGGTGCTTTGTCTGGGGTTTTCAAGGTGGCACATTGTTCAATTTGTAAGAATATTATGTAGAGAAGAAAGTTGAGACATATGTTTCAAAGACAAACGTTGAAATGTGCTGAGGATTTATGGAAAGCAAATCAAGGTCATTTTTGTGCCTATGCAAAGGGAAAAAAATGTCAGCAAAAAACCCCAAAAAGAGTTAAAGTTTTAAATTATTCATAAAATTGAATGCATTACAAAACCTGTTCCCAGAGAACAGTATCTGTACATCTATTTTGTAACTAGAAATTGTTGATCTCAGCTCTCCAGAAAACATTTTCAAGCCATACCTCTTAATTCCAAAGAGATATAGAAGAGAATTGTGTAAAGATCAATGAAAATGAGTAATTATTTAAGAACTTGATGAATAATATATTGGCTTGCCACCTGCAATCCTATACACATTCTAGCACAATCCGAAGATAACTTTATTTTGTATAATGCTTTCAGTCTCTGAGGGGGAACGATAAAGAAAATGGTGCAGTAACTGACAGGAAAGGAATCATAACTACCTTATTTTAAATATAAATTACAGTTAAATGAAGCAAGGTTCTGGTAATATACGATCTGTACAACTAAAATGGGATAATAGTATATGGATTGATTGTTCCTTACATTTTGTGTTTTGTATACTAGCATTTTATGATTCATATCAATAAATGAGACAAACACAATGTTAATATCTCTTATTTGAGTATTTCACTGTTTTCTCTTGTTACAGTGGATAGGTCCTCTCATTCTGACTTTCTGGCTAACATTGCAACATTCACAATTAGGTGACATTGGCACTGGTTTATAGGATTACTGTTACTTTTCTTAAATATGTATTTATATTTATAGTTACTTTTACATCTCTCCCGGTTTGTCAGAAAGAGAGTGAGGTATTTTTATAAATTTAAAAGCAGAATAGATTAAAGCTTCTGGAAAATCAGAGAGAGGTAGGTTTGTGTAGTGGTTAAAAGGAGGGACTTTGGAGCTGAGTTCCAAACCTGGGCCTTTCACTTATGAGCTTTGCAAGCTGAGTAAGATAATATACATCACTAAGCTTCAGTTTTCTCTTTGTAACATGAGAATTATAAAATAATACTAACAATAAGAAGACTATCTTACCTAACAGGGTCATTGTAAGCAGTGAAATAATGCATACAAATTGTTAGCAGGTCAGTGTTAAGGGTAGCAATTATCATTATGTGCGGTTGATGGACTTAAGAGAGAATAGCAAAAGGTATGTATATTTGTACCTTGGTATATTTACAACTTTACTGTGGAGAAACAAGGTGTATATTGTATTATAGTAGTACAATTGAACACAAATTTATTTTGGGAATATACTAATTTGAATGGTAAAGAATTTTAAAGTATCATAGGGGTAAATTTTTCAATTATTATTTTCCCTAGAAGAAAAAATTCCTTAGAAATGGACAGAATTTATAATCACAAATGATGAACATTAAAAAATATTATAGTATTGTCTAATTTATGTAATAGATCTAATATATGTAATCAAAGGTTCACCACTGATTTTTTTTCTCCTTTCTTAAATAGAGTTTGATTAGAACTTTTCTAAGATTCTTTCCTGTGCTAAGATACTACTACTATGCTACAGGTTCCTCAAGAGCAGGAAGAATAATAGTGCCTTAGAAGTTTACTCCACTTCATGGTTTATTACATCGCATTAGATTCTCACAACCACCCAATTAGAATGTATCCCAATCTTGTTCTTCAGATTATAAGGGAGGAAAATGAGACACAGTACTATTGAGGGTCATATCTAAAGCCACATGGCTGATAAGGGCAGAGCAGGGATAGAAATTGGCCTTCATATCCAGGGCATTTTCTTTAAGGTGTCACTGCTTTGTGCTCTTTGTGTATTTCTTTTACTCTTATCTTTGAGGATCTAGAATAGGGCCTTGAACGTACTGGGTGTTCAATAAATACTTTATCAATTACTTAATCATAAAAAGAGAGGAAATAAGTAATCTCATTTTTCTAGTGCAATTTAATCTTTATTTATGAGTTCCCCTTGCAGCAAAACACTTAAAATGTGCTTTCCTATAATTTCTTCAGGGTAAATATTCAATCCAGTTCAGTTAATTTTGTTCAATTGTCAATCACAATTCCCCTCTTGATTATTTTCCTCTTCTCAAGCATTATTCCTTCCCCATATCTTGGTCTTACATCTAATTTCACAGTTTTCTTTTACTGTTACTCAAAAGTAACAAGGAGGAAGGAATCATTAAGGAGGTCAGGAAGGTTAGGCTTATTTTGGTGGATACGGAAGAGAAAATTCAGTTCCTCATTTTATTCTGAATACAGGTACACTTCATTTTATTGTGCTTTGCTTTATTGTGCTTCAGGGATATTGCATTTTTTTTTTACAATTTCAAGAATTGTGGCAACCCTGCATTGAGCAAGCCTGTCAGCACTATTTTTCCAACAGCATTTGCTCACTTTGTGTCCCTGTGTCACATTTTGGAAATTCTTGAAATATTTCAAACTTTTCATTACTACTTTATTGGTTTTGGTGATCTGTGATCAGTGATCTTTGATGTTACTATTATAATTATTTCAGGGCACTGTGAACTACACCCATATAAGATGGCAAACTTAATCAATAAATCCTGTTTGTGTTCTGACTGCTCCACTGAACAATCGACCATTCCTCTGTCTTTCTCCCTCTCCTTGGGGCTCCTTATTCCCTGAAACTCAACAATATTGAAATTAGGCCAATTAATAACCCTACAGTGGTCTCTAAGTTTTCAAGTGAAAGGAAGTGTTGCATATCTCTCACTTGAAATCAAAAGCTAGAAATGATTAAGCTTAGTGAGGAAGGCATGTCAAAAATTGAGATAGGCCAAAAGCTAGGCCTCTTTTGCGAATAGCTGGCCAAGTTTTGAATACAAAGGAAAAGTTCTTGAAAAAAGTTAAAGGTGCTACTTCAATGAACACATGAATGACAAGAAAGTGAAACAGCCTTATTGCTGACATGGAGAATGAAATTTTGAGTGGTCTGGATAGAAAATCAAACCAGCCGTATTTCCTTAAGCCAAAGCCTAAAAAGGCCCTAAGTCTCTCTCATTTATTTTTTTTTCTTTTAACATCCTTATTGGAGTATAATTGCTTTACAATGGTGTGTTAGTGTCTGCTGTATAACAAAGTGAATCAGCTATATGTATACATATATCCTCATATCCCCTCCCTCTTGCGTCTCCCTCCCAACCTCCTTATTCCACCCCTCTAGGTGGTCACAAAGCACAGAGCTGATCTCCCTGGGCTATGCGGCTGCTTCCCACTAGCTATTTTACGTTTGGTAGTTTATATATGTCCATGCCACTCTCTCACTTTGTCCCAGCTTACCCTTCCCCCTCCCCATATCCTCAAGTCCATTCTCTAGTAGGTCTGCACCTTTATTCCCGTCTTGCCCCTAGGTTCTTCATGACCATTTTTTTTTTAGATTCCATATATATGTTTTGGCATACGGTATTTGTTTTTCTCTTTCTGACCAACTTCACTCTGAATGACAGTCTCTAGGTCCATCTACCTCACTATAAATAACTCAGTTTCGTTCCTTTTTATGGCTGAGTAATATTCCATTGTATATATGTGCCACATCTACTTTATCCATTCATCTGTTGATGGACACTTAGGTTGCTTCCATGTCCTGGCTGTTGTAAATAGAGCTGCAATGAACATTTTGGTACATGACTCTTTTTGAATTATGGTTTTCTCAGGGTATATGCCCAGTAGTGGGATTGCTGGGTCGTATGGTAGTTCTATTTGTAGTTTTTTAAGGAACCTCCATACTGTTCTCCATAGTGGCTGTATCAATTTACATTCCCACCAACAGTGCAAGAGGGTTTCCTTTTCTCCACACCCTCTCCAGCATTTATTGTTTGTAGATTTTTTGATGATGTCCATTCTGACTGGTGTGAGATGATACCTCATTGTAGTTTTTTGTTTTGTTTTGTTTTGTTTTTTTAAAAACTCTTCTCCACTGCCAGTTATTTCTTTCTTTTTTTTTTTTTTTAATTAATTAATTAATTAATTTATGGCTGTGTTGGGTCTTCGTTTTTGTGCGAGGGCTTTCTCTAGCTGTGGCAAGCGGGGGCCACTCTTCATCGCAGTGCGCAGGCCTCTTGCTATCGTGGCCTCTCTTGTTGCGGGGCACAGGCTCCAGACGCGCAGGCTCAGTAATTGTGGCTCACGGGCCCAGTTGCTCCGCGGCATGTGGGATCTTCCCAGACCAGGGCTCGAACCCATGTCCCCTGCATTGGCAGGCAGATTCTCAACCACTGCGCCCCCAGGGAAGCCCCTCATTGTAGTTTTGATTTGCTTTTCTCTAATGATTAATGATGTTGAGCATTATTTCATGTGTTTGTTGGCAATCTGTATATCTTCTTTGGAGAAATGTCTATTTATGTCTTCTGCCCATTTTTGGATTGGGTTGTTTGTTTTTTTGATATTGAGCTGCATGAGCTGCTTGTAAATTTTGGAGATTAATCCTTTGTCAGTTGCTTCATTTGCAAATATTTTCTCCCATTCAGAGGGCTGTCTTTTTGTCTTGTTTATGGGGTCCTTTGCTGTGCAAAAGCTTTTAAGTTTCATTAGGTCCCATTTGTTTATTTTTGTTTTTATTTCCATTTCTCTAGGAGGTGGGTCAAAAAGGATCTTGCTGTGATTTATGTCATAGAGTGTTCTGCCTATTTTTTCCTCTAAGAGTTTGATGGTAGCTGGCCTTACATTTAGGCTTTAATCCATTTTGAGTTTCTTTTTGTGTATGGTGTTAGGGAGTGTTCTAATTTCATTCCTTTACATGTATCTGTCCAGTTTTCCCAGCACCACTTATTGAAGAGGCTGTCTTTTCTCCGTTGTATACTCTTGCCTCCTTTATCAAACATAAGGTGACCATATGTGCGTGGGTTTATCTCTGGGCTTTCTATCCTGTTGCATTGAACTATACTTCTGTTTTTGTGCCAGTACCATACTGTCTTGATTATTGTAGCTTTGTAGTATAGTCTGAACTCAGGGAGCCTGATTCCTCCAGCTCCATTTTTCTTTCTCAAGATTGCTTTGGCTATTCGGGGTCTTTTGTGTTTCCATACAAATTGTGAAATTTTTTGTTATAGTTCTGTGAAAAATGCCAGTTGTAGTTTGGTAGGGATTGCATTGAATCTGTAGATTGCTTTGGGTAGTAGAGTCATTTTCACAATGTTGATTCTTCCAATCCAAGAACATGGTCTATCTCTCCATCTATTTATATCATCTTTAATTGCTATCATCAGTGTCTTATAATTTTCTGCATACAGGTCTTTTGTCTCCTTAGGTAGGTTTATTCCTAGATATTTTATTCTTTTTGTTGCAATGGTAAATGGGAGTATTTTCTTAATTTCACTTTCAGATTTTTCATCATTAGTGTATAGGAATGCAAGAGATTTCTGTGCATTAATTTGGTATCCTGCTACTTTACCAAATACATTGATTAGCTCTAGTAGTTTTCTGGTAGCATCTTTAGGATTCTTTACGTATAGTATCATGTCATCTGCAGACAGTGACAGTTTTACTTCTTCTTTTCCAATATGGATTCCTTTTATTTCTTTTTCTTCTCTGATTGCTGTGGCTAAAACTTCCAACACTGTGTTGAATAATAGTGGTGAGAGTGGGCAATCTTGTCTTGTTCCTGATCTTAGAGGAAATGGTTTCAGTTCTTCAATATTGAGAATGATGTTGGCTGTCGGTTTGTCATATATGGCCTTTATCATGTTGAGGTAAGTTCCCTGTATGCCTACTTTCTGGAGAGTTTTTATCATAAAGGGGTGTTGAATTTTGACAAAAGCTTTATCTGCATCTATTGAGATAATCATATGTTTTTTATCCTTCAGTTTGTTAATATGGTGTATCACATTGATTGATTTGGATATGTCGAACAATCCTTGCATTCCTGGGATAAACCCCACTTGTCATGGTGTATGATCCTTTTAATGTGCTGTTGGATTCTGTTTCCTAACATTTTGTTAAGGATTTTTGTGGCTATGTTCATCGCTGATATGGGCCTGTAGTTTTCTTTTTTTGTCACATCTTTGTCTGGTTTTGGTATCAGGGCAATGGTGGCCTCGTAGAATGAGTTTAGGAGTATTCCTCCCTCTGCTATATTTTGGAAGAGTTTGAGAAGGATAGGTGGTATCTCTTCTCTAAATGTTCAATAGAAGTCGCCTGTGAAGCCATGGGGTCTTGGGATTTTGTTTGTTGGAAAATTTTTCATCACAGTTTCAAATTCAGTGCCTGTGATCGGTCTGTTTATATTTCTTTATATTTTCTTTTTCTTCCTCGTTCGGTCTCAGAAAGTTGTGCTTTTCTAAGGATTTATCCATTTCTTCTAGGTTGTCCTTTTTATTGGCATATAGTTGCTTGTAGTAATCTCTCATGATCCTTTGTATTTCTGCAGTGTTAGTTGTTACTTCTCCTTTTTCATTTCTAATTCTGTTGATTTGAGTCTTCTCCCTTTTTCTCTTGATGAGTCTGGCTAGTGGTTTATCAATTTTGTTTATCTTCTCAAAGAAACAGTTTTTAATTTTATTGATCTTTGCTATTGTTTCCTTCATTTCTTTTTCATTTATTTCCTATCTGATCCATGTGATTTCTTTCCTTCTGCTAACTTTGTGGTTTTTTTGTTCTTCTTTCTCTAATTGCTTTAGGGGTAAGGTTAGGTTGTTTATTTGAGATTTTTCTTCTTTCTTGAGGTAGGATTGTATTGCTATAAACTTCCCTCTTAGAACTGCTTTTGCTGCATCCCATAGGTTTTGGGTCGTCATGTTTTCATTGTCATTTGTTTCTATGTATTTTTTTATTTCTTCTTTGATTTCTTCAGTGATCTCTTGGTTATTTACTAGCGTATTGTTCAGCCTCCATGTGTTTGTATTTTTTACAGTTTTTTCCCTGTAATTCATATCTAGTCTCATAGTGTTGTGGTCAGAAAAGATACTTGATATGATTTCAATTTTCTTAAATTTACCAAGGCTTGATTTGTGACCCAAGATATGATCTATCCTGGAGACTGTTCCATGAGCACTTGTGAAGAAAGTGTATTCTGTTGTTCTTGGATGGAATGTCCTATAAATATCAATTAGGTCCATCTTGTTTAATGTGTCGTTTAAAGCTTGTGTTTCCTTATTTATTTTCATTTTGGATGATCTGTCCATTGGTGAAAGTGGGGTGTTAAAGTCCCTTACTATGTTTGTGTTACTGTTGATTTCCCCTTTTATGGCTGTTAGCATTTTCCTTATGTATTGAGGTGCTCCTGTGTTGGGTGCATAAATATTTACAATTGTTATATCTTCTTCTTGGATTGATCCCTTTATCATTATGTAGTGTCCTTCTTTGTCTCTTGTAATACTCTTTATTTTAAAGTCTATTTTGTCTGTCATGAGAATTGCTAGTCAAGCTTTCTTTTGATTTTCATTTGCATGGAATATGTTTTTCCATCCCCTCACTTTCGGTCTGTATGTGTCCCTAGGTCTGAAGTTGATCTCTTGTAGACAGCATATATACGAGTCTTTTTCTGTATCCATTCAGACAGGCTATGACTTTTGGTTGGAGCATTTAATCCATTTACATATAAGGTAATTATCAATATGTATGTTCCTATTACCATTTTCTTAATTGTTTTGGGTTTGTTTTTGTGGGTCTTTTCCTTTTCCTGTGTTTCCTGCCTAGGTAAGTTCCTTCAGCATTTGTTGTAAAGCTGGTTTGGTGGTGCTGAATTCTGTTAACTTTTGCTTACCTCTAAAGGTGTTAGTTTCTCCATCAAATCTGAATGAGATCCTTGCTGGGTAGAGTAATCTTGGTTGTAGGTTTTTCCCTTTCATGACTTGAAATATGTCTTGCCACTCCCCTCTGACTTGCCGAGTTACTGCTGAAAAATCAGCTGTTTACCTTATGGGGGTTCCCTTGTATATTATTTGTTGCTTTTCCCTTGCTGCTTTTAATATCTTTTCTTTGTACTTAATTTTTGATAGTTTGATTAATATGTGTCTTGGCATGTTTCTCTTTGGGTTTATCCTGTATGGTAATCTCTGCACTTCCTGGACTTGATTGACTATTTCCTTTCCCATGTTAGGGAAGTTTTCAACTATAATCTCTTCAAATATTTTCTCAGACCCTTTCTTTTTCTCTTCTTCTTCTGGGACCCCTATAATTCGAATGTTGGTGTGTTTAATGTTGTCTCAGAGACTGTCCTCAACTCTTTTCATTCTTCTTTCTTTATTCTGCTCCCTGGCAGTCATTTCCACCATTTTATCTTCCAGCTCCCTTATCTGTTCAGTTATTCTGTTATTGATTCCTTTTAGGATATTTTTAATTTCATTTATTGTGTTGTTCATCATTGTTTGTTTGCTCTTTAATTCTTCTAGATCCTTGTTAAATGTTTCTTGTATTTTCTCTATTCTGTTTTTCGAGATTTTGGATCATCATTACTATCATTACTCTGAATTCTTTTTCAAGTAGGTTGACTGTTTTGTCTTCATTTCTTTGGCTTGTAGATTTTTACCTTGCTCCTTCGTCTGTAACATTTTTTTTGACGTTTCTTTTTTTTTTTGATGGGTATTCCCCATCTTACTGGTTGTTTGACCTGAGACGTCCAGCACTGGAGTTTGCAGGCCGTTGGATAGAGCTGGGTCTTGGTGCTGAGATGAGGACCTCCGGGAAGCCTCACTCTGATTAATATTCCCGGGTGTCTGAGGTTCTCTGTTAGTCCAGTGGTTTGGACTTGGAGCTCCCACCACAGGAGCTTGGGCCCAACCTCCGGCCTGGGAACCAAGATCCCACAAGCTTCGTGGCATGGTTAAAAGGAAAAAAAAAAAAAAAAAAAAAGGAAGGAAGAAAGGGAAAACGGAGCAGTACAATATGAAAGAATAAAAAAATAAAGTAAAATTAGAAAGATAAAAAATATATTATGAAAAATAAAACTATAATTGAAACAACTGCAACAAGGTAAAATAAAACCACAACAGAAAAAACAAAAGAAAAAGGAGTGGGGGGAGAACAAGCCAAAAGGAGAGAACAATAACAAAGTATAAAGAATAAAATAATTAGAAAAATAAAAGATTTATTAGGCAAATAAAAATATGAAAGAATCAACAATAATGAATCAACAAGGTAAAACAGAACCCCGATCTAAAAGAGGAGAAAAAAAAAAAAGCCTTGGCTATGGGGCGGAGTTTAGGCAGGGGTGGAACTTAGGCAGGGGCGGGGTTTAGAGTGGGGCGGGATCTAGGCACGTTGGGGGGTGACGTTTGAGTGTGGGGTGGGAGGGACCTAGGCGGGGTGATGTTCAAGCCTGGGGCGGGGCTTCTGCTTAGGACCTGCATGGAAGGAGAGAGGCAGTACGTGGAAAGGAGGGCCTCTGGAGTGTGGAGTTCTGGAGTTTGGGTGTAGGTCCCTGAGTGAGGGTGTGTGGGTGGGGTGTAGGCCCAGCTCGTTGGAGGGGGTCTCTGAGTGTAGAGGTAGGGCCCTGGGTGGGGGTGTAAGGGCGGGGCTTGGGCTCTGCGAGGCAGGAGGGAGGCTCCGAGGGCAGAGGATTAGGCCCAGGAGACCAACAGGCTTCCGGGTGCCTAAGTGGACAGGGAAAGCACTGGTCCCGTTCACTTCTGTACCTTCACATCCTTCCCCTACCGTCTGCCGCAGGGTCTCCCTTGTTGCTGCTATACTCCTAATGGTGGGTGGGTCCTGCTGGGTGTAGGAAGTCCTCCCATCCCCCAGCCACCACTCAGGGGTGCTGGTCCTGGAGGTCCAGCCTTTACTTTTGCTCCCCCTTCCCTCCCTCCCACTCCCTCAGGACCTGCATGGCTGGAGGGGACCTCGGTGGGCAGAGGATCAGGCCCGGGATCTCAACAGGTTCCTGGGGGTCCGAGTTGGCAGGGGAAACCTGGTCACACTCCCTTTCGATCCTCTGCCCTCCCAGTGGTTTCCCAATTTCCCCCTTAGGACGTGGGATCCCTTCCCCTCCCCCAGCTGCCCTTCAGGGGCACCAGTCCCATCCTGCCTCTACTTCTCCTCCCCCTTCACTCTCCCTCCACGCCCCACGTCCTACCCAGTCACTGGGGGTTCCTCCCATCCCCTTAGGAGTCCGTGGTCCCCCACCGGTGCCTGGTAGGTGCCCTAGTTGTGAGGAGATGCGAATTCCGTGTCCTCCTAGTACACCATCTTGACTCTGCCTCAGATTGCTCACTTTTGTTCACAGCTTTCTTTTTGGAAATCTGCTTGCCTCCTTCCTATTGGATGTTATTAACCAGGGCTTTGATTACTACCATAAGGAGTAAACCATCACCTGGTACAAATAAAACTAGTGGTTTTTTGTTGTCATTTTTTTCTGCATTTAGACATGATATCATACATCAAATAAAAAATGTTAATTCAGGTTTCTCTGACAAATGATAAAATGCTTAAGTGATTATTCATATTAATCCATTTACCTAGCTTGTTTGCTGTTACGTGCTTCATCCTCATCAATAACACATTTTGACAGGCAACCCTGTTCTGATTTGCTGGAATGAAATTTCAGAAGCTAAACTAGTTTTAATAGCAGCAGAAATAAATGTGAAAGATATTATGTCCTTTCTAAGTTCTGTGAAACCAGGAGGCCTGGTGTGCTAAACTTGACATCCTCAAATCATGCATAATCAATTACATTTGAGTACAGAACATCCCAAAACCTTTTTCATAGTTCCTTCTAACCTTTCCTGTGTTGGGGCTCTGTTTTCATTGAACTAAAATATTCTCTTACAAAATATCCCAAAGTTACTTTTTAAAGCAGAGTATCAGGTACCTTTTAATAGTTCTTATTTTCAAAATAGCAGATGTACATTCAGTGAAATATATGTTCAAGGTTGGTGTTTTCTCTTTTTTGAAGAAAAAGAAGAAGTTCAAAAAGAAAATGTAGTATTTTGAAGTTTTTATCTCTTTTCACTATTCAGCATCCTACAGTTTTTCCTTAAGGACTATTCTGAAAATCATTTTTAGATGTAATCAACATAACTTCGTGCAAACCTCTCAAGCCAGTACTTTGACAAGACTAGCCAAGAAATAGATGTGAGCATCTGCCAATTGCCTGCACTGTATTAGACACTCAGGAGAATATAGAGAAATAGAGGTCACTGCCCTGGCCCTATAATATTTCTTTTTACTGAAAACTACCTCTCCATGCAGGTCTAGAAGAAGACTGACAATTATTTGTTCCATTTGGATTACTTAAGTCTCCGCAACTAAAACAATTTCAGGAGATTTAAGCCAGTCATATTTCTTTTTATTTTTTTGGTAGGAAATTTTTCATTTTATTTTTCAAATTTACTGACATACAATTTTTGCAGTATTGTCTGAATAGTAGTCATGTACCCTTTTCATTCCTCATACAACTATATTTACTTTTTTCTTCCTTTATTTTTTTGGATTTATTTTATTGAAGTATAGCTGATTTACAATGTTGTATTAATTTCTCCTGTACAGCAAAGTGATTCAGTTTATATATATATTTTTTTTTTCCATATTCCTTTCCATTATGGTTTCTTACAGGATATTAAATATAGTTCCCTGTGCTACAGAGTAGGACCTTGTTGCTTATCCATTCTAAATATAATAGTTTGCATCTGCTAATCCCAAACTCCCAATCCTTCCCTCCCCCACCCCCTTTTCCCTTTGGCAACCACAAGTCTGTTCTCCATATTTGTGAATCTGTTTCTGTTTCATAGATAAGTTCATTTGTATCATACTTCAGATTCCACATATAATTGATATCATATGGTATTTGTCTTTCTCTTTCTGACTTACTTCACTTAGTATGATAATCTCTAGGTCCATTCATGTTACTGCAAATGCATTATTTCATTCTTTTTTATGGCTGAGTAATATTCCATTATATGCATATATATATATATATATATACACATATATATATATACACATACATACACATACACACCACATCTTCTTTATTCATTCATCTGTTGATGGACATTTAGTCTGTTTCCATGTCTTTGCTATTGTGAATAGTACTGCTAGGAACATAGGGGTGGATGTACCTTTTTAAATTATAGTTCTTATACACTCTTGCACAGCAAAGGAAACCATAAATAAAATGAAAAGACAACCTACAGACTGGGAGAAAATATTTGCAAATGATGCGACCAAAAAGGGAAGAATTTCCAGAATATACAAACAGATCATACAACTCAATAACAACAATAACAACAAAAACCCAATCAAAAAATGGGCAGAAGACCTAAAAAGACATTTCTCCAAGGAAGATATACTGATGGCCAATAGGCACGTGAAAAGATGTTCAACATCGCTAATTATTAGAGAAATGCAAATCAAAACTACAATGAGGTACCTCCTCACACCAGTCAGAATGACTATCATTAAAAAGTCTACAAATAATAAATGCTGGAAAGGGTGTGGAGAAAAGGAAACTCTTCAACACTTGGTGGGAATGTAAGTTGGTGCTACCCACTATGGAAAACAGTATGGAGGTTCCTAAAAAAACTAAAAATAGAGTTGCCATATGATCCAGCAATCCCACTCCTGGGCATATTTCTTATAATACTGGAGGGAACTTAAATTAATTGTATTGGTGTCCTCTTTATAGAACATTAAAGGAAATAGTTACTCCTATTAATTCAGTGATTAAATTAAAATTGTAGTTTTCACAGTTTACATGATAATGTAATTAGGTGGCTACAAACTATCTTTTTTTCTTAATCACTATTTTTGCAGAAGAGCATGGGATGCAAATATTGACTTCTACTTATTTAAGATTATACTAGATATGATTTCTTTCTCTGTCATGTCAGAAAGATGAAAGGATATGGTCTTTTTCCTCCTGAGTACAACTTGATAACTTAAAGCATTTTCCTTATATTCATCTTTATGTTATCTTTCTCCTTCTAGAGCACACAATGAGATATAGTCTGTACAGGTTAAATTACTATGTTTATAGGGGCACATACACAATTTAGAATGGCTAGCACAATCCAAACCTTTATCAGTGAGATGCATTATACTGGCTTAGCAATTTACCTCCACTTTTTAAGTAGTTTCAAATACCTAGGTGAAAGCAGAGTTGAAGTTCTCTCAGATCTTTTTTTCCTAGTCTACTTTTCCCCCAAAGAAAGGTAAGTACTAAACAGAAGAAAAAAAAAGGGGTGGGGGAGGGAGATGGAGCACGTAGCAAAGCTCCAGTAGAAATAAGGTCTGAATTTCTACACTTTACTTATATTTTTGTCTCTATTATAGCCTATACTGTGTTTATTTATACATCTGAAAACTAGAAGAAAAAAATTGATATAGCCTGCCCAACTGATTAATGTTGTAAATAGTAGGTAAAGTATATATCTTTAAGCTGGAGATAAATTGGATTTTTATTTTAAAAAATGAATTATATCAACTGCTTTCTTTAGAGGCTAGCAACAGAATCCAACTCTGGCTAATTTACTGAAAAGGAAATATATGGGAAAGGTATGAAGTGGTTCGAAGGAGAAGCTGAAGGACTAGTACTTAGAATCAACAGGAAAAAGAACTATCCAGGGCTGAGGATTCATGAGCAGGAAATAAAGATCAGGGTCTTCAGGGCAGAACTTTGGAAACACAGACATTCCAGTTATTTTCAGGGTTGTTTTGTTTTGTTTCATTTTTTTAAATATCACTGTTCAATGTTCCTGGAAGCATGTCCCATTGGCCAATTTTAGGTCATGTGTCTAACCCTTGGCCAAAGGGATCTGGAGTATGTTCATAGATGGTATCATCAATACTATATGCAATGAGAAAGAGGTAATTTCCCAAAACCAATTGAGGATCTGCTGCTAGAAAATGAGAATGGATGTTCAGGTGGCAGAACAGATTTCTACTATGATAACTATTAACATATATATGAGTAAAATTCATACTTTCACATTTATTGCCACTAGAAAATGTTGACTGACTTGGGTTACTTTATGATAGAGATGATTCTTATCAGTAAATTAATTTAGCTCAACAAATCAAAGTTAAGATATATATTTCTATTTGCAAGTTAGCAAATCTTTCATATATAAATTGTCTTCTTTGCTCTACCATGTAGATAGTATTTTGCATATTTTATACAGAGAAAAGTAGATTCAAAGAGATTAAGAGACATAGTCCTGGTTAAAGAGATAAAAAGGAGCAGAGACAGGAACTCAAACTGTTTTTGGTTTTGGTTTTATTTTAAATGTTAAGTGCTCAGATGTTCCATGGGTTTATCAGTCACATTTTGTATTTTAAGAATGAGAAGGACTTAACTTCAATCAATATTTTTATAAAGTAATGATTTCTATATTTTTCTACAAAAGCAAGTGTTTAAATAAGAAAAAAAATTTACTCTCCTAAACAATGATGATTCTGCGTAATTTGCTATCTACTTATGAATATTTACTTAAGTTGTTCTGTTATCGTAACTTCAGAAACTTGCATTTTCTTCTCTAATAAAGAGACTCTTTTCTGTTTATTTGTATTATGATACCCAGATATACATTTTACTTAAAAAATAATAATTTAGCTTTTCTCTCCATGTTGGACCCCTGTCATTTTTAATCAAATGTATCATTATGGAATCTATCGAAATTCTTGTTTTTTTATACTTGACAATTTCTCAGGTATCTATATTTGTCCTCCCATATTTTCATTTAGGGGTGTGTGTGTGTGAATGTGCTCTCTCGTTTATAATCCTGAAACAAACCACAGGATTTTCGTACACTCTTCCTGTTGCTTATGCTTTCTTTCACTTGTTCTTTCTTTTGCCCTCAAACCCCAACTGTTTGTTTTCTCTTCATTTATTTAGGTCTTACTTTGGGCAGGGGATTGTGAGAGTGCTTTCACATATTTAAACTGATAGACTTAACCTAAACAAGTAGTTTAAATGATACAGATACATGTTGAAACTGGGAGCTATGCTTGGCAGTGTTGATACCCCAAACAGTGTGGCTGCAAAGAGAACAGGCAGGAACTACCATGATTCTGGAATCTGGGAGATGCTTTCTCTTTTCCTTGACCTTTCATTGTACTATTTGTCTTGGTAAGAATAATGTTGGCCTTTCTCTGAGAATGACAATTTCCACTGTTTCTGTTTGTATATTATATTGTTTGTGTTTATTTGAATAGTTTTCAAACATACAAAAACTTACAGAAATGGATATAAAAGGCACCTATATAATGATTCAAAGACAACTGATGCCAAAATTTACATATTTGCCTTGAATTTCTTTTTAAAAAATGAATACTACAATGTTATATACACTAAATAACTGTCCCACTTCATTATATATGTGTATATATATTTGTGTATTTATATATATTTTATATATTTGTGTATTTTACATTTTACATATATCATATATAATATATATGTGCATATATACATACATGCACATATATGTCTTAATTATGCATGAATGATATTTCTTTTTAGGAAAATAGTATATATATTCAAGCCTTTAAGAGGCACCAATTACTGTAATAAAGAAACACCCTTTGTTTAATGACAGTATGGCTTCTAGATCAGATTTTCCAAATACACCAATGAGAAACCATCAGCAGGGACAAAGTCCAAAGTTCCAAATTCTCTCTCTGTAGCTTACTTTCTTTAAGTCACTAGCTGGGCATGTTGTTACCAAATGAAATCAGATTACAAGTTCCTTTTCTACAGTGCAAGTTTCATGGAGGCAGTATTATATCTACACATTTTTGTAGCCCTTTATGTCTGGCACAGTGGACTTGAACATTTTAATCAATGAAATAAACAGTGATTATATGACTGTTTAGTGAAAATGGTCTATTTTGACTTCATCTTCACAGAGCTAAGCTTTTGCTACCTGGGGATTTTCATTCTTCTTGGTTTAAATCTAATAAGTAGAGACACATTTTTCTTTATAAAATATTGCAACTAAATCCTTCCTTCTCAGCCTTCATGAAATATTACAGCACATTCAATTTCTAAATACAAAGATGTTCCTTACTGTATATCAAATTCTGCTTATAACAGAGTCTGTGTTCAACTATTTTTTTCCTGTTCAACTGAGTCTTCCACTGATTTCAGTTGTCATTCATTCTACAAATCTGATTAAATTTGATAAATTCACTATAAAAACCAAACTAAAAAGCACTGAAATCATAAGTGTAGATCAAGTTTCTCTGCCTAAAAGTTAAAAAGAGAGGAAACCTTTTTCTTGGTCTTCTTGCCTTCATAACATTGAAGATGTTTTCTTTTCTTCTTTAATTTTGCACAAAAATTACACTGTTAACCACACTGTAGCTTTATTACTCTTTTCCTATTTTTGTTATTAGCATTTCTAGATCCTTCATTAGCTATTAAGCGGTTAGTATTTCCATTTCAGAGTTCCATGGCAGTCTGGGCCTAAAGATATTAGCATCCTGCTATCTTAATTTCTCTTTCATGTTCTTGATGTTGAGAATTAAAGCAAATACTGGAGAAAGTGAATGGGATGATAGAATGTGAGAGGGAGCAAGAAGCAGGTAGGAGTTACAGACTGTGAATTGTGACATAATATGCAGTCTTTGGCCTGAGTTTTAAAGAGGTCTTACACTGAGGTGTCATAAAACTAATGTTCTTTAAAAATAAATTTTAAAAAATATCTTAACTGATTGATTTCATGTCCTCCAGTTTTACGGGATTTTTTTTTTCTTAATTTATTTTTGGCTGTGTCGGGTCTTAGTTGAGGCACATGGGATCTTTCATTGTGGTGCGCGGGTTTCTTTCTAGTTGTGGCATGCAGGTTTCCTCTCTCTAACTGTGGTGTGCAGGCTCCAGGGCGTGTGGGCTCTGTAGTTGTGGTGCGCAGGTTCCAGAGCGTGTGGGCTCTGTAGTTTGTGGCACACAGGCTCTCTAGTTGAGGTGCGAGCTCAGAAGTTGTGGCGCACGGGCTTAGTTTCCCTGAGGCATGTGGGATCTTAGTTCCCTGACCAGGGATTGAACCCACGTCCTCTGAATTGTAAGGCGGATTCTTTACCACTGGACCATCAGGGAAGTCCCTTTTATAGGATTCTAAGTAGAACAATCTTGAAATTGACTAGGTGTTAAAAATTTAAGTGTTAAAAATTATTCCCCTTTTCAGAAAAGATTATGTCTCCTACCCACCCCACCAAAGATTTAATGTTACAGAAGTGCTTTGATAACTTTATAAAAATCTATTCAAATTTCTTTTGGCTTTTCAGAAATTAGTATATAATTTTTGTTGTAATTTTTTTTTTTTTTTTTTTTTTTACTTTTGCTTTTACTTTTGCCTGCAATATTGGGAGCATCTGTGAAGGGTATACTTGTAATAATAATTGAATCAATTCTGATTTTCTTTTGAGGTTTCACCTGTACCCCATAAAAGTGTATAGCTAAATGATGATTACAGTCAATAATACAGTTTTACATACTTGAAAGTTATTAAGAGAGGAGATCTTAAATGCTCTCACCACAAAAAAGAAATAGTAATTGGATAGCATGATGGAGGTATTAGCTAATACTATGGTGGTAATCATTTTGCAATATATGTGTATCTAATCAACATGTACATCTTAAATGTACACAATGTTATATGTCAATTACATCTCAATAAAGCTGGAAAAATATAATTAAATAAAAAGCAAATACATATAGCTAAGAACAATGATAGATGATGACAAAGGGTCATATTTAATAGAGAACTAGTCAGGTGTGGGGAGGAAAGAAGCAATTGGGAAAGATATGGGAAACAGAGCACCTGGTATGTTCAGGAATTCTCAACCAGAGGTGTTAGCTATTTCTAGGGAGACTGAAGGTCTGGAGAAATAGGTAGTGCTCCTGGTATTTGGTATCCAAGTTCCAGAGATGAAACATCTGCTGTAATTCCTGGAACAGTTCTGCACAAGGAAGAATTGTCCAGCCCAAAATGGGACTGGATGCCTTCTAGAGCATTTGATATACGAGCATCATTGGAAGGAGTAAATAACGGAATTTGTATTGTATTCTGTGTAAGAATGGCAGGCATAGTTCGAGGAGGGGAAAGAGAATGTTCATTAATGTTTGCAGGTCACTCTAAACCAAAAGTCTCTTAATTTGATAAGTAACAGGAACTACAGGAACATTCCACATCTGAACAAAGACAGCACAGTGGCACACCCAGGATAGAGAGGGCAAAGATCACCTACAGCTCCCCATGAATTCTCTTTTCTAGACTTCTCAGTTCTCAGAAAGTAGCTTGGAGCATAAGCCAGTTTGTCACCTCCCAGGAGTGCCCAGTGAGAGTAAGAGACCACACGTTTAGGCCTGAACTATCTAGAAAGATAGTATGAAACTACAAGCCTCTCTAGTGGGACCTATATCAGGAAGATTCCCGGTGCCTAAAGATCATCTCATGTGCCATTTAGAAGAGTTCATAATAGAGCATTCATGCCCATAGTCAAGTATAGACATCACACTGAATGAACCTAAGTATAGGCATACCTCAGAGATATTGGGGGTTCAGTTCCAAACTACCACAAAAAAAGCGAATATCACAATAAAGAGACTCACACAAATTTTTTGGTTTCCCAGTGCATATAAAAGTTATGTTTACACTATGTTGTGGTCTATTAAGTATGCAGTAGCATTATGTCTAAAAAAACAATGTACACACCTTAATTAAAAAATACTTTATTGCTAAAAAGTTCTAACCATCATCTGAACCTTCAGTGAGTCATAATCTTTTTGCTGATGCAGGGTCTTGCCTCAATTTTGTTGGCTGCTGACTAAGCAGGGTGGTGGGTGCTGAAGGCTGTGGGTGGCAATTTCTGAAAATAAGACAATGAAATTTGCTACATCGATGGACTCTTCCTTTCATGAACTATTTCTCTATAGTATCAATGCTGTTTTGATAATATTTACCCACAGTAGAACTTCTTTCAAAATTGGAGTCAATCCTCCCAAACCCTGATACTGCTTTATCAACTAAATTTATGTAATATTCTAAATCTTTTGTCATTTCAACAATCTTCACAGCATCTTCACCAGTAAATTCCATCCCAAGAAACCACTGTCTTTGCTTATCCATAAAAAGCAACTCCTCTCCTATTAAAGTTTTATCACGAGATTGTAGCAATTAAGACACATTTTCAGGGTTGACTTCTAATTCTAGTTCTCTTGCTATTTTCACCACATTTACAGTTACTTCCTCCACTGAAGTCTTGAACCCCTCAAAATTATCCACAAGGGTTAGAGTCAACTTCTTCCAAACTCCTATGTATGTTGATGTTTTAACCTTTTTCCATGAATCACAAATGTTCTTAATGGTGTCTAGATGGTGAACCCTTTCCAGGTTTTCAATTGACTTTGCACAGATCCATTAGAGGAATTAGTATTATGGTAGCTATAGCCTTACAAAATGTATTTCTTAAATAATAAGACTTAAGTGTCTACATTACTCCTTGATCCGTGGGCTGCAGAATGGATGTTGTGTTAGTAGTCATGAAAAAAACAGTCTCATTATAGATCTTCATCAGAGCTCTCAAGTGCCCAGGTGCATTGTCAGAAAGCAGTAATACTTTGAAAGGAATCTTTTTATTTCTGAAAAATAACTCTCAACAGTGGACTTAAAATATTCTATAAACCATGTTGTAAATAGATGTGCTGTCATACAGGCTATGTTGTTCCATTTATAGAGCACAGGCAGAGTAGATATAGCATAATTCTTAAGAGCCCATAAGGATTTTCAGAGTGGTAAATGAGCACTGGCTTAAACTTAAAGTCACCATCTACATTAGTCCCTAAAAATAGAGTCAGCCTGCCCTTTGAAGCTTTGAAACCAAACATTGACTTTTCTTCTCTAGCTATGAAAGTCATATTTGGCATCTTCTTTCAATAGAAGGTTGTTTTGTCTACATTGAAAAACCTATTGATTAGTGTAGCCACCTTCATTAATCATCTTAGCTAGATCTCCTGGATATCTTGCTGCAGCTTCTACATCAGCACTTGCTACATCCCATTGCACTTTGATGTTGTTGAAATAGCTTCTTTCCTTAAACCTCGTAAACCAACTTTGGCTAGCTTTAAACTTTTCTTCTGCAGCTTTCCCAACTCTCTCAGCCTTCACAGAATTAAAGAGACTTGGGGGTGGGGGGACCTTCAAGATGGTGGAGAGTAAGACGTGGAGATCACCTTCCTCCCCACAAATACATCAAAAATACATCTACATGTGGAACAACTCCTACAGAACACCTACTGAACGCTAGCAGAAGACCTCAGACTTCCCAAAAATGCCTGAGGGTGACCTACATGCAGAGGTGGGGCCAAAACCAAAGCTGAATCCCAGGAGCTGTGCAAACAAAGAGGAGAAGGGGAAATCTCTCCCAGCAGCCTCAGGAGCAGCAGATTAAATCCCCACAGTCAACTTGATGTTCCCTGCATCTGTGGAATACCTGAATAGACAACGAATCAACCTAAAATTGAAGCAGTGGACTTTGGGAGCAACTGTAGACTTAGGGTTTGCTGTCTGCAAATGACTTGTTTGGGACTTTTATGTTTATCTTAATATAGTTTTTAGCACTTGTTATCATTGGTGGATTTGTTTACTGGTTTGGTTGCTCTCTTCTTATTTTATTACATTTTTATTTTAATAATTTTATTTTTGTATTTCTTATTATTTTTTCTTTCTTTTTTTTCCCTCCCTTTTCTTCTGAGCTGTGTGGCTGACAAGGTCTTGGTGCTCCAGCCTGGTGTCAGGCCTTAGCCTCTGAGGTGAGAGCACCGAGTTCAGGACATTGGACCACCAGAGACCTCCTGGCCCCACGTAGTATCAGTCAGCAAGAGCTCTCCCAGAGATCTCCATCTCAACGCTAAGACCCAGCTCCACCCAATGGCCAGCAAGCTCCAATGCTGGACGCCCCATGCCAAACAACTAGCAAGACAGGAACACAACCCCACCAATTAGCAGAGAGGCTGCCTAAAATAATACTAAGTTCGCAGACACCCCAAAACACACCCTGGTTGCGGTCCTGCCCACCAGAAAGACAAGATCCAGCCCCACGAACCAGCACACAGGTACCAGTCCCCTCCACCAGGAAGCCTGCACAAGCCACTGAACCAACCTTACACACTGGGGCAGACACCAAAAACAATGTGAACTACGAACCTGCAGCCTGTGAAAAGGAGACCCCAAATACAGTAGGTTGAGCAAAATGAGAAGACAGAGAAACACACAGCAGATGAAGGAGCAAGGTAAAAACCCACCAGACCAAACAAATGAAGAGGAAATAGGCAGTCTACCTGAAAAAGAATTCAGAGTAATGATAGTAAAGATGATCCAAAATCTTGGAAACAGAATGGAGAAAATACAAGAAACGTTTAACAAGGACCTAGAAAAATTAAAGAGCAAGCAAACAATGATGAACAACACAGTAAATGAAATTAAAAATTCTCTAGAAGGAATCATTAGCACAATAATTGAGGCAGAAGAATTGATAAGTGACCTGGAAGATAAAATAGTGGAAATAACTACCACAGAGCAGAATAAAGAAAAAAGAATGAAAAGAATTGAGGAAAGTCTCAGAGACCTCTGGGACAACATTAAACAAACCAACATTCGAATTATAGGGGTCCCAGAAGAAGAAGAGAAAAAGAAAGGGACTGGGAAAATATTTGAAGAGATTATAGTTTAAAACTTCGCTAACACAGGAAAGGAAATAGTCAATCAAGTACAGGAAGCTCAGAGAGTCCCATACAGGATAAATCCAAGGAGAAACACACCAAGACACATATTAATCAAACTATCAAAAATTAAATACAAAGAAAAAATATTAAAAGCAACAATGGAAAAGCAACAAATAACATACAAGGGAATCCCCATAAGGTTACAGCTGATTTTTCAGCAGAAACTCTGCAAGCCAGAAGGGAGTGGCAGGACATATTTAAAGTGATGAAAGGGAAAAACCTACAACTGAGATTACTCTACCCAGCAAGGATCTCATTCAGATTTGATGGAGAAATTAAAACCTTTAGAGACAAGCAGAAGTTAAGAGAATTTAGCACCACCAAACCAGCTTTACAACAAATGCTAAAGGAACTTCTCTAGGCAGGAAACACAAGAGAAGGAAACGACCTACAAATACAAACCCAAAACAATTAAGAAAATGGTAGTTGGAACATAGATATTGATAATTACCTTAAATGTAAATGGATTAAATGCTCTGACCAAAAGTCATAGCCTGGTTGAATGGATATAAAAACAACACCCGTATATATGCTGTCCACAAGAGACCCACTTCAGACTTAGGGACACATGCAGCCTGAAAGTGAGAGAATGGAGAAAGGTATTCCATGCAAATGGAAATCAAAAGAAACCTAGAGGAGCAATTCCCATATCAGAAAAAATAGACATTAAAATAAAGACTATTACAAGAGGCAAAGAAGGACACTACCTAATGATAAAGGGATCAATCCAAGAAGAAGATATAACAACTGTATATATTTAGGCACCCAACATAGGAGCACGTCAATACATAAGGAAAATGTTAACAGCCATAAAAGGGGAAATTGACAGTAACACAATCATAATAGGGGACTTTAACACCCCACTTTCACCAATGGACAGATCATCAAAAATGAAAATAAATAAGGAAACACAAGCTTTAAATGACACATTGAACAAGATGGACTTAATTGATACTTATAGGACATTCTATCCAGGAACAACAGAATACACTTTCTCCTCAAGTGATCATGCAACATTCTCCAAGATAGATCATATCTTGGGTCACAAATCAAGCCTTGGTAAATTTAAGAAAAATGAAATCATATCAAGTATCTTTTCTGACCACAACGCTATGAGACTAGATATCTATTAAAGGAAACAAAACTGTAAAAAATACAAACACATGAAGGCTAAACAATACACTACTAAATAACCAAGAGATCACTGAAGAAATCAAAGAAGAAATTTTAAAAATACCTAGAAACAAATGACAATGAAAACACGACAACCCGAAACCTATGGGATGCAGCAAAACAGTTCTAAGAGGGAAGTTTATTGCAATACAATCCTACCTCAAGAAACAAGAAAAATCTCAAATAAACAACCTAACCTTACACGTAAAGCAATTAGAGAAAGAAGAACAAAAAAACCCCGAAGTTAGCAGAAGGAAAGAAATCGTATAGATCAGATCAGAAATAAATGAAAAAGAAATGAAAGAAACAATAGCAAAGGTCAATAAATCTAAAAGCTGGTTCTTTGAGAAGATAAACAAAATTGATAAACCACAAACCAGACTCATCAAGAAAAGAAGACTCAAATCAACAGAATTAGAAATGAAAAAGGAGAAGTAACAACAGACACTGCAGAAATGCAAAGGATCATGAGAGATTACTACAAGCAACTATATGCCAATAAAATGGACAACTTGGAAGAAAAGGACAAATTCTTAGAAAAGCACAACCTTCCAAGACTGAACCAGGAAGAAACAGAGAATAAAAACAGACCAATCACAAGCACTGAAATTGAAACTGTGATTAAATATTTTCCAACAAACAAAAGGCCCAGACCAGATGGCTTCACAGGCGAATTTTATCAAACATTTAGAGAAGAGCTAACACCTATCCTTCTCAAACTCTTCCAAAATATAGCAGAGGGAGGAATACACCCAAACTCATTCTACGAGGCCACCGTCACCCTGATACCAAAACCAGACAAAGATGTCACAAAAAAAGAAAACTACAAGCCAATATCACTGATGAACATAGATGCAAAAATCGTCAATAGAATATTAGCAAAGAGGGGCTTCCCTGGTGGCACAGTGGTTGAGAATCTGCCTGCCAATGCAGGGCACATGGGTTCGAGCCCTAGTCTGGGAAGATCCCACATGCCACGGAGCAACTAGGCCCGTGAGCCACAACTACTGAGCCTGCGCGTCTGGAGCCTGTGCTCCGCAACAAGAGAGGCCGCGATAATGAGAGGCCCGCGCACCGCGATGAAGAGTGGCCCCCACTTGCCGCAACTAGAGAAAGCCCTTGCACAGAAACGAAGACCCAACACAGCCATAAATGATAACTAAATAACTAAATAAATAAATCCCCAAAAAAAGTTTAAAAAAAAATTAAAAAAAAAATAAAAAGAATAAATCTCCACTATTTAAAAAAAAAAAAAAAAAAAGAATATTAGCAAAGAGAATCCAACGGCACATTAAAAGGATCATACACCATGATCAAGTGGGGTTTATCCCAGGAATGCAAGGATTCTTCCATATGTGCAAATCAATCAATGTGATACACCATATTAACAAACTGAAGGATAAAAACCATATGATTATCTCAATAGATGAAGATAAAGCTTTTGACAAAATTCAACACCCATTTATGATAAAAACTCTCCAGAAAGTAGGCATAGAGGGAACCTACCTCAACATGATAAAGGCCATATATGACAAACCCACAGCGAACATCATTCTCAATATTGAAAAACTGAAACCATTTCCTCTAAGATCAGCAACAAGACAAGGTTGCCCACTCTCACCACTATTATTCAACATAGTTTTGGAAGTTTTAGCTACAGCAACCAGAGAAGAAAAAGAACTAAAATGAATCCAAATTGGAAAAGAAGAAGTAAATCTGTCACTGTTTGCAGATGACATGATACTACACATAGAGAAGCCTAAAGATGCTACCAGTAAACTACTAGAGCTAATCAATGAATATGGTAAAGTAGTGGGATACCAAATTAATGCACAGAAATCTCTTGCATTCCTATACACTAATGATGAAAAATCCAAAAGAGAAATTAAAGAAACACTCCCATTTACCATGGCAACAAAAGAATAAAATACCTAGGAATAAACCTACCTAAGGAGACTAAAGACCTGTATGCAGAAAACTATAAGACACTGGTGAAAGAAATTAAAGATGATACAAACAGATGGAGAGTTATACTATGTTCTTGGATTGGAAGAATCAACATTGTGAAAATGACTGTACTACCCAAAGCAATCTACCGATTCAGTGCAATCCCTATCAAACTACCAATGGCATGTTTCAGGGAACTAGAACTAAAAATTGCACAATTTGTATGGAAACACAAAAGACCCCGAATAGCCAAAGCAATCTTGAGAAAGAAAGAAATTACAAATTTGAATTTTACATTTTTTATATTATTATTTGAATATAATTAAATTGTTACAGTCTATTTCAAAACTCATGCACACACCTATCTTTAATACAAAGTCTGAGCTACTCTAGTAAGCATTTTTCATACAGCTGCTAGTAAGACACATTCCATTTACATAGGACTAGTACCGAAATTCTAATGTAAAACATTAACAGTCTATCTTTTCTTGACTATTGAGGAAACCCTGTTAACTATATAGACATATTTTCTGAAATTTATCGAAAAATCCACTTATTTTTGACCTAGGTAATGTTAAAGAAAAATAATGAATATTTTTATAAAAGAAAGTTTTAGCTTTCTACATTAGGCTTTTAATCTTGTGGCAATCACTTTGTGACACCAGGTTGGTTATTTGAAATTTAAAAAAGGATTCATAAAATAATGCATTAAGTTTGGGTGCATATATATTTTGAAATATAAATGAAATAACTGGTTATACTATTGAATGATTGCTGATTATTTCTCTGATTAACAGAAGAAACACTGAGAAAGTATTTTTAAGTTGATTTCGTATTAAAAATGAACCTTCCCTTATACTGGGGAAATGTATTATAATTTTAAATTATGTCATCAAAATCTACAGAAGCTATGCAAAAATGTCTTATAAGAAAGCATTCATGTTTGAAAAACATGTCAAAGGTTATAATTTGATTTTTTGTCTTTGAGGTATATTTTGATGTATTTTGAAAGCAAAATGATTGCAAAAAAAAAATAAAGCTGAGTTTTCACTGTTCACAAACATCATTCTCTGGACTTCAAAGTAAGAGACTGACATATTGTAAATGATAATTCAACACAGCTCTGCTTCCCATAAATTAACATTTAAAATATAACTTTGAAAAGTAAGCATTTTAGATATTACTGACTGTTTAAGGGCACATGGCCACAATTTCTAAGATGGAGGGTGTTTATTAAGGTGAATAGACATGATAGAAGATTTATAGTCATGGACTCCACTGGCTGCCATAGTCTTAAACAAGTCTCACTGTGCCTTATTTTCTGAATTTATAAAACTAGAGCTTATCTGTAGATATAAAGCTGAGACCTTTGAGCAGAAGTCAAATAGAAGGTGCCATGAGACAGAAAAGAATTATTAGTCAGAGAAAACCTTATCTTTTTCACATTGCCATTTATCTTTGTCTGCCCATCAGTTGTAAGTAATAGAAAGTAGGGAAGATGTTGTTGTTTTCAGCATACTGATGATTTTATTCTCTTGGTGCTAAATTTCTCTTTGCTGTTGGTCCCCTTAATCTCTTTGTTTCCCTCCATCATCTTTCTCACCAAGCAAATAACAGGAAACCACAGAGGTCTACTCCTATTATTTAAAAATTTTACAATATTGGTTATATTAATAAAAGTGTATGGATGTGAATAAAAGTCAGATTTATATAGGGATTCCTCAGAACAGTAAACCTGTAAAGACTATCAAGATTGTCCTTGCTATGTAAAAATGGTGTTAACTGTATCTTTCTTTATGAGAACACCTGAAACATCTATGAGAATTGAAAAGGTGCAATTCATATGACCCACATTTACAGTGCTAGGAATCTACTCTATAATATACTTACTTATATGTGGAATGAGACATCAGAGATATTCATTTCAGACTGGAGAGAATAGTGAAATATTAGAAACAAATGATACATATTCTAATCAAGAAATGAATAAAAAGTGATATATACAGACATAAATATTTTTTAAATTTACTCATTTATAAAAATTATATAGATCAGTGTGGAAACATCATTAAAACATTATGGAGTGAAAAAAGTGAGTTGCATGAAAAGCATGTTATCCTTTATGTAAATTAATGAAAATACATAAAACCAAACTTTACATTTGCTATGGATACATATGTAAAGTTTTAAGAAAGGGAGTGGAAGGATAAATCATAAACACATAGCAGTGGAAACTTCTAAACAGGAGTCGAGTAGCTTGGACTTGAAGAAGGTGGTCAAGTGAGCTTTATATTCTGTTGTCTGTTAAATTCTACTGGCAACATGTTAATAGAGTCCTTGTATAATTTTAATAGATATCATGTAGAATTATATTCAACTGCATGTGACATAAAACCCAGAGATTGTGGTTTAAAGAAGATAGAAGTGGATTTCTCTATCACATGAAAGAGATAGGTTACCAGGGCTGGTATGGCAACATCATGGTGGCACCCAACCACGTAATTTCCTTCTCTGCTGTTTTCAGAATTTTTATGTCAGCTCATGATCCAAAATGGCTGTTGGAGCTTTAGTTGTCGTTTTTGCATTCTAAACCAGAAGCAAGAGACAGAGTTCATAAAGACATCTCTCCATTCTTTTCAGGGATACAGACTAACTTTCATTTGTATCTCGTTAGACAAGTTTAGTTGTATAGTACCCCTCAATGCTAGGGATACTGAGACATGTAGCATTCTAGCTTGTTTAGATAAGACATAAGGAGAGAATGGGTGCAGGAAATCAATTTGCAGTCTTAGTTAAAGATGAAGATAAAGGTGGGGAAGAGGGAGAGAGAGAGAGCACATGTGCACGCGTGAATGAGAGGGAGGGATGCAAAAGTGAATAGTAATTTAATTTGAGTGGGGGGAAATGGATGGCTACATTTTAAAATATACATCTTTTATATTCAAGAATTCTCGTATTTAAAAGTATTCAAATTTTCTTTTTAAAAAAATAATTACCTGCTCAATCTCTTTGGCAATATTTCATCTGTAAAATGTAAATAAGACCACTTACCACATATTCCAGAGAGTTTTTAGAGTCACTGGGGCTTGCAGCAAGAAGCTGTCAGTGCAAATGCTGCTGCCAAGGAGTTATGGATGGTCACCAACAATGTATGCTACAGATGCATCCAAATAAGTCTGTCCCTGTGAGTGTTTATTTGGTTTACACTCCTTTTGAAGGTGATCAGGAGGGGAAAATTTATTGTTATTGGTGATTGAATACTGAAAATTTAAGTTGTAACTAGAGTAGTTATGATTTCACCACTTCATTTTAATTAACTCAAACTGGTCTTTCAACATGCAGTGGAGGGAAGAACTTAAAGTTTCTAAAATTTGCTCTTCAAGTGCCATTCCCAGGAGGGCATTACCAAGTATGTCCCTTTGAGCATTAATTAATGCTGTGGCACTGAGATGGCAGTTTACGCATCACTGTGGATAGATGTGCTTCTCTGAAGCCACTTTGTCCTGGATGCTTAAACATAAGGTGGATTGATAGCTATAAATTCTAGAATCTCATCTCTTCATTTCCTCCTCTTGTCCCCAAATACTCAAGGAACTATGAAAAATATACATTGAGATTATAGATTTGGTTGTGAATGACATTAAATACTGGTTTTTGTTTGCTTGTTTCTGCTTTAGATTTCTCTCTCTCTCTCTTTGCCTTTCCCTCCCTCCCTTCCTTCCTCCTATATCTCTTTCTAATAAATTAGACATTACAGATACAACTAAACTCATTTCCCACAATATATTTCCCTTCTCTCTCTCCTGACGTTTATCATCCCAGAAAAAGGGATGGTATTTGTTTGTATTTACATAAATAATAAAATTATAAACCTATCTTTTCCAGTAAATCTATCCTTGGTTTTTTCACTTATTATGCTTTGGAAATGCATCTGTGTTGATTCATGTAGATCCAGCTAGATTATTTCATTTAGTAGTTGCTCTTTTCAAAAAGATGTGTTTCATTATTCATCTCTTTATTGAAACTAGTATATGTAAAATGTGGTCCTTGTTATAAATGTTTATGTATCTATTCTAGTATCCTTTATTTACCCAGTCTCCTGTTTAGTATTAGATAGATTATATAACTGAAAATCTGGTACTTTTACAGTAATAGATACTGACAACTTTTTAAATAAAATGATTTTGTGTTATTAGAATGTTTTTAGGTCTGTAAGTTGGTTAGGAACCTCACTACTTTCTTGTATAATATTTTTGATTTTGATCAATGACATTTTCCACTTGTTTATATGAATATTCCATTATTTCATGAATACTTTCCACTATTTACAGTCAAAGCCTACTTTACTAATCCAACATAGTATATTGTATTTTCATTCCAAGTTATCTATATCAATCATTTGAGTGAGCATATTTAAAGGAATTTGAGGTGGCACAGTTTGGATATACTATATAGGGCATGTCCTTCTAGTTAAGATTATAACCCACTTTGTTAGACAGTAATTAATTCAATACATTTATCTAAATAAAAAACATCTTGTTGATACACATAAGCAGATACTACACCCAAAATGTAAAATTGTATATAATCACATGAACAAATCAGGATAATTGTTAAGTAGCAATTTGACATCTAGCAATATAACCAGCTAGCTAAGAACAGTCTCAAAAATGTAAACTTAAATGGAAATATATTTTAAACTAAATATTAAGTAACAAATAAACAAATTAATCAATGTAACTTCTGGTTTAAAAAATAAGAAATCTGGAGATACTGAATCTCAATAGTTTCCATGAAATATTGATTAAAAACATTTATTAAACTCCTAGTGAATATGTATGCAGCACTTAATTACATTTAGTGGGAAAAAAAAGACATTCTAGCCCACAAGGAATCTATGATTAACCATGAACATAAAATGAACTAACACAAAGGACATACTTAAGAAGTATACAGTGATATAGTGTAAACTCTTAAATTATGGTATCCTGAATTATTGGTATAAGCTCTTTCACCTAAAATAATTTCTAGCTAACTGAAGTATTGAAATGGCAATTATGTTTAATCATTTAAGTGAAAACCACATATAAAGGAGGACATGATTTCTAAACAGAATATTCTGTGCAATTCTACTACAAGTTATTATATTTGCTGTCATGAAATAACTTTTCTCTCTCCTTTTGTGATGTTAATGCATCTGTTTTTATTCCCTTACTACAAAGAGTGCTGAGGAGAAAATGCTAGTTTGTGTTCCCCACACTGTGCTGCACAGGGGTAAAGATGTTAAAAGATGTTAAATTGAAAGGTGGAGAATTTTAGAGAGAACGGCCTATGGTTCAAAAAGTTTAGGAGACAATATATTAAGTAAAACTAGTTATATTTGTTTTAGAATCACTCACAGCCCAAAAAATGTTAAAACTTTCAAGATGAACATTTTGTTTGCCATGTTTTACTAATTTCATTAGATCATAGAACTCATGTCATCATCTTGCAGGCACTGTTGTTCCTCAAAACGCAATTTTGGAAACACCTGCACTATATATTGTCCCCCATTTATACACAGGTGACTATCTCACCAGTTTGACTCCTATATCTATAAACATTTTTAAATTAAGAAAAAATAAAAAATAATTTAAAACTTAATTGTTTAGGCTATTTTAGGTTATTTAGATTTTCATATAAATGTTCAAATCAGTGTGTCAATTTGTACAAAAATGCCTAGTGGGATTTTGATTGGTATTACAGTGAATCCATAGATCAGTTTGGGGAGAGTAGACATCTTAATAATATTGTATCTTCCAATCTATGAATGTAGTATAGTTATCTATTTATTTAAATTGCCTTTAATTTCTCACAGTAATATTTTGTGGCTTTCAGACTTACAATCTTAAGCATCTTTTGTTAAATGTATTCCTAGGTTTGTCATATTTTGTCATACTATTATAAACAGTCTCATTTAAAATTTTCAATTTCCTAGTATAAATAAATGCAATAAATTATTGTATATTGGCATCATATCCTGTGATCATGCTAATTTTACTTAATAATTCTAAGATTTTTTTTGGTAGAGTCCTTAAGACTTTCTGTGTAAGCAAGTGTGCTGTCTGTGGGTGCAGACAGATTTATTCTTTCTTTCCCAATATTGTTGCTGTATTTCACTGTGAAAACTCATTATAGTAAAATAGCTATAAAAGGCTGGAGTGGACAACTTTGCATAGCTCCTGATCTTACAGAATAATCATTCAGTATTTTACCATCAAGTATAACATCAGCTGTAGTTTCTTTTGTTTTTTTTGTTTCTTTTGGGTTTATTTTTTTAGTTGCCCTCTATCAAATTAAGGACATTCTTTTATTTTCCAAGTGTGCTGAGAACTTTTTTTTAGTGCATGGATGTTGAATTTTGTCAAAGGCTTTCTCTGTATCTGTTAAGCTGATTATGAGTTTTAACCTTTTTCTATTAATGAGGTGAATTACATTATTGATTTTTACTTATTGCACTAATTTTACATCCCTGCAGTAATTCCCAGTTGATCACAATGTGGTTTTGTTTTATATAGCTTTGTATTTGATTTTCTAATATTTTGCAACTCCACTTTCAGCCCTTCTCTCCTCTCCAGAGAATAGGGGTTGGGGCTTGAAAGTCTCAAATTTCCAATCATGGATTGGTCTTTCTTGTTACCAGCCCCCATCTAGGAGCCTACCAAGAGTCACCTCATTAGAACAAAAGACACTTATATCAGCCAGGAAATTCAAGGGATTTAGGAGTTTGGTGTCAGATGCCCCCTATCACTAAAGTAATTACAAAGTCTTAGGAGCTCTGTGTCAAGAACTGGGGTTGAACTCTAAATGTTAGAAAGAAAGATTCTCCTGGCAATCCTATTTACAAGAGTTTCAGGAATGCTGTGTCAGGAATCAGGGGGAAGAGACATATATATATGTCTTGTTATTTCACACCTACCCTAAGGGATCCCCTTGTAGTCAGGAGCTGATGTTTCTGGCCAGTGGCCACCAAGGACCTGAGCCTATGCTTACACGTACAAGGCTGAGCTTGAAAGCAGATCTTCCCCCAACAGAGCCTTAAGATGCCTCTAATCCAGACAGCACCTTGATTACAGAAAGGGATTTTCTGCTTCATGTACAAAAGTAGGAAGATCATGAAAAATGTTACACAGCTGCTGCTCGTGAGTGTCATCATTTACCACTTAGTCTTCTACTCTGTTGTTCTCACGTGGTATGTAGTGGTTATTCATTAGCACACATACGGATATTCTGTAATCTCTAATTCCTTCTCATCTATATTAATTTGTCTGTTAAAATTTTGCTTGCACTAAACACAACTCTAATGAAAGTAAAATATTTTCTTCCTTTCAGTGATAGTCTCTAAATGGTTGGTGATTATATTATTACATTCACTCACCTTTCAAGAATTTTTTTCTTTCTTTTTCCCACCGAGAGATGCACATTTAGCCATAACAAAAGCTAAATGCAGTACGATAAAATTACGTGGGAGGGATTTCAATTTCATAGTAAAATGGTAAGTTTATTAAGGAATGTTTACATTCCAGTCCTCATCTTAGAACGTGATTGTGCTAGTTATTAAGCTTTTGTTCTCAGCTATGAATTCATCCTCCATACGCATATTTTGATGCTGGGGCTGGCACTCTGCCAAGCACATTTCTTCTTTGCCAACTGGCTCCCCGTTAGGTTCTGCCATAGGGACACTAGAACAAGTGCAAACAACAGGAAGGGAGAGAAAGGGATTTCCTTTTCCTGTTTGCTGGTTCTTGTTGGCATTGTTCCAGCCTTGGCCCTTCACCTTGGGCAGCAGCTGTTGCTTCTAGTTCCCAGGTTTTTCACTACTCTTAGAAGCAGCCTTGGCAGCAATGTCATCATCAACAAGCTGGCCTCCCTCCTTCCCTCCCTCAGGGTCTGGACCCAGCTGTGCAGGCGTCCTCTCAGGTTCCAGAGATTTTAAAGTTAGCCCTGCAGTGTCTGCTCCTCAAAGTCTTTGGTTCAAGATCTGCAGGGTCCTTCCTCCAAACTGCTATTCTTCTGATAACCCTACTCTTCCTAGTCTTAGGGCTGTTACCTATTTCTTACAGTTATTATTTTTCATCTCAGTATTCCTGTTTTTTTCCTTGGTTTTCTAATATCAGCTTAACTAATTTCCTGTATAAAATTCTCTTATTAACATTAACTACTCCTGTTTTCCTACTTTGACTGCGACTGGTACACAGTACAATAATAGAAGAATTTACATGGGGAGTATTTCAAATCCACAATAAAATATACATAAGTCCAAAAGATAGATCCTATTAAGTTTATACTATATGTTGATTGCTTGGAAATGTGTTTTGAATGTTAAGTACTGGTCTTAGAAACACAAATGTCCATAATGACTGTCTCTTCTAAAGGAAAAACTTGAATAGGCTTAATAAATAAGTTGGCAATGAGCCATTCTCTCATGTCCTCCCTGGTTCAGAGAAGACCTCTCACCACCACTAATTACCCCTTTCTCTGAATTTATATTTGCTTTACATACTCTGCTTCTCAATTTGAATTCTCAGTTCTTATATACTGTATTATTTCTGGTATATCTTTTTTTCTCCCAAATAAGTTAGCAAGCTCCTTGTGATTAATGAATCCTTTTCCTTCTCTTTTATCTCTCAATGTGCCTAGCACCACTTTTTTGAAAGATAACATTATTTGACAAGTATTTGTTGATAAATTTATCCATGATGATCTACATTTATATTTGTAAAGAAAGGTTTCTTTTAAAGAAGTCAGAGAAAAGGAACGCGGTAATGGTAGAGAAAAAGAGGAAAGAGCTAGGTATTGATAAATAGATTAAAATTGGTGTACCTAATTTAGTAAAAACTATTTGCTGATATTTAATAAAAAATATATTGCTAAATACTGCTAATTACCAAATTCAGCATTTGATGAATATTTGGTGAATGATAAATTTATAAATATTTGATGAATTTCTGAAAGATTTAATTTTTTGTTTAAATTTATATGTTTCAAAGCTACTTTAAATTAAATGAAATATGCTTACCTGCCTATATTTTATTTAAATCCACTAAAAGTTAATTTAATATTTCAATTTTACATATAAAAAAATTTGCCCCAGGTCATATAGCTAGTCAACAGCAGAGCTGAAAAGTCAACTCAAGCATTGTAAAAGTTTCTCATGAATGGGATATCTAAACCCAAAGATCTAGACTAATGACAAGGTTTTTTGTCATAATTTTTACACTAGAAAAAAAAGTTTGAGGATTTAAAAAATTATTTCTAGTCTTCAAAGCTCACTTAGTTTCTTGCTAAAACAGTCCAGTGGTTAGAGAGACCCTTGTTCATATTCCACAGCAGGCATTTCACAACTCTGATCTCCAGCCAATGAGCTAATCTGTCTATATCAAACTTGCCTCATCTGACTAATAGATTTAACAATAATTTCTTTATTGGGATTTTTTAAAAGATAAGATGAAATACTACAAATTCAATTCAGCAAACACATGGAGATTATTAGGTATATGCAGGCATATGATGCAAAGTGCACAATGCCAAGCACATTGTTGACACTCAAAAATCAACAATTTTTGCTTAAGTCTGTGTCCAATCTAGCAAATACATTTTATAAGCCTAAGTTGTGGTCTATGATCTCTCTACTTAGAAGAAAACTCTTAAACTTAACCTATTTAAGGTAGAAATGCATGAAACTGCCTACTAATCTAAATGCTTTGTAGAATCTTTGATCTTTTTGGCAGTTTTATTGTATATACATATAATTTTTATGATATGCAAAACGTTAGCCTTTGTTTGAAACAGCAGTTTTCTCATTAAACATTTGAGTGCAATCTTGAATCATGGGAGAGTTGAAAATTGAGAACAATGTACTATAGATAAAAGGACTTAGTTCTGACATCAACTTGCTAGCGATAGAGTATATGTGTTAGTGAGTGAGCGTGGGATGTTTTATAATACCAAAGTTATTGAAATCCTATACAGACATGTCTGCATTAACTGGAAAGGATCTACATCGTTCCAGTGGTTTTAAATCCTTTGAAAAATATTTTTAGCATCAATTCTAAGTTGCTGTAACAAAGATACTAGAGTGGCTTAAATAGGATGGAAATGTATTTCTCTCTTATATAACAGTCTGCCTGGTCCAGGCCAGAGGGACAGCTCTGCTCCACAGGGTAGTTCAAGTGTTCTGGTTCCTTCCATCTTAGTTGTTCTGCTCTCCCCAAGGTGCCTTCCTTGTCTGCAGAGTGAAAGCTCATTGGTGCCTATCTGAAGTCCAGCTTATAGAAAAGAAGAAAGAAAGAAAATCTGAGGCAAATAACTTACTTGTAACAAGGGGAACAGAGGTTACAGTCATCATTTCCACTCCATTTTATTAGTAAGACCTCAGCCATGTAAATACCTATAGCTGCAAGGAAATTATATTTCATAATATAAATACAATATATTATACACAAAATGTAATATATACAAATTGGGGTCCAACATGACAAATTTTTTTAACATCTTTATTGGAGTATAATTGCTTTACAATGGTGTGTTATTATGTATAACAAAGTGAATCAGCTATACGTATACATATATCCCTATATCCCCTCCCTCTTGCGTCTCCCTCCCACCCTCCCTATCCCACCCCTCTAGGACATGACAAATATTTGAAACTTTTTGAAGACCTAGTATCTGATAAAATTTTGCAAATGTTCCATATATTCTATTCCATATGTTTAAAAATATGTATATTTTCTCTTTTTAGGGTATAGGATTCTATAAATATAGATATATCAGTATATATCACATACAATCAATTCATTATGTTGTTTACATTTCTATTTGGATTAAGTTTAGTACTATCAGTTTCTAATAAAAGTATGTGACATTCATCCACTATGAATATAGTCTTGTTTTTCTCTTTGTTATTCTATCTGTATATAGTCTATCTCTTTCTCAGAAATTTATTAGTGCACACAAGTTCATAAATAATATTTCATCTAGTGGGTTGGTCCTCTATCTTTCCTAATATTTTGTCCAAAATAATACTATCCTCTTAGTAATATTATTCCAACTACTTGCTTATAGTAGTATTTAAGTATTTCTTTTAAACCATAAATCATGGGAGTCACCATGTATAGAGAGCAGAGGCAGGGCCCTCTTGCCTAGAAAGATGTACCTCTGCCTTTTTCTTGTTACCGTGTTTGACTTTGTTGCTATGGTTGTAACTCATTCTTTATGTCTTCACTGGCCTTTCCAAGTTAATATTAAGATCAAAGCTGGTTTCAGGAATGTCTTAGTGATTAATAGTAACATTTTATTCTTAAAGTTTGCTATAAGAATTTCGTGAAAATAAAAAGATAGCTGTAATTATATCTCGAACAGTCAATTCTACAGATTAAATAGATGTGTGCAAATGTTTGTGACTTTATATGATGAGAATATTTTGAAAGTCATTGACAAAGATGATGCCATCAGAGAGAAACCATTGACTACCCACCTGCTCTTTAAATAGTCCCTTGAAATCTGAATTTTCTCTCAGTCCACTAAAGCACCCAAACTTCTAATTGCCAACTGACAGAATTTGCTTGAGCTGGAAGCAATCTTTGGGCATTTTTATGACATGTCCTTCAATAGATGAGGAAACTGTGGCTCAGAAGTGTGTATAGTTATCCTGTTTGCATCTTCAGCTCTTCTTAAAATCAAACTATTTAGTGGCTTTAATAAAATAGCATTAAACTTGCAATTTTCTTGCTTCTTAGTACCATGCTTCTTTCCTTTCCTCAGGGTCCCCTATTCTGGGTCCAAAGCTTAGACAAAGTTAGGGCTTTAGTCCTTCCTTCTTTGTACATTTTCCTCCTTAGTTATCTATTAGTTTACCTCATAACTAATAGACTATTAAAATTCATAGTTTTAGCTATCATTCTCAGCAGGAGTTTTATAAAATCAATCTCCAGCCATAGCTTCCCTCCAAATTATTTATTCTTGACTTCCAATCAATGGCCCAGCATTTCCACTGGCACTTGACACTCAGCACATTCAACATTTCCTTTCCCTTTCTTCCCATTATTTCATTACGCATTAAGATCTATTCGTTCTTCCCTAGAAATATAATCTTTTAAAAGCCATGTTTACTCTAAATATAAATCCTTTTTTTCTATTAAGGGATAAATATTAATTGCAATTAAGTATTTCTGAAAGAAGCTACTTTAACTGCTATATTTTATAAAATAGAATGTTGGTGTTGGTCATGGTTTAATAAAATGCATTTTTACCTTGTGGTGCCTAATACATAGACTAAAGTCACTGAGGGTAAGTTCTCAAATTGTCTACTTTCCTTTATTTTCCCTCTGTTAACTTGTGGCTGCTTTCTCCACAATATCTGTTTTCTATGATGTTCATTTCAATGTATTAGAAGAGCAGAAGGTGACTGTGACCTTAATGAGCTGGCTATTAGCTTTTTGAGAACATATGTTTTATCTACCCTTACAACATCTGGTTATAAATTTATAATTTATTTAGGACCTTGCATTTATGTGTGTTGTGTCCCCTGTTTAAAGGTGAGGACATATGCTTATGAGTTTCACCCATTTGTTAGTGGTATTTAAAATATAAAAGCATTTTGCAGTGTTTGAGTAGTATTGCCAGTATGTCAAAAAGCTTTAAACGTTGTTTAATATTTTTTGAGGCAGCTATCCTAACCTTCTACATTTTCCCATATTGCCTATTAAATATACCAGCCATCTGGAATCCTGGTTGCAGTTCAAGAATTCATTTAAATAAAATCCCACAATTTAGTTGGTTAATAATCCATTAAGCACCATGTTACTGAAGAAATAATTTCACTGACTAACTTTTTAGAGAAGTAGGCCATATATAAAATTTATCTGTTGGCCACCTAGGCTGTAGATATATCAGAAAACAATTTAAGTGTCTGTACAAGTATGTATATATATACTTCTTATTGAAAGGGAGTGTACATATAGACATAGAATATAGCATGTCATGATAAGCACAGTTGAGAAAATAAGAAAAAATATTGTATAAATTAATAGTGTAAATCAAGCATTCAAAAGAGTTTAGGGTATTTAGTAATTATTCTGCCAAGGTATCTAAATGAATGAAAGTCATAAATTGGATGCTTTAAAATAAAATGTATAAATATGTCTTGCAAATTTGGGTTTAGGAAATGTATAAATTATTTCAGGCATGTTAAAATGTCCCTAGCTTAGATTATAAATCAAACCCAAATTTAATACATTAGTGGAATTGGGTTGTAATCTGGGCCTTGCTACTAAAAAGCTGCATGATTTCTATCGTTCTCAGTTTCTTTTGTCATTTATAAACAGGACTGGGTGAATCAGAGCTCACAGAACAGTGGTCTCTGTCTTTCTAGTATGTGAATCCAAATGTCTCTATGCTGCAATCATCAGTCTCTATTTACTTAGCTCAGCTGATTATCCTGAAAGTATTTGAGTTTACCTCTTTTAGGTAGATTATTTCAATAGTCTCTTTCTAAGCTAGAATTTTATGATTTTAAATGTCATGCACGCATCCATGTTATTAAGTTAGACACATCAAGAAACATACATGGAAAAAACAAGATTCTGATTGCCTGAAATTTGACAGTTGTCTTATCTGTATTATAAAGGATGTGCATCAGCCTTCCCCCTCCCCACATGATTATGGTCATGATGGTAGTTTCCCTGTAAACTTCTGATTGATCGTTCTTTACATAGGCTTTAGGCATTGTACAGGAAAAACTCTAGCTAATGTAAATGCTCCTTTCTCCTTGAATAAAAATAATCAGTGACCTCTAATAGCAACAAAATGTTTTTAGAGAGGTGGAGGACTTCTAGCAGATCAGTGATTCACCCTTTAACAGTATGCCATTGATACCATTTCCAGACATATGCTCTCTGGAATTTGGCGACTTGCAGATGTTTCAAGGGGAAGCTGTCAGCAGAGTTGTCCTTTTGATATAGAGTAGTTCTAGGATGTCCTGCGTGTATCATCACATGATTTAATCAAAGTCTTAAATTTCAGTAGGTGAGGAGTAAATTCATGTATTGTGACTTCGGTGTCACTTTGATAAATATTGCTGGCTATAACAATCATTCTATTCTTTGGGAACTAAACATAGGTGCTACAATTCAAGAATATAATTAATATCCTTATTATCGATCATTGCATGTCACCCATAACTTATTCTGACTCACTAAATTTATTTAAGGTGACCATCAGTATGTAAGCTTTGGACATATTTTGATGTATATACCACATTTTCTAGCTTCTGTCACCTGTTGAAATAAACTGAAAGCAGGTTTTCATACCTATTTTGTTTTATTCTGTAATTATAATTTTCTAATTTTTTTACTTTCTATACCAGTAAAGTTGTAAAATATATCTTAGTCATTGTGAAGGTGAAACAAAACGTTTATCTAAGGTTCCCTGTTTGTAAAGAGTGTCCCATTTTGCGAAGTGGTTTTGCTGGATTGATGGATCTCATTTGATATTCACATTAACCCTAAGAAGCAAACTGAAATATTACTGTAGTTTTATAAATGAAAATACCAGTGCTCAGAATGAACAAGTTGCTCCTGAGTGGCAGAGCAGCCTCTTCCTGATGTCCATCCCACAATTCTTTCCGTCATAAGCATCAGCTCCTTCAGGAAAGCACATCAATGAACCCATCACATAAAACGAGTACAGAGTGACTAGCTCTCGAACTTCAGTGTACACTGAAATCACCTGGAGGGCTTGTTAAAAATGCATTATTATGTTCTCAGCCACTACAGATAATGACTTGAATAGGAACTAGAATTGACATTTTAAATAAACACTTCTAGGTGGCAAGTGGACAGAAAAATCACACTATGTGAAATTCTGATTTAAAAGAGTATACCCCCAATCTTTAGTGGTTTATAAAATAATTTAGATCAGAACCTACGTTATTTGAACATAACAGCGACACGTATGTTGGGTAAGTTTTATGCCTATGTGTCTAGATTTCATATGTAAAATGCAAACTGATTTAGATAACAGTGCATGCTGTTTCTTGATTACATTACTTCATGCCCTCAAGTAGTGGAGGCAGTGTTCTTGTATGTAACATATTTTTGAATGCCTAAGATTAAAATGAATTTATTTAAGTCATAATTTCTGTTCTCCCTCTCTTTCTCTCCACTCTCTCCCCATTTTACTGTGAATGAGCAGGTGGTATAAAGTAGGTTTATGATAGGATTTAAAATGAAAAGCAATTAGAAGAGTAATTAAAAGTGGGAACTGACAACATGTCTCAGTGTGCTTGATGTATAAAGTATAAATATTCCAGGGAAATTTTATTTTGTTACTTAAAAAATTATGAATCAGGGGAAGCATAGAGTGTTTGCTCTCACTAGCTCCCTCAGCACATCATTGCTTTATCAGCTGTGTCCTGAGCAAGAGCCAAGAAGGGAAGTGCAAAGTATATTTATTTAGAGAAAGAACTGCTACTACCAGACAAGGACCAAAAAAAAATCCTCTGTCTATTGTAAATATTGAATCCTTCACTTGTAGTAGTCAAAGAAATGACCTTTGTAATGGATTTTTTTTTTGCCTGAATTAAGCAGAACCCAAAGTTCTAAAGTGTTAAAAATAGACAGTGTGCAGAGTTCCACTTTCAGCATGACAGACTGAGCTCCACAGACCTGCTCCCCAGTGAAAGTGATCTCTGGTCTGAAAAAAAAAAAAAAAGAAAGAAAAAAGAAGATAAAAAGCCCAACTATTTAAAATCTCTGGAAATGATTTTAAGAGCATAAGGCCACTGATTTTAAGAGTGTAAGGCCACTGAGAAAAACAGCACGTTTGAGAGACGCTACTAAAACTAGTAAGAACTGGGAGAATATGTAATGTTTGAACCAAGCCTTCTCTCTCCCAGCTCAGCCCATCACTCCAGACTGGTACAGTAGAAAACATAGGGCTTACTCTTCCACCAGCTTTCAAAGGGCAATTTTCCCAGGAGGTGCAAGCTTGTTTACATTTCTCATCCTGCCCAAGCTACCTGTTGCTGAGGCTAAGTTCCAAATGAATGCAGCTGAGAGGTAGAGACTCCTGTCTTCTACCCATTTCCCACTAAATAGGACAGAGGCTCTACCATTAGGGATTGCACCACTGAAAACACTGGGCCCCAGTCACCCTGGCTCCAATTCATGGGTGGGAGGTTCACTGCTGAAAAAAGCAAACTGAGGAGGCCTGGGGGTCCCCCCATCCACCAAGTGTTCATCTTCTGAAGTGAGGGTGTCATTCAGAAGCATGCCATCATTCATTCCCCCAGCACAAGAGCCTTGGCTCAGAGATTTTGCCTGGGAGGAGAAGTTAGGGTTAGTGTTAGTTCAAAATCCCTCCCCAGTGGAACTAACTGACTTCTTTTGCAATAGAGTGTAAAGTTCAAGCTTAATGGCATTCTCAAAAACATTGAAAATTGTGGTGAAAGGTCATTGGGAGGACACTGTTATTGGAGATATACACTCTATAGGACAGATAGTTTCCCTGGCAGGAACAGGAAAAGAGACAATTGGGAAGAACCTTTCAGGGGTCAGGACAAATCTCAAACCCTAACTTGGGGAGCTATCCCTTCAAAAAAGTCTGAATTTGATTGGATAAATCTGTGAAGCAATTTATCCCTCAGGGAATTTTTGGAAACAATAAAACAATCAGTATTTAGTGGAGCTTAACTGTTGAGTATGGTCAGGGAACTGAGACAGCCAAAGAGAGCCCTGCCATAACTATTTTCAGTGACTGTGAGCATACTCAAGACTGCATTCCCTGTGAAGTAACATTAGAGGTTTCACACTAGCTCCCTTGTGATGGGGGAAATAGACTTCACTAAAATAACCCAGCCAGTCACTGAATAAGTACACAAGTAAATAACAATTATAAGTGGGGAGAACCAGGACCCAGACTTGCTAAAATATATCTACCATTCCAGTTTCCAACAAAAACTTTAGAAGACATGCAAAGAAACAGGAGAGTATGATCCATACACTGAAGAAAAAGCAGGTAACAAAAACTGCCTGTGAGAGGAAACAGATGTTGGATTAACAGAAAAAGACTTGAAAGACTTCAAAGAACTAAAGGAAACCATGATTAGGAAGTAAAGGAAAGTAAGATGACAATGCCACATCAAAAAAGAGAATATAAATAACGAGGGAGAAATTATATTAAAAATAACCAAATGGAAATACTGGAGTTGAAAGTGCAATAACCAAAATGAAAAATTCATTAAAGGGACTCAACAGCCTATTTGAACCAACAGAAGAATTCGCAAACTTTAAGAACTTGATGATTGACTGATAGAGCTCATGCAAGATGAAGAAGAGAGGAAGAAAAAGAATGAAGATAAATGAAAACAGCCATAGAGAAATGTGAGACACCATTAAATGTACAACATGCATGTATATAATGGGAGTTCTAGGAGGAGAGAGAGAAAGAACAAAAAAATATAGATTTGAAGAAATAATGGCTAAATACTTCCCAAATTTATTGAAAAACATTAATGTACATAACCAGGAAGCTCAATGACTCAAAGTAGAATAAATTCAGAGTCCCAAAAATAGACACATCATAGTAAAAATGCTGAAAGTCAAAGTCAAGAAGAAAATCTTGAAAACAGCAAGAGAAAAATGACTCACCACTTACAAAAGAACTCTGATAAAATAGCAGCTGAATTCTAATCAGAAACAATGGAAGACAGAACGCAGTGGGCTAGCACATTTAAAGTTCTTAAAGAAAACAAAACTGACAGTGAAGTATCCTATATCCAACAACACTATCTTTCAAAAAGGAAGGTGAAGCAGTATTTCTTTATAAGAGGCAGCATATGGAAACAACCCTGTATACACACACAAACACACACACACTTATATGCACACTCGGTGGAATATTACTTAGCCATAAAAAAGAATGAAATTTTGCCATTTGCAACAAAATGGATGGATCTGGAGAGTATTATGCTAAGTGGAGTAAGTCAGATAGAGAAAGACAAATACTGTGTGTTTTCACTTATATGTAGAACCTAACAAATAAAATAAATGAATGAATATATCAAAACAGAAACAGCCTAGTGGTTATCAGTGGGAAGAGGGGAAGTGGGAGGGCATGATAGGGGAAGCGGATTAAGAGGTACAAACTACTAGGTATATAATAAATAAGATACAAGGAAGTAATGTACAGCACAGGGAATATCACCAATATTTTTAATAACTTTAAATGGAGTATAGTCTATAAAAAATTGAATCACTATATTGTACACCCAAAACTAATATAATATTGTAAATTAGCTATACTTCAATTAAAAAATTAAAAAGGACAGTGTGGTACTAGCATAAGGATGCACATAGACCAATGAAATATAATTGAGAGCTCAGAAAAAAAATAACGTGTCTATGGTCAACGGATGTCTGACAAGTGCGTCAAGATCATTCTTTGGGGAAAAAAATAGACTTCTCAACAAACTGCTGGGACAACTGGATATCGAAATGGAAAACTGAAATTAGAACCATACCTTATAACATATACAAAAAATAACTAGAAATGGGCCAAAGATCTAAATGTAAATGATGAAACTATAAAAATCCTAGAGAAGAACTTAAGGGTAAATCTATATGAATTCGAATTTGACAATCTGTTCTTTGTTATGATGCTAAAGCACAAGCTATAAAAGAAAAAATAAATGGGACTTCATTGAAATCAAATCAAACTCTGTCTCAAAGGACACTATCAAGAACATGAAAAGACAACTCACAAAGTGGGAAAATATTTTTAAGTCATATATCTGATAATGATCTTGTATCTAGACTATATAAAGAACTCTTACCACTCAATAATAAAAAGGCAACTCAGCTATAAATGGACAAAAGACCTGAGAAGAAATTTCACCAAAGAAGATATACAAATTGTCAATGAGTAGGTGTAAAGATGCTCAGCATCATTAGTCAACAGGGGAATACAAGTCAAAACCACAATGCAATAGCACACAGGATGGCTGATTTAAAAGTTGGGTAATAATAAGTGTTAGTAAAGATATGGAAAAATTGGAACACTCATATACTACCTGTGAGAACTTAAAATGGCGCTGCCACTTTGGAAAACAGACTGGCAATTCCTTACATTATTAAAAGAGTTCTCATATGACCCAGCAATTCCACTTCTATATATCCGAGAGAAATGAAAACATATACCCACAAAAAAAAACTTGTGCACAAATGTTTATAACAATATTACTCATAATAGCCAAATGGAGGAAACAACCAAATGCCCATCAACTAATGAATGGATAAATGAATTGTGATATATCCATGCAATAGAACATTATTGAACCATAAGAAGGAATGAAGTACAGATAAATGCTACAACATGGGTGAACCTTGAAAACATTATGCTAAGTGAAAGAAGCCAGCCACGTAAGACCATGTATTATATAATTCCATGTAAAAGTCCAGGCTAGGCAAATCTATAGAAACGGAAAGTAGAATAATGGTTGTTTAGGGCTTGGGCTAGGGGCACTAGGAGACTTATAGCTAAAATGTATAGGGTTTCTTTCTGAGGTGATAAAAATGTAAAATTGACTGAGGTGATGGTTGCACACATCTGTGGTATACTAAAAAGTCATTAGATTGTACATGTCAAATGGGTGAATTGTATGGTATGTGAATTCTATGTCAATAAAGCTGTTTGAAAAAATAGAAGAGGTATTGTTCATTTATTGCTGTGTGATAGAGTCTCACAAATTTAAAGGTAAAATTTAAAACGACACACATTTATTATCTTACCGTTTCTGTAGGTCAGAAATCTGAGCATGGCTTAGTTGGGTCTTCTGTTTCAGGGTTGCTAACAAAGCTGTAATCAAATATTTGCAATCAAATATAGTAAATTTGTCATCCATGACTGGAGTCTTATCTGAATATTTGGCTGGGAAAGAACCACTACTGAGCTCACATGACTGTTGGCAAGACTCAGTTACTTGTGAGTAGTTGGACTGGGGGCCTCATTTCCTCACTGGCTGTTGGCTGGACCCAACCTTCACTTCCCTGCCATAGGGGTCTCTCCATATGTTAGATTGCTTCGTTAAAGTCTGCAAGTGAGATAGTCTGCTACCAAGATGGATATTAAAATCTTAACACAATCATAGAAATGACATCCCATCAACTTTGCCATAGTCTACTAGTTAGAAGCATGTCACCAGGCCAACCCACACTCAAGGGGAGGGGATTGCATGTGACCCTGAATACCTGGAGGCGAGGACCATTGGGGCCATCTTACAGTCTGTCCACCACAGGCTTATCACTCCACTTCTATGTCGTAAGAGGAATAAATGGGAAATTGATAAGCAGGCCTCTAGAAGTCATATCCAGAGGTTATGAGACCTTACTGTTTCATCTAAGGTCCTTTGTTCTTTGTTTGCTTATTGTTTGTTTTTGTTTTTGCCTTTGATGCTTAAAAGAGCTAATAAATAAGGAAGGGCTAATTTTCTGAGCCCGTGTGGATATTTATCTTGATAATCTGCAAAGAATTACCAGGAAAAAAGAGCCCTCATGATAGCTATGATTTCTTGATAGCACTCATTATAGCTCTGGCTTTTGAGATGAAAGCCAGTGTAGTAAGAGTCCTCTAATAATAATCTGATAGTACAAACCAACAACAATAAAAACTACAATTATTGTCATACTGCCTTAAGGTACTGTTAAATTGTAATTTTCCTTCTCATGCATGTTCCTCTCATCTAAACTACAAACCAACAATATCAGGGACTGAGCATCATATGCTTTTCTCATTTTTTAAAGTTTATACAAAAATACCTTAAGTTTAGTGGGTCCACAAATATTTATTAAACCTTATTCTGTGAGTTAGTCCTATAAAATACCCCTTTATTTCTTATATTCCAGGCTGGTTTCTTCATAAATCAGAATTCTGAAATATAGGTAAATTTATATGAGAATTACTGAAGCTATACTTGAGAGTCAAGGGTATGGGTTCAAAACATGATCATCTGTTTCTCATCGAGAGATTGGCCTCACTTATGTTTACCTCCTTTTATTATTTGTTTCTGCTGTACCTAGGGCATACTTATTAGCTCACTGACTTTTGCTATGTGTGATTCTCAAGTAATAAAGTCTTCATCCAATCCACAAAGTATATAAATATATATAAATCTGGTAGCTGATGCCACAATATCACTGATCCATTTCAATCTCTGAAGGAGCTATCCAAGGGAAATTTCTCTTGGAAGGAAGAAATGTGGTTGTGAAGGATTTTTAAAGTGTTTGTTTTAAAATTTGACTCAAATTGGTCCCCAAATTTAAAGTAATGGGTACCTATATTAGTCTAAAAATTTCAGGTTGCCAAAAAATATAACTGTATTCTTTTCTATAACTCACCTTAATTTCTATCTCAACTACCTCTCCCACTTAGGTAGCAGAAACTGTTATAAATCAATTTGAGGTATCGTCTTACTCACAGTTTATTGCTTATATAAATGTTAAGTCTACAAGGGTGGGAAATGAAGATAGAATGGGGATCTTTTCCAAGATAGCATCTTTTCTGCAAGAATCCACATAGAAATGTCCTTCCATTTTTGACTTGCATGAAGTAGATTTCATGAAGCAAATGTTCCAACTGTAAAAGTAAGAAAAGTCCAGATATATTACAAAAATAATCATTTTCAAGATATGAAAGCTGAGGAAACAATGATGAACTTTAATCCTGAAAGAGGGCCTTTCTGAGGTGAGCTGATGGTTGCTGACCATTTTCCCCAAACTGTGGATATTTGCCAGTTCTGGGTGTAGACTAAAGTTTGTGCTTAATTTACTCAGAGAGACTCTCCTAGAAGAAAAGAGAGACCTGTAAGATTTTGGAGTTAAGTGTAGTTGGCATGATAGCTAGAAACTTGAGGAGTCTCAAAATCAGAGCCAACTTCCACCTTGGGGCACTTACTAAATTCTGAGCAGCAGTGAGGGGGCTATGCTGAGAGCTCCTAAAAGGCAGAGCCGAATCTCATTATTTCAAAGTCCCATTGGAGGGAGGTTCCTACCTCAGATACATGGTCAATCTGCCCTTCAAGACTAAAGAAGAAGACTTACCAGACTTTGAGGTTTCAGGCAGGGGATGATATAATTCCAATCAAAATCACAGGGTTCTTGTTGATATTAGCAAGTTTATTCTAAAATTTAAATGAAATTTTAGATGGAATATAAATGGAAATTTATGGAATATTATCCCATAATATTATGGAATATTTTACATGGAAATTTATATGGAATAGCTAAGGCAATCTTAAGAAGGAGGAGGGGGTAGAGGAAAAGGAGTCAGTAGCTGGAGAACTTAACCTGCTAGGTGGCAAGACTTACTGTAAAATTACAGTAATTTAAAAGTGTGGTTATTGGTGCAAGCAGAGTAAAACAAAAGTCTAAAACAAGACTCCCAAATAGACAGCCACATGTAGGTTCAACACTTCAATTCAATGTGGAAGGCATGTTCTTTTTAATAATTTATGGAGGGTCAAGTGAATATCTATATAGAAAAAAAAATTCACCCTTTCCTCATACTATGTAAAAATTTATGAGTAGATCAAATACTTTTATTTGAAAGGTGAAACAATAAATATTCTATAAAAACATAAGAGAATATTAACGAGCAAATAAGCTATTTCTTAAATAGGACAGAACAAGCACTGATCATAAAGTACTGATAAATTTGGACCTCTTTAAAATTATGAGCTTCTGCTTATCAAAAGACAACATTTTGAATAAAAAGTCAAGCTACAGATGTGGAAAAGTAGTCACAATTCATATTTCTGACAAATAACTATTATCCAAAAAATATAAAATAAATACATTTTAAATATATAGTATTATAATAAAAATAAATAAATTTTATATAATATATAAACTTCTCCCACATTGACTAAAGGTGTTCAAAGGGTACAGACTTCCAGTTATAAGATAAGTAAGTACTGGGGATATAATGTACAGCATGACGACTATAGTTAATACTGCTGTATGGTATTTGAAAGTTGCTAAGAAAGTAGATCTTAAAAGTTCTCATAACAAGGGAAAAAAAATGTTTTTGTATATGAGATAATGGAGGTTAACTTATTGTGGTAGTCATTTCACAATATACATAAATCCTTGTGTTGTACACAAATTTATACAGTGCTATGTGTCAATTATATCTCAATAAAACTGAAAGAAAAATAAACTGCTACAAATTAATAAGAAAAGCCAAATTTTAAAAAATAGGCAAAGACTCTAAGAGGGATTTCCTAAAATAGGATATCTCAATCAACACTAAGTATTTGAAAGTAGGATTAACATCATTATTCACCAGTGAGATGCAAGTTAAAATGACAATGAGATACAATTACATCCCAAACAGAAAGGCTAAAATGAACAACATAGACAAGTTACTTGCTGTTGTCTACATTGTTCCTTTTAGCCTTTCCCTTGTGCTTGACCCAGGAAGCAGAGTTCAGAGGGAATCCCTCATTCAGGGATACTCATGGCATCTCCTCCTCCTCCTTTTCTCCTTGCTTCAAACAGTGGATTCAGTTTGTACTCTCCAAGTGATAATCCTTTTCTTACTTGTATGTTACTCTTCCAGATCTACTGCCTATGCTTTGAGTGCTTTTAATTCTTTTAAATTTCTAGTATTTAAAAATTTAAAGGCAGAGTTTTTATTTCTTTGTTTTCTCTCACATCCCTTCAGTAAACACAAGCAATAGCCTAGTTTTCTGAATGGGATGAAAGAAAATGTATGAGATGGAAGAAAATATATATGTTTTAAAAATATGTATCCTAACATATAAGCATTAAAGAGTTTATTTTATCTGCATAAATTGACCGTTTAAAAAAAATCCATTCACAAGGAAGCTTTTATCTTTGAATTTCAAATTAAATGCCCCTGTGAACCTAGGTCAAATGATTCACCAACGTATATTTTCATGTCTGTAAAACATATGCACAGCATATAAATAGTTGTATTCTCTGAATAAAATAGTAAATTCATTTTTGAAGCATGCATGTGACCTTATTTCCCCAGTACCTATGTGTTAAGCTGAAAGCAGAGGTGCATGTGAAGGTCAGCACAGAATGGGAGAGTGAGCTCCTGCATCCAAACTAGGCATGCAGAAGCCACTCTTACAGCACCAAGGATTTGATGGTTGGGGAAGATAACCCTAGAGCAGCCATCCATGTATCTCTTTGACAGAGATTTCAGGGCTGGGATGCTGGATGCTTTTAACTAGGGCACCTCCCAGATTAGGGCCCTGTATACCATAAAGTACTAAAGTTGTGTGTTAGAGATTACTAGACATCTATTTATCTACATTTACTTACTAAATGTTTATTTATTTATAAATTATCTCTTTTATTTATAGAACTCAGGGCTGGAATGAATGATGCCTCTTCTAAATTATCTGTGCAGGTTAGTGTCATATACCGTGAAGTAATAACTACTACATATTCACCAGAATTTTTCTTTTTCTCCTGGGCAAATAGACTGCATTCCTGAACCTCTCTTGTTGTCAGGAACTAGGTGCTAGCCACTTGAATACTATCAAAAGCAATGACTGTCGTTTCTGGCCATGTCCTACAAAACCTACTTCCTACAGGTTTTCCTCCATGCTACTTCCCTCTTCTAGACAATTAGGAAGGAGATGACACACCAAGGCAACTTTGGGAGCCATATATTGAAAGCCCCAGAGCTGCAGGCAGCCTAGGTACCAGAATAATTTTGTTAACCAGAGATTTCCCACTAAGAAGGTGCATCCACCTAGGTCTGTTGTATGAGCCACAAGTGTACTTCTATTTTATTTGTGCCTTTACATTTTTGGATCTTTTAAATCCAGCTATTAGGATTGCCCTAACTAATTTAAGTGGAAAGTGTGATGGTGTAATGATTAGAAATTCTGTACTCAGCCTAGATTTAGCACTGACTGCTTCTGGGTGGCCATGGACAGGTTACATTGCCTCTTAGGACTGGAATTTCCTCATTATGCATGAATGAAATAGATTAGTTGATCTAGGTTATTCTTTCCTGTTCCGACATTATAGAATGGAACATTTTATTAAATTGTGTCAACAATGCGTCTTCGTATTTTAATGCAAGGACACTATACTATTTGCCATTGGTATATAGCTACGTTCCCATTTTTATTTTTAAAGCAAATTTCCAATAACTTTCTAGGGATGACTGTTCACTGCTATCGGTTAAAATTCCAAACTGAACTACCTGAGATGCAAGTTCACTCCTTTGAACTGACACTTTTTCTAAAAGACTAAGGTCTTTAGTGTATCTGTCATTAAGGTCATTAGTGTATCTGTCTATAAATTTGCTCTTAAATCAATAGGAAAGTAGTACTTATCCAAAAGATAGCATCAGAAAGTTGTTACTATGTTAAACTATTGTTTCTCTTCCACACTGTTTATAACATTGAAGTAAAATGTACTTTTGAGCAAAATCTTTCTGCGCCTGGCCTCTGTGAAAAGGGCATTTTCTTTCTTTTAAAAGTTTGAGTAAAGTTGATTTGACTATTTTTGAGTTATTTGAGGGTCCCCCAAATAAGTTCTTCATTTAAGGGGGGAAAAAAAAAGATTGCTCAAATTTTTTTCAGCTTATGTCATGAAAAAACCCAGAAAGACATAATGTTACTCTTTGAAGTGTGGGTTTTCTGTATGTACTGTAACTGAAATGGGTGTGAACAATAGATGTATATCTAATAGAACTGAATAGAACTGAATTGGCTCAGCTTTAGGCTCATTCCTTGCTTTGAGAGGATTTTGAAAACCATTCGTTCATGTTACTTTTGACACTTATGAACTTGACACAGTTTTGTATACTGTAATCCCTTCTACTTTGGAAACATTAACCTAATGGATAATTTTAAGTCATCAGCATTATTTAGAACACCTTAACTATTTCAATGTTCAATTATGTTCTTCAAAATAGTCCTTGATAAAAGAAGGAAAAGATGACTCACATGGGTTTTATAAATTGTGATGTGTCCTTGATTAAAAAGACAACAGGATTACAAATAGTGGAACTGATGACTCTTATTCAAAGCATACAGGGTTGATGCTCAATAAGGTAGCATTACTGGTAAATGAACTTCACCGCTTACATTTTTCCATTGCTTTCCTTTTTCAGAATTAGTACATTTTTCTCTTCAAGTGGAACTTCGGACTTCTCATTAAGGACAGTTGGTCATTTTTTTGGCATAGAGGTCATTCAATCTTATGGCATTTAGAAATGCTTTTTACCATCTTCCCTAATCTCATACCTGACAAGTACAAAGCCTGCCAAACAAGTAAAATATGAAGAGTAGAATGATACTGAATGTATGTAATGAAATAAATTACTCTGGTCCTCTATATAGTGTTAATTATTGCAACCAATAATTAGAGGCAGGGGAATTAATTCCTTATACTTGCTCAGATCAGAATGACAGGGTATGTATATAAAGTATTTTTTTACTCTAATCCCTTCTAGTTAAGAAAAGGAAGTTAAATATCTATAGGCCTTTAATTTTTTTATTTTATTTTAATGAAAACTGGGAAAATGAGTCATCTTTCCAAATAGTTTTTGCTGTTCTCTTATGTAAATCCAACTGAAATTTATTATAAATAATTTGCATCATCAGGTCAAATTTCACATTTTTAATTTGTTATTCTCTCTCCTTGAGTTTGCCTTTAATGAAATAGGTCCCAACTTCTGGGCACTAATCTGTCCCAGATATTTATCATCTCAAAGAAAATATTATGGCAGGAGAAGAAGATGAAAAGGATACTTGAAAGCACAGTAATATTTATAAACTGAAAACTCATCCAAATGCTTTTGCTCATTGAATGGTCTACAGATGATATATACATAAGCAGAATAGTCAGAGAGTTAAAGCCTTCTGTAGAATGGAATAGAAGAAATCAATGAACAATTTCTTTAATTTTCTGGGCTAGTCGGGAAGGCCTATCTTTAACTGTCAGACCCATTGTCACCCGGTTAAAGGATAGCATTAAGTGGAGTCATCATGTTGCTTTCCACTACTGTGTAAGTTATTAGAAAATCTGCTTTAAAGAAATATTTACTGTATTCCTTTTAAAGAATCACAGCTTATTACTACTAACTCCTGTCAAACAGAATATTTCCCCTTCATTTTGCACTTGGTAACTCTCCATGAACTCATAATCATAAGAGAAAGCAAATGGAAATCATTCCTTCCTGCTGAAGTCTAGAAGTCACACTACCATCAGTCACAGCCATGTGGCAAATGTTCCCAGAGAAGTAGGAATTAAACAAAATGAGGAAGACTCTCAACTAGATCCTTTTACAGCTCTTATGACTGGATCGTTTTCAAACTGCACAGGAAATATATATCATGTGACATTTATAGTCTACATATTTTTGAATATTTTTGTGATTGTGCAAATGTTAGTATCTAGGTTAAACTAGATTTTTAAGTATAAAAGCAATATGTGAGGATGTCAACAAAATCCAATACTGCAGAAGAGTATAAAGTTGAAAATCTATCTTTCCATCCCTATGCTTACTAGTTCTCTCCCCAAAGATAATGCCTGTTATTGGGGTTTTGGGTTTCTTTTTTTTGTATCTTTACTGAAATATGTTATATATACACAAACATGTATTTTTGTGTTTGTATAAATAATTTTAGATTAATACAGTCATGCTCTATAGACTCTTACGTAGTTTGATTTTATTGGTTGTGCTCTAAGAACAGTTTGTATCTGGGTATGTTCAGGCATGTATTCAAATGAATCTCTCCCTCTCTCTGTGTATGTGTGTACATATATATACATATATATATATATATATATATACACACACATATATATGTATATATGTATATATATATATATACAAACACATATGCACATGCATACATATAAATACATTTGTATAATCATGTAAATTAATGAAAGTTTTTAGTGAAAGTTTCTAAAAGGTCTCAAATGGACTTCATGACATATCAAGACTTCAGTTAACTCAGTCTGTCATATTTTTCAACTAGAGGGAGCATAACTCTCAAATTCATGGAATATTGGATGGATCATAGATTTTAGAATCAGAAGAGAGGTTTATTTAAATTCTAACTTCAAAACTAGTTGTTTGACTTCTCATATAACTTGTTCAATATTGTCTACCTTTCTCTTCCCTTTACCCTTGTTTAATAAAATCCTGTCTCTAAGGAATAACCCCAATACTAATTCCTCAATGAATTTATCATTAGTTCCATAATCCCTCTTCTTTATCTCTTCCCTCTTGCACTTTACAGATATACCACGTAATTTAGTGCCTAACAATAAATAATGATACTATAGATCCATTTTCTTAGCTTTCATATTTATCAGAGTACCTTGAATATTGTTGGCTAGCCCAGAGACTAATATACATCCATTGATTGAATGATCAAGGAAGCAAATTAAAATTAAATCAGTGAATCCATACAGCCACTAGTGCCCCTGGTGGCGCATTTAACAACATAACCAGATAAATCCATTTCTTAAGATGGTTTTCAGTCTGAAAATCACTGCTGTCTTTTTCTGCATTTCTATTGCACATTTCTGAAGATAAGTTGGAGTGTTAGGTGGAATCTTTGCAGTAAATATAGAAGCAATTTGATTTTTAGTCCTCGTCTTATTATCATATTTCCCTGTTAGAGAATTCAGTGCACTAATACAGCCTCAATCACCCTCCAGTGGATGGTGCTCCAGTTTGATTCACTGTTAAATCTGAAGCAGCTCCATTAAGTTAGTTTTAGTAGCTTTGGGGAAGCCCATTAGGATTCTTCCTTCTTCAGGTGGTGCTGGACATGCATAAGAAAAAAATTATATCAGTCCCAGAACTGCAGCATTGGAATTTGATTCTAGGAACACTTTGACCCTAGAAACCTGAAAAAAAAAAATTAGGTCAAGTGGACTGAAAAGGAAGGTCTACCTTGCCTGTTTTTGATCACTATACAATGAAATTGTACACATCTTCTTAAACCTGAAATTGAGTTCTTAGGCCTGGATTTATTGAGAAATACTTAGATATAGGACAGAAGAAAAGGAGACCAAAGAGAGAAGAATGAAGGAAAAGGGCAAAAAAGGGTCATTATATTATATTCAGAACCTAAATAATAAAACTGTTATCTTTTACCTTGGTCTATATTTAGAATGAGCAAACCTACATTAGTAATCTTTTAGGATGATTATATTTTCTAGGAGTGTAAGTGAATATTTCTTTAATCAGTTTCAGAAAACATATTCATTACAATGGTTTGCTAAATATTTCCAACCACACCTGGAAGTTATAGTGAGAAGCTCACAGCATGCAGCTTAATGATGTTTTTCCTTAGAAAGCCCATGACTGTATGTGCAGGATTTAAACAAAATTCATCATACATTACTGTCTGGCTGGTGCTGAAGCTCAAAGCAAACACCATCAGTGCATTTTACACTGCAGCATGGGCTTAAAAGACAATCCTCTTTCTTTCAAGTTCCCTCAATATAAGGTGATTCTTGTTTTAATGCTGAGTAACTTAATCATCTAAGAAGTTGGTTTTTTAATGGGAAGTCAGAACAATTCTCAGTAAGTCATTCTTTCTAATATAATAATATATGTGTGTTTATGATATATGTATGTGAAAATTTGCCTACATATACCTGTCATAGGCTTATTAGGACGATTAGATGAGTTAAATTTAAAGCACCTTGAATAGTAACTGGCACATGGTAAAAGCTTGTACCGTGATGGTGTTGATGATGATGATGCTTTTAGTTGATTTGTAACATCCTTTGTTTTTTTTCAAGATCAAATTCTACTCTACTAAAATATCTAAAAAGCCACAATAACGATCACTAGTTCATGGGGTAAGAATATATTCAACCACCTTTCATATGTAGTGCAGCCCTACTGCTACTCCTCCCCAGTTTAGGGAATCCCTATTTGGTATTAGGATGAACGTATTATTTTCCATCAGAAGCCATTCCCCATGGTCTAAAGTAGAGTTTTGACACATTGGGAATTTCTAGGAATCGTGTTCCCTAATCCAGAAGGCTCTATGTTTCCAAAGTCAATTAGTTATCTCAGAGGCTCTGTTTTGGTGTCATGATGATCAGAGTTCAAAGCAGAAATGGAATTATGTTTTCTTTGTGTTTGTGGATAGGAGCCAAATGAAGAATGCCTATAAAAAAACATGTTATTTTTGGAACCTAACTGCAAAAGTAAAAGCTGCACCTTACAAGAAATTCTGCCTCCAATGGGCAGCTGCTTCCCTGAAATTAAGAACAATATTGCCACTCAGCTCAAGTCCAAGTGGATTGTCAAAGCAGTTCTGTTATTAAGAAGACCAACAGGAACTGTGCTACACATGTAAGGGTCCTGTCTAGCTATTTTTTTTTCACATCTTTTTGAACTTGCAACAGCTTAAACTTTAGAATGACACTCCGTGACAGGAGGCTGACTGAAATTTAGCAGCAGTAGTCTTTGAAAAGAGACCTATTCTCGTGGTGTTTGATTCAGAAACAGCGCAGTGTAGGTCTAAAAATGTCCCATGAAGGGTGATACAAAGTTTAAAAAGCAGTTAAAGGATTATTACCTGAATGAAACAGGGGCATTAACTACAAATGTCCTTTCCTGATAGAGACTGAGGTTAAAATAACCTAGAAAAGGCTTAAACATAAAACAGGAGAATTTCAGTTCACTTGAGCCTTAAAACTGAGGTAATAAATGAGAAAAATCCTATGTATCTATTTTCCTCCTCAGAGCAGTAATTGATGGTATTATTGCTGTATATTTCATTGTTTGTGTTTTAATTGTTCTTTTGATTGTTTTCTAATTTCTTGAAAGATAGGAACCATGTGACCACTTGAAACAAGGTTTCACAAACCACAGTGTGCATCTGAATAGCAGAGAAATCCAGTGCCCCTCAGTGAGCCATCCTCAATAAGTACAGAAGTCGAGAATAAACTTTTACAAATATTTATAGTCGTTTGATGTTGCTACAACACTTAAGCTTGTGATCAGTGGACATATCTTGTTGAATAGAGTATATTGGAGATGTTCAACTCTCCTGATGCAGGCTATGTACTGGTCATGTGTAAAACCATCTGTCTGTTCATGACAGATTTGAAATAATAGGGAAAAACAAAACCTATGGTCCATCACCAAGGTGAGTTTAGAAGTACTGTCCTGGAGGGTATGAGAGACTCTCATATCCCAGACTAGTTCTACAATAGGGTATGAAGTGGCAACATTGTTTATTTTTTTGCATTCTTTTTTTACTGACATATAATTGATTTACAACGTTGTGTTAGTTGCAGGTGTACAGCAAAGTATACGCGTATATATATGTATATATATATTTTTTCTTTTTTCAGATTCTTTTCCCGTATAGGTTATTACAAAATATTTTTGGCATTCTTATGTTAAGGCATTTAAGGCTCTTAAAATACAAATTATTTATGGAATGGGTCATAGTAGATGCTCCATTGTGAAGTTTAGCTAACCCTCCACAATTAAAGGACTTATTTCCCCAGCTGCTGGGTATGTTGATGGATGGCAGCTGAGTATTCTTTCCTGAAGTTTGCTCTTGGCTGAAAAGACCTGCCTTATCTAATAATATGTCCCCCTTTCAGTCTAAATACAATCACTATTTTATGAGGGAATATAGCAAGCCGACTCATTGCTTCAATTTGAAACAATTCTTCAGGACCATCCCAGCTCCAGAGCCTTCCATGGCATCATCTGAGGTTTTTGTTGTGACTGTATCACAGCCTACCCTTTTCCTGGGCTCAATCTTATTGCCCTCACATCCCCACAGCTGTTGATTTCAATAGCAGTTCCAAATAAACTGCCTGTATGCAAATTTCCACCTCAGATTCTGCTCCCTAGTGAAACCAAGAGGTATCACAATGATTTGTTGAAAGATATTTTCATTTGGATTTTATTTATCAAGATAGCCTTGATAGAGGATAAGGCCATGGAATAATGGAAAACTGAGTCTGGAGAATGATTTTGGGAGTGTGGGGTGGCTGTCTGCTAGTTGTAAGGGGCGGGGTGGCTGGAACTGAGAGCCCAGGTCACCTGGGGCAGGGATGGGGAGGGGGCAGTAGCAGAAGACTCAGGCCTTTCGTTTTTATGGGGGCGGGTACTAGGGGTATGTACTTTTCTTCTTCATTTTCAGGGATAACCTTTCTATATATTCACAAATTCAACTTTAACTCATTTTTCTCATCATAGAGTTCTGCCTGGGATTTCAGAGCTGGTAGTGGCTCAGTACCGAACTGAATACTGATGCTCACAAAGCACTAAACTCCATTTTAATCACGGTATATAATCTAAGGAACTGGAATTGGGTGCACTAAAACTATTTTTATTTAAAAGGGCTCAAAAGAATTTCTTTATATTTTAAAAATCTCTAACCACAATTTATTGTCTTAATCACATTAATGTGACTACACCTGAGATTTCTAAACTTAATGATTCCCCAGCTGCTCTAATGGTAAGCCATCCTACTAACCAACTCCAGAGGACTCTAGTCACATTATGACTTACTTCTGTGCTATTGCAAGTGTGCTCTTCAGACATCAACATCAGCATCACCTGAGAGCCTGTTAGAAATTCCGAAGGCCTTTTCCAGAGTTACTGAATTGGAACCTGCACTTTAAAAAGATTCCCCGGGTAATTCTTATGCATATTGATGTTTGAGAAACATTGCTGTATACAACAAGAATTCTCTGGAGTTTTTAATATTGCAGTTTGCATGGCTATACACAACAACCCTGATATTAGAGGCAAGTTCTGCAATGCTATTGTTGTCATTCACTCCAACCATCATAGTATTTACTTCATGTTAGAAAGTTGGAGAAAGAATGAACTGAAACCAGAATGATAAAAAACTGCTGTCTTCCATGATCCAAAATCTTTAATAAGTGAAGACAGAATAGCATATGATATGTACACCTAAAGGAAAAGAGCAACTTATTAGGACACAGTACAAACTCTATAAGATGATTTATAAAAACAAACCTGCATAAACCTACATCCCTTTTCAACCTTATCTTTTGCTACCTCCCACCTCTACTAAATACACACACACACAGTTCTCAACTGCTAAACTGATCTATTTTCAGTTTCATCCTGAGCATTGCATGAGTTGTCTCTTTCTGAAACATTCTTCTTTTCACCTAGAAAATTTATATTCATATTTTAAATTTCATATTAGATACCATTTCTTCCAGAAAGCCTTCTGTAGCTCCAACAGGATTTGTATTTCCTCCAAATTCTTGCACAATATAGTAAATATCTGATCCATTAGGCCATAAAACTTGGTTTAGCACTGGACCCCGTACCCAGCACAGTGCCTGAGCATGTATCTATTGAATAAACAAATGAATAATTTAATATAAATAGGAGTATTAGTTTTCCATTGCTAAATAGCAGAATTACCACAAACACAGCAGCTTTAAACGACACATACTTACTATCTTATGGTTTTCATGGTTCTGGAGTACAGGCATGGCTTAGTGGGATCCTCTGTAAGGCTATAATCAAGGTGTTGGCTAGGGCTGGATTTTCATCTGGAGGCTCAAGTGGGGACAAATCTGCACCCAAGCTCTCTCAAGTTGTTGACAGATTTCATTTCCTTCACCTGTATGATTTAGGGCAGCTTACTTCTCCGAAGCCAGTAATGGAGGGAGAGAGACACTGGCAAGATGAATGTAACACTCGTGAAATCTCATACACTTAATCACATATATCCCATTAACTTTCTGCATCCATTTAGTTAGAAGCAAGTCACAGATATTGCTGAGACACAGGGGGAGGGGATTAGCAGAGATGTGTTTATGAGAAGGTAGGGATCATAGGTCTTAAAATCTATCCACCTAAAAGTCTGTCCCCCTTAAAATCTGTTCACCACAAAAGGTATTGTTAAAATTTTTATTGGTTTTTGCTGTTATTAATTTTCTAATTTATTTAAAAAGTTAAACTTTTCCAGTATGAGAGGCAAATTAGTGGCCTGTAAAACAATTGTTGGGATATTTTCTCAATTCTATTCCTTCTTTTTAAGTCTCATTTGGATTATACACCTCTTAATAAACCCAATTTTCTCTCTAGAGATGGCTCCCCTATTCCACTAGATAGCACTGCTTACCTGTCAGATGGGTATAACATTTATCTTCCTGACTTGAGTCTTCAAATATGTTTTTCATTTCTGCTAACCATAGTCAATAATCAAGTTGTTTGCTAGGCCAAAAATTTATAGCTGGTTGGTAGCTCCATGTAATTCTCATACATTTTTTTTTCACTTCAGAAGTTTTATTTTTCTCACATTCCTCTCATTGTTTCTAAAGAGTTGATAATAAGCTATCAGGTGCCTGTGTCTGTTGAAAGGGAAGAATTTTAAATTTGCCTCGCCAAAGGTGCACATTTTCCACATGTTGTGGAACTAAACATTTTCCAGATCTGTAGAAATAGTGTAAGTCCTCTTGAAACCCAGTTTAGCTACACTATCCCTTCAAAAAAAAAAAAAGAATCACACCTATTCATTTCTTTAGCAGAATGATAGATACTAGGATAAAGAAAGGTAGAATGGATAAGTTTTGATTATTACATTTAAGGAAACAAATTCTTATTTCATTTTTTAGTGATATGATGAATAATTTTTCAAACTGCTTGCATCTTTTGAATGAGATTTTCATATTCATGATAATATTTGTGTGTGTGTGTGTGCTTTAAAGTTTTTCCTCCCTCCCCAACTTACACTGGCTTCTCAAATAATGGTTGGAATAGAGTTGTGGTTGTTATTGTCAAGGTGGTCACTACTAGAGTAACCATAATTAAAAGAAAAAAATTATTGCCAATCTAACCCAAATTTCTAAATTAAGTACAATTTAAATATAAGACAATATAATATAGAAAGTGGAAAGGTGATCAACCTTAAATGATCAAGTGTGTTAATGTTCTTTACTTATGTAGAAAGATGGGAGAGATACTAATTTTAGATTGCATTAAGACAAGCATTCATGTTAAAAATTGGAGGTAATCACTAAAAAATTCAAGTATAGTTTAGTCTGTAAACAAGGAGTGGGGAAAAAGAAATAAAGAAAATTCTTTTAATTCAATAAAAGGCATGAAATATAGAAGAAAATATAGATAAAAAAGCAAATTAGAATTATAGAAATAAGCACAGGCATATAAATAAATTAATATAAGTTGATTATTTTCACTCAGTAAACTAGAGGCATTATACTGTTAGATTAAAAACAAATCTACATGAGTTATTTTCATTAGATACGCCTAAACTGAATGACCCAGAAAAGGTGAAACTTAAAAGATAGAAAATTAAAGTGTTACCGATAAAATCCCATGCCTCTGCCATATCCCCCCACCTCCTGCAAAAAATCCCTTGGGACTAGCACTATTCATATCAGATAAAATAGTATTTAAAAGCTCCTTGGTGATGTGACTGATTCTAGGACTGGGGCAGGAAACATACAAGATGAGACTGGGACATCTGGTAGTAGTACCAAAAATTAAGGAAATGTTAAAAACAAGCAGAGTTCCCTGGTGGTCCAGTGGTTAGGACTCGGTGCTTTCACTGCCGGGACCTGTGTTCAGTCCCTGGTCAGGGAACTAAAATCCTGCAAGCCACGCGGCATGGCCAAAAACAATAAAATAAAATAAAATAAAAATAAAAAAAATAAAAACAAAACAAAAACTTCATGAAATAGCAAAATCGATAAAGCAGTATTGGATTATTACCCAAAGTATAAAATAAATATCTACGAGCCCAAACTGATATAAATAAATGACTGACTAAATAACTAAATGAGGGAGAAGAGACAAATATTTCATGCAGAAAACTCCAAATTATGTGAATACTCCACCCTGAAGGAAGGGAGCATTAACTTCCCACTCATTAAGTATGGGCTGCACGTAGTGACTCCTTTTCAAAGAGGGCAAAGTGGAAAGGAGGGAAAAGAGTAACTTTACATTGGAGAAAGATGGAAAGGAGGGAAAAGAGTAACTTTACATTGAGAATTCTGACAAAAACTACCTCAGCCAAATGATCAAGGCCAATATCAACAGTCAAATTTTGTTGATAGTAGGTACCCTTGATATGATGTGATGAGAATGGTGCTTTGCTTCTGTCGTTTTCCTCCTCCAAACTCATAACGCCAGTCTTATCAAGAGAAATATGTCAGACAAATTACAACGTGGGAGCGTTTTATTATATACCTGAGCAGAACTCCTCAAAACTGTCAAGGTCATCAAAATTATGGAAAAATATGAGGAACTGTCACAGCCAAGGGACCACTGTATTTCCAATAATTGCTTATAACTTTTATCTTTTCTTAAAATTAGCACACAATTAACTAACAAGGCCATGTATTCTGGTTAACACAGCACCCTGTGTATTAAGGTTCTCCAGAGAAACAAAACCAATAGAATTATATATAAAGAGAAAGAAATTTATTATAAGGAATTGGCTTACATGATTATGGAGGCTGACAAGTTCCAAGATCTGCAGTAAGCAAGTTGGAGACCCGGGAGAGCTGATGGTGTAGCTCCAGTCTGATCCCCAAAGCCTGGACACCAGGAGAGCCAATAGTGTAGTTCTAGCCCAAAGGTCAGCCAGCTGGACACCCATTTCAGTGTGAGTCTGAAGGCAGAAAGAAATGATGTCCTAACTCGAAGGCAATCAGACAGGAGGGAAGGTCTCTTACTTGGGGGAAGGTCAGACTTTTGTTCTGTTCAGGCTTTCAATGAGTTAGATGGAGCACACTCATGCTAAGGAGGGAAATCTGTCTTTATTTAGCCTATCTATTTAAATGTTAAGCTCATCCGAAAACACCCTCACAGAAACACCCAGAGTAATGTTTGACCAAGTATCTTGGCATCCAGTGGCCCAGTCAACATATAAAATTAACCAACGTACCTGATTTTTACAAAGCTTTTGTCTATGCCACTAAAAGAGTACTGATTTTCAAAAATTAAATAAAAAATGTACAGTACATACCGCTCTACTATTGGCACACTATAGGATAATTAATGATCATTAAGTTTTCTCACATTGTACTCTAAATATCTAGAAGTTCTACCCAAGGGAAATTCTCCATAAGTTTAGAACCCTATAATAAGTTCAGATTGTTTTCCCTTATGATCTAGTATCTGGCTTTCTCACAACTATCCACGTTAACCTGTGTTCTATTGACATTCACTTCTAGACTGGCCATGTTCTGGGACTGGCTTGGATCAAGTGAGTTACAAATATGGGGATCCTGAAAATGACTGCTTGCCAATGTGTGCTAGTGGTTACTGTTTTGTTACAGTGAACTCTCTTGCAATTACTGTGCTTTAATTAATTAATCTTAACCTCTTTCTTGATTACATACACCACTCTTACTGCCTGCCTCTGTGTTCTCCTAGGTCTCACCTGCCACTGTGTTTAGCCCTTGTCCTTTCTTTCTAACTCTAACTTATCTCAGTTGATTCTGGTTTACTCTCAAGTTTCTCAAATGTAATGATGAGAATAATTAGGAAATCAACAATGAAAGGAAACTTATAGGGTAGGGTAAACTAGATCCTAGTATATAATTAGCACTGAAAACCATTTTACAAGTCAGCCAAAAAACTGAGTTTTTTGTTTGCTTTTTTTTTCATAAAACAAAGAGATTTCCTTTAGAAGTACTGCCCTTTGTGCTGTCTTGGATTATGACTTCTTTCTTACTAGTAATATGTAATGGTTTTGAGCACTAGACTTAATTTCTGTTTGAAATTTACAAGTATGTATAAGTATTTCATCTCAGTAGACTTCAAGTGCACACAGAAATTCATGGGGCAGTCATTTACAGTATTTTGTATCCCAACAGTTGCATTCTAGATATGTAAATACAAGAAGATACAGAAATATTTATGGATGAGTTTCACACAGCTGGAATCATATCAACAACTGAAAGGATGAAGAAGATTGAAGCTATATATCTGCCAGTTTCAGCAAACCCACACACAGTTATAGGACAAGTAAAGCCAATTCATCCATTTTGTCAAGACGTTATCTAGTCTGTCCCAGTGGCTTCTGGAGAGTCTTAGACATTCTAGATTGATAGTTTTCTATCCTATCCTTCAGCTGTGTCTTCTGATACTGCTGAAAACTCATAGGTTCTAAATTGCTGACTCTCAGTAAAAGGTAATCCTTAGCTTCCACTGATAAAATGAATAATTTTCCTTACTTGTATGACCTTGAATTCAGTGCATTTTTTTTTTGGTAGGAGACCTATTTATGTCTTCCTAGGAACTGGGCATATTTGTTCTCTGTCAACCATAGAAATAAAGAAGAGTTGTTTACCACGCTCTTCAAACCATATGCCCTTAGGAATTTGAATGAATTGTAAAACTTTCCTCTGTCATTTAACATTTATACTGATTTATTTAATCTTAAGTATATATATATATATATATATATATATATATATATATGGCATCTGATTTAATATTACAAAGACATTGCTATAATATTTGCTATAAGGACATGATATTTGAAAATAACCATCAAATGCAGAAGAGAGTGATAGAGGCCTATAAAATGTTAGTGTTAAAAGTAACACTCCTCTGTCCATCATTTGATCATAATGAATAAACTGAGGCTCAAAGGGTGAAGTGGCTTACCCAAGGCCATGAAGCTAATTAGGAACAAGTAGAATCCTGGCCTCTTGACTCCTATGACAAACACTTTCTAGGACACTGTGCTGTCTCAGGCATTTATACTTCAGAAAAAAAAGAAAAGTTCTTAAAAAAAGGGAGGAAGCTTCTTAATAGATGAAGTATGAAGCTAATCTGTTGAATGAGTTATGCCTTTTGTCAATATCTTATTCTATTTCTGAAAATTAGCTAGATAATTAGCCCTATAGTAAGATTAAATTCTAATTAATATCTAATTAGCAAAACTATCTTGATGGGCTGTCTACATAATGGTCAGAGTGCTTTGAGCTAAATACACAGAATGATGTTGTTTGGCCTCCCTGACCTACCATAAAACCCTTTCCTTTCCCCTTGCTGGTCTGGACCCAAGTTCAGCTTTGGTTTGTTCTGGGTTCTCCCCTATTTGAAGTGTTATTATAAGTCACCCACTATCCAGAAACAATTAAAAGTCTAACTCGGAGGGGGAGTATTAGTAATAGTCTGTGGGGTCACATTCATCTCAGTAGACATAGCACCACTCCCCTTTATGTAAATAAAATTAATTTCACAAATTTGAAATTGATTTTTTAAAGTTAATTTATTTATTTTTATTTTTTTGGCCACGTTGGGTCTTAGTTGCAGCACGCGGGATCTTTGTTGAGGCATGAGGGATCTTTTGTTGCGGTGTGTGGGCTCTTCGTTGCAGCACGTGGGCTCCTCTCTAGTTGTGGCATGTGGGTTTTCTCTTCTCTAGTTATGGCATGTGGGCTCCAGAGTGGGTGGGCTCTGTAGTTCGCGGCATGCCGGCTCTCTAGTTGAGGTGTCTGGGCTCAGTAGTTGCGGCACGCGGGCTTAGCTGCCCCGTGGAATGTGGGATCTTAGTTCCCCGAGCAGGGATCGAACCCACGTCCCCTGCATTGGAAGGCGGATTCTTTACCACTGGACCACCAGGGAAGTCCCCAAATTTATTTTTTAAAAAGACGTAGACTAGACTCTTGTTCTCCTACCTTCAACTGTCACCAAACCTCATAGGAGGTATGTTTATTTTTATTATTTTTCTTCCTTTGTAAGAGAACATTGATATCAGATGCATACAATTATATGTTGCTTTAAGAGAAGAGGATTAATCATCACTTGGAAAAAGGAACAGATGAATAATAATAAAAGATGGCATTTACATATCCATTATTTAGATTAATTGTGATAACAATGCAATATGAAAAATACATATGTTCTGTGCAATGGTAACTATGAAAAATATTCTATAAGTTCACTTTTTAATTTTATTTTTCTACTGTCCTCTCCCTGTGAATTTCCACTATGAATCTACAATATCTTTGTGTTCCAGTTGCTAAATGGTTCACTAGAGAATTTTCAGAGCCTACAAATGTTCCATTTCTGCCTTTAGTTGAATTAGACTCCTTATTGATTGATACTTAATTATATAATCATAGCTTTTTAACATAGACTTTGTTCATGTTTCAGTTATAGGTTAATGTTTAAGTCATTGAATTATTCAGGACATGAATTTTCTTTTCATGAAGTTGTCAATAAATCAAGGGCACTGTTTAGAAATGTCTAAGGAAGACAACTTTTATAATATTATGCATCTATTACGGTATAGGGATTAAATTTATAGTCACATGGGACACATCACTGGGAATACAGTGTTGTTAAATAATGTTATCGTCCTCGTAAAGTATATATTTTTCAGCTGGGTACAACTTAGGAGGATTCAATATTTATGATCTTTTAGGCTAGAGGTGCAGATGTACATTAAAATTGTGAGGGAACAAAGGAAACAGGTCTTCAGTTAGTTTCACGTTAACACGATAATCACATGCAAAATAAATGTGTTTTAGTTCAGTGTCAACAAAACGTCAGGAAGCTGCCCAAAAGAAAGTAATTTACTCACTTTAATAGATATTCAAGAATAAAGCACCCTCCCCAACCCTCACATCCAGTAAAGAAATGTACAACTCATTGGGAGAATTTGAACTTGTGATCCAACAGAACTCAAAAACACAGACTTTGAGAACATGGACTCAGGAGACAGAATCACATCCTGGCACCACCACTATTTACGATATGTATGACTTTAGTCAAGTTACCTGATCTCTCTAAGACTTAGTTTTCACATATATAAAAGGAGGGTAATAGAAATTTCTCAAAGGTTAACGTGTGCTTAAAATGAAATGACACGAAGTGTTTACCGTAATGCGTGTTCAAGTCATTTTAACTATTATCACATTTATTTAGACTAATTTATTCAATATGATTGGTGACATTGTATCATTATTCTTCTGGTCATTTCAATTCGTTTGATTTATCTTAGTACAGTTAAAATCATAATGTTCTAAGCATTCAGGGTCCCTAAAGGACTGTATTATATAACTTATAAGAAGTGGTTGACTGTCTAGAAGGAGCCCTGTCATGCTATGGTAATTTCATCTGCAGGATCTTTTCTGTCAGCGAATCTCCACAGAGAATGTGTCTGACCCTGCCAAAAAAATAAAGCAAAACAGGACAAAAATAAAGTCTTTTAGGATTCTCACAACACTTCCCTAAAAGAGACTGATTTTTCTCTAGAAAGAGACATTTGCATAGTATTTATTTTCTGGAGAAAATAGTGTATTATAACAAGTATCTACACTTTAGCTGAAATAAACCATTATTCAATATCACTATATGAGTGATACGAGTATGAATAATAGAAATGGCAATAACCTCTTCTACAAATGAAGAACTCTATAGTTTCTATTGGATTTTCCCATTATTTTACTTCATTTGATACTCAGGATGGATCTTCAATTCCAGCAACTATAAAGATGAATAAGAGATCTGGTCAAAGTTACATGGATTGAAAATGAATGACTCAGACCCTAATCTCTGCTTATATTCACAAGTACCTCAAATGTAGTTATTCCTACTGAACAGAATGGGTGACTGCTGCTTATAAACAGATGGAAAGCTAGTATAACAAGCAGCAAAACATTGTACAGCTTCTGTAATTATTTCAGTGATAATTTTCTATTATTTAACAAATCATCTAATATAATCTTACTGACAGGAGATAAAAATAGCATAATGGGAACAGTATGGTTTAAAGATCAGGAAGTAGATTTGAAATTCTATTTTCTCTTTCCCTAATTGTATCAATACTTGCAGAATGCCTTCAATGGGCACCAAGGTTATAAAGATGAAGAATAGGAACGTGTCCTTTGCCCTAAGGGAGGTCCCAGTCTGGTCAGGAAAGTAGACACATGAACAGATTATTTTAATAAAATATGGTAATTGCTACGATTGACACATGGCCTGAGGGTTACTGGAGCACAGCAGTTAAGATACTTGCCCTATCTAAGGACTTGAAGAAGTTGCTGGGAGGAAATGATGCTGAAATTAAGCCCAAGTCTGCGTGAGCATATACCAGGTGAGGAAAGATAGGAAGAGTATTTCTGCATTAACCAACTTATGTAAGCATAAAGCAGATAATACATTTAAGGAAAAAGCATGTATACTACTAGAATATAAAGGACAAAGAAGAGAGAGTGGAAGAGTGGAACAGGAAAAGTAAGCAGGGCTAAATGATTAAAAACTTTTGTTCCAAACTTTTGTGCTCAATTCTGACTATGATGGGCACCTATGAAAGGACATTAGAGGAAAAACTAGTGAAATCAAGTAAGTCTCTAGTTTAGATAATAGTATTATATTAATGCTGATTTCTCAATTATGTACATTAATATTTGGGGAAGCTTTAAGAGGATTGCTGTTTTTTTAACCCATGGTTATTTTGTAGCTGAAAACCAAATTCTCCCATTTTTTGAAAAAGAGGACCTTTTGCTTGCAACAAATAGCTTGTGGGCTATTCAATCCATGAGTGATTTAGAAGAAGCAGGGTCCTAATTATGACTTCCTCTGGTATACATTATTTCTATAACTTTATTATTTCTATAACATTTATAGAATGTAGAGGGAAAATTCTAGGGGGAGTTTTATAGAGAGTTTCAGAGAAATTCTAAGAAAATTAATAGTCTATTTTGCTAAAGAGATAGTTTTATAATTAAAGCATATGACTACATAGCACCTTGCCTTGAAGAAGTTCAAAGCGATTTGCCAGTTAGTTAACAACATGGATACTACCAAATAAAATAGCAATCGCAGTAATGAAACTTTGGATTTCATATAGATAATTAATATATCTTTTCCATCTATTGAGAGAGGTAACATTACTAAGAAATTCCTAATTAAGGGAGGTGAATGGAGTGATCAAATCATTTATTCATTCTGTGTGCATTTATTCACTCAACAAGAATGTTTTAAGTGTCTACTGTGCTCTGAGCACCATGTTAAGTTTTCATGATCACGATCAGAATATACTCAATGTCTGTTCTACCCTGATCAAACACAAAAATAGTCCTTGGATTGCAGGTGCAGCGACAAGCAACAGAGGCTAGTGCAGTCATGTTCTGTCTCTTAGGTTCAAACATCTGCTTAGAAATTTATTCCAGAAGAAAAACTTTGTTCTTGTTTGCTGTTCAGTCATACTTCAAAGTAAATCCAACGCCTGTATGAGACATACATGAATAATAATTCAGAATTAATTTATTTTACATAACCCTCATTTTCCAAAACATGGCTTCCTCTATATCCCGAATGGTACATAATAAATAATTTAGAGTTAAATAGAACACTGACTCTGCATAAAATGAAGATAAAGTTAGCTCTCATGAGTAGAGTAGCTGAGAGATACCATTTGCTATTGATTGCTTCTAAAATATTAAGGAACCCTATTCCCAGAATACATAAATGGAATAAAGTTAGGCAAAGGAGAGAATCATTTTTCCTGGCAAAGCTGATAACTGTTTCCTAAGTTGTTGCATGCACTGAGGGAAAAACCTAAACCTTTCACTTGAAAGGCATGATTTTTCAGTTGGTCCTTATTCTTGGGCGTGCTTGCTTGTGCCCATTTGTGAAAAAAACTGTATTTGAAACAATGCATCTGTGGGAAAGGACATGGCAGAATTATGTACTAAAGGATCATTTTTCTAGTTTGTTGATTATATTCACAAAAATAATAGAATCAAAGAGTCAAAACTGATCATAGAATACTGGTGCCATAAGGGACGCAAACATCACCTAGATTGATTCTCTGATACCAGAATTGAGGATACTAAGATAAAATTATAGTTCATTACTGGCTAAGGATAACCTAGTAAATATTGACAATGTCAGAACTGGGCTACACTATCTCAAAATTCATTTTGTAGAAATATTCTGAAAATATTAATTTATCCTATTAAGTAACTGTGGCCTGTGACACCATCAGGATTAGTGAAAATATCCTGGTCGTTGTATTTTGGGGAATATGAAACAAAGTTCAATTTGGAATGCATGTGCCTCTATTTTTTCTAATAGTATATGTAGTAGTTCATTGATGATAAGTGGATAAATAGGTAGATATACATACATACATACATACGTATATACATACAAAGAAGTCAGTGTTAACACTATGGATATTATCTCTTTTTAGGGACCAATATCCTTGAAAATGAAGTTAGTCTTCTGCTATATTTAAATAACCTGTAGCATTTAAATTGGCATATAGAAAATACCATCTGAACATAATAATATCAATTATAAATTACTTAAAGTAAAATTTAATTTTAGTCTCCTCCCTACAAGTCCTTGACTAAAAAGAACAAAACTGACATATCTGTGTTGAAACTTTTTTTTGTAGCTATCTTGTCTTTTGATTTAAGCCCTGATGAACAAATTTAGTATGTAAAAAAGGCATGAAAGTCCAGGATAATACACTGAGTAGATTATAAACATAAATAATTTCACATAAACATGAAGGATGAATAAATATTTTAACATTGAATACTATTCACCTTTTTATAGTAAAGATGAAAATATTTGTAGCTCCAGTATTATGAAAATCAGTAGTGTGCCCTCTTCAGGGATTAGTTTTGTTATTTTCATTCTCCAAATAGGAAATCTCTTTGGAGAAAATCCATATCTAGCACTATAGAGAGAATTTCTGTACCTTACACCTGGGAGCAGAAAGCTCTATGTTTCTAATATTGGCAGAGATGACAACCTCCACTTAGACTCAAAGCATAGTGTGCCATTTTCCCAGCCTCTCTTTCTTCTCCTAGAAAATTCATTTGTTCTTTCTTAAAATCTTTATGATGGCAATCAATTTCACAAAAATCTGAAAATGCGTATTTTTGCAGATGAAAATATTCTGGAATATCTAGAAGAAGAAATAAGAGCTAAAAAATTGGTGATTAGCTTCAGTTGAGTAGAGTTAAGGGCCTGAACTCTGGTAAGAGGCTATTTGACTTTCTGTATATTCTTTTTGTCAAGTCTCTGGGGCCTGGAAGTGAAGGGAAAATTGAGTAACCCAAGTCAGCAAAGGTTTATTAACAAGACAAAAGTGGAGTAAATCACTGGCAATCACAATACTGCTTCTGATACATACAGTAAACAGCTTCCATATAAAATATGATGCAGTATCTTCTCTCAACTCAGAGAATATAAGGGAAAATAATCAATTTGGATAGAGCAACATATTATCAAAAAGTCACTAATGATTATCTTTGATAATATATTTGCATTCTTCACAAATATCATTATGGCAGGACAAAATACACTGAATCCCTGATTTCAAGTATGCCTCTGGGTTCAACTAACACCCAGATCTTGGTTTCTAATACCATTCTCCAAGAAAAGGAACCAGAGATCCTTGGAGAACTGGCTGACTCTAAGACTGTGGTAGGAAAATGACAAGATGAGCCTGGAGCGTTTTATAGTGCCAAGAATTGAGGAAGTATCAAAGGAAAAACAGACAAAAAACGCTCACTGATGGGAGAATGTCAAAGGTGCACAAGAGCCAACTCAGATGTTCCCAATAGTAAGATCTGAAGCAATTTGAGCAACAAAATCACCCAGACTATAGAATGAATATCCATGAGTCCATACGTAATAAATAAATTATTAAATTAGTAAGTGGGGGAGAAGAGAAAAATATCTCATGCAGGAGAATTCCAAATTATTTCCATAAATACTTCATCCTAAAGGAAGGGGAGCTTAACTCTCTACTTCTTAAGTGTGGGCTGTGCATAGTGACTTCCTTCCAAAAAGGATAGACTAGAAAGGGGAAAAAAGAGTAACTTTAAAGTAGAGAATTCTGACAAGCACTACCTCAGCTAAGTGATTAAGGTCAGTACCAACCATCAGAAATCATATTGATAGCAAGTACTCTCGATAAGATATGATGAAAATGTCATTTTACCTCTCTGATCTTTCCCCCCCAAACTCATAACCCCAGTCTAATCATGAGAAAAACATCAGACAAACCCCAGTTGAGGGACATTCTATAATACCTGACCAGTACACCTCAAAACTGTAAAAGTCATCAGAAACAAGGAAGGTTTGAGAAACTGTCACAGCGAAGAGGAGCCCAAGGAGTCATAACAGCTAAATGTAATGTGGTATCTTGGATAGAATCCTGAAATAGAAAAAGAACATTGGTAAAAACTAAGGAAATTTGAATAAACTATGCATTTTAGTTAATAATAATGTATCAATATTGGTTCCTTAACTATAAGAAATGTACCATACTAGTGTAAGATGTTCATAATAGGGGAAACTAAGTGTGAGGGTATATGGAGGCTGTCTGTACTATCTTCTCAATTTTTTCTGTAAATCTAAAACTGTCCTAAAAAATAAAGTCTTTTATTTTAAAAAAAGGTTTCCTAGCATAGTGTATGATAAAAAGATGGATAAATGTGAGCCTAAGGACAAAAGGCCAGGAAATTCTACTTAGTCATTGCGGAAGATACATGGAAGAAAAATGTTTATATTCAGAATTATATGTTGACAGGATTTTATGTATTTTTATTTACTTTCTATTTTCAATATGTTTAGAAGCAAATTGTGAGTAGAAAGCTGGGGTTGTATTAAATCAAGGTTTTAGTCCTGAGGACAGCACAAGTTTTTATAGATTATTTAATTCATCTGGGCCTCAATTTTCTGAGAGCATGAAATAGTTTACTTATGAAATCATCCAAAACTCTAATATTTCATATTTCAAATTGCTTGATAGATATTATTCATAGTTTGAAAAAATTACCTTCTCATCTGAATCTGGTAATGTAATTTGGGTATGTCATATACAGACATGACTTTTAACTCCTTTTCAAGCCCCCTTGTTACTATATTTCTTCATAGGATATAATATTCCAACATTAAAATAGCCATTAGTGTAAAGTATGGTTCACAAACAAAGTAGCAAAATTTCATGTGATGCTTTAGTAGAAAATAATGTTTCTCTTAATAAAGAAATAAAGAAAACAAAATACATCTTATAGGTGTGTCAGTGAGAATTAAAAGTGGCTGAATACAGAATCAGTTTCCATATATTCATCTCAAGCTGTGGGTGCAAAAAGTAATGTTATTTGGCTAAATTTTTTCTCTTAAGTGAGATTTAATGCCAGAGTATGACAGATCACCCATTGTATTCATGTGAGGTACATACCAAGATATTTGTGAATTTTCAAATTGATGATGCAATTTTAGCATACTTTCTTCATAACATTCAATAAAATATAATTGACAATTTTACATGACATTTTCTTCAATAACTTCTATGCATAGTAATAAGTGCATTTATAAAACTACTAAAATAATTTTTTACTAAAATTCCACACTATATGACAGTCATTTTTTCCTTATTAACATTAACTTAGAATTTTACTGAATCTGCCAAATTAAAGTGGTGATCAAAACAAATAAAGAGAAAGTTCCTCTTAATATTTTTGTGGGAGCTCACTAAGAACTTCACCAAAATTCAGATGTTGAATAAAATGAGGAATATAATGCGCATTTGTAAATGATAGAAACATCATGAATTCTTAAGCAACATCATGAATTCAGTTCTTACAGGATCATGTGTAGTTCTGAATCTTTCTGCTCACTCCTTTTACCTCAACTTACTGGATATTTTATTCTACTCGATATGGATTTGCCTACATCCCTATGACTTATCCATTTTATAACTGGAAGTTTGCACCCCTTTACCCCCTTCACCCTTTTTTGCACATGCCCCAGCCTCTAATTTGTTCTATTGACAAACTCGGTTTTACTTTGTTTCGTTTTGTTTAATTCCACATACAAGTAAGATCATACTGCATTTGTCTTTATCTGTCTAATTCACCTACGTAATGCCCTCAAGGCTCATCTATGTTGTCACAAATGGCGAGAGTTCATTCTTTTTTGATGGATGAATAGTATTCCATTGTATATACACCACATCTTCTTTATCCATCCATCCATTGATGGATGCTTGGGTTGTTTCCATATCTTGGTGTAAATAATGCTGCAGTGAACATGGGGGTGCATATCATCTTTTCAAATTAGTGTTTTCATTTTCTTTGGATAAATACCCATAAGTGGAATTGCTGGATCATATGGTAGTTCTATTTTAAGTTTTTTTGAGGAAACTTCATACTATTTTCTGTAGTGGCTGCACAAATTTATATTCCCACCAATAGTGAACAGGGGTTCCATGTATACATGTGTACACCACAGCTCAAATATTGCTTCTGATCAAGAACCAACTTTTAAAAATCAACCATATTGTCTTACTCTGTATACAATAAAACACACATTTTAAATGTAGAATTTAATGAGTTTAGACAAACACCTATGCCTTTTTAACCACTACCACAATTAACATATGGACCACTTCCATCACCCCTCAAAGCTCCCATCATGCCCCTCCCAATCCCACCCTCCATCCTGGCTCTAGGCAAACATTGCTCTGCTTTCTATGACTGCATACTAGATTTGCCTTTTCTAGAGTTTCATATAAGTGGAATTGTACAGTATGTAGTCTTTTGCTTCTTGCTTTTTACACTTAGCATAATGGTTTTGTTTCTTGAGATTCATACACATTGTGAAATATGCCAGTAGTTCATTATTCTATGTTGTTAGTAGGATTCCATTGTGTGAATATTCTGCAATTTGTTTATCCATTCCCCAAATGACAGATACTTAGGTTTTTTTCCAGTGTTTGGCTCTTATGAATAAAACTGCAATGAACATTTTTTGCATTTTTGTGCATGTTGTAGATACATGTTTTTATTTCTCTTGTGTAATACATAGACTTGGCATTACTATGTCAAAGATAAGAGCATGTTAAATTTACAAGAAACTGCCAAAACTTTCCAAAGTGGTGGTACCATTTTTACACTTCTACATATAAGGTATGAGAGGTCCAGCTGTTCTAAATTCTCATCAACAATTTAGTTTGTCAATATGTTTAATTTTAGCCATTCTAGTAGATATAATATTTTATCATGTTGCTAACTAATGTTTCCCTAGTGACTGATGATACTGAGCATCTTTTCATGTGCTTATTGGCCATAATTTTATCTTCCTTGTGAACTGTCTATTCCTATATTTTGCCCATTTTAAAAACTGGGTTGTTAGTCTTCAGTTGTAAGAGTTCTTTACGTATTCTGCATAGAGTTTCATTGATAGATACATGTATTGAAAATATTTTCTCCCAGTCTATGGCTTCCATTCTTATTTCACTAATGGTGTCTTTCAGAGAACAAAAGTTTTTAAGTTTTTCTTCTTTTTTTGGCTTTCAGGTCTCTATTTTTTAAGTTTTTATTGGAGTATAGTTGATTTACAATGTTGTGTTAGTTTCAGGTGTACAGCAAAGTGAATCAGTTATACATATACATATATCCACTCTTTTTATAAAATATTGATTTATGCATTTTGCTGTGCTGGGTCTTAGTTGTGGCACTCGAATCTTTTAGTTGTGGCCTGCAGGCTCTTAGTTGCGACATGTGGGATCTAGTTCCCTGACCAGGGATTGAACCCAGGCCCCCTGTATTGGGAGCACACAGTCTTAACTGCTGGTTCACCAGGAAAGTCCCTCCACTTTTTTTTTTTTTAGATTCTTTTCCCATATAGACCATTACAGAGTATCACGTAGACTTCCCTGTACTATACAGCAGGTTCTTACTACTTATCTATTTTTTTTTAAAGATTTATTTATTGATTGATTGATTGATTGCTATGTTGGGTCTTCGTTTCTGTGCGAGGGCTTTCTATAGTTGCGGCAAGCGGGGGCCACTCTTCATCGCGGTGCGCGGGCCTCTCGCTATCGCGGCCTCTCTTGTTGCGGAGCACAAGCTCCAGACGCGCAGGCTCAGTAGTTGTGGCTCATGAGCCTAGTTGCTCTGCGGCATGTGGGATCTTCCCAGACCAGGGCTCGAACCCGTGTCCCCTGCATTAGCAGGCAGATTCTCAACCACTGCGCCACCAGGGAAGCCCCTACTTATCTATTTTATATCTAGTAGTGTGTATATGTCAGTCCCAATCTCCCAATTTATCTCCCCACCCTCCCCCCCGCCCAGTTATCACCTGGTAACCATAAGTTTGTTTTCTACATTTGTGACACTAAACTGGTACAACCACTATGGAGAGCAGTATGGAGGTTCCTTAAAAAACTAAACTAAAAATAGAACTACCATATGACCCAGCAATCCCACTTCTGGGCATATAGCTGGAGAAAACCATAATTCAAAAAGACACATGCACCCCAGTGTTCACTGCATGCACTATTTACAATAGCCAGGACATGGAAGCAACCTAAATGTCCATCAACAGAGTAATGGATAAAGAAGATGTGCTACATATATAACAATGGAATGTTACTCAGCCATAAAAAAGAACAAAATAATGCCATTTGCAGCAATATGAATGGACCTAGAGATTGTCATACTGAGTGAAGTAAGTCAGACACAGAAAGACAAATATCATATGATATTGCTTATATATGGAATCTAAAAAAAATGGGTACAGATGAACTTATTCACAAAACAGAAGTAGAGTCACAGATGTAGAGAACAAAAGTTTTTAATTTTTATGATGTTATTTTTGTCTATTTTTATGGGTTTTACTTTGTATCTAAGAAATTGTTGCCTACAAGTTTGCAAAAACCTCATTTCTTACATAAAATATATTTTTAAATTGTAGCCTTCATGTTTAGACCTATTATCTATTTTGAAATAGTTTTTGTTTATAATGAGAGGTAAGGAGTAGAATTTCTTTTTCACATGAATATCCAGTTGTTCTAGCATTTTTTACTGAAAATACTCTCTTTCCCCTATTGAATTACCTTGTTACCTTTGTCAAAAGTTAATTTACTATATAGACATGGGGCTATTTATGAATTTTCTATTTTTTTCACTTATCTATATGTCTTTTTGTCAAAGCCACACTATCTTGATTACTATAGCTTTATAGTAATTTTTGAAATACAAATTTGTTCTTTTCCTTAAAAATTGGCTTGGCTGTTCTAATATATTCTTTGCCTGTCCATATATATTTTAGAATCAACTTGTCAATTTCTTCAAAATAGTCTGCTGTGATTTTGATTGAGACTTCGTTATAACCAATTTGAAAGCAAAATATAAGAGATAAAGTGCTCACACCTATGGAATTCATTGGTCTTACCATGTACCCATCACACAGAGGCAACAAGACTGAGTGAAAGGTGAAATTGTTACTGCATATTCAGTTATGCAAAGCTGGGTGATGACAAAACCTTAAGACTTGTGTGGTGTTACACAGATTTTAGTATATGCCCTGTGTAAACATATGAAGATGTTTATTCCATGGCCAGAAGAAAGCATGTGTCCTGGAAACAAGTGTGGCAGTAAAAGTGGCTTATATAATTTCTGATTCTTGTATATACATCTTTGGACTTGGTTGGTTGTGAATCTTAGTTTTTAAGGGAGGTATGCTTTTCTGGGGGACACAACTATTACCAGATTGAATTCAAAATCGAAGCTTCTGTCTGGCCACATTAAGCACCTTCTGCTCCTGAAGCAATAGGCAAAGAGGGACTACTGTACTGCCAGCCAACAAGGGGAATTATAGTTTTTACTAGACAATAAGGACAAGAAAAAGTATATCTAGGCCCCAAGGGATTCTTTCAAGCACTTCTTATTTCTCCTATTTCTAGTGGTAAAGTTAATGGAGAACTACAGCAGTCTCAGACAGGCAGGGGCACAGGCATCTCAGGCCTTCATGAATGAAGATGTTCTTCATCCAAGTGGAGAACCATTAAACATTGGATTCTTACTGGGGGAAAGGAACATAGAATGAGTAGTGGCAGAAGGAAGGCGTTTGTAAGGTGTTTATGGTGGCTTTGGGTATTTGCAAAAACAAGAACTGCAGTAGATAGACATATCTAACATTGATCGTCTATCTACACACACACACACACACACACACACACACACACACGGAGTTTTCCCTCTCTTCTTCCTTCAATAGTTTATACAAGGTGTTATATTGGTATTTAAGTTACATAATATCAATGGATGTTTGTGACTGATCAAATCAAGAAATAAGTATCAGCCAAAAATGGATGCAATTACTTATGAATTCTTTTCTCCATTTTAAAAATCTCCATTTGTATGATGAATTGTTGTGCCTTGTTTTGTCTCAGTAATTTAGATATATACATAAGTGTGTATGGAAGCTAAGAAGCTAAAGTAGTAGAACAGACTAGACCAGATATTTACTGTTGATGCTCAGTACCATCTCCACCTTTCTCAGATTTCCCATCAGCCATAGGGGATTGCTATGGATATTATATGTCTAAGATTCTCACAAAGAAATGTTCAATCAGTGAAAGTCAGTGGTAAAATATTTGGAAGGCATTAAAGAAGAAGCCATAATTCTCTGGTGGCAGTTGTGGGCAGAGGCTTGGGCAAAGGCAAGTTGCAAACCAGCTTTCTGAGAGACTCAATTCAGTGCTGCAGGAAGCTGACGTCATTTATGGTGACATCCCTCTGTTTTCAAATATACTTACAGATTTCCTAAAGGCTAGGAGTGGCCTCTATGACCTTTATTCCTCAAGCCTTCCAATTATTCTTAAGTCCTATATACAGATATACTTGGTAAAAAAGTGACATAAATAGAGCATGATGTGGTCTTTTGAGGTACTGAAAATGTTTTGTTTCTAAATCTGAGTCCTATGTCATGAGAATGTTTACACTAAAATTTATTGAGCTGTACCATTACAATATGTATGTTTTATGAATGCACATTTACTTCAATTAACAGTTTTAGTCATAATTTCTACTCAAAATGTTCATAGACAGAAAGCTTCTGGCCGATCCCTGACTGATACACAAATAAAAATCAATAAATGAGAGGTATATTATTGTTGAAAATCTCTTCTACACTGCTCATTTTTCTCCTCTGTAAAATGAATATGATGATAGGACCTACCTCATGAGGTCAAAAGAGGATTAAATCAGATTTATCAAGTGTTAGAAAGTATATCCCACATAGTAAGAGTTATATAAATGTTAGCTTGTTGAAAAAAGTAAAGAGATGCCTGACTACCTACCTATATATATATAAATACACAACAGTTTAAGGCACATAATTTATTGCCAGTGTAGGGGGTTGGAACAGACCTCCCCAAGATGTACTACTTTGGCATGTGGATTATTTTGAGCTAAAGGCATTCGAGACCCTATAGACTCAAGAGAAACTACTACCCCTCCTTCTACTACCTACAAGAATTTAAATTAAGATTTTCCCAGAAAAAGAGTTATTACCAGAAATAAATTTTATCTAAGTGACTCCATCCATATGGCAGGACAAACATCTAATTACCAAATATCTGCTCTTTCTCTTATTGTCTTGTGAATGACCCTCCTATCCTTGAAAACCCCAGGTCCCTACCCCGTTTCTTAGCTCTGGATGGCATATATGCCTAATTTTACCTTTCTATCGATAAACCTCTCATGTATGTGGGGTCTCTAACTCTCTCATATATATGGAGTTCCCATATGTATAAAATTAAGTATGATTTTCTCCTGTTAATTTGTCTCATATCAATATAATTCTCAGACCAGCTAGAAGAACCCATAAAGATAGGGAAAAGTTATTTTTCTCCCTGACATGAGACTCTGTGCTCCCCGTGGTCAGCCTACATGTCCATTTTGGTCACCATTAAATCCTTTGATCTTGAGCAGTACCTGTGTGGAGTTGATGTTCAAGAAAAAAATTAATTAAACAGATTGAATACACTTAAGCCACAAATTTAATATTATATTCTGAGCTTTATTCCAAATTTCCATTTTCTAGCTAAGAACAATCACTTCAGACCTCTTTGCTTCTCTTCATTTCTACGAGTAGCACTACTAGTCAATTTTTCTTTGGGACTGTTTCTCACTGACAGACAAAGACTTTTCACTTCAAAAGGGTTCACTGGATATGCAACATCAAATAGAGAACAACAAAGTCCTGTTGAACTGGATATGCTCTGAGTTCTGCTGGTCTCAGTTACCAGCTGAAAGACCTGTTCTCACTCTCAGGCTTCAGAGTGTATACAATTCAAATGCAAGCTTCAAGAAAATAACCTATTCATATGTGTCACCTTCAGAACCAGGAGTTGGTTGTCATAAATACAGATATTCATTTATTTTAAGAGTCTACTGTAATTCTAGATTTTTAAGCTAGGTCTCATATTTTTTATTTTTCTAAAAGGAATACATGTCCATAAAGATATTAATGTAGTTTTCAAACATAACAGAAAATTTTAAAAAGAAGAGTGAAAGAATGGAAATTCTTTTGGAATTTTCTCTGTATATTTTATTTTAATAGTGTGTGTATATATAACATACATGCATATGTTTGCATATATATTATGGTCATGTATTATGTATGCATATATCAACTGATGCAAGCATATGAGGAAACAGGAAGAATGAACTTTGCATGATATAATAGCTTCTTGAGAAAATACACAGACACCAAAGAAAGCTATAAATGCTCATCTGTGTAAGCCTCTAAAGAAAAATAATTTACTGAAATAGATTTAGAATACAACAACATATATAGTTAAGGAAATATTTAATGCAGGTGGAATTATTGTCATTAAATCTGTTCTCCCACTTCCTCTTGATGTGCCACGTGTCTGGACAAGTCAGTCACCTTTATCCTTTATAGCAGATGGTTCTCAGTATTCATTTAAATTAAAATATAACATTACCTTCCTTGAAGTCAATTCAAAAGAAAGAAAGGACTCAGTGATTTTTAAGCAAGATGAATGCTTTCATCTGGCTTTGTGGCTGACTCACTCAAATCTGGATTATGTGGCCTATCCCAGGCATTATCTGTATCATCAATTTCAAAGACAAAAGCTCTGTTCAGGAGGAAAAAATCAATTCAGATTGTCTTAAGAATGTGTAACCTACCTTCCAAACCCTACCTATTTACTAGATTTAATTCTTGTCAATTCTTATTATGAAGACCACATAAAATGTATTTTTTCACACTTTGTTCCTCTTATTAATGTCAGTCTCCTGTGTAGAGACCCCAGTATGCTATTAGGAGCTTCTAATTGCACACTGAAGGAGAACATTTTAAATATGAAGGAATAATCATCTCTCCAGAATGGCATAGCTGCCATAATTTTCAGAGGTGGAAAACCTGGGTAGGATACTTATTTACCTTTAAAACTCCCTGATATCACATACATAGGAATTTCTAAAATGCTTTCTTTAACTTCTATGGATAATAAGGCATACACAAAAGGATATGAATAATTATTGTGGAAAGAAAGACCTAGATCATTAACATGATACCATACACTCAAAATATAGACTGGTAACAGAAGTCAGTGTTCAGTAGATATCTCTGGATCTGGATCTTGGTTGGACAGAGGTAAAGGCAGATGTGAGAAATTCAGAAGCCCAAACATAAAAAGCTGGCAGATATGTGTCAGCCTTTTCTCAAATATGGTTGTGAGTCCAAAGTTTTAAGCTAAGAGTGAATGTCCCTTGGGACTGGGTTTGAGACAAAGAGCAGGGAGGGGAATGGGGAAGTGAATAGGCACAATGTGTTTCAGGATGGAGAGTACTCTTTCTGGATGATGACTAGAGAGAATATTCAAATAAAGTTAGCACTCAAATAATTGAAATCTATTCTTGGAATTCAGTATAATTATCTCTTTAGGGGCTAGTGAAGCATATTTGTGTATTTCATCTATGTATTAGTTTGAACATCATTCACTGATTTTGATGATAATATATATTGAATACTATACCTTTCTGTGCATGGATCCTTAAAATACAGAGAGGGAAAAGAGCACATGTGAGTTTACAGAAGGAAATCATTAGAAATAAATAAGTAAGTAGTTACCAATTACTGTACATAATAGAAAAGTAAATAATTGTGTGATCTGAGATACTATCATTAGGGGTAGGAATTTAGATTAAGGTATTAGGGAGGGTTTCTTTGAGAAAGTGTCATTGAAACTGAGATCTGGAAATGGAATTATCCAGGCAGTGAGTGGAAAGAATCTCCTGGGTAAAGAAAATAACAGGTTCAAAAGCTCCTGTCTGAGTCTGGAAGGACTTGCCTGGTTGTCAGAAACAAGGGAAGTGCAGCAAAGCTTCAGTTTTGTGAGTAGAGAAAGTTATAAGAGGAGAGGATAGTGCAGTAGGTCAGTCCAGAAGGGTTTGTAGATCATGGTAAATGTAATATTTTACCCTCTGCACAAGTAAAAACCATTTGAAGTTTTGAGAAGGAAAGTGATGTGATCTGATGTATGTTTTATTGTTATCCTTCTGGTTGCTGCAAGGAAATGGATAGAAGGGATATTAAAAGGTCAAGAGTGGAAATGCAATAGGATTTGTCTAAACTAGATTTGATAGTAGCAAGGATGAGGGCAATGTCAATGAGAAATGTTGGCAAATAGATTCTGTGTTGTGTCAGTATGCTAAAAGCGTTAAGGAAGCCCTCAGACCCATGGGACGAGGAATGACATGGGCCTGCTTGGCAGGCTGGACAGCTACAATTTTGGTGACTGGTTAGAAGACATGTATAATTAATTTTAAATCCTGCTGAGATCTAGGAAATAATGAAAATGTATTGACCTTCCACATTGCTAACACCTACATGTGCCAAAAGAACAGCTGGGCTCTGTCTAGGCCTTAAATTTGTGAGTTCTAACTACTACAGTAAAGAGTTGAAATCTACTATTATTATTCTAGTTTAGTTAAATCATCAATTACCGGTAAATTCAAATTCTATCAGTCAGTCTGGGAACCTATCCATCCTTATAAAGTTGTTTCTTTGGGGGAAAAAAATCATTGTACCTTGGAAGAAACAGGGCCCATGTAAAGTAGAAAGGTCTCAAGGAGGATGAACTCTACAGTTGGATAAATAGAAGACCCAAAGAGAGCTGTTCTAGAAAAGATAAGCATGAACTGCAAATAAATGACTTAGAAATTCTACAAAAACAATTTCAATTAAAAAAATTTATAAGTATATATAAGATGTACTCATGGTTTTAAAACAAAGAAACAAAACTCTTGCAAAACTAGAACTAGATAGAAAAATTCTGAAGATAATTAAGGCTTAAGGTAAGAATTAGGATCAGGGTTAGGGTGAGTTTTAGTGTTAGGACAAGAAATTACCTCAAACTAATACCAGTACATTGTTATTAGTGAAAATGTAGATGATACTTATTAAAATCAGGACCAGACAAGGATTTCTCATGAAAATTAATTTAACCTTGCTCTATAAATATTAGCCAATGCAATAAATAAAAGAAAAATAGTATAAATATACAAAGGTGGGAAAATTATTATTTTTACATGTTGTATAATTGTACATCTAAAAATCCAAAAGAATCACCTGAAGCACTAAGAAAATAGTAAGAGAATACAGTAAAGTGACTGGTTAAAAATAATATGACATTTTCAAATATAGCAAAGAAATATTTAAAATATATTATTTACTCATATGAGCCATACATCTAAAATATCAGTATACCTTTAAAAAAGATTTATTTTTTATGTACACATATATAGAATGTCCATGTTATGTTGTTACCTAGAAATGCAAGTATTATATAATGTGATTTTATTTTTGAAAAAAATGCCAGCATTATACAAATAAGTATTGTGTGTCCTGAAAATGTTTGGCAGAACTCATATTAAATTTTTTAATAGTTGTTCTCTCTAAATAATGTAATGAGAGTGGTGTGAGGAGTTATATCTTATGTCACAAAATTATCTGTTGTTTTTATGACCATTGTTTCTTTTATAAGAAAAATGCTTTAAAAATCAACTTACTATTTATTTTACTTTTCTCAGGGCATTATATTTTTGATAAAAGAATTACAAATTTTAATTACATTTTAATCAAGTTAACATTTTGTAACACAATGCAAATAAGTACCGTTTTGCCTGTGTAAAAAAAGAAAAACATGAGGGTTGCTTCTTAAATTGTCCGCTACGTCCACTTTAAAAATTAGTAGTTTCCAATAGCCAGGGATAGGGGAGGGAGGAGTGGATGTGACTATAAAAGAATCCTTGTGGTGATGAAAATGCCCTGTATCTCGACTGTATCAATGTCAGTATTCTGGTTGTGATATCGTACTATAGGTTTTGCAAGATGTTACCTTTGGGGGAAACTGGGTAGAGGGTGCTTGGGATCTCCCTGTATTATTTCTTACAACATGCATGTAAATGTGTAATTAGCTCAAAATAAAAATTTAATTAGAAAAAAAAAAATTCAGCGCCACATACACATTTTCCAATACACATTTTCCCAGACTACAAAAAAAGTTAATATTTTTGCTACAATTACTGGTGTCATCTTTATAGTACTTTCCAAATCACTGTTTAGACATTTAAAACACATTTATGGGAAATGTTCAGCTATTCCAGGGTAAAATATAAAATAATATAAAAACGAGAGAGAAGAATAGTCGTCTGTCTCTATAGGTCTCCCATTCCCATAACAGACTTAAAATGATACCAACTGCCCAAGAAAAAATAGGTTAAATGAAAATTTCTTTGTTTGTGAATAAGAGTGGAATTGCTTTGAATAAATGGGTGTATGTTATAATGATCTATATTAAAATATCTGCAAACTTTAGAACTATCAAAATGCTGCAAGGTCATGGTCTCAAAAGTATTTTGATTAATAGAGATATATACGCCCAACTAAATTACCTCTCTGAAGTGAACATAATGTAATGATGGTAATTTCCATGTTTTTCTCAGCTTGCCTTTTATTTCAATGCTAAATTTTATTACACTCTTAGTTCTAGCTTCAGAAACAGCTAAAGAATAAAAGCAACATGTTTCTATGATATGAAGGTATAAATTTCAATTTTGAGCTCAGTATTACTTAAATAAATCAAAACTTCTAAAAATTCCCCTAGACTTTCAATATAACTACTGGAAATAGCATTTGTAGATTTTAATAGACATTGGGTGCATTATTTCTAAGAAAGCCTTATATTCGTAATGAAAATTTTCTTATCAATTCTATTCAATATTGCATTTGAAATTTTAGAAATTGAATATGTATGTGTGTTTGTGTGCATCTTCTTGTGTAATTTTAAAGATCTGTTTTAAATTTCTTCCAAGGGATTTCTTTTGTAAAGCAAAGCAAAACAAAACTAATAACAAACTTAGAAGTGGTTTTCAAGGATATTTAATAGTCAATTTATTCTGCCAAACGATGTTATTTTAAAATTATTTGAAGCAATTATTTTACAATTATTTAATAAGCACATTGTGTCAGAAATCTTTGAAGAGTGAAATTTTCCTTCTATAAAATTTGCAAATTATTTGAGAATGCATATTTCTTTCATACCTTGTCATATGCAAAACTAATTTGCAAAGGACAGGTGTCATATGCAAAAATATGCACATAAATGAAGAGAAAAATAGTCAGATGGCAACTTGGCAGCCAGAAAAAAGAAACTCTTTTCTTCCCTATTCGGATAGTGAACTAAACTCAATAAAATTGTTGGAACAGAAACTTCAGTAGTGAAGAAATGAAAACTATTCTTTGGAATGAAATAGTTCTTTCAGACCAAGAGAACATGTCATAAACTGTTGAACCACTGTTAATGGATAAAAATTTAATCCAATTTGTCTTTTTAATAGGTAGATGAAAAGGCTCTTTCATAATACTGATTCTTAAACAAGAAAGACCCCCTAACTACCTTACCTTATGCAAAGGCTGGAAGTCTCACACATTATTGAATCCAGACAACTTATGTGGTTGGTAACAGAGAAGAATAAAAATAGGCACCAATTACTTGGTTAGTACAGAATTAAAAAGCAGAATTGAACAAAGTTTTTGAATAATAGTCATACTCCTCAAATCTAGCAAGATACAGTTGGCCCTCCATATCTGAGGAAGTGGAACCTGAGGAAATGGACAGAGGGTGGGAGGGTACTACACCATTTTATACAAGAGACTTGAGCATCCTTGGATTTCAGTGTCCATGGGGATCCTGGAACCAATTCCATGCAGATACCGAGGGATCACTGTATATTGTTAATATTCATCTTGGTCCTTAAAAAACAAATACTTCTATTCAGGTTAATATTTATTAGTCACCATATAGCATGACCCTTCTGTCACACACTATTTGGTGTGACCGTGGGCAAATAAATTTGCCTTTCTTAACTTTTGTTTCCTCATTTGTGAAAATAGGGATAATGGCATTTCTGTTGTAGGACATGTGATGATTAAACAGGATCAAACACATGAAACACTTTAACCAAGCACTGGGCAGACAGAAGATGTGGGGCAGGAGGAGTAATAAATGGCAGTTTCCTTACTCACTTATAGGGATATTGTGTGATCTAGGTATTAACACAATTTTGCATTCTCTAAAGAAAATGTATACCCTATGGAAAAAAGATGTGAGTATGTGTATTTCTGGGAGTTTAGGGAATGGATTAGGATTTCATGTTCAGGTCAAATACCTTTTCTAAAAATCCCCTACACAGTGTTTCTAAGAGCAGGCAGTTATTGGAATGATTGGGAGCGAAGTCAGAGATTTCAAAATTAGTTAACAAAACAAAGGAGAATAAGGCTTTTAACCTCCAAGTTCACTTAAGTCAAATATCATTTTGCCTTAATAATCACACCTAAAAACAAAAAGACGTTGTTGGAAAAAAGTCAGTGTCTTCTATTTTCTTTGTCTTTTATGCCTAACCTTGTATATTTTGAAGCTGAATTATCATTATCAAACTTCAAATTCTTTGAGCTTTTTTTTTAATAGATATTTATTGGAGTATAATTGGTTCACAATACTGTGTTAGTTTCTGTTGCACAACAAAGTGAATCAGCCATATGCATACACATGTCCCCATATCCCCTCCCTCTTGAGCTTCCCTCCCATCCTCCCTATCCCACCCCTCTAGGTCATCACAAAGTACTGAGCTGATCTCCCTGTGCTATGCTGCTGATTCCCACCAGGCAACTATGTTACATTCGGTAGTGTATATATATATTGATACTACTCTCACTTTGCCCAAGCTTCACCCTCCCACCCCATGTCCTCAAGTCCTGTTTCTATGTCTACCTCTTTATTCCTGCCCTGCAAATAGGTTCATCAGTGCCATTTTTTTTTTTTAGATCCCACATATATGCATTAATATATGATATTTGTTTTTCCCTTTCTGGCTTACTTCACTCTGTATGACAGACTCTAGGTCCATCCACCTCACTACAAATAACTCAATTTCGTTTCTTTTTATAGCTGAGTAATATTCCATTGTATATATGTGCCACATCTTCTTTATCCATTCATCTGTCGATGGACATTTAGGTTGGTTCCATGTCCTGGCTATTGTAAATAGTGCTGCAATGAACATTGTGGTACATGTCTCTTTTTGAATTATAGTTTTCCCAGAGTATATGCCCAGTAGTGGGATTGCTGGGTCATATGGTAGCTCTATTTTTAGTTTTTTAAGGAAACTCCATACTGTTTTCCATAGTGGTTGTATCAATTTATATTCTCACCAACAGTACAGGAGGGTTCCCTTTTCACCACACCCTTTCCAGCATTTATTGTTTCTAGATTTGTTGATAATGGCCATTCTGACCGGCATGAGGTGATACCTCATTGTAGTTTTGATTTGCATTTCTCTAATAATTAGTGATGTTGAGCATCTTTTCAGGTGCCTCTTGGCCATCTGTATGTCTTCCTTGGTGAAATGTCTATTTAGGTCTTCCACCCATTTTTTAACTGGATTGTTTGTTTTTTTGATATTGAGCTCCATGAGCTGTTTGTATATTTTGGAGATTAATCCTTTGTCTGTTGTTCATTTGCAAATATTTTCTCTCATTCTGAGGTTGTCTTTTTGTCTTGTTTATGGTTTTCTTTGCTGTGCAAAAACTTTTAAGTTTCATTAAGTCACATTTGTTTATTTTTGTTTTTATTTCCATTACTCTAGGAGGCGGGTTAAAAAAGATCTTGCTGTGGTTTATGTCAAAGAATGCTCTGCCTATGTTTTCCTCTAAGAGTTTTATAGAGTCTGGTCATACATTTAAGTCTTTAATCCATTTGGAGTTTATTTTTGTGTATGGTGTTAGGTAGTGTTCTAATTTCATTCTTTTAGATGTAGCTGTCCAGTTTTCCCAGCACCACTTATTGAAGAGGCTGTCTTTTCTCCATTGTATGTTCTTGCCTCCTTTGTCATAAATTAGGTGCCCATATGTGTGTGGGTTTATCTCTGGGCATTCTATCTTGTACCACTGATCTCTATTTCTGTTTTTGTGCCCGTACCATACTGTCTTGATTACTGTAGCTCTGTGGTATAGTTTGAACTCCAACCCCTCCAACTCCATTTTTCTTTCTCAAGATTGCTTTGGCTATTCGGGGTCTTTTGTGTTTCCATATGAATTGTAAAATTTTTTGTTCTAATTCTGTGAAGAATGCCATTGGTAGTTTGATAGGGATTGCATTGAATCTGTAGATTGCTTTGAGTAGTATAGTCATTTTCACAACTTTTATTCTTCCAATCCAAGAACATAGTATATTTCCCCATCTGTTGGTATCATCTTTGATTTCTTTCATCAGTGTTTTATAGTTTTCTGAGTACAAGTGTTTTGCCTCTTTAGGCAGGTTTATTCGTAGGCATTTTATTCTTTTTGTTGCAATGGTAAATGGGAGTGTTTCCTTAATTTCTCTTTCTGATTTTTTGTTGTTGGTGCATAGGAATGCCAGATTTCTGTGCATTAATTTTGTATCCTGCAACTTTACCAAATTCATTGATTAGTTCTAGTAGTTTTCTGGTAGCATCTTTAGGATTTTCTATGTATAGTATCGTGTTATCTGCAAACAGTGACAGTTTTACTTCTTCTTTTCCAATTTGTATTACTTTTATTTCTTTTTCTTCTCTGATTGCTGTGGCTAGGACTTCCAAAACTATGTTGAATAAGAGTGGCGAGACTGGACATCCTTGTTTTGTTCCTGATCCTAATGGAAATGCTTTCAGTTTTTCACCATTGAGTATGATGCTTGCTGCAGGTTTGTCATATATGGGCTTTATTATGTTGAGGTAGGTTCCCTCGATGCCCACTTTCTGGAGAGTGTTTATCATAAATGGGTGTTGAATTTTGTCAAAAGCTTTTTCTGCATCTATTGAGATGATCATATGGTTTTTATTCCTTAATTTGTTAATGTGGTGTATCACAGTGATTGATTTGCGTATATTGATGAATCCTTGCATCCCTGAGATAAATCCCACTTGATCATGGTGTATGATCCTTTTAATGTGCTGTTGGATTCCGTTTGCTAGTATTTTGTTCAACATATTTGCATCTGTGTTCATTAGTGATATTGGTCTATAATTTTTTTGTCATATATATTTCTGGTTTTGGTATCAGGGTGATGGTGGCTTCATAGAATGAATCTGGGAGTGTTTCTCCCTCTGCAGTTTTTTGGAAGAGTTTGAGAAGGTTCGGTGTTAGCTCTTCTCTAAATGTTTGATAGAATTCCCCTGTGAAGCCATCTGGTGCTGGACTTTTGCTTGTTGGAATATTTTAAATTACAGTTTCAATTTCATTACTTGTGATAGGTCTGTTTATATTTTCTAATTATTCCTGGTTCACTCTTGGAAAATTGTACCTTTCCAAGAATTTGTCCATCTCTTCATGGTTGTCTATTTTAGTGGCATATAGTTGTTTGTAGTAGTCTCTTATAATCCTTTGTATTTCTGCAGTGTCAGTTGTGATTTCTCCTTTTTCATTTCTAGTTTTATTGATTTGCGTCCTCTCCCTTTTTTTCTTAATGAGTCTGGCTAAGAGTTTATCAATTTTGTTTATCTTCTCAAAGAACCAGCTTTTAGTTTTATTGATGTTTGCTATTGTTTTCTTTGTTTCTATATCATTTATTTCTGCTCTAATCTTTATGATCTCTTTCCTTCACTGACTTTGGGTTTTCTTTGTTCTTCTTTCTCTAGTTTTTTAAGTGTAGGGTTAGATTGTTTATTTGAGATTTTTCTTGTTTCTTGAGGTGAGAATGAATTGCTATAAACTTCCCGCTTAGAACAGCTTTTGCTGTGTCCCATAGGTTTTGGGTCATTGTGTTTTCATTGTCATTTGTGTCTATGTATTTTTTAAATTCTTCTTTGATTTCTTCAGTGATCTCTTGGTTATTTAGTAGCACACTGTTTAGCCTCATGTATTTGTGTTTTTTAGTTTTTTTCCTGAAATTGATTTCCAATCTCATAGCATTGTGGTCAGAAAAGATGCTTGATATGATATCAATTTTCTTAAATTTTCCGAGGCTTGATTTGTGACCCAAGATGTGATCTATCCTGGAGAATGTTCCATGTGCACTTGAGAAGAAAGTGTATTCTGCCACTTTTGGGTGGAATGTTCTATAAATATCAGTTAGATCTATCTGGTCTATTGTGTCATTTAAAGCTTGTGTTTCCTTATTTATTTTCTGTTTGCATGATGTGTCCATTAGTGTAAGCAGGGTGTTAAAGTCCCCTACTATTTTTCTGTTACTGTCAGTTTCTCCTTTCATGGTTGTTAGCATTTGTCTTACATATTGAGTTGCTCCTATGTTGGGTGCGTAAACATTTATAATTGTTATATCTTCTTCTTTGATTGATCCTTTGATCATTATGTAGTGTCCCTCCTTATCTCTTGTAACAGTCTTTATTTTAAAGTCTATTTTATCTGATACGAGTATTGCTACTCCAGCTTTCTTTTGATTTCCATTTGCATGGAATATCTTTTTCCATCCCTTCACTTTCAGTCTGTATGTGTCCCTAGGTCTGAAGTGGGTCTCTTGTAGACAGCATATATATGGGTCTTGTTTTTGTATCCATTCAGCCAGTCTGTTTCTGTTGGTTGGGGCATTTAATCTATTTACATTCAAGGTTATTATCCATTTGTATGTTCCTATTACCATTTTCTTAATTGTTTTGGGTTTGTTTTTGTGGGTCTTTTTCTTCTGTTGTGTTTCCCACTTAGAGAAGTTTCTGTAGCCTTTGTTGTAAAGCTGATTTTGTGGTGCTGAATTCTCTTAGCTTTTGCTTGTCTGAAAAGCTTTTGACTTCTCCATCAAATCTGAATGAGATCCTTGCTTGGTAGAGTAATCTTGGTTGTAGGTTTTTCTCTTTCATCATTTTAAGTATATCCTGCCACTCCCTTCTGGCCTGCAGTGTTTCTGCTTAAAAATCAGCTGATAACCTTATGGAGATTCCTTTGTATGTTATTTTTTGTTTTTCCCTTGCTGCTTTTAATATTTTTTCTTTGAATTTAATCTTTGTTAGTTTGATTAATATGTGTCTTGGTGTGTTTTCCCTAGGGTTTATCCTGTATGGGACTCTCTGTGCTTCCTGGACTTGGGTGACTATTTCCTTTCCCATGTTAGGGAAGTTTCCAGCTGTGATCTCTCCAAATATTTTCTCAGTCCCTTTCTTTTTCTCTTCTTCTCCTGGGACCCCTATAATTTGAAGGTTAGTGCGTTTAGTGTTGTCCCAGAGGTCTCTAAGATTGTCTTCAATTCTTTTCATTCTTTTTTCTTTATTCTGCTCCTCGGCAGTTATTTCCACCATTTTGTCTTACAGCTCACTTATTCGTTCTTCTGCCTCAGTTATTCTGTTATTGATTCCTTCTAGTGTATTTTTAATTTCAGTTATTGTGTTGTTCATCTCTGTTTGTTTGTTCTTTAGTTCTTCTAGATCTTTGTTAAAGATTTCTTCTATTTTCTCAATCTGTGCCTGCATTCTATTTCTGAGATTCTGGATCATCTTTACTATTATTATTCTGAATTCTTTTTCAGGTAGAGTGCCTATTTCCTCTTCATTTATTTGGTCTTTTAGGTTTTTACCTTGCTCGTTCATCTGTGACATAATTTTTTACCATCTCTTTTTTTTTTTTTTTTTTTTAATGAGTGGGATTGTGTTCCTGTCTTTCTGCTTGTTTGGCCTGAGGCTTCCAGCACTGGGGTTTGTAGGCTGTTGGGTAGAGCTGGGTCTTGGTACTGAGATGAGGAACTCCGTGGGACCTCACTGCAATGAATATTCCCTGGGATCTGAGGTTCTCTGTTAGTCCTGTGGTTCGGACTCAGAGCTCCTACTGCGGGAGCTTCAGTCCACCCCTGGGCTCCTGAACCAAGATACCGCAAGCCGCCTGGGGGGCACCAAAAAGAAAAAAAAAGAAGAACAATAACAAAGTAAAAAATTAGACTAGGAAACTAACAGATATGTTAGGAAGAATATAAAAATAAAAATATAGATGAATCAACAACTGGAAGGTACATCAGTACCTCAATAGTAAAAAAGAGGAGAAGGGAAAAGAAAAAAAAGGAGGGAGGGGAAAGGCCTTGGCTTTGGAGTGTGGGGCCTAAGAAAGGGTGAGGTTTGGGCAGTGGGTGGGGCCAATGCTGAGGACCCACAGGGCTGGAAAAGGCCCTGGGAGCTATGGGGGGATGGGGCTTAGGCTCAAGGAACAGAAGGGACCCAGGTGTGCCCCCCACCCCTGGTCTCAGAGGGCAGGGGACTTCACCTGGGAGCCCAGCAGGCTTCCTGGGCTCAAATGGGCAGGGCAAATGCCCTCCTCTCCTCTTCTCTCCTTCTCCAGTCTGGGAGGGCCCCTCCTGCCTGCTTCTCCTGCTCTCCCTAGCCTCCCTTCTATACCCCCAAAGACCCATGCAGCCTGCAGGGGGCTTTGGAGGGCCAGGGATTGGTCTGGGAGCTCAGCAGTTTCCCTGGGCCCGAATGGGCAGGGCAATCACCCTCCGCTGCTCTCCCAGACCTCCCAGATGGCCCCTCCCACCTGCCTGTACTGATCTCCCCGGCCTCAGGGACGCCGATCCTGTCTGGCCTCCACTTCTCCTTCCCCCTATGTCCCCTTACATCCTACCGGTTCACTTTGGGGTTCCTCCATCTCCTTGGGCATTAAGAGTCCCCCACCAGCGGCCGGCAGGCACCCTAGTTGTGGGGAGATGCTAACTCCGTGTCTTCCCACGCTGCCATCTTGACTCTGCCTCCCACAATCTCTTTGAGCTTTTCTTAATGGAAAGATTAAAATTGAAAACTACAGTTTAGTTTGGTAAGAACTGTGGGGTAAATTTAATTCATCACTCCTGAGAAATGGTAAAGAAAGTATACAGTCAGTAGCATCATGAACAGCACATCTCCCTTGAAAAACATGGTGGGGAAGAGGTGAAGGAGACCCTGAATTTGAGGCCAGCAAAAAGAATGAGAGAAGAAGCGTGGGGAGGGGGCAAGTAACAACAGTAAAACAGGAAAGGAACCCAGGAAAACAAAGGTCTGTCTGACATGGGCACTTGCAGCCTGATCATTGTAGAGGGAGGGATAAGGTCAGGGGGGAGCGGAAGGCATAGAAGAGAGCATCAGGTAACTCTTAGAATTACCTGGCTCCAGGGAAACCTGAACTCCAGTGGGAGAGAAGGTGTATTTAAGGTAGTCCAGGGAGCTTAAAAAAAGAAAGGATTGGATATCAGAAAACATTTTGTGATGTGTAATGAGATCTCTGTTAGTGGATTCATGCCCTAAGCAATACAATGCAAGTCCTGTCATTTGAAACGTGTTGAATTAGAGAGAGAAATCTACTGGAATACTCTCTGTAAGGGATCACTCTTCTATCATCACACCATTTATTTTATGGTTACATTCTTTTCTGCAAATTCTGTGTTCGTTTTGTGACTCAGTAGTCTACCAAACAGAGGTACCTGAAGTTAGTCAGTGAGAGGTATCATTTGTGTTTGTATAGAACTGTTTTTTTGTTTGTTTGGGTTTTGTTTTAAGATCTGATGACTCCACATTTCCTTTCTTAATTTAAACCTATTCAACTCTGAACTCAGGATCCCTGAGATAACTGGACCATCCAATTAGGGCACTTACATAGCCTGCATAAAGCACTTGGGTAATTGGCCCTTTACATGGGACCATGTAAGGGAATGGAGTAAAAGCAGGAAATAGACAGCCTTGGCTGCTCCTCATAGTTGACTTGTCATTTTCACAGCTCTCTGTGGGGCAGGCTGTTACTTTTTGTTAGCGTCATACTACCTCAGGAAATGTTTGTCACTGACTGTAGTGAAATATTTCATCTTCCTAGGGATGCATATTTCTGTAGTTTTGCATTAACAAAAAGAAGCACTGTTTGCAAATAGCCTAATAATTTTCTATGGGGCAGGAGGAAGAAATAGAACAAAGCACTTAAGCAGTACTCAATTTTTCTTAGCAAACTGAAGCTACCATGTTTTATTTTGATAAATGATGCTAATGAAGCTTGGGGACTTTTACAGGTGTGTAATTCTTCATTTCATTACATTATTGTTTTCCATTATTTTATGTTAAGGCACCTACATGCTTTTAAACAGTTTGTTAGACAGCCAATTTTCTCACAGCATTGTTTTTAGCACAATATATTTAGAAAATGAATAATCAAAGATGAATCTGCCCCAAATTGTCTTTCTTCCCATAGTGCCTCTCATCCTCAGTTTTATTGTTGCAGATAGTTCAGTGAAGCAGGGGGCTTTGTCCTGTCCCCAACTGCCACAACTAGCAAATGTGAACGAGTTCCTTTTAATAGTAGAGTCCACGTTTTGGGGTCAGATCACCTCTACTGGCTTACTGGAAAAAAAAAAGAGGGGGATAAGAAAAAAATCATAAATTAACAATCTACCAGTGCAGTTTGGTCATGGGGGATATTAGTTCTTGAAATCATACACTTTACCAGTTTGTGACAGAAACATTTCACGAGGTCCTATTAGTAAATCAATCTGTAGAGGGCAAATGAGGTTGAATATATAACATCAGGGAGTATAGTTAATATGGTCTTGACCTTGAAAGTTAGTTGCTTTATGGGCACTCACAGCTTTCCCAAATCTTTTTCTCTTCATCTTGAAGAGGTAGGGAACATATCAGAAAAGGCCAGCTTAAACTAGCACTGTATAGTTAGGGATTGTTCTAAAAAGTAACCAAGAACATGGACTAGGAGTGAGATAGGGGTCCCATCTCTTTTTTTGTTTGTTTGTTTGCCTTTCTTGGTCCAGTGGAGGATATTCACCACAAATAATGACAAGTTATAGCCGCACTCATGGGCTACAACTGATCTCTTAAATATGTTTCTTTATGTTGTTTGTGTGGGACTATACAAATGTTGCCTACTAATTTTAAAAATTCACACAGTATATGTGAAAAGAATGAAAATCACCCATATTTTCTTTTTTGCTCTCTATTTCCAAAGGAAACTGTTTGGAATATATCCTTTCAGAAATATTTTAGAGCATACATAAGCATTTTATTAGAAATAATATCATTGTGGTCATATTTTAAGCCATATTTAGAGTAGTAATGTACTCAGTCTTTCCTTGACCTTCTAAAAGATTTCTTTTATGACCCTGCCAAATTTTTACATTCAAAGTAGAAATGAGATGAATCTTTCAACCAACGTGTGGCCCGTTTTGGCAGCTGAACACAGAATAGACCCTACTACTTTTAAACTGCATTCTAGCTTAGATTATATGCAATCTCGAGGGTGAGGCTGAAAAAGTATGGTGATAGAATGTTGTCTATTGTATTATCTAAACCATGGCTTATTTGGTTTATATGTACAAAGCGAGAGGCAGTTTGAGATATCTCTTATTAGATCCTTTAGCATTTCACTGAATCACAGAACAAGAAGAACTGTAGCAATCATATAATGAAACCTCTTCCTTTTACAAATGTGAATGCTGAGACATAGAACAGTCAAGAGACTTGTCCAAGGTTAGACAGCTCATTAATGGCAGGTCTGAGATCAGAACACTTAGTTGAGGTTATATCCAAATACACATTATTGTCTGAGATGAATTGATAGCTTTCAGATTGATAGTTTCTGGGCTATAGTTTGCCCATATTGCTTTTAAAATCCACTTTTTATCTTTTCTCTTCTTAAAGGAGAATTCCATAAATTTACTCTGCTTCTACGGCAGCTGTCGTGGCCTCCCACAGTAGACCTTTGATTGCTGATGGTGAAGCTTTTCTACAAATCCTATGAAATTGCGTTTCTTCTGTGCTCATTCCCTTGTTGGCATACGATATTGGCTCATTCTAATCCTACACTTGTCTTCTAGTTTTATTATTCCAACAACTCCCCTTTGTCCCATTGTCAAAATGGTACATGAACATAGGCCACAGATTATATAAAATTCATTTCTTCACAAATTCAAAGGATTTAACTTGCTTCAAAAACCTCTATTATCTAATACTTGCCAAGCCCCAAAACTATGTTTTTATAGGAAATGTAATCCTACTTGATATCAGTTTTCTTAAGGTCTCCATGTGTTTTCTGGCTCCAGATACCAGATGAGGTGGCTTTCTTTATATAAACAGTATTCAGTGCTAATGCAGTAATGCTTAGAGTCTGTCTATGCAGAGGGCACAAAAAAGGAAACTTCCCAAGATTTCATGAGAGATCCCAAAATATCCTGAGAGGACTTCAATTTATCAAAGCTTTCCTCTCCAACTGGGTGATATTATTGGGCTGGGGTCATTTTGAAATAGTGACTACAAGAATGAGCTTGGTAAACTATTGTTCTATCAGGTAAGATCTTGACATTTTGTTTCTCAGAATGTTAAACGATTTACTCTAAAGAGCCTGGGAAGTAAGGCATCTATATTTTTTTATTGTCAATCACAGACTTTTCCTTTCAGGCCTGGCTATGTTTTCATACCGTTTGCTAACAAATGAGCCAGGCCTGAGGAGTAATAAAGAATGAGGAAATGTAAATCCCTGTTTACCTTGTCTCTTGCCTTTAAGTATGAATGTTTTATCCATATATAATATTATAACTGACATGCTCGAGGCAACTGTAGACACCAAACTATTTATAGGCAGTTATCCTAAATTGAGACTAACCTGACACCATTTGTTCTTGCTCTTGTCCTTCTTGATACTAATTTCTCCACTTTGTATCCTGATTCTCTGTAACTGCTTTTGAAGCCTTAAATTTTGGCAGTAAGTTTGAATTCTCTTTTTAGTTAATAAAAAGTACTTATCATTCAGCTCTCCTCTGCATATACTTCTGATTTTGAGTCTCCAAAACTCATATGATAAATTCCACTTCCCAGCTGTAATTCTGAGTAACAAAATTGGTTGGATTAATACCATCTATGAGAAGGGATTTGACTCATCTGAGCTTTCCTCAGAAGCTACTGTCTTTGTCCTCTTGGCTTCAGCACCAGTCATCCCCAGTAAATTCAAGAGGCTCATAATCATGCCTAGAACATCTGAATATTTATAAACCAGAAGTATTTATTGAATACCTTTGGAACTTCTGTTTTTTTCAGTTTATTGTACATTCAAGTAGTACATACAATACAGGGAGTTAAAATATTTACTGATGTCATTTCCATAGAGAATATAATCATTTTGGAATGAAGTTTATGAACCCAAATTTATAACTTCCATTTCCTGGAAAGTGTATCTATTTTAACATAAAGCAACATCTGCAAAAACTGCAGAGTCAGAAAAATGTCAACCTCCATACCTAGGGATTTGTAAAAGTATAAAATAGTTTAGGGACAGTGATGAAGTATTCAGAAAAGTGAGGTAAGGTGAAAGGATAAGCTCAAGAGGCCACATAGACATGAAGTAAATATGACTCTAGAAGAAGAGACACAAAGCAGGACAGTGAATCTGAGGGATAGAAAGCATCATGTCACTGCTCTTTCCATGACCTCAATTCCTCTACAGCCATGTAAAGAACAAGATATGAGAGGTCCAGTGAAATTTTCTTTTCTTTACGTTTTCTTTTCCTCTTTTATTCCTATCATTCTTTTCTTCTTCAAATAAAAGTTCTCTTTATATCGCATGGACTAGGACTGGATCATATAGCCACATTAGACTAGCAGATGCTAACAAAGAATAACGATTGCCTTAGGCCATCATGAATTATATATTCAGGATACTACATGATACCACTTATATGAAGAACCTAAAATAATCAAGCTCCTGGAAGTAGAGAGTAGAATGGTGGCTGCCAGGGGCTGGAGGGAGGATAAACTGAAAGGTATTAATCAAAGGGTACAAGTTTCGGTTATGTACAGTGAATAAGTCCTAGAGATCTATACAGGATAGAGCCCATATTCAATAATACTATATTGTATACTTAGAAGTTTGCTAAGAGGGTAAATTTCATGCTGTATGTTCTTATCACAAAGTAATAATACTAATAATAAAGAGGGCAGAAGGAAACTTTTAGAGGTAATGGATATGTTATGGTATAAACTGTGTTTATGATTTCACAGATGTATACTTATCTCCCAACCCATCAAGCTGGTTACCAAAATATATACAGTGTTTTGTATGTCAATCATACCTTAATAACTGGGTTTAAAAAAAAAAAGTAAAGGAAGATGAATTCTCATTAATCAGACCACGGTGCAGGATTTCATCAGAAAACACTTTGGTGGATCTCAGTAGGTACTGGAGCAAAGCAGACGCTGTTCATTACATCTAGCAGCCATCCCTCCATTATTCTTGTCAGCAAAATGCCTATATATTTTTTTATTGGAGCAAAGCTCAAGCTGAGAAGATAAAGAGAACTCAGCATGGATTTATGTGAAAGATGTTTCTCTTTAACAAACCAAGAAGACCCTTTTTGTCTTGAGTGCCTCCTTCCTTTTCTTACCACTGAGAATATTGTAATATGAGGTGCTCTAGCAGCCATTCTGTGACCATAAAGGGCAATATTTTCAATGCATTGACTTGGGCAGAGCAGAAATGGACAAACAAAAATGGGCTCTTGAAGATAACATTGAGCTACTATACCAACTTGAAATCATTGACTTTGAAACTTTTTGTTATATTAGATAATCCAATGTTTATTGTTTATTATTGTTGCAACTACTATGAGCCAAGAAGTCTGTTACTTTCAGTTAAAGCATTACTGACTGTTACATGGTAGCAGAAATAAGGCACCTTCAAGTAGCTTCACAGGGTCAATAACCTGGATAACAGGTGTTTCAAGCAAACGTTTCCAAAAGCAAAGCTAGGGTAGAGGGGGATGTAAAATGGCAGATGCTACATAATAAAGGAGAGGAGTCTGTGAAATCAAGACATCCCGTCCCCTGCCCCGCCCCCCATTTTTGCTTTGGTGTAGGGATTTTCAAAAGTGAGATTTGGAAGTCTGCCCAATAATCTGGGCATAACTAAAAATAATTTTCTCTTGGCTGTTATTGTTATATAGTGATTTATCTCATGACTGTTGAAACCTAGAGAAACAAAGGTTATTAATTGAATGGATGATAATCATAGTTAGCTGTTAATGAAATTATACTGTAATTAGGGTATAAGAAGAAAATAACATGCTAATGAACCTAGTAAAATGTCTGCTATATAATAACTACTCCTTAAATGTCTGAATCTAACCAAAGCCTGGGATTCCATGTTTCTTAAGCAAGGTACTGCTAATAAATAGGTCTTACCAAGAAATAAAAAGGATTACCCATAATTATCTCCCAGATGTTTGTAACAGAATAATTTATTCCTTATTCACTATCTGAATTCTGTCCCAGGGACAAGATTGGAGACATGGATTTCAGTGAACAATAACCTATTTGAGAAATATAGGTAACTGGTAGGGAAGTGTGGCAGTGGCTCTGGGAAGAAAATATAGTTGATAAAGGGTATTCAATCAAGCCACCTACTATAGTGGGCTACCAGACAAAAATAAACATAAACTATAAGAAGACCTTGCACTTGAACACCATATCATTGGTGCAGGTTGAACTATGCCTCCCTGAATTTAAGGGCTGAAGTTGGTTACTTGGGAAACTTAGCCTGTAAGTTGTTTTTTCATCTTATTTTTTTCTACCTTTCACTTAAAAAATTAATTTGGATATCAGAAAAAATTGAAGATAATTGATGCCAGGAAAGCAGAAACTGAAAAGAAAGTTACTGTTTTCAGCTTGCTCTTGTCTCCACAACTCTGATAAGAAATAAAGTTATTTGAGTAGATTCAAAATCCTAAATGAGAAAAGATAGACCTATAAGAAGAACTGAAGAGTAAAATCTAGGTAGGTATATGTATATGAGAGTCTCATGTGAAGTGCATGTTGTACTCACACTAGAATTCAGATATTTCTGTGGAGACTATGGGATCATCAGGGATCTGTTTCATATAGGATTGGTTATTAATTGAATGGATGATAGTCATAGTTAGCTGTTAATGAAATTACACTGTAATTAGGGTATAAGAAGAAAATAACATGCTAATGAACCTAGTGAAATGTCTGCCATATAATAACTACTCCTTGATACTATCTGAATTCTGTCCCAGGGACAAGATTGGAGACATGGATTCCAGTGAGCAATAACCTATTTGAGAAATATAAGTAACTGGTAGGGAAGTGTAGAAGTGGCTCTGGGAAGGAAATATAGTTGATAAAGTGTACTCAATCAAGCCACCTACCATAGTGGGCTACCAGAGCTTCAACCCATGAGAAAATCCTGGGAAATATGCAAAACACTCACTTCGAAATTATCCAAGAAGCCAGAGAGTCATTGTTGAGGAGCACTAGGAAGGAGGGAGAAGACTGCAAATTCCTTGATATTTGCAGTTTCAGGAAGAAAAAACCCTTAGTCACTAATGAAGACATGGACAGTTATCAATCAACTTGAAAGATCTGAGGGGTGTGGGCAAAGGCATGGTCAGTATCTGCTACAAATACCTTTTAATTATACCCTGTTCTATCTGCTCTTTGTGCTTTCCCCCACTTTTCTGGAAATATGTGATACATTCAGAAGGAGAAGGTATTGGGGTGGGAGCAGAGATGAATGATTGGATGAATGATCCAAGAAGAAGATTAAAACTGAACCTAGTATAAGTCATATGCCTTGTACAGGACCTCTGCAGTCCCCTGGTAGATACAGTGTGTGGCTTACTGCTTTCTCATTTTCCCTTTTGGCTTTCTTCTTCCACTGCTGGAGACCCTATTTACCTGACTCCTGGGTACCTAATGCCCTCATACTGCTCTCTGGTTGCCATAAAGTTTTTTCTTCCGACCTGATCATTCCCAGTGTTCTAAAATTATGTTATTTCATGCCTTCTTCCTTCCTTTGTAATCCCCTATTGTATCATTGTCCTCAGCTAAGAAACAAACAAACAAAAAAACCTGAGTGATATTAAAGTGCAAAGCGGCACCTACATTGACTCTAAATATCTGCAAATTAACTCTAAGCAGTTCTCCTCTGAGATTGTATGAGAGCAGGGTGATAAGCCAAGGGAGGAGAGAGCTGGGGAACAGAAGTTGTTTCAGCACCTCTCAAAACATCCCATGAAACCATAATTCATACGCTCAAATCTGATTCTATCTAGTCCCATACCCTGATCTTTGAAAATGTCCTAGATTAGACTTTCAGAGAGTAAAATACAGGCTCTGGTGCTCTCCATTTTAGAACAACCTGTTAAAGACCACTTTAGGTGATTTATTTCTTTGTAAAATATTTTTCTATTCCAGCAGTGCACCCTGGTGAAACTAGGCTTTTAAAATGTTAATTATTCATTGAAAAATGATCCCTGTGTCCCAGTTTGCCTGATAGTGTAGTTCCTACGAGGAGTAACAAATTCTGCACTTGAATCTTGCTTAGTCAGCGTAGTGAACATGATGTTCAGTAACTTAACCCTCAGTTTTCTATTCTCTTATGAAAAGGGAAAAAGGGACACTACTCACTTTGCAATTTGTAGTTCTCTCAGTGAGGGATGGCAACTAGAACTACTTTGATTCCGTGTCCCCCACCTCTGCCATCTCCCTCTCACTTCTTTTTTTCTCCTCCACAGAGGGAATGTCATATCTTTTTAATCTGGAATATTTCTCTACCTGTCAATTTTTTTTTAAAATTTATTTATTATTTATTTTTGGCTGTGTTGGGTCTTCGTTTCTGTGCAAGGGCTTTCTCTACTTGCGGCAAGCGGGGGCCACTCTTCATCATGGTGCGCAGGCCTCTCACTATCGCGGCCTCTCTTGTTGCGGAGCACAGGCTCCAGACGCGCAGGCTCAGTAGTTGTGGCTCACGGGCTTAGTTGCTGCGCGGCATGTGGGATCTTCCCAGACCAGGGCTCGAACCCGTGTCCCCTGCGTTGGCAGGCAGATTCTCAACCACTGCGCTACCAGGGAAGCCCTACCTGTCAATTTTTCTCTTGAGAATACATTCAAAGAGATGAATAGAGCACAGGAGAATTTTGAGGGCAGTGAAACTGTTATTATGTAATGGTGGATACATGTCATAATACATTTGTCAAAAACCATAGAATGTATAATTCAAGGAGTGAATCCTAATGTAAACCATGGACTTTAATTAATAAGGATCATCAATATTGGCTTACCAATTGTAACAAATGTACTACACTAGTACAAGATGTTAAAAATAGGGGAAATTGGAGGCACTAAGGGGACGAATGGGAATTCTGTACATTTCATTCTTTTTTGTATGTATAAACTGCTCCCAAGAATCTATGAATTAAAAAAAGTTAAATATACACCTCAATGACCCAACCACACCACTTCTAGGTAGTCACCCAAGAGAAATGAAAGCATATGTTCATACAAAGACTTATACACAAATGTTCATAGCAGTTTCATTTCTAATAGCTCACACTGGAAATAACCCAAATACGCATCAACAGATGAGTGGATAAACAAACTGTGAAAAATACAATGGAATACCACTCAGTAATAAAAAGGAATGAACTATCAGGTGAATTGCAGAATAATTATGTGGAGTAAAAGATACTAGATGAAATAGAGAGGCAATGAAGGAGATGAGGAATCTTTTGGTGGTGATGTTCACTATCTAGATTGTGATGTTCTTTTGGTCATGTGTATGTGTCAGAATTTATCAAATTGTCTAGTTTAAACATGTGCAGCTCACTGTATGTCAGTTGTATTCAGTAAAGATATTTTAAAATTCAAAAAACATTATGTCTCCCTCCACTTTCCCTCCCTACCCTGTTCTTCCCTATATTTCCTACCCTTCCCAGACTGTACACTCCTGGCTGAAATACTTATGGTGCAAAAAAATGTCATCTATCAATGTTCTGGCTTTATCAATTAGGGGTTGCATAGTACAGAGGAAAAAAATCATTATTTCTCAGCATTTGGGAATTAGGTGAAGAATTTTCTCTTACTACCTTTTGAATGTTATTGGTGTACCTTGTTCCACCCTATGATTACTCTGAGGTGAGAGAAAGGAACACCTATAGTCTGGTGCCCTACTGAAATCTTCAACCCACCACATTGCCACTAAGTTTAGAGTTTTGTGGAGAGAAGGAATCCACCCCTCAAGGGAAAGTTCAAAAGGAAGATAAACAATAAAATAAGGAGGTTTTTTTTTTCCCATAGCACCATTTCTCAGCGTGATTCCTTATTGTTTATTACTAAGATGCTAGCACTACTGTCTTATCCTTTAGAAGTCAAACAACAAAAATGTCTGTGTTATCCATTGCAACAATTTGCATTACCTTTTTGGAAAGAGACAGCCAGAATACATCAGCATAAGTCCAGTCTCTTCCTACAAACTAAGGGGGAAATTTTAATCTTCTTACTTTATTTTTTAAATTAATTTTCTCCCTCTAATGCAATCAATTTCTTTGGACATTACCAGTGAGAAATAATTTGCAGAATCTAACACACTGTGGAATTTCATGCTAACATAATTTCATGTTAATAATGATACAGTGTAGTAGCTTGGAGGCCTCTCTTGAGGCAGGCTGCCTAGATTTAAAGAATAGCTGTCAGTCACCATGTTAATATCCTAAGTTTAGTGTTTATCTGCAAAATGGAGGAATTAATAGAACATAGCATAATAGTACTGCATGTGTTGTAAGGGTTAGATGAGATACGTTGAGCACAGTTTCATGTACACCACAGGCACAGACAATCTTTAGCTATTTTAATTATTATATAATCATAATGACACATAACATTTGGCTACTCATGCTTGGAAGACATAATGAAACTACTTCCTATGATAATGTGCTGATTTAAAGGCATTCATCTCTGTTATACCAGTGCTAAGCAGTAAATAACAACTGTCATCATTTCCCAAGAACTTAAGATGAAATTATAGTGAAAAGTAAACAGTGCAATCATAAACTGAGGATTTCTTGTGATCACACACAGTCTTTTATGCAAAGTCCAATTTACACAGTAGTAAACTAGAATTATCTGACCTGTGGAAATTGTGATACATCCTAAGAAATCTGCTCACTTATTAGAGACTTGCTGCATAATCATTCAGCTATTTGTTTCACAAATAGATTGAGGTATGCCAAGCACCATTCTAAAAGCTAAAATGCAGCAGCAGCAGCAAAATGTACACAGTTTTGCTCTCATGATGTTTATAATCCAGTAAGGGAGGGAGGCAATAACAAGTAATTATTTAATTACAATTTTGGTGAACCACTGAAGAAGAACAGAGTTATAAGAGGGTAAGTAATAAAGGATCCTCACTTGCTCTGTGAGGGTGATGCGCTTAGAAAAGCATTTGCCCCACAAAATGTGCTTTCAAAACCATTTCCTCATTAAATCATGTTTAAGATAATACTTCTCAAATTTAGCACTTCCTAACTTGTGATTTTGGCTAAGTTGCTCAAATTCTCTGGGCTTTAATTTCTTTGTTTATAAACAGGGATAATAACATTTATTTTAAAGGAATAATGTGATGATGAGGAAAAATGTATGTAAATCACTGGCCAACACTAATTATTGTGTCTACTTCTGTGTCAAAGACATAACTGTTGTCTACTCTTGGAATCAGAAGACATTTGGATTTTAAAATATTGGATGTTATTATAATTTATCTAAATTTTATAAAGATAAGTAGTTGGTCATAATATATACCTTTCAGGATGATAAGAACAGAGGTGCAACATTTACGTGTGTGTGTGCATGTATGTGTGTGCATGCACCTGTGGAGGTGGCTTCTGCTTCCTTTAGTGTAGAAAAGGATTCTAAAATGGAATCTTCTACAACTTTGGCAGTAGTTAGTGAATTATTAAGTAACAATAAGGAGAAACTTGGTTGAACTGTTGAAAATGAAGACCTGTTTAATCCTGATGTATATATATTCCCTGAGACATTAGTCACGTGTCACCCCCATACAAATATGGAGCCAATGGCATCTTAATGTGCACAAGTGATACATGATTCCAAAGCAATTTTGAGTGCATTTGAGAAGAGCAATGAGATCCTTTCTTCACTTATGGAACACCATCACATTACATTATAGGTTTATATTTATACCTTTTTCAACAGTTCTCTCTCTCTGTGGATAAGAGAGAGCCTCAAGAGTTTTGTTGTTGTTGTTGATGTTGTTTTAATAATCACACCCCAGTAGGATTCTCAATTTATAGGAAAATGGGGAAAAATATTTTCCCCAGGATCAGCCTTTATGTCTAAAAGTACACCCAAGACTATCTTTTGGATTAGAAAGACTTATTATAGTTATTTCTAATAATAGGTAAACTCTGGTCAGAGCAGTCAACTAGAATAAATAATATTTGCATAAAATAAAATTGGTAGTGTTGTGAGGATTAGGAAAATATATTTCTTTCTAGGTAGATAGAATCATTATTCACATCTTTGAACATAATATATTATGAGGTTAGGCGAAGTTGTATATGGGTTATAACTACCAACTAGAAAAGCAGATATTACATAGTCCCTATGATTTTTCAAAGATATCTACCATTATTAATTATGATGTATTTTCCATGGATTCTAAGATATGCCTACCCACTTTTTTTTTTAGTCTTACTGAACACTTTCAAATTTTCTTGAATTCTTTTGCCACACATAAGGGTCCCCAGTTAATATTAATTTTTTAACTTTCCCTCTAGTTAAATGTAATCAGGTATTTTCCAGATTCTCTTTTTTAATCTATAGTTTAAAAGCCATCAGAAGTTAAGAATATCCTGGTGGCTAAGGTAAAAGGCAAATGTTTAAGTGAATAAAGTCCATTTAGATTTTTTAAAATGAAAAAGAGCAAATTTATTTTAAAATTATGTCTAATGTCTAATGTTTAAAATAATAAGCAGAGTAGAAGTAGCGATTTCCACCAAAAGAGAATGCTAAAACAGGATATTGTTGCTTAATGCAAAACTTATAACATTGGACTGTAGGGTTCATAACATATAGATATAAAATATATTAAACTAATAGTACAAAAATGGGCAGGTGGGAGGGTTATAGAAATATACAGAGGGAAAATATTAAAAACAAGACTGAATTTATGCCACCTGCATGAAATGAACTTTAAATTTAAAGATTTAGAGAAGTTGAAACAAAAGTATGAAAGTAGGTATACCATGAAAACAACATGAGGAAGACAGTGTGGCTATGTTAATATCAAATAAAGTAGACTTTAAGACACAAGTGGTGTTTCCAATGACAAAGAATGTTATTTGATGATGATAAAAGATTAAATTAATCAGAAAGATAATATAATCATAAATAAAAAATATTCAAAATACATGAAGCAAAATATTATCAGGATTTAAAGGTAGAAATAGAAAAATTCACAATGATACTTGGAGATATTTATGCCCCTTTATCACTAATAATTGAAGGAATGACTAGACACAACATCAATAAGTGTATAGAAGATTTCAATGACATTATCAACTACTTTGACCTATTTGATATTTGTATAACATTATGACCAACAACAGACATCCTGCAGAAAGGAATAGACATTCTTTTCAAAGGCACATGGACTAGTCACCAAATAGACCATATAGTAGGCCATAAAATAAGTCCCAACACATTGTTTTTAATTTAATTTAATTTATTTGTTTTTTATACAGCAGGTTCTTATTAGTTATCTATTTTATACATATTAGTGTATCCAACACATTTTTTAAAATAAAATATTACCAAGTATTTATCTGATCACAGCCAGAACTAATAAAATACGAGATAGAAAATCTGACTACCCAATAGCTGTTAAAGAAATTGATTATGTAATTATAAACTGTCATTTAAAAGGAATTTGACCGTATGTTACATGCATTCATGATAAAGACACTCAGCAAATTAGGAATAGAGAAGGATATCTGTTTTCACCGCTTTTATCAAAAATGAACTGAAGGCCTGACCAATTCAATAAAATAAGAGAAATAAATAAAGTATACAAAGATTGGTAAGAAAGAAATAAAATTATCACTATTTGATTATTTACATAAAGAATTCTAAGAACTCTACAAAGCAAATGTTAGAACTAACGAGTAGATATAGTGACATTGCTGAATACAAGGTCAATTTTTATAGTAGGCCAAATTCTAAGATGATCCCAAGATTCCCATCCATTTGATGTATACATACTTTCTCCCAGTCATTAAATGAAACCCTACTCTCTGCTAGCATGAAGGAGTTTTGCAGGTGTAATTAACATCCCAAGTTAGTTTAAGTAGAGAGATTATCCTTAGTGGGTCTGGTGAGCCTTTAAATGGGACAGGACTTCTGCCGTGAGAGAGATTCAAAGCACAAGAGTGATCTGACATGGGGGAGATTCTTTATTTTGAAAATGGATGGGCCCACATAACAAGGAATGTGGGCATTCCCTAAGAACCTGGACAAAGCAATAATAAGAAGGCAAACAGATCAACTTTAAAAATGGGCAAACTAACAAACTTCACAGAAGAAGATATACGAGTAGCTAAATAATTATATAAAAATGTGTTCAAAATCATTAGTCATCAGTAAACATCAAATTAAAATCAATATGAGTTACTATATCACATGTACTAAATAAAATGGCTAAAATTAAAATGACTAATAGTATATCAAATTTTGATGAAGATGCAGAGCATCTGAAACATTTATTACAGGTGGAAGTGTAAAATAGTGCAACTATTTTGAATAATATTTTGGCAATTTCTTTTAAAATTAGATACGATATGTGCTTATCCTATGACCCAGCAATACCACTTCTAGAAAGAAAGGAAATATATGTCTATTAAAAGACAGTTTTGTTTTTACTGTCCCCAAACTAGATACACACAGATGTCCAATTAACATGAAGGTGAAATAACATTGTGATATATTCAGTCAATAGAATACTACTCAGCAATAAACAAAAATGAATAAACAAGTCTACATTGATGAATCATCAAAACATTTTGAAGCCAGACACAAAAAACAGTACATATGGTATGATTCCATTTTTATGAAATTTAAATAAGTGAAATTATCTATTATAATAAGAACACTCACAGTGGTTACATACGGGAATATTGACTGGAAGAAGTCATGGGGAACCTTTCTGAAGTAATGGAAATGGAAATATTCTGTATTTTTCTAAGATGTGGGTTACATGGTCATATGCATTTGTAAATCTCATCAAATTTTACTCTTCAGATCTGTGCAATTCATTGCATTGTGAATTATATTTTAATTAAAAACATGATGCTGTTAGGGATTTTCTAGGAGGGCTGAATGATTCACATCATTTTACTTTGTTGTCATGTTATTTATAAACTTTTAAAAGAAGTTTACCTTAAAATTATATACAGAAAATCTCTATCAGAATATTGTTGATCTTCAGTTTGTTTTAAAAGTGAATTTTAGGACCATTAGTCATTGCTTTGGAAGTTGGACACAATGAGGTTACTAGAAGAGCTTTAAATGGTCCCACCATCAGCCTGTCTAGACAAGTTATCTAGTAGTCATTTGAACGTAGCAGAATAACTTTATTTATTGCCTTATAATTAATTAGGGCATTCAAGCCGATATGAATGAGCCCAATTCACGGAGTCAATTGCCATTTAAACACATGCTAAGTCTAAATGTAATTTCTAACAGAAATTACTAGTATCAATACCTAACATAGTGATCAACTATTTACAAAATTCTTTGACACCTGTCACTTTATTTAGCGCTCTTAACAACTTGATGGGGGTAGGTACTTTTATCCCCATTGACCTAATGTGAAAATGGGCAATCACTGAAGTTAAGGAACTCTTCTAAGAAAATGTTAAGCCATCAAGTATCAGAGTCAAGATTCAAAATCAGATCTATTTCCATGCTTAATGCTCCATCCAATATACCAGATCTGACTATTGGATGAAAACAAAGTTATTTCTTGACAAATTCGTAAAAGCAAGAAGAGAAATGAGAAAATCTCTACTGCTGTAAGGTTGAAATAGTTGCCATGTTTTAAATTATAGACTAGCAAACTATTTGAAGAAACTTTTACATGACTTTAATAAAAAGTCTATACAAAATAAAATTGTTTAAATGTCTACTATCTATAATGGTTTACTAGACACAGAGTAATTATGCTGAAGGTTGTGTGCAATATTGTACAGTTTTCACCGCAGAGCCATGAGCTGCCTTCACTTTGCTCTATTTACAACCTCTACATCACAACCTTGCTTTCACCTGTGTACATTTTTAAGATAAATTTTCGAAGTAAGTTGAGTGAAAGTGGCAGATAACTTCAGCGTGTCCCAGAATTTACAACTCATGGAAATCAGCAAATGTGCAAAGTGATGGTAGAGCAGAAAGTGTCAAAAATGATTAAAGCAGTTATAAAAAAAGGGTCATTGAACCTGTTGAAAGGTCTGATTAAGAATCTCACCAAAATTTAAATCTAGCTTTTTTGGAGGACATATGGGAATGAGTGGGAAAATTGGAAATTATGCAATCAATGGACAGTAAAAATAAAGATCTAACATTTTTATTTCACTTTAGAACCTTGAGAGCTTCATTGACATGGACACTTCTCAGCTCCTGTAGGGCTAGATCATTTACATCCTTCTTAATATCTTTTGCCAACTAACCATTTCAAAATTACAGCTAAAGACACTGCCTGTTATTTGCTGTATCCTGGAGCTCAAATCTCCCCTTTGAGAGCTCTGAGCTTATTCAATGAGGCATAGCACTTAATTTCATTTGCAGCGTTTCTGCTATTCAACTTTCCACAAATTAAATGAGATCATTCATTGCTTCCCCTGTAGGCTAATGGGACTTATATTGTTTGTCCACATTTAATGTCCTAATACCTCAGTTTCATGGTCTAATGTTTAATAATGAACCAGTAATGGAATTGAATGTACTGTAAGAAAAATATTCTTCAGTTTATTATTTATTACCTTCCTAGGGCTCTGTGGAACGTTAGATATCTTCTAGCTCAGAGCTGCAAACTTAGATGCCTGCCAAGACCAGGCAGGCTATAAATGTGTGAACTGAACTTGATGTAAGAGAGTAGAGTAAGTTGGGTCCTATGATAACCTAGAGTAAAAGATTCCTTATTTTAAGGACTGAAAATTAGCATGAAGAAAAAATAAATAAGGCACACAGACATATCAGGTGTCTGTGGTTGGAATTTGCCCAAAGCTTCACCAGTTTTTTTGTTTGTTTGTTTGTTTTTTTAACATCTTTATTGTAGTATAATTGCTTTACAATGGTGTGTTAGTTTCTGCTTTATAACAAAGTGAATCGGCTATACATATACATATATCCCCATATCTCTTGCATCTCCCTCCCTCCCACCCTCCCTATCCCACCCCTCTAGGTGGTCACAAACCACTGAGCTGATCTCCCTGTGCTATGCGGCTGCTTCCCACTAGCTATCTATTTTACATTTGGTAGTGTATATATGTCCATGCCACTCTCTCACTTCGTCCCAGCTTACCCTTCCCCCTCCCCGTGTAGACGTAGAGAATGGACTTCACCAGTTTTTAAACCTGATCTTACCTACCTCTTCCATTTTGTAAGTTAGAAAATAACCAGTAAACAAAACAACTTAGTTTACCAAAATCATTCAAGATCTCTAGTGTAGTGCCTGAAAAACTATACCAACACTTTCTACACTTGAGAGGAATTGCAAATATTCATAATTATGACCTGAAAGAGGAAGGAAACATGCATTTTAGAGGAAGAGAAAGCCTGGCATTGGATTAAGGTATGAAACCAAACAGCAGGAATCAGAGTGCAAGGTATATTAATAAGCAAAATGAGTACCTAAGAGAAAGCAAATAAAGCAAAATGTAAGGGTGGTCAAGACAGCAGATATGGGTTAGATGATTGGACTAATTAAGGTAGAAGTGTCAACTCTATAAAAAGACCACACAAGCTAGTTGGAATATTAGATGGACAAATATGGTTTTTGGTTTTAAGCCTAAAGTCTTCAGCTTTAACAGGCATTTTTAAGCAACCAAACTACAAACAAAACTGTCAGACAGTATATCAATATATACTGCTTGTGGCTTCTGTAATTAATTGGAGTGTAATGTTTCTTTATGAATTTAGATTTAGAAAAGAATCACAAGATGCTTGTGTAAATAATTATAAACAGTGAAACATTTGGAGACACAGGGGAAAACACATCATTTATATCAAGTTTCTGTTTCCTGATAAGGAGAGGTGACAGACCCAAAATGCTAGCTCACATGAGCAAGATTTGAAAAAAGAGCAGTGATCCTGGGAATTCAACATATGTTTGCACTCACAGGATGATTTTATATGTTAGCTCTTCTGGTCTGAAGTTATATCAATTCCTGGTATTTGGTAAAAAGGAAAAAATACTAATAAAATAAGTTGTTTCATATAAGTGTTGTTTTCAAGTTCTGTGTTTCACTAAGAGCTAAGAAACCTCTTAGGAAACTAACATTTTTTTTATAATGTAGATTCACTATTCCTTTTGCTGCTTTAGAAATAACTCACTCTTTTGGCCAGTGTAGTGCTTCAGCAACTAAAAATGTGTAAAACATTTGGAAAGGTGACATTTGGCTGAAGTTTTAAAATTTGTGATTTTTAACTTGAGGAGGTGTTCTGAACAATGTGTTTCTAGTTGTCCTATAAAAATCATTTCTTTGAATAAAAAAGCTAAAGGAAAGATTCTTTCATATCTGTTACTGTAAAAAGAAGCTTTCTGGGGGCAGATTCATTATGTATGAATGAAGAGACATTTAAAATTGGAAACCCTTGTTTTTTAGTGTAAAATTGAAGAAAATGAATGAAGAATGTTCTGTTATAAAGCTGGGTGAAGGGGGACAGGATAGTAGGTGTAGTTTAAATGATTCAACTAATGAAGGCAGAAATGTTTCAGATGCAGAGAATGTTTCAAATAAAAGAAACAGTTCAGACAGAAGGAATTAAATGGAGCTGAAATCATAAGTCATATAGTCAATGTCTCCTTTGGAAGGTGGTTCAGAAAGAGGAAAGAAACAAATTGATCTATCTCAGAAGTAAATATCCAGGGAGCTGAACTAAAATTCAGAGATTTTAAGAGCTTCTCCAGGGACTTGATATTATGAAAAATGGGGAGAAAAACAGCTTTAATGTATTCAATATCTACATTTTAATATCTGAATATAAACTGAAAACAAACTGTTTTAAACAAGTGATGAAAGTGACTTCAAGCAAAGCAAAACTGGGAGAAAATTGTGACATTTAGAGAAATTCTGATATCAGAGTCTCCATTTGAATTTAGGCTTACTAGTGGTTTTGATTTCTGGTAATATTTGCATGACAAAGATGATTTTCAAGGGCAACTCTTTTCTGTTAATCTGGATGATTGATTCCTTAATCTGCCAATCCAAGTTCTCTCTTGTTCGTCAGCTGAATAAAATTATCTGATGAGACAGTGCCCTGAAAAATGTCTCACTCAGTCTCACACGCTCCCAAAGCACCTTTCCATACATCATTTCCCTGTACATTTGCTGTCATGAAAGTAATATTTTCACTACTGAGAAAGTAATCAGATTCTAAATTATGAAATTAGTTATCAATGGATTTAAACTTTCTACAGATATTTATACCTTCGAATGTTATATTTAAGTCGAATGACAGTTAACATAAGTGCAGAAAATAAGAAAATACATTTTTAAGGCCAGAGGGGGAAGATTTGCTTGTTCTGGGCACCGTAGTTCATCATGAAAATGTCAGAAGTGGGGTCAGTGACTTGGCACAAATTGTATAAAACACTCCACATAGATTGTTTTGTCTTTTGTATATATTTTAAATTTTTTATAAATGTATATATAAAATTATAGTGGGTTGTAAGATCCTCGAGGTCAGGTTTTGTGTCTTCTCTCCCACAGTAGACCTGTCCCTAGCACAATGCCTCATAGTTAGAATGTGACCATAAATATGTCCTAAATAAATTCACAGTAATATTTTGTAGAAAAAAAAGAATTTTGGATCAATACACATATAATTTTATAAATAACCAGTTTTCAAATTCTATTATATTAATTCGATATGAAGTTGTATAGACATGGTACGTACAGTAATTAACTAGGTTTTCTAGAGCATTCCATAAAATTTCAATGTAGTTCAAGTGACAGATACATCATACTTGGTGGAGAAAAATTGCCTTAATTTTGTAAAACCCCTGAGGAAAGGATAAAGATAAAAAATGGATATTCTTGGCCCCCCATAATAATTTGAAATAACATGTTCAGAATTCCATCACATTCCTCCTTGAGTGATACCTGATTATAATGATGACACTTGCTTTATGTTCTGAGTGAAGACTTGGTTTCTTCTGCATTTAATGGGACACGTTTTTTTTTCTCAATGCAAGTAATACCAAAAACTAATAAAAAAGCCAGCAAGTATTAATTAAACTCTTACTCTAGGTGCTCTGGGGCTACCAAAGAACCTTGATCCTCTTCCTTTAGGATTCTACCATATGATTGGTAAACTAAGACATATAAATTTACATTGCTAATAAAAATACTGGGTTATACAAAAGACCCATAAAGGAAGAAATCAGATTTGGCAAATATGGCTCCTTAATCTAGATGGCTTTTCTGTTTTTAAATTCAGGTAGAAACAACTCATCTCATGATACTGGGATGGAGTCTAAGATTTGTTCCTTGATTTTTCTAGTAGACATCAACAGTCTTCAAAGTATTTGGGGCAGGAAACATTGTTTGAAGACAATAAAAGCCTCCTTAACTTAGCCCCAGTTAAAGATATTTATTGCAAAAATGCATATTTAAAAAATTTAAAGAAAAACAGAACAGCCAGATTTCGGCAAGGCTGGAAAACATGAAGCTCCAGGGAGCGCGTCTGTAGGAGTTCGTAGTCCTTTACTCTAATGATCTGCCATTACCTCAGCTCGCAGCTTATTAGGTTTCCATATATCTTAGTTCAAATTCTCAAAGGGGAACCTGATAATTTGGATTGATGGATTAGTTCCTCTGGGGTTGGGTAGCTACTCTTGGCTCAATCAGCCATGTCAGGGGAATGACATTGCTAATTATGGATAAGGAAAACGAAACAAGATCTTTCTGTAGTAGACATTTTTACAATGCCTGTACATATTTACTTATATGTAAATGTGTAATAGAAAACAGACTTTATGGGTATTAATAAAGTATCATTATCTTATTCTAAGGAGGTATGTTTAATGGCGAGCTGTTGACAGTTCTTACTCCTGTGTATTCAACATCAATGCATGGCTCACAAGCTATACAACTGCTTAAGTTAAAACCCAAGTGTCCATATTGACTGGCCCCCTTGTTGACTTACCATGCACATCCAATCACTAAATCCTAGCTTATCTATATACTAAATAACATATTCTACTGAAATCATCTATCCGTGGGTGAAACTCTCCCATTATATGGTACAATCCATGGAGGAGTGGATTGTGTTCAGATTTTTCATATTTGTATCTCTAGCACCTAACACAATGCTTGGCACAAGCAGCCCTGGCTGATACATTGATTGTAGCTTTGTGGACCCCTACAGCAGAGGACTCAGCTATACAGTGCCCACAGAAACTGAGATTATAAACATGTCTTGTTTAAGTTGCTAAGTTTGTGGTAATAGTGTTATGCAACAACAGACAGATAATATAGTCATTTTTTATGCATTAAATTAAAAAAAATTAATGACAGTCTCATTTTATTTTTTTAAGTTTTTAATGAATTTATTTATTTTTGGCTGTGTTGGGTCTTCGTTGCTGCGCGCGGGCTTTCTCTAGTTGGGGCGAGCGGGGGCTCCTCTTCATTGTGGTGGCTTCTCTTGTTGGGGAGCACGGGCTCTAGGCACGCGGGCTTCAGTGGTTGTGGCACGTGGGCTCACTAGTTGTGGCTCGCGGGCTCTAGAGCGCAGGCTCAGTAATTGTGGCACACAGGCTTAGTTGCTCTGCAGCATGTGGGATCTTCCCAGACCAGGGCTCAAACCCGTGTCCCCTGCGTTGGCAGGTGGACTCCTAACCACTGCGCTACCAGGGAAGTCCGCAAAGTCTCATTTTAACTTCTGAATCTATGATTTTACTTTCTACCACAATATAATATTTAGCATTTAGTAGTGATTTTGTATTAACTTGGCATAGAACCCAACACAGTGGAATGAGTCAGCAAGATGAGGACCAGATGTGGGGAAATCATTGATATTTTTCCTTTGCTTCCTCCTCCCTGCCTCCTCTGTACTTTCTGGGACCAACATTGTAGACCATGGCCCCAAAGTGTTTCAGTTCACAAGACTTTGTTGTTTTAGTTAGGAATCACAACTGAATCTTTTTTTAGCTTCTGTGTCATACCTCTGTACCTCTTAATTTTTCCTATAAGACTCCATGAAATTATCAGGTACCCTGTTTTTGTCTCAAGTTCAGATCAATCCACCATAAGTGTGTCTCTATTTCAGAAACAGAGGAACATTCTACTCCTATTCAGAAAGGAGTAGACGGTTATGGTTCTTGATCTATACAGTGTTATATTGATATAACAGAGATGATTCAAATTATCATTTCCTCTTGATGGTTCCAGAGACCATGATATCCTGAGACATCTAAGATATCCTGAGACCTAAAAGAAACCCATTTTAACCAATTAGGTTAATGGTATGTATGGGAAATGAATTTTACCACTCAAATACTCAGAAGAAATTACAAAACTACATAAAGAATATTGAATAAAACTAGAGGAATGACATTTTTATGTATATAGCCTACATGATTATGCATTTATCACTGTTGTACCTGAGTATGAACTTCTGAAGCTATGCGTTAATTTTTTCTCCTATCAGGAGACACTAATCTTCTAGATGGACAGGTTCTTCCTCTTCCTCTGTTCTGGAGTTACCTAAGTCCACATTTGTATCAAGTTTCTACATGCTTCTAGAATTCCTGCTTCTGGGAGTGCTAGGAACCCTTCAGATTGCCTAGAAGATGACTGAGCCTTTGAGGCACCATCACCAAAAGCCTTGAGCTTTGTGGTATGCTGTTCCCTCAAACTAAAGGACTCAGAACAAGCAGGAGAGCATTTAGCTGTTAAGGATAACACATTCGAGTAATGGAAATTCATCAAAACAAAATAATTCTCTACTCAGAGTAAGCCTAGACAGCACAAGACAAGAAGGTGGAGGACACATGCTTTAAATTAGGAACCCCAGTCTAGCAAGAAACATTGAGTGGATCCTGAGATTTCAGTATGTGTACATGTAAGCAGCTCTATTTTTACAGGTTAGACAATCTTTGTTTTGTAGACAAAAAAGATTTCTTACCTTGAAGAAATCTGGCTACTATGATTTATAAAACCACATTATATAAACTTACTCAACCTTAAAATGTATTCAGATATCTTGGGGTTTCAGAAATGATTATTTGAGATGGGATCTGCGAATAAAACAAAAACATAAAATATGTGATTGTAAACACTGATTTTATTGTAAAAGGTAAAAAACTTAAGTCAATAATTTGCTGCAGTGTATGGTCCTAGCTAAAAGGACAGAATGACTCTGTGAACATATTATATGCAACTAAAAATCCTTAGCATTACCTATTTGTAGACCAGTGATTATTTCTTTTTAGATAGTGTCCAGTTCATAAAGAAATTCAAATTTTGTATTCATGATAGAACATAAGTAGGAAATAAGAGTCTTAGTTGCCTAAGGCTACATGCCTTTAAAAATTATTTAGTTATTTCAATGTCAATTTTTTCTTAAAAATGTAGAGTTTTATTTAAAGATTTAAAGAGGAAAATGTGTTAAGTCTTAAAAAGAAGTAAAGCATTATATAATGAAACTGAGAAATGTGTAGTTTAACATTAATTTAAAAATAATAGTTCTACAGTTTTATTCCTTACTGATAAATGCAGTTACTACTGAACATGAAATTGTCAATTGGTGGCATGGCATTCTTCCTTTCTGAGTAGTTTTAATTTGTGTGCTGAAATTAATAGTTGAACTTTTATAGAAATATGAAGTAGAACATAGTATTTGAAAGAGAAAGTATGGTTACTAAAGTATATAACAGTTATAAAATTTAGTGTTTTCTATTAATGTTTTAATGAACCAGATAATCTAAATGTTTAATATTCTGTAGAAAAATTTGTATTTGAAATATTTAGGAAGGTTTCAAGGTACAAGTCTCACACTTTTTTTTTGTGACAATACTTTAGTAATCTAATTACTTCGTTCTTGATGAATTCCATTTTTCCAGTATTTTAATTGACTTTAAGAAATTTAAATTCATATAGTATTTTAGTAATAGATACATTGGAATGCTTCATTAGACTTTCTATAATTCAAAAAGATTCCAGTTTTATACATTCAGAATTTTGAGATGGGAGAGGATCTCAGACAAAGTTTCAGAACACATATTTTATGTATACTAACTTAGCAATAATATGGCATCAAGATACTAGATATCTTTCTCACAATCCCTTTGGAACAAAATAAATAATTAAATGATACTAAGTGATAATATTAATTTGGAATTGAATGTATACATTTACAAGCCTTGGCATAACAGTGCACAGAAAAATATATTAAGGTTGTAAGGGAATATTATGTTTTATAAAAAGAAAATGACTTCAAGCTTTTTAAAATGAGTAAGATAAATAAAATATGTTAGAACAGGAATTTACAAAGTTAAAATTGTGAATATGTGAAAACATGTAGATTTTAATATTGTTTGAAACTTGACATAGAAGACAGAACTGTTTTGCCCAGCCTGAAGTCATACATATGAATCTTATGCATATAACCATGCATTTAACCATAGCAGATAGACCAGATGGTGGCTAAATGAAACACTTTATAGAGATTAAATTTATATAGAGATTAAATTGCTGATTTTTTTTTCTTTCCACATCTCATAAAGTAGACCGATAGAACTTATTTCCACCACTATCAGAATCTAATTATTAACACCTAAAAATGAAACTTTCAAAGAATATGGAACTGTCATCTGTTTGGAAAGATAACACCTTCAAATTTAAATAAACCGCCACAAATCACACAAGTAAATACTGCTGTAGCCATGTAGAATGAGTTATGAATGACTCTAAAACAAAGTAAATTGTATACATATGTCTGTTAGAATGCATACTAGAAGCAGAAATGTCTATATAGAAAACCTTGAACTTGATTTAGTAGTTTTATTTTTTAATATTATTATTTTTGGATTGACATACAAAGAATCTTTAAGTATGTTTATTTTGTTAGAAATTAATATTTTTACTATAAGTAAAAACCATACAATTACTGATTCACTTATAGAAAATTAAATAGAAGCACCATAGTGTTAGATAGAAGTAAGTAGAAATATCAATAGGAAGTACTCATTTAAAAAAATGCAAATGTTTGTTTTGTACCTCTGAACACTGAAATGATCTAGGAGCACTGTTACCCTGCAACATGAACCACTCTAGCTCCTTGATCACAATTTCTAATACCATTCTCAAATTAAAAAATCCAAGGTGCTTTTGAAAATTTCATGCCTGGGTCAGTGAAGAAACAAGACAGGTCGAGGATATATTAGTGCACCCAAAAGAAAGTAAGATTTCACTGATTAATAGCATAATTTCAAGAGGACACAGGAGTCCTAAAAAGAGGTTCCTACTGGCCAATGTTTTAAAAATATAAATATCCAAAAGATGAAAACTGTGGCTGGTTGAAGCTTATTGAAGGAATGAAAATCAATGAGTCCATAAAGAAAAGATAAATATATTTAAATAAAATGTATTTCTGTCGTTTTATCATTCAATTACTTTGATATTATTGAGTCATTTATTGTATTTTATCTTCCATTCTGAGCTAAAAATCTCCAGGGAGTCTGAAGTGATTCAACAATGCCCCTTTTTCTGAAGAACAGCAGACGTAGAAACATCTACTACCTAAAGAAAAGTTTTCCCAAAATTAGAGCCATAGGACTATCACAACTAAGATAAAATGACATACTCACAAATGAAGATTATTGAATACATGAGGAAGCACTATGAGAGAGTGTCAACAAAAGCAAGAAACAACCATTTATATATTAACATTTCTGAAGAAATGAAAGATGCAATTGCAAATGTGAGTGTACAAAAAGCCGCCAAGTTAACAGATACATTTTTATAAAATTTAAGAAATAAAAATTATAATGGTGGAAAGTTAAATGTGCACAGTAAAATCTCACAGTAAATCACTGAATTTAAATTTAGAAATTTATAAATCCTAATATAATAGATAGCAAATAGGATAAGAACATAACAAAGAAAAAATTTAAAAAGCAGGGGGAGAGAAGAAATAGAAGCAAAACGAGAAGAAATCAAATGTAAAATGATAGATATAAGACCCAAATTATCAATAGTTTCACTAAATGTAAATGGAGAAAACTCACCAATTAAAGATGAAGATTGTCAAATTGATTTTTTAAATATCAGCTATGTATAGTGGTAGACAGAATAATTCCCCCCCAAAGGTGTTCAAATTTTAATCCCCATAACCTGTTAATATATTAAATCAAGTACAATAAAGACACAAAAGTGACCTAATGCACTTAGGCTGACATGGATGTCATTGTGGTCCTTGGTAGGAGCAGTATTGGTGGAGTGTTAGGGACAAAACTTGATTAGAGAGGGTTGAAGGAAAAAATGAAGGTGAGTAAATGGGAATGGTGACTATAAATAACTTCTTTCCACTCATATTTATTCAATGCATGTTTCTTTTCTTCAGTAAATTTTTGCTTGGTGGGGGCAGAACCACATATTTATACTCCACACAGTGCCTAATGAATTCATTTGAACAGTTTAAGTACTATCTAATAATTGTTAAATAAAACGTTATGTGATTTTTGCCTAGAAAAATGAAACTGGTGGAGAGAAAGGCGTTTCTAAGGTTTGGATAAGGGTGGGGTAGGGGAACCTGTACAAGACACATAAAATTTGCTTTGAAAACAGTTTAGAGAGTATTACCTGCTGTCCCAGGCTGAATAATGGCCTCTAAAGATAACCACCTCCAAATTTCTGGAATTTGTCAATGTTACCTCAATGTAATTAAGAATCCTGAGATGGTAAGATTTTCCTAGATTACTAAATGGGTCCAAAATGCAGTCACAAGTGTCTTGTAAGAGGGAAGCACAAGGAGATTTTATCAGAGAGGATAAGACAAAGTGAAGATGGTGAAGAGAGAGGCTTGAAGATATGCTGTGGCCTTGAAGATGAAGGAATGAAAAAAATGCAGCTCTAGAAGCTGGGAAACTCAAGGGAACAGTTTCTCTCTGAGAACCTTCAAAGGGAGAGGGGTGCTGCTGACACCTTGCTTTTAGCTCCCTAAAATTCATCTTGTACTTCTGGCCTCCAGATTGTAAAATAATAAATTTCTGTCATTTTAAGCCACTAAATTTACCGTAATTTGTTCCAGCAGCAATTCTAATACACCCATCTTCCTGGTATAGGGATTCATACTGTGGAAGACTTAAAACAATATTTGATTATGTGGGATGTTGGGGGTTGTTTGAGAAATACTCATCTAGAACTTTCATAGCCTAAGGAATCTGGGTCTTATTCTGTGAGTCATATAGGAGCAATAATAGTTTTTACATGGAAAATTAACTAGCTAAAGAGTGATCTAGGACATAGGACATATTTTTCTGATAGCAGAAGGAAAAAGAGAATGGGCATGGAAATTTGGTGGGTATCTGGGTGAATCCATGTGTGACATGATAAGGATTTAGATAGGCATAGAGAAAACATGAAAGAGAAAAAGTAATGGTTAAAAGGAATTCTCTAAAATAGGAGTTATCATGATGGCACCTCCTGGGTTGAGTAACTGGGCATAAAGCTAAAAAGTTTAAAATAACTCAGCAACGCTGAAAATGGAAGACTAGATAGATAAGACTCTTGCAGAACTGATAATTACCAAAAAACATTATGGTGGGGAAAACCAAATGAGCCATGAGTTCATTTCTGCATTGCATATTGAAAGGTCTAGTAGAAACTTAGAAATCTGAAATTGCTATTTTGATGAATAAGTTAAGGCCACAGATGGATATATCTGACTACAGATGAGCTGTCTTAAAATAAAAAGACAAACAATGGTTAAAAAGTTGACCAGAAGGTGAGAGAAGGAACTCAAAATAAAGAATAGGTTGGGGAATGTCTCTCATAAGTTTCCAGCTGTATGATTTCTATTTCAGTCTGACAGCTAAGACATGTATCAGAATTCATATAGTAAGGAACAGGCAGGTGAGAAGAAACAAACGGGTTAGATCTGTATATTTCCTCTTTATGATTCCTTTAGTTCACAAATAGCTTTCAGACTTCCGAATTTTAGGAACTCCACACCTGATGGTCTGATGCATTTCCTTCTCCAGATGTAGTCTCTGATAGCTGGTCATTTCTTTTGTTGTTAATGAACTTTAAGGGCTTGGCTCAGTCACTCAGTTCACTATTGTGAACTGTAGTGTTGATGTTTCATGGTCCTAAGTCGTATGGTCTGTGTCTTGGGAGCCCAAAGGACTTATGCATTATGCCTGGTTCCCTTTATGCAAACATTTAGGCAGAGATTACTATTAAGGCTAAATGTGTTTCTTCTCCCAATATCTTTGCAGTTTGTTTGGAACAAGGCATCTGTTGAACTTAATTTTGGAATTCAGGCATTGCTATATAGGCTGTAATGAAAGATTCAATTTCCTTCATTTCCTTTTTCTTTTGTCTTCTTTTATTTGTTGCCTGTTCCTCTCTTTTTCTACTTAGTGGGAGAAAAAGTGACACCCCCAACTTCCTCAAGCAACACTCCATGGCTGGCCAAATCAGGCAGCTCTAGTAAGGTTAATTTCAGATCTTCTGGAGTCAACAGAGGATGGAGTGATGCTCCATTGACCATCATTCCATCTACCAAAATAACAGTTTCATTTTAACTGTGAAACTGCCAGTCTTGAGTACGGTGCAAAATGAATCACCATGTAGTTTAATGCATTTTTGCGTTCTTCTGCTCAAGCAAAAATAGAACAACAGATGGCCATAAATTTAGGGAAGCTTAATGAATTGGCAAATTATGACATAAGTAACTTGGAAGGGAGTAACTTAAATATGTATTAACAAAGGAAGAAAAATCCTCAAACATATTATTTTGGACAATGGAACACATTATTATTTATGATTTCTGTTTTCTTTTAATTATTATTTCCTTGATGTGGTTAACTTAAGAAAATCAGATTCAGATAAGTATAACTCCTTTAATTTTTTTTTTTTAAACATGGTGCTTTTTGGCCAAAATTGTTGATGTTCAGTTACACCTGAACTGCAGATTACCCCCTGACTTTCTAGTTTCACTCTCAAGAGGCACAGTGCCATGTGATTTCCAGGCACCCTGGAAAGTTGAGGGTTCTATAGTAAACAACACTGATGGGGAGAGCCTCTGGGACAGAATATGCATTCCCCAGGATAGGACTGAGTCATATAAATTCCTTATTGAAGTTTGCTGTATATCCTAGAATAATTATAAAACATAATAACTTTATATGGAAATACCAAGGACAGAAAGAAAGTGAGAGAGCGTTCTTTGAGGATTGGGTGATTTGTGGGTAATGGGCATTAATCAATTAATTATTATTTAATTATTTTAATTTTTATTAAATTAAAATAATATTTAATAATATTTGATAAATATTTAATAAATTTAATTGTTTAGTTTTAATTATTAATAATTAAAATTATTTTCAAAATAAAAGCAATTAGATCTTTTCACAAAACTGTTTTCATGGTTCTACAAGAAGCAAAGAAGTAAAATATTTAAGGACTGTAAGCTTCAATATGATAAAGACTGCAAAGTGTCCATAGAATGCTATAATATAGATGTTAGTTTGAATTTGTGAGAGTCAGTTCAGCGATATGACAGGGCTGGAATCCAAATTATGGAGGGCTAATGAGAAAATGCCAATAAATAATTGTAGACAGTGAGACACATTGCTTTTTCAGTGAGCTTATTAGCAAGAAATGGCAGGAGAAGAAAGCAATGAAAAGACATTTTTGGAATCAGACTTTTGCATATTTTTTGATAGAATGAGTGTTTTAAATGGGACAGATTATTAGTAAGTTAAGATCTCACTCTATATTGGATATGACAAAGATGCTGAGAAGACCATCCTTGGTTGCAATTTGGAGAGGGATTCTCTTCCCCTTTCATATACAGATTTCATGTTTTCCTTGAGGCCTAATTTTACACATATTTCAACAATGTTACGTGCAATATCCTTGAGCTTTGGTAATTATGAAAAATATTTGATAAAAGTGTGATACATTCGGGTCTGGATACAGAAGATATCCAAGCCCTCCATAAAATATTCATGTTGGAATCTTAGAAATATATTTGACTAGTCTATGGAATTAGAGTTAACAAAAGTCAAAGTGTCATACATACCTCCAATCTCCTTTGCCCCATTAAAATACGGAACCACTTTATAGATGAACTTTAAGTGTCCAAACTAAAATTTTGTACAACACAGTGGGATAGTTATTAGAAAATGGAATTGTTATTAAGTATATTCACTGGAAAAAATCCCTAATGGACCTACAAAAACCAAAGGTGCAATAAAGTATAACTTGAGAGTTTCTAAAAATCTTTTAACCTCTTAATCGGAAGAAAAGAGCCTCTTAATTCTTTTATTTTACTCAACCTTCACCATCAGTTGGATTTAACTATGTATATTTTTAAGCTTTATAACTTTCTTATAGTACACAGGGCAATGGAAAATGATTTTTTTTCATATTTTTCTCTTTGATGTCAAGGAGACACCAATAAAAATACAATTTTAAAAAGAAGGAGTTGCTCAAACCTTTAAGGCTATTGGAAAACTTAGAAAAACATACTAAATACATTTATTTTATTTAGGCAAAGCTTATTTTAAAAAAGATTTTAAATTTACACATTCATCTAAAGATTACGATGTAAAATATGACCCTAATTATAAGCCATCTAAAATACGTTTTTGAGTTTTAAACATTCATAGATCTGTTTTAAGTAATACACACATAATTTAAAAGAGTTCTTTGCCAAACTTTCTCCATGGCCCTATGCTTAGAGACAAAAGAACTGTGTTCTACTCTTGTCTGTCATCTGTTATTGTGTTACAATTGGAAATCATTAATTCTCTCTGAAACTCAGTGTTCTCATCTACAAAATGGGAAGATAATATGTTTTCTTAGAAGGACTGCTGTGAGGATCTAATGAGAAAATGTGAGAGAAACACATTTACAAATCACAATCAAAACATAAGGTACTATTGTTATTAGAGCATTTATTATTTTCTCCCAAAATAAAAAAAATTTCTTGAAGCATTTACGAATTTATGAAGTAGATTATATTTAAAATTCTGGTCCTAAGTATCAGATTTCCATAAAGGAAAAACATATATTGGAAAGGCGGCAAGCAAAAACAATCTTCTACACAACAAATATTTATGGAAATTTTGCTGGGGATAAAAATTGTGAACAAGATAGATATGACCCTTTCCCTTACAAGCTTATGATTTAAAGCAGAACCTGTAGCAGAGGTCATTTGATGCATATTAAAATATGTATTTCTGGACCTACCACAGATATACTTAATCAGAATCAATGATAATGGAACTTGGGATTCTACATTTTCAAAAAGCATTGTGAGAAATTCTTAAGCACACTATAGTTTGACATATACTCTACAGTTTATAAAGGAGTTTCCTTTGAGTGTGATTTGTATTATAGTGGACCAAGAAAGTGGTAGCTGTCTTTCTTTCTTCTGTTGTTTATGTGGTAACTCCAGTTACCAGCTGGAAAGAGTATGACATCATAGAAATAGCTCAAGTCGGAAGATACGGGTTCTACAAAAGAAGTATTGTACTGGGCAAGTTAAACAATCAAGGAAAATTGAATACAAGACAATTGCAATATGAGAGAGAGACTGGATTCAACTCCACTGCAGGGGAGGGGGTGGAGGTGGGAGAGTTTTAGGTGCTGGCATGAGCTAGTTGAAAAGTACTTAGGACTTTGGTGGGGAGGTTGGTCGATGTGATTCAGCCGTCTGTGTTTTGTTTTTGTTTTTTTAACATCTTTATTGGAATATAATTGCTTTACAATGGTGTGTTAGTTTCTGCTTTATAACAAAGTGAATCAGTTACACATATACATATGTTCCCCTATCTCTTCCCTCTTGCATCTCCCTCCCTCCCACCCTTCCTATCCCACCCCTCTAGGTGGTCACAAAGCACAGAGCTGATCTCCCTGTGCTATGCGGTTGCTTCCCACTAGCTATCTATTTTACATTTGGTAGTCTGTGTTTACTAATTGGCGATTATTGAATTTTAGACTCCTAATCTCCCAAGACACAGGGGCACTATCTTTCTTAATGATTACATTTCAAAGGGATGACTCCCAGGTCCTTGAAAAACCAACATTCCTGGGTTGTAAAATTGACAAGATACTGGGAGAAGATTTACATGGCAAAGGGGCAAAGAAATAAGTTACAATGGCAAGTTTTCCAAAGCAAATGCTCTAAGAAATGGGAGGTTAGGGACCTAGATTCAATAAGAAATCTAATGTTTAGTCAAGCTGAGGGAAATGTTAAGGCTGTTGTCTGTCAGTTTTACCACTGTCTCTGTCACTGTGAATTTGAACAGGCAGTTTTTTCTCTTATGACCAGGACAATGAGGACATTTGATTGCAGGGCTTCTATTAAAACTTCTGATGCTAAAAGTCTGTGTTTCAAAGCCTGTTATTTAGCCACTATGCACTATTGTTGCCTTACTGATTTTTAAAATATTGAAACGATTTTGAAATTGTTTTCAAATAGCCTCTGGCCCTCCCTGAGACTCCCAGACCTTCCCAATCTAAAGTCAGTGCTTCTAGGACCCTGCTTCAATTCTAGGGTCATGTCCTTCAGATATTATTTGTTAAATATTTTGAATATCACTTCTTTATGTTATGGTCTACTTTACACTTAGTCAGTAAATGACTCTAATAAAAACATGGCATTAGTAAAAAAGGAATTCCTAAGATTTCAATATGTTATATTTCTCTAAGAATCTATGCCAGCCATTGTAATTGCTCTATATTCTCAACAAGTCTTTGATATTCTATAATATTTGTTTTCCAGACGTTAAAATGTTTTTTCCTTTATATTCAATTAAAATCTATTGATTTTGGCTCTGTGCAAAATGTGTGGGAGATCACAAATGAATCAAAACATTAACTTTAAGATTTTTCCATTTACTAAAGGGAGAGAGAGATTCTACAAAGTGCTAGGAGAACACATGGTTAATTCTGATTGTAGGTGATGGACGGGTTAGAGGTGAGATGTTTGGGAGAATTAAGACCATTTCTAGTAAGGTCCATCTGGAGAATGTTTGCTTGGATAGAAGATGATTTATGGAACCTATTAGAATTTTTTTTCAAAATTTTAAAGGCTTTTTTCATGTGGAGGAAGGATTAGACTTGTTCTGTATGGCCCCAAGGCTTAGAATATGCTCAATGTGGGGAAAGTTACAAGGATATTTGGGGTTAATGCAAGAAATAATTTTTAAAATCAAAGTTAATGCAAGTGCCCTGTTCTGAACTTTCACAGCACCACAACCAGAGCCCTTTCAACAATTAATTAAGTCAGAGATTAATTCATTGGAATCCCTCATCAGACTATGAAATCCTGAGCAAAGATAGCATGGGATTTAATCCAATACCTGGTGACTTTTTCCAGCACATACTGGATATCAGTTAGTGTGTGTCAAGTGAATTAATAATTTTTTTAAAAGTGAGACTTTTTAAAAATAATGTTCCAGCGCAGTGTGGAGTGCCCATTCACAGATGTATTGTAAGAGAAATCCAGCCATCAAATAATTATTTCGATTGGATGAATTAGCACAGCCCAGCAGAAATGTCTTGTTAAAATAAAATTCCCTAAAAGGTCCTCAGTTCAATATTCTGAGGATTAGATTCTGGACTTTAGCAACCAGGTAGGTTTACACAGATTGGGTGTGTATAATGACACCTGGAAGTCTTTAATTCAAGTCCTAATAAAGACACCAGTGCCTAGTTGAGGATGAGTAAATGGATATTCAAGAATAATTACTCCCTTAGGATTTATTGTACAATCAAATATAAATACTACAGTGGTCAGTGCACTAATGGTTCACTTACTGATCATATCACTCTTTAGAGTAAGTCTAGCTGCTACAAATTTGTTAGAGTTGGTATACAAGATGAAAATTATTTTCAAGCCCTAGTCTAAGGAAACACTCTTTTATTGGTCTACTGCATGCTAAGTCTTACAATGTTTATCTGTCTCCTACTTTTATAAACTTAAATTGTCTAGGCTGGGATACAATGTACTGAAATCAGGTCTTTTAACACTATTTCCAAATAATATCTGCCAATATGATTCCTCAAAATTTACTTTAAAATTAATATTTATCAAAATTCACTTTAAAATGAATAATTTTCTTTTACCAAATGGTTTGATATTTTAATACATATTCAGACATCTGACTTCCTGCTTAGGAACTACTAATGTTTCACAAAAATAAGACTCTTTCTCTGGTTTGAGCACACTCTTTTCATTTTGTTAAATGTCCTGAGTCTTCAGAGATGAGAGGGATGCATTAAACTCTTCTTGTGGAAAGAATTCTTTGTGGTCATACATAGCAGTGGATCCCTCACTGGGCACATCTGGTTTCATGCCATTAATCTACTCTGCTCTCCTGGGCCTCCAAACCCCAAAAGCTCAGAGAATGATCCCACTGCAACATGGACTTTGTGATTCTCTATACCCTTTCTAGATGCAAATCTTTAACTTGGCATTCATAATTTAACAAAGGCATGAATAAAGTCAAGAGGAGAGGCATGACGGTTGCAAAAGGCATGATGACTTTTTAAAAAGAAGCAGCGAAATGATGATTCCTTCCTGGTTTTACTCTTACTAATACCTTTCAAATTTTTTATGAGAAAATTATCAGAATCATCCCTGTTACAATTTGGTCTTGGACTTGATCATCTTTATATCTAACCCGTTACCTTACTTGTCCAATATTCCAAGTGAGTATTATTTCCAGATATATTTAGCACAGTCATTAATAGGAGCTCTTAATAAAGTGGTACCCAAACTGTATTTTTTCTCGATATTACGTGGAACTGCTGCTACATTCTGACCAAAGTCAGGATATATTTTATCTATCAAGTTCTCTGTGTCTACTGTTCTTGTCACTTCTGTCATAGATGGAAATTAAGTTGATTTGACAGGATTTATTTTTCACAATGCCAAGCAGATTTTACCCAGCAACCCATGATTTCTGCGTGCTTGAAAATTGATTTTTTGATGATACCTTTCAGTAAGTTTCCAACTAAGTAGTGATGATGACAGGCCTATAATTTTTAGGGCTGTCTTTATTTTTTTTAATCTTCGCAGGGTGGGAAAAAGAAACACACTAAGATAAGTACTGCAGTTATTCTCCCAGTATAGTTGAATCCCCAAGTACTTTTTAAATTAAGAGATTTTAGGTTAATTGTTCTTTATTGACTTTGGCAAACTCCTGAAAAAAAGGTTATAAGTCACCAGAACTTGCAGTTCAGAATGTAACCAGTGTCCAAAATTAGTCTTACGTAGAACTTTATGTCACACCCAAATATCATATTATAGCTGTTCTATATTTTCAAGCTTTCAAATAAGACTTATGAAACTTATAATTTGAGGATTGGCTAAACTCTGCAACTATTGATATGATTTATGGTCCTTTTTATGTAAGAAAATTCATTAAACATGTAAGATTTAAGATATTACACTAAAATGTATTTCTGCCACTGGATTCATTTATCAAAAAAAATAGGTAATATTGTCCTGAATAATATAGCACTCTAACAATTAAATATGAACACCTCCAGACTGGACTAACATCTATTAGAAAGACCAAATAAAAATCAGATGGTTAATTAGACTTTGTGATTACAGTCTCTGAGGAGAAAGACTTTTAATAAACTCAATTGAAATAATATATAGTTTAAAATATATAAAATAAAATCAAATTATCTCAAAATTGTGGTAGTCCATAGTTCATAGAAGATAACTGATATTTTAAAGCACTTTTTGGGTGCCAACCACTACACTTAAATACTGCTAATAAAAGCCAACATCCACTGAACACTTATTCCAGAATAGGAACTATATTAAGTTCTTAAAAAAAAATTATTTCACTTACTGCATTCATCTCACAAGAGTTCTGTTGGGAAATATTATTATCATCCCAGTTTCTAGGTGAGGAAACTAATGCTGAGATGTGTAAATAATGCATTTAACGTCATTTAAGTACCGGTGGTTGAGCAGGAATTTGAAGCCAGTTGCTCTGAATGTGGACTTCATGTGCCTGACCGCTTCATTACATTGTCAAATGTCCCAACCCCTCACAGGTGACTTTGAGTTAGATATTATGTTCATTTTTATACACATGGAACTCAAGACTCAGTGATGGTTAATACACAGTTTAGTCATATAGCTCAAAAATGCCACCTGGATTCAAATTCACACTCAGTATCTCTAGAGATCTGCAGGAAAAAAATAATAATAGGTAACCTGATGGTACCCATTAATTGATCTGCAACAGATTAACCTATTAGTTCCAAAATAATGAACAGAATCTGGTTCTGATGGGGCACAAAGCAGATTCTTCTAGAAGTCAATGTGTCTACATGTGGGTGTACCTAGGAAGTCAGGACTATTTGGAGTGATCCAGCAGGTCCCTAGGCAGCCAAGAGGGAACATCCCATAGGAGTTGGAACATCTAGAGAAAAGTAAGATATTTCTAAGATCGTTCATAAATTTTCTACACAAATTTGCTTCTCTTTAAGTACTTATGACAGGACACTATTTTCTCTATATATATTTCTTTTCAATAACACATAAAATTAGCATAATATCATAGCATCATGTATGTATTTGGGCTAGAACGTGGTGACAGACACTGCTTCTAGACTACCCAATTATTCATTTTTCTTATTAAGAGAACCACAATTTTATTTGGGGTGGCAATGTATCCAAGAAAAATACTTGGTCTCCCAGGCTCCCTTGCAGATGGGGCTGGCTAAGGGGCACAATTCTGGCTACTGATAGCCAGGGGATTCTGGGGAGGAAACCAACAAAAAGCAGCCTCACTCACCAAGAGAAGAGCATCTGACCCTTCTGCGTTCTTTCTTCTTAGAACATGGATGCAATTTTTAGGATATGGCAGCTTTCTTATAAGCTTGAAGATAAAAGCCACCTGCTAAGAATGATGAAGAAAGATTGATGGCATAACCTATCCTGGACTACTTCTGAATCCATTTGTGCAATCCATTTGTGCAGGAGTCCCCAACCTCCGGGCCACGGACCGGTACCGATTAGGAACCGGGCCGCACAGCAGGAGGTGAGCGGTGCGCAAGCGAGCAAAGCTTCATCTGCCGCTCCCCATCGCCCCCCATCACTCACATTACCACCTGAACACACCCCCCCAACGCCCCCCGGTGGAGGAAACATTGTCCTCCATGAAACCAGTCCCTAGTGCCAAGAAGTTTGGGGACCGCTGTGATTTGTGTATGAAACTAACATGATATGGTTTTCTGTTTAAGCCACTGTGTCAGGAATTTCTATAATTTGTAGTCACATGAAATATTAATGGATTCCTAAAAGTTAAGAAGTGCAGTGATTCCCAAACATTATTTTAGTCATAGTACAATTTCTTTAAATTACTTCATATATATATATACTCCTTAAGCGCAAAACAGTTAAAAGCATTATTTCTAAGTTGAGGGAGGGGTGTTAAATGTGGGCTCCCATTTTAAGCACCCCTGACTGTCCTGTTTTGGAAAAAAAAATAATAAACAAGAGATGCAAATTAAAATAAGTGTTTGTTGTGTACTAAGGGTTGAACTGCCGTCAGAAAGAGTGGAATGCTCCTCGGCCAGAGGCTAAAGACCACCACACTCTTAACATATCAAGATTTCAGCCTTTCTCTTATGGGTGAAGACAGCCTTGTGATCCTCTTGGGAGGAAAGGCCTACGGAAACCCATGTAGGACAGATGAGCACTCAGGATACTGGGTACAAAGGAGAAAGTTTACCTTACAGTTCTAAGTTTGCAAACTTCCAAAGGGCTGAAAGAGGTTCTAATAAGATATATTTGAAAGAGGTCTTTGTGTTTGTCCAGCAAAACATTAAGGGTTCATTCATTTGCGAAGACTCCTTTTTTCTTTAAATACTGACATGCAGCGCTGTCTTACTATGGAGAGGCTAATCTCTTCAGCATTGTCCATTATACAGGTCTCACAGGCACCTCCACAGGACACTCAGGTCCCTACAGAACATGATTGTAAATTATTGATATTGTCTCTGCGTTACTAAGTCACGTCAAATCTTTCTAGAGGGGGGTGTCCTGCCACAGATTAAACCTGTTTTTCTCGTTGGCTAGAGAAGTAGCCAGGTTCATCACAGTGTAGGTGAAGGGCTTTTTTTTTTTTTTTTAATTTTTATTTATTTATTTATTTATTTATTTATTTTTGGCTGTGTTGGGTCTTCCTTTCTGTGTGAGGGCTTTCTCTAGTTGTAGCGAGCGGGGCCACTCTTCATCGCGGTGCGCGGGCCTCTCACTGCCGTGGCCTCTCTTCTTGCGGAGCACAGGCTCCAGACGCGCAGGCTCAGTAGTTGTGGCTCACGGGCCTAGTTGCTCCGCGGCATGTGGGATCCTCCCAGACCAGGGCTCGAACCCGTGTCGCCTGCATGGCAGGCAGATTCTCAACCACTGCGCCACCAGGGAAGGGCTTATTAAGAGCAACCTCCCTTAGCAAGTAAGAACCTTGGGAATGTCTAAGGGCTGTGTGTATAGAAACTGGAATTCAAGGTGCATGGTCATATTTATGTTTTGAAGATATTTTTTAAAAAAGAAAAACTGGTACTCCTTTAGATATAGCAAGTCTCAAGGGGAAAGGAAAACGGTGTTTCTAAATTCCTGGGATAATTTTGCTGAAACCAGTCTTTACCCAACACCTACAGGCTGGGTTTCGCTGTGGGAAGTGGCTCTGTGTGTGAACAAAGTTGTTCTGAGGGCCCTGTTCAAATGAGAGTTATTCTTGGGAATGAACTTCCTCCAAAGCATCACTGTGAATGGGCATGAGCCTGGACTGCATTTGGACCAGAACAGAGGCTCTGTACCTGTCATGGAGTCTTTACCAAACCACTGTGGGCAGCTTTGTCCACAGGGAAAAAGGAGATGCACTTTTCTGAGACAAGTGCATCTTTTCCCCAAGGACTAACTGCAGCCTCATCCTGAGCGTCTTCACGACTTCCATCAGGGATACTTGATTGTGGCCCCTCATTATCTGAGTCAACTCCCCAAAGTGGGATCTAGAGTGTTCAGACTCACGTCTCAGACTGAGGGTTTCCTGAAAGTGTAAAGGTGGAGAATTTAGAAACTTTCTACTATCACCATGGCATTCAGGGAATGAACTGGACGTATTCTTTGAACCCCAAACCCCAGTTTATATAAGTGTAAAGAAACCAAGGCCCTGAGATGCCAAGAGGCTTGACTAAATATCTTTAGGTGCACATTTGCCTCTCTGGACAGCTGGCCCTCACCTCAGCATTTCTGGAAGTTTTCTAAGAGCATAATCAACCATCTAATCCCATTTTAATCCTTTGACGTAGACTGACTTTATTGCTGAAAATAAAATCCATCCTGAACAGATAATTTGTCTCCACTAAAAATTCAAAATTAATTAAGTTTTATAAATTCAAAATTAATTGACAATCTTTGAGGAAAGTTTTAAATGTGTTTTGATTTGTTTTAGTGTAGTACTCAAAAGAAATGTCTCTACTGAATGCCATTTCTCATACCACATGAAGAGGTTTTTCTGACACTGAAATACTTTCAGAGTTCCACGTATTTCCTTTAAGATGTGATCTATACAACTCTCTCAGATCAGGGAGAGCATTACGAGTCCCATTTTATTTCCAAGAGACTAAAGCTCAGGACGATGTGGTGGCTGAATGGAAAACGTAGGGCAACAGTCTCCATGCACTGAGTCCCAGATCTGTATTCCTTGCTACTACACTGCAAGCATGCCCACATTATCACATCCATTCTTATTACACGGTTCAGTCTCCATCACATTCACTTACTGAATAAGAAGGTGATTTTGATTTTCTTTTTGTTTTTGTTGTTGTCTGTCATTGCTTAAGGGGAAAAAAAAAAACCTTATACATACATTTGCCTCTTTAATGACAGAATTTAAGCAATATCTACCTTCATGTCTCAGATGGGCTGATGTTTGCATTATATGATGAATTACCAAGTTTCCATTTTCCCTTAATTTGCATGTGTTTGGGGGGTCGGGGTGTACAGAGGGTAGAAGCAACAGGGATTGAGTGCCCTTGCATTTAACACCACATACAAAAATTCTCTTCACCAAGAAGGCTATTTATTTTATCAAATCCGGTCATTTATTTACCAGTGTACTTTCTACACTTTCTGATTACTATTTGCATGATTTTTAATGACAAGTTTTTCTGGATTTTTTTATTGTAGCTATAAATATATATGTAAAATTTACCATTTTAACCATTCTTAAATGTACAGTTCAGTGACATTAAGTGCATTCACACCATTGTGCAACCATCACCAGCATCCATCTCCAGAAATTTTTCATCATCCCAAACTGAAACTCTGTACCCATTAAACAATAACTCTTTATTCATTCTCTTCTCCTCTCAGCCCTCATAACTGCTATTCAATATTCTTTCTCTATGAATTTGACTATTCTAGGTACCTCATATAAATAGAATCGTACAATATTTGTTCTTTTGTGACAGATTTCTTTCACTTAGTATAATGTCTTCAAGTTTCATCCATGTAACAGTGTATATTGATACCAGAATTTCCTTCCTTTTAAAGGCTGAATACTATTCCATTGTATGTTTATGCTACGTTTTGCTTATCCATTCATCTGTTGATGGATACCTGGTTTATTTCTACCTTTTGGCTATTGTGAATATGCTGCTATGAACATAGGTGAACAAAAATCTGCGTGAGTTCCTGCTTTTAATTCTTTTGGTATGTACTCTGATGTGGAATTGTTGGATCACATGGTAAATGTGCATTTAATTTTGGGGGGAACCACCATACTGTCTTCCAGAGCAGCTGCACCATTTTACGTGCCCTCCAGCAATGTACAAGGGTTCCAATTCTTCCATACTTTCACTAACACTTAATATTTTCTGTTTTTATATGTTGTTTTATAAATGCTTTATAACCATTTAGCATAGTACCTTTCCTATATTAGGCTTCCACAAGCATTTATTGCATTAATGAATGATGTTGTATCTTCTTCAGTTCATTGATATTTCTGTCCATGTAGCAAAGTATTTCTTAAATCCGGCGCCTATGGGCATCAGAATCACTTGTGGTGCTTTGTAAGAAGGCAGATTCCCAAGACCACATTCCAGGCATATTGAATCTGGAACTCCCTAATTGGGGCTTTAGGAATCTGCAGTGTCAACAGCATCTCAGATGATGCTGGTGCACAATAAAGGTAAGAAGCAGTGCATTTGACCACACTGTAAACCCTAGAACGTACCTGTACTGATCCTTTCTAACCCTTTGGCAGCTTCCCACAATAAACTCTAAAACTCTATTTTTCTATTATCAACATTGAGATATGTATTTTAAACCTCACAAGAGCAAGTTTTGGATAGTTGTTTTTCTACAGATGTATTCTGTATGTGAGAGTGATAGAAGCCCGCCTATGTGACAGATCATGAGCTTTGTGCTAAATAACAGGTATTGTCTGGTGCCCAGCCTGCTTGGGATAATCCATGAAACATTTAATGAATATCTTCTTTTATTAAATACTAATTATCCACATCCTGCAGACAGTTTCCTGGGATGCTGTGAGATCGGTCCTTTGAGGATGGGTTTTTGTTCTATAGAATTTGGAAACAAAAGCTGCTTCAATCAGCCTTTACCTGGCAAACCTTGTAAGCTGAGTACCCAGCACAAGCAGGGGTTATGGTCGAAAGTGCACTTCTCTCTTCCATGACTTACTAAATAATGTAGCTCCCAGAGCTAGCAATGAGAGATTTGGTGTCTTGTAACCGCTATCTAGCGACGTATGTCCATCATGCTTGATGTTCATTAGTTAGATGAGGTCAGTGAGTTAAAGAACTGTTAAATTTGTGTTTTCCTTTAATGGATATGTAACTGTGGTAGCCGAGTCACAGGACAGGAACTTGACAGAAAAGGACATGGCGGTAAGATAAGCTTATTGCAAATATACAACTTCATAAATTCTTTTAATAACTTGTCTTAGCTAGGTGCTTTGCCAGTTCGCTTAATAAATGTGAATGAGGAGATGAAAGAAAAATAAACAAATGCATTATTCCTATCTTTCTCTTCACGTATACGAATTATGCATGCATCTTATTAGTGGCAAATTAAGTAATGTACTAATTTTAGGTACATTTTCAGAAGGAAAACTAATTGAAAATCTGTTTTGATGAAGTTAGAAGAGCCAAAAAAAAAATTAATGGAATTGGCAACATCTAATATTAAGGCTTTAGTTAGATTTTTTTTAATATTCTTTGAAACTCTTAATTCATTTCTTTCAAATTCTTATCAGGTAGATGTTCAGCAACTATTTGCCAAAACTAATTAAAAGTTCCCTCCCCAAAATAGCTCAATTAATTTTTTTGACAAACATTTTTAGTCATTGCCTTTAGGACTTTTTTCTCTGAAAAAAAAATGAGTATTGTCTGAGACTATTTCTCAGTCACAACAAAAATACTGAATGATTGGTAACAGAAATATAACCAAAAGAGAAAAATAAATTACACAATATTAGTGTTATAAAGCTAATACTAAGGATTCTAACCCTTTTGGGAAGGTGCTAGTTTAACATATTTCCCTAACCTTAACTTGCTTTCTATAGTTGCAAGACTGAGGATTTCCTTGGCAGAGAATCTGGCTCAGTGACGACAGAAATTTGGCAGGTTCTCGGAAACCTTTTGTTTTGTAGTTTGAAACTGCAGTTTGCTGATGCTGATATGCCTCACAATCTTCTTATGCTCTGTCCCCTTGTTGGGATCATTAGCTACTGTTTTAAAGGAGGCTAGCATTATATTGCAAAATATTTTCCCCTTCCAGGCAGATAGCTGTAGTTAACCAAAGGCAAGACGCCCACAAAGAAAAGTTCTATCGCACAATACGTTTTTATTCTACTCTGGTATCTTTTTTATTCTTAAATTGGTAGAGCCTTCATTTTGATTAACAGAAAGTTTCCTAATTTTGTCTGGTATGAAAATTGCTAAAATATATGTGAAAAATATTTTTATATTATAGTCATATTTTAGGGCTTCAAGAGAAGCCCTAGATTCTATTCTGATTTCTGAAATGCAATGTTTAAGAGGATTATAGGTGTTGGAAAAAAAGCAAATTGATTTATGACTGAAATTATTGTATGAAACAGCTTTGTCCTGCAATTCAGACCCTCTGCAGGGTGCTCTGTGTTCAGAACTTCAAAATAAACATTAAATAATTAGACAGAGTGAAATAGGGTTAAATAACCCCCTGAAGAATTGCATCTTCCTGCATCTGGCAAAAGGCTTTCCATCCAGGTCCCCACAGGAAATATGTTGAAGAGGCTTCCCAAGTTCCTAAAGCTGAGTTTGTATTCTTTTCCATAGTAACCTTTGGCTGGTTACTTGATGTAGAGTGCCATAATTTTTGAGCAGTGGAAATGACATCACCTGCAGTGAGACTCAGGCATCATTTCATAGAAGCAATATAAATATATACACATAACCACGAGAGGGAAAAAGGAGAGATCGCATGCTGATTCTGGGGAGGCTTTGGTAGTACTGTAATTTAAAACAGAGATGACTGCAGTAAACTGACTCTTGGGTTTAAATTACCTTCAATGGCTATTCTCTGCTTAGTGAAAACTGAGAATATTGGAATTTGATGCTATAAATATTAGAATAATGTGTGGGAAATTTTAAAATATTTCAGAAAAATCTATAATTGTTTCAAAAGGCTTTTTTTTTTTCCCTATGGAAGGAGGTAGACAGTTTAAAGCTGCTAAAGACAATATTTTTTTCCTTAAGTGTGGGAAAGTCAATTTCCTCAAATCCCAATACACTAACACAATTATTTTTACTTTTGAAAATGCTTTCAGTTCTTGAACATATGCATGTATTTTGAATTAATGAAATATATTCACTTTCATGTATTTATTTGCTTAATGTTATACTGTAAATTTATTTCAATATTTCGATGCTGTCTTCCTACTTACTAGTTCAGATGGCTACATAATTTCATTGTGTAACTTGACTATAATTTATTAAAACATTCCTCATGCTTTGAACTTTAGGGTTTTCTTTTATAATGACTATAAAAATGCTGCAAAGGACATTTACATATAAATAAGGTTCTTCTATTAAATTTTTACTTTAGGATAAATTTTCCTTTTTGGACATATAGTTCAAAGTTATCAGCACTGTTGTCACCTGTGCCATATATCAGGCTGTTTAAAATTTTTCATTTGCTATCATTATGTGATAATCATATATCTCTTAGATCTGGAAATGTATTTCAAATTGATAAATAACTCTGCTTTTAACTTGAAACACTCTTAGAAGAAAATTATACCAAAGCATGTTTTTAAATACAAGAAATGAGAGTTATGATTTTCAAGAAATCTTAGTAAATCAACCATCTGAAACTATTTACAAAGCTTGTTTAAAATTTGACTTCAGGGAATTTCAGTGGAGCAGAAAAGCATTTGGTAAATTTTCTTCTCATCAAGAGTTACTCAGAGATTTTTCTTTGAGCAGGTTGGTGTGCTTGACAGGCAAAAATCATTGTTGCTGTTGTTCATGAAATATGCCACAGACCTTATATATTATATATTAATATAATTATATATTATATTATTATTATAATTACATTATAATTAGAAATAAGCTCAATGTTACAATAACAGAGACAGGAGATAATTCTTAAAATTACAGAGATCACAAGGTATAAGAACACTTTTGTAAGAGTCCAGTAGTTTTTTTTTTTATTGGGCTGTTCAAATTATTATTATTTATTTTTTTAATTTATTTTATTTATTTACTTATTTATGGCTGTGTTGGGTCTTCGTTTCTGTGCGAGGGCTTTCTCTAGTTGCGGCAAGTGGGGGCCGCTCTTCATCGCGGTGCGGGGGCCTCTCGTTGCGGAGCACAGGCTCCAGACGCGCAGGCTCAGTAATTGTGGCTCACGGTCCTAGTTGCTCCGCGGCATGTGGGATCTTCCCAGACCAGGGCTCGAACCCGTGTCCCCTGCATTGGCAGGCAGATTCTCAACCACTGCGCCACCAGGGAAGCCCAAGAGTCCAGTTTTTAATGCATTGACAACTTAATTTTGGATACGGCTTTCCTTTCCTTGCTTAAAAATTTCTCCCTCTACACACCTGATACTCTTTTACATGAGATAGCAGATCACCTAGCAGCAACAAGAACTGAAGACTTTGGAATCCTCATGTGAATGGTAGTTCATTTATACAGTATACTAAATCTTGGCAGATTTTATCTCTGCCAGTCCATGCAAGCGATGGACTCTCTATCAGTGTTTCACAAGTATGGATTTCAGATCACCTTCCTTAAAATCACCTCAGATGCTTATGAAATAGTGAGCCACAACATCTTTGACAAGTCAGGAATGGCTCTCCAAGAGGGTCATGCCTTAAGTTGAGACCAGAAGCATAATTAGGAGGTACCAGAACATAAGAGGGAAGAGTACGGAGGCAGAAGGAACAGCATTTGCAAATGTCTCGTGGAAGGAGAGAAAATAAGGAATGCATGAGACTGAAAGCATAGGGTGATGAAATCCCAGAGAGAGAGGATGATAGGGGAGAATCTTGGTTTAAAATCCGTTAAATCACTAAAACCATCCCCTAAACAAGGAAAAATGCAGAGTCCATTTACTGAGGTTAGACCAAAACATTTTATGTGTCATATGTGACAGTGCAAGACAGTATGCATTTCTATGGAAGTGACAACATTGGATGTATTATGCCCTAATGTTTTTTTTTCCCAACTCGTCAGTTAATCCTGCTGCTGTGGACGTTTTTCAGTTTTACCCTACCTCAGTCTGCCTAGCTAAAACCTTGGTCTTAATGACTCGACTTAGTGATGCCTAACTTAGGGATGACATTCACTTGACACATAAAACCAAAGTCCAAAATTCCTAAACTCAGGTTGTTCTTGAGCATTGCTCACCTGGGTGACTAGATTCTACCATACCCACAAACAGGCCTCTGGATATCTGAACACAAGTAAATCCTGTGTGAATCAAAGTTTGTCTCACTGAATGTGAAAGAAGAGGTCTCTGTAACCAGTTGGCAACCTTTGCAGCATAGTCACAGGGAGATCACCTACATAGCTCCTGGGGATCTTCATTTCAACTCAGTTTTTTAAATTAAATTTTTATTTAATTTTAGCTACATTTTAATTCAGTGATTTTTGTTGTTATGAAACATACAGTTATCTTCCTTAGTTCATACATACCCAGATTCTGGTTTATTATACAGTTTCCTCAATGCTGGGAAAGTCTCTCATTTTAGACATAAATGTTGCAGCTTATCATGTGGTCTTTAACAGATGCCCACTGTTTTTTAGTAAGATAAAAATACAAAAAAGTACGTGTTAAATATAATAATTATTAATACAAATACTCTAAAAACTTATCAAAAATCATGACTGAGATGAATGGTTAATTTCTACTACCACATATATACTGAGAAGGAATCTGAGGCTTACCTTCCATAGTTAGTGACTTTTGCCTTATGTCAACATCTTTCAAAAGGGCTTTGATGAAAGACAACACTTGAGGCAACTATGGGCAATTTATGATAAAAGATCCTCTCGTTAAATAAGTTTAAAAAAATCCTAAATTACTTAGGCTTCTTTTTGTCTCAAAGATTTTTCAACAGCCTTTAATCTGGAAGTGCACATTATAGTTCTCTTAGAACCAGATGAATATTAAGCTTCTTAAACTCATTTGTCTAGATAATCCTTCCTGTAATGGTTTCTGAAAAATGTCACGGAAGACTACAGTTCAGTGGGACACCCCAGCACACTTGGTCACAAGGGGAACAGCGGCATGTATCATCATGACAATATTGAAAACATGTGGCCTCATGACCTACTGTTGGAATTAGGTAGTAGACATCTCTTACTGAACAAGAGTATTATGGCAGTGTGGAATCAAGAAACAGAAACCACACAGCAGGTTAAACAGGAGAAGTTTAATATAAAGAATTAACAACTACACTGAAAGTGTAACCATAATATATAAGGAAACATTATATGATACCCTAGGGCTGAGGTAGAGTAACCAAGGAAGGACAAATTCACAAAGGGTTCAGACACCCTTGGAGAAGGTGTGGTTCAGCCCCTGGAGAACAGAGAATCTTCTGGTTTAGCCAGGCTGGGGCTGCTCTGGAGTTTCTAGACAAGCAATAGGCCACCCTCCAGGGTGTAGCCTCAATGGGTGATTAATAGCTGGTAACAAGGAAATGCAGTGGGAATCAGAGTGTCTGTGTGGGTAAGAGGACTTCAGAGGACAAGGATTGTGCAGGGGCTGGCAGAGGGAACAGCAGATTAGTGTTTATCTCCTGGGCCACAGTCAATCTGCATGCAGGCTGCTCAAGGTCTCCTAGAATCAACTGCTCCCTCTGTGACCCTCCAAGCCACAGGCAACTATGGGATTTGTTTCCATGTTGAGAGGGCTGTGGAAAGATTTTTCCCAGGCCAAGGCTATAAGATCATGAGGGGTGGCATTCCATTTCTGTGACTGGACAGGCTCCACTGGGTTTTCTCACATTCTCCTAACCCCTGACACTCCACCCATGCAGCACCTTGCTGTAAGCCCTTCCTCCTACAATGTCCCTCCGGCGCCCTCTACCGAGAAGGCTAAACATAATAAAGGAGAAATGCTTAAAAAGATTTAGTCATTTATGATGGAGCATATATTTAAGGATACACTTGCAGGTGAGCGGCAATAAATTGACAACTGACACAGCATGTCGCTTACCATTCATAATGGTGGCCTGTGTAGCAGAGTACCTTACCATCTGTCACTGCACAAGAGGAATGCTGGTACATCTATGTTTCTCACCCTCCCCTCCAAGTGGAATAAAATCTGGAGGCATGACTACCAAATCCCTGGTTTATTTGTTTGGTTTTAAACATTTTATTTTGAAATAATTCTAGGTTCATAGGAAGTTGCAAACATAGTACATAGTGAACTCGTGCACCCTGTACCCAGTTTCTTCCAGTAGTTCCATCTTACATTACTATGGAATATTCTCAAAAACAGGAAGTTGGCATTGGCACAATGTGTATATATATTTCACGCCATTTTATCACACGTGTAGATTGTTGTACTTTCATTGTAGTTGTTCATACTTTACAACCAAAGCCATCAAGACACAGAACTTTTTCACCTCCACACAGATCTCGCTTCATAGTCAAACCCACCTGACCCCCACATTCATAACCCCCGGCAACCACTAATCTGTTCTGCATATCTATAATTTTGTCATTTCAAGAATGTTATATAAATACAATCATACAGTATGTGAACTTTCTGAGATTGGAGTTTTTCACTCAGCATAATGCCCTTTCATATATATATATATATATTCAGTTAATGATTTTTATCTACTCTGTAATCGCTGTCTTTTAATTAGTCTTTTTAGACCATTTACATTTATGTAATAATTGATGTTATCGGGCCTGCTGTTTTTATTTCGTTTTATCTTTGTTCCCTCTGCTTTTTGTTTCTCGCTTTACTTCTTCATGCCTTCTGTGAGTTATTGGAATACCTCAGAATCCATTTTGACTTATCTGTAGTGCATTTTAACTTATCTCATATGTAATGGATTTTTTTTAAGTGCTTTCTCTAGGTGTCATGTTATATATATATAACTTATCACAGTCTATTGGCATCCACATTCTCCCAGCTTGAGTGAAGGTAGAAACTTTACCTCCTTTATCCCTTCAACATCCCTAGTTTATAACATAATTATCTCAAATATCTACATATACTGAGTACCATATCAGATGGTGTTATACTTATTGCATCTACCATCAACATAATTTAGAGAACTCAAGAGGAGAAAGTCTAATGTATTTATCCATGATTTTGCTCTTGATGTTGTTCTTTCTTCATTCCTGGTGTTCCCAAATTTCTTCTTTTATAATTTCCTTTGTATTTCAAGAACTCCCTTAGTCATTCTTAGGGTAAATTTGGTGGTAATGAATTCTCATAGTGTTTCTTTGTCTGAGAATGTTGTCATTTTGCCTGCATTTCTGAAGGTTAATTCTGGTAGAAATAGAATTGGGGGTTGGCAGTTATTTTCTATTAGCATTTGAAAAATATTGTGCCACTTCCTCCTAGACTCCATGGTCTCTGATGAGATAGCCACTGTCATTCAAATTGTTTTTCCTCTATAGGTAAAGTGTCATATTTTTCTCACTGATTTCAACATTTCTTTTTTTTTCAAAATTTTGTTTTTCTGAAATTTGGTTTTGATGTGTCATAGGGATTAGCTCAGCTTTTTATTATAGTTTCATATCTTTTGCTAAATTCAGGAAATTTTCATCCACGATTTCTTTGAATGTTCTTCAGCACCACCATCTTTGTCCTCTTCATTTGGGACCCCAATGACATGAATGCTAGATCTTTGTTTACGGTCTCACTCGTCTCTGGTGTTCTATTTTTTTCACTGTATTTTCTTTGTGTTGTTTACATTGGGCAATTTCTAATCATTCTATATTCAAGTTCATTGGTCCTTTTCTTTTGTCCTTTCCATTCTGCTGAGACTGTCCAGTGGGGTTTTCTTTTCCTTTTTTTTTTTTTTTGGTTATTTATATCTCAATTCTAAAATTTCAGTTTGGTTCTCTGTTTCTTTTTAATCTTCTATTTGCTAAGCCTTTTCCATTTAAACATTTTTTAAAGCAAGTTGTAATTGTTCATTTAGCAATTTTATGATGACTGTTTTAAAAGTCAGATAATTCCAGATATCGGAGTCATCTCAATGTTGGTGTCAGTTGATTGTTTTTCTCCTTCACGTTAGGTTTTCCTGGTTCTTGGTATGACCAGTGATTTTCAATTGTATTTGGACACTTGGGCACTTATGTTATGAACTTTGGATCTTACCTAAATCTGTTTCACAAGATGAAGGGAGGAGTTGCCTCATTATTGCCAAGTGGGGTTGAAGTTCAGTTTTCCCAGTTAGCATCCTTTGACTCCCTGGAGAGGGGTGATCCACTACTGTTAGGTGGAGGTGGGATTTCACTGATATCACCCTGGCTGGCTGGGAAGGGGAGAGCTCCCCCTTTATTGCTCTCCATGTAGCCCCCACTGATACCACTGCTAAAAGAGAGGCCTCACCAACAGTGAATATTGGTGAAAGTTCTAGCTGCCAGCTCTGTGTCCTCTGATGCAGGCAGGGAAGGGGAGAAATGTCTCACTACCACTAGGCGGTGCAGAAATACATGATCCTTACATGGCCTCCACTGATATCTTAGAGAAAGGTCTTATTACCATCAAGTGGGTATGAAAATCCTGGCTCCCCACCCAGTTTTCTCTGATACCATGGTTGTGGTGGGAAGGGGAGGGGAGTCAGTGAGGGGCAAAGTCACTGGTGTTTGTGATAAATATATATTTGATCTTTGTCCCTAGTTCCTGGCACACAGCTCCTAAAACTCTTGGAATCTCTGGAGTGATGAATGTGTTTTGTATGCTGATGAGATGACTGGTGCCTGGGGGCCCTTGATAGCTTCGCAATGAGGGTTGCTAGCCAGAAACACCAAAGCAGGATTAGAAGGTGGAAACTTTTAACCACCCTCCCTGACCTCCAAGGAGGAGAGAGGGGCTGGAGATTGAATTAATCACCAGGGGCTAATGATTTAATCAGTCATGCCTATGTAATGAAACCTTTGTGAAAACTCTTTAAATGATGGGTTTGGAGAGCTTCTGGGTTGGTGAATACATCAAAGTGCTGGGAGGGTGGCACACCCCTTCCTCATACTTGCCCTGTGCATCTTTTGCATTTGGCTGTTCATGAGTTGTATCCTTTAAAATAAACAGGTACATATAAGTAATGTACCTTCCTGAGTTCTGTGAGCCATTCTAGAGAATTACCATACCTGAGAAGGGGGATCATGGGAACCCCCGATTTGTAGCCAGTTGGTCAGAGGTACAGGTGGCAACCTGGGACTTGTAACTGGCCTCTGAAGTGGGGGCAGTCTTGTGGAACTGAGACCTTAACCTTTGGAATTTGTGCTAATGCCAGATAGTTAGTGTCAAAATTAAACTGAACTTTAGGACACCCAGTTGGAGTCCAGAGAGTTGGAGAATTGGTTGATGTGGGGGAAAAAAACCCACACATATTTTGGGTATATTTCATTATTTGCCTGACATATAGCAATTACTGTCTAACAACTTTGCTCACGTTCCCCTTTCCTACTTCTTAGCTAGAGAGAACAGGCTATTCTTAGGGAATTTTCTTTGTTCCCATTGGAATCTTTGGGTTACTGGCTCTTCGAGCAACATGTTCTGGATATATAAGACTAAAAGAAAACCCAGGGAATTCACCACCATCTTGTTCCTCAAGTGCAAAAGTTCCTAGGCTGTCTGCCTTCTCTCTACCTTTCAAAGTCCTTGTTTCTTTTTACATATTAGTTCCAGTGTTTTTAGCTATATTTAGAAAGAGGAATTGAGAAAAATATGTCTATTCCATCTTTATCTAGAGCCAGAAGTTCCAAATCAGTTTTGAATGTTTGGCTCGCCTTTTCTATATGAGAAAAATGGTTTTCCTCCTCCATTTGCCAATTTTTTTCCTCCCAACTTTCCGTTCCTAACTATGCAAGGTTGGCTCAGAAACAATTCTTTCATTAAATAACCTCATGAGGTCACTATTACCAGCTGTGACAATGTTCCCACCATTCCCTTGCTAATAAGATCTTTTCTGAAGTCCATTTACACATGAGACACAGACATTTCCAGCATATGTTGATTAGATTCTCAACGTATGCTGATCATTTTCCCAAACAGATATTCAGGTCTTACTGGATGCTACTGTTTTATTGAGACTTTCTATAATAAGAGACTAATCCAAATTTATTAATTAGCAATTTATTAAAGCCAAATTTTCCGGTCTGTTCAGTCCGTGGATTTGTGGCTTAAAATATCCTCTTTCTTCCTGAAAGCTTTCCTATCTAGGAGGCTCCTGTTTAGCATAAATATTTGAGTGATTAAAATGATTTAGCCAGAGATGGAGCTGGGAGTGGAATTAACAGCTATTGGGGGGTCTAATTCACACTAGACATTTAATGCATTATCTAATGTATTCCTCAAAATAAAGCCATAATGTATATAAATCCATTTTACCAATGAAGCTTTGGCAAGGTCACACGGTTAGTAAAACCCAACCTGGGACTGAACTCCTGCTCTAAGTATAGAGCTAGCCAGCAATCCATGAACCATTAGTGGATAGAAAATGTTTTTTTTAAATTGAAGGATATTAGAGTAGAGAATATCACCAGACATTTCACACAGTAAGGGAAAGTATTATTTAATGAAAACAAAAGTTTGTTTCATATATATATGTATATAAATTTATTATTGTTGTATGTGTGCTGAGTCCCAATGCATAAAATGTTTTTTATAATGTGGTTGGCAGTCAAAGAAGTCTGGAGCCATTGTATTAGGTGACCTTTTAAGATACTCTCACTTAACCTAAGTGAGATTGTTTACCATACCCACTATGCTAATACTTTTCCAGGAAAATGCATCATCCCTCAAGAGCAGAATTTATTTTTTGAAGACCCAAATTTGCAGTGTAGAATCTCTGGGTTACAACAGAGAGTAGCTATTTCTATGATAAAAATTCATGCTAGTGTATCGCTCTTGATGCCTATGATTTTGGTATGTGTGTGTATGTGTTTGTTTCTGGTAAAAGTACAATCTACCATTTGATTTTTTTTTTCTACTCACCACAAAAGTCTATAACAAAGTTAAATTTTAATCACTTTCATAATTAGATATGAATTAAATTACACTCCAGTGGTTAAAAGGGAAGATTCTGGAGTCACACAGATGTATTTCAAATCCAGGCTCTGTCACACAGAACCCTGGGCAAATTACTTCTCAACTTCCTTACCTGGAAAATAGTGTTCATAGTAGCAACTAACTCCTTGTGAGAATGTTGGGATTAAAATGAGATATACATATAAATTATTGCCAAAGTGTTTTTCTTATAGCAAAAACTTAGTAACTTTTAGCTATTAGTCCATTACTTTTAAAGTAATACATTTGCAGAAACCAAGAAAATCCTGAATGGTTACAGGCAGGAAACAAACCCCTTTCATTCCTGTTGGACTTGTTAAATTGCTCTTTTCTCAGAACATACTAAATGATGAGTGAATATTGCTCAAATTTTACTTTGTAAGTAATTATTGACTGATTTTACATAGAAAGAAAAGGGAAGAAAATCATGCTTTCCCAGTTTTGTCTCTTTAGAGTCAAATGTCCACGGCTGTACAAATCAGTCCTCTCCATAATCTAATTCTAGGTTAACTGACATAGCTTCGTAGGGTCAAGAGCCAGAAATTATATAGCAAAGCTGGATTTCTACACTGAAATACAAATCCCAAGAGCTGGCACTCCTAAACACAGTGTTTGGAAAATTACTCACATGCATATCTTTGATGAAAGGACTTTTGATATTGCAGGACAACCTGGCATCATCGATGTTCCCGATGCAGAAGGGCTCCCTGAACCTCCTGCGGCAGAAATGGGAATCCAGCGATTACCAGAAAAACGAGTGTAGTCTCGGGGGCAGTCGTTGCAGGCTCTTCCAGCCTCAAGAAAACAACTTGCTTGAACCTGAAGGAGAGGTAGCTTCAATGCCTGGACCTCCAGATCCCCCAAGTCTGCCCCGCAGTGTCGGAGAAGAGATGTTGAGCTCAGAGCCTGAAGAGAAGTTTCCTGAGGACAAGCGTGACAACTCCAGGAACTATGGCCGGCCAGAAGTGCTGAAGGAGGATTCTGTGAGTGGTCGGCGCAGGATCGAACGCTTCTCCATCGCCCTTGATGAGCTGAGGAGTGTGTTTGAAGCTCCTAGGAGTGGAAACAGACAAGCCGGACCAGCTGAGTATGGCCAGAAGGTAAGGAGACATTGATTGAGAGTCCAAGTTTACAGTAGACAAGCAAGGCAGCTTGCCTAGTCTGCCATTTATTTCTAAGTATGTAATTTTTTTCCCCCTCACTACTATTTTAGACAGATGTCCTGAAGCAACCATGTAATACAGTGTGAAATGTGGCATCCTCTGTTATTAACTTCCTCTATGGTCTGTTCCAGTGGGGACCCGACCTCCTTTCACTCCCACGAAAACAGCTCTGATAGGCCCTTTTATACTGATGTTTCTTTACGTACGTGCCTTGTTTCCACAACTAAGTTGTAAGTTCCTTAGAGGCAAGGACAATTTCTTACCTGTCTTTGTACTTCAAACATCTAACAAATGGTGCTGCATTTAGCTAGAACTCCACAAGGATTTATCAGTAATGATGGTGAAATGGAACAAGTGAAGGCTCTGGAACCAACAGTGACCTAGATTTTAATCCTGAAACCTGCTATTTACTTCTCTAGCTGCATGCATGACACTTAACCTCGTGAATATAAATGTCTTAATCTGCTACTTCCCAGGGATCTTGTGAGAATTATCGATAATATGTGTATACCCACTGGGCATACAATCTGGAATATTTTGTGGTAGATGATGATTATGCCTCAGTGATTATGGTATATTATAATGTCACATATATAACACACATAAAATATGTCTGTTAGCTAAATGGGACATTTAATCAAATGCAGGAAATAGGATTAGCAACATTATTAACGAAGACCACATTTATACTTCTGTTGTCAATTAAAAGCAACTACTGTTTAAACTAAATTGCTTGAATTTATTACACTCATTAGGGCCCCTACGTAAGAGAGTATAGTTGAATTTCATAAAAAATTAATAAATGATCTCAGGTTTTCCATTGGGAAGCAAACTCCATGCTCTGTTCTTTTTTTTTTTTAACCTAGTGACAGCTAACAGGGAGGCACAGTCCTATTCTTGTTAATGGATAATTAGCCTTCATTGAAGTCTTCACAGAAATAGAAAAATTTTCAAAATAAATTATTTTACTAATACTTGCTCCCATGTTTTGTACTGGGACATATGCAGTAGTTATGATGAGACCATTCTTGTATATCAAGTAATTCAACTTGGTTTAATGAGAATAAGGAATATGAAGTTATATTTATGAGGTTATGTTGAAACTATATGATTTTTCAAAAAATACAACCGCTTACCAATCTCCAGTTTGAGGATTTTGTTTCCCTCCTTTTTACTCTACAGGTGCAATCCTCTTTGTTTATGGCTTTATGATATTTTTTAGTTGGATGTCTAGGGATTGGGGTACACTTAATGTAGATATTTACAATGTCATTTATTTTTACCTTAATGGATTAAGAAAAGTAAAGCCACAGAAAAGAGTTTCCATTCACTCTCTGTTGACTTTAGTGTAACAATTTTGGACATTTACTCGAGATAATTGACAAAAGAAATGGCCAAAGGTAGAAGAAGTCATCCTTATAAATTATGTAATATAACCCATCCTCATCCGGAGCAGTACAAAATAGTAAAAAAAAAATGAAACATCAATAAGGGTTTCTGGTTGAAAGGTGAGATTCCTACTATTGGTATGCTATGTGATTTTTGGATCTGGTGCCTATAAAAATGATTATGGAAAGAAGTCAGATATGTGAAAACTGGTTTACAAAAATGAAATTTGGTTAACATATATATTTTTATTTATTTATTTATTTATTTATTTATTTATTTATTTATTTATTTATTTATTTATTTATTTATTTATTTATTTATTTATTTATTTATTTATTTATTTATTTATGGCTGTGTTGGGTCTTCGTTTCTGTGCGAGGGCTTTCTCTAGTTGCGGTGAGCGGGGGCCACTCTTCTTCGCGGTGCGCGGGCCTCTCACTGTCGCGGCCTCTCTTGTTGCGGAGCATAGGCTCCAGACGCACAGACTCAGTAATTGTGGCTCACGGGCCTAGTTGCTCCGCGGCATGTGGGATCTTCCCAGACCAGGGCTCGAACCCGTGTCCCCTGCATTGGCAGGCAGATTCTCAACCACTGCGCCACCAGGGAAGCCGGTTAACATATTTAATATGCTGTGTTCTGGGTATTCTAAGGTACTATGCCATAATATGGTATTTCCCTAAATGTATGAAGCATGGATTGTACATTTAGAAATTTCTCATCTGCAGAGACACACATGAATTTTAGAATAATTTTATATAAATGAATGTTAATGTTTGCAGAACTCTCTATATAAATTCCATATGACTTCTAGAACAAGAAGGAAAAAAGGAAAAGAAAAATGAGAATCCAATGAGGAATTAACTTACTTTCCTCCAGCGAATCATTTTGTGATGTTACTAAGCATGTGAAGAGTCCTAGCTCACCTTAATTTAAAATTATATATTTCATGCAAAAGCTTAGTAATTATATCCAACTTAACCCTTAACCCTTCTTTTCTATAGATATCTTTCTTCTTTCTCATATCAGTACTTTCTGTTATTATTATAAATTAATAACATATTTATTTGCATAAATTATCTAAAAATATTCTAGCTACTTTATAACACTGATGCTTATATTTATGGAAACTCTCTATTGAGATACTGGTGATGTGGGGAAAGATATTCAATATTTATGATATTTAAAGCAAGGACAGAAAATAATTACAGATAAGAAAAGTTCTTGCAATTAGCAGATCATCTCATCAATAATAAACAAGAACTGCATTTTAATGTTGCTGTAGAAGAAAACTTCAGCAAAAGGCACTTGTTAAGACAAAGTTCATAAAATTATTGAGGTTCGGTCTAAGTTTATAGAATTTTTAAAGGCATGAACTCTTTTATATAAATGTATATATATTTACAGATATGCACACAAAGATATTTGTTTAAAGCATTTTCAGTGAACATAGGAGAAACATGTCTTTATTTATTAAAAATTGTCCATTAACAGATAGTTTTGAAAAGTATTTTGTTAATTGGAAAAAGGAACTATAGGAGCCAATATTATTTTCTATAAGTAAGTAAGCTCATAAAAGAGAGATGATCTCAACCCCTAAAAGTATTCACTGTATTCCAGAGCTTTTGTTAAAACAATTTATCCTAATATAATTGCAATAGAAAATTAATGAGAAAATCTTAAAATAATTTGCCAGCTGACATTTTATAATTTCCAAAGTGAGACATAACCTATTGTTATCATTTCTAAAACACCTTATAAAAGCAACTTTGAATGAACTTTCAAACTGAAGATTTTTATGCTCATGAGGCAGACTGTAATTCAAAGACATAAATTCACACAGACGTTATCCCAAATAAATGGTATGGAACATGATTTTAAAAGAGTTTTTAAGAATTTACAAAAATCTAAGATTATAAATATTGGAGAGAATGTCATATCCACTTGCAACACTAAGAAATATTAAACTGTTATTATATAAGGCAATGTATCCATTAGCATTTGCTGTGTAACAAGCCACCCCAAAATTAGCAGCTGTAAACAATAAGCATTCGTGATTGCTTACAAGTCTCTGGTAAGCTGGGAAGTTTATCTAGTGTTTTCTGGTCTCCCTCACACATCTGTGGTCAGTGGCCAAGTCAGCAGGGGTCTGGCTAGTCTAGGATGGCTACAGAGCTGGGACAACTCAGCTCTGCCCCATGTGGTCTTTCCTCCTCCAGCAGGTTGCCCAGATTTATGCCCAGGTCATAGAAGTTTAAAGAAAAATAGTGGAACTTCCCGAGGCCTCTGGAGGTCTCTGCTCAGAACTTACACATCATTTCTCCATATTCTATTGGCCAAAATAGTCACAAAACAAGCCAGATTTTAATGTGCTGAAATATACTTCACCTCTTGATAGGAGGAGTTGTAAACTTACATTTGCAAAGGTAAACAGATACAAGGAGAGCAACAATTGGAGCTACTTTGTAAACAATCTACCACAGGCAAGTTTACTTAAATACATTGAAGAATCAGAGTGGTTTAATATATCATGAATTAATGCAAACATTAGGAGGAGGACCTTACACAAAAGGATCCATGTTGACAACTATTTGTGGATAAAATTCATGTCTTATTCTTCTCTTAGATTCAGTTAATTGACTACACTGATGATAATTATTGTGGAAGGCAGAATAGTGGCTTCCCAAAGATGTCCACATCCTGATCCCCAGAACCTGTGAATATGTTACTGATACGGCAAAAGGGACTTTGAAATGTGATTAAGTTAAGGATCTTGAGATGCAAAGATTCTCCTGAAGTATACCAGGTGAAAACAGGGTCTTTATAAGAGGGAGTCAGGAATGTCAGAGTGAGAGATAATCAGAGGAGATATGATGACAGAGCAGAGATGGGAGTAGTATAGGGCCATGACCCAAGCAATGTGGGCAGCCTCTAGAAACTGGAAAAGGCAAGGAAACCAGTTCCCCCCTAGAGCACCCTGAAGGAATGCTGCCCTAAAGACATTTTGACTTTAGCCCAGTGAAACTAACTTCAGACTTTGATATCCAGTACTATAAGATCATAAGTTTGTGTTGTTTTAAGCAACACAAATTTGTATAGTGGTAATTTGTTACAGCAGCTATAGGAAACTAATACAGTTATATTGTAGGCTTTTCAAACATTGTTAAAAATGGTTGGGTAGTATATGATTTTGAGTTTTCCTTTGTTCTTCCCTGATGAACATATTCCTATGTTTCAAAATCAGATCTTGACTTTCTTCTACATGTAGTCGATGATATGAATGCTTGTAACTTTAAGTAACCAGGCAACATTAATAAATATTAGTTTTGGATGATCTGTATTTGATACGCAACACATAGTGACCAAAAAGGGTGAATTTATCAGGAAAGTTTGGCAAAATTACTACTACTACTACTACACTACTATAATAAAAGAAGAAGAAAAGAAAGAATACTTTAAGGGAACAAATAAACACAAAGCACTTGTGAGACACACTTGCTTTAGTTCATGTTTCTTCTATGAATGATAGAATTTATGTGGAATATACACACAATTTTTAAACAAAATCAACTCTTAACTCTGGGTAGTAAGTTCTGAATAGCAGCAGTGTTTAGACTAATTTGGAGTAGAACAAGGTTGTACAAGTTCTTCCTTCTTTTTCTAAATTCCTAGTTGCTGTCCATAATGCTGGGACAGTGAGACCACTGAGCAAGCCCCCCTAAAGGATCACTTCAGCCTTCACTGTGATCCCAGTGTAAATAAGGGGTTTCTTGCTTCAATTAATAATTAATTTTTGCCTTTATTCCATTCATGTTTTTAGACTCCAAATAGTAAATGATCTGATTTTCACAGTAGATTACTTAGTGACTTACTTGTGTTTTTAATGCACGGTTATGATCTTTCTCAAAAACCTCACTCACTTGTGCAATCAGGTTGAATTTACCTAATGTTCCAGCAGAGACTGTTGCTCTAATTTACTTAGGCCCTAAGTTGACATAGAGCATTCAAACATGAGCTGAACTTGATCAAATCCAGGAAGCACAATCACCCTATTCTAGCTAGTTGTGCTGCCTCAGAATGCATTAATTTGATCTATTGTATGATTGGAGGCTTGAAGGAGAACATGAAGACACAGGCTAAGGGACTATGGACCTACATGTGCATCAGTGATTGAATAGGATATAAACAATTAAATATGGCATAGTTTCCAGAATGTTATTTTCATTCCCTCCAATAATCAAAGCCTCTGGTTTTTCATTTAATGACCAATTTTTCATCTCCTACTTTTTAGTTCTGCATAAAATCAAGCCTTTAAAAGCACAGGTGAGTCATGGCTTGCAGTTTGCTTCCACTACAAAATCACTTCATTAGATGCTTGAACTTACATTTGCTCCTTACACTTGGGCATGTGGGGACTGAGGGATTAATTTATCTCTAATCTCAGAGAGCAGGAAGCACTACTCTTTGCAGGCAGTTACCTCTGTCACAGCCTCTGATTCTCCATCTCCCACCCTCCTGTCTCTTCAGTGTTTCTGAAATAATTTCTGTCAAGCGTGATATATTTTGTAAAAACATCTAACAAGATGGATGTTAGTACAATCTTGAAAATTATTGCTGAAATATCTGTCCATCAAACTCTCAAAAATATAGAGAGAAATATATATTTTCCTATGGGAAGAGTTTTAAAGATCTTTGAAGAAAGAAAATATTTTTTCCTTTGTCTGAAAAATGAACAAGTAGATTTTGTAGAACTGAATAAATAGTTTAATGAGAAAGATCACTCCTTTTTTTTTTCTGTTAGAGGATATATTATACAGAATTGTAATTTTCATTTCAGCATAGCATATAAAAGCATATTTGGTGACAAAGGATCAGCTGGAAACCTTGGCTCGGCTACTTCCTCACTGTGTGAACGTGAATGAGTTATTTCACCTCATTAATCCTTAATTTCACACCTATAAAATAAGGAAATTAATACAGCACAGGATTTTTGTGAAGATAAAGTTATATAACACCTGAAAGAGAAGAGGTATTTAAGAGGTAGCACCAAAGGAAATTTAAGAAATAACACCAAAGTAGCACCAAATTAATATTTCTTCTATTTTCTCTTCTCCAATATCATTTGTGTAACTCAGTAAATGTCCTCGGAGAAAATATTTAATCTCAATGGGCTTTTGTTTTCTCACCTAAAGGCAGAAGCTTACACTCTATGGTTTCTAAAATTGGAACAGTGCTTTGGGCAAAGCAGCTTTTATTTCAGTCTGACAACACCTTAGTCTTTTGCAAAGGCGCCACTAGAAGGGCTCTCACTGAGTGGAGCAAATGTTAATGAAACTTTCCAACATGGCTTACAATCCCATTTTGAGATGAAAAGACAATTTGTTAAATTACAGTTTTCAAAGCTTTATTAAGACCCTAGGCAGAGATATGTTTGCCACCTTCATTGTTCTTTCTGATTAAGAGAAGTCACTGGTGCTTAGTCAAAAATCCAAATCCGAAAGAGATGAGACTTACATGGTATAAAAGTGTTTATTGTATTCACACACACACACACAGAACAAATTAAACTTAGACTTCAAAGACACCACAAGGATGGGCCATATTTTGTTTCATTTTGTGCTGCTTTTTCTTCGCAATATAATTTGTTTTTTCAAATATTTTTAGTGTTCTTTGGTTGTTCTTTTCCTCCATTTACATGTTTATTATTTTACTGCCTCCTGTGCAGTGTTTTATGTTAGTTGGAGAAAAGATAGCTCTGTGATCTGATGGTAACATTCCCAACTGAACATATCTGTGTGCCCTTAAAGACTTTCCGAGGAAACTGCCATCTCGTCTCATTTGTGTCTTGCAGTGATATATGCAGTCACAATATGACCGTAGAGAATGTAGTGCCAGTAACCACAGAAAGATGTTAAGCAATATTGACTCAGCTTCAACTGGGAGAACTGCTGTCAGGTCATGGATTGGCATTCTTTGATATTTTACTTGAAAAACTAATGAGGGTTTGCACCCTTGTGTTATAAGAAAATTGATACCAGCTCTGCTGCCTCTGCTGCAAACCCACTTTCTTTTACCCACCCTGTCTTCCCCAGATGCTTAGCCGACATTTCTTCTTACTGACTGAATTAATTCTGTGAGTCCCACACATGACTCTTTTTCCCCTTTCCTGTCCTCCCATGGCTGATTTACATATGCTACCAGGTTTTTTTTTAACCTTACCATCAGGATAAGCTAAAAGGAGAAATAAAGAAAACATTACCTTGGGAAGGATGCTTACATAGGGAGAATTTTGGTTTTTATTCAGAGCCTTTGTCTCCACCAAGGGCCATGGAAATGACATTCTAATCACTGAACCAGCAGTCCAAATGCCATCTCATCCTCGCCTTCTCCCTCTCCCTAGCCCACATCTGGTCACCTCTAGAGACTATGTCAAAGCAATTTTGTCAGAACTGAGTTAATGAGATGAACACTTGATCTGGCATCTCAAAGCATGAAGCTGAGTGCTAGACAGCGCCTGACAGACAACTGGTCCAACAGGCATTTGGGCGCCTCTCTCCAGACCAAATGGAAAGTCTGGCTCAAGCCATTTATCAAGTAAGCCCCAATCCTGATCATCACTAAGCCCAAGCTCACAGTCAGAGTCACATCGCAATGGCACCTTGCCCAGGGGTTCCTGACCAGGTACTGAGCGACTGGCTCTGTCCCAAAGGCTGTGCAGAGGGGAGACTGCCCTAAGCCAAAACAGGGCAGTGAACTGCATACATGTGGGCCAGAAATCTATAGCCTTCTAGGAGAAGGAAGGTCCCAGGGCAGCACCTGGGGCTTCAAGCACGGAACCCTGGGGCCACAATCTGATGTCTGCTAAGGTCCAAGTCTACAGCCAGCCAAATGCACCATTCCATTGCATATCTTTGGGGCCAATTGCTCCTGCAGGCACCTGCAAGGTGTTTAGAATTTGTCACAGGAGACCAGTGATGCTTGTTCCTGGAACCTTTGCCCCGAAGAACAGCCTCAGGGCTTTGCCTCTCTTTCTAATAACACAGGGATCCCTTCCACAACACTCTGACAGCTAAACTTCCATGTAGTGTGGACAGGCTCAGGAAACACACACACACACACACACACACACACACACACGCACGCAAAACAAACCCCAAGTGATCAAAATTAATATCGCCAGTAATAAGATATATTGGTATCATGTACCCCCTGAATGTACTATAAAGGGCAAAATACCACTCCTATGGTATTCTTGCCAAAACCATGTAATCTCAATTTAATCATGAGAAATATCATTTAAACCCATGTATACGGGGATGATATAGAGCAGCTGGCCATTACTCTTCAAAAGTGGTAAGGCCATGCTGGACAAACACTGAGAAACCGCCACAGATTGGAGGAGACTAAAGAGATGTGATAACTAAATTGAGGACGGGATCTTTGAATCTTGGGCCAGAAAAGAGGGCCTTAGTGGGAAAGTTGGTGAAATTCCAATAAGGTCTACATATTGCTTGGCTTCCCAGTCGTACTGTGACTAAATAAAATGTTAAGATTAGGGAAAGCTGAACAATTGATATATGGGAATCTCTGTATTCTTGCAACTTTTCCATAAGTATAATGTTATTTCAAAATAAAAAGTTAAATAAATATTATGATCATTCTTGAGGCGTTAGCACTGTGGAGTGGAGGATTACGGCCTCTTTTGTCCTGATTTTTCCAAACCTCACAGATTTATTATTTTTATATCCCTTTGTAGACCATGATTCCTAGCTCACTACTCCTGTACTTCTAAAATTTTGGAAGTTTTAGCCATTTAATCTCCGCCTATAATCTCAGGTTCTCTGCAATTAATTTTTTTTCTAGCAAGGAGAATTTAAGGAGCCTAATCAATGGTTCAGAAGCTGAGTATTAGGGACAGCTCTGTAGTTAGATCAGCTTTAAATTTATACCCCAATTCCACTCACTGAGTTTCACTACATTTTCAGAAGTTGAGTGCTTGCCTTGTTTTTATTGTAGTTGTAGTAGGTGTTGCTGTTATTTAAACTGTTGGTTCTGTCTTGATTATAGTCCTTCTAAGTCATTGCCTCAAATTCAAGAAACTCAAAATTATCTCTCGTCTCAGACTCAAACTCCAGGAACTATAACTACTATTGCCATTCTGATGCTGATTTGACAGCAAACTTCAATCTGTAGAATACATTGCCAGCCCCTCCAAAATGCTCACCCTCTTTTTGGTGTATAAAATAAACTGTTTTTTGATAGATTTCCCAATGCTCCTAAAATATCTTCCTTCTCTTTGGAGCTAGCCCCTCTGATGCCAACTTTCTTAATTTCATAGGCTCCCCTATCTGGTCTTTCTTACTGAGTACCAAGCCCCAGGTTTGATAGAGTAAAGCCTTCCTTAATGTAGTTGCCTGGTTTATTCCTCAAATGAAGTTCTTTAACTGAACTTAGAAGTCTGGAATCTTTTGAAAGGGTTGAAATTCAAGATATTTAGCATGAAGTGCCCTGGAGGCACTGAACATTCAGAATGGATGTGGCTATTACAACAGGTACAGTCACCCCGGTACCCTCTTCCTGGATATCAACCAGCCTTTAGACACCACACTGTACCTTTATTTTAGCACCTGTTTTGCATTCACTATACTGTGTGTGGAAATCAAATGGTTAATACATTTTCCTACTTGGAAAGCTATTTCTTTGTTTAATGTGTAGTGGTAAGTGAACGCAATGAGTTTCAAACACCTGAAACAAATTCAAGCTCCGTTAATGTTTCTCATCTACACCTACTACCAAATATGATGATTTATGGTACTTAAAAGTGTACTAACTTGTTATATGTCAATGTAAAGTCATTTATTGGATGCCATCAGACAGATTGCTCTAAAGCATGGTAATACATCATAATGTATGCAGTTCTCCCCCCACCGCCATTTGTGGAGCCATGTCAGGAGCAAACATTTAAATTAATTAGAATGTTCTGATTTCAACCTTGATTAGATGTCAGAATCTTTTATTAATGATAAAGATGATATAAAATATATCCATTTCTGGTCATAATGATGTTATAATTTAATCTCTTTCCCATTTACCTTTATTTTTGAGTGCTGGGGCAATTTTTTTTTTTTTAATAAATTTATTTATTTATTTATGGCTGTGTTGGGTCTTCGTTGCTGCGCGCGGGCTTTCTCTAGTTGCAGTGAGTGGAGGCCACTCTTCGTTGCGGTGCAGGGGGCTTCTCATTGTCGTGGCTTCTCTTGTTGAAGAGCACGGGCTCTAGGCGCACAGGCTTCAGTAGTTGTGGCACGTGGGCCCAGTAGTTGTGGCTTGTGGGCTCTAGAGCTCAGGGTCAGTAGTTGTAGCACACAGGCTTAGTTGCTCTGCTGCATGTGGGATCTTCCCAGACCAGGACTCGAACCCGTGTCTCCTGCATTGGCAGGCGGATTCTTAACCACTGTGCCACCAGGGAAACCCCTGGGGCAATTTTTTTACTTGTGTTTTGAAATATGTTTGAAATTCTCATAGGAAGGGAAATTCAAAGTATAAAAAACAACAATAAAAACAAACAAAAACCAGGAGTCCCACAGACAAATTTTCTTTCTCTTCCATAGCCTCATACACACACACACACTAATACGTAGGCTTTTAAAAATATATCTTATGTTTAAAAGTAAATTTGAGAGGATGTAGGGCATGTGTCAATGTCTCTAAAAAGACTTATTTATCCAGGACCAGCAATTGTGTTTTCCCTGAGATATGTTTCACGTTTGCTCTTTGGTTTATAGGTAATAGCTTTTTTTTCCAGGTCCCACATATTTTTGATGTTATCCCTGAATGCCTCACCTCATCCTAACATTGGTCTGCCCCTAGACCTCTGGAGGATAAGGCACTGTGCTGCTGTGAATGCCTAGCAAGTACTAATTTTTAAACACAGTATTTGCCAGGTACTTTGTTGAAGGCTTCTTGAGTATTGCTGCCCATTTAATACTCACAGTCATCTTAAGTTCAGAACTATCATTATTCTCATTTTACAGCTTCAGGGTGGACAAGTTAAATAACTAGTCCAAGGGTACACCATTGGTAAGTAATAGAACAGGGATCTGAACCCAAGTCTATCTCAATCCAGAACCCACAATATTAATTACTACTCTCTGAGTGTTCTCTGGATTCATATTGTCCATTTTCGTACAAGATCTCACAGCTGTGTTTCTGGTATAAATGGATCCTAGCCAGTCATAGAAATCACACAACTCAAACTTTGAATGCCACAAACACTACTTGATATACTCAATTCTAACACATATTTTTTCGCATGTTAACATCTTTGAAATTGACATGCTTATTGTAGTCAATGGCACTTCATAGTTTGCCGGGGATTTTCCCCTTTTCTTAGAGATACATAAAATAATGATGTCATTTTACTTTGATAAAATATGGCATAAATAAACTTTGTATTTTGAATAAATACAGTTAAAAAGTCAATGACCATTGTGTGCCAGCTATGTACTAAGCACTTGAAATATATTTTCTCTTTTAATTTTCATAACTACCCTGTAAGGTAAGCTAGGACAGCATCATCATTATGCAGATGAGAAAATAGAGGCTTAGTAAAAATAAACCCTCTTTGTCTAAGGTCCCTCTGTGAAGAGGTTGAAAAAGGAATTGTCCAAACAGGCTGAGTCCAGAGGCTTTATTCTTTTTTTTTTTTTAATTAATTATTTATTTTGGCTGCGCCGGGTCTTAGTTGCGGCATGCAGGATCTTTTATTTGCGGCATTCAGACTTCTTAGTTGCGGCATGCGTGGGGGATCTAGTTCCCCGACCGGGGATTGAATCCTGGCCCCCTGCATTGGGAACGTGGAGTCTTACCCACTGGACCACCAGGGAAGTCCCAGAGGCTTTATTACTAAAGGCTAGTTTTTGTGTTATGTCTATTTGGCTAATAGAGTTTAGAGTAAGCTGAAATTTTCTACTGTAATGAACAAGAAGCTTTGTGCAAAATAACTTCCACACTGACAAGGAGCTTAATAAAGAAGTGAAAGCAATCAATGATGGCTTATTTGCGGGAAGAATAAGCGTTATATTTAACTTACTTATTTCTCCTTCAGGGGCTAGGAATAGAAGCAGAGATGAATTTAGTGTAACTTGACCCAAAGAAATATATTTAGAGATATTTGAAGGAAAAGAGAGAAAAAGTGAGATTTTTTTTTTTATATTCACTAGTTTTATTTTTGAGATTCCGCATATAAGTGCTATAATGCAGCATTTGTTTTTCTCTGACTTATTTCACTCAGCATAATACCCTCCAAGTACATTCATGTTATTGCAAACGGCAAAACATCATTCTTCTTTATGGCTGAGTAGTATTACATGTGTATGCATATATATATATATATATATATACCACATCTTTATCCATTCATCTGTTGATGGACACTTGGATTGCTTTCATATCTTGGCAACTGTAAATAATACTGCTATGAACATTGACATGCATGTACCTTTTTGAATTAGTGTTTTCATTTTTTGGATAAATACCCAGGAGTGGAATTGCTGAGTCATAACGGTAGTTCGAGTTTTAGGTTTTTTCGAAACCTCCATTCTGTTATCCATAGTGGCTGCACCAATTTACATTCCCACCAACAGTGTGCGCGGATTCCCTTTTGAGACATTTTTTAAAATAAAAAAAAAAGACTTTGCGGTTTATTTTAATACTCATTAGAAGGCAAATTCTCTAACTGATAAAATCTAAATGTAGAGGAAACGTCTAACTATGAGAAATTTAGAAGCCTAAAAGCTGCTGAAGAAGGCAACCAGAGAGGAGGAAGATAGTAGGTCAAGACCAAATAAAATTTTTAAAATTTAATGAACAGGAATATCATCTGCTTTTTTCTGCTTTTTGTGCTTCTTTTTAATTCTCTGAATTACTTACTGTGGACAGTCGCTCAGATTCATACTTCTCTTTCTGTGATTTCAATTTTTGACCCTATGTAGATGATGCTGACATGTTGATCTCAATCTTACCCTGTTACCTCAGCTGTGTCCCCCCAGTTTTGAACTCATTATGAGAACTTCCACCTGGATATTCTTCAACCACCTCAAAGTGCCCAATTCTGAGCTCATTATTATCCACCTAAATCAATTTCTTACCCAAAGCCCATATATTTTCAATGACAACACCTTGTGTGCAGTGACCAAGAGTTCTCTCTGATAGTTTAATTTATCCTGCTCATTCGCCTTCAACTCCACATTTCCCAATTTCTCTTTCCACTTTTCATTTATCACCTAGCCCTTGTCACTTCTTACCTGCGTTATTACATTACCTTCCTGTCTGGTATCTTAGTCCTTTATGGTAAACCTTTTATTGTCCAGGCTTTATCTCAGTTATATAATCTCAACTCTGAGTCCCATAGTCATGGGCTTGTATACAATATCATATACTTATGTATGTCATCTACATACATTCTGTTTTTTTTTTTTGTCTTAAAAAGTACATTTTTTATACTGTCTTTCTTGAACTTTGTACATAAATTTGCTAACAGTACAGAATACTGGTTCTTCCTCAACCCAGGTGATTCTGATCCAGTAGATATGATACGGATACCCAAACTTCACATTGTCAGTAAGCACCCCGAGTGTTTCCCCTACGTGAATCTATTGATCTCATGTTTAGAAATACTGTCTTATACACTATAGTCATTTTCTAACTCTTTGCTAAATAATGAAGGTGTACAAGACATGCCCCCTCTGGTTTACAGTCAGCTGGTTCAAATTTCTCTCTATTTGGAGCAGTAGTGCTGGTATGGATGGTGCTAGAAGCAGTTAAGAGTGGGCATAGTATATTTTTTTTTCTTTTTTTCTTTTGTAACATCTTTATTGGAGTATAATTGCTTTACAATGTTGTGTTAGTTTCTGCTGTATAACAAAGTGAATCAGCTATATGTATACATATATCCCCATATCTCCTCCCTCTGTATCTCCCTCACATCCTCCGTATCCTACCCCTCTAGGTGGTCACAAAGCACCGAGCTGATCTCCCTGTGCTATGCGGCTGCTTCCCACTAGCTATCTATTTTACATTTGGTAGTGTATATATATCCATGCCACTCTCTCACTTCGTCCCAGCTTACCCTTCCCCCTCCCCGTGTCCTCAAGTCCTTTCTCTACATCTGCGTCTTTATTCCTGCCCTGCCCCTAGGTTCTTCAGAACCTTTTTTCTTTTTTTAAGATTCCCTATATATGTGTTAGCATACGGTATTTGTTTTTCTCTTTCTGACTTACTTCACTCAGTATGACAGACTCTAGGTCCATCCACCTCACTACAAATAACTCAATTTCATTTCTTTTTATGCCTGAGTAATATTCCATTGTATATATGTGCCACATCTTCTATATCCATTCATCTGTTGATGGACACTTAGGTTGCTTCTACGTCCTGGCTATTGTAAATAGAGCTGCAATGAACATTGTAGTACATGACTCTTTTTGAATTATAGTTTTCTCAGGGTATATGCCCAGTAGTGGGATTGCTGGGTCGTATGGTAGTTCTATTTTTAGTTTTTTAAGGAACCTCCATACTGGTCTCCATAGTGGCTGTATCAATTTACATTCCCACCAACAGTGAAAGAGGGTTCCCTTTTCTCCAGACCCTCTCCAGCATTTACTGTTTGTAGATTTTTTTATGATGGCCATTCTGACTGGTGTGAGGTGATACCTCATTGTAGTTTTTTTGTTGTTGTTTTTGTTTTATTATTTTTATTGTTTCTATCTTTTTTATTTTCAACCTGCTTCTTTTTTTTTTTAAACATCTTTATTAGAGTATAATTGCTTTACAATGGTGTGTTAGTTTCTGCTTTATAACATAGTGAATCAGCTATACATATATATATATCTACATATCTCCTCCCTCTTGCATCTCCCTCCCTCCCTCCCTATCCCAACCCTCTAGGTGGTCACAAAGCACCAAGCTGATCTCCCTGTGCTATGTGGCTGCTTCCCACTAGCTATCTATTTTAGATTTGGTAGTGTATATATAAGTCCATGCCACTCTCTCACTTTGTCCCACCTTACCTTTCTCCCTCCCCATGTCCTCAAGTCCATTTTCTTCTTCTGCATCTTTATTCCTGTCCTGACCCTAGGTTCATCATAAACTTTTTTTTTTTTTTTAGATTCCATATATATGTGTTAGACTACCATACGACCCAGCAATCCCACTACTGGGCATATACCCTGAGAAAACCATAATTCAAAAAGAGTCATGTACCACAATGTTCATTGCATAAACCATTGTTTATGGTTTCCTTTGCTGTGCAAAAGCTTTTAAGTTTCATTAGGTCCCATTTGTTTATTTTTGTTTTTATTTCCATTTCTCTAGGAGGTGGGTCAAAAAGGATCTTGCTGTGATTTATGTCAGAGTGTTCTGCCTATGTTTTCCTCTAAGAGTTTGATAGTGTCTGCCCTTACATTTAGGTCTTTAATCCATTTTGAGTTTATTTTTGTGTATGGTGTTAAGGAGTGTTCTAACTTCATTCTTTTACATGTAGCTGTCCAGTTTTACCAGCACCATGTATTGAAGAGGTTGTCTTTTCTCCACTGTATATTCTTGCCTCCTTTATCAAAAATAAGGTGACCATATGTGCATGGGTTTGTCTCTGGGCTTTCTATCCTGTTCCATTGATCTATATTTCTGTTTTTGTTCCAGTACCCTACTGTGTTGATTACTGTAGCTTTGTAGTCAGCTCTGTGTTTCTTTCTCAAGATTGCTTTGGCTCTTCAGGTTCTTTTGTGTCTCCATACAAATTTTAAGATTTTTTGTTCTAGTTCTGTAAAAAATGCCATTAGTAATTTGATAGGGATTACATTGAATCTGTAGATTGCTTTGGGTAGTATAGTCATTTTCACAATATTGATTCTTCCAATCCAGGAACATGGTATATCTCTCCATCTGTTGGTATCATCTTTAATTTCTTTCATCAGTGTCATAGTTTTCTGCATACAGGTCTTTTGCCTCCTTAGGCAGGTTTATTCCTATGTACTTTATTCTTTTTGTTGCAGTGGTAAATGGGAGTGTTTCCTTAATTTCTCTTTCAGATTTTTCATCATTAGTGTATAGGAATGCAAGAGATTTCTGTGCATTAATTTGGTATCCCACTACTTTACCAAATTCATTGATTAGCTCTAGTAGTTTTCTGGTAGCATCTTTAGGATTCTCTATGTATCATATCATGTCATCTGCAAACAGTGGCAGCTTTACTTCTTCTTTTCCAATTTGGATTCCTTTTATTTCTTTTTCTTCTCTGATTGCTATGGCTAAAACTTCCAAAACTATGTTGAATAATAGTGGTGAGAGTGGACAGCCTTTTCTTTTTCCTGATCTTAGAGGAAATGGTTTCAGTTTGTCACCATTGAGGACAATGTTGGCTGTGGGCTTGTCATATATGGCCTTTATTATGTTGAGGTAAGTTACCTCTATGCCTACTTTCTGGAGGGTTTTTATCATAAATGGGTGTTGAATTTTGTCGAAAGCTTTTTCTGCATCAGTGAGATGATCATATGGTTTTTCTCCTTTTCTCCTTCAATTTGTTAATATGTTTTATCACATTGATTGATTTGTGTATATTGAAGAATCCTTGCATTCCTGGGATAAGCCCCACTTGATCATGATGTATGATTCTTTTAATGTGCTGTTGGATTCTGTTTGCTAGTATTTTGTTGAGGATTTTTGCATCTATGTTCATCAGTGATATTGGCCTGTAGTTTTCTTTCTTTGTGACATCTTTGTCTGGTTTTGGTATCAGGGTGATGGTGGCCTTGTAGAATGAGTTTGGGAGTGTTCCTCCCTCTGCTATATTTTGGAAGAGTTTGAGAAGGATAAGTGTTAGCTCTTCTCTAAACGTTTGATAGAATTCGCCTGTGAAGCCATCTGGTCCTGGGCTTTTGTTTGTTGGAAGATCTTTAATCACAGTCTCAATTTCAGTGCTTGTGATTGGTCTGTTTATATTTTCTATTTCTCCCTGGTTCAGTCTCGGAAGTGCATTCTTTTTATAGTGCTGCATTTTCAATTACAGAGTCACTAGCCACGTGTGGTTACTTTAACTGCAATTAATTAAAACTAAATTAAAATCAAAATTCATGTCCTTAAGTCACATTAGCCATATTTCATGTTCTCAATAGCTACATGTAGCTAGTGTTTACTGTTTGGACACATTGGTATAAAGCATTTTCATCATCTCTGAAAGTTCTATTGGGCATTGTACTCTAGTAGCTCCTATACAGGGATCCAACTTCCCCAGTAAAATGCTCCTAGTGTTGTATGTGTTCTAGAATTCTTCTGGTGTATTCCAATCTATATCTCTGCCTTTCCACTTCATACTAATGACCCAGGTGGACTTTGCCTAACTTTCTCTTTTTGATTTTGCCCCTGGATGCTCAACATACTGTACTGTTGGGACCTGTCCAAGGAGCAATACCGAGGGAAGAAGAAGCCAAGCCAATGAATCTACTTACAATAATTTATTTATCATGAATGCTGAGCATGATATTGGGACTAATTTTAAGCCTATATTGGGTACAAATAATCTTCTTAAGCATGCTGGGATGGATTTTCTTATTTAACAAAGCTTTAAAAAATAATCTATTTCCTTTCTTCCAGCTCTTTATTCCATGCAGACACCTGTCCATTGGTGCTACCTTGGGGCGCTTTATGCCTATAGAAGGGTTCTTTGGTTTCCTCCAACTAGCATGTCAAGATAATATTCCAGATGTTGATATTCACATTTTTAATAGTAAACTTTCTTTTTAGAGAAAAGAAAGTTTAGAGAAAAAAAATGAGTAAAATACAGAGTTCCCATATCCCTTCTCCCTCCAACCCCCAGTTTCCCCTATTACGAACATCTTGCATTATTGTGGTACATTTATTAAAATTGATGAGCCATTATTCATACATTATTACTAACAGAAGTCCATAGCTTGCCGTCATTTGGAATTCTCAGTATTTTGAATTTTAACCTTTCTAATAAGTGTATAGTGAGTGGTTTGATTTTTTTTCTACTTATTATGTCTTGCTTGTGCCCACTGGTGCTAAATTGACTTTAATTTTTCACTATTCTTGGGTGTATCTAACTTTGGGGTATTAGTTTGTTTTGTTTTCTTTATTTATGACAAGATGCTCTTTTAGTCCTATTTTATATATTATCTTACTCTGTTTCATTTCAAATTCAATTCCCCAGACATTTTGTTATTTAAGAATGAATTACACATATCTGATCTATTCGGCAACCATATGTCCTGCTTTGTAGGAACAGTCCTGGTTTACATATGTTGCCCCAACATAATTTTTAATAGAATCCTTTCCATTCTCAAAAGTGTCCCAGTTTGAGTGATAAATTATTTTACTACCTTGCTTGAATATCCATTGGATTATAAGGCAAGAACACATCTTCTCTTCCTTTTCCTTCCCTCCGTTGTTTTTAACAGAGTGCCAAGCATGTTGGGTGTGCTCATTAAGTACCTTAAGAATGGGTGCATGGAAGGCCCTTGTTAAAATGAGCTGGCTCTTTCAGGGGCTACTCTCCAGGTCATGTGCTTTAGCATTTCATCCTTAGGACTCAGCTTCAAGGTAACCTTATAGGAATTCTTCAGCCTGCACCGCCTATAGTTGCACTCCTTCTGCTTATTTGACAGCAGCTGTTTAATAACCTGATGTCAGTTGTCCCTTACATATGGTCAACCCAGCCAAAGCAATCTTTTCAGTGGCTGTGTGCCAGCTTCTCTGGGTTGGACACACTGTGTTTTTACTCTATATGCCTTATAGATGACACTGGTGAAATTGTGCAAGAAATGGACATGAAGGAATTAATGCTACTTTTATAACCTTTTTTATGTCTGAAGTCTGATGTTACTTTCACATCAATTTATATCTACCAGCCTATCAAAGGATAAACTGCCTTCCTGATTCATATTTATTCCATTTTGCCCCATTTGTTATTATACAGTGACCTGGAGCATGCCGCTAATATCAGAGAGAGCTTCCATTTCACTGTTGCATAGATTCTCTTGGTAGAGTCTACCTCATGACTACTGACTTACACCCAACCCTACTGCCATCACCAGTTCAGGAAAGTCCTCATAATGTACTGTGACTTGTTGTATGACATGTTTTTTTCTACTCTAGAAAATGTTAAGTAATAATCAATTATTACCTACTCTTCTAAATTATAAAATATTTCAGGCATAGAGAAAAGAATAAAAATATATTCTGCATCTTCTTGCAGTTGTACATCAGAAATGCAGTGCTGAGCATATAGAGGCTCTCAGATACTGGGGTCCTGTATGTATATACCACATGGTGTTGAAAGACATTTATGTCTACCAAAAAGCTTTATCTTATGCTAATGTCCAAATTCCCTTTTCCCATAATATATGAAGATTTCTACATAAAACAGGAGAAAGTAAACTCAGCAGACGCAGAACTCAGAATAAATAATAAAAATATACTGCTCCACACACATTCGTATACATACACAACATTAAAATAAGCCAACTAGAAAACCAGTTACTCTCTTTTTTTTATTTTATTTATTTATTTTTTTCTCCAAATAAGGCTTCATAATCTACATGTATTTCAGTTTGCATGCATGAATAAACACATTGTTATAGCTTTCTTGAGATCTTTAACATACCATAAAAGTCACCTATTTAATGTGTACAGTTAAGTGTGTTTTAGTATATTCACAGAGTTGTGCAACCATCACCCCAATTTAATTTTAAGACATTTTTCAACACCTACCATAAGCACCCTATATATACATTAGCAGTCACTCATTTCTCCCAATTTTTTTTATTTTAAAGAAAGGAAACCAGGGGTCTATAGCACATATACCTAAGTGAAATGGTTTCTAATACTCAAAGTGAAGTGTTCATAGATATAGTTGTGCTGAATCATCATGTTTTCTTGTTCTTTATCAGTGAATAAAAACAAGGTTTTGGTCCCCAGGGGTGATCAGCAGCTGAGTTTCTTTGCTGCTAAAAGAAAAAAAATGTAGGTGACATTCCTATCATTTCAAAGAAAATAAGGGGGTGAAAATGAAGGAAGAATGCACTGCTAAGAAGCACAGATCATATTTTCTTGCAATGCCACTAATAATAACTTCAGAGTGGTAGCTAGAGTATAGATGCTGTATAAGTAAAAATAAACCTATACTAAATGGCTTTTAATGTTTGAAGGGAAAAAGTAACTGCAAAGTTAAAATCGGTTTACTACAAACACCTTCTCTGTAGCAATGTATTTTGCTAGAGTTCTCCCTGGAGTTTTTTGGCATATTGCTCAGAGATGTCTCAGCAGAGTATATCTGATGAGGTCTTTCCTATTCATCATTTTCTACTGAGAGATGCTTTTCCAAATGTAGAAATTAAAAAACTATAAATTCTTCCAAAGAAATTATTCCAATTTCAGTATGAACATTACTATTAAGTTCTCTCCCAGCGTGAAGAGATTATACTGACTTTTAACTAGCAATTGCAGTTCCAAAGTAGATAATCATTAAAAACAAGAGACAATCCAGTTTTCATAAAGATATGGTAATTAAAGTGACTGAAGTAGAATGATAAGAATCGTAAGGGAGAAAACTGCACTCGGATGTCTTTGAGTTAAACTCCCTCCCAAGGTTGGAATTCATATTATATCCTGGACAGATGGCAACCCAGCTTTCCTTTAAATACTTTCAGTTTCAAGGAGTTCATGCTTTTGCAAAGCACTTCTTTCAATTGTCAGATGGCTCTCTTTCGTAGAAGGTTAATCCTCATGTTGAGGTGAATGTCTACTGGGAATATCCATATTCTGAATAAAGTTTTGCCCTTTGAAGCAACACAATATTCTGCATTTGCCACTGCGGGAAATGACAGGCTATGTCTAACCTTGGGGGCTTAGGACACAGCTTAGCAGTAGGAGGTGAGGTTGAGATACTCCTGACTGAAGAGTCATGGCCAAACGTGTACATGACAAGGGCATGATAAGACTCAGCAGGTTCAGACTAAGGAAAGACAGATGCCCTGAAACCAAAACCACAGAAAGTTTGGATATTAATTAAGGAATCTGTACTGCAGAGGTCAGCCAATATATTTGAGTATCTTGCTTCAAAGATATTTTAAAATCTTTGTTTGGGAGTTTTATGCTTATTTTTTCAGCGGACAAATCAGGAATATATTTGTAGACCCACTTGGGAGTGCCAGCAACTTTGACAGAGACAAATGTCATTGTCTTTTTTTTGTTTGTCCAAGTGTTGCAACAAGCACTTGGGTTAGGAAGGTAGAGAATTTGACAACTGTGGGATCCATCCAGCATTTTTATTATTTTTCTTGAGTGCAGTTCGTACTCCTCAGAGCTGTTAGCACCCTGTGGTACTGACATAATATGTCCCTTTTGAGGCTTTGCTTTTTCTGGCTAGGCTTCAAATCAAGGACTTATAACAGTTTTATTTGTATAGATAGATACCAAATGTGTTATTTTCATCTTCTAATTTTTATATTGAAAACATTTTCTTCAATTATAATTTCAGTCACAAATACATATACTAATTCTTTTTTTTTTTTTTTTGACTGATTATGCTTGCACACATCCTCTTCCTCCTCTGACAGTTGTCTCCTCTGTCATGACAAGCAGGTTAAGGGCCAGAGTTGAAGAAGAGCCTTCCTAAGTGCTTCTGGCACTAGAACCCTCTTTCGTAGGATGCCAGATAAGAGAATATACCGTCTCCTCCAACCACCGCAACCAGCCCCTACACTCCCAACTCTGTCTCTCAGCATCCAGCTCTATGACACTTTTTTTCCAGTCTTACTGAGGTATAATTGACAAGTAAAATTGTAATATATTTAAAATATACAATGTGATGATTTGATATATGTATATATTGTGAACGAATTCCCCTCACTGAGTTAATTAAAGCATCCATCACCTCATATATTTACCTCTTTTGTTTGTTTTGGGTAAGAATGCTTAAATGCTTAGCAAGTTTCAGTTATACAGTACAGTGTTATCAACTATGGTCACCATGTCATATATTATATCCTCAGACCTTATTCATTTTATAACTGAAAGTTTGTATCATTTTACTAATCTTTCCCTATTTTCTCTGTCCCAGAGCTCCTGACAACCACTTTTCTCCTCTCTGTTTCTTTTAATTCCACATATAAGCGGTACCATGGAGTATTTGTCTTTTTCTGTCTGGCTTATTTCACTTAGCGTAATACCCTCCAGGTTCATTCATGTTGTCAAAAATGACAGGATTTCCTTCTTTTTTAAAGCCCAATGTACATGCACACACAAACACACACATTTTCTTGATCTATTCATCTGTTGGTGGACACTTAGATTACTTCTATACTTTGACTACTGTGAGTAATCCTGCAATGAACATGGGAGTACAGATACCTCTTCGACATAATGGTTTTATTTCCTTTGGATATATAGCTAGAAGTGGGATTTCTAGATCATATGGTAGTTCTATTTTTAATTTCTTGAGAAACCTCCATATTGTTTTTTGTAATGGCTGTACCAGTTTACATTCCCACTAACAGCGCAGAAGTGTTCCCCTTTCTCTACATTCTTGCCACCATTTGTCCTCTCTTGTCTTTTTTGACAGTAGCCATCCTAACAGCTGTGAGTGATACCTCATTGTGGTTTTGATTTTCATTTCCCTGATGATTAGTGATATTGAGCACCTTTTCATGAACCTGTTGGCCACTTGTATGTTTTCTTTGGAAAAATATCTATTCAGGTCCTTTGCCCATTTTTAAATTCGGTCATTTGGGTTTTTGCTATTGAATTGTATGAGTTCATTGTATATTTGAGATATTAACCCCTTATCAGATATGTGATTTACAAATATTTTCTCCCATTCTGTAGGCTGCCTTTTCATTTTGTTGAGCAGAGGCTTTTTAGTTTGATGTGGTCTCTGTTATTTATTTTTGCTTTTGTTGCCTTTGCTTTCGTTGTCAAATCCAAAAAGTAATTGCCAAGACTAATGATAAGGAGCTTACTCCCTAGGTTTTCTTCAACGAGTTTTATGGTTTCAGGTCTTAAGTTCAAGACTTTAATCTATTTTGAGTTGATTTTTGTGTATGGTGTAATCTATTTTGAGTTGATTTTTGTGTATGGTGTAAGATAGTGCTCCAGTTGCATTCTTTTGCATGTGCCTGTCTAATTTTCCCAAGACCATTTATTGAAGAGACTCTCCTTTCCCCATTGTATATTCTTAGCCCCTTTGTCAAAAATTAATTGACTTGATATACATGGGATTATTTCTGAGCTCTCTATTCTGTTCCACTGATGTATGTGTCTGCTTTTATGCCCATACTATTACTGTTTTGAGTCCTATAGCTTTATAATATAGTTTGAAATCAGAAAGTTTGCTGCCTCCAGTTTTGTTCTCCTTTCTCAAGATTTCTTTAACTATTTGGGGTCTTTGGTGGTTCTGTGCAAATTTTAGGATTCTTTTTTCTATTTCTGTGAAAAATGCCATTGGAATTCTGATAGGGATTGCATTGAATCTGTAGATAACTTTTGATATTAATTGTGGTTTATGGTGCCAAATTTAAGAGTGATGGGAGAATAATATCACTGAAAGATTTAATGAATCATTTAAATTTAAAAATTATTGAGGATTCCATAGAGCTGACATTTAAATGTTGATATCTTTTATCCTTATTGCAAAGGCAAGAAGATGGTTTATCTTGTTTTGATCAGAAAATGAATCTTGCAGTCTGATTTTTAATATTAAGAATCACTAAAACTTTAATAGCATGTAGGTTTTTCTCTCCCCTTTCTCACTCCCCAATACTTTGTGCCAACACTGCCTCTCTGAATGTGTTCTTCTCTATACTAAAAGGATTACAGGCTATACTTTCACATATAATAGGTAATAGCTATATTTATCAAAAATATTATCAACTCTGCATTTAGACAGCTGTCAGCTTACATTCAGTATTGTTCTCTGGAACATCTGAGGGAGGCTCAGTATTAAACATTTAATACTTTGTATAAAAGGTTTATACAGTTTTCATTGAGCCTTTTAATTCAGTTTCTAAGTCAGATTTTCACCTTTTTGCATCACAAATTCACCAAGCTCCTGTAATTACTGAATGACTGGACATGCATTCAGGAATATTATCTTTCCCATTGTTAGGTATGTTCTGGGAATTTCGATCAAAAAGAACACCAACTTTATACTGCTTTTTAGTTTATAGCATAGTTTTAATTTCTCACCTATTGTGATTTAATAGATGCTCTACACACCATAATCACCTCAACTCACTTGATGCAACTGACTGTCTTTGCATAAACACATATCCCAATGTCCATACCAAAAAATATTTATGTATATGTCTGATCCCTCCCCACTGTTCTCATGGGGAAGGACTCTGTCAGAATTCATCTTAGTGTCCCTAGTGGTTAGCAGGGTGATAGGTACAGGACAAGTGTACAATCCATGTTTGTTGAATAAATAAATCCGTCTTGAAGCAATTCTGTGCCTTTGACAGTTACATATATAAGATTTGAAAGACGGTCACCTGAGCTTATTTGGTTTTCCGAAGACTTTTCTATTATTCAGTTTATTTGCTGAGTTATATATTTGTTCATTTCACACTGAAACACAGTTCTCAAGTTTGTAAAATGTTTTCCTGCCTACCTACCTTCTTTCGTTATTACGACAACTATAAAATAATCTGTCATTGTTGAAACCTGGCCAAACCAATAATCTATACATCCATTCCCACCTAAAGTGTAGAAAGGTATCTGTCTTGATTTAAAATAGCTACGGTGGAGAGGAGCTTCAAGATGGCGGAAGAGTAAGACGTGGAGATCACCTTCCTCCCAACAAATACATCAGAAATACATCTACATGTGCAACAATTCCTACAGAACTCCTACTGAACGCTGGCAGAAGACCTCAGACCTCCCAAAAGGCAAGAAACTCCCCACGTACCTGGGTAGGGCAAAAGAAAAAAGAAAAAACAGAGACAAAAGAATAGGGATGGGACCTGCACCAGTGGGAGGGAGCTGTGAAGGAAGAAAGGTTTCCACACACTAGGAAGCCCCTTTGCAGGCGGAGACTGTGGGTGGCGGAGGGGGGAACCTTCGGAGCCACGGAGGAGAGTGCAGCAACAGGGGTGCGGAGGGCAAAGCAGAGAGATTTCCGCACGGAGGATCGGTGCTGACCAGCACTCCCCAGCGTGAGTGGCTTGTCTGCTCACCCACCGGGGCAGGCAGGGGCTGGGAGCTGAGGCTCGGGCTTCGGAGGTTGGATCGCAGGGAGAGGACTGGGGTTGGCTGCGTGAACACAGCCTGAAGGGGGCGAGTGCGCCACAGCTAGCTGGGATGGAGTCTGGGAAAAGGTCTGGAGCTGCTGAAGAGACTTTTTCTTGCCTCTTTGTTTCCTGGTGCGCAAGGAAAGGGGATTAAGAGTGCCACTTAAAGGATCTCCAGAGACGGGCGTGAGCCACAGCTATCAACGTGGACCCCAGAGACAGGCATGAGATGCTAAGTTGGCTGCAGCCACCAAGAAGCCTGTGTGCAAGCACAGGTCACTATCCACACCTCCCCTAACGGGAAGCTGTGCAGCCCGCCACTGCCAGGGTCCCATGATTCAGGGACAACTTCCCCGGGAGAACACACGGCGCACTCAGGCTGGTGCAACTTCACACTGGCCTCTGCCGCCACAGGCTCGCCCCGCATCTGTACCCCTCCCTCCCCCAGGCCTGAGTGAGCCAGAGCACCCGAATCAGCTGCTCCTTTAACCCCATCCTGTCTGAGCTACAAAGAGATGCCCTCAGGCGACCTACACACAGAGGCAGGGCCAAATCCAAAGCTGAACCCCAGGAGCTGTGCAAAAAAAGAAGAGAAAGGGAAATTTCTCCCAGCAGCCTCAGGAGCAGAGGATTAAATCTCCACAATCAACCTGATGTACCCTGCATCTGTGGAATACCTGAATAGACAACGAATCATCCCAAATTGAGGAGGTGGACTTTGGCAGCAATGATATATATATATTTTTCCCTTTTTCTCTTTTTGTGAGCATGTATGTGTATGCTTCTGTGTGTGATTTTGTCTGTATAGCTTTGCTTTTACCATTTGTCCTCGGGTTCTGTCTGTCTGTTTGTTTGTTTGTTTGTTTTTTCTTTTTTTTTTAGTATAGTTTTTAGCACTTGTTATCATTGGTGGATTTGTTTTTTGGTTTCGTTGCTCTCTTCTTTCTTTCTTTCTTTCTTTTTTATTACTTTAAAATTTTTTTATAATTATGTTTCTATTTTTTATTTTTTTAACTTTATTTCATTTTCTTTCATGTTATTTTATTTTATCGTTTTCATTCTTTCTTCCGTTTTTTCTCCCTTTTATTCTGAGCCGTGTGGATGACAGGCTCTTGGTGCTCCACCCAGGCATCAGGGCTGTGACTCTGAGGTGGGAGAGCCAAGTTCAGGACATTGGTCCACCAGAGACCTCCCAGCTCCACGTAATACCAAATGGCGAAAATCTCTCAGAGATCTCCATCTCAATGCCAAGACCCAGCTCCACTAAACGACCAGCAAGCTACAGCACTGGACACCCTATACCAAACAACTAGCAAGACAGGAACACAACCCCATCCATTAGCAGAGAGGCTGCCTAAAATCATAATAAGGCCACAGACACCCCAAAACACACCACCAGACGTGGACCTGCCCACCAGAAAGACAAGATCCAGCCTCATCCACCAGAACACAGGCACTAGTCCCCTCGACCAGGAAGCCTACACAACCCACTGAACCAACCTTAGCCACTGGGGGCAGACACCAAAAACAATGGGAACTACGAACCTGCAGCCTGCAAAAAGGAGACCCAAAACACAGTAAGTTAAGCAAAATGAGAAGACAGAGAAACACACAGCAGATGAAGGAGCAAGGTAAAAACCCACCAGACCTAACAAATGAAGAGGAAATAGGCAGTCTACCTGAAAAAGAATTCAGAGTGATGATAGTAAAGATGATCCAAAATCTTGGAAATAGAATAGACAAAATGCAAGAAACATTTAACAAGGACCTAGAGGAACTAAAGAGTAAACAAGCAATGATGAACAACACAATAAATGAAATTAAAAATACTCTAGGAGGGATCAATAGGAGAATAACTGAGGCAGAAGAACGGATAAGTGACCTGGAAGATAAAATAGTGGAAAGAACTGCTGCAGAGCAGAATAAAGAAAAAAGAATGAAAAGAATTGAGGACAGTCTTAGAGACCTCTGGGACAACATTAAATGCACCAACATTCGAATTATAGGGGTCCCAGAAGAATAAGAGAAAAAGAAAGGTACTAGGAAAATATTTGAAGAGATTATAGTTGAAAACTTCCCTAATATGGGAAAAGAAATAGTTAATCAAGTCCAGGAAGCACAGAGAGTCCCATACAGGATAAATCCATAGAGAAACACACCGTGACATATTAATCAAACTATCAAAAATTAAATACAAAGATAAAATATTAAAAGCAGCAAGGGAAAAACAACAAATAACATACAAGGGAATCCCCATATGGTTAACAGCTGATCTTTCAGCAGAAACTCTGCAAGCCAGAAGGGAGTGGTGGGACATATTTAAAGTGATGAAGGAGGAAAACCTACAACCAAGACTACTCTACCCAGCAAGGATCTCATTCAGATGTGATGGAGAAATTAAAACCTTTACAGACAAGCAAAAACTAAGAGAATTTAGCACCACCAAACCAGCTTTACAACAAATGATAAAGGAAACACAAGAGAAAGAAAAGGCCTACAATAACAAAGCCAAACCAATTAAGAAAATGGTAACAAGAACATACATATCTATAATTACCTTAAATGTAAATGGATTAAATGCTCCAACAAAAAGATATAGACAGGCTGAATGGATACAAAAACAAGACCCGTGTATATGCTATCTACAGAGACCCACTTCAGATCTAGGGACACCTACAGACTGAAAGTGAGGGGATGGAAAAAGATATTCCATACAAATGGAAATCAAAAGAAAGCTGGAGTAGCAATTCTCATATCAGACAAAATAGACTTTAAAACAAAGACTCTTACAAGAGAAAAAGAGAGACACTACATAATGATCAAGGGATCAATCCAAGAAGAAGATATAACAATTGTAAATATTTATGCACCCAACATAGGAGCACCTCAATACATAACGCACATACTAACAGCCGTAAAAGGGGAAATTGACAGTAACACAATCATAGTAGGGGACTTCAACACCCCACTTTCACCAATGGACAGATCATCCAAAATAAAAATAAATAAGGAAACACAAGCTTTAAGTGATACATTTAACAAGATGGACTTAATTGATATTTATAGGACATTCCATCCAAAAACAACAGAATACACTTTCTTCTCAAGTGCTCATGGAACATTCACCAGGATAGATCATATCTTGGGTCACAAATCAAGCCTTGGTAAATTTAAGAAAATTGAAATCGTATCAAGTGTCTTTTCTGACCACAACACTATGAGACTAGATATCAATTACAGGAAAAAATCTGTAAAAAAATACAAACACATGGAGGCTAAACAACACACTACTTAATAACCAAGAGGTCACTGAAGAAATCAAAGAGGAAATCAAAAAATACCTAGAAACAAATGACAATGAAAACACGATGACCCAAAACCTATGGGATGCAGCAAAAGCAGTTCTAAGAGGGAAGTTTATATCAATACAATCCTATCTTAAGAAACAAGAAACATCCCGAATAAACAGCCTAACCTTACACCTAAAGCAATTAGAGAAAGTAGAACAAAAAAACCCCAAAGTTAGCAGAAGGAAAGAAATTATAAAGATCAGATCAGAAATAAATGAAAAAGAAATGAAGGAAACGATAGCAAAGATCAATAAAACTAAAAGCTGGTTCTTTGAGAAGATAAACAAAATTGATAAACCATTGGCCAAACTCATCAAGAAAAAAAAGCAGAAGACTCAAATCAATAGAATTAGAATTGAAAAAGGAGAAGTAACAACTGACACTGCAGAAATACAAAGGATAATGAGAGATTACTACAAGCAACTGTATGCCAATAAAATGGATAACCCGAAAGAAATGGACAAATTCTTAGAAATGCACAACCTTCCGAGACTGAACCAGGAAGAAATAGAAAATATGAACAGACCAATCACAAACACTGATATTGAAACTGTGGTTAAAAATCGTGCAACAAACAAAAGCCCAGGACCAGATGGCTTCACAGGCAAATTCTATCAAACATTTAGAGAAGAGCTAACACCTATCCTTCTCAAACTCTTCCAAAATATAGCAGAGGAGGGAACACTCCCAAACTCATTCTACAAGCCCACCATCACCCTGATACCAAAACCAGACAAAGATGTCACAAAAAGAAAATTACAGGCCAATATCACTGATGAACATAGATGCAAAAATCCTCAACAAAATACCAGCAAACCGAATCCAACAGCACATTAAAAGGATCATACCCCATGATTAAGTGGGGTTTATCCCAGGGATGCAAGGATTCTTCAATATACACAAATCAATCAACGTGATACACCATATTAACAAATTGAAGGAGAAAAACCATATGATCATCTCAATAGATGCAGAGAAAGCTTTCGACAAAATTCAACACCCATTTATGATAAAAACCCTCCAGAAAGTAGGCATAGAGGGAACTTTCCTCAACATAATAAAGCCCATATATGACAGACCCACAGCCAACATCGTCCTCAATGGTGAAAAACTGAAACCATTTCCACTAAGATCAGGAACAAGACAAGGTTGCCCACTCTCACCACTGTTATTCAACATAGTTTTGGAAGTTTTAGCCACAGCAATCAGAGAAGAAAAAGAAATGAAAGGAATCCAAATTGGAAAAGAAGAAGTAAAGCTGTCACTGTTTGCAGATGACATGATACTACACATACAGAATCCTAAAGATGCTACCAGAAAACTGCTAGAGCTAATCAATGAATTTAGTAATGTAGCAGGATACAAAATTAATTCACAGAAATCTCTTGCATTCCTACACACTAATGATGAAAAATCTGAGAGTGAAATTAAGAAAACACTCCCATTTACCATTGCAACAAAAAGAATAAAATATCTAGGAATAAACCTACCCAAGGAGACAAAAGACCTGTATGCAGAAAACTATAAGACACTGATGAAAGAAATTAAAGATGATACAAATAGATGGAGAGATATGCTATGTTCTTGGATTGGAAGAATCAACACTGTGAAAATGACTCTACTACCCAAAGCAATCTACAGATTCAATGCAATCCTTATCAAACTACCACTGGCATTTTTCACAGAACTAGAACAAAAAATTTCACAATTTGTATGGAAACACAAAAGACCCCGAATAGCCAAAGCAATCTTGAGAAAGAAAAACGGAGCTGGGGGAATCAGGCTCCCTGACTTCAGACTATACTACAAAGCTACAGTAATCAAGACAGTATGGTACTGGCACAAAAACAGAAATATAGATCAATGGAACAGGATAGAAAGCCCAGAGGTAAACCCACACACACATCGTCACCTTATCTTTGGTAAAGGAGGCAAGACTATATAATGGAGAAAAGACAGTCTCTTCAATAAGTGGTGCTGGGACAACTGGACAGCTACATGTAAAAGAATGAAATTAGAACACTCCCTAACACCATACACAAAAAGAAACTCAATATGGATTAAAGTCCTAAATGTAAGGCCAGATACTATTGAACTCTTAGAGGAAAACATAGGCAGAACATTCTATGACATACCTCACAGCAAGATCCTTTTTGACCCTCCTCCTAGAGAAATGGAAACAAAAACAAAAATAAACAAATGGGACCTAATGAAACTTAAAAGCTTTTGCACAGCAAAGGACACCATAAACAAGACGAAAAGACAACCCTCAGAATGGGAGAAAATATTTGCAAATGAAGCAACTGACAAAGGATTAATCTCCAAAATTTACAAGCAGCTCATGCAGCTCAATATCAAAAAAACCAAACAACCCAATCCAAAAATGGGCAGAAGACCTAAATAGACCTTTCTGAAAAGAAGATATACAGATTGCCAACAAACACATGAAAGAATTCTCAACATCATTAATCATTAGAGAAATGCAAATCAAAAGTACAATGAGATATCATCTCACACCGGTCTGAATGGCCATGATCAAAAAATCTACAAACAATAAATGCTGGAGAGGGTGTGGAGATAAGGGAACCCTCTTGCACTGTTGGTGGGAATGTAAATTGATACAGCCAGTATGGAGGACAGTATGGAGGTTCCTTAAAAAACTAAAAATAGAACTACCATATGACCCAGCAATCCCACTACTGGGCATATACCCTGAGAAAACCATAATTCAAAAAGAGTCATGTACCAAAATGTTCATTGCAGCTCTATTTACAATAACCAGGACATGGAAGCAACCTAAGTGTCCATCAACAGATGAATGGATAAAGAAGATGTGGCACATATATACAATGGAATATTGCTCAGCCCTAAAAAGAAACGAAATTGAGTTATTTGTAGTGAGGTGGATGGACCTAGAGACTGTCATTCAGAGTGAAGTTGGTCAGAAAGAGAAAAACAAATACCATATGCCAAAACATATATATGGAATCTTAAGAAAAAAAAAAAAAAAGAGGTCATGAAGCACCTAGGGGCAAGACGGGAAAAAGACAGAGACGTAGTAGAGAATGGACTTGAGGACACAGGGAGGGTGAAGGGTAAGGTGGGACAAAGTGAGAGAGTGGCATGGACATATATACACTACCAAATGTAAAATAGATAGCTAGTGGGAAGCAACCGCATAGCACAGGGAGATCAGCTCGGTGCTTTGTGACCACCTAGAGGGGTGGGATAGGGAGTGTGGGAGGGAGACGTAAGAGGGAGGAGATATGGGGATATATGTATATGTATAGCTGATTCACTTTGTTATACAGCAGAAACTAACACACCATTGTAAAGCAATTATACTCCAATAAAGATGTTTTTAAATAAATAAATAAATAAAATAAAATAGCTACCGTTCCAATCTGCTACCACCTGTCATTTTCATCATTGCCATTAAAGAGAATTTTGAGCAGTAGTGTCTAATTTATTGAAGCATTCAAAGGGCGCAAGAGGCCAACCGCAGTAATCTCTGCTGTTATTACAGATACCCAGATCAATCTGCCTTACGTAATAAAGTCCTCTTATTCAGTGGCAACTCTGTCTTCTAAATCCACATTAACCTAGTGTTGTATTTGGCAGGACCGAGTCACATTTTCAGTTGGCATCATTTTACTATTCAAGCTTTGTGCAGAATTATTCCCTGACATGAGTTATTGTAAGTGTTTACTTTCTGCCAAAGAAATACAGTCTCATTGTCTAAGAATTTACTCAGTGAGCAGACCATAGAGCAGAGGAAACATCAGCCCTGCACAATGTTTTTCATGCTTAAAATGTAGCCCAGAAGTCTACAAATAAATAAAATAGCAGCTGTCCATTGACCCAGCAGGTTCAGTGCACCAGTCATAATATAGTCAGCAATAGCTCGAAACCCTGAGAACATGGTTTATTTTAAATAGTCTACTCTCAGTTGTTCCTGGTAATGGGAGAAAAAGATGGGCATGGCTCATTAAGTTGAGAATATAATTTTAAAAGACTCTTGTGTACTATTAGTTTGAAATGTTTTCTTCCTCATGTTATTTTCTGGAGTTGTTTTCAAATAGGAAAATTAATATTTTAGTCTTTGTGTTGCTCTTCACTAGTATAGACTTTAAATCTAGGGATTACAATTAATTATTAAAGAAATGATCAGAGTAGAAACAAGAGGGGAAAAAAGGCAGCTGAGGGGTAAGATAAGAACTACTTTAGGTTTATCAGTCCAATTTCCAATTTAAGTAACAATATTGGTTTCCTACTGCTGCTGTAACAAATTACCTCAAATTAAATGGCTTAAACAATACAAATTTATCACCTTACAACTCTAGAGGTCAGAAATCCTACATGAGTCTCATTGGGATAAAATCAAAGTATTGGCAGGGCTGCATTCTTTACTGGAGGCCTCTTTTCTCCAGAAAACAACCCCATCTTCCCTGATTGCCCTCAGGTGCTCCACTGGTCTCTGATGCCATAGTCTTTGCTTGGTTATTTTGCAGTCCATACTTTTGTCTAAAATAATGCTCAAGGGAAGCAATAGTCATAATTCTCTAAGAGAAGTTCAGGAGGGCTAACTAAAGCCCTTCTATCCCTGGCCATCCTGCTCTGCTCCTTAGCTTGTTTCACACATACCAAGTTGGTGCACAATGCACTACACAAACATCTTCCGTAACGTCTCAGTTATGGAACAGGAAAGGACCCTGTGCTCTTGGATTTCCCCCTCATTTACCTCACACTCATCCATAAGCTTTTTCCTAGGTGGAGGAAATGTGCATCTACTACTCCATTTTCCTCTGTTTCCTTTCTTCTTTTCCCCACTGACTCCAAGAGCTGTAAGTTAAGTAGCTGTCTTTTTTCAAGCAGCATCCTCTTGACTTAAGCTTAATAACAAGAAGAGCCTCTTGAATTAAATTGCAAGTAATAGCAACCAACTCAAAAAACCTAAGAAAATTGGGTGCTCAGAGAAGGGTTAAACCATTAGCTAATAGTCCAGGAAATTATGCAATTGAACATCATGAACTACTGTAAATAGGTCATTGAATTCTGCCAGATCTCCTTCTCTCTCATTTCCTCTCCCTCCCTATCCAGATATTTTTCCTTCCCGATAATGTCAGTTCAGTTTTTTATCAGTGTGAACCATCTTCCACCACATGCTGGGGAATATGGCATCTATCCTGTTCATCATGATCATCATGCTAGGAAACACAACCTCCTTCACTCAGCACCTCAGTTTTACATTTTACAATATTTTCCATCATAGAAAGACTGATTCACAGTTCCACTTAAAAAATCTAGAAAATATCTACTGGTTTGACGTTGATTAAACGTTCAGTGCAGCACTAATCAGATGTGGCTAGGGGGAGGGTCAGATAAGAGCGTGACTACCAATTCCTGTTTCCCAGAGGACATTCCCAGAGAAGAGGAAATCACTGTGAGAAAAGTTAACCCAAGATCATTGCCATCATTTAAGAATCTGGGTGTCCTTGGTTCCATTTCCTTCATAGAATTAAAATGACCTTCTGAAATTTTTGCTCTCCCAAATGTTTAACTTACATATTCTGTTTACACAAGACATAGAAACAACTGGTGGAATAGAATGCTAGTGAACATTCCTCACCTCTCATCTTCCAGCCAAATATGAGAACAGGTCAGCAGTGCTATTCATGAATGAGAACAATTCTGGATGATCAGCATAAAGCCGAGGGTCCGTAGGGGGAATCACCCTTGGGAGACTTTATTATCTTGACACAAGTTCCTTACAATTGTGGAATTAAAGTAGTGGAAGTTCCCTAGAATTTCCACAATTCAATATAAACAAATAGTGGAGAAATTTGCTCTAGTTCTCAAATACTAGAGATCAGCATAAAGCCTTTGTAGATACTCTATATCAGAGTGATCCCCCAACCAGCAGCTACAGCATCACACGTGAACTTGTTAGAAATACAAATTACGGGACCCTAACCAGTACCTACTAAGTCAGAAACTCGGGCTAGGGTTAGCAATCTGCATTTTAAAAAACCCTCTAGGTGATTCTGATACATGCTAAAATTTAAGAACCACTGCTAAAATTTAAGAACCACTGCTCTATAATAAGCTATAGTTAGGCCAGATAAGGCATGTTTTCACTTGAACATATTTCCTTATTAAGTGAGGGCTATGGTCCTTAGAAATATAGCATTTTGGGGATCCTTCCCTATTTATCTGCTGTCCTCAAAAACCCTGCTTCCAGTTATACTGATAAGAATTCTGAAAAGCAAAGATCATCTCAGGGGTTTAAATCTGACTTTCCAAGGTACCTCTGAAAGGCTCTAGTCAAAAGCCTTAATTAGCCTGTACTTGCTTCTCTTTTTAGATTGACAGATATCCATTATTGGAGATTGTGGTATTACTGGAGTATTATTGTGAGTGAGTCCTTATAGTATTATAGTATTATTAGATTAATTAGTGTTTGAGATACATAGAATTATTATAATTTAACAATGTCCAAATAATGACTGCATATAGCTAAGGTTGAGACCCACTGATAATGGATTTTCCCTCAGATCCAAGTTCCTCAGAACATAGTTTCAGAGGTATTATACTAGATTCTAGGTTTTTTTGTGTTGCTGATGGAAATTTTTCAGATTTGAATAGGACATCAGCAACATGGGTTATAGATAGATTATGTTTAACATAAGTCACCTCCATTTATTTTTAACTTGATGCATAATGGCACCTGTTAGTTTCCCATAGAGCATATTTCAGAAGTAAGGGCAATCTGACCACAACATGGAACACACCACTTCCCACCAGTCTTGACTCTGCTGATTAACTGGCCAGATTCCCTTCCTGAAATGAGGTATTGATCACGAAAGAAGTCTTTTTTTAATTGTCATTGCTGATATTGTTATATCTGCTACCGAGAATGGAAGTCAGTTGTAGACAGCTTGGATTTCTATTTATAGCAACATATTTCAATAAGTTCATGGAAGACACAATAGGTGCACAATAAATTGTTGAATGCTTAGTTTAACGATTGATATATGTCAGTATGGAAATTGTTTTGAGATAAAGAAATTAAATTGCATGAAGGTAATTTATGTGTATTGTTTTGTTGTTTGGATAGATCCATTTGAATTAGAAACATGGAAAATAGTATCTGAATACACTTTTCACTGACATTAATATAGTTTACCAATGATATTAGTAATTCATTTTAATTTCTAAATTCCAGGCTTCATATCTCTAAAATGATGATCTCTTAAAATTTCAGTAGAAGCCCTTCTACTTTTCTTGTGCTACTGCTGCTCTTTTTTCTTCTACTCCAGATTTTATAGGCAGAGTTGTATTATCTCAGGACCTTCCTGTTGGAAAAAGATATGTCAAAATGAGTTGTCGGTGTTATGTACACATTTTGAGGATAGTTAGTTGTGTTAGTTTGTATTGGTTATGTAAGCTTTTAGACCTCAAATTTCTTAGCTGTTGAGTAGAAAAAGTGGACAAGATGACCACTAATTTCAGGAGGCAGGAAGGATTTGGGCAGTAGGGCACAGCCAGGATGAAAATATAATGCAATGTTTCTTCACCAGGAAGGGAAAAACAAATCATAGTATCATGTTATAAACTCAGTGAGGATTACTAAAAGTTAAGAAACTAGAAAAATATTGCAAAAGAAGATTTTTGAAAAAATAAATAGGACTGGTGAAGGTCAAATAAGATTAAATACTAATGTGAAGACTAAGCAAAGGACCTGGTACTTGTAACTGTAATGCAGTGATATCTGGAGACTGACATGAATGGACAAAGTTTTGCCCTTGGTGTGCCTCTTGCTTTGAAGTGGTTCATTCACATACAGTAGAGTGTACAGATTTCAAGTGTACATCTTGGTTGATTTTTACATGGGTGTATTTCCATTCACCCATTTAAGCATTACTCAGACCAAGATTTCACCTCAAAAGCTTCCCTCATTCTCCTTAGTAGTCAATGACACCCTCCCCAGAGTTAACAACTATTATGACTTCTATCACAATAGATTAGTTGTCTGTGTTCTTAAACTTCATATGAATGGAATAACGCAGTTTGTATTCTTTTGTGTTTGGCCTTTTTCCCTCAACATAATTTTTCTGAGCTTTGTCCATGTCATTGTGTGTAAAAGTGGTGTGTATATTTTTCTTGCCAAGTTGTATTCTGTTTTATAAGTATTCTGCAAGTTGTTTATCCATTCTCCTATTGGTGTACCTTTGAGCTGTTTTCATTCTGTGACTATTTTATTAAGTTTTTGAATGAAACTGCTAGGAATATTTTTATACAAGAATTTTCATAGACATATGCACATTGATCTTGGATAGGAGTAGAAATGTTGGCACATTTGCTTGCTTATGTTTAGCTTTAATGGGTTCAGCCAAAGAGTTCTTCAAAGTGATTGAACTAATTTACATTTCCACTATCAATGTATGAGAACTCTAATTACTTAATATCCTTGCCATTATTTATGTCTTTCAGAATTTTTAATGTTAGTCATTCAAGTGGATGTGTACTGCTCTAATTATGCTTTTATTTGCAGTCCCCTGATGCCTAATAATGTTGACCACCTTGTCAATGTTGATTAGCCATAAGGAGATCTAATTTTGTGTAATGTCAGTTCAAGCCTGCTGCCCATCATTTTAAGTTGGTTTTTGTATTTTTTTATTTGTAGCATTTATATATATATATATATATATATATATACTAGATATAAGTCATTTGTCAGATTTCCATCTCCCATCTCCCTGTTTTTGCCTTGCATATTTGCATTCCTAATAATGTCTTTTGCTAATCAGAATTGCTTTATTTTAATGAAGTCTAATCTATAAATTCTTACTTTAATGTTCTGTTCCAGAAATATTTACCTACCCCAATATTATAATGTTCCAATGTTTTCTTCTAGAGGCTTTATTACTTTCAGATACATGGTTCAATTTGAATTAATTTTTGTGTATGATATAAGGTGGAGGTCAAGACTCTTTTTTTTCCATGTGGGCATCTATTTGCTCCAGCACCATTGTTGAAATGACCACTCCCACCCCTTGACATATACTGAAGTGTTGTGGCACATTTGATAAAAATCAAGTTATCCTCCCTATATGGATCTATTTCTGGACTCACTATTTCATTCCTTTGGCCTATTTGTCTATCCACACACTAATACCACACTGTCTTCATTATTGTATCTTTACAGTAAATATTAGAATCTAGTGAACTTCCTCAATTTAGTTCTTCCTCTTCAAGATTGTCTTGGTTATACTAATCCCTTTATGTTTGCATTTAAGTTTATAGAATCAGTCTGTTAACTTACAGACATGTGCACAAATACACACACCCCACTTCTGGAATTTTAATTGATATACATTAAAACTATATGTCAATTTAGGGGGAGTTTACACCTATAAATGTTGAATCTTCCAATTCTGTAACATAAAACATCTCTAGCTATTTAGATCTTTTAAAATTTCTCTCAGTAATATTTTGTATTTTTCAGTGTAGGTATCTAACGTATCATTAGTTAGATTTATTCCTATGTGTTTGATATTTCTCAAGCTATTTGTGAATGGTACTTTTTAATTTCATTATCATGTTATTAATTATTCCATTGTTGTTTTAAAGATACAAGTCCCTTTATTTTTTTGTGGGTTTTTTTTTGCTTTGTTTTTGTTTTTACTATTTTTCATGTAGCAAACATAATACATGTTTATTATAGAACTTTGAAAATCACAGAAGTATAGAGACAGATCTTAAGGTGTCCCCAATAATCTCTGTCTTCTGGTGTTCAAGCCCTTGAGTGAGGGTAGGACCTGTGATTTGCTTCTAATCAATAGAATGTGGCAAAAGTCAAAGATGTCACTCCCATGATTATTTTACATTGTGTAAGACGTTGTTCTGCTAGAGTCTCTCTCTGTTGCTTGCTTTGAAGAAGAAAGCCACCATGAAGTAAGTGGAGAAGCCCATGTAGCATGGAATTGCAGGCAGTCTCAAAGAGGATGGTGGCCTCCAGCAAAAAACTAAAACCCTCAGTTCTTCAGCTCCAAAAGAATGAATTTTGCCAACAAACTAAAGGATCTTGGAAGTAGATCTTTTCCCCAGTTGAACCTCTGATGAGAATGCAGTCCTGGCTGACACCCTAATTGCAGCCAGCTGAGACCTTGAAGCAGGAACCCAGTTAATCCCTGCCCAGACTTCTGACCTACAGAAACTGAGAGATAATAAATGTGAGCTGCTTTAAGCTGAAAATTTTATGATAATTTGTTACCTAGCAATAAAAAATGAACACAAAGAACATACAAATAAAGTATAAACATTGGTCCCTTATAACATAGCTTTGTTACCTATGGCTACAGCTTCTTCCACTTTCCTCTTAAAAATGCATGAATTGTGTATGAATACTTCAAAAGTCAGCGTTTGTCAAATATGAGATAATAAATAAGCATCTCCTTGAGTGACAATGTGTCTTTAGAGACATTTTCCCTAAATTATGAAATGTTATCTTAAGACACTTGCAGAGGAGTTCCATTATAATTGAGGGCATGAATGACCCCGAAACTATCATTGTGTTAATGAAGTCTTTTGAATTCATTACAAAATGTTAAGAAATGTCTAATAGGTGGTAATAGCAACTACTCTAGTTAGTAAATGAGTCTGTTATTTGGGAAAATGGTGATTACATAATGTTATAAAATGCAATATCTAAAACCACATGTAAAATATATTTTCAACTATGCAAAATAGGTCATCAGATAAATAGCAGATAGAATTACAGATAGCTAGAAAGAGTGAGGGACTGGAAAGAATAGTATGAACATGCTAACCATATTCATGTATGAGTCTTTGAATGTTGGAATTTTTAGTGATTTTTATATTACTCTTTATGCTTATCTATCTTTTTAAAATTTTCTACATGTTTTTCTTGTATAATTATTTGAAAAAGAAATGATCAATAGAACACGTATTCTATAAAAAGAAGAAATCATAAAAACATACTAGCTTAAGTTATTCCAGGACAATTATATATCTTACTTTGAGTAGAGAATCTTGCCAAATATTTTCACCTTTGATACCAATCTTTACTAGAAGATACTACTAATTACATGGCACTAGTCTGGTGATAAAGATATAATAAAGGAGCAGCAATAAAACATCTTCCTCTGACTCTGCTTTCTGTCTTCTCTGTGAAAATTCTAACCCTTCAAGTTCCTCCCAGTTAATACAGAAATTCTCCAGAAAAATATGTTCTCTTTAATAGTCAGTAGGTCCTCAGCTTGCTGTATCTGTGCTGCTATAAAACTGTCACAAGCACCCATGCCCTAGCAAAGCTTCCAAAGCTGCCAGAAGGCCCCATAGCCATGCAGAGTCAAACCCCTCTTCATATTACCACTCTTCGACAAGAAACTCCCCTGACTCAGTTCAGGCTTTAAAAAACCCCTGATCCTCTTGGGCATTTTTCAGTCCTAGGACGAACATAGCTTTAGAGGTCATGCAAAGACCCCTGAAACAATATTGTCTTTAATTTGTGTAGCCCTTAAAAATATATAGCATGCTTTTACAGATACTGTCTCACTTTATATTTATGAAAAACTTCAAAAGTCACATAAATGCATTGCCTAATAATATCATTCTTTCCATCTCATATATAAGCAAAAGGTCCTTTGCAACTATAGTCAGTCCAAGGACACACAGCTAGTAAGTGATAGAGCCAGAACTCAAATAAGCTGCCAAGTTCCAGATTGTTCATTATGCTCTTTCCATTAAAATATTGTACAATCTCGCCACAAGCATCAAATTCTATGTATTATTTAAAGAGCATTGTGATTATGCATATTTTATAAACTCGTACTGATAAATAGTTCCTAAGAGGAGACAGGAAATGTTAAAATCATTACTTTCAAAATATGATCTTTTCATTGAAAAATTCTGTATTTCACATGTATTAGAAAAGATATTCAGTGTCAGGTATTTTTAAAATGCAAAATAAATGTCTCGAAGAGGGACTGTTGTGAATATTAAGCTCCACAGCATCAACCAAATTGCTGACGTAAGTGTTAAAAATAGTTAACAACATCAAAATATTACCAATTAAATTGAAATTCTCAAATGGCATCTCTTGTGCTAGTAATGAAAACATCAAAATATACATGAATCATCAGGAATAATATCTAAGAAAGATGAATAAAATTAAAACATGGTTTTATTAAATTTGAATTCAATACCATTATATACAAATGGCTATCAGATGGAATAATTAAATGTTTTTAATTGAGATATCTCTACAGGAAACATTGTTTCCTTTGTTATTTAGAATAAAAACATTTTCTCTTCAGGTTCACAGGAGAAAAATATCAAAAACATACCAACTGCAGATCTTCACCATAAGACTGATAACATAATTGAGATATGTTTGTATTACTTTTCTCCTAATTTATTTTTTAAAAAGTAAAAGAAAGATTATTCATATGATACATAATTCATTTTTAATTTTACTTATTAAAAATTTTTTATTTATTTATTTATTTTTATTTATTTATTTATGGCTGTGTTGGGTCTTCGTTTCTGTGCGAGGGCTTTCTCTAGTTGTGGCAAGCGGGGGCCACTCTTCATCGCGGTGCGCGGGCCTCTCACTATCGCGGCCTCTCTTGTTGCGGAGCACAGGCTCCAGACGCGCAGGCTCAGTAGTTGTGGCTCACGAGCCTAGTTGCTCCGCGGCATGTGGGATCTTCCCAGACCAGGGCACGAACCTGTGTGCCCTGCATTGGCAGGCAGTTTCTCAGCCACTGCGCCACCAGGGAAGCCCCCATTTTTAATTTTAAATATAGTAACTCAATACGTAAAAATTTAAAAGCTAGCCGAACCATTCAAAGGTGAAACAATTTTTGGAGACTGTCATGAAGTAACTCTGCTCTCCCTTTACTCTGTCCTTGCCTGATCGGAGGATTCTTTTGGTCTCCACTTTAAAGCTATCTGGAAATACTACTGCCTTCATAGGATCAGACAAAGTACTGATTCTTTGTAATAGCCGACCTGTGGAGGTTTTGGTCATTATGTAACTATTTGTCGTGATGTACACTTGACCTTTTTTTTTTTCACTGATGAATCATTTATTCGAACAAGACAAAAACGTCTCCACATTGTTTCCTTTTATACAGAAAGTGGAACATTTCAAATATATTAGCTTTTCTCCTTTTCAACAGAATTTATTTCAGTCTGGTCCCAGGAACTGCCTTACATTTTAGGATTCACGTTTTAGTAACACATATGCACCCAATACAGCCAAAAGAGCATACTTGAATTTTGGGAGTTGTTCATTGTAATGGTGAACATACCAACATATGGTAAAAACCCTCTGGCTCTCCCCACCACATCCTTCTTTTCCAGCCAGTTCTGGCCTTCTTTGTACAAGCCTCTATTGTCAACTTCATTATTACCTCCTTTAGTCAGAAATTTGATGTCTCCATTATCTTTTTTATGAACTTTGATTACTCTGTGAACTGTTGGAATGCCTTGTCCTTCTACTTTAAAAACAATGATTTCACCAACTCTAACCGGGTCTTCCCGGAAATTTGTCAGGAACAGAAGGTCGCCCCTGTGGAAGGCTGGCTCCATGCCGCTCAGCACCACCATGATGGGACTGTCTCTGCCAATGAGGACGATCAGGCCTTTCCAGATCATGAGTAATCATGACACAGTCATGGCAAAGTTTAAGACCTGGTAATAGAGCTGGCACTTGTTCATCTTCCTCGGGTCCCCTAAGATGTCCAAGCCGGACACGGGGAGATACGACCCTGCGGCGCCCATGCGCACCATGCAGGGGTCTCTGGGGGCCTAGGCGGCCCGCGGGCTCCGGGTGTTACAGACAGCTCACTTGACTTTTTATAGCAAATAACACCCTTCTATTTCAGTTCACATGAGGGTGGATACCTTCTGAAGTGGGGCAGGTGATTCAGTATGGCCAAAAATGAGCATGGTTGTCCCATATCACCGTGACTGGCTAGTGGTAGGCATATGACTGGGCCTCATTAGGCCAATCTGAATGGTGAATGTCCTGTATTTGTGTGTTTGCAACCTAAATTAGAATTTGTAAGATCTTTAATTTGAGTCTCTTCTTTTTCACCTATTCTCCAGCTGCTACTCCAAGAGATAAGCTGGGTCATTGATGTGATCTTTAGCCTGGACTTTTCTATCGAGATGATTGTCCTCTAGAGTACAGACTCTTGTTCCATAGTGGGTTTGATTTCATGTCCAGTTCAATTATTTCTAGTTCAGAAATACTCCTCAGCAGGAATCCACACACCCAAAATGTCCTGATGCATATAATTGGGTAAAATGGCAAATAATGAGAAGTGAAATATGTATGATGGCAGCCTTTTCTCTTTGACCCTCTGAATTTTTTTCCAACCAAAAAATGAATAATTGGTACAATTAAAGTTGGCATGAAACGTACTGATTTTTTTAAACCACATTTTAATCCTTAATTTTTCTTTACTGGTATCTTCCAGTTTATTGGTTTTGATGTGTTTTTATTTTCTCTTTTAGTTCAAATTAATTAATACTACTAATGATTATTTTATTTAAAGTATATGTGTGTTTTAAAACTGTCATTAGTTCATTCATATTTCCTTTAAAAAATAAAGACCAATGATGATTTTTTGTATATTTGGTCAGATCTCCAAAACAAATAATTTTACCTCCTATTTATAAGTTACATGGGAGAAGTCAATATGAGGTCATCTGGGAATGTTAAAAAAGACTATTTCATGCCTGGGCCACTGATAAGAGCTGCCAGCACCATAGCCATTCTGAAATCTGGGATAATCGCTACATTGCATTCCTTCTCAGAAACAGATAGCTTCCAGGAAAGATAGTGGGAGTTAATATCCATGACATATGAGAAGAGGATCCAAGAGTTGCCTTTAATAATCATAGCTATATTAATTGCCTGTTACAGGAGCCTAATTCAAACTACCTTAAGAAAAACAGTATATTCGTTCATGTAACTCTGATCAAAAACAATAATTAATATATCATTCAATATATGCTAGGTATAGTTCTAAGTGCTTTATATGCTTTAGCTCATTTTATCTTTACAAATATCCCTATGACCTAGGTGTTATTAGTATTATCATCATCATCCCCCTTTTAGTTTTGAAGCATTCAAGCCATAGAGACATTAGGTAATGTGAATGGGACACAAGAGACAAAAAGCAGCAGAGCTGGGATTTGATCACATGCAGTTTGGCTGCAGAGATCATGTACTGACTCCCCAATCTAGAGTGACTCAAATGCTCCTGGTGTCTGAGGTAGCTCCCGGAAATGGAAATGCTGTGGGAACTGCAACCACAGACTTGACAGCAAGACTCTCTTGGTTCATCCCTGTCAACTCTGCCCCTCTTTGCTTCTCTCGGTATGTTGACCATATTCTCTCCTGCTTGCACTGGCCTTTCAATCTAGCAAGGACCCCATCCTCTAACAGGTGCAGTTACTGACCCCAAGGGGTAAAAGTTTGTCTGGTCCTGGGTCCCCCGCCCACTTCTATGACTTGGAATAAGTTGCTTGAGGCAGGAGTACTGGAAAGCCTGCTGGAGAGACAAAAACAATCAGCTCCACGTTCCCCTGCAGTTCCTACCTGCCAAAGGTATGAGGTTTTACTCTGTTTTTACTCAGTGAAGGTTGCCATTCCTAAGAGAGCATAAAAATAGGACTCTAAGTCTTACATGGATTTCAAAATCCATAATAGGGTGTTTTAAGAATTAGTTATTCTAGGAATGTGGTTTAAGATCTATTAGCTCTTTAAGGCCCATGAAAAGTCCTGAGATTAAAAAAAAATAAATTAGCTTAAAAAAAAAACAAAAAAACAAAATGTGTACATATCTAATTAAATGTTTACGAAAGTAACATATTGGAAAGACAACTGTGACCCAGCTCCACTCATATACAGATAAATTTTAATAGGTTTGGTATAAAAAGGACGAAGTTCCCCAGAAGCATGAGAATGTTGAGCCTCTGGAGGACTTAAGAAGGCCCTGTTCCACTAATATAACTCTTGGAGGACCGGAGTACCCAGAGGGATCAGTCAAAAATTGAACATTGTCACCATCCAGTGAATTTCATTTGCCATCCTTGGTCCATGTCACCTCAAAACAAATGGAACTATTTAAGCTTTGGTTATCTTTTCTAAGTTTTTGCCAAAACTCTCACAAGTGAGAATTCTACTCTCATCCAGTGTCTGCTCACAGAGTATAAAAATGACGATTATGATTTCTAGAGCTGTTAAATATATTTAGGGTTTTTAAATAAAAGATCTTGATCTAAATACAAAGTATCCTGATTATTGTGGTTAAACTTAGAATGATAGTCTGTACTGTTTAAGTAAAACCTAATATTGAATATGATGAATTGTTCTTTAGTTGTTAGATGTAAGTTATGTTATAAAAGTGCTCTGTCCTTGGGCCACTAACCAAGCAAACCATCTCTTTGCTTGTCCCTTTTCATACTTCACCTACACAAGGAGAATCTCCTTTTTCTTTTATTGTGATGCTTTATTGTATTACTCTGATTGTTGCAGAGTTCTTACATGTAGCCTGGATAGTTCCTGTTTAACATAGATTTCTACTTCTCAGTAGAGTTATGAATACAACCAGATATGCAGCAGTGATGTGTGAAGTGACATGGTATATGTGGCCCATCTTCATAGAACAGAATTTTGCCCAAAGATTTGGGAAGATTTTTATAAATACACAAACTCATAAATATTTATGGAGATAGATCGATTGACAGGTAAAGGCTGATTTTCTAAACAGAGTAAAACCGTGATTCTCATACATATAAAAGGAATATGTGCCACATATTTTGTGCAACTCATTAATTAAAGGGGGAATCAGTAAGATGTTACTGATCAAAGAAGAATTCAAAATACCATCTAATGATGGATTAAAAAGTGCTTAAATTAATTTACAAATAGATGTAAAAGTTGTCAATATTCAAGAGACAATAAGCAGATTCCACTGAATACAATTTGGATCTCTATGGAAAAATACTGTCTTCATTGCTATCACTTATCTAAAACTTACAGAGTTGTGAAATAGCTCAAAAACAATGAAATGCACAGCGTCCCCATAGAATCTGATAACACTGAAGGGTTTGCTGGACCAAGTTTTCATTGATCCATTGCAAATCTTTCATAATTTTTATTGAAAAAATCTACAATAAGTAGATATATAATAAGGAAATGGATATACTTTAAAGTAAAATGTCAAATGCCAATATCATATTAATTTTAACTATAAAATAGGTGACATCTAAAGCATTTCTGACTTTTAGCCATGATTATTGTCTCATTTTTCACAGTTCCTTTAAAATAGGTGTTCTTAAACCAGAGTTCATGGGCACCATTTATGTTTTCAGTAGGAAGAAAACAGTTGCTTTCATCAAAATCTAAAACAGTATTTGATACACAGTGGTTTGAAGCCAGTCCTTTAGGGAGCACTTTGGAAGACAATTCTGTAACATGAACTCATTCATTCAAGCACTTCCTAAAATGTAGAATACACAATAGTTACACTTCCTTGGTATAAGGTGTATTCATATGCTTAAAAACAGAATCCTGGGGGAGGGGCCTCCAAGATGGCAGAGGAGTAAGACGAGGAGATCACCTTCCTCCCCACAAATACATCAAAAATACATCTACATGTGGAACAACTCCTACAGAACACCTACTGAATGCTGGCAGAACACCTCAGAATTCCCAAAAGGCAAGAAACTCCCCACATACCTGGTTAGGACAAAAGAAAAACCAGAGACAAAAGAAAAAAGAAAAACCAGAGACAAAAGAATAGGGATGGGACCTGCACCTCGGGGAAGGAGCTGTGAAGGAGGAAAAGTTTCCACACACTAGGAAACCCCTTCACTGGTGGAGACGGGTTGGAGGGGGGGAAGCTCTGGAGCCATGGAGGAGAGCACAGCAACAGGGGTGCAGAGGGCAAAGCAGAGGGATTCCTGCACAGAGGATTGGTGCTGACCAGCACTCACCAGCCTGCGAGGCTTGTCTGCTCACCTGCCAGGTGTGGGTGGGGGCTGGGAGCTGAGGCCAAGGTTTCAGTGTTCAGATCCCAGGGAGAGGACTGCGGTTGCCTGCGTGAACACAGCCTGAAGGAGGCTAGTGTGCCACAGCTAGCCGGGAGGGAGTCCAGGAAAAAGACTGAACCTGCCGGAGAGGCAAGAGACCTTTGTTTTGGGGTGTGCAAGGCAAGGGGATTCTTTCCCAGTGTGTCCGCAAAAGGCAGAGCACTGCCTAAGCAAGCTCCAGAGATGAACACAAGCCGCGGCTATCAGCTCGGACCCCAGAGATGGGCATGAACTTCTAACATTGTGGTCGCTGCCACCAAGAATCCTAGAGAAAGAAGAACAAACAAAACCCAAAGTTAGCAGAAGGAAAGAAATCATAAAGATCAGAGCAGAAATAAATTAAATAGAAACAAAGAAAACAATAGTAAAGATTAATAAAACCAAAAGCTGGTTCTTTCAGAAGATAAACAAAATTGATAAACCATTAGCCAGACTCATAAGAAAAAGAGGGAGAGGACTCAAATCAATAAAATTAGAAATGAAAAAGGAGAAGTTATAACAGACACCGCAGAAATACAAAGCATCCTGAGAGACTACTACAAGCAACTGTATGCCAATAAAATGGACATCCTGGAAGAAATGGACAAATTCTTAGAAAGGTATAACCTTCCAAGACTGATACAGGAAGAAATAGAAAATATGAACAGACCAATCAGAAGTAATGAAATTGAAACTGTGATTAAAAATCTTCCAACAAACAAAAGTCCAGGACCAGATGGCTTCACAGGTGAATTCTATCAAACATTTAGAGAAGAGCTAACGTCCATCCTTCTCAAACTCTTCCAAAAAAATTGAGGAGGAAGGAACACTCCCAAACTCATTCTATGAGGCCACCATCACCCTGATACCAAAACCAGACAAAGATACTACAAAAAAAATTACAGACCAATATCACTGATGAATATAGATGCAAAAATCCTCAACAAAATACTAGCAAACAGAATCCAACAACACATTAAAAGGATCATACACCATGATCAAGTGGGATTTATTCCAGGGATGCAAGGATTCTTCTATATACGCAAATCAATCAATGTGATACACCATATTAACAAATTGAAGAAGAAAAACCATATGATCATCTCAGTAGATGCAGAAAAAGCTTTTGACAAAATTCAACACCCATTTATGATAAAAACTCTCCAGAAAGTGGGCATAGAGGGAACCTACCTCAACATAATAAAGGCCATATACGACAAACCCACAGCAAACATCATTTTCAATGGTGAAAAACTGAAAGCATTTCCTCTAAGATCAGGAATGAGACAAGGATGTCCACTCTCACCACTATTATTCAACATAGTTTTCGAAATCCTAGCCATGGCAATCAGAGAAGAAAAATAAATAAAAGGAATACAAATTGGAAAAGAAGAAGTAAAACTGTCACTGTTTGCAGATGACATGATACTATACATAGAGAATCCTAAATATGCCACCAGAAAACTACTAGAGCTAATCAATGAATTTGGTAAGGTTGCAGGATACAAAATTAATGCACAGAAATCTCTTGCATTCCTATAGACTAATGATGAAAAATCTGAAAGAGAAATTAAGGAAATACTCCCATTTACCATTGCAACAAAAAGAATAAAATACCTAGGAATAAACCTACCTAAGGAGACAAAAGACCTGTATGCAGAAAACTATAAGACACATGAAAGACGTTAAAGATGATACCAACAGATGGAGAGATATACCATGTTCTTGGACTGGAAGAATCAATATTGTGAAAATGACTATACTACCCAAAGCAATCTACAGATTCAATGCA